>NC_138060.1:22233342-23595768 GCF_964194185.1 Rhinolophus hipposideros
TCTTAGTCTTATACAATGAGAATTAATGTGTCTGCAGCCCTTCCAGACTCTGAAGTGGATTCTGAATCATTAAGCGAAGATTGCATCGTGTTCAGTAGCATTTCTGTTAAGTGCACTTTATTGTGCTCTAACTTTTTGAAAACTAGAATTTGCATAGAGCATAGCATGCAGTTTACTACAATATTCAATTAACTGTAACACTCCATTTTCAAACATCCTGAGTAATCAAGATTTTTGGACTGTAACATACTTAAAAAGATAGCAATAGTTCTCAGAGAGAAAGTAACTTTGGGTTTAATTTTGTTTTCTCCTGAAAAAGGCTTTCTTCCCTTTAAGAAGTTCCCATCTGTGTCTATGTAAAGGACTGAGCATTTCCGCAGTTTTGTCATTGTGTATTCTACTGAGAGGCCAGAAGATTGAAAGTGATGGGAAACACACAGAGCTTTGATGACTGGGATTGGGAAAGATTGTCAAATGGAAAGGTAAATATGTAAAGTATAAATAGCCTATAACACAATAAAAATATCTCCTCCTTTTGTTGTTACTTTGTGACCACGGTGCTATGACTGCAATAGTCCGTTTGCACACACAAACCTCTAGACCAGTGATTCTCAACTGCAGTGATTTTTCACTGACCCCCTAGCCCCCAGCATACACTCACAGCTCTTTTGCATTGTCTGCAGTCATTTTGAGTGTGACGACTGCAGGATGTGCTAATGGCATCTAGTGACAGAAGTCAGGGATCCTGCTAACCATCCTGTACCGCACAGGACAACCCTTCTCCACACCCAACAAAGAATTATCTGATGGTAAATGTCACTAGTACCGAGGTCAAGAAATCCTGCTCTATAGAGATTTGACATTTGCTGTGTTTCCCCGAATATAAGACCTAGCAGGACAATCAGCTCTAATGCATCTTTTGGAGCAAAAATTAATATAAGACCCAGTTTTAATATTATATTGTGTTAGATAAGACCTGATCTTATAGTAAAATAAGACCGGGTCTTATATTAATTTTTGCTCCAAAAGACACATTAGAGCTGTTTGTCTGGCTAGGTCTTATTTTCGGGGAAACACAGTATGTTGCAAGTGGAATACCCTCAAGACACGAGACTCTGGCTCTTGGAGCCTGAAAGACAGATCTAGGATCATATCTAATAAATATGAAAAATGTTAAAGGAACACGTCTTTGGTTACTTTTTGTTTCTCAATAAATGGTGCTTTACAGGGATACTGGCCAGAGATAATTCACAGACATGTGGGATTAAGATAAAGGACATAAAAATCACTTCCTTTCTTTTTCTCTCCATTCCTCCAGTCAAGTGTCTCCTGATGACTTCTGTGTCCCATATTGGCAGGACAAGTTCTCTATTGGACTTTGTCATTGAATGCTCTGGAGCTATGGGTGGCGTTATTTCTCCAACCTCCGGACGGCCTTAGAGTGCCTACATACACACACACATACAAAGAAAAAGGCAAAGAAAAAAAGAGTTGCAATACTTGCTGGTCATCTCTGTCATGAGTAATTCAAAGTTGAGTGAAACTCCAGATTTTAAACTAATTGAGCATTATTACTCGGTAGTTTGAAATAAATAAATACTCTCCCACATCAGAATTAAACTCCAACCATCCTGACATGAACAGAGATGCTATGTAGGAAACAGAAAGAGAAGGATGCTTCAAAGAATGAGTCTGCAAGGGTTAATCACCATTTTCCCTTTTTTGGGGGAGATCCATATCAACGGAGCTTAATAAGAACTAGGAGCGAAATTACTGCTAACTGTGAACTTAATAATGCCTACTGGGAGTTCATTAATATCTCAACAGGTACACTGAAGCATTATTTTAATTGCACATAATACTTCCAAAACTTGCCTTTTACAAGTTTTGTAGAAACTGCTCTCTGGAACAAGAGTTAGTACATTTTGTGTTTGCTTTCCTAGCTGCTCAAATTGCCCAGAATCCATAACCCTCATTCAGTTTTCCGGAAATAAGAAGTTCTCAGGGGACTTGACCTTGTCCTAGGTACTACTACCCTTATAAACAGAAAGAAGCTCAAAATGCATGAAACCAATTGCAGATCTTTTTTTCCCCCTAAATAATTGAAATGGTTTCTTCATTTCTATAAATATTTAGAAATTTATTTTGATGAGAATCAAGTTTGTGTGGGAGTAGTTGTGGCAATTAGGGCTTAAAAATATTTATATTAATGTAATCTAGTTCACATTTGGACTTGGGTCTTAAGTTATTTTGACAGATAGTGACACTAAGATAATGTGTGGAGGGGTGTGTTTCTCAGCCTTTGAGATTCCTATGCCTAGTGTTTGGCTTTATAGTGATTATAAGA
Organism: Rhinolophus hipposideros; assembly: GCF_964194185.1. Classification (NCBI taxonomy): domain Eukaryota; kingdom Metazoa; phylum Chordata; class Mammalia; order Chiroptera; family Rhinolophidae; genus Rhinolophus; species Rhinolophus hipposideros. The sequence goes on from NC_138060.1 coordinate 22,235,690, forward strand.
TAAAGTTATATTTAGACGAGTTCAATCTTGTCAACACTTGGAAAGTGAAAGTGCATCACACACTCATATTTGATTTTGTATGTATTAGAAATGACAGAATTATTTTCTCTAGTTTCGTTTAATATATTGCTTCTTTTCATTTTCCTTTCTTCTTCTCTCTTCTTCTATTTTGATTTGGTAATGGCAATGTTAACATAAAGGAAAGACATTTAACTGAAACTGAAGACACTAATTCCTTCTTGTATCTGATAGCCAAGCCTGCTCCTGGAAGGGAGAAAAGCTAAAGAGACAGCAGGGGCAGAATCTCCCTGTTTAAAATGATAAATCCAAGTATGTCTTAAAGCGTTAGACTGAACTCTGGGCACTGTGGTATGTGTTCCCTGGAGTTGTCTAATCTCAGGCCTAAGAAGAAAAACAGTGAGCAGTCTAAATGCCTCCCTAGATCCCTTTAGCTTTGGAGCCCCATCCAAGGTCAGCTGGTTCTACAGTTCAATGATGAGGAAGGAAATCCTAGCGAAAAGTATGCCAAAAAAAAAGAAAGGCTGAGAAAAAGTATTTGCTACCTGGCTAAAGCTACCCGTCACAGACCTGTGCAGGGCAGGGGTAACTTCCAAGTGCTGTGGAGAGGAGGGATTCTGTTCTCTTAGGATCGTTCCATTCGTTCATTTTCTGGCTCACTTGTTCATTCCACAAACACTGACCAGCTTTCCTATTCTGTCGTGGAGACAAGGCTATCCAGGGGTGATAAAATAATGAAATAATGAACAAGGTTGTTGGTCTCCATGAGAATAAGTATTCTCCCAGAAAGGAGAGACCAGTAAACAGGTAATTATACAGATGATTGTTTAATGAAAGTTGTGACACTTGTTACCAAAGAAAATTATACTATTCCGGAAGAACCCATCAACTTATCTTCCTATAAGCTTGTGCTTTCCTGGACAAACCTTGGGGAGAGGTTAGGAGAGAGCCTTGAGCTCCTCCTACTGATTGGTGTGTGACATTAATTAGATATAATTTTAATTTTGATTATTATTTTCGTCCACCAAAAGAATCCAGTCATCACAATCACTTGTATTGGTGAGGTATGAATATTGACGACTTGAAAGTTTTTATAAGGTGTAGAGGGTGTAAGTTATTTAAATGCCCATTTTAATTATTTTTGAAAATAGTTTTCCCCTTGTCTTCTTTCTCTTAGAAATTCTTAGGGCCTTAAATGTGCATATATATTTTAAAAACGTAAACTTAGAAACAGTGAATTGAGCTTTTTTTTTAAGAGTAGGATACAGGTTTGGGAAATGTTGCATTTGATGACTCAAAGAGTGGTTTCTTTTTTTAATTGCTGTTTTTATTCGTTTGCTTTTTAACGTTTAAAAAGGGTCAGGAAAGTTGACTGCTACCTAAATTTTCAATGATAATTTTAAGGTGTGAGAACTATTCTATCTCAAAAACTTAATTACTTGAAATTGGTTTTCTATCTTGCGATTTATGTCTTTGGAGAAATAAGTGGAGAAACTGAGGATATTTACTTTGCAAAAGAGAATTTTTGGAGGGGGATACTTTCTCAACTATATGAAGACACACAGTACTATGAGTTCTAGCTAAGATTGTATTTTGGCAAAATAAAATTTTAACTGATAATCTTAATTTTTCATTTGACAACATTTTTCAAGATAGGAAATGAGAATCAGTGCTAGTTAATTTTAAATACTCACTGTAGAGAAATAGGAAAAAAAAACAAGCAATTTCACCACTATCATCCTTATTTTCCTGGAAAGACTAGCTGATGTAATTAGAAAAAGAAAACTAAATGAATTATTTTAATATGACTGGTTTACCCTGAAATCCCAAGAAAATAAACTGAAATTTATTATAATAGAATTAATATGAATTTTAACAAGAGTATAAGTCACAAAGTAAATATACAAAATTAATAGATTCTTATACACCAGCAATAAATAGAAAATAAAATGAAAATTTTGTATCATTCATAATGCGATATAAATAGCAATTATCTAGAAATAAAGTTAACACTGTGCAAGGCCTACATGGAGACAGTTGTAAAATTTTACTAAAAGAAAGTAATGAATAACAAAATGGATGAAAATAAGTATTTTTCTATTAGGGAAAATAAAATACTGTAAATGCATCAATTCTTTGAAAATTAATTTATAAATATAATGTAATTCTCATCATAATCTCATCATAATCTTATTGAAACTTTATTATTATGAACTTGAAAAACTTAAGCTAAAGTTCAACTGGAAAATTAAATGTTTAATTACTCATGGTCCTTTTTAAAAGAACAGTTATGAAGAGAGAATATGTTCCAACTAATAGAGCCCTAAGAAGCTCTAACTTTATAATAATTATAATAGTAACATTATTACTATTCTGTCTCAGAAGACAGAAAAGTGGAATAGTAGAGAATATACTCCAAAGACCAAAAATTGTTAAAAAATTAAGATGTGACAGCAGATGGTCTTTCCTATCAATAAAGAATAAATAATTATTTAATGTATGGTGCTGGGTCAATACTTAACCATTTGGGAGAAAAAAATATAGATTGTTGGTTTACCTTAGAGAACAATCTCAAGTAAATTCCATATAGGGAAATATTTAATGTGAGCCTGAAATATTTCTGCCACTTTGGTGAGGGAGGGGCTTGACTGATAGTCTAAGAAAATGCTGATGGATGTCTACAATGACTTGAATTAGCTGTCAGGATTTTTTTTTTTTAATTTGTAGTAATAGTAAAAACTTGATACATGTTTAAACATTTAACAATGAAGGTTATGTTTCGGTTAAGCTTAGCTTAGTAGAATATATGCAACCAGAAAGAATAAGAAAAATGAAAAGGGTTGGGGGAGGGAAAAAAAGATTAGGACTCATGATTCTGTAATGAATAATACATATGTGCGTGCCCACACGCACATACACAAATGATAAAGCATAACAAAATATTAACAGGGATCAAGCATTACAGTTATTTTCCAGTTTTATTTCTATATTTTTCATAAATAGTATGTGCTATTAATATTCTAAGGAAAAGTACAAACTCATTCTAAACAAATACAATAGATGGTTTTAATTCTATTTGATAATAATAACAAAACCAATTTTGTGTGATAGGTGAATTTTTATGAAGTAAAATTAGAATAATAAAATGAATATTTAGCCCTATGATAAAGATGAAAAGTGTTTTAGTTTTCTTTAAATTAGAAGAAGACTCCAAGAGAGATGGAATATCTATTTTTCTAGAGCTCAAGTATTATTATAGTAAATTGTCTTCATCAAAAGATCAATTCTGCATTTCCATATGAGACTAGCAAGAGGGGAGTGTTTTAGTAGCAGAAAAAGAATGTACAGCTAGATATCAAGAGAGGGTAGAAGCTAACCATTAAAGATGATTAATAATAATTTGGTAAATTTTAAGTACCAGTTATAAAACACTCTTCAAAATACTGGCTCTGTAGGCTTAAACACTGGTTTGAAAATAAGTAGCTAGATATGCAGCATAATGGCTAGGTAAGGATACAGCATCATATTTCAAAGTTTACATAAATGATTCCAGTTCTTCATCTCTTATTATTATGAGGGATATTCTTATACAGCCATATTTTCATCTCAGAAACGAAACCCATTTGTTCTTTCATTCCTTATGCTAGTATCATTATAAGCATACTGTAGAAATAAATGTCAGTATGAAATAGGATATGTGTATGATCTTAAAGGGATGTGAGTCTTAAACTAGGAGGTATTTCTTGTTTATAATGGAAGGGATAGATACTAACCATTTTCAGGGGTTGCATGATAGTGAGGAAAGAAATCTGCTTCACCAGGATTTTTGTTACTAAAATTTGGGGCATAGTTTAGAACATGCATCTGCATTGGGACACTTCACTATTCTGATATTTTGCAGCAGCTATGTAAATGCAAATTCAAGTGGAGGGCTGGGCGTGTCTTTATTAGCACTTGTTCAAAGGTAGAAAGGGATTTTGGCAAGGAAGACATCTGCACAATAGCATGAAGCTTTTACATTTCCACAAGTTGAAATTGATGTAAATATGTTGACATGCTTGGTTTCTTTCCATTTTGTTTCTTGTAAGAATAGGTCTCTCACTCTCTCTCTCTCTCTCTCTCTCTCTCTCTCTCTCTCTCTCTCTCTCTCTCTCTCTCTCTCTCTCCCCACACACACACACTCACCTCACTTCCTCCCTGTCTCCTTTTCATTTTTTCTGCCCAAAGCCTTTATTCAGCCGATACTTTCTTTACCCGGAATTTATTACCTCAGAACTATGAATGAAACATAGGGAACTCATTCTATTAATATATTTGTTTAGGCTTTAACAAGGCATTTAAATATTTGAACAGCCTAAGAGTGACCTGTAAAATATCTTTTAGTGTGTCAGTAGTCAGGGTGGTGGACAGAAATTGGCCTGGATTTTAGTAATCTACTGTCCTTCCTTGTTTTATATTTACTATTAAAATGTTTTAGCAACAATTCAGCAAAGTAACACCGTTAAGAGTCCAGACATTTGCACTGGGCAGTTCCAGGACTGAGTACTGCCATTGGTCCTGCAACACTGTGAAGTGAGGCAAGATCACATTCTACTTTAAGTTTCCTCCTTTGTAAAATGAGTTAATAATAGTATATTATAATATAGTATAGTATAGTAAAGCATATTTACTGATACTTAAATAAGGTAATGCATATACAATCTTTAGAACATGACTGACATGTAATAAAAGTGGAATAACAAGTAGACATTATTTCTAAAGCAGTAATGAGAGAATTTTGTAGGAGCTGATCATCCTTAGAGGTTGATTAATTGTATCAGTCCTAGTCTACTGCATGGTCATATAAAGAGGAAGAACTAGGGGCAGTGCATTATAAAAATAACTGGCTTAGCGATCCTGAAGTTAGGCCCTAAGCCAGATTTCTCATCTATGGATACTTCAGGGCTTCCCCTGAGGTATTTGGGACGACTGACAAACACTTTTTTCAGGATCTCTTTCTATATACATAATTTGATTTTGCTCAAATCAACATGTCAGAATTATTCAGATAGTCTAATCGCACATGATTCTAAGAAATAAATATAATGCTAGCCAAGGGGAGTGATCTGCTTGTCAGGCTGCCCTCCTGGAACAAGCGTTCTGCTATAGGGCCCTAGGATGATCCCCATAGGAACAAGTTCTAGAACTCCTCGCGACATCTGCTAATGCCATGTAAGGTGAAGGGTTCGAGAATTCTCTAAAGAGAAAAATGGGAATCAGACGTCCATGTGGTTCCCCTCAGACAGGACTGCCAGCCCTTTTCCAGTACCCAAAGGGGAACTTAGAACATTTTGAGAAGGTCCTCTAAAGTGCAAGGACCACTGAGGTGAAAGCCTTGGGGAAGAGAAGCCCTTTGCCGGGGTGTTAGGGTGTTAGTGAGCTACTGCATAATATTCTTATGAAGAATAAATTAAATAATGCATACAGTTTGTTTAGATATTTCCTCACAGGTGATCAGCACAAAATCGATGTTAGATGACTCAGACAGCCACCAATATTCATGAGTTATGTGACCTCAACCATTCTCTATATAGACGCTTGGTAGGCAATTGTGTTTTTTGTTTCTTATTTTATAAGAAGTAAAGCGTGATTCAAAAAGTTAGTCAGAATGATTAGAAATTATTTCCTCCTGACCATCATGGCCTATGTAATTCCATGCCATCCTCATCTCTTCTTCCCAAGAGGAGAAAACAAAAGACCAAGGCACAAAACTACATGCTTTTGTGCCATTGAGAAGTGGCATTTGTTTAAAAGTAGGTGGTCTACAGTTATATATGGTATCTGGCAAAATACACACCCTCTTTGGAACTCAAGTCCTGCATTTTGAGTAAATTGTCATACGTGTAAATGAGCCTCTTACGTCATGAGGGTGTGCTCTCATGTGGTGCTTTCTTGTCTTTTCAGATCCCCCAGATTAGTTATGCATCAACGGCACCCGAGTTAAGTGACGACCGGCGCTACGACTTCTTCTCTCGCGTGGTTCCGCCTGATTCCTTTCAAGCTCAGGCCATGGTAGACATTGTAAAGTTCCTAGGTTGGACTTACGTGTCTACTCTCGCATCTGAAGGAAGTTATGGAGAGAAAGGTGTGGAATCCTTCACACAGATTTCCAAAGAGGCAGGTAGGAAGAGACCACATTGGTCAAGATGGCCCTCTTCAAATGTCTGTGACTTGCAGGGCTCTTTTCACACTTTCTTAAAGAAACACTATAACAAGTCACCGTATACCTACTCTCACATTCCCCACTGCTTGTGAAGTAGATCTGTAAAGTCTTTGGTTATAACACTTTGTTGTTTTTCAAGAGCATATTTTGAAGTCCCTTAAAGTTCCTGAAGCCACTTAAATTATTAGTGGAAGAAATGGAGAGAAAAAACTATATTCTAAAATTGATGGGTACTTGTGGATTACTGCTTACCCATGAAACTGGAGAAAATGTGTCTAAATGTGCCTCTCAAGGCATCCTCTTTTTCTCTGTTCCTTTCTAACGTGGGGACAATTGTTTAGAATTATGAAAATCCAATCACAGTGGCACTTGACTGAATAGGAATAACAGTGATGACTCTGTCTTGGCCAACACAAAGTTAAATAAATTATTCAGACAGTAGAATGTATTTAGACAAACAGTCTATGAAACTTTAGTTTGAGAAAGATAGGTATAATAAGTTGCACTTGAAAAAGATTATCTTATGCTTGTTTATTTAGTTCAAATTGGAAGTAATGGGTTCAAATATTTGGCCAGAAATCCTCCACTGGGCAGGTTTGAAAAAATGAGACATAATCTTCATATCTACGAATCCTGACAATAAATGGCTTTGCTGTATAGAAATATTGGATATAGTAAACATAGATTATAATATGTGTGCTTGGATATCTCTGTACTGTTCTCACGCTTAAGCCAAGCCCTTACTTTTGTTTGTAAGAATTTTATCTAATCCAAATTATTATTGATCAGAATAGTTAACCAACAGTAGAAACACAAACAAGGCGATAGAACCAGAGGTCCTTTTCATGAGGAAAAATGTCATAAATCCCGAAGACATGGCTGTGAGTATTTGACTGTCAGTCTACAGGAATACTTTTTCATATGGTGTGTCAGTGTAGAGGTGGCATATCTGCTCATTGCTACTGAAAGAAGGGAGCCAAGCCTTGCTTGTAAATCCCATGATTTTAACTCGGTGCCTCATCATTAGCACTAATTTCAAAAAAATTCACTGGAGAGTTGGATCATTCTTATGTTCTTCCTTCTGACTGAAATACTTTCACTCTTCACACCTTTGACTAGATTGCTCCTGATCATGAACAGGTCTCATCATAGAAGCCATTTCTAGGTTCAAACACATATATGTGCGGGTCTGTGTGTGTGTGTGTGTGTGTACACTCACAGACACACACACACACACACACACACACACACACACACACACACACACACACACTTGGTTCCGGTTCCAATGGCGTGGCTCTCATGCCATTGTCTTCCCAGTATCTTCTCCCACAGCACTTATCACATGTTAGTATAACTTGCTGTTATTCTGTCTTGTCCCCTAGACTCTAGAAAAGACCATGTCTGTCTCATTTACTACTTTAGTTCGAGTTGCTATGTTTCTAAGGGAAATATTTTTAATATAATTCAGTTAGAAACTTTCTGATTAAAAAAGAAATCTTATGTTATGCTGTGATTTGTAGGACTCATTAACAGTTGCCTGCATGAATCCTTAAAAAGATACCTAATTGTTTTTGATAACTATTTTCTTTCTTTCTTTTTGAATCCCTCTTCGAGCAAAGTAAGGCTAGAGGTGACTCAGACAAATATGTAAAATATTAATGCAAAAGCCAGTAGATAAGACATGGTGAAGAGAATATAATAACCTAAAGCTCAGAGGTAGATACCTTCTTGCTCTATTTCTGCAGATGGGTCTCCAGTTTAATGCTGGACTTTGTATTGGGCAAAGCAAAGAGCACTACCCAGTACGTTATAAAATTTAGTGTTCATAACATGAAAATCATGTTCCTTGTTCATTAAAGAAAAGGATGAATGTTTGCTCTGTGATTGAGACCTGTCTATACACAGTTCAGTGGTGGGTTTCATTTTTTTTTTCCTGGTGTCACTTGGTGAAAAGTTAAGTTATAAAATCAGAGTCTGCTATATAATGACTCTGCAAAAAGGAAAAAGTCATGGGAACATGGTCTGAACTATAAGGATATATATTATATATATAATATATAATAGCTGATTTTCTATTCTTACTAGTATGCTTTCATCTTATGAGAAGCATAAGAAGAAAAAGTGAGCTTTTCACTTTGTTCTATGTATGTGGTGTGCATGTGTGTGTGTGTGTGAGAGAGAGAAAGAGAGAGAGAGAGAGAATATTGGAGAATATTAATGATTCAATGATGTTGTTTCTATACAAGCTTCTCCCTTTTAAAAGACTTTATTTCTAAAATTTACTTGGGACTTAGGTCCTCAACTAAAGGCTGCTTGTAAAACCGGAGCCTGAAGTATCTCCACTGAGCACATAGTCACAGAATTTGGGGTGAATTCTCGTTTATCATAAAGTGATAGAACAAATCAAGACAATGATGTCAGAGTAAAGAAGTCATCCTTTAACTGGGGCCATCTAATTTGTTTGGAATGAAAACCTCAGTAATGTTTCTTTCGTGTACAGTCATGGAAGATTTAAATATGAATGAATGCTGCTACTTGTTGAACTTTCAGAAAGGAGCGTAACGTGATTTTCTCAGATGATGAGATTTTTGTGAAAACAGTTAAATTTGCAGAAATCGCCCTGTTTATTTGAATGGTTGCACACACAGTATTACCAAAAGCAATTTACTGCTTAATATTGCAGAGAATGAGAGAATATTCACTCCCAACGTGCTTTAAATGCAGGTCAACATAATAACTAAATAGTCTAAATTAGACATAAAGACTCCTTTTTCTAAGCGAGGGTCAAAGTAAATGCTATGATAGCATATGGCACTAATATATTCCAGAACTTTTGAACCAAATTTGGTTTAGGGATTATAATAGTAAGGATATTAGATATGACTCTTAAAGTTTGCCAGACAATTTTCAGGACAATCCCATGAATATTGCTTCACAGTATGACATAAATAGTATTTTTTTTTTTTGCTTCCATGGTATCATGACACATGTCAACTTTTCAAAACCTGAAAGAATATTTGAACTATCCTTTGGCATTTCATGCCAATCACTTAATACAGTTGTTTCAATTGGTCTCATGAAGTAATTTCTATTATTATTCAGATGAAGTTTAGAACTTCTTTTTATTTAATACTTTATCATAGCCAAAAATACACTTTCCTAGAATAATTAAGTGAAGACTTAAATAATTGCTAGTAGCTGTTATTCAGCCTTAGTTTTTGAGACGTCAGGAACTAATTGGAATTGCTCATTATGGGATTCTAGTCTCATTAACGGATTCTGTGCTTCTCCTTCACAGGTGCAATATTTCTTTCATTGTGCTAGATGTCAACCTTTCTTGACCAACTGTAACCTCTATGAGGTCAAAGATTTTGCCTTGTGACTCTGTTATCTAGCCTAACTTTGAACACATAGACGACATTTGATAAATACGTGTTAAGAGAAGGAGAGAAGGAAGAATTGAATCTTTCCATTCACCTTAAAAAAAAAAAAACGGCCTGTAGAGGAAGTACTTATGATATATGATTTATATATATAATTTTGTAACTTACAGCTCACAAAAAAATTATACCTATGTCCATTTACTGTGTTTCATTACCCTGCGTCTACTCCATCCTTGACTAGTAACGTCCCTACAAAAAATGCAAATATGATACAACCAGGCTGTAATTCACAATTCTACCATCTATGTTGAACTTGAGGCGTTCCCTTTTATTTTTTTAATTTTTTTGGTATCAGTCTATACCATGGTGAATATAGAAAACTGTGAGACATTTTAATATCTAGTTGAGGTGTTCCTTTAATAAAGTGTCCAGTGGTCCTAGTTTATATGTGTATATACAGGTATTAAATATTCAAGGACTTAATTTTAAAACACAAAGTCACAAGAATGTTCGTGACAGCATTTATTTTTAAGTTTTGCTTAAACTAAACTGTAAGGGTCTCAAGAAAAGATATTTTATTTTATTTTACTTTTTGACGTTCAGTGATTAGCACATTTTAGATTTTAACCTATATTCCATTTGTCAGCACATCTTGAACATGTGCTCTTATCGCCATCATCCTGTAGTTACATCAGTTCCAGGCCTCATTTTGTTCACTGTGATTTATAGTTACAGTTCTCTTCACCTCCAGATGAGCCTCTCCAATATAGTATCCATCCTGCTATGATGATAATCTTTCTAAAACACAAGTAAAGCCATTTGACATCTGCTCCTAGTTTCCCTTTCCCCAGAGGATTAAAAGATGTCTAGCATGGAATGTAGGTCCTTTCTGATACAATGTCTGCCTCAATCACCAATATCACTCCCCTACTATCCCTATCCTCCTTAATTCCTACCTCAAGCCCCCCTAATGCTCTCTACCCCACCACAGTCAATATTCTATGGGCATCAGGATATTCTGTGCCTTTGCAAATACTTATTTTGCTGCCTCGACTGCCAGCTAATTCCAAGTTATTTTCTTTTTCCAAAACATAATGCATTGCAGAGAGCTATCCCTGACAGGTGTGTACCAGTTATTCAACATTTATATACCTAAAAAAGTGATCGCCATGATAAGTTCAGCAACCACCTGACACCCTACCGCCCTATCACCCTATCACAATATTATAGACCATGTTTCTCATGCAGTACATTACATCCCCATGACTTATTTGTTTTATACCTGGAAATTTGGACTACTTACTGCCCTTCACCTAACCACCCCCCCCTTTTTAGTTTTTTCAGTTACAGTTGATATTCAATATCATTTTATTATAATTTCAGGTGTGTTGTTAGACATATGGTTAGACATTTATACAGTTAGACATTTGTATTATTTATATAATTTAAGAAGTGATCTTCTTGACTAGTCTAGTACCCACCTGGCACTATATATACTATACTTATTGCCATATTATCGACTATATTCCCTATGCTTTACTTTACATTCCCATGATTATTTTGGAACTACCAATTTGTATTTCTTGATTGCTTTACCTTTTTTACTCTTTCCCTAACTTCCCTCCAATCTATCACTCCAATATATCTAGTACCCACCTGACACCATGTGTAGTTATTAAAATATTATTGACTATATTTCTTATTCTCTACCCTACATCCCCTGACTATTTGTAACTAATTTGTACTTCTTAATCCCTCCCCCTTTTCACCCACCACCTCAATTCCCCTTCCATCTAGTAACCATCAAAATGTTCTCTGTATCTATGAGTCTGTTTCTGTTTTATTTGTTCTTTAGATTACCCATAAAAGCAAAATCACATTGTATCTGGTCTTTCTCTTTCTGACATCCTCCACTCAGAACAATACCCTCCACGTCCATCCATACTGCTGCAGATGGCAAGAACACATTCCCTTCCATGGCTGAGCCACATTTTACTTTATATATATATATATACATATATATACCACCTCCTCTTTATCCACTCTTCTATCGATGGGCACCTAGGCTGCCGCCATATCTTGGCCATTGTAAACAATGCTGTAATGAACACATGGACACACATGCCCCCTCGAAGTATCATTTTGGGTTTCTTAGATAAATACCAGGAAGTGGGATTACTGGGTCTTCCTCTGTCTCTTATTAAAGCCTTTGTTTTAAAGTCTATTTTGTCTGGTGTAAGTATTGCTACCCTACCTTTTTTTGCTTGTTTCCATTTTCATGAAATAACTTTTTCCATTCTTATACTTTCAGTCTGTATGTGTCTTTCAATCTGAAGTGAGTCTTCTGTAGGCAGCATATGTAAGGGCTTTGTTTTCTTATTCGTTCAGCCACCCTATGTTTTTGTTTATAGCATTTAATGCACTTACATTGAAAGTAATTGTTGAAAACTGGAGTTTTCTCCTCTTCTTTCATTTAAGATATATTTCTTTGTTTCCTCATTTTGGCTGTCTCTCTGTGTTGTTTCTACATATTAGGTAGGGCTGTTATGTCCCTCAGTCTTGCCAGGTTGCTGTATGTAGTAGGGGTCCTGTGGCACAGTCACCCGGGTCAGCTGTACTGGGTGCTCCAGGAGTGTTCCTTGTGTGGATTGTGTGTGCCCTGCTTTTATCGTTAAGCCTTGACTGCTGTTGGCATATCAGTGGGTGGTATTGACCCTCAGGCTGATTGGCTGTGGGGTTTGTCCATGTACACAACTTACAGGCTGCTGTGTGTGGGGCTTAACCTATGGAGTGGGATTCGCCCCAGTGAGCTATGGTGCCTTTTGAGACTGCCCTTGGTGTGTGCTGCTTGTGGGGCTAATTGGGTGGTGCTATACTGTGGTCTTAAGCCAACCTCCAAGTATGTTGGTTTGGGGGCTTCTTGGGAGGATGGTTCCAATGTAGGCTTATGTCAGCCATCCTCCAGTGACTTGCTGGGAGTACCTGGCAGTAGAAGCTACGAAGCAATCTGCAGTTGGCTGCTGCCTACATTAACCCTGGAGGCATGTGGGAGAGGCCACACTGCAAACCAAGGTCAGCTGCCCCCAGTACTGGGTGTGGGGTAGGTCTGCAAAAAGCCAAGACACTCCAAGTGAGGCCTGCTGACACCTGCTGGCTCTCTTATGGTCCAGCTGCTGATAAAGCCTCTGCCTCCTGCAAGTCGGATGAGTCAGGGTCCCAGTGAGTCAGCAGGATGGATCAGCAGAGCTCACCAGGCCCGTGGGATTCAGATTTGTCTGCTTGGGGGCAGGCTCAACATAGGCAAGATGGTATCCACTTGCTGCTGCTTGGGAGGAGGACCTCACACAGGGAAAATGCCTACTGTCCCTCCAGTCCTCGCTCTGAAGTTACCCAACTCAGTCTCTTACCATGTGTCTCCAATGCCCCCAAAGTCATGGCATCTCTAGCAGAGTCCAGGGTGAGTGCAGAGTTCAGGGTGAGTCCAGGATTTCTGGGTGTCCTGCGGCCTTCCGACATACCTGATGGTCAGAATCCACACTTTTTCACAGCCAGATGTTGTGGGGGCTCCTAGGAAGTGTGATGTTCGGGACTGGGGTCCCTTGCTCCTTCGTGGGGAATCTCTGTGGCTGAGATGTCTCTCCCAATTTTCAACTGCCACACATGGGTGTGGGACTAGCCCTTTTCCCATCTCCACCACTTGACGTGGCTTCTTCTTTATATCCTTATTTATAAAACTTCTGTTCAGCTAGACTTCAGATGATTCTCCAGACTGATTGTCCTGTAATTTAGTTTTCATTTTGATGTGGTCATGGGATGGGGCAATCACAGCATTTATCTCCTCCACCATCCTGGGTCTCCTTAGTCCTTCATGGTCTAATTTTGGATTGTGGTTTGCATGTTTGTCTTTATTAACAACACATTTTTAGTCTATATCTGTGAATAATTTCATAGAAAGTGACCAATTGCACAAGGCTTGATGAGAGAATAAGACTGCATATCACTGTAGAGTGAAAGGGGCCAGATAGGCATGTTCCCAGCCTCTCTTAAAGGTACAGTATGGCCGTATAACCCAGTTGTGAGTAATAATAATATCTACCACAGATTAATCAAGAGCCAGGGACACAAAGAAGCAGGAGCAATGGAAAACCCATTTTGTTCAGATCAGTAGCAGTAATATCTATGTACGAGTGGTAGATGTGGTATCCAACATGAGCTGGCAGCAGTGGTACAATTTCCAACTTCCTATTTCCAAGAGTAGGAGCAGCGGTGCCACAGCTAACTTGGTTTTGTGGCACTTATTTTTGGCTTTGATTATGAAATCCTCGTCATTCTTTGTTTCAGGTCATTTTCTGACTTTGGTTCTCTGGCCTCTGCAGTGATTCTGTGAATTATCACATGTTATTTAAATAGTTTATTTTTCTACTTAAGCTAGGCAGACTTTACTTCAATTGTTTGGCTTTTATCTTCATTAATGTAATAGAGAGTGACATTTTTATGAGTTCATAACATTTTGTACATAACTCTATCATAGAATTTGTTGCATATCATTGTGATCTTATTGTTCTCTCCCGTTATAATATATATTTATTGAGGACACGCATTATGTCATATATGACTTTCAACACTTTATGCCCAGGATAATCTCTAACATAGATTCGACTCAATAAATGCACATTAAATTTAAAAATAGTCTATTAATAATATAATAAGTAATGACTCCAAGGCTGTGTAGTTGGTACAGTGAAACTATTGGAAGTTTTTCCCATTTTTATTTTTCATAGTTACCATAAATCTTATGGTAACTACAGTTACCATAAATCTTCTATAATAAACTCACTTTATGGAAGGAAAAAAAAGAATAAGAAATATGGTGATAGGCCTTATACTCAGACAATGCATTTCTGAGTACTTTTTATGTGTCTGATACTGTTCCAGGGTAATAATGAAAAATTGTAATGAAAGTAGTAACAATAACAAGACAAACAATAATCTCTGCTTTCTATATAAATGGAGCAGTAAACACAACTCGTGTGATGTAAGGGAAAACTCTAGACGAAGTAGAGGCTTAGCTAAGCCCCAAAGGTGAGTAGGAGTTAGCAGACAAGGTGGACCTACATGGAGTGGTGAATAACATTTTTAGGAAGAGAGAGTCATGTTAAAAAACAAAAATAAAATTGTTTAATATTACTTGAATTTTTAAATGGTAGAAGGGAATAACATTGCTTTGGAAACTTTTATGATTCTTGAATCACTACGATTACAGTGTTCTTCCACACAACCTGAGAACTGCTGGAGAAAATGCTTTGGCTTTAGGGCCAAGAATTTCCAGTTCGGGCTCTAACTCTTCTAGCAACTGACTGGGAACCAGTGTACTTCTTTGGGTTGCAAACTCAACACACATTTAACAAGAAAACTAGCTTCTTTTGGTTCAGAAAATTCTCAAATGCATGTTATCCTGATTGCAAAGGATGGGCTTCTTTTAGGCAATAGACTGTCATTGTTGATGTGGGCTTAGAAATACATGATGATGCTGTTTTTACTGCATGAAGAAGTAGGCAGTGAAAAATTGTATCTCAGCAATTCCTTCTCAGTTCCTCCACCTACCTTCATTGGACCTGAGCAACATGGAGGAATGTGAAAAGAGCCGAAATAACTCCTCATTTACTCACCTGCTTGGGTATGATTACCACATGTTGCATACGCTAAGGAAAGAAAGGACATAGGAGTCTGGTTTTGCAGTTGAAGATACAGTGAAAAGGAATATAGGTCTTCTTTAAATATAGTTGTAGAGATTCAAATATAGAGAATTCTATTTAACAATTTCATTTTTTGGTCAGTTGGGTAGGGGGAAAGAACTTCATTGTTCTGGGGTAGCTAATTTTGGAAAGTTACCAGGCTTTTGTAATAATATCATTACAACCACTAAACCTTAGAAGTAGGTCTGATTTATTCTACTATTTGATGACACTGTATTCTGTCTTCAAGTGACGCTTTCATTTCCAGTTTTTACAAAAACATGTTCATTGAGAGAGAGTTCCAGTTTGGAATCTTATAGGTTTTGATCGATGTCAGCAAGAGAGATAAATTTTAGTAGAAAAAAAAAAGTTGAAATTATATTAGTTAGCTTATAGAACTGAAGGGAAGTATATAGAAGCACGTTCAAGTGCTTGTGGGGTATGCCTATGTTTTAATTGTGGGGAAGTAGGAAACCTTGAATTTGAGTCCCACTAAGGCTGCACACAGGGGGAAGAGGTATTTCCCAGTATAATCTGTATGCTTTAACCAAAAGTTGGGATGGTCACAGTCTAAAATACGCTGTCTTTTTTGGTTGCCTTTTCCAGAGGCTTCCCAGTGTTCCAACCACTGGAATAAGCAAGTAAATGTGGGAAGGAGGTTTGAACTATGCTACACAGAAAAAAAAATACACCATTTACCAAAACAGAGGTGAGGAGATGGGTACTGGAATTAGTCAGGTGTCTAGTTCTGAAAAATAGGCAGACATTCTAGTCCATGGAATATTATATTAATAATTGGTCGCTTTCCAAAGAAATATCTATTTACTGGACTTCAACCCCTTCCCAAATTATTTTGTATGTTGAACAACTTGATGCATGTAAATATAGCCTCTGCGATGCAAATAGAAGGATCTGTTTTCCTTTTATGTATTTGGCAAATGGATCCCTGTTGTTAAATCTTTCAAGAGATTATAGGAAACTCTACAAAGCCTCACATCATTTGCATTAGCACTCCCAGGCAAACTGAAGGTCAGCAAATGATCAAGATCTCTGGCAGTGATAGGTGCCATCCTAAACACATATCTCATTGACTGACTTCTAAATACTTTGACCTTGTGTACCCCAAAATTGACCTATTCCCAATTTTTCACATTTCTTGTTACTCTTTTGGCTGGGTGTCTTAAATAGCAAGCATTTAAAACATATTGCCAATAATCACTAAATAAGATTATTCCATTGTGTTAATATATTCGAGTTGACATTAACTGTAAAGCAAGCTCCTTTTCAGGTAGGTATTACTAGAATGTCACCACACTCTACAAGCCATAGTATTAGGATGACCCATTGAGAAACTAGTTTATAGGCTACAACATACACTTTTACATACAAGGGAAAATATTAAAAGTGAAGACATCATAATGATAAAGGTCTTAGGAAAAAATTTTGAGGGCCTGTATTAGAAGGGCTAAAAGATAAATTAATGCTTACTAAAAATGTCCGCCTAACAAAAATGTTTATTTTTGCTAGGGTGTTAGTGATCCTTTGCATTTAAATTTTAAAACTTTAAAAAATCAACAACACAAACACAGACATGATGCATTTAATATCAAAGAAGAAAAATTCCCTTGGAAAGATGGAGTTGTCAGAATTATAACTACAGAAATTATGCTGAATGGTGACTAATTACATAGAAGTATGCTGCTTTCAAACTCTTAATGCTAGAAAGTACAGAAATTATAGAATCTTCTGGTCAAATATTTTTGACAAAAAGTAGTTAATATTTAGTTGCATATAAGGATCATGAGTATTACTTTCTAAAAATCTGGTAACCGGTGATGAATTTAGTGTGCATTCCACTCTCCACATTTTTGATTAACTAATGTAAATTTTGTTTTCAGTCTGTTGTTATGTATTCTTTGTTCAACAGTAACCACTGAGTAATTAAGATAGGAAGTAGAAATTGGAATGGCTTACATTAGACTCATAGATTGCATCCTGCTCTAGGGTTTGCATTATTTATCTATTGGGCCCCTGTTATATTTCCTCGGCTTTATTAAAATATAGGTGACATACAACATTGTGTAAGTCTAACGTGTACAAGGTGACGATTTAATACACTGACATATTGTGAAATCATTACCACCATAGGGTGCTTTAACACTCACCACCTCACATAATTACTGTTTCTTTTTTATGGTGAAGACATTTGATTTAGTCTCTTAGCAACTTTCAAGTATGTAATACAGTATTGTTAAATATCTTCACCAAGCTGTACCTTAGAGCCCTAGAATGTATTCATCTTATAACTTGAAAGTTTGCACCATTTGACTGACATCTCCTAATTTCCCACACCCACCCGCCCTTGGCAGTTACCATTTTACTCTGAGTTCAGCTTTTTTAGATTCCACATATAAGTGATATTGTACAATATGTGTCTTTCTCTTTCTGACTTATTTCACTTAACACAATATACCCAAGACACATCCATGTTGTACAAATAGCAGGATTTCCTTCCTTCTGAAGGCTAAATAGTAAATAGTCCATTGTATATATAGATATATACCACATTTTCTGCATCCATTCGCCTATAGATGGACGCTTAGGTTGCTGCCTTATCTTGGCTACTGTAAATAATACTGCATTGAACATGGGGGTGCAGAGATCTCTTTGAGATTCTGATTTTATTCCCCTTGGATATATACCTAGAAATGTAATTGCTGGATCATGTGGTGTTTCTATTTTTTAATTTTTTGAGGAACCTCCATACTGTTTTTCATAGTGGCTGTACCTATTTGCACTCCCACTAACAGTGTACAGGAAGTCCCTTTTCATTACTTTCTTGCCATCACTCATTATCTCTTGTCTTTTTGATAGTAGCCATTCTAGCATGTGTCAAATGGTATCTCATTGTGGTTTTGATTTGCATTTCCCTAATGATTAATGAAGTTGAGCATCTTTTCAAGTACCTATTGGTCATAGTACATCATCTTTGGGAAAAAAATTCTCTAAAACGTTTTAGACACAGTTCCTCTACCCATTTTTTAATCAGATCATTTTCTGAAAATTATTTTTGCTATTGAGTTATGTGAGTTCCTTATATATTTTAGATATTAACCCCTTATCAATATGTAATTGCAAATATTTTATCCCATTCTGTAGGTTGACTTTTCATTTTGTTGATTATTTCTTTTGCTGTGCAGAAAGATTTTAATTTATGTAGTGCCACCTATTCTGTTTTTGTAGTCCCCCCTGTTTTTGTCTTTGTTGCTTGTGCTTTTTGATGTCATATCCAAAAAATTATTGCTAAGTCCAATATTAAGGAAGATTTCTTCCTATGTTTTCTTCTGCGAATTTTATGGTTTCAGACCTTTTGTTTACGTCTTTAATCTATTTTGAGTTAAATTCTGTGATTAGTGTAAGATAGAGTCCAATTTCATTCTTCTGCAAGATTACCTAATTTCCTAATATGAATTATTGAAGACATAATCCTTTCCCTGTTGAGTATTCTTGACTCCCTTGACAAACATTAATTGATCATATAGGCAAGGTTTTTTTTCTGTGCTCTTGCTTCTGTTCCATTGATCTATGTGTCTATTTTTGCCAGTACCATACTATTTTGGTTATTATACCTTTGCAATACAGCTTGAAAGCAGGAAGTGTGATCCTCCACCTTTGTTCTTTCTCAGGATGGTTTAAGTTATTCAGACTTTTTGTGGTTCCGTACAAATTTTAGGATTGTTTTTCTATGTCTGTGAAAAATTCCACTAGAATTTTGATAGGGATTGTATTCAGTCTGTACATGGATTTGGGCAGTATAAATTTTATTTTGAAGAATGAACATGGGAAGTCTTTTCATTTATCTGTGTCTTTTTTAATTTCTTTCATCAAAGTCAAATGATTTTCATTGTACAGAAATTACACCTCCTTGGTTGAATTTATTCCTAAGTATTTTATTATGTTTGATGTTATTGTGAATGGGATCATTTTCCTTATTTTTTTTTTCAGATATTTTGCTGTTTGTGTATAGTAATACAACCGATTTCTGCATGTTGATTTTGTATCCTCCAACTTTACTGAATTTATTAGTTCTACCAGTTTTTTGGTGGAGTCTTTAGGATTTTCCATATATAAGATCATGTCATCTGTAAACAAAGACAAATTTTCTTCTGTTCTGAGGTGGATTTCTTTCTTTTTCTTTCCTGATTACTGTGGGTAGGATCTCAGGTTCTATGCCGAAGCGAAGTGGTGAGATTAGGCACCTTGTCTTCCTCCTAATTGTAGAGGAAAAACTTTCAACCTTTCAATGTTGAGTATGATGTCAGCTGTGTGCTTGCATATATGGCTTTTATTATGTTGAGATATATGTCTTCTACTCAATTTGTCAAGAGTTTTTGTCATGAAACGATGTGGTACTTTGTCAGATACTTTTTCTGCATCTATTGAGGTGTTTATATGGGTTTTTAATCTTTCATTATATTAAAGTAGTATATCATATTTATTGATTTGTGCATGTTAAGCTGTTCTTTCATCCCAAGGAAAAATCCAATTGATTGTGGTAGATGATTTTTTAATGTGCTGTTAAATACAGCTTGACACTATTTTGTTAAGGATTTTTTATTCTATATTCATCAGGGATATTGGCTTGTAGTTTTCTTTTCTTGTAGTATCGCTGCCTTGCTTTGGTATCAGGGTCATGCTAGCCTAATGAAATGAGTTTGGGAGTGTTTCTTCCTCTTCCATTTTTTAGGAGAATTTGAGAAAAATTGGCATTAATTCTTCGTTAAATGTTTGGTGGAATTCACCAGGAGAATCATTGGGTCCCGGGTTTTTCTATGTTGGGATATCTTTGATTAATGATTCAATGTCCTTACTCATTTTCACTCTGTCAGATTTTCTGTTTTTTCATGTCTTGATATGTTGTATGTTTCTAGAAATTTAGAAATTGATCCATTTCTTCTAGATTATCCAATTTATCGATGTGTTTATTATTCACAGTAATTTGTAATTCTTTTTTATTACTTCTATGCTATCAGTTGTAACATCTCCTCTTTCATGCCTGATTTTATTTGATTTCTCTCTTTTTTTCTTAGTTGTCTACATAAAAAAAAAATCAGTCTTGTTTATCTTTTCAAGAAACCAGCTTTTAGCTTTGTTGATCTTTTCTATTAATTTTCTATTCTCTATTTTATTTATCTCCACTCCAATATTTATTTCCTTCCTTCTGCTAACTTGGGGCTTACTTCGTTCTTCTTTTTCTAGTTCTTTGAGGTGTTGTTATGTTGTTTATTTGATGTGGGTGTTTTTGTTTGTTTTTTGTTTTCTTAATGTAGACTTTTAGCTCTATATATTTTTTTCTCTGAGAACTACTTTTATTGCATTCCATAAGTTTTTGATATGTTGTGCTTTTATTTTCATTTGTTTTAAGATTATTTTGGATTTTCCTTTTGATTTCTTCTTTGACCTGTTGACTGTTCTAGAGTGTTTTGTTTAATTTCCACATATTGTGAAATTTCTAGTTTTCTTCATGTTATTGATTTCTTGTGTCATGCCATTGTGGTTGGAAAAGGTAGTTGCTATCATTTCAATCTTCTTCAGTTTGCTAAAACTTGTATTATGACATCATATAATCTACCCTGGAAAATGTTGCATGTATGCTGGAGAAAAATATATATTCTCCTGCTATTGGAAGGAATGTTCTCTATATGTCTGTTAGGTTCATTTAGTCTAAAGTATAGTTCAAGTCTAATGCTTTCTTATTGATTTTCTGTCTGGATGATCTATCCATTGTTAAAAGTGGGATATTGAAGTCCTCTGCTATTATTTCAGTGTTGTTTCTTTCTCTCTTCAGATCTGTTAGTATTTTCCTAATATATTTAGGTACTTTGATGTTGTTTTTTTTTTTTTTTGTGTGTGTGTGTGTGTGTGATATATATATATATATATATATATATATGTATATATATATATATATATATATATATATATATATATATATATATATGTATGTATTTATATCCTCTTAATGAATTGACCCCTTTATTATTACTTGTGGACTTCTTTATCTCTCATTTAGTTTTTGGTTGTTTGTTTTCCATGCAGTGCTAATCCCCTCATATAGGAGTGGAAAGCCTGTTTCTACTGATAAAAATAATACTTATCCAAATTCAGGGACTCAGTGTTCCTAGCTCCATTAGGGTCTTCCTACACATCCCCATTCCAACTTTCAGGATCACATTTCTTCAAAATAAATGCCCTCACTCTAAAAGTAGTTAGCTTTTGAGGTATGGTATTATAGTCTTGGGCTTAAAGTCTATTTTGCCACATATAAGTATTATAATCTCTCTTCTCTTTTGGTTTCTACCTGCATGGAATATCTTTTCTGTCCCTTTACTTTGAGCCTATGTGTGTTATTAGAGCTGAAGTGAGTCTTTTGTAGGCAATGTATAGTTGTGACTTTTTTTTTCTTTATCCATCTAGCCACTCTATGCCTTTTTTTTTTTCCTTTTCACTCTGTGCCTTTTGGTAGAATAATTTACTCTACTTACATTAAGAGTAATTATTGATAGGTAAGGACTACTGATCTCACTTATTAATTGTTTTTGGCAGTTTTGTAGTTCCCTTGTTCCTCTCTCCTTCTCTTGCTGCTTTCCTTTGTGAATTGATGGGTTTTTTTGTAGTTGTATGCTTTGACTCCCTTTTGTTTATCTACTGTAGGTTTTTTTTCTGTTTTGTTTTGCAGTTATTATGAGACTTACATGAAGCAGTCTTTTTAGGTTGATAGTTTAATCTAAATTGCGTATAAAAACTATGCTTTTCCTCCCCACACTTCTAGATTTTGATGTCACAATTTACCTCTTTTTACATTGCATATTCATTAACCTTTTATTATAGCTATTGTTTTTTTAATGTTCTTTTTTCTTTAACTTTTATACTATATTTAAGTGATTAAAACATCACCACATTACAGTAGTATTCTGAATTTGACTACATATTTACCTTTACCAGTTTATTGTATATTTTCATGCAACCACATTGCTCATTTGCTTCATTTCATTTCAGGTTGAAGAACTCTTTTTGGCATTTTGTGTAAGGCAAGTTGTATAGTGATGAAATCCCTAAGCTTTTGGTTACCTGGAAAAGTCTTTATCTCTACTTCATTTCTGAAGGACAGCTTTGTCAGATAGAACACTCTTGGTTGGCATTTTTTTTCCTCTTATCACTTTAAATATACCATCACATAATTCCTTGGCCTCTAAGGTTTCTGCTGAGAAATTTGCTGATAGCCTTATAAGAGTTCCCTTGTAAGTTATAAGCTCTTTTTCCCCTCACTCTCTCATTGCCTTTAATATTCTCTCTCTGTCATTGATTTTTTTTTTTTTACAGTTTTATTATGATATGTCTTGGAGAAGATCTCTTGAATTATCCTACTAAAAGGCATAGGTCAATCTTCTCACTTGTAGTGACCTATGAGCTTCATGAAACTGGATATCTAAATCCTCAGATTTGGGAAATTCTCAGCCCTTATTTCTTTAAATAAACTTGCTGCCCTCTTCTGCATTTCTTCTCTTTCTCATGTTCCAATAATTCACAGATTGCTTCTTTTGATGGTATCTGATAGATCACATAGGCTTTCTTCATTCTTTTTCATTCTTTTTTTCTTTGTTTTCCTGATTGGATAATTTCAAACTTCCTGTATTCTAATCTTCTGTAATTCATTCTGCTATTGATGCTCTCTATTGAATTTCTCATTCTTTTATTTTATTCTTTATAGTACTCCTGTGCTCTCACTTTCCCCTGGGAGAAATTGCGGGCCAAAAATTCTGACACTGAATTGTGCCTCTTTGAAGGAGAGGTGATGCCAGTAAAGTCACAAGGTTCTTCTTACTCTATCTAATGCATACAAACGTGAAAAAAAAATATATATATATACACACATATATATGTATATACACACACATATATATACACACACATATATACGTATATATATATATGTATATGTATAAGCATATATACGTATACACACACACACACACACACATAATCTTTTTATCTTTTTTTTCTCCAATGGTATACTAGAACCTCTCTACTGGAACTGAACTTCCACAAGGGCCTCTTGTCTGTGGATCATTGTCTAACCCAGTGTTCTCCAGGGGCTCATGGGCCATGGCCAAGAGGGTTTGGATTCAGTTCATGAACGACTGCAGGGTCCATGTCTGAGGTCTGTATGCCTATACTGGATATATAGGTGGGCAAGATTCCTCCTGGGTCTTTTGGTGAATGGTCCTGGATCCCACAGTTCCCACAGTGGCACATTTTCTTTGGATGGATGCCAAGTTGTTGTTATTGAATGGGATATATGACAAGGGATGTCTTGTACAGCCATGTTGCTGACATTACTCCTCCCACTGTATTTTTAAAGAAGAGAATTTGAGTTATACTTGGACATACTAAATCTAAATTGAAAGAAAATAAATAAAGCATAGTTTGTAATGAAAAAATATATACATTAACCAAGTGATTGCCTTTTTAAAGACTTGTAGTTGATCAGCTTTAGCATATTTCACTATTTTTCTATATATGTTTGCTAAATCAGTATAAGGCACTCAACCAAATGTTATTATTTTATCCCAAACTTTTCTAAACTTCTAAACAAAAGATCTTGTTTAGAGGCTACACAGAGAAGCAGACAGAAGGTGCTGGTGGGAGACTATCCATTAGTGGTAAAAGTTATTAGAGTATAATCTAGGTTATGGAACACTAAGAATGAGGTGGGGGACACTAACAATGCATGTGGGGGAGGGAGGGGTAGAGAATAACAGGAGATGAAGACTTCTCCTTATGTACTTGTCCTGTACAAGATTTCTTTCAATTACAATATTTTTCAAAGTGTTCCTATAATGTTACTGAACAAAGTAAAGTTTTCATTTCCTTATACTTTGCTAACTAAGGTTTAACTGCAGCTTATTTTCTCTGAAAAAAATTCATTCAGACTTAGATTATTACAGTCATAGTAGAGTGATGGCTTTGGGTGGCAACCTGGATCAATAATATAAGACACTTTTTACAAGCTATCTGATTCCCAGTTTGAATGACTTTTGGCTGGTAATTATATTTGCTACCTAACATGTTTACTCATTCTAAAGGGGGAACTCATCTCTATATCTATCATGTGAAAAGATAAAAACTTGTTTACTGTTCAGTGTGTATATAAAATAACTTTAGCCTTGAAGTCAGCCTCCTAAAATGCATGAATTAGTTAACAGTGAAATCATGAGTACATATGAGTATATTTGTATATGATGACCTTGTCTTATAGCCTGGGAGAGCATAACTTGCAGAACTTGTACTGCTATGATATGAGAATTTTTAGTTATTTGGGAAGTTGTTTTAAATCATTGTGGTTTTGTTGTTGATATTATTTATTTAATCTTTATTAGGTATTTCAATCATTTGGTCAAAAAATTAAGAATTAACGAAAAATAAAGTTTAATCAACATAAACCAACTATAGATACTTAAGAAAGAAAGAATGAAAAAAGCTACTTTGCAAGGCTATGAGACAACTCAAGGAATTAGAGGCCAGACTGAGGACCTGAGCTTTGAATGGACAAAACAAACAAACAAACAAACAAACAAAACAAAAGTCAACTCTCATACTCTACTAATCCAGGAAGCAGGAGGTGAAGAACTGTCTCTTCAGAGAGCTACTGACAGGATAAATCAGCTCCAGCTCCCTTTAGTCCTTCACTTCTATGTTCTAAACTCAAAATCCAGTGAGCAAGCACCCCAATGCTCCGCCATGGATCACATGCCCATCCCTTGGTAGTTGATTGACAAGTCAATCAGTTTGGGGAAGTACTGTCAACATCTAAGATGAACATGAGATCTTAATATCTAAAAATTAACTAGTGGGTATAAATGGTACTGGTGACAAATGTGTATTACCAAATGTGATATAGTAGATTTTCTTCTTTACCCTTTAATGTCTGTCCATGTCCTTTTGAAAAAAAAGAAGAATTAATAGCAACGTATAATGTTAGAGCAGTTCTGTTACATTTCTGAAATAAGAGTAGGTTTCTTTTTCCTTTAGACAGATCATTAAAAGAAACCATTATGACTTTAAATACTTGTAGAAAATTCCTTAAACCACTGGCTTTCTAAAGAGATAGGGAATGCCATTTTCCAAACTTTATGTCTGTGACAAGATTCATTAAGAATCACATTTCAATCATCAAGTGATCCAATTAGCTCTACCTCATCCCAGGACTTGAGATATAAGGAATGAGAGTTGGGGCATGGGGGGACTTATCACTATTACTGCAAAATTCCGCAGTCTGCGAGCACTCATTCTAATAATAGAGGGTCAAATAGACCATTTTTACATAATAAAAATGGCTTTTGCTCATTTGCACTGAGAAGTTTGGAAGAATAAATACTATTTCATTATTTTAGAATCTCAGAATTCCTCCAAACCAACCTCTGTGGCAGTAGGTTTTTGATAATGAGAGTAAACAAACTTACTTTGAAATATAGAAGTGGCAGCAGACAGACCTTGTTTCTGAGTTCTTCCCTGCAGGGGCATGAGCTTAATAACATTCTGTATTTAAACTCAGGAGAAACAAAACTCCCAGAGAATGCAAGTGACAGAGACCCATTGCATGCGGAGACAGGGATGAGAAGCTTCTGATTGTGTTTGCTATGGAGCTTAATAAAAAACTTGCAAAAACTGTGTGGGAGACAATTGCAGACAGAAAAGTTTCTAATAAACTAGCTTTATAGAGCCTGTTGTAAGTTGTCCAGTTGGAAAAATACTAATTGCTTGAAAGAGTATTTAACACATATATCCACTTTTCTAAGATGTGAATAATTATTAATATAAGCTTGTATGGAACTGAAATGCAAATACTTAGATAAAGATTATCATTCTGTTATGAAATAAAATCCAGTGAGTAGGCTAGCACAGAGAAAGAGGATTGAAGAGCGTTCCTTCTGCTTTAAATCTGTTTTTTGTTTGTTTTTTATTTGTTTTTTGGCTTCTGTTTGACCACGTGGTGAGTTTCCTTTGTTCTATATTTTTCTTGGACAAGCCAGTCTCCAAACACCAAACATTGCTTCCCACTGGGCCTTTACTCAGCTAATTTCCTCATCCTAGAATATCCCCTCCCAAGCTCCATTGCCTGGCAAACCCCTCTCTTAGTGAACTTTGTCTGGTACATTCTTTTCTCCTCATCATCACCCCTGTGTATTGTTCCTGGCGCTTATATGCATATCTGTGGCAATACTCACTTGATCACTGTTATGACATGAAAGATTATGAAATCCTTAAGGGCAGCTACAGATATTAAAAATGTTGAAGGGGAACTAAAAATTCTTGGGCATTTCCTCAGTCCAGGTGCTGGCAGGAGCTTATAACACAGTTCCAGGGAATATTAAAAGCTAAGTAAACATTTGTTTACGTAGTGAAATTCTGCCATCTAAAATCCGGAAATCCCCTTGCCCTTTACATTCATATCATTCTGTAAATCTCACCTCTCCAAGAGTTTTTTGTCTCACTCTGGGTAATACTAGAGAAAAGCTGCTGTAGCAATATGATGGAGAAACATGTATTCCCTAATTTCTTAAGGCTGGCTGAGTTTCTAGGTTAGAAAATTTATACAGGGTTAACACTAAGTTTAAGATTGTGAAATTAGTGATTTTCTTTTTGTCAGTGCTGTTGAATTTGTTAAAGCAAACCTAATCAAATTATGTTTTTATATTGAAGCTTAAATTAATTCTGACAATGGATTAAAGGCCTTGTTTTATGCATTCAATGCATGAAGTAGATTTCATAGGTGTGTGTGTGTGTGTGTGTGTGTGTTTGTGTAAGTGTGTGTGCACCTGTGTGTGAAAAAGATTAAAATAGACAGTTGATAGACAGTTGGAACTAAAAAATTTAAGACAAGTTGGTTCTGTTGAGTTGGGAGATCAAAAATGAGTATTTTTCCCCCTAAATTAAGAAAAGCTATCTGAACATGAGAAACAATAAATTGCTAAGTTACAGGTGAAATGTATTTCCCACAGGGCAGGACCACTACCTGGTTTAAGATCAACTTGCTTTTGCTTTTGCATCATTCAATGTCTAAATAAATTCATCAGAGAAGGTAACAGGGTAATACTAACTTCCTTTTTCTTATTTCCTTCCAAAGTGAATTAGACCAGTCTGGGAGAAAGATCAAGCTTCATTCTAGCTTTTCGGAGAAAGAGAGAGATCACCACCAGGAGCTGGGCAAATATACAATATCTGACACCCATTCTTCCCTCTTTCCTTCTCCTCCTTTCTTCTTTCCATTTTCCATCTACTTCCCAAACATCCGTAGAACACCTGAATATTCCTGTTTCATAATGGTTAAGAGCATGATTGGAAGTCAGAAGTACCCAGGTTTAAAACCTAACTCTGCCCATTATAGAAATCTGTGAGTCACTTATCTTCATAATGGTTCCATTTTTACTGTTTATAAAACAAAAAATCATTCTAGTTTCTTCCTTAAAAGGCCTTTGTGTGAAATAAATGATATAATCCAATGCATAAAATTGCTTATGATTGTACTCATCATAGAATATATACTCCATAGCATTAACTGCTATAGCAATTATTATACTCACGTTAATCCTAATAATAAAATAATAATAATGTTGTTTTTTATTCTATTTTTAATTTATTCAACAAATATTTACTGAATGTCTACTGGTTGTCAAACAGGATGCTGGATGTCCTAGGGAACAAGGTCGATCTAGACCTTTCCTATACTTTCTAGAGAGATAAGCAGATAGTAAATAAGTAACCATATGGTGTTGGAGATATATCAGGAAAAACAAAGTATTTTCATCTTTTTTCTCAGGCATCTTTATTTTCATGAACCTCTAACTGAAATTCAGGATTTCATTTAATTATAAGTGTGGACAAAGAACCACAGTAATAAGAACAGTTCTTGTAACTTTGGAACCAATAAAAGTCACAGATACTTTTTTTTTTTATTTAAATAGTCAAATTCACTTTCTTTCTTCTTTTTTTAAAGAAATTATTTTATTAAATGTATTGGGGTGACAATGGTTAGTAAAATTATATAGATTTCAGGTGTACAGATCCTTTCATATCACAGTGCAGCTCTTGAAACTACAAAATATCATTTACATAGGCTTTGAAATTATGAGAGTTACTTGATACAACAATGAATTTTGTTAAAGTTCTTTAATTTTTGATGCTTATATTATAGTGGGGACATAGATGGCTTAAAAGAGATGAATGGTGTGAGGTCGGAGGGATAATGGATGGGGGCGGGGGGTTCACAGTGTGAGGGATATAAATGATGAACGTCTAAGTATTACCTTATCTTGTACACCTGAAACTAATAAAAAAAAAAGAAAAAGAAAAAAAAAAGGGATGAATGGCAGTAACATGGTGACAAATGCTTGGTTATATTCTCAAGGTGGAGCCGATAGGACTTACCAGTACGACTTGCTGCTTATTTGGCTATGTTGTTAGGGTGACATTCAGTATGACTCATAGGTTTTTGAACAAGTTGTGAACAACTAATTGGGTGGTGATGGTTTTTACTGACATATGAGAAACAGGTTTGTGGTGTGGGGTGGAAATGAAGAATCCTATTTTGTGCTTGTGAAGTTTGAAATGCCTACAATATATTCAAGTGAAAAAGCTGGGTGGACCTTTGGGCATTCAAATCCAGACGTAAGAGGATAGGTCCATGATGGAGATCTAATTTTGAGGAATCATGAGTGTATAAACTGCATGTAATGCTATGAGTTGGGATGTAATCACTTCAGCAGAGAAAACCCCAGAGGACTGAGCCAACAGAATATTTAGAAGTCTAGAATTAGAGAGGGATCCAGCAAGATGAACTAAGAAATACCTGAAGAGGTAGAAAGAAAATCAGGAAGTATTGTTTTAAAAACCAAGTTTTTAAAAGTGTTTCAAGAAGCAAGAATGATGAACTGAAAATCAAGAAGCAAGTAAGATGAAGACTAAGAATTGATCATTAGGTGTAGCAACACAGAGGTCTTCAATGGCTTTGAAAGAGGCATTTCGGTGGAATGAATGGACCAAAAGCTGAATAGAATAAGTTCAAGAAAGAATGGGAGGAGCGAGATTGGACAAAGTGAGTAGAAAACTAAATAGGGGAGTATCAGAATAGAGATAAAAGAAACAGCTATCTAGAGTTGTTAGGGGTCTAGGAAGGCATTTTCAGTGAGTTTACATTTATCTCCCAATCTATTCCTCCCATTTTTCTTCTTCCTGCTCTTCTATTTCCTTCTATTCCTTTCACCCCTATTCTTCTTTTTCCCTCATCTTTCTTCTCCTCGAAACTGCTGCTGCTCTGCACGACTTCAGGCTAAAGAAGCAAATGTGAAAACACTCAACCTGCCTCTGAAAGAGCTCGTTTTGTAGGTCCAGCCCCCGTGAATGGCATCCCAGTGGACAGACTGCTCTCCAACAGGCTCACAGAGGAGTCATCTGAGGTGGCCAGACAGGTGCCCCAAACGTTGCAGTCATGGTGTTCGTCTCAATAGTGAGGAACATTTGCTTCCTGATCCTAGTTAAATGGAAAGGTAAAAGAATCTTACTTAGAGAGTGTAACCAGCAGTTCTCTCTCTTGAAGCAAACAAGTACAGAACACAAAGAGAGAGAGGTTTTCTTTCATTCATTCATTCATTCATTCATTCATTCATTCATTCGGTATTTAATGATTGCCTACTCTCTGCTTAGTGTTTTTGAGTAACCAGTGGTAAATCATCATGATCCTCCTGGTTTTTATCCTCCTAAGTGAAGATTATCAACAATGAGCAAATAAAGACGATCAAGGCAAGAGAGTGGAAGAGTGTTGGGAGGGGGATGTGATTTTTTCCTCAGGATGACTGGGAAAGCCTGTCAGAGGAGGAGATATTTGAATAAAGAGATGAATGAAGTGAAGGACTGAGCCATGTGGCGGTGTGTAAGAAATGATTCTAGGCAGAAGAAACAGAACGTTTCTTTAAGCTTGAGGTAGGAAAGTCTTATTAGCTTCAAAGAATCTCCTTATGTGAAATGATTTAGTTGAGATCATGCCTATGTCGTTCTTTAAAAAGTTCCTTTGATACTTTAAAGATGTTTATATAATCTTTGAAGCAAAAGGTTAATTCCTGGACACTAGTATAAACCCCCTTCTAGTACGCAAATCATCTTGACAGTTTCCCTACCAGATGGAATCCTTATAGCCCTTGGGATAAGCATTCGACTTGCCACCTCTCAGATCATCCCACTTCATTGTTTACCAGAAAATAAAATCTCTAAACTCAAAATTACCTCTGTACCTCTGGGCATTGTGGAGGTGAAACAACAAAGAATACTAAGATTCTTTCTGGAAGCTGCATTTCTACAGTTCAGTTATCACGCCCCAAACTGTCTTTCTCACATGCCATCTCTAATTCTGTCTCCAGCATTACCATTAGCAGAGTCACATTTGACTCTCCTTTTCAAGTGCCATTAGTTACTAGAACATATCCTCTTCCATTGATGTTGTCCTAGGAATCAAACAGAATTCTCTGGCTGTGAGCAATAGAATAAACTATTGTTAATTTAATATATTGGAACCAATAGGAGTGAAGTAGCTTATAAGAACCTGAAAGTTTTAGTCAGAGTCAACCACTTCTTACTGGCCTTGTTATTGGAATGAATAAATTCAAACGTTTGTTTAGTCCTTGTAATACTTGACATCAAGTCGATATCTAGGGGAGAGGCCCCAGTTTGGCCTTCTGGGTTCCTGCCCCATCAGTAGGTAATAGCAGTGTAATGTGAGAACAAACTGAAAAAGAAAAGAAAAGCAAAGAAAGAAAAGCAAATCTGTAAGAGTCATAGCATTCCCATGAGGGGAAGACAGACATCTGTATTTATTGCCCACCAACACTATCCATTTTCCCACAGACATGTCAGGACGCCCTTAGATATGGGGAATGAATCCCACACTTGAGATACTGAGGCAGCATTTTCCATGTTTTTATGTTTCCTTTCTTCCCAGTTTCCTCACCATCCCCAACTGTGCTAGTTGATGAACCACCAATGGTACATCCCAGCAACAGAGTTTCTTGCTTTGACATCTACAATAATTTCAGAATTAAGTATTCCATCTAGAGCAATTGTAAGCTAGATTTGCTCATAGTTGCCCAATCTCAGGCTCCCTGGTGTACTGTGTATGAAAAAGGAAGAAAAAAATATAGACCAAAAAAAAAACCAAAAAACTGTAATATCAGAGTAATTTGGAATCAAATTCTTTTTCTTTTTTTTTTTAATTAAAGTTTACTGGGGTGACAATTGTTAGTAAAGTTACATAGGTTTCAAGTGTACAATTCCATAATACATCATCTATATATCACATTATGTGTTCACTATCCAGAGTCAGTTCTCCTTTTATCACCAAGTATTTGACCCCGTTTACCCTCATCTGCCACCGCCCCCTCCCCCTTTACCCTCTGGTAACCACTAAACTATTGACTGTGTCTATGAGTTTTTGTTTCTTCATTTGTTTATCTTGTTCCTTTATTGTTTTCAGTTTTATATACCACTTGTCAGTGAAATCATATGGTTCTCTGCTTTTTCTATCTAACTTATTTGGCTTAGCATGATAATCTCAAGATCCATCTATGTTGTCCCAAATGGCATTATTTCATCTTTTCAAATGGTTTTCCTCTGATCCATTTACTTTACTGTTTGAGTATATCAACATATTTTAATATGTATTTTTAATTGGCCCGTGCATGATTTACATTTCTGGTCAAAATTCCATATTATTTTCTATAATGATGGACCACAGGAGAAGAAAATCTTGCACTAATATAAAGTAACTTTGGAATTGCTGTATACACTGAATTATTTCAATATAATGTACTTAGTAAATTCAGTATCTATACAGCTTGTCAAAATACAAGGACTTAAGTTCTTATGATCATAACATTAGGGAAAAATTAATGGTTACCATAACTCTCTTCAGGAAATTGTACTTAAAAATATTTACTTATATATGTATTATACATATATTGATGATAAACTCTTTTAAACCTTTTAAACCTCTTTAAATGTTTAAATTTTCAGTTGAGCCATCTAATTTTCCAAATGTACCTTCTAATATAAACATTTGTATTATTTACTTGGCATTGGCAATTAATTCATTATTCTCAATGAATTTTCTCAGTAATTGAAAATTCAATTTTGCTTTTAAAGTAGTTTAAATAATCAAGTTTTTGGAAATACATTCTTATTTTGTTGTCAAAGAAAAAAACTTGACTTTCACCAATATGAATGTTTTCTTTATTTTACTATTATTTATAACATGTTATCTGGAAACATTGATTTGGCTGAGGGTCATTATCATCCATTTTAGAATTAAAGAAATGAACAGAGAGATCTTGTATAATTTTATACTTAGTATTTTCACACTTAGGGCAATGTACTAGAGCTGGCATCTAAATTATGAACTTTTTTTTTCCTTTAAGAAAAGAAGCCATCCCTGGGTTTAAATAGAGAAACATTTTTCTTGAATATCCAATAGTGGCATAGGTGAATTCTTTTTTCCTATTCTTATGCTTGTTACATTGTTATATTTATCAGGACAGAGGAATTATGTACCCAATTTAGCCAATAGTCTAAACAAGCATTTTGGATAATAACTGTTGGTGTATTTCAGCGTTAGAATTGCCCTGTACATTAGATGATGAATAAATAATCCATAATTAACAGGGGATGTTTTCTCTAGGATGCCAAATTGGTGTGAACCCTCCTGTGCCCCTCCCTAGCCACTGCCTCCACCCAAATTAGGATATTGTTTTAATGTCATATAGACTGAGTTGCTTTCCAAGGCAGCCTAAAGTGACAGTAACAGACCTGGGACTCCAGCCCAGAAATGTGGACTCTCAGCCTGCTGTTCTAACCACTAGACCATGTACACCAAATCCCTGCATTTTCTAAGCCAATTCCAGGGCAGATGCTTATTAACAAACAGATGTCACTCGATGGCACCGACATCCATCAGAGAAAATGATTCTGCTGGAATCAGTCCCTGGGCAGTGCAGAAATCACCACTGTAAGTGTTTTCCCAGGATTCCGTTTTACTTCTTTATGAATAACAAACACCCATGTTGCCTTGGCATTTATCTGGCTTTAGGAAGTTAGTAAAATTTGACTATTTGTGTTTAAATGAAATGTAAATCATGACAACCTTTGTATTCTATTATGTTTCAATTATGAAATAAGGTAAGCTTTGCCCACCTGTATGGGATAAAAGCTCATTATACCTCAAGTGAATTAATGAAAGATAGAATAGTGTTTTAATAGAACAGAAAACATGATTCTTTGTATTTTAGTATTCACTGTGCTTTGGTAATGGAAGCTTGAGAAAGTGATTTTGTTTTCAATCAATCAAATTATTTCATCAGCACTCTAAGCAAAAATACTATAGCCGCTTCTCTTTTGTTATTATTGCCCAAGTGAGAAACACCATCCCTAATTAGCATAATTTGCATTAGCCACACAGAGTAAGGCTTCAATTTGGAAATGTGTTAGTTTCTTCCTGATGCAGACTGTGACATACTATTTCTAATCAGTATACTATGATGATAGCTTCATAGCCCTATTTAGATTGAAGATTAACACAGTTTTTCACACATCCCCACATGTGCCTTTGCAGAGTACCATTTTGTGGTAAGTTAAGAGTCCTTTAGTTGCAAATAACAGTGATTCATTCTTACTAGCTTAAGGGGAATGTTGAATTTATTGAAAGGATATTTGCTTATGTCATAGCATTCAAGGCAGACTAGAATAAGCAGCCTCTCAAAAGATAAGATCAAAATAAATCAGGCTCTTTAGCGGTTGTTCCTCAGGAATCTTCTTTTTAGAATCCTGCCGTAACAACTCCAATGACTCCAAAAGTTTCTCTGTCTCATTTAAAAGAAAACATTCAACTTCCTGACAGAATATGCCCAATTAAAGTCTGATACTACCTCTTAGCTCGGGATGCTGGAGGCAGTTCTGACGGTGTGTTGGGGGTCATTGTCAGCTAAGCGGTCAACCCAAGAATGCCTCTGTAATCCAGCCCTTTAGTTTCTCAACATACACAGGCACCTACTTTTCATATAATACGCTTAGCACTGTGCCTGGTACTTTGTAAATGTGCAATTAAGTTTCAATTATCATTTTGGTGGTTGTTTAATTTTTCTTCATGTGATAATTCACTCCATTCAAATAGATTCCTGTTAAATGATCCAAATATCCCATACAACAACAATAAACATTTATTTGCTTTTTTGTCCAATGTGAGAAAATACAGAGTTATACCCAGAGACTGCATTTATAGTTATGTTATAGAATAACTACCTAGGGACAATAGTCAGCGTCTCTATAGTAGGATTTCATTTTATCCTGATATGGAGCATATAGTGGACAAATCTACAATCTAATCATCTCTACATTACCCATATAAAATAAAAGAAGCAAAGAATGAGCACAGAAAATAAAAAGTGTTTGCATTCTTGTATGTACATGAATATGCACAGACACATTTTTTTGTCTAGTCAGTATACTGCACACACATATTATATATATATATGTGTGTGTGTGTATATGTATGTATATGTGTGTGTGTGTGTGTGTGTATCGGGGGTGCCAAAAAATGTATACAAGTGGACACTTTAGTCAACGTTGCTCAAGCAGTGGTTCACCATAATCAGAAGTGTCTGGATGCTGATGGTAACCACTTTGAGCACCTCTTGCAATTGCAGAAGTCAAACGTGACTTGTCATCTTTTGTTATAGGTATATATTGAGTATTAAAATTTTAGTACAGTTTTTCTTTCTTAAAATGTGTATACTTTTTTGGGGGCACCCTCTGTATGTATGTATGTATACACACACAGACACAGACACACACCCCACACTGACAATTAAGTTCGCAAACTTATCCTAGAAAAAGTACTACATACCTCATTCCTGAATATCACTACAATCACCTTCAAAGTACTACTCTTGGGAAGCTGTGCACCAATGCCCGTAACTAGTCCACCCTTGAAAGTAATTTGGGAACTCCTTTTCTGGAATGGCCATCAGAGCTGCCATCGTATCACACTTGATGTCCTGAATGTCATCAAAATGTCTTCCTTTCAATAGTTCCTTTATCTTCAGGTAAAGAAAGAAATCCTCAGGGACCAGATTAGGTGAGTAGGGAGAGTGTTCCAATACAGTTATTTGTTTATTTGCTAAAAACTCCCTCAGAGACAGTGCCGTGTGAGCTAGTACATTGTCCTGTTGATAGAGCAATGAATTGTTGGTGAAAATTTCAGGTCCTATAACTTTTTCGCGCAGCATTTTCAGCAATTGCAAATAGTAAATTTGGTTAACTGTTTGTCCAGTTGGTAAAAATTCATAATGAATAATCCTTCTGATATCAAAAAAGGTTAGCGACATTGTTGCAACAAGTTTGTGAACTTCATTGTGAGATCTGGTGTGTGTGTGTGTGTGTGTGTGTGTGTGTGTGTGTGTGTGTGTGTGAATTCAGGGGCTTCATTCCTTGAGTTCAGGACTCTAACCTCCCCTCCTCCCCTCCACACACCTGCCAGGACACATTCTATGTTTCCTTTGCCTTTGATTGATATTTCAACTGGTTCCTTTTTTTTTTTTTTCCTTTTTGCCAGGAGTTTAACTAAATCAAAGCTGTCCTTTAAAGAGTCTTATCTATATAGATGTGGGATTATTTCCTGGAAGCCTTTCTCTCTGGGGATGGAAAGACGGGAGCACCACAGATTTTCCCCTGGCTTCTGTGCTGTACTTCAGGGCATCCATTTGTACCTTTTGTCTCTGTTAATGAGTGT
The DNA here is from genome assembly GCF_964194185.1 of Rhinolophus hipposideros. Taxonomy (NCBI): domain Eukaryota; kingdom Metazoa; phylum Chordata; class Mammalia; order Chiroptera; family Rhinolophidae; genus Rhinolophus; species Rhinolophus hipposideros. The sequence continues at coordinate 22,271,918 of NC_138060.1, forward strand.
TACTCATTGGAGTCAACCCTATGACCCCAACTCTTTGCACACCAACCCCCCGAGTGTTATAAAGAGCTGAGGTAGCCAGTCAGAACTCCCAGCTTTAATTCAGTGGGTCTGTCTTGCTTTAGTGGAAGCATTATTCGCACGAGTTCTTAAACTTCCAGACCAAAACAAACAAACAAAAAAAAAGAACACGAAAACAACAAGGGAAATTGGATGTGGGGTAGTGTGAAGCACTGTGAAAATTTCACCACTGAGTGAGATATATAGAGTGGTATGCATATTATCTGAGCCTTGAAAATTGAATGAAGCAGGAGAATAGCAGTGAGGGTAGGTAGAAATCCAAGTAAAGTTATGTTAGTTTCATCTTACATAACATTTTTGATTCTTGTACTGTTGTTATGTGTCTGTTTTCCTTGGGAAGAGGGTGTATTGTCATTCATCCCCTGTTGACACAGATATGGTAGACAGTGTCCTCAGGTAGTGATTAGCCCATTTTGACAAAGAGAATAGAAGAATAGAGATATTTATTTGCCAATCATTAAACTCGTCTGCCACTTCAATCTAAACACTGAGAATCTAAATATGAACGAGACGTAGTAGTTTCCCTAGAATGGGGGGAAGACATTTTTAACACCAGTTAAAATATGTATTTAACACCTGTTAAACAAAAATAGAGGTATATTAGGACAATGGTTTTCAACCTTTAGTCTGCATCAGAATCACCTGAAGGACTTGTTAAATGACATTTCTGGGCCCCAGCCCTAGAGTTTCTCATTCAGTACATTTGTGGTAGAGCCTGAGAATTTGTATTTCTATCTTGTTCCAAGGTGCTGCTTGTCTGAGAGCCAAGCTTTGAGAACCAATGACATAGGAATCTGTGAAGGCATGATGCAGGACTGCTCTCTCCACCCCCAGTGTGATTACGGGAGTGGATCATTTGCTAGGTCTCTTAACTATAAAAAGCAGATTTTCACTATTTAAGTAGAAGCAGTCTATTAAACCGATGTTGGGTCATTCATTGGGAATTACCTTGGAGGCCAGTTTTCCAGAAAGGATGACCCAACCACACAATGCAAGTGGCCTGATGACTCAAGGAGCAATACAATCTGAGCAGGTCATCCAGAATGACCAGGGACATCACTTGGCTGCAGGTGGAATTTTGCCAACATTGATGCTTCTTAAAACTCTGATTATCCCTGAAGGCCAGATTGTTTTACCCGGTCTTCTGTGTGGAAGCTTTTTCATCAATTTGTTTAATTTTGAAGCAAATTGTTACAGAGTTCAGTATGATCAGTGGATATTTGCACATACTTCTACATTAGAAGTGAAGGAAACTGGGAAAGTGACACTGACAAGCCTTGATGTATCTTTATACATAGCAAGATTATTCTAAATGGACTGAACATACAGAAAACACATCCACTGAGGGGGAGTTTTACAGATATTTGAATGTTTCCATTCAGAATCAAAGGATAAGGTCGTTGTATCTTATAAACTGGGAGATGATGTGAGAAAAAGATGGAGCTACCAAGAAAACTTAATGAATGAGACCTACGCGGCCCTTTATGATCTGGCTTCAACGTTTATTTCTTCCTCATCTTGACTTTTATTTCCTCCTGGTAATTCAACTCCACACATGTCAGCTGTCCCTTCTGTAATGCTATTCCCTGTACTTGGAGCAGTTGTCCTCTTTATTTCTGTCTAGCTAATTAATGCTCAGCTCTCAGCTCAGTGGTCACCTCCTCCTGCAACCCTTTCCAACCTTCCTCAGTGCTGTAACAAAGTACTACAGACTTGGTGACTCAATCAGCAGAAGTGCATTACCTCACAGTTCTAGAAGCTGCGGGTCTGGGAGTCCAAAGTAAAGGTGTTGGCAGGGGCTGATTCCTTCTGAGGACTGTGAGGGAAGGATCTCTTCCAGGCCTCTCTCCATAGCTTGTAGATGATTGTCATGTCCCTGTGTCTTGTCACCTAGTCTTTCCTGTATGTGTGTCTGTCTCTGTGTTGAAATATCTTCATTCTGTAAAGACTCCAGTCATATTTGATTCAGGTCTTCCCTAATGACCCATTTTAACTTGATTTATAAAGATCTTATCTCCAAATAGTGTCACTTTCTGAGGGACTGGGGGTTAGGACTACAACATTATTTGGAGAACACTTTTCAATCCATAACAAAAGGTTTCATAGCACCATGGAGTTCTAATTTTAAAATATGTTACAGTTATAACATGACTGTTATTTGTGGAGTGATGTGATTGTCTACCTCCACTACTAGATGATACACCCTGAGAAAACAAGGTCCACACCTCAGAGGTGCCAGTGTGTGTTAAATAAACCAAAGGCAAGAGTCCTGCATAGCTGTCTGAGCTGTTTCGTCTTTGTCATGTGGGCCATGAGATACAGAAGCATGACTTGTTGAGAACTCTGATTTAGAAAATGGGAATACCACCTCCTCCCTGAACACCAGTACCAGGTGAATGCCAAGTGCATCACATGGCACTGGCCGAGGGTTATGTGCCTTCAGGAAGCTTCACAGTTTAAAGCATTCGCTCTACAGCTTCCCCTAGGAAAATAATACATCGGCCCTGAAGTGAAAACAGCATGCAGTGTTTCCAATGCACTTATTTCCTGGCTGCAGAAGTAGGTTTAGAATACATTCTTGCTAGAAATATATGTGTCTGTCAGCACTTATGTGGGGAAGAACTTCCATGCTGATGTTTGGAATTGTCAGTGGGTTCCATTTCCTCGTACATTCTTTTAGTGCAGGATTTTCAAAATAATACAATGTCAGTGAGACATAAGTTGTTAAGCACCCAGAGGATTTGACAAAGGAATATATGCAGTGCACTCTGTGATTTGAAATGACAGATCTCTACTTTTTCTTTGTTTTTTTTCTTTTCTTTCTTTCTTTTTTTTTTTTTTTTAAAGTAACAAAAGTGAGAACTAAATCTGGGGAGAAAATTAGCAAAGTGATGTGGTGGACACTTAAAATTCTTAAATACAACAGTTGTACTCACATTCCCCTATCATTTAAGTGTTAGCTACAGTCATTCTGAAGATAAATGAACTAGATGATTTTTCAGTCACATTTCTGACACTGTGGCTTTAATTCATACAATAGCAACCTTAATAATTTGTACTTATTTTTAAAAGCTGAGCTAGTCTGTTTCTTCTTGTCAGATGCTTTTAAAACAGTGCTCACGTCTCTGCAGCTCACAGCCCCCAGGATATTGTGAACGTCAATACATAGTCTTCGATCACAGGTTAAGTAATATAATGTTCCATATTTATCCCCAAATTGCATCGTTGAGCATTGTGTCAATGGCTATAAACTTAATTTTTGATGTTGTATTTTGGGAAAGAACAAGTTCTGGATATTAGGTGACATGATAATAAACATTTGGAGTTGTAATTGAAAACAGATACTAAATTTGAAGGATTACACTTAATGGTACCGATAGACTGAATTATAAATGATGTATGTAATAAACTATGGATTTTTAATAGACATACTTATTCTCTAATAGATGTAGATACTATACTCTTATTTCAGTCCCACCCTTTAAAAAATAGTTGTTTACCACGGGAGGACAACTATATACGTTTCCATGCTATAATAGTAATAATAACAAGCACACACATATCTATATGTTATCCTCAGAACAGTCTTATAAGGTAGGTACTATTAATTTCTACATCTTCCAGGTGAAGCTATTTCCAAATGAAGGTATAGTAACTTGCCAAGGTCACAGAGCTAGGAGGTGATAGAACCCATGTTTGAACATTGTCGGTCTTCCTAGCTCTGTTTTAATCACTGTGCCTACCAAATGTGTGTCTAAGCACCTCAAGAATATAGCAAACTACATTCAAATTAATCATCAAGTTCTTTTGCCCTTATTACTCAAAATTTTTTTGGATTCAACCACTCATCTCCATTTCTGCTGCCACTATCCCCTTCCCGACCAATGTTATGTCTCATTACACTGGACCATTACAATGGACCACAGCAAAAGCTCACCAGCTGCTTTCTCTACTTCCTTTCTTACTCCAAATGGCAGTCATAATGATCTTATATTAGATTAGTGCAAAAGTAATTGTGGTTTTTGCAATTATTTTTAACCTTTTAAACTGCAATTACTTTTGCACCAACCTAATACAAAGTGTTGCAGCATACATCATTCTTTCCAGTGGTTTGCAATATCACATTGGGGGAAGACCAAAATTTTAGCATATTTACAAGGCTCTCTAAACGATCTGGCTCCTGCCTGTCTCAACATGGTGTCTTGTGCCCCTCTGTTTCTTTCTCTGCTCCTTAAACATGTCTACACTTGTCATGTAAACACATCTTACTCCCTCTGCCTATATTATTCTCCCCAGCTTCCCCCAACACCGTGCCCCAACATTTGCTAAATAAATCCCTACCCGTCCTTCATACCTTGGCTCAACTTTCACTGTCCCATGGAAGCCTAACTTCTTCCTAGATTGATGCAGGTCTCCCTTTAGACACCTCAGTTAGAAACCTACAATTCTGTTTATTCCAATTGCTAATAAATCAGTATTTATTTTGATCTTTGATTGTCTCTTTTCTCTAAAATGTAAATTCATGAAAATAAGAATTGTTTTTCTATTTTCTTTCCTCCTGTAACTCTTATGCCCAGTATGAAATCTTGCATGGTTAATGCTGAGTTTCTGTTCAATGACCAGAGAAAATGAACTATCTCTATTGAGGCAGGCAGGAAAGCCACATTGAGAAGTTGGCGTTTAATCTCCATTTTGAAGGGTGACTAGGATCTAAATAAGACTAGGGATGGGAGTAGGGAAGAAGTAGCAGGTAGCAGAAATCACATGAAAATATTAGTGATGGAAAAAAACAGTGTTTATAGCTGGGGAATAGCACAAATTTATTCAAATGCATGAAAAGAAATAGAGAGTATCAGAAGATAATTTTGAAAAGTTACGCTAAGGCAAAATTGGAGAGGAAGGAATCATACATTTGCTCTTCAAATAATGAGAAACCACTAAAAATATTATTGATAGGAGTGCCAACACAATGACTTAGGAAGAAGTATTTGACAGGAATGTACTTAAAATTGAGTATTTTAGAATCAGACTTGTTAGGTGTCCATCCCAGCTTTCATCTAAGTTGCTCTTTTACCTTGGAAATTATACTTAAGTTTTATATTTGTTAGGGGCATGCTTCTTATATCTAACAAATCCTGAAATTTCACTGGCTCAATGCAATAAAAGTTTATTTCTAGCTCTTTTCCAATATGGCAGTTCTTGGCCAGGAGTCCCTAATCTTTGTTTGTTATATCATGTGGTTCTACAATTCCCCTAAATCCTCAGTTTCCTGTGTTCACCTGGACAGGGAGTGAAGTAAGGGAGGAGGCCTTTATGATTCTTGAAAGCTCTCACCCCACCTTTATAGGTGAATACTTGTCATGTAGTCATGCCTGCCTCCAAAGTGTGCTGAGAAATATAATTGTTGGCTGGGTAGCTACCATTCTGGATGATTTTATAATATTGAAAGAGGAGTCTGAAGTTTTGATAGTCAGCCACTTTTGCTACATACTTTAAACTGCAACTTCTTTTTTAGTAAAATGGGGATGGCAATGATAGCTAACATATAGATGTATGTATAAGGAGGAATGATATGTGGAATGTCCCAGCACAGTGTCAAGAATGTAAGTGATATACTCCTTTGGATTAAGGAGAGAAAAGATCAGGGAGTAAATTGCACTGAAGACTGGAGAAAAGGAAAGGAATGGAGAGGAACCAAAAAAGTGTGTGTTAAACTTGGTCCTAAATTGATGTTTTCAGTTTTGCTTTTGGAACATGTATTTAAACTCTTGAGAACTTGAAAGAAAATGATAACTTTTGCACATTCAACTAGAGACAGGCCTGCAATGCAGCCAGCAGCTGTTACAAGAAGTCCTATTCTATGCAAATATTAGAGTTCTCTAACTACAAAGTTAGCTCAGTAAAGCATTCAAAGATTGCCATGATTTTATAATCTTTAGCAATTTTGCATTCTGTGTTATTTATTTTTTAAGATTGGCTGACATTATTGTAGACTCTTGATGAAACAAACAAACATTATTGGACTTCGCTTATAGTGTGGAAGAGATTATTATATAACTTTTTATGTAGTGCTTAACACAATATACAGAATGATTATGAAAACAATTTAATGATGGATAACAACTTGAAATTTTACATTTTACCAATAAACATCATCAAAAGGAAAACAAAAATACTGTGTTTCCCTGAAAATAAGACCTAGCCAGACAATCAGCTGTAATGAATCTTTTAGACCAAAAATTAATATAAGGCCTGGTCTTATTTTACTATAATATAAGACAGGGTCTTATATAATATAATATAATATAATATAATATAATATAATATAATATAATATAATATAATGTAATATAAATATAATACCAGGTCTCATATACTATAAAACTGGGTCTTATAATAAGTTTTGCTCCAAAAGACGCGTTAGAGCTGATTGTCTGGCTAGGTCTTATTTTTGAAGAAACATGGTACTACGAAAGAAGTCAGCACAAAACCATTAAAAGTAGAAGTGATATCTGCATTGCTGACTAATCTTTTTGTATCTATCTACCTGTCATCATTTATCTAGCTATCTAAAATAACATCTGTCCTTCCATATGTTTGAAAGAGATAATACTTGCATTATTAGATACAACTTTTTCTATGTGATCTCTTATTTTGACTTTGACTTGACTAATTTGATACCACGTAACATGGAAAACTTAAAGAGAGATGGGTTTGCATTTGTAGATTAGATCAAAAAATCAAATAAATGTGACACTTCATATTACAATTTTTGCAAGCTCATCCTTTCACCTTTATTATTTCAGAGAAGAAAACAAATGCGATTGACCTTCTAAATTTACTTGCAAAAGCTGAATACCCTCTTCTTCTAAAGACTTATTAAGTATTAAGTATTTTTGTAATGACTCTTAGAGATAAACCAAGTCAGACAATTAAGTTTGTGAACTCATCCTAGAAAAAGTGCTCCATACCTCATTGCTGAATATCACTATGGTCACCTTTAAAGTACTCCTCTTGGGAAGCTATGCACCGATGTCAGCGCCTAGTCCACCCTTCAAAGCCATTTTGGAACTCTTTTTCTGCAATGGTCATCAGAGCTGTCATCATATTACGCTGGATGTCCTGAATGTCATTAAAATGTCTTCTTTTCAATATTTCCTTTATCTTTTGACAAAGAAAGAAGTCATTGGGGGCCAGATCAGATGACTAGGGAGGGTGTTCCAATACAGTTATTTGTTTATTGGCAAAAAACTCCCTCTCAGACAGTGCCATGTGAGCTGGTGCAGCCATGAATTGTTGGTGAAAAGTTTAGGTCATCTAAATGTTTTACGCACTTCCAAATAGTAAACTTGGTTAACTGTTTCTCCAGTTGGTATAAATTCATAATGAATAATCCCTCTGATATTAAAAAAAAGGTTAACAACATCATTGCAACAAGTTTGTGAACTTACTTGTCAGACCTGTAAGATAAATAGTTTAAAATAACCTTCCCAAGTACTCAAACTGGAAACCTTGTGATTGTTTTTCCACCGAAATCTCTTTCTTGGTTCTGTGAGACATTTTATTGGCCAACGCTTTGAGTTAATTAAATCTAGGTCACACCCTATCCTTCTGTCCTCACACTTTCTATCTTTATTCATGTCCTTACCTCAACTATTATAATAGCCAGTTAACCAACCAGTGTCCATTTTATACCTGTGAGTTAATAAATCATCTTTATTCATACCACTCACAAATTCAATGACTTACTATTACCTATAGAAGAGCAGAAGTTAAACTTGTGACCAAGTGTGACTCTTATCCCTAACTCTTCAGTGAGTGTCATTAGTGAAATCAAAGTTCAAGCAAGAGTGAGTTTGTCACTCTTCTCCACACAGAGCCTAAGTTTTCCTGAACACCTCTCTTTCCTTATTCTGTTCTCTTCCTCTTTAACTTCTAATCATCCAAGTCAGAATCCAACCAACTATTCGTATTGGAAAAAGAGGCTGGATTCTTAAGCTAGATTCACAGAATTCTGATCCCTTAGTTTTTCTTTTCCCCTTTCTCCTCCTTCCAGTCCTTCCTCCCTCCTTCCCTCCATCCCTCTCTTCTCCCTTCTTTCATATTTTCCTTCCTTCCTTCCTTCTTTCCTTCCTTCCTTCCTTCCTTTCTCCATCCCTCCCTTCCTTCCTCCCTCCCTTCCTTCCTTTCTTTCTTCTTTCCGTAGCAGAGCAGAGACTTGGCTTTCTCATTCTTAGAGAAGGCCCCCAAAACATAGCTTTTAGGGTTCTTCAAGATTGAAATAGCAAGGTAAAACTAACATCTTTTTTTTTCTGAACTGTCATGGCACTTTTTCTGTTTTTCTAGATTGACAGAGAGCACTTTTTACTTATCTCAACCCATTGTCTTATTTCTATTACCTGAACATGAGCTGCTTGAGGATATAGAAATTATGTTTAAGTCATCTTGATATTTCTTTTTCCCCCCACATTTAAACAACAGAAAAAAATAGTCTCTGATTCATCGAGGTATACTGTCAATATCTTGTTTTTATTAGTTAAAATAAATGGAAGGAAGGAATGGAGGGAGGGAAAAAGGGAGGAAATAATGTTACTTTTTTTTAATCTTAAGAATTGTGACATATACCGTGTTTTTAATACTACTACTTCTTAAACCACTTGTCTTAATACATGCTCTTAGGACCCAAGAGTGACACTCCCTTATCATTACCTATAATTCACCATTACTTAATTAAGACCTCAATTTCAATTAAATCCTATCACAAATGAACATACTTTTAAAGTAGAATTTTTTCATTTCAATATTAATGTTCTTTGCCTCCCAGAAATAATTCCTTTTACATCTTGTTCAAAATATAAATTCTGTGTTCAATGTTAAAGCAACTTGCTTTTTTCTTAATTTCTTTCTTGCTTTGCTTAGGTTTGCTGATTAATTAGAAGATGACTCTTAATGAATTTAACATTTTGGTTAAGGATATCTTTCAGCTAATGTGAAAGCAAGGCTTTTCAGAGCATGATTTCTCTGTGTTTCATTGAAACCAAAGTCATATCTTGGCATCAGAAAGTCTAGACAGAGTGCCTAAGAACCTTTACTAGTTAATTGAAATTACTCTAAAGGCAACACCGCTGATGTATTGGGCAAAGACCGAGATAAAGTTGGATTTAGAAACCTTCTTTTCAGTCTCCTTCAATGTCTTATTTCCACTATTGTCTTCCTGACTCATTACACATTATCTATTTTATACTGTATTATCAGATTTTGCCTTCTTTTCTGCATTTTGAAGTTTAAATGGCCCCCTGATCTTGCCTTTGTGTCAGCTCCATCACATTCACGTAGATCACTGTCTACACGTAAACTGTACAATCAGGGTAGGTCAGTGCTAAGCACACGTGCATGCCTCAGCCCCAGCTCTCATTACTCTCTTCTAAGCCCTTAGGTGTGTACATGCATATAAGTCAAGCATAATGGCTAGATTATGGCCGAAGTTGCAGATTGCCTAAATTATCCTTGAGGATCCCATACAAAAAGACAAAAGTTGCAGAGGGAGATATTTGGTCTAAAACAGTTGGCTTTCCCCTTAACATTGAAAGAGACATCTGTTTCTTCAATTGAACAGCAAATACATGTGTTGGGTTTGTTACAGAGATGTTGTGTAAAAGACACAGTATGCTCTAGAACCTAACTTAGTATAGTTCACTATATGCAGAGAAACTTGGTATCTGAATTCTATGGAGGGTATATCATGTTCATGTCTCCCTTACCCCCAGCCCCTTCTACTCTCACAAACCCTTTCATCACGGGGCATGAACAAGTGGGAACATCTGCAATACTTAGTCCTCCTCCCCCTATCACTTTTATTTATTTCAAAGAACACACCTTTGATTTATGCAAACAAATCTACTATACCTGAAAAGGAAAGATTAAATCCAAATTTTCTGTCTGGACAGTTACCTCTCATCTGTGTACTGGTTTTCTCCAAGAACCTCATTTAGATTACAGAGATCAACCTCTGGTTCACTCTTTTACTCTCTCTTTTTTTTTTTTTTTTTTTTAGACTTAAAATAGCCACTTGAATGGAAAAGCCTCATGTCCCTCAAACACAGTGGTTACTTTTATCTACTCACTTGTTAAACAGAAGTGACTTGTTCGAACTCCCAAATTGAACTGGTGTTCCCTGCAGACACCATGTGACTTGCCTTCCTCGGTGACCTTAGAATTCTTATATATCTAGTGAAGAATAGGAAACGCAAGGCTCTTCTTAAACTTTACGCGTGCTACTGGCTGTGCGACATTTAAGGGAGAACATGTCTAGCAAGGAATTGCTAGGTTTCCTTTGTGCAGAAATAGCCAAGTAATACTGGGGGGGAATCAAGGATTCAAATTTTCTATTGAGACAAAAAATGCATCTTAATCATTTTTAAATGTACAGTTTAGTGTTGTTGAGTATATTTACATTACTGTGCAAGCAATCTCCCGAACTTTTTCATCTTGCCAAACTGAAACTTTAAACCCACCAAACAACAACTCCCCATTTCCCCTGCTCCATTCCGTTGGGAACCACAATTCTGCATTGTTTCTATGAATTTCACCACTCTATGTATTTCATATAAGTAGAATCATACAGTATTTGTCTTTTTGTGACTGACTTACTCCACCAAGCATAATGTTCTCAAGGTTCGTCCATGTTGAAACCTGTGTCAGAGTTTCCTTCTTTTTTTAAGGCTGAATAGTACCCTATTGTATGGTTAGACCACATTTTAATCCATTTATCCCTGATGGATGCTTGGGTTACTTCCATCTCTTGGCTATTGTGAACAGTGTGCTATGAACATGGGTGTGCAAATGATCCTTTCAATTCTTTCAATTGTTTTGGGTAGAAACCCAGAAGTGATATTTCTGGATCACATGATAATTTTATTTTTAGTTTTTTGAGGAGCCCCTGTAATGTTCTCTATAGCGACTTCACCACTGTATATCCCCACACTCAGTGTAAAAATGCTCCAATTTTTCCAAATCCTTGCCCTTCTTACTTACTTATTTGTTGATCGTAGCTATCCTAATGAATGTGAAGGGAGATCTTCCTGTGGTTTTGATTTGCAATTCCCTAATGGTTACTGATGTTGAATATCTTTTCAAATGCTTGTTGGCCATTTGTATATCATCTTTTGAGAAATATCTATTCAAGTCTTTGCCCATTTTAAAAATAGGGTTATTTTGTTGTTTTTCAATTGTAGGACTTCTTTATATATTATGGATATTACCCCTTAGCAGATATATGGTTTGAAAATAGCTCTTCCCATTTGAAAGGGTACCTGTATACTCTGTTGATTATGCTTTTTTATATAAAGTTGTTTTTTTTTTATTTTTTTGAGTAGTTTCATTTGTCTGTCTTTACTTTTGTTGCCTGTGCTTTGATATCCTATTTAGGAAATCCTTGCCATATCCAATGTCATGAAGCTTTACCCTAAGGTTTCTTCTAAGAGTTTTATAGCTTAGGGTCATCTCTTTAGGTCTTTGTTACATTTTAATTTCATTTTGTATATAAGTTAAAGATCGAACTCCTTCTCTTGCATATGGATACCCAGTTTTTCCAACATCATTTCTGATGATGATCAATTCCTTTTTAAACAAATTGTCATAGAAACTTGTTTGCAACAACTCGCTAGTAGTAAACCAAATGGGAATATGGTGACCACTATCCTTTCCTTCCAAAATATTTACAAATTATCCTCTTGTTAATTTGTACTAGATCTTGGCCATTAAACAGCTTTTGTATCACTATCGGCACAGAAAACTATGGAATCAATGTGCTTTGTGTTTTTAGATGTGCAGGAGGCTTATACTTCTTACCTGTTTTACTTCTCATAAATGACATTCTTGGGTCTACACTAGGCTGGCTACATAAGACTACAAGCTAGGGTGGCACTCAGGGTGACCTGTTTTTTAATGTACTCCAGCAATTGGAATGCAGTTCAGATACATGACACAGTCAGCCTCTGAAAGGTGTAATTCCCTCACATCCCATCTAATTTGAAGAGCTGGCATTCAAATTCAGAATCAGAATTCTGACCCTAAAGTTCGTATTCTTTTTTCTAATAGACTCCAAGGTAAGCCAAGGATTTACAGATAATAATTTTTAGCAAAGAAACACTTCAGCGGATGATGGACAAACTTATATCTTTCATTACTCATAGGTCTATTTTCCATGCTTGTAATAGAGTAAAGAAATATTCTATCCGACAAGTATTCTGCTTCTAACACCTTTCAGCTCCTGTCATTTTTAGTGAAATTTTCTATTATATTTGCTACCCTTAAGTTGTTTCTGTTTTGTTTTGTTTTGTTTTTTAAGCCAGTCCATTTTTCTTTAATGCGTCCACTACTTAACCTCCATTTCGAACATGGAATTTTATTTTTAACTGGGCAAAACATCCCATGGTCATTTAAAAAAAAAAAAAAAGAGCTCCATTCAGCAAGCCTCAATGATTGCTGAGAATATTTTTCCCCTCTGCTACTCAGTTCCTACTTATTATTTATGTTTTCAGCATGGATATATAATCATAGATGATCTTAAATGTTGTTTCAAACTTCTTTCCCATTTTCCATTATAAATTACCATTAATCTCTTAAACTAATGCCCCTTTTTTTTTCTTTCCATACCTGGTTGCCTTCATAATGATTGTGTATGAGACATTCCTGTATTTATCATGCTATATTTATGCCACACTTTTCTTCAGATTTAATTTAGAGGCCTTTCAATTGGATTTGTCTCTCTTCAGTGCAGATTCATTCTTTCTAGTCTTTAATGCTCTCTTTCCCTTTCTGAGAGCCCGTCAATTTGGAGCCTTAGCCACAGATTTTGACTGCCGGGACAATTGTTAATTGCTTTTATTCTCATGTTTCTCAAAAAGTATTGAAAGTAGCAATGAAAGCAAATTTCTGTTATAAACCGTGCTCTGCCATTTCTTAACGAGGAAATATTATTTACCCCAGCTTTCAAAATAATATTAAATTACATGAAACTTAAAAATGTAAGAATTTAATACTGTATATGTATATAAGCCCAATTTGCTATGGCCTTGAACAATGTCAGTCTGTTATTTTCTTTCCAAGTTCATGACTCAAGACTTATATATAGGCCAAAAATGGAGGGTCTTATTCTGCTTATAACTGTTTTCAACCGGGACATATTTTTTCCACTTATTTCATCGTTCTCATTTTGATATAACTTCAACATGCAAGTTTAGAGAATTATGTAGGTAAAAACAAAAACAACAACAACAACAACAAATACTTCTCTCCAAATTTATTAATAATGCAAAAAATAACTATTTAAATATACAAGCATTCTAATATCTCTCAACTTTTAGAGACCCTCAAGTTTTTCATCCTTTGCCCAAGTATTATATAAAATTAACTGTACTGTGATTAGCTATTTTGTTCAGTTTGCAGATTGTCCTCCTTTTGGTATCTTTTCTGATACCTTTTAAACAGTATCGCTTTAATAGATATCTTTTGGAAACAGTCGCTTATGTTTTTGTGATTTATTTGTTTGTTTACTTATAATTTTATTTTTTTTACCTTTTTTTCCCCAACAATAAAGGAAGAAAGACCTGGGGGGGGGGATGAAAGGTGAAATTACAACACAGTAAATCTATCAGTGCATGTTCTGCTCTTAGCTCTTGTTAAAATAGCACCAACTCCTTCAAAGTGGCTTTGCATGTTTACATCATCTCCCAAACCCTCAAGCAGAAAAAGGTTTACTTAATTGTAACAAGCTTTCTTCTGAAAAAAACTTTCCCTAATCTCACCAATAGTAAAAAGCTATGTCCAAGGTAAAAGAATTATCCTTGGTGGTGATGGGAATTCTACACTGACAATGTCTTCCATTATTGAAGTCCACAGGGAAATGGATTATTTTATGCAACCATATACAATTTTATTTAGCAGGTTTTGTTGTGACCCTACTGTGTATTAAGTATTAGGTATGGGGTGAAGAGGGAAATGATAAAACGATGAAAAAGACAGCGGTCTTGATCATTTTGTGGTTTTTCAGCAGAATATAATGCAACTCATCACCTCATGGTGAGTATAGCAGAATACAAGAGTGGGGGTAACTCTTAAATGGGCTAGGTGTTAAAAGGAATTACAAACCTTTAAAAAATATTCTTAGGGAGGGAGAGTGAGATGATTAGATGCAGTACAGAGGATTTTTCGGGCAGTAAAAATATTCTGTATGATACCAAAATGATGAATGATATGATAGTCCAAACCCATAAAATGTACAACACCAAGCATGAACCCTAATGTACACTGTGGACTTTGGATAATTATGACGTGTCAATGTGGGTTCATCAAATGCACCCCTCTGGTGGGGGATATTGATAATGGGGGTTGTTATGAATATGTGGGAGCTATTAAAATGTTTCAGTAATGTACTATTTATAGTTATATAATTATATCTCTTATATTTATATTCTTGCCCTTGTCTTGTTCCAACATATTCTAGTTCTTCAGTTCTAGGTTGTGACTAAGCATTCATATTTTTGAAAGTTCTGCACAGAAATCTAATGAGTATTCAAGAATAACTGTCAGTGCATTGGTCATTAACATCTAGGACTCCAGATTAAAGAACTCATAATTAAGTCCTATCTATTATATTTCCTAGATATGTACCAGGGAGAAAAATACTCAATGCTTTTAATATTTGGCACCTTATGTTTTTAGGGGGAAGGGAACGTGGTAGGTGGTTCATGGGACGCTCTTGTCAATGGTCTGTTAGCACGTGCCCGCTAAGTGTTAATTTCTATTTGTACCATTGTTGTCACTGGCGTTGCTGTCTGTGCCATTAACAAAACAGACTATAATAAATAAATGCTACACCACATGTGCACATGCACACAAACACACACACACACACACACACACAGTGTTGTGAAAACTCAAAGAAATACAATTCAGAGTGGAGAAATTGAGGAAGTCTTTAAAGAAGAAATTTAAATTGGAACTTAAGAAATTGCACTAAAAGTTGAACAGGTAGAAAAATAATATTTTGAAGACAAAGTATGCTTGGTCCTGTCTGCCATGTTCAGAAATACCGCCCTGATGAAAGATACCACTTAAAGAAATTGGTATCTGTCAATGGATTAATGAATAAAAAAGACATGCACGCGCGTGCGCGTGTGTGTGTGAAAAAATGAAATATTCAGCCATGAGATAAAAGGAAATCCTGCCATTTGTGAAAAGCATGGACAGACCTTGAGGATATTATACTTACGTAATAAGATAAGCGAGACAGAGAAGACAAATACTGTATGGTATCACTTATATGTGGAATATAAAAAAGCTAAACTTTAGCTTTTAAAAGCAGAGGACAGTGATGGTTACAGGGGAAGAGTGTGGGGAGTAGGAGACCTATTTGACGGTATAAACTTTAACTAGTAAGTAGGTAAATAGTTCTCCTGGAGAGCTCATGCATAGTTTGGTGAAATAGACAATATTGTATTATAATCATCACACTTGCTAAGAGAATAGATCTTAATGATTTCCACCCCAAAATAGAAAAGATAATTATGTGAAGTGATACAGGTGCTAACTATCACTACAATGGCAGTCATATCACAGTAAATAAATGTATCAAATCCACATGTTGTACACGTTAAATTTACACAATGTTGTATGTCAAATGTATTTCAATAAAAGATTAACTCCACACACGTATAAAAGAAATAAAACTGATAAACATATATAGCAGAAAAGGTGACATCAAACTTGTTTTACAATGATTAATCTCATGACAGTTGGTTTGAGGATTAAAGGGGGGAAGGAGAGAGAGAGTAGAAAATAGAGAATGAGAGAGACTGGAGACAGAAAGACAGAACCATTTTATTAAGTACATAATATACTATGTAGCGCACTTTTATAGCAGGAAATGCAGCCTTATATGGAACACAATCTATTTCCTTCTCTGAAAAAGTAAAAAAACGGTGAGTACAGTCTCATATATCCTGTCCTAGAGGAACACTCCCTAGTGTGATCTCTCTTGTTTTATAGAGCTTCTTGTATTAGCTGTATTAATCAATTTTATGTATCAGTTTCTAAAATAGAACTACTTTTATTGATTTTTCTAAATAAAAACAATGTACTACAACTGTAAAATAATATATTTATGACAGAATACATATGTATATATACTTATATATTTATAACAGAAAAATGTGTATATATGAAAGTAAAGTGTATTCGTTATTCTATTGCTCAGTGATAAGTGCTGTTAACACTGTGGTATGTAGGTACCTTTCAGTATAATTCTCTATCCTCTCTCTTCCTACATGCATCTTGTCCCCTATTTTGTAAACTGCTTTCTTTTTTCACTCAATGCATCATGGTATCTTTCCACATAAATTAGAATGGCATCATTATTTTTAATGACTGTATGATATTCTATCACCTGAACTCTAATATATTTAAGAAATCTCTCCATAAATATTTATATATGCAAATATTTATGCTTTCACAAACCAGTTGTCATGTATACCCCTTACATTATTTATTTGGCATTCCTATTCTGCCTTAATATTTCTGTTGTTGATCCATTTTCTCTTCACTCCTGTCTTACTAATTGTAGATGTTTTATGCTCACTGTGTTGTCAATAATAGTAATAATAATCAGAAGAAAAATATGAATATTGAGCATTTATTGTGTCCATCACCATACTGAGTGTGTTTACATGTTCTGTGAAATTTATATAATGCAATAACCAATGTCACCTCAATAAATTTAATTTATTTTTTTTTAATAAGATGAATTTTACAGTGGTGTTAGAGTCACAGCAAAATTGAGAGGAAGGTATAGAGATTTCCTATATACCTCCTGCCCCACACATGCTCAGATCCCATCTTATCAACCTCTCTGAGGAGAGGGGCGCATCTGTTGTGGTTGATGAACATACTTCAGAACATCATACTTATCCAAAGTCCATAGGGTTCACTCTTGGTGTTTTATGGGTTTAGACAAACATACAATGACGCACATTCATCATTGTGGTATCATAGAGACATTTGTTTTTTACTGTCCTAAAAATCCTCTGTGCTTCACCTGTTTGTCCCTATCCCCAACCCCAACTCCTGGCAACCACTGATTTCTTTGTTTGTTTGTTTTTTGTTTGTTTAGTTTTTTTTCTAGAATGTTATGTAGTTGGAAACATACCGTATTAGCTTTTTCAGATTGGCTTCTTTCACTTAGTAATATACATTTTAGGTTCTTCCATGTTTTTTCATTGCCTGATAGCTCATTTCTTTTTAGCCTTGAGTAATATTCCATTGTGTGGCTGTACCACAGTTTATACACCCACTTACCTAGTGAAGGGCACTTTGGTCTCTTCCAAGTTTTGGCAGTTATGTATACCACTTCTAAAAACATCTGTGTGCAGGATTTTGTGTGAACACAAGTTTTCAACTTCTTTGGGTAAATACTAGGGATTGTAATGACTGGAGAAGGTTGTAAGAATTTTTTGAGTTTTGTAAGAAACTGCCAAACTATCTTCCAAAGTGGCCGTACTATTTTCCGGCCCCACCAACACTGAATGGCAGTTTCTGTTACTTTATATCCCTGTCACTGTTCTGGATTTTGTCCATTCTAAAAGGTATGTACTGTTAATATTGTTTTAATTTGCATTTTCTTCATATATACTGTGGCACATCTTTTCATGTTTATTTGCCATCTGCATATCTTGTTTGGTGAGGTTCCTGTTAAAGTGTTTGGCTCATTTTTAATCACATTATTTATTTGCTTACCATTGAGTTTTTAAGAGTTTTGAGTAACAGTCCTTTATTAGATGTGTCGTTTGCAAATATTTTCTCCCAGTCTATGCTTTGTCTTCTCATTCTCTTGAATGTGTTATGTAATATCATTCTCCCAAAAGTGATATGAATTATGTGTCGTTACTCATATTTTATAGTAAGGAAACAGAGGCTTGGAAAGTGAGAATAACTTGCCCAAGGTGATGAGTTCCGTAAGTGCTAAAACCAATATTTAAGCCCCAGTCTCTGTGAATGCAGGCACCATTGCCTTAATTATTAGGCCATGCTATAATGAGAGCAAAGAAAGTAGCTTCTACTTTTATACTCTGACATTCACCTCTTCCAAAATAGTGCTCGATACCTTCAGAGGGAGAATTAGTTTTATGCCACACTGCCACTGTGCATAGGAATTTGAGAAATGATACATATTTTGGTCTTGCTTTCATATTTATTTCCATGTCCAGCGGTTCATCCGAGCCTGCTTGCTAATTAAAAACCTCAAAGAACTCAAGACAATCTATGCCCAAAAGGAAGATAATCATTTTGGCCAGGTTGTCTCAATTTTCAGGTGGATCCTACAGTGCAACTCTCTTTGGGCACATTGATTAGATTTCTGTGTCTGTTGTGAAGCTAATCAAGGAAGGTGAGCCCATTGAAAAGCAGTCCTGTTCAATATGAGATGGTGTCTAGGCATCTTAGTGTTTTATTATCCAAGTAGTTCTCAAGGCGTGGCCCCCAGTGCATCACCATCACCTGATGTGCTGTGTAAAATGCAAATTCTTGAGCTTCACGTCTTACCTACCGACTCAGACTCTGGGGAAGGGCGTCAGCAATCTGTTTTAACAAACTCTCTAGGGGATTCTGACATGTGCCAGCATATGAGATTGATGCATTATGGTTTATGTAGCCAACTGGGGACACCTATTCTTCAAAGATTTCAAATCATATCAATTCTTATATCTCTGAGGTCAAATCCAAATACTTTGCCAGACAACTGAGCACACTGCGTTTGTGAAGGCAATTTTGGTCTGCCCTTTCTCACCCATCTACAGGAGGCAGCGATGTGGCCTATGTCTAACCAAAAATATGACTCAAGATGTTTAATTTTCCTATCAAAATGTCAAATGTGCCGTGGACGTGTTTGGCTGTTCTAGCAGAGATGTGCCTTCCGTTATCAGGAGACAAAGCCTGTTCCAATCATTCTTCAATGAGTTGACTCTTTAAAATGTTATGAAAGCATAGTGGACATACGATAGTATATATTGTATGTTTCGGGTGTACAACATAGTGATTCGACATTTAGATACCTTACGCTGTGATCACCATACTACTGTGTTTCCCTGAAAATAAGACCTAGCCGGACAATGAGTCTTTTGGAGCAAAAATTAATATAAGACCCAGGCTTATTTTACCATAATATAAGACTGGGTCTTATAATAATAGTAATATGATATGATATGATATGATATGATATGATATGATATGATATGATATGATATGATATGATACATGTTCTTATATTAATTTTTGCTCCAAAAGACGCATTAGAGCTGATTGTCTGACTAGGTCTTATTTTCGGGGAAACACGGTAAGTCTAGTAATTGCACTCAGCACCTGCCAAAACCCTTCCTATATCCTTTGACGTTCAAGACAAGCAGAGTAATGGATGAAACAATTATACATTTTTTGAACTGCTTTGTTTATGTCTCTTTGTTCTCACCCTCTATAAATTTAACAAAAGGTTGAGTGCTTGGCACATGTATGTAGTTTCTATTTTTCTTTTCCTTAAGAAAAAAAGTTACTTTAAAGTTATGAGTTTTTTTCTAGAGTTGATTAAAAAAAAAAGTTACATATGAACATTTTATTTTCCTTCTGTAAGAATCCAGGCAATAAATTCTGTTTAATGTCTACTGCCAGGAAAAAGTTGTATTTATTACTTTTGTGTCAATCCTAGTTGTTCATTAAAAACACTTTAGTTGGATTTATTAAAATCATTAAGTCAGGAGCATAGTTATTTTTAAAAATAAATATCTCACAAGGTAATTCAACTGTGTGGATTGGCTGATTCCCTTTCTTTTATCAGGAAATATTTGTTTATTTATCTATCTATCTATCGATCTATCTATTAGGTTGGTGCAAAAGTAATTGTGGTTTAAAAGATTAAAAATGATTGCAAGAGCCACAATTACTTTTGCACCAACCTAATATTTGCATGCCTATCTATTTATCTATCTGTCTATCATTTCTATTGCATATTATTTTGTTGGCTACTGTGTAACTCAGAGACATATTTAATATGCCCCAGTAATAACCATCTTTAGCCCAGCTTTCTGATGTAATTGCAGTCCCCCTCGTACTATTGTTTTCTACTTTTAATGATCCTGATATTAATTAGTCTTCTATTGACAGTAATTTCAAACTTTTCCTGGAAATAGTATAATCATAAATAAAGTTTTGTTTACTTCCAGTATACCTAGCTATCTATGACAGTGCCCTTCATACAAGTATGTTAAACTTAACAATGGATTTTATCTGAATTCTTGTATGTCCATCAACTGAATGCCCTTCTGAAGTGTGATCATCACTCAGCAGGAGGGAAACACACACACACACACACACACACACACACACACACACGTGCGCGCACGATCTCCTTTTCTCTCTCTAACAGCAACATGCACCTTTGAAACAAAATTAAAATGGCATGAGATAAACTATTCCCCATCTGTTTTTCAGGCTGCCCTTGATTTCCATTGTTAGCACTTATAACCTTGTCTTGTCATTGCCTTCTTGTCTTTTCGGTCCTCCATAAATTTCTCAAGGGCAAAGGCTGTGACATATACATTGTTGTCGTCTCAGGGCCTACTAGAATAACTGGTACAGTGTTGTTTCCCGAGAATACAATTAAGTACCATGTAGTGGGATGCAGCATTGCTCTTTCAGGAGCTCAAAAGACAGACAAACCTAGAAGGTTTGTTTCCTGGTGAAGGTTTATAGAGGAGGAAAGACAGGAAGTGGACATTGGCTGAGTGGTTTTGTACTTGGCATTGAGCTTGGACAGGAGCATAGAAAACTGCTGCTATGCAGTGACATCCACACATGGCACAAGGCGTGTGTGTGGAATGGGGAATGAGGAAAGGGACTTGTTTTGGACAGTAGCTGGTCGTAAGATGGGAGATCAGTATTATCAGCCTGAGGACAAGCTGCAAAGCTAGGAGAAAACTTTATAGCTGTTAAAATAGAAAGTATGGATCCAAAGGGCTTTGTGAGTGAGTATGTTGTATGATATAATTCATGATTAATATTTCAGTCTGACAACAATATTCTAGGTCATGTGTTGGCCAACTATGGCCTACAGGCCAAATCCAGCTTATAGCATGTGTTTATATGGCCCTCAAGTGAAGAATTTTAAAGACATTTTTAAAGGGTTATTAAAAAACATAAAAGAGAATATATAACTGTGGCCTTTTATGGCCCTCAAAGCCTAAAAGATTTACTATATGGTCATTTACAGAAAAACTTTCCTGGTCTCTGCAGGTAAAAGCGATGGAGATCAATGAGTAAAGATATTGGGATGAAGGATTTGCTTGTGTGTATAAGGGTAGGAAAGACAGTGGGGACAAATAGTTGTCTCCCTTTTAAGCAGCTAAACACAGTAGCTCCTGTCTTAACAGTCTGATGTTTTTTTTCCTTGGTGGGCAGCTTCCTCCCATGTGATGGTTTTGAGACTCAGGCTCCTTTCTTCCTGTGGCCCTGTCATTCTGCAGGATCTCATCATTATTGCATCCAAATAGTTAAAAGGAAAACCCAGTGACAGAAAGACACATATGCTTCTACAAACAAACAAACAAACAAACAGAAACCCTTGGATTTGAAGTGGCTCACATCCCTTCCCATTGACTTGCTATTGAGAATGGTCGGTTGTATGGCCTCATCTAGAAATGAAAGCGTTTGGGAGTCATACTTCCTGGCTGAGTAATCCCTCTTGTTCTAGCTCTATGGTATGGCCACCGGTTCTTTGCTAGCCATTTCTACCAGAGGGAGAGTTTTTTGTAACAGTGAAATCAGAAGCCATATAGATAAATTAAATATATGTATATGTGTGCATATGCATATATGCACATGTGTATGTATGATCATATATGTATATATGTATACAAGCACACATACACATATATGTGAGGAGGCAATGCATTAAGGGGGTTTGGATACTAGGAGCCCGGGTATCTCCTACTTCCTATTTTCTGGGTTTTTCTATTTTCTCCTACAACTCCTGGATCTCCTATATTCCAGTTGCAATATTGATTGAGATGTTATCATTTCTAAAACACTTTTATTTTCTCATTGATCAAATGGGGGAATATCCAGAAAGCTCTTGGCTTCGTAGTGAGGATTAGTGATGTAAAGTTTTTAGATTATTGCCTGGCATATAGTAAATGCTCAATACAAGTTGGCTGTTATTGTTGCTGCCATCATTTCGTGTTGTTACACTCTTAGAATATTGCAAGAAATGTTTATGGGACTTTGCAGCAGGTGACCATGAATAGATAAAAATGAGACACAAAGCACGGTGACCTCAACCTTTTGTCTTATGTGGTGAAATATTGAACTCAGGGAATATAGGAAGAGCCGGTTTTCAAAGTATATTGAAAATGTGTACCCATCAGCAAGGCAAAACAGTAATAAAAATAATTCTTGTCACCAGTAATTCTTGTCACCTTCACAGACACTAGGGAATTTAATGGTCAGGATCAAATATAAAGCATCATAGAAATGTAACATTGCAGAATAAGGAATAAATACTGCTTCTTCTAGCACTGTATCAGAATGAGTAAATATCACCCCTTTTGCTATATATATTCATGTGTACATGAATATATCCCACAAAAATGTATACAAGCGGACACTTTGATCAGCGTTGCTCAAGCAGTAGTTCACCGTAATCAGAAGTGTCTGGACACTGATGGTAACCACTTTGATCACCTCTTGTCATTGCAGACGTCACACATGACTTGTATTCATCTTTTGTTATCGGTATTTATTTAGTATTACAATTTTAATAGTTTTTTCCTTTCTTAAAATGTGTATACATGTTTTTGACACCCTCTCTGTATGTGTGTGTGTGTGTGCGCGTGTGTGTGTACACACACACACGCGCACACACTCCACAGCCCACAAAGGTTCATGGTAAATAACCTGTTTCTTTCTGAGAGGTTGCTGCACAGTGATGGAGACCTCATGTCTGCACTGGTTCTGTCTCCTGTCCTAAGCTGGGGCCATGGTCATGTCTAGTTGTCAAGGAACATATCTGCTGATGCTATTTGGAAATATCTTCTCTCTGTGCTTTCTTAATCATCATGTTTAGTATACACAGTTTTAGAAGCATGTTGATCGCAGTAAATCAGGCATTTTGTGTTCACTTCACTTTAGTAAGATGAGCTATTCCTTGACCAATTTAAGGCTATTATTAGTTATCCTCCAGATATAGTGTCTCTTCTGGCAATGTTCCCAAATGGATGTTGTCTTATTCAAAAATAAAATAAAGATGCAGAAGCAGATTTCAAAACAGATGTGCCACAGTTTTAGACACATGGGCTTCCTGGGCCTATTTTTAAAGCCAAGGGTGATTCTAAAGTCTCTTGTTTGCTCCAATTTGGAAACAAGATCTGACAGCACTTGATACGTTCCTTCTTACTTCCTGAACAACTTTGCTTTACTCTATTAACTTCTTCATAGAGAGGTTGGTGTTCATACTAACATGGTGCTTTGTTTTTGTCAGTTCTTCTGATTTCTGGCTTCCAGCGAGAGATCATCACTGGAATACCATCTTTTATTTTATTATTATTTTTTTTTTTACCATGGGATTCCCCCACCTCCCACCCTCAAGCAGAACTCAATCCTCAGTTAACACATGCCATTGAGTTGAGTATTCTGTTAGATTTAGAAAAGGGCAGGTATAGCCCCTGGCTCACCTTATCTAGAGGTAAGGCAGACATCCTACAAAAGCTGTACCAGTATATGGGAAACCTATTTCCATTACCCTCAAACCACGATTTCATAACAACAAAAAAGAGATTTAAATGCATCTGATATTTTTTCCTATGGCACTAACCTACTACCCACCCACTTCCTCCAAAATAATTATGTCCTCTGGTCCCCAATATACATACAGATACATGACTCCTTTAATTCTTTATCAAGCATTGATTGACTGCATACTATATGCTAATTTTTATATAGTAGTAAACAAAAATATTTATAAAAGCTTTTATTTTATTTTTTTTAACTTTATTGACATGGAGTGTTGCTTTGGAGCCCAGAGTTCTATAATGTTACCCATGGCAATGGGAAGAGACAGTGGTCCTTTCATGCAATCCTATCAACCTTGAAGTTGAAGATATTGATACTTAACCTACAGTGAGCACTTCCCCAGTGAGCTCCGACTCCTTACCCCATCCTTCCCTTCTTCGTAATAAGTGTGTATGTCCATCTCTTCCACTTCACGTTGAAGGTCATTCTGCATCTTAGTCAGCTTTCTGATAATTCTTCTACACCTAGTCAGTTAAAACTTCATTTTATACATGATGACTGATCAATAATTATTTATTAATTAACAAATCATCTTTGTAGAAATTCCACTCCTGACTGTAGGATTCTTTACACTAAAGAATTAAAGGAGTACGTCAGCACAAAAATCTACACACGCATGTTCATTGCAGTAGTTTTCATAATCATGAAACCTGAAAACAATCAACATGTCCTTCAAAGAGTAAATATATAAATAAATTGTCATATGCCAATATATTGGAATACTATTTAGCAATAAAAAGAAACAAAATATTGGTAAGAGCAACAATTTGGATGAATCTCAGACATTATGCTGAATGAAATCAGTCAGTCTCAAAAGGTTGGTGACACTGTATAACTCCATTTATGTGACATTCTTGAAAGGACAAGAATACAGTCATGGAAAACAGGTCAGTTGTTGCCAGAATTTGACTGTAAAGCATAAGGGAGTTGTTTTGGGGGTGATGTAACTACGTATTCTGATTTTGATGATGATTACACAAATTTATATACGTGCTAAAATTCCTATACCCGAATACCAAAAATGCCAATTTTACATTACTTTATAAAGTAAAATTTAAAAAATAATCACTTGTGAATATGTACACCACTATTAATACTCCTTACCAGATTCCATCACTTCTAAACTTTAGATTAGTGTTCTTAAACTGGACTGGTCATCAGAAGCAGCCAGGCCTCTCATGAACAGCAGAGACCCCCAGAATTTTCTGCTGAGGATGAGTTTTAATAGGTCTGACCGAAGGCTAAGAATCTGTATTGCAGTGAGAAGCTAAGTGTGATCTGGGCACTAAAAAAGTTTGAGAAACTGTGGTAGATCAGTGATTCCAAACTTCAGTGCACCAAAATCAAGTGAGAGAAGCTAGTAAGTTGTGGAATGGGGTCCACAAATTGGCATTATTAGCAAGGACCCCAGGAGAATTTAATTCAGGTGGTACATGGGACAGCCTTTGAGAAATGCCACTGTAGCTCAGTGCTGTTAAATTAATTCCAAACCCAGCTGGCTCTTTTGTGTCCCCTCAATAATTCTGCCTGTCCTTGACTAGCCTCCTCTTCCATTCTCCAGCTTAGGCATTTCATACCTGCCCCAGCCTCCAAATTCTCTAGCTGGCTTCTCCAGTAGTTGCTTGAACCTTGCATTTGTCACCTAGAAAAGCATTTTCAGATGTGCTCTCCTCAACTTCCTGTTCTTACACTTTAAAAAAATAGGGAATCACATGCATTTAATTCCATTAGCTTTTTTCCAGTGCCTGAGGAAGAGGTGTGTCTTATCTTCAAAGCTTACATAAGTCTGAGTGTCTCTGAGTGTCTCTGTCTGAGTGTCATCTGAGTGTCTCTTCTTCCTCAGCTTTCTCTCTCCTGCCTTTCCATTTTTCCTTCTGTAATGGCTCCTTTCACACAGCCCGTGAATGTGCTCGTCACCTCCACTGTATCCTCTCAACTCCCCTTTGACTCAGAATACCCTTTTAATGCTCACTCTTTCTGTTTTTCTTCACAGCCAAACTCCTCAAGTAGCTAATCTCCCATTACAGTGTCTGCTCAGTGCCTGTCCTTCCCTTTTCAACCCGCAATAATCAGGCTTTTACCTCCAATCTTGTACTGAGGTGTCAGGAAAAGCCTGCCGGTACCTAATCTTACAGACCGATCACGTCTTCATCTGACCTGATCTTGCCGAGCCTTCCTTTCTGATTAAAAAGTTCTACCTTTTCTGTTTTCCTAACTTTCTGACCATTGCTGGTAGATTTCCTTCCCTATTTCATAATTCTTTATGCTTCAGTGTCTGCTTTTTCCAGGGGTTCTGTCCCTGGTCCTCATTTCTTTTCACTCATTTTTTTTTCGGGGGGGGGGATGTCTTCCATGTTAGGACTTCAACTATTATCTATAGGCTAATGATTCCTAGACCTGGTATTAACAGGTGCTCCATAAATGTTTGTTTAGAAGAGAAATGTGTGACTGAATGGATGGATGAATAACAAGAATATGAGTGAACTAGAGAAATACTATGACCAAAGGAAATAGGAATGATTTCTGATTGTGCGGGCATCTTTACGAGCAGAGACAGACTTTAATATGCTTACTTGATGTTATTAATCCCCTTTTCAGCACTTTGTCAAAATATTAAATTGTGTTCAGCTAAGAAGTTCCATAATGGAACATGACAGCTTACTGGCCACTGGACGACTTTGAGAGGGCTAAAAATTCAATAGCTCTCTACTCCCTCTATTTCTTCCAAAGATCTGATTCCTATTGTGCAAATTAAAACAACAACAAAGCTCTCAATTAATGAGGTAACACTTGGGTACAACTTTTTGCAGCAGTCTTAATAGGTAAGATGTTTTGTGACATACCCATTCACATTCGTTCCCTGTATCTCTCTATATGTCACCATTCTCTCTCTCTCTCTCTCTCTCTCTCTCTCTCTCTCTCTCTCTCTCTCTCTCTCTCTCTCTCTCTCTCTCTCTCTCTCACACACGCACATACTCTGTTTTTGCTTTCTCTCACACGCACTTAAGACCAGATGCTGGGGCAATATATTAAATTATGAGGTAATATTTTCAGAAGGACCTTAAAAAATAAGCTCAAGCTACAACAAAAGTATAAGTATTATAGTTTGGCACACAGATGTACAAATAATAGGGAATTGCCTCTAATTCCATTCTCTTTTTTCCAACGCCTGAGGAAGAGGTGTGTCTTATCTTCAAAGCTTATGTCTGCCTCTGTGCTTTTGATCTGAGTGTGTCTTGATCCTCTCCTTCTATCTCCTGCATTTCCATTTTTTCCTTCTGTAATGGCTTCTTCCACACAGCCTGTGAACGTGCTTGTCACAGACTTCTGACAACTAGAAGAAACCTCTTAGCATCAGGGATTGGTGAGATGATAACCATAAGTGTTGATCCAACCTCAGGTTCTTTAACTACTAGTGGGTATCTTAATTACTTCAAGTTTAAAAATTATAATCCAATGGCTCTAAAAAGCACTGATCACAGTGCCTCATACAAAATAGGCATTCAATAAATGTAAGCCCTGTTGTCCATTCCTTTTCAAAAAGGGATGTTCTCTCTGCCTAGACATCTTCTGGTAAGCCAAATATTGTTTTCTATTAATAGAAAAATAAATTATATGTGTAAAATATATATTATGTTCATTTGAGTCATTTTTCTTTCTTCTTCCAGTTTGTGATTTCCCATTTACTCACCTATTCAATCACCAAATGTTTCCAGAGCCTGTACGTAAAAATCAACCCTTCCCTTTTTGCTGACTTAAAACAGGCTATTTATAATATCTGAGTCCTGATATTCTCCTCATTGACATGGGAATATGTGGTGTTACCTCATAGGAATACTGTGGGAACTAACAGATATTATGCATGCAGTTAGTGCGTTTAACATAGTGTTTGGCATAGAGGGAACATTCCAAAAATATTAGACGATGTTGTTTTTTAGATGTCTTACTTCTACTTACATTTTGTGTAAGTTGAGTTCTAGAACATTTTGAATCCTTGAATCTTCCATATACGTTATATCTCAGAGCTAACATCAATCTTCCTGGAGAACTTTTCTGACTATATCTCCTAAAGTGTCCCAGGGTCCTCTTCTCACAGCATCCAAGATAGTGTGGAAGTGAGAAACACGGACACTGTATTTTGCCTGGAGACAGTTCCTGGCTCTACCTAGTGTCAGCTAGGTTACTTACCGTCCTGATGACTTAGTGTCTTAATCTGTTACACAGAGGTAGTAATAGTACTTGTCCCCTAGGATTGTTGTGAGGGTATAATGAGTTAGTATGATTAAAATGCTTAGTACAATTTCTGAAACAAAATATGTGTTAAATGTTTATTCTTTTTGTTATTATATAATTATTCTTTTTGTAATTACAGTACATACTGCTTTCTGAAATTGTCTTGCTCAATTATCATATTACAGTCTATCTCACCTTTCTAGAATAAAAGAGGATCCAAGGGAGGTAGGAAAGATGCTTGCTTCACGAGGCCTTATTTATTGCTATATCTCCAGAGCTGTAACAGGGCTTACTTAGCATTCATCACGTTTTCATGGAATGAATGAATGAGTGATGAATACAGTCAGTCATTCAATTCCTCATTCACGGTCTGGCCATTTGTTTTGTGCGTAGTGATATTGTTCATAGTTTTATGCATAGTAGGTCATCAAAGCATATTTGTGATTATAAATCCCAGATATTGTTCATGACTTAAAAAAAAAAACAAACACAAGTCATACACATATGCATAGTGTATTTCTCTATATGCATAGAGAAAATTGAGAGCTATAATTGCTCTGTGAATTGTGGGAACTTTTTGAAGAGAATTTGGACTTCCCTCCATGCTTTAGTGAGCCAGAGAGACTGCCTCTATCCCACTTGATTTAGTTGGGAAGTTTCCCTTGAATGTGAGCTATGAAAATAAATTAGAAGAACACTTCCCTCTCCCCCAACTATGCACCCTAATTCAAAGACAGTTCTTCACAGACTTATTTATAGAAAAGAAAATAAGTTAATGTTTGTCTTAACTTGGGGATCTGGGCTGATTTTTTCTTATCATTTAACTACACTCTGTGTGCCCATTCTAGAGAAAGAAAATTTGGATTTGGGACTATGTATCGTTGGTGTGCTTGGGGCCTTGGAGTTAAACTGGCTTTAAAGCTTCATTATTTCAGTGATTTCTCCTGTGACATCTTTAAAGCAGGGGGCTGCAGAAATGTTGAGAGTGGAATTTTTAATGAGGGGAAACGGAAAAGCAAATGCATGAGGAAGAATATTACCCTGATAAAGGGACTAGGGGGAGACACAATCTGGTAGCTCATTCTAGAAATCTATATGGAAATGTTAGGATAAAAAAATATCTATATAGAACTAATATATATTAGTTCTATAGAACTAATATATATCAGTTCTTCTCTACAGTGGCTTTCCATTCTAATCTTGGGAAAAAATGAAATGTATATTATAAGTTTTCCAAGGTGTGTTGTATTATTTAGGGTTCTCCAGAGAAACCGAATCAATAGGATTATGTGTGTATATATGAAAGTCTGGCAAACCCAAGATCTGAGACTGGAGACTCAAGGAAGGAGCAATGTTATGATTCAAGTCCGAAAGCCATCTTCTGGCAGAATTCCCTCTTATTCAGAGGAAGTCAATCTTTTGCTCTGTTCAGGCCTCCAGCCGATTGGTGAGGCCCACACACATTATGGAGGACAATCTGCTTTGCTCAAACTGCACCTGCTTAAATGTTAACCTCCCCAAAAACACCCTTATAGAAGCATGCAGAATAATGTTTGACCATATATGTAGGAGCTATGGCCCAGACAAGTTGAAGCATATTAACCATCACACTGAGCATGACCTGACCCCTGCCTAACTATAAACTTCGTTTTGGACCACTCTTCTGCTTCAAACACACAGACCTTCTTTTAGTTAGTTCCTCACAAACACACATTTCTTCTTCCCACGTCAGGCCCTTCTTAAATGCTGTTCTCTCTGCCTGGAAAGCCCTTCCACCCACTCATGGCCTAGAAAAGTTCTTCCTGTCTTTCAGTCTCAGCTTCAGTGGCATTTTCTTAGTGGAGATACTTCTGACCTGCAGTCTCAATCAGACCTCCTGATTAGACTCTTCACATCACGCCCTACAATTTCTTTCATTATACTTACACATTATATGGCTTGGCATATTCATAATTACTAATTTGTTTTCTGTATTGATTAGTTTAATATCTGTTTTCCTTTTTAATTTGGGTACTCCATGAGTTCATGGACCTGACTCATTGTGTTCAATTTATGCCAGTACACATGGTAGCCACCCAATGAATATTGACTAAACAAATAAATGATAGAACTTCAGATAATTGCAAAAATGTTTCCATGCTCAGCTTAGAAATGCAAAACATCCTTTGAATTAGGGACACTTTCAAACACTTTAGTACACCTTTTGCTATCACAGGTGTATGTTTCTTGAATTACAAGTGGTCTTAGACCTTGAATAGGCATTTGTTTAAAACTGTATATTCTTATCCACTGCATCTCATGTGATTCAATAGGACAGAGAGGGGGACGAGAGGATTTTGTTTTGCAAACACTGCCCAGTGACTCGGATGCTTCTGGCTAATAAACCAGCAGGTGGGTACTACTATCTTAGACCAAATTCAACCTAAGTCAGGACTCCCACCTCTGGTGATGGAAGCTTATTATCTGCTGATTATTACTCACAGATTAGATTCAGTTCTTGATTATTATTCTTATTCTTATTCTTTCAAGTAAGGACATTCTTCATGTCCACTATTCCTTTGTGTTCAAAATAAAGATTTAAAATTCTTTCAATAACGACTGTCTTTTAGACCCTTAATCTTCTCTGATGCCTATAGTTCTTTAGTATATGGTAACTCCAAATGTATGGTTATTAGATTCAAGCAATACTCTTTATCCTGACATATTCCTAGTACAGAAGGATGAGTAATTCTTCAAAACAATGTAGTCCGATTCATGTAGACTTCTGTTGAATTATTTTTCTGATTTTTTTTTTATTTCACTTGTTTCTTTTTTTAAAAAATTAAAATGTATTGGGGTAACAATGATTAGTAAACTTACATGGGTTTCAAGTGTACACTTCTGTAATACATTGTCCACATTTTGTGCTCAACACCCATTGTGTGCTCAACACCCATTCAGTTCTTCTATCACCATCTGTTTTAGCCATTTATCCTTTTTTACTATCCCTCACCACTTACCCTCTGGTAACCACTAAACCATTATCTGTGTCTATGAGTTTTTGTTTCTTTATTTGTTTGTCTTGTCCTTTTGTTGCTTTCAGTTTTATATCCCACATATCAGTGAAGTCATATGGTTCTCGACTTATTTCGCTTAGCATAGTAACCTCAAGATCCATTCATGTTGTTGCAAATGGCACTATTTCATCTTTTCTTATGGCAGCATAGTATTCCATTGTGTATATATACCACATCTTCTTTATCCAATCATCTATTGAAGCAGACTTTGGTTGTTTCCATGTCTTGGCCACTGTAAATAAAGCTGCAATGAACATCAGAGCACATATATCTTTACAGATAAATGTTTTCATATTTTTTTGAGTATATACTCAGGAGATGGATTGCTGGGTCATATGGTAATTCTATTTTTAATTTTTTGAGGAACCTCCGCACTGCCTTCCTTAGCAGCTATACCAATTTACATTCCTACCAACAGTGTATGAGGGTTAGTTTTTCTCCACAGCATCTCCAACACTTGTTATTATTTGTCTTCTTGATAATAGCCAT
The DNA here is from genome assembly GCF_964194185.1 of Rhinolophus hipposideros. Classification (NCBI taxonomy): domain Eukaryota; kingdom Metazoa; phylum Chordata; class Mammalia; order Chiroptera; family Rhinolophidae; genus Rhinolophus; species Rhinolophus hipposideros. The sequence goes on from NC_138060.1 coordinate 22,303,663, forward strand.
TATAACTGGGGTGAGGTGATATCTCATTGTGGTTTTTATTTGCATTTCTCTGATGTTTAGTGTTGTTGAAAGAAATAGAACAAAAAATCGTCAGATTTATATGGAATCACTTGTTTCTAATCAGTTTGTGTTTTTGGAATCTTGGTCAAATTTTATATTTTGAGAATTCCTGCTTCTAATTGAGATAATCTCTCAAGGAAGCAATACTTTCTCGCTCAAGGTTTTTTGTTGTTGTTGTTTTATTTTATTTTATTTATTTATTTATTATTATTATTATTTTTTAACAGTTTAGTCAGTAATAAATTCAACTTTGTTGTGTTACGAGATCTCTTATTGACCAGTTTGCTGGAGAGGCTGTGGAGAAAAAGGAACCCGCATACACTGTTGCTATAGTTATTATAGTTTTTAAAAACATAATTGTAAGCCCAACCAACTCAGGTGATAAAGAAAAAAATGAAAAATAAAAAGCACAGACTCTGGGCAGGAGGTTTGTTTCTCCTTTCCAGGATTCCAGTAAGGCTAAATGAAAATATGATAGAAGTTAATGCTTAAGTGGGATCCAGTTGGATATTCTAGTTGTTGAGTAACATAGGTTTGAAAAATAGATTGATGGTAGATTGTGGAAGACATCTAGATTTTATTTTGAAAGTAGTGTAGATCCAAGAGCTGATGATAAGTATTCATTAGAAGAGCTGTAGAATCATTTTTTAAAGAAGATTAATGTAACTAAGGAATAAACAATTAAATGGAAGAAAAGAGATGGAGGATAGGTACACTTCTGAAGGGATGTCAAAACAAACAAGTTCTATACAACAACACGGATGAATCTTCAGACATAATGTTGAGCAAAAGAAGCCAACGCAAAGGGGAAATATTCTAAGATTCCACTTGTAAGAAATTGAAAAGTAGACAAAAATTGACTTATTGTGATAGAATTCAATGGTTACTTTTGGAAGGAGGTAATGACTCGGAGGTTTCTGGGATGTTAATAACCTTCTATCTATATCCTGATCCAGGATGTAAAATCTCATCTAGCTCTACAATTTAGTTATATGTACTTTATAGTTACATATAACTATATGGGATTAGAATGGAGGGAATAAAATTAGAAAGCCAGAAAATTTTTTTTCCCACAATGCTATTTCAGAAAAAAAAAAAAAGTCAAATTGCGATGTATAAACAAGGTATGGCCATTTTTGTTATTAAAGTGGACTGCATCTTCAAGGCTTAATGTGGTAAATATGACTGCCAACGTTTCCTGTCCTGGAAGTGGGTAGGGTCTCTGTGCCTCCTCATGCATCTGGGCTACTCTATGCTACTTGCTTTGATCCAAAAAAACATGAAGGAAATGATGCCATTAAGCTGCCTGGGAGTGTCCATTTCTCTCTGTGGAATCCATCCATCATGTTGTAAAGAAACTTGGGTTAGACAGCTGAACGCCGATCACATGGACAGAGAGAGCTCTGGGTGACCGGATGTGGAGCAAGGCATTCATGGATCTCCAAGTTCAGCTACTAACAGAAGACAGTCAAGGAAGCGTCATGGCTGCTGCCACATGGAGCCAAGGAACCATTCAGCCAACCCTTCCCTAAATTTATTGACTCATGAGGAAAACAACATGGTTGTTATTTTAAACTCCTAAGATTTAGAGCAGCATGTCACACAGTAGTAGATAACTGCAACAGTTGTCTTCTAGAGTGGTGGCTCTCAGCAAAGGACAGGGAATATTATTCCCCTAGGAGACATTTGTTAATGTCTGGAGACATTTTTATTTGTCACGACTAGAGAGGCTGCTCCTGGCAGCCTCTAAACGTCCTACATTGCACAGAACAGACCCAACAACAAAGAATTATCTGGCCCCAAATGTTTATCGTGTCAAGGTTGAGAAACCCTAATATAGAGCAGTGATTGATAACTTAGGTGGTACCCAAGAATTTTTCTCAACAGACATATTTTCTAAACTTTCCTGGTAATATTAATTACATGGGATTCAATGTACACACATACACACACACACACACACACACACACACACACACACACACACACACGTCTTAAAATCATCCCAGACCTTCAGAACCAGAATCTCCAGGGAAGGGGCTTGGGAAGTTGTATTTTTATTTTCATGAAAGTTGAAAAACATTGCCCTCGGCCAATGCTTCTCAAATTTTAATTTTAATGTGCATAGAAATAATCTGTGTGTCTTATTAAATTGTAGAATTTGATTCACTTGGTCTGAGATGAGTCCCTAATTTCTGATTTCTAACGAGAGCCCAAGCATGGCTCTTTGGACCACACTTTGCATAGTAAAACTCTAGAGCAGCAGTTCTCAAACTTTAGTGTACCATCAGAATCAGCTAGAAGACACAGACCACTGGGCTCACCCCCACAGTTTGGTTCTGCAGGTCTGGGGTAGGGACTGAGCATTGGTATTTCCCACAAGTTCCTAGGTGATATTGATGCTACTAGTCTGGTAATAGCACTTTAAGAACCAATGCCCTAGATGCCTATTTTGCATATCTAAGTGTACATAAAAATTTAACTCAGGTGACAGCAGAAATTGAAGTTTCCCAGACCTCTCCCCAATCCCACCATGCTTGTTTCTTCACTCTAGGCTGCGAACCAGATAATTTTCATTTTAATAAATTGCATCTCCTGGGGAAATTTCAGTATTAGTCGTTTGGGACCACACTTTATGAAAATACTGCCTGGGGAAATATATTAGAATATCTAGAGTTTGAGGGAAGGGCATGGGTAGTTTAGAAAAACATAATCAATTTTATAATTGGTTTAATTATAATTCATGTGTTTCTAATCTGTTTGTGTTTTTGGCATCTCAACCAAGTTTTATATTTTGAGAATTCCTCTTTTATGAGTAGAGAAGATTGTTATGCTAATTAAAGGTGGCCCTGGGTTATATATTAGAACCAGAAGTAGTTTTAGAAAAGGTGTTTTTTTTTACCTTAGTTAGTCCCTCCGTTTTTTTGTGAGTTCATGCATTTACATTCTGTATAACAGCTACACGAGGCTGCCGCTGACAATTTAGAGACAAGACATTCATAATAATAGCCACAATAAAACTTTATTTTTTTGTGATGTACCAGGCGTTGTGTTAATACTTTGTGGAATGCTCTGTAATGTAATACACTAGATAACCCCTTCACAAGCAAGTCCTATTATCCCCCATGCATAGATAGGAAAATGAATGCATACCAAGTTTAAGATACTCACCCAAGTTAACATCAAACCTATAATTTTCACCTCATCTGATGGATAACTGTTAGGATACCTGATAGATTAATAAGATATAAGATATGGGCATCTGTATTTAAATACAATTTTTTTTAATAACAATTCTTATGTAAGCAATAGTTCAACTGGAATGACCTTTCTATATAATGAGTGAAGGAAGTATTTTGGAACAAGAGTTAATATATTGCCTTGACAGGATGCGGTGATGGCTGGAGTTTTTACTATTTTTCTACTATCAATTACATTACCAGGTAATTTTTTAACTTTATTGAAACTTTGATATATTCTTCTTATCCTTCTCTTAGTATCTGAAGCTTCCCGGAGCAGTACGTTATCTAGCATTGCTTATTCTGGCTTTTGGCAAGGTTAGTTAAGAAAGTTTACAGTCATCTTGTTTCAAATCAAATGTAATTTTCAGGGTTATCTTGTAATCTACTCTATGATGTATGTAGGAGATAAATGTTTTCTCTGTCATCTGTTCTCTTCTTTCACTAAACACCTGTATTGAGGTAAAGTGTCAAACAGCCTTTTGCTATTGCTTTTCCTCAATTACCTACACCCAAGTCAAATACACAAAAAGCTTAAAGCAACAGCACACATACAAAGTTTCTTTGGCTGTTTTTAATAACATCACTCCTGATGTTCCACTATATTAAAGATAAAATCATCTATCTTAAACATATCCCAGACCATCTAAATCAAACATCTTCAGGGAAGAGGTTAGGAAATAGTATTTTTAAAAATCTTTATGGAAATTTGAGCTTCTACATATTTACAATGAGCTCCATTTTCACAATCTGGATTTTGAGCTGCAATTGTTTAGAAGGCCATTTATATTTTAGAAACTGATTCTTATTGAAGCCTTCTTTTAAAATGTTTATTTTTCAAGTCCATAGTTTTAAAATTATGAATCTTCTGATATATTAGGCATTACTTTATATACAGAATATTTTGCACTCAGATACATAGGAAATCAATGTTCATGTGTGTTTGTATTCTTACCACTGTAAATTTAGATACTGAATATTAGATTGGTTCCCTGAGTCCATCGCTGGGAAAGGGGAAAAGGATCCCCTTAGCCTAATGAGGGGATCCTTTAGGCTAATCGGCTCTTCCTGAAGCACTAGACTCCCTCATCGGGAAGGGTGGACATGTACGTGGAAACGCTGGCGGTATGGGGTGCTAGGCAGGCCAGTAACAACTATACGACCTAGCCAAGTATTAGAAGTATTCTTGACTGCTCCACATTTTGACTTCTCCGTTGAGAATAAAGGACAGTCCATTGCTTTTTAACAGAAATGGAAAAATACTGGACCCAGTGCTGCATTCATTGGAGAGCAGTGTTGTATCCCCTCCCTTTAGAAATGAATGCATTAATAATTGCTCATATTAAAAATAGCTTTGTAAGAGGAAAAAGATATGAAATTTATGTTCTGGGTCAATCTGGTAGGGATTGTTGAGCTGTTTTTCATTTGAGTACTTCAGTGAAAACTAAAAAGGTTTGGCTCCAGATAAGTAAATAATTAATAATCATCTTGCTTTCTGGGTGACTTATTTAAGTATTATCTCTAAAAATAAGTGTATAAAGGAGAGAGTGGTGTAAATGAATCACTAAGTATGATCTGTACTGATTCAAATCAAATCATGAGAATGTGAAGATTAGGGTTTTCTACCCCCGACAGCAATGCCAGTTTATCTATTTTCTTTTTTTTATAGTGTCAGATAACTGTTCCCAATCCTCATGTTATATCTTTATAAGTTAACATCACTGTTCATATCAATTGGGTGAATTCTTGGTTTTCAGAAACATGTTAAAAATAATAATCATTTCAGAGAGGATGACGCTCTGGGGACCCCTGCTACACACAGGTAGCGCATTAGTCTTAGTGTCACCATTTTCTTGTGCACTCTATAGCGTTGAATTAATAATTTGGAAAAGCCCTTTAGATAGGACCATAAAATTGTTTATTTCGACTCTAGTACATGTGCTATTGAAGTGAGCATTGTTCACATCAACTCTATGGCCAGGTCACCCAAGCCACACATACTCGTGGTGACACCATGAAATGGAAAGTCTGTCTTCAAGGGCTACCCTTCGTTCAGAGCCACATAATTCATCCAGAACCGTGTGCAAAGTGGGATTGTGACACTACATTACTTTTACTTAATAGTCTTCCACCATGTTTCCTTTTGAAATTGCTTTCCACTAGTAAGACTCACCGACTTTAATAGTCTCTGAGGGTAAATCTTCGTTTGAGGATGGAGTCGACATTTGAAAATACGGCAAAGCTATTCAGTGTAGTGTGTGGTTAATTATGTGAACATGGAGACTCATGTGGGGAGGTAGGGGAGGCAAAACTAGGATATGAATGTAGAATAATAATAGCAATTTTCGTGTGCTGCTGGCCATACACTGGCCATGAAGATGTTTAAAAGAAAGAATGTATATTGATCATCTGTTCGTTTTAACCACATTAAAGAAAGGCCTACATTTTTGTTTATTTAAACGCCCTGGTTAAAGTAGGGATAAATCAATTTATGCTAGGTATCTTGAAGTATTTCTTAAATTTTCCCCAGGTACTTCAGTGTATTATACATGTTCATCTTTGCTCATGATATTGTATCACTATTCTCTTTTAAGTCAAATATATACGAAAGGCTTAGAATAAAGAGAGGGGCCGCTGACATGGTAGTTATTAATGTGACATGGTAAGTGACGACAGAAATACACATGGTTCTATGTGTCTCTTCTTTTTGCTTCTATTTTCTCTTTTTCACTGTCTCCTCCTGGCCACTTCTTTGCTCATTAGCTCTCTCATTATAAGGCAGATAGGGAAATCAAAGTTAATAAAACTTAAATCTGCTAATTTTGCAAGTTGTTAGCAGCTCCTATTAAATGTTCAGTGGGAGAAGATGCTACCATTATTAGCTAAAAGGAAGCCTAGAGATAATCTATGGAATTTATTTATCTGTTACTAATTTGTTAATAATTGATCATTAAATTCAGCCAACCAATTTATTGCACAACTATATTATATCAAATGTGCTTTTTCTTTGCCCACAGTTACAAAAAAATATTGCTGGAAAGAAATCAAGTATTATGTGTGTAATAAAACTCAAATTTAATACACTGAAGTCCACGACCTCACAACGCCAACCTCCTTCATTCTCCGAGCTGTATGATAGTGCTAATGGTTCTATTGAACCATCTTGGACAAGGCAAAAATAACCCTGTTGTTTCGGAGGTGTAAGACAGGAGAATCTATGTATATACCTGCTAAACCTTTGCAAGAAGAGCAAAAGGAGAGATGGCATCTGAGAAAATTCAGAGGTGTTGCTGGCTATCAGGCCCCAGCTTGTGATAGTGTGACTGTTACTAGTTTAAAGAGCAAGGTCATATAAAGGAAATTTGAAGTCATTTTGACTTTTTCTCATCATTCCCATGTGCTCTAATAGATGGAGGCTTGCTTCCAAATAGCTGGCTTTGTCATAGAATCAGAACCCCCAGGTACTGGGGAATGCTTAGTGCAGGAAGTGCCAGAGAAGGTTTTGGTTTGAAAATATGATCAAGATATATACGTAAAATGAAGTGGGTGTTTTGGTTAAAGATAATTTGCATATGGGGTATTTGGATAGAGAGAAGTGATGGCAATGAAGCAAGATAGCATGAGAAATTGAATGGAACCTGAAAGAGAAATAGAAATAAAAGGGAACGAAGATTTTCTGGGGAGCATGCAGAGGATGAAGGAGTACATTTAGCCCTGCTCAGTGAGCTGCTGGGTCCCCCACTTTCTAACATCTCTCTGCATTAGAGATGTGGAAACAGTGGTTCATAATCTTGGCTGAACTTTGTAATTACCTGGGGAGTTTGAAAATATGCTGATGCCTGAGACCCACTCCTATAGATTCGGAATTCATCAGTCTAGGATAGGATTTGTGCGCCAGGAGTGTGTAAAGTGGCCCAAGTGGTTCTAATCTACTGCCAAACTTGTCAACTACTGCTCTGAAGTATGAAGATGTCATTTACTGTCATCTTCTCTCATGGTGCTTTCCTTCCCATCTTCAGGCCCACTTTTTATGTCCTGCTCATCACCATATTCCCTCCACCTATGTTGTCTCAGCCACAACAGAAACCTGAATAAACTGATAAGATAGCCTGACACCCAAGCTGTAGAAGTGAATTCTTGATAACAATGTCTCCATAAATTAAGGTTTGTATGTCAGGTTGAAGATCCTTTCTCTTTGGCTTCAGTTTTACACACTAAATATGTATGACATTAAACTCTATAATAGGAAACAGTAGAATTAAAGGAACTATTTAACATTTTTAAGATACTCGTAGCATAAATTTCAGAATATGTTGCTATCTTTCCAAATCATACTGATTTTGCTATATCTATTTAAAAAATGATGGAAGTGACATATTTTATCTTTCAGAAGCCTCTGCAATTATAATCATGACAACAGGATTTATATACTGAATCAACCCTGTTTCTTTTTTAAAGCAATGCATGAAGCACAAAGGAGAAATATTATTAAATAGGTCATTATATATGGACCTTCTACATTTAGTCCAGATGCCTTAAAGTCAGATGTGGCAGGCAGGATAAATAGAGAAGGCACTTTGAAAAAGGCATAGTACTTTTAACAATAGAATATTCGGCCACAATTACACGTCAGCATCAGAGAAGATTAACATTCCCCCACCATTTGGTCTTTCTTCAAAAATTCATTCATGCATGCATGCATGCATTCATTGATTCATTCTCTCATTATTTACTTAACTTTGTTTTCAAGTGGCAGTGATCCTAGAAGAGAGAACAAAATAGACATGGCCCTGGCCCATCTCCCTCAGTTGTGACTGGCCTGGAGGTGGCACAAAGAATGTGAATGCAGTGCAACAGACTGGAGGCCTGAGTGGTCTAGAGCGACCTTTCTCAGGCTGGCAGCAATGGCTTGTGCTTGCTAGTGTGTGACGGTGAGCAAGTTATTGAGCTTCTCAGCCTAAGTTTCCCCATCTGTGAGATACAGGTTTATTTATCAAATCGACATCAGTGTGTTGCACATGGCGTTGGCTGATGGAGGTACAGGACGGCACAGACAGGAGGGAGCCTTGCTCACAGGGCATATGTTTTATTTAGTCAGAATCCACTGCAATAAATACTAAATAGTCACTCACATAATCAATGATTATAATAGTTGGTAGATAAAAGGATGAATGAGTAAAAACATAAATAATCTTGACAATGTTCTTTTCTTATTGCCACTCAGATTCAGCTGGTAAGTCTTCCTTATCATTCAGCTGGAAAGTATCTTTCTCAGACAAGGACATGAACTTCAAACTTCATACTTCTAAGTATTTAACAGCTCAACACACATTTCATATTGAGTCAAAGTTCAGAGATTTCATAAATCTCTGTGAGGTGGACTAAAAGGAAAGAGAACTCTGTCAGGTTTGAATAATATGTGCAAAAGAAAATTGTATGATTTGTTAGTCACTGGTGGAAAAAATCTTGGCTTTTATTTATTTGTTTGTTTGTTTGTTTGTTTATCTTTTGTTCTCATTTTCTTGGCATAGTTATTTAGACACCTATAGACTTTTCCTAAGAAGGCTGCAGAGTTTGTAATATTGAATTCTCTATATACTCCAAGATTTTCCTAAGGTTAGTACTCAGAAAGACCTAGAAGCTTTATTCACAAATAATGATATGCCCCCATTGAAACCTCTTTAAAAGTGAGAACATATATATATTTTTTTGTTTCATGAAACTGATATTTGTTATGTATGTTTAAAAGTGACCTCCACAAAAATGGGCAAATTATTTAACAAGGTGGTAACATGCTTAGCATACAAGCATCACTTGGAAAGTTTGCTAAAACTATGTATTTCCCTAAAACTTATCCCTTGAAACTCTGACTTAGAAAATCTGGGCAACATCTTGTAATGTAACATTTCTGAGCATTCAAAATTGTTCAATATGTTAGAAAGAACAGAGATTTGGGGGTCAAAGTGAAGTTTATGTCCTGATTCTGATGCTCACTGCATGAAGCAAGCCCATTAGCTTAGGTGTGCCTCAGTTTCCTCACATGTTAAAAGTGATATTAAAAACAAATTTCCTTTTTACCCTCAGAGGATTGTTAAATTGTATTCAAAAAGTAAGTATGCACACAAGTGTCTTATAAACCTTAAGGGATAGGCAAATGTCCTGTGAATGAAATTTTGAAGAACTGAACATGATATCCCTCTCTTAGGCACCCTCAACACAGCCCTTTTGGCAAGTTAGACAAAGCTCGACTTTCCCACCTTGAATGCTCAGGTTTCTTTTGGGTGTTTCCCTTCCAGCTGTGCATCTTTGGAAATCCATCCTGGCAAAGATATTCCGTGTCAGAGGACACAAATAAGAATTATTGAAGATTTGCCATTTATAATAACAATCTAGTCCTATCTCTGCGTAAAGGTTTTTAACTTTTCTGATCTTTTCTTTTTTTTTTTATTTATTGGGGTGACAATTGTTAACGAAATTACATAATTTCAGGTGTAAAATTGTGTATTACACCATCTATAAATCCTATTGTGTGTACACACCCAACTTTTCTGATCTTTGAAAACTAATGAGGAGGTAGCCAGTTAGCTCGGTTGGTTAGAGCATGGGGCTAATAACAAGGTTGCTGGTTTGATCCCCACATAGGCCACTGTGAGCTGTGCCCTTTAAAAAAAAAAAAAAAAGAAAAAAGTAATGAACTAAATATTGCATTATTTTTAAAACATTACTGTTTTTATTTCCAAAGAACTTTAGAAATGCCCTGGAAACTCATTTCTTTCTTTTAATCCTTTTATTTCTTAGGGACATACCTGATTGAACAAGTGGTTTTATGCATGTACCTTTGTAATTTTGAAGCTGGGGAAAGCACAGGGTGTGAATTTTCCATAGAAAACATGTTTTTGCAACATTATTGTTTGCATAATTATGTAAATAATGAGAGTACTCTACTGTTAATTGATAGTAAATGTAAGTATGTGTGTATGTTTCCATCTGTGTGTGTGTGTGTGTGTGTGTGTGTGTGTTTATGTATGTGTGAGATAGACTTTGAGGTGGGGTATTTTTAGTATATTTTGTAATTTTTATTTTCTTAAAATAAAAAAGTGACACCTAAATCGATGACAAAATATTTTAATGCCATCTTTGCTAGCGCTATGAAGAGATGAGATCGTCTCAGTTCTATATAATGCATAAGGATTTGAAATTACTTTAGAGGCTTATTCAAAATTGGAACATAACACATCTTTTGTGGCCACATGTTTACATGTGCAGGTTAGTACTAGGTTGGTGTAAAAGTAATTGGGCTTTTTTCAATTATTTTTAGTTGCAAAACCTGCAATTACTTTTGCACCATCCTACAAATACCCAAAATAAACCATTTTTCATTATTGCAGAAATTTGTTAGCAAATGTTTCTGTTATTCAAGTTGAAAGTGTACCTCTGAGCAATGTTAGGGTTTTTCTGATTTGTGTGTGTGTGTGAGTGTGTGTGTGTGTGTGTGTGTGTGTGTGTGTGTTGAACTCCCTGCTGGTGTTGTTTTCATTGGAAATACAAGTGACCCATCTACAGCTTTATAGATGGTGTTGGATATGCCAGTATTAGATTCTGCTAAATCAACACATTTTAGGGTGTTTGTGTAAATGCAGGCATGTATATTTGTTATGCAATTCAGGTGTTCCTGTAATCAGCTAAACGAAAAGATATCTAGTAATTTATGCAATCACATCATTTAGTCTTTGCTTCCTAAGGAAACGGTTTCCTTTCTTTAGGCCAGCTGGTATACCTCTCAGGTCATTTGTCTGCTTAACTGTTGTGGAAATTGAAAGAAAGAGAAAAATAAACAAAAATACAAAACATCTTAACAGAAGGGAGCTAATTTGAAAGACGGATGAGAGATTATGACGTCCAGGTTGAGAAAGGAAGTGGCAAGGTAGTACAGAATTGCAAAGTAGCCACCAGTGAGCCTGCTGTTGGGATTCAGGCAAATTACAATTTTGCTCAAACAGTGTATTGACTTAAGTGTGTACTGACTCACCTAATTCCCATTCAACTGGTAGAGTATAAAGTTATTGTTTCCCTGTGGCTTCCTGGCTTTCCTCTTCAGCTTTATTATTGATTTTTTTCATCCTGGTTCAGATTCTTACTATAGACTTTTTAAATGGAAATGATTACCCAAACCTAAAATCTGAAGAAAAAAATACAAATCACGAAGACTATTACACTTTTATTTCATTTAAAAGACATTTCAATGATACTAAAAAAAAATTGTGAGAAAAACAATTATCCATAGTCCTTTGTTCATGTTTTATTGACTTTTCCTTCTCTACACACACATACATGTATATGCTAGCTGCAAAAGTAATATGTGCACATTTTGAAATCTGTACATTTTCTCAAAGTATAAGACATATATATATATTTTAGAACATGAGAAAGTATATTTAATATTTAAAATATTTAAAAATTCCTAAACTCAGAGATAACTATTGTTCATATATACATATGTATATGTTTTTTCCTCTTAAAAAATAAACCCTACATTTTGTAATTTTGTGAGTTTTCTTTGTATCACTTATAATATTGCAGTAATCCTCCCTGTATCCTTATTATTCAAATTTTGATTTATTTTAAGATTGTGGTTTTACTACACCATAGTATTACATTTATCAAATGACTTTATCAAAATATTTTTAGCCAAGGTTATATCTTATAGTGTGCATGTAGCAACTTAGATGTGACTAACACTGCAGCAGTCAATATTGTAGTTAAGCCTCAAAACCCCGCAGCTATTTCCTTAGCATAAACTAGAAATTCAGTTGATTAAGAAGTATGTATCTGTTTAAATATTTTATATCTATTTTCAAATTTGTACAGAGAGTTTTTATCCATTTACAATCTAAACAGAACGGGTCACATCTGTTTATTGAGTATTATCAATATCTTTCAGCATTGAAAATTTCTTAGGTGATACAAGATATTACCTTAATTAACATTACTTTGATTTCTAGTGAAATAAAAACAAAGTTTCATATTTATTTTCAAGTTGCTTTTTTTCTTTAGATAATTGCCTATGCCTGCATTTTAATTTTCATTTTTTTAAATAAAAAATAGCAGCTCGTCTGATTATGTAAATAATACACATTCATTGTGAGAGAGGATCAAATGCCTTAAAAATTTACGATAAAAAAAGTAAGCGGGCACTTCCAGCACCAGATAGACAATCACCATGAATTTCAACCCCTCTGTAACATTGGACCACAGCAAAAACCTCAAACTACTCTCCAATTTCCCTAGCACATGCATTGGAAGATCATGTCATCCCCGCTTTCCCAGGAGCTGCAACTGAAGAACAATGACCCCGTACCATGCCATCCTCAAGGATGCCAGGCCCATGCGGTTCGAGGAGCCTACACAGGTCAGCAAACGTGCAAGGTAGTCCAGCTGGACGGAAAGAAATAAGTCATGTACATTGAACGGGGCTCAGCGTGAGAAGGCTAGTGGCACATCTGTCCACAGGGCATTCATTTGAGCAAGGTGGTTATCAGCAGGCTAAAACTGGACAAAGATCGGGAAAAAAATTATTGAATGCAAAGCCAAATCTCCACAAATTGGAAAAGAGAAAGGCAGGTATAAGGAAGAACTTACTGAGAAAATGCAGGAATGAATACAACCTGTTTTGCAACTGTGGTTTAACTGAAGATCTTTAGCCTGGTGTGTATTCCTTTGAAACTTTTCGAGATATATCTGAAATATTTTGTTTCCTTCCTGTTTTATTATTGATATGTAAGCTCTGTAAATCTACTTTTGCTGTTTTGATTAATTTTCTAAATAAAAATTGGAAATGTTTCCTTAAAAAAGTGTCAGTATTTCAATTTATCTCCCTTCGTTGGTATGAAGGTACATATATATTTAGAAATAGAATTTTTATTTGGGGATTAAACAATACCTTTTCATGAACACATTGTACATCTAGCCCTTTTGGTACTATTTTTCAGGTGTACGTCATAGTGATTCAGTATTTATATACCAGTATATAAATGTATTTTTGTTTTCAATTAAAATGTTTTTCAATTACTGTTGACATTCAATATTGTATTAGTTTCAGGTATATAACATAGCGGTTAGACATTTATATAACTTACAAAGTAATTCCCTGAATAAGTCTTGCACCCACCTAACACCATGTATAGTTATTACAATATTTTTGACTGTGTTCCCTAAACTGTGCTATATAACCTTGTGTCTATTTTGTAACTGCCAATTTGTACTTCTTAATTCCTGCACCTTTTTCACCCAGCACCCCAACCCTTCTCCTATCTAGCAACCATCAGTTTGTTCTCTGTATCTATGAGTTTGCTTTTGTCTTGTTCATTGATTTATTTTGTTTTTTAGATTCCACATATAAGTGAAATTATATGGTCTTTGTCTTTATCTGACTTATTTCATTAAGCACAATACCCTCTCAGTGTATCCAGGTAGTTGCAAATGGTAAGTCTTCATTCTTTTTCATCTCCAAGTACTATTACATTGTATACATGTACCACTTTATCCATTCATCTTTTGATTGGAACATTTAAACCATTTACATTTAAAGTAATTATTGATAGATGTGTAGTTATTGCCATTTCATTAATTGTTTTCTGATGGTTTTTGTAGTTCTCTGTCCCTTTCTTATTCTCTTCTCTTGTATGTTGTTGATTCACTGTAGATGTTGTGTTTGTATTCCTTTCTCTTAATTTCTTGTGTATCTCTTGTGTAGTTTTGGTTTATGGTTACCATATGCTTCATAGAGACTATCTCAGGGATGATGTAGATGTCTGATCACTGCACTGTACACCTGAAGCTGAAGCTGAACAATAATGAATGTCAACTGCAATTTATGAACATATATATGTAAACATATATATATGTAAACATATATATATGTATAAACATATATATATATATATATATATATATATATATATATATATATATATATATATGGTTATAAGAAGCGGAGTACAGCATTAGGAATAGAGACAGTGGAACTGTAATGGCTCTGTGCGATGCTAGAGGGGTAGTAGATGGGGGAGGGGGGTTATCATTGTGTGAGGGATATAAATGATAAATGTCTATTAACAAAAAGGATTATCATGTGTAATTACAACAGGGAATTAAGGGATACATACAAACACACACACAAACAAAGTAAAAATAAGGACAAAACATGAACGTGAAGGAGGTGAATAAAACTGGTAGTGATAACAGAGTGTGTTAGAACTTAAATGACAATCAACCTAAAATTGACTGGTAGAGACATATAATTTTTAATGCATTTTCCTGATTACTTAGGAAGGTTAAGTATCTTTTTGGATGCGTTTTTGCCTTTGAACATTCTCCTGTTTATTCCTTATTCATACTTTCTATCTATATCTCTATTGTGTTTGTCTTTTCATATCAGTTTGTAAGCTTTCTTTCAATATTATAGATATTGATTTGTCATTTGCATTACAGATATCATTTTTCAAAACTGCCTATTGACATTGACATTGCATTTGCTACATCTATTGACATTGTGTTTGGTGCTCTGCCATTAAAATAAGTTAGTGGTGTTTACACTATTGACTATATGCTATTTTTGCCATTAGCGATATGAATTAATTTGTATTTTGATCATTAAACATAAACATATGGTCACACAGGGTTTTATGTTCTCATTTAAAGTCATATTTTTTTGCACTTGGAAATAATCTCCATTTATATAACATTATCCTAGGAATTAGTTTCATCAAGTGTCTATGTAAAATGAGAGAAAATCCAAAATTACTGTAGAAGAGACACTTAAAAATGATGTTTTTCTGAATCAATAGGAGAGACTTCTTGAATAAAGAGACATACTTTCATTATCTTGAAATTAAATAAGATGGAAATAATTTACTAATAAAATTCACAAATATAGTGTAGATTATTAAATGTTACCCTAAGACCCTTCACATTTCTGGGTAAAGATAAAAATTACTGCCATGTTTCTGGATTATTTTATCAGACATGTTAACAACAACAAAAATACTTTAATCACTCACAAATAGAATAACATGGAAGTTAATTTATAAAATTGACATTTAAATAATCTAAAATTATAAAACATCATCCTTAAAGTTATAATACTAAAAGCTTGTATTTGAACCATTGTCTCATCCCTTAAGAGCAATAAAGTTAAGAGAAAAATAAATCATTAACAATTATCTTCAAGTTTAAAAAAATCTTACTTCCAAGTTATGTTTATGAATCACCAACAACATGACGGTACGTCTGAATGGCTTCTCTACCACGTATGGTAGGTAGAACTTCAAGCTGTTCTCCTGGAAGATTCCTGCCCCACCCCCTGGTTAGTCATTTAAACAATAATGTAGGTAGTTCTGTGAAGAGAATTTGCAGATGTCAAGAGATGATATTAAACAGGGATATTACCCTAGATTATCTGAGTACATTTCATGTAATCACAGAAGCCCTTAAAAATGGAAGAAGAAGGAAGAAGGGTTAGTGAGAAGGATGTTTTGAGAAAAGGAGGGAGAGGAGAGATAAGGCAAAGGGGAGCTTAGATAGATTTCAAAGGTGAGATATCTGTTTTTGAAGGTGGAAGAAATGATCCATGAGTGAAGAAATGCAGCTGGCTCTAGAAACTGAGACTGATCCATGAACTGACAGAGCAAAGTAATAAGACCTTTGTCCTACAACCATATACGTGTTTAGCCACAGGCTGCTGTGCACAAGAACTTGATTTCTTCATGGTTTCTTCTTTATGTTGGTGAAGTTGCTCCATCATCTAATTTTCTCTTCCACTTGGTCTTCATTTATTTTCTACAACATGACTATTTATGACCTCTTTCTTGTCGCTTTTATCTTTTGACTCAGAGATTATCCCAAATATTTATCGCTGTCTCTTGATGGCTTTCTTGTCCTTGATCATTCTAGAGAAACTGCATTGAAAAGCTGCCTTTTTAGAATAGGAGACATAGATCTAAGATAGTGTTCCTTGTAGGTCTCATAGCTACCCCTGGGCTTAGTGTTTATTTCCTATTTAAGAAGAGTAAGACAAGGGGTAGCACAGTGGATAGTGTTTACTGAGTGAATTGTACTTCTTTAAATTAGTTCTCCAAACCATTACTGTTAGCAAATCATCTCAAAGTTTGGGGACAGACAGCCATAACACATGTTTTTATTGCCAACAATTGTGGATTACTTTTTCTGACTTCATCGTCCCTTGATCATGTTTATAAAATTTTGACAGAATGGTAGATGTTTATTTGCTACATATGTGAAGTGGAGGTGGCAGGACAGATTACACAAAGGGTTGGCATACATCCCTAAGTTACCATTTATTCCCAAATATCAAACATTTTATAAATCCCCTATTCAGTAGTTTTGTTCCTTCTATATGCACCCTTCTGTTGTGCTTTGCATATTTGAAATTGTGCACTAAACATCGTTAATGTTTTTCTTTAGGTTTGATAATTATAATTTTATAGCTATTTAATGTAATATTCAGTTTGTGTACCATAATATATTGAACTACTTTCTTGCTGACTCACATTTTGGTTGTTTATTCTCTTTGCTGTTACAGAAAATATTGGAATGAATATTTCATTTTAATGTTTCTTTGGACTTTTTTATATATATATTGCTAGAAAAAGTAGAATCAATGTATTGTAGGTCATGGACTTTATCTTTAAATTCTCTCCTCACACTTTTCAAATTGCTTTTTTAAATATTTATACCAGTTTACAACATTTTCAGAAATATGTAACTATCATTTTCTACTCAAACTTAGCAGCGTTGGATGTAATTTCTTTTATATTTTAAATGAATCATTTAACTAGAAATAGACAAATCCAAGTTGCCAAGCTCGTTGTTTACTTAGTATGAGTCTGCTTGTACATTAAGAAGACATTGAATGTTTTTAAAGAATTAATACATATATTTACTTATCTCATTTATAAGCTAGTGATGTCCCATAAATTATTTTAGGGAAAATTCTGAATTTCAGAAGCTCAAACACTAATTTGCAAATGTTACCTGGAATATCACCCTCATCCTAGTTTCTATGAAGACAATAAAAATCAGTTGTGAGCAGTTAAAAAGGTTTATATCATTCCCACAGATCTTCATGGCCTTTTTTTAAACAAAGAATATCAGTGTCTTCCATTGGTAATGTAGTCTTCTCAATTCTGTTTTCAAACAAAATGAGTTTTGCTGATTTAATCAATGAGTATTTATTGTATATTTATTATATGACAGGTCCCGAGATTCACCAAACATATAGAAGAACATTTCACAGCAGAAGGTGTATTACATAGTTTTCTACTGCTGTATCATAAAATCACATGAATTTAGCAACTTCAAAATAACGCACATTTATTATTTCAAAATTACTGTCGGTCAGAATCAGGGCAAAACTGTAAATCTGCAATCGTGGTGTCAGGCCTGGGCTGGAGTCACATCTGAGTCTTGACTGAGGAAGGCTCCACTTCCAAGCTCATTCAAGCTGTTGGCAGAAGTCCTTTCCTTGTAGTAGTATGACTGGTGCTGGCTTCTTCCTCACTGTGGGCTAGAGGGCTGCCCTAGGTCCTGGACACCTCCAGCATTTCCTTGCCAGTCTGCCCTCTCTATGGTTATTGTTTCTTCAAGGCCAGCAGAAGAGTCTCTCTAACTCCAGTCAGCTAAGATAGAGTCCTATATAATCTAACATAATCATAGGAGTGCTACTCCATTAACTTGGCCATAGTCTATCAGTTAGAAGCAAGTCATAGGACTTACCTGCATGCTAGGGGAGGAAATTATACAAAGGCATGGATCATTCAGTCACCTTAGGGTGTGTCTACCACAGAAGATAATCAGAACAATCTGAGTTTTCTATTTCAAATTGTATAAAACTCTCCTGTTCTTCATTATGTTTGATTCCTTCATTTATCTACTTTTGTTATTGTGAAAGCCCTTGAGCTGTGTTATACTCTATGGTCTGTTTCTAGGGAATTTGCATGATAGTAAAACTCTATTTTAAGGTATGCTTTGTTGTTTGTCTTTTTTCATCACAAACATATGTTTCAGGATCAAACCACAAAAAGCCTAAAAGTGGCTTTGCTCTAATTTGCTCCCATAAATAAGTTTTACTTGCCATTAAGTGTTTCCAAGGGCATTATCAAGGGCATTCTGATTTAGTTCAACTTCCAGAGGTTAAGGAATTACCTAGAAATTAGAAAAGAATAGATTTCAACTGGAATGTATGGTTAAAATTTGTATTAAATTAATGTTAAATACATCCTCATGATATTCAGAGCCTGTTTAATTGTAGATGTCTTATTTAGTCATGTATCAGTAATTTTCTATATTAGATATAATTTCTTTTTTAGATTGCCTTTGCCATTTATATTTTAACATTTATGTGACTCCATGGGAAATTGCAAGTATTCAATTTATGTTGAATGAGTCTTCATAGTTCAGACATTTAGAAAAGAAAGGGCAATGCTTTCTTTCTAGAATAACTGGGCAACTCTGTATCGCATAGTTATTAGAATTCTAGCAGATAACAGGGTAATTGTAGCCTCTGGAGTGCCTGCCCTATGGTGTCTGACATCTTTTTTTTTAATTGATTCACTGTGTTCTCCCATAGAAAGTAGAAGCATGGAGTTCGCAGAGACCTAGGGGTAGCCTACGCCCACTTCTTTCAGTACAACTTTGGATAATATACTTAACCATTCTCCCTTGGGAATTCTCAGGTGCAAAATGGGAATCATAATACGACCTTCCTGATGGGCCTGTTATTACTCTAGAAAAGAAAAGGCAAACATGAAATACTTGCCTCTATCAAAAAACATAGTAAGGACTCAACAGAGGGGAGTTATTTTTCAAATTACAGTTACAGTACCCCCCCAATCTGTGGTTTTGCTTTTTGCTGTTTCAGTTACCTGCCATAAGCTACAGTCTAAAAATATCAAATGGAAAATTCTAGATATAAACAATTCATACGTTTTAAATTGTGTGCCTCTCTGAGTAGCATGATGAAATCTCAAGCCGCCCCACTCTCTTCTGCCTGGGCAGTGAACCATCCTGTTTCCTGTGTATCCACACTATTTTGCCTACCTGCCCCTTAGTCACATGGTAGCCAACTTGGTTATCAGATTGACTGTTGTGGTATTACTGTGCTTGTGTTCAAGTCACCCTTATTTTATAGTTTAGTGTTTTATTTTATTAGTAGTTATTGTTAATCTCTTTCTATGCCTAATGTATAAATTAAACTTCATCATAGGTATATTTGTAGAGGAAAAATAACATAGTATATATATATATATATATACTGTTCTGTACCATCAGCACTTTCAGGCATCCACTGGGGTCTTGGAACATATTGCCCTTGAATAAGGGGGTCTACTGTGTTCCTAAAGGGCAGCATTTCTGCCATCTGTTGATTAGCATCAGAACCACATTGGGAAAGAAATTTTCACTGGCTATCCCATTGACTAAGACTTTTTGTTGCAAGTGACAGAAATACAACTCTTTTAAGAGAGATAGGTGACATCATGGCTTAGATGATTCATAGGGCCAGACTGGTTCATAGTGTTAGGTATTGTTGGATTCCGGGGCACAAACACGTTGTCAGACTTAGGTCTCTTCTACCGTCTTGTGTCTATTCTGATATGAATAATCTTCATTTAGTCATTGCCTCTCTTAAAGTGAGCAGAAAGGTATTCCTTCCCACTTAGTTTCAATTAAATACCTATGGTGAGCTCTGATGTTACCAGCTTATGTCATGCACGTTTTACTGAGCCTACGACTGCGATGAGGGGAGCTTAGTATGACGACTGCCCAATACCAGGACCTATGGGTGAGGCCAGTCCAAATGGAGGCACATGGATTGAGAATGAGTGAGGGGAAGTGCTGATATCATAAGGGGAGAAGGGTCAGTGCTAGACATATGACATTGATAAATAAAGCCGCAGATGTTAAATACAGCTATATTTAAGGTAACGCCCATTTATGTGTAAGTTATAGTTTTTTGGTAGTAAGAAATACATACTGATTCTGGCTCACACTAAAAAAAAAATACCCACATTTATTAGAAGGATGCAGGATTGGAAATAAAATATTAGAAAACAGGTGGCAAAACAGAATTTAGGAATTTCAGGACACAGCATCTTCAGGAATTTAATCTTGGGCTGTTGCTTAAGGAATGTCTAAGAATGTACCACAATTTTTATCGTTTGAAAAAAGAATCAAATTTTAGGGGAAGAGTAAATGAGTTGTGTACCTTGTTTCATGTCTTCGTCCGTTGTTTAGGAGTGAGGAGAATTGTGAGGGTTCCTCATACAGCATTCCTACTAATAACGTGTTCACTGGGAAGAGGGGTCATTTCCCACATCAAAATCTGAGGAGCTGTTATGAATAGAAGTGGAAATGGATATTTGACAGACAAGAATAGCAGAGGGCTCTGCAGTCATGTCCTCCATCCTTGTGTAAAGTCCCTTGCAAAAGAGATTTCACAGAATTTGGAATCAAGTGTTCTGGGTTTCAACCATGGCTGTACTACCAAGTATGTGATAGTAAACATGCAATAACTTAGTATTTCCAATGCTTGGCTTTCTCAATGTAAATAATATTGCTACCTATGTTTTAGGTGTCTAGAATGAGAAAGAGTAGTAGCTTTGATAATGATGTTAATAAAGATGTGGTCAACCATCAGTTGATTGGGTGAGATATTAATAGTTTTATTAATAATTTGACAAATGTTGACATAGTAGAGAATGTGTACTTTTACACAGAACAACAGAAAAATCAGTCATTTTTTTTCTTTTAAGACTTCATGGCATCATGCACTAGAAAGAATCGTGGAGTGAGAATAGGTAGATTTCAGTACTTTCCCTCATGTCCCTTGTGATCGACTATATGACCACCTTCCAGTGTTTACATTCATGACAACAAAACAGACAAAAGAAAGAGACAAAATGGTTATTCTACAGATTTTTTTGTATCATTAGGTAACTTTTTGAGAATTTACTGTGTAACAGACACAGATTTAAGCACCTACATGTATTAATTCATCTAATCCTCACAACGACCCCATAAGGTAGGCTCTTTTATTATTTCCTTGTTCTAGCTGAGGAAATCAAGACACAGAGAGTTAAGAAACTTGTCCAGCAACTTACTACATCTGGAAGTGGCAGAGCTAGGATTCAAACCCAAATACTAATGAGCATTTTCCTAAGTTGCTTCTTATCTACACATGAAGATACTAGTCATTTATCATTATCCTGTTTAGCAGACTCAATAGGAGTTAGAAAACTGTTGAGACAGTGTGAATATTGTGTAAAAAAAAGTGAAGAGTAGATGAACTTTAATGGGAAATATTCTCTGGAGAAGAAAACAAATTAGCTTCTTCTCTTCTTCAACTCAGCTCACGCTAGATGCAATTTTTTTTTTTCTGGTTGACAGATGTTTAATGTTTCCTATGTTTATAGACTTTATGGATCAGCAATTTCCCATCTTCTACCTGAACCCTTATACAGGAAAGAAATTACCTACTCAAATTGATTAAATTAATAATAAAATAAATATATGTTCACAAACATTTTAGCATAGAAACATAATTTTATACCAAACACTTGAAAGGTATTAAAAATTAAAATAGAAATGGCACCAAGAAGATGCTTATCATTTTGAAAAAACAAGTGTCTTAAGGCTCAGCAACACCATGCAGTGCTGAATTTTCACACCATCTGTCAGTGGTCAACAGGTTGCAATTATGCAGAAGTTACTTGAATTCTAGTCCCCTGATTACGTATCAGCAACCACTCCTTACTGTTCCACTTTGAGTGAGGGTTCAGTTTTTCAGTAAGAAAGGCATTTGTTGTAACTTTGACTCTTCTCTTGTAAATGTTCGAGATTGCAATGAGCTCAACTGAGAGCAGTGTGGAAGGCAAGAAGAAACTTGGACATAGATTAGAAGTCGGATATGGGCCAATGACTTGAAGAAGCTGAAAAAGAAATTTTGTCTGTATAAGAACAGATTTTTTTTTTTTTCCTGAACGGCATTTGTGAATTGACAACAATCTGGAAGCCTTTAAATTTGATGTGTTAAGAAATTTTTGCAAGCAGCATTAAGCATGCCGCAGGGAAGAAATAATGGAGCAAACTGGATGTAGGAGCAATTCTGGGAAGCAGCTATTGCATAAGACCCAGTTGGTATATTTATGAATCTTGCAGTGGGGGAATAGTGATATAGGCCATTACTGCCTCAGGTGAACCGTGAGAAACAGCATTCGGCACCTATCCATGCATTTACTTATTCACAGGAGCACCGAAAAACTGCCCATCTAATAGGCTTAAATTCCCGAACTTGGAGCTATTGTAAATGGTGTGTGTGTGTGTGTGAGTGTGTGTGTGTGTGTGTGTTATGGGGAGGAAAGTTGGGGGTAGGGAGACAGCTAGAAGAAGAGAGGGGGGCTCTGTTTGGCAGATCTGTTTGGTCCACATGTCACCTGTCTCTGGGAAGGCCTCTGGGAGTGAGCCCTGGGCACTGAACTAGGCAATCGGCACGTGAGCTGGTAATTTCTAGACTCCAGCCAGTTTTCTTATTGCACATATGACCCATCTGAAGGACACAGATTATTTTAATAAACTTGATGCCCAATCAAAATGTATCTGATTGTATGTCAGCACTTAAATGTTTCTTTAGACTTTTATCAAATCGGCCATCTCCGACATATGAACAGATGGCATTCTAAAATATTTTTATCTAAATTTTATTTTAATTTGGAGTGTGTGTGTGTGTGTGTGTGTGTGTGTGTGTGTTTTCCCTCCAGGGTACTTTCTATATCGATTAAATTCCAAACCTCACCAAAAAAAACAAACCTTATTTTTTCCCCGGGATTTTCCTGGGTGGTGACATGACAGATCTCTAGAGACCAATCTCTGTAACAGATAACAACAGTAGTCACCATAACACCTGGCATTTACTGAACACTTATATAGGGGAGGCACTGACCTGAGGACTTTCCATGCACTGATTTATTTAATCCTCACACTTCTCTATGAGATAGATATGATTATTCACAGGTGAAGAAATTAAGACATTTAGTGTTTGACTAATTGTACAAGGAACTCCCGATTAAGAAAAGGCAAATCTGGGTTTAATGAGACAACCCCGCGGTGAATCTGCCCCCTTAACGCCTGCCCTCCAGTGGGGCAGTGCTTCAGTTTAGCATTTATCAAGATCGTTTTATGCTGGGCGCTGGGCTAGGTGCCATGGATGCAATGGGACCCCAGCCCATGAGAGCTGCTGGGCAGAGGGGTGTGAACACGTAATGCACACAGTGCGCTGAACCAACGTGTATCGAAGATAATCTATGTACCTTTACTAACAATTGTCACCCAATCAACTTTATAAATAAAAGATAGTCATGTAGGACAGAGAAATAAGTAACCGACTCCTAGGGATCTAGCAGAAAAAGAAAGATTCTGTGGGCGCAGAAACATCTGAGATGCTCTTTGATGCTCAGACAGCAGTTTCAACAAGTGATGGGAAGGGATGTCACAGAAGCAGAAATAGCACAGGGGCACAGCAGAGCACGAAACAGCGCTCCGCTGCACGTCGAAAGACTCGCTTCCAACATCTTCTCTCACTCAGATCTTGTAAAAACAAAAGTCAAATTCAGTGTCGGCTCTGGATTGACTCAAAATATAGATCGTTTTTTTTTCCCCCCCAACCATAGGTCAACTTTTCGAAGTCAGGCTGAGGTTTCTTCCTTTCCTACTTTATTTTTTAAAATTTGTTTTTATTAAATTAATTGGGGGTGACATCGGTTAATAAAATTACATAGGTTTCAAGTATACAATTCTATAATACGTCATCTGTATATTGCATTGTGAGTTGGTCACCAAAAGTCAAATCTCCTTCCGTCATCATATAGTGGACTCTCTTTTCCCTCTTCCACCTCTCCTACCCTCTTTTCCTCTGGTAATCACTAAACTGTTGTCTGTGTCTGAGTTTTTGTTTGTTTGTTTGTCTTATTTGTTTGTTTCCAACTTTATATCCCACATATGAGTGAAATCATATGGTTCTTGACTTTTTCTGTCTGACTTATTTCAGTGAACATGATAATCCTATTAATGTTTTATATTTTATCTTTTTTATAGCAGTTTAAGGAAGGTACAGAGATTGAGAGGAAGGTTATAGAGATTTCCCACTCACGCCCTGTCCCACACACACAGCCTATACCTTATCAACACCCCACCAGAGTGGCACATTCATGAATCAGTATCACCCAGAGACCACAGTGTACCTTAAAGTTTACTCTTGATGTTGTACTTTCTTTAGGTTTGGACAAATGTATAATGGCATTTATCCACCATTACAGACTGAGTTGGGACAGAGATGATAAAAAGCGGGAAGAGAGACTCTGAGCACTTATCTTCCCTAATGTCCACTATAGACTCCCTTCTGGACTTCGGCCAGCTGAGAAAAATCTACATGAAAAGTGGAAAATGGACTGATGTATCAGATGATAGGTGGAAAATGCAAAACGGGGATAAATTTTCTCAGGGTCAGTTTTTATGGCAGGGATGTAAGTTAGTCAACGTCCTTTTACCGTCTTGTAATTCTTGAGAGATAGATGAAGGGCTCTTGCAGTATGTGATGAAAGTCAAATTAATATTTGGGAGTATTGTCTATGTGCCAACCACTGTGCCGAGGGCTTTGCAAACTTTAATTTCTCCACTCAACAGCCAGATTGCAGTAGCTACTTTTATTAGCAGCATTTTACAGATAAAGGTTATACAACTGCTAAGATTCTAACTCAGATCTGAGAAACTCGATGTCAGGTTGCTTAGGATGAGCTTTCAGGCCTCTTAACATAGCCTCATCATGATCCCTCCTAGGTGACTTCCTTCTGTTCATCTTCAGATAATAGTGAATGTGGGTACAGATAAGTACAAAGATGGGAATGCTCAGTATATCAGAAGCCTGTCTGAATACAGATTATTTTTTTATTTGCACGACTATGGTAACAGTGATGTTAAAATAGTTCTTCATGTTGAATGAATTTAAAACCATTGCCAAGTTTGATTTGGACTGTTTTTTTAATCATATAAAGGACTTTTTCTTTTTTTTGGCTTCAAACACTGATTATATGTTCTTGAAATAGAGAATAATATATATATATGTCCTAGTTCAGAATTCTGGGAAACTTGTACTTGAAGTTATGAAAGTATATTTTGAGTCAAGAAAGCCCAAATTATTTAATCTGCTTATTGCAGCTTTCCAAGATAAGATTCATCAGAAGGCTGAACAGTCTTCCTGACCACTGGCAAGTTCTTCTCAAATGGGGACTGTGATTAATTATGATCCTTTCAATGATTAAACATCAGTGACTAATCCTCTAATATAGTAGGAATTAACCACTTCTATGTTTGTTGGAAAATGTGAGATTAAGGATGCAGAGAATAATACAAAGTTGTGATTAGGATATCAGATTGTACCAGCTATTGTAACTGAGGTTTCTTAAAACCTTGTGGCTTATTTAATTGGGCCATGGAGAATAAAGCATCTTTAATAGCTATTTTGAAAGACTGTATGTTCTTTTTGTAATTGTATCAACTATTGAGCAATATAGCGATATGCATTTACTGAACACCCCCTACATGGGAGACTGCCAGAGGAGAGAAAAATGTTAGATGACTAGAATGGCTCCATTTAGTTTTTCCTTAGACTAGGACTTTTGAACAGGTGAGAGCCTTTCCTTTAAAAAATGATTCCAAACTGCAATGAGTAAACCCAACTGTTGGATTCCCATGAACTCTCTAGGCTGGAAGGGAGGCCATCTCATCCATTCCCTTTTCAATTGTTTAATACTTTCTAATCTGCAGCATTCCTTCTGAGAGCCTACCTAGTCTTTTCTGGAATACTTCCCGCAACATGTAACTTATTATCTCCTAAAGCAGCTCATTGCATTTTCAAGTAGTTTGGAACATTAAAAGTTTTCTTCCAGCAACTTCTACCCATTGGTTCTAATTTTAGTTGTTCCATACTTTAATGTCTTTAGCACAGTTCTAGATGCTCAAAATATCAACTTTTATTATAGTCAAAGAGAAGGAATTCTTAAGCAAATTGTAATGGTATTTAAGAAAATGAAATTCTGTGCTATATTTACTCAGAAACAATGCTTCAATAAAAATACTGAAAAATAAAGTAACTTTCCGAAATGAAAACCAAATTGGACCATTTAATTTGGATTCTGAGATTCATGAGAAAGTGTGTACCTGCCTCTTGAGTGTTTATTACCTCAGTTGGGGAAAGGAGGATAGTGGTTAATGTGGAGATCAACTGCATGGTTTGGATTCCCATCTCAGCCACTTACTAGCAGCACCACTTTGGGAAAGTTACTCACCTCTCTGAGTCTCAGTTTCATTACCAATAATAATAGTACCCACATCATAGCATTGTTGTATGATTGTAGTAAGACAGTGTTTATAAAGTACTTAGCAATGGGCCTGATCCATAAAAAATACTCAATAAAATTTTCATTCAACAAATGTCCATTGATGATACCTGTTTCATATATCTAACGAGTGATTCTCTATATGACACCGTCTATAACCTTGCTCAGAACATGTTTTTGAAAGTTACATTTTTTCACATATTTTTCTGGCAACACGAGAAGAAAATTGTTTATGTTTTTTGGGGGAAGGTCATCAGTTTACAAAATACTATTTAGTTGCAAAATACTGTTATTGAGGTATAATTTGTTAATGTAACAGTCCAGGTAAGGAAAAGATTTATGTAATTTTCCCAGATACGCTCTTCATTAGAGATAATGTTTTGCTTTACTACTAAATATTCTTGAAAGGTGTCAGGTCAAAGATTCCCTGCTTAAACTCATGAAAGTTTTCTCTTAGATGCATCTTAGGTCACACCTTCTCAATATGACATTCATGTATATTTTTGTTGCCTGTAATGAGATTGAACTCTTCATATTTATTTATATCATCCCTCTGTAGCGCCATTTTGATACCTATCATTAAGCAATTCCCTTATCAGAATAAAGTGACCAGTCTTGACATTAGAAAACCAGGTCCTCAAGCTTTTTGCCTTGAACCTACGTTATCTTGCTAGTTATTGCCAATCATCTAGATAATAAACAGCAGGAAGAGCCGTGCTTTCCTTTCTTTCTATTTACATGTGGATGTCCTGACTATTTATTTGTACATAGTCCATCAAGCATGGTGCCTCTGCAATTTTTAGCTCTTGGTACTTAAGCTAAGTCATTCGTTACATTTGGTACCACATTTTCTGTGCAGGGGAGGGTACAGAATCTTTTGCTTCTTAAACTTCTCTGAAGAGATCTGTTTATCCTAGAAACTTGACCACCACCAATTTTGATTCAATGGTATAGATAAGTCCTCCTGGCATCCCAGTTATACTCAAATATGGACCAGGCTTTGTCTCCAACCCTCAAGGACTATGATGGTACAGAGTTACACCTACACTCGAGACATTTGACCGAAGCCACCAAGCAGATCCTTCACAGCAATTGGCAACACAACCCTCCTCATGGATTTACCTTGCTTCTCTATTTAATATGATGCAGAAAAGATACAAATGCACTTAGCTCACAATGGAAACACATCCTTTTTCTGAGATGCCTACGCAGATAATATTCATTAATACTAAACTAGATGCAAAGAATATAACATACATATAACTCGTCCTTCATCTAGAATTAAATCTACTGGAGTTCACTTTTTCTTTGAAAGAAAGATAAAACCTGTGGAGGAAAAAAAAAAAAAAAAGAAGTATAACACACAGATCAGATTGACACAGCAAAGGCACGAACATTTACTGGGTGTCTTGGTTGTGCCACGCAGTGTCCTAGATCTTTCAAATACTGCGCCTTACTTTATATTTAAAACAAACATGAATAAAAGCATTATTGTTTCCTTCTTTTTTAAAAGAATAAGATGTCATAGATTGATTGCGGTCTTATTTTTTCATGCCTTTCTATAGCCATGCCCTAGACAATGCGACTGGACAGCAACTCTTACAAAGAGACAGAGTGTTCCCCTCATGCTTGGATATAGGCTCTTTGTGACTTGCTTTGAACATTAGAATGCGGTGGAAATAGACAATACAGTGGTTTCTAATCTAGCTCAAAAAGCCTTGCCTTCTTTTGTTTCTGTCTTTGAACCCTACCCAGGTACCATGGCAACAAGTCTAGGCTAGCCTAATGGATGATAAGAGATCCAGGTTCTAGTTCTTACTCTTTCCACAGCCAAGAGCCAACCAACCACCAGGCATGTGAGTGAACACCCAGCCCCAGCCCCTGACCCAGCAGACTGCAGACCCATGATCCAGCCCTAAAAGATCAGGCAAGCCTATCCCAGATTCCAGATCAGCAGGGCCACCTGTTGGTTACTGAGCAACAATACAATATGCGCATACTATTTCAAAACACTCTGCTTTGGGGGTAGTTTGTTGCACCACAATAGCTATTTGATATAGGGGGCTCTCTTCCTTTTACTAACTCTTCCTTCTTCAGTCACCCAGTACACTGATGCTATTTTTTTTTAAAGGAAATACATTATTAAATGTTTCTTGATGTATAATCCTATGAGGACCAAAGTTAACTCATTTAGTTCTCAATAAATGTCAGAGGAAAAGTATCTTATCTCCATTCACAGATGAGGAAACCAAAGCTCAGAAGAGGTGCCTTGTTCCAAGTCATGCAGACATTAAGTGGCAGTGCCAGAATCTGAGCACAAGCCTGAAGCCCGGGTTCTTTCCTTTTTGACGTTTCTCCACGTTTCTAAGGCAGAGTCACAATGAGATGCAATAAAGACACTGTGAGCTTTGGAGAAAGACAGACCTGACCTATTGGTTACTCTCTAGGAGGTTGTGGAAAACTTCTTCTCGATTCCATAGTTTGCTCATCTCCAAAATATGACTAATTCCACATACTTTCTGAAGTGATTTGAGTATAAAGTGAGTAACTTCCATCAGACATGTGGCACAGTACCCAGCATATAATAGGCTGTCGATTAAATAAGGGTTCTCCTATCACTGTCCCTTCTTGCTGTCCAAATTCAAGCCAACAATGATCTGAACAGAATCTGCATTGGCAAACTGTTTCTCAAAGGACCTTATAACTTCTGTTCCAACTATTCAAGTCTACTGTTGTAATGCAAAAAAAGCCAAGTCTATACCTCAGTAAAACTTCTTATGCAAAGACAGGAAAATGGCCTGTGGGCAATAGTTTGCTGTACCCTTGACCTAGAGTCTGTCTTAGATAACTTTTGTCTTTTATCCGTGCTTCTTACTGCTGTGGCTTAATTTCC
Source organism: Rhinolophus hipposideros (assembly GCF_964194185.1). Taxonomy (NCBI): domain Eukaryota; kingdom Metazoa; phylum Chordata; class Mammalia; order Chiroptera; family Rhinolophidae; genus Rhinolophus; species Rhinolophus hipposideros. The sequence goes on from NC_138060.1 coordinate 22,333,320, forward strand.
AAATTTGGCGATGCCTCAACTGGGGATGAGCCTTCCTGGATATTTCACCTTCTCTTTCAGCTCATCTGACGCTCCCCATTCCCATCACTTGCTGCTCCCACAGGGTCTCTCCTAACTTCCCTAACTCACCACCGTCTCTTAAAAGCATACTTTCAGGGGCTGGATATTATGGGCAAAGGGAGATGTTTTTTGGTCTGGGAAATTGTCCTAAAGACTCTCTCAAAAGACGCTGCTTATTTAACTGGTTTTCTGAAAGCAGAGGTCTGGGAGCAAGAAACATAGGGGTTAAAGCTTTGCACTGCTTCTTTCAGCATCCTGGTTTTCTCTCAGACTGTAGTTCCCAAGTTAGTTCTGCTCTTCATCTGAAATCAGAGCATCACACACTCTACCAAGTGGTCTGGCTGTAACTTTCGATCACATTTTCAATTACTTTTGGCTGCAAGCAATCTCCCAGATTTTAACAAGCATCCTAAGAGTAAAGGCACTCTTTCGTTTATATCAATTAATTCCCCATACCCTATTGCAAATGATAGCCAACAATATTAGCTATTTACTCTCCCCAATGGAGTTCCATCAAATATCCAGGAGTTAGGAGTGGCAGTAATCTTTCAACATGTATGTTTTATGTGTGTGTTTTTTTTGGTTTCATTTTCGTTTTGTTTTTGTTTTTTGCCTCATGGTTTGATTACATCAAGGTTTGTCAATCTATCAGAGATAGCAGAGGCAGATTTGGTGGTATGGGACTGAAACTTATTCAGTGTGGTGGTGGGAGGCCTCTAAAAATTTCCTATAAAAATATGTATAAAATTAGGTACAATGCTTTGCAAGGAGTTGTGCTTGTGAGGAGCCCTGAACAAAGCTTCATAACTCTTCAGTACCCCCTAATCATCTAGGGGTATATTAGAAATCTATGGATGCAGGGCAGAGGCCACACCCTTCAATGCCTCACAAGTCATGTGAGGAAGTGAAATGAGCTAAGTGCTTGCACCCTCATCCAGTGAGTGGAAAGATCCTGACAGCCCCAGAGACGACACACCTTTTCCAAAAAAAGCAGCTGCTATTCCTCTCCAGCTGATTGTGAACATGCTGTCACGTCTCACAATTTTTTTAAAGCGTCTGTACATTATGATATTTGTTAAACCTGAAAATTCCCAATTTAACATGCAGAAACTAAGTATGTCAGTTGGGAGTAAACTCAGCCCACTTATAGTTTGTGACCTCCAACATAGTTTCTACGTTTGTAAAAAGACATTGAATGTAGTTTGGAATACGAATGAGGGAATTATGTAAGTGCTACTATATAGTAAAATGTTGGCATATATTGAAGATCTAGCTTGTAGGAAGAACCATGTATCTCACTCAGCCCTCAAACTTGAAATATCCATCAGCAACCTGGTAACACTTCTAACACTGATACAGGATTAAAAAGTCTGTTTGGGTTTCCCATTACTTTCCAGGAAAATTTCAGTCTCCCCCCTGACAGCTTATTCCTTCAGTCATTCTCTCTGATATGGTTCTTAGCACAGTGCCTGGTGCATAAATAAGCAAACGGGATGTGGTTGTTGAATTAAGTAAGTAAAATGTAATGTAGCCAAAGTTTACTTTAACGTTGACTTTCCTTGTTTGATCTCAAATTTGAGAGGGGCTTAGTCAGAGAACAACATAGCTCATGACTTCATTTGATCAAAAATGTTTATTTTGATTTCTATGTGGAGTGTGAATAAAGGTGTCTATAAGGATTACAAACATCTGAATAAGTAATACTAGTAATACTAGTAATAATGATAATGACAATAATAGGAATTGCTTATATATGTGCTACACAGTGTTTTGAGTGTGTTACACACATCAATTCATTTAATACTCATAGTTGGCATTAGTTGTTATTAACAGAAAAACTTTTCAAAGTTTAAGTTAGGAATTTTTAAAAATTGTGAACTAACTGAACAGCATCATGCCATAAACCTGAGGTCAACCAAGGAAATGGAAAACTTACAGGAAAGACTATTTACTTTTCAGATGAAGATGTATTGTGAGGACCATGCTTGGCTATACAGAAGGCCACACACTTGGGTGACTAGTGAGTAAAGGAGTGAACGGATAAGAGACTGATCTGAAATTTCCAAAATTCCAATCCTCCATCAGTATGAAAAAGGAAAGATATAGGGAGCTGGTAGTACTTCAGGTTTGCAACTGAGTACTCATATGGTTCCTCTAACCGGTTTCCCGGGGCACTTCTCCAGATTTCTGTTTATACACAGATGTAAATGTAGGTTATTGGAACATTTCAGAGATCTACCAGCTTTCAGGTATCTGCTCTGTCACATACCTGGGAGCAAGTTTCTAAGCAATGCCGGCCAACAGTGACAATAGCTACACCTGTTTTTCCTGTGTTCCCTGCTGAAATTCTTGGTTTTTACCTATGGAATGTTGTTATAGCTTCAGTAAAATGGGATGAAACCAACATCTTTATCTCAGAAAACTGTACCACCAACTGAGCTGTTAACTTGCAACCCCTATTTTGTGCTAAATCTTTTTATCTGATTCCCTGCAGGATATATTTTAGCATCAGGAGAAGATTAAGCAAAGATATCAGTTTAGATAATGATTCTCTGATTGGCTAGCGCTAAATGGTTTGGAGAAACAGCACTTGCTGCTTACTTCCCAAGGAGCCCATAGGTTCCCAATATGAGATCTCTTACAAGGTGTGCCCCTCAAATGAGGCAGTGGTGGTTGAGTGTAATGTGGCAAAAGAACCTATTTGGTTCATCAGAAAATGATCAGATTTAGAATGGCCTCCCTTATCTTTATTTTTTTATTTTTTTTTCTTCCAATGTTATTTATATTTCTTTTTTTTTTTTAATTTATTAGTTTCAACTTTAAAATGATAGAGTTGGACTAGAGAATACGATCACTTCCAGCATAATGCTGCTAAAACACACCACATATAAACCATGCCGAGCCTTAAGTAATAGGCTGACTGCTGATGCCTTCTTTATTTTGTAACTTCAGAGGATGAAGTTGCATATGTGAATGCAATATTGAAAGTCGTTGACTGAAACTGTAATATGGGTAGGACCCTTAGGCTCAATATCTGTATCTATTTTGGCATGTTTGGAGTTTGGGGCGTAATATTTTCTTAAAACCAGGTGCTCCCGCAAACCATCTAGGTTTCAGATAAAGGCAACTGACATATTTTAGCTTTGATCTTATGGAAACTATATGTTTCAGAGTTGTGTGTTAAGTGCCTCTCCATTTGTTAATTATGCTTTTCCATCCTTTTCTTTCAGTGTTGTTATAACCCATTTACACTCATGGTTGTACAATATGGTTTTGGACTTTGATATTGGAATTTTGCAGCCAAAATTGACAATGTGGAGTCATAAACTGGTATAGAATTAAAAACTCCCTTGAAGATACCATTACAGCTTTCTAGTTTTTCAAATGATAAAAATGAAATTCAAAATAGTACGTGGTTTGATTAAGGCAATTCTTTCCAGACATTTTCATAGCACATATGGAAGATAATGGTATGCTTATGACAAATGCTTTGAGGCTATTAGTGGCTATAGCTGACCATTCCAGACACTCCAGTGATTGTGGAGCTTTTCTGGCCTTCCTGGAGGCTGAAAAATTAAGCTGTAAGCAAAGTTTTTGCTCACTACACATTCCATAATATACCATTTGCAAAACACTGGGCTAAACTCAACTGGTATCAGAGCCCAGTCTGCATGGGCTTATGGTGAAACAATACTTATTGCCTAATGCAATATAGGAAAAGTTGAGGCTTGATGAAGTGGCTCAAACTTCACATCAAATATCTTCATTCCTTAGCTCAAATTGGCTCCTATCTCATTGTGTCTTGGCTCCGTTATCAGGAGGCTGATAATCTCATGATAGCAAAATGATTTCAGCAGTTTCAGACTTTTCAGACTCTTGGGTTAAAATCCTATACAAATGAGAAACTCTTTCCCAGTATTCCAGCATAAATTATTTTGGCATTTCATTGGTTCTGACTGGAACATGAACCTATCCCTATACCAGTCAATATGTTAAGGAGAATGTAATTAACTGATTGCCTTAAGCTAGGTCATGCAATTTACTTTTGAGTCTGTGTGAGCCTAAATTAAATGGGAAAAAAAACAAGTCCCCAAAGCAAAAGCACAAACAGTTACTAAAAGAAGAGAGAATGGATGACTGGTAAAAATAACAGATGTCTTCTATATTCTAAAAGCTAGTTTTTATTTATTTATTTATCACTGTGACTTTTTAAATCACATTATATTCAGGAGAGATGTAAAAAAAAAGTTACTAAATGGAAATATAGAACTGAAAAATGTAATATTTAAAGTCACAAATTATTATATGAGATTAACATCATGTTGAATACAACAGATCTGTTCATCAATGAGCTTGAGAAAAGGCAAATAGTAATTTGCTAACTGAAGCCCAGATTGATTGAAATCAATCAAAAACCTGTGGGTTAACATCAAGTTGCATACATGTCAGTTGGAGTCCCAAAAGGGGAGGAGAGATAGACAGACAGAAAATATATTAGAATAAATAATGGCACAAATGTCTTAAAATGATGAAAAACAATAACTTCTAGATAAAAGAAGCTTACTGACCCTCGGGCAGAATAATACGAAAAAGAAAATCTAGGCACATCATGGTCACACTGCTGAAAACCAAGAAAATGAGACTTACTGATAAAAAGCAGAGGGAAGAGAGACATTAGAAAAACAAAAAAGAGGAAAAAATGATAAGCAATGTCTGGCTTCTTGTGGAAAACAATGAATCATCCTTGAAGTGCTGAATTAGGAAAGAAGAAAAGAGATAAGAAAACCCATAAATCTAGAGTTCTACATCCAGGGAAAATATCTGTGATGGTTAATTTTATGTTTCAACTTGACTGAAATAAGGGATGCCCAAAAACTGGTAAAGTGTTATTTCTGGGTGTATCTATGAGGATGTTTCTAGAAGACTTTAGCATTTGAATATATAGACTGAATTAAGAACATTGCCCTCACCAGTATGGGTTGATATTTTACAATCTGTTAAGTGCCTGAATAGAACAAAATGGTAGAGGGTGGGGGAAATTTGTTCTCTTCTTGAGTTGAGATACAAGTGTTCATCTTCTCCTGCCCTGAGACACTGGTGCTCCTGATTCTCAGGTCTTTGATCTTAAAGCAGTACTTACAACATTGGCTCCCCTAGTTCTTAGGCCTTCAGGTTTGGAACCACCAGCTTTCTTGGGTCTCCAGTTTGCAGATGGTAGATCATGGGACTTCTCAGCCTCTATAATAACATGAGCCAATCTTTCATAATCTCTCTCTCTCTCTCTCTCTCTCTCTCTCTCTCTCTCTCTCTCTCTCTCTCTCTTTCTCACTATATATATATATATATATATATATATATATCCAAAATAATATAGATAATTTTATAAATATAGATATGGATATAGATATAGATATAAATAAAGTTGTTGCAAGAGATATTGACTCCTGTGTGTTTTGGGCTTCTAAGAAAGGTGGGTCTTACATCCCCAGAGAGGATTGTGTCTCCTTCCACCTTGACTGTATCACTTGGTAATCAAAGATAATAATTCTTGGATGGCCACTTAAACAGACATAAGGAATACTTCAACTGAGAGGGAATACCTGATGCTACCCTGTTGCTAAGTTCTTACCTGATCTAAATTCTCAGAGTAAACCGGTACCAGGTATGGCCTATTTAGACTGAATAACACGTGAGTAGACCTATGAATGCTCCCTGGTAGACATCACTATATCAATTCTCCAATTGATGTGTAGATTCAATGCAATCTCAGTCAAACTCCCAGCAGGATTTTCTTGTATAGAGTTTATACAGATAATTTTAATATTTATATAGCAATACAAGTGATGTAGGACAGTCAATAGCCAAAACAATCTTGAAAAAGGAGAAGTTGGTTGGAAGATTTACAATACAAACTTCAAGACCTATTATAAAGCTACAGTAATCAAGACAATAACACGTTGGAATAAGGATAGAAAAACAGATCAATGCAATATAATAGAAAGCCCAGAAATAGATCCACACGTGTCAGTTGATCTTCTACAAAGGCACCAAGATAATACAATAGATTTAGCGATATCTTCAACGTATTTTGCTGGAAGAAATGTGTGTGTGTGTGTGTGTGTGTGTGTGTGTGTGTGTGTGTGTGCGCGCGCGCGCATGCGTAAATGAACATCAATTCTTACCAGTCAACATACCAAAAAAAAAAAAAAAGACAGGATCATAAATATAATTGTAAACTTAAAACTATCAAAATTTTAGAAAAAAGATGACATAAGAATGCATGCATAACCTTAGGGTAAACAAAGATTTCATAGCATATAAAAAACACTAATTATAAAAGAAAATAAATACTAGTAAATGCAATTTTGTCAAAACTAAAAATGATGCTTGCTCATCCAAAAAATAAGCCATAAACTGAGAGGAAAATATGTATGTGTGTATATATATATATGTTTATGTTTATATATATATATATATATATATATATATATATATATATATGGCATCTATATTTAAAATACCTCCTATATGTGGTGTTTTATTTATATATAAAATGCCTATATGCCTATAAATCAGTAATAAAAGGTACATAATACAGTGATAATAGGTCAAAGACTTAATGAAAACTTCAAAAAAGAAGATACACAAAAAGGAAATAAACATTTGAAAAAATACTGAATATCATTATCATTAAGGGAAGTCCACATACTCGTACACATAAACTGCAATAAGATGCCATCTTATAGCCACTAGAATGGCTAAAACTAAAACTAACACAAAAAAATAATGGCAAACCATCAAAGAAAGCTGACATATCAACGTTGTCCATAGGGTAGAAATCATATATCGCTGGTGGGAGTATAAAATGGTGCAGTCATTTTATAAATATTTTTGGTAGTTTATTTTTTTAATCTTTTTTTTAATTAGTTTCAGGTGTACAAAACAATGTAGTTGTTAGACGTTTACACCCCTCACAAAGTGATAAACCCCGTCCCCCAATCTACTACCCCTCTGACATCATATATAGCGGTTACAGTTCCATTGACTCTATTCCATATGCTGTTTGGTAGTTTCTTATAAATACGTACATGGCTATACCCAGCATGTCTAGTCTTTATTTTAAAGAATGAATGCAGGTGTTCACTTAAGACTCATACATAGATACTCATAGCAGCTTTATTCATAATAGCTAAAACTAAAAGTGACTCAAATGTTCATTAAGAGCAAAAAGGATAGTACAAATGGTGCTATATTCACACAGGGAATACTATTCAACAATAGAAAGGAATGAAGTACCAACACACACAGCAGTATGGGTGGATACAAAACCTGTTGGATAAAGGAAGCCAGACACAAAAGAAAGCATACTGAGTCATGCCATTTCTATGACAGTCAAAACTAATGAAAGGGGATGAAAATGAGGACAGTGCTTGCCTTTGGAGGAGGTGGTTTAACTGAAAAAGGAATTTTTCTGTATGATGTAAATGCTTGCTCTCTTGATTATGTTGATGGTTACACATTTATCAAAGCTTGTTGAACTTGAAACTTAAAAACTATGTATTATAAATTATTCTCCAATTAAACATGTTTATTGGGAATGAAATTAACCTGACCGGGTTAATTTTATCCAGAATAAAACAATTGTTTTGAGTTTTTGCTCCATATTAAACAATTTTATCATCAAATAATAAATCTGCACTTTCTATGGGAGATCGTTAACCAGTAATACAGACTCCCTATGCTTCAGATGTGCCATCTGTAAGTGACCTATATAACACACTCATTTGGAAGATTAAATGACACAAAAAATGCTTAGTAGTAAAGACATAGGAGGTCATCGATACAGGTAGTTAGTGGCTCCCTTTATTTTTTTATCGCCTTTTTTATAATTGATAACTGAAGATCAGGTGGACAACACAATAACTTATTGAACATTAAACATATTAAAAATCCAAGAAAAGGTAGATAGATAGATAGATAGATAGATAGATAGATAGATAGATAGATAGATAGACAGACAGACATAGATATTTATATTAATCTCAAATCTAGGTGTTTACTCTGGAATTCATATATGGTCTCATAGAAGTCTGTGTAGTGACTTAACTGAACTATATGTTAAATGTACATTTATATTTATATGTACATTGTTTGGGATAGAACTTCCATAGCTTCCTTGAGATTCTCAAAAAAATAATTGTGACCTCCCCCAAAATATTAATTATATCTATTCATGGAATTATCTTTCATGACATCCTTTTTTTTGGAAGTAAAAGCAAAAGGACTCTAGAGCATACATGTAAATGTTAGTGTGCCATCTGTAGATATCTTAGCATTTTCCTTGGACTTTGTTCAGCTTTTACAATTCATAATCTTTTCTTGGAGTGAACATAAATGAAGAGGGAGAGGGAAAAATTCTCTATTATTTTGGACAGAATAATTCTATGTGTTATCAGTCATATACTGAGAGACAATTAGGAAATGTGGGTAGGAAGCATTTTGAATGCTTATCTTCAAAACATAGTGTTTATGATTTTAAAAAATAGATGTTGGTTAATAATATAAAAACTGACTCTGACAAGGGAGATTAAATTATATTTAAAAGTAAAAAAGAGCATGACTAAACAAATCACTTCTTAATCACCAAAATGAAAAGTATTGGCATAGACAAATCACTCCATTAGAATGGGTTTGCTTCCTGAATTTGCCAGGAGAAATCTGTGGAAATACACAAGACTGATGTTTCTGTGTTTGTTATAATATAGATATCGCTGTGTGTGAGAGAGACGAGAACTAAAATAAGCACAAGAGAGAGGTGTGTCTCTGTCTTATTTAGTGTCTGAGTGGCTCTGTCTGCAAGTGATCAGAGACCCAAACTAATTCTGTTTTCTCTACCATGCCAAGGCATTACGCTCACCTGCATGACGCAACATGGTCTACCACTATGTCTGCATTGCAACAAGGAAGGTAGAAATGGAAAGGAAAGAGAACACTCTTTCCCTTTAAGGGCTTGGCCAGAGGTTGTAGCCATCCTTGTGCTCATATCTCATGGCCAGAAGATAGTGACATGATTTATTTGGCCAAGTGATAAGCTAAATATTCTGAAGATAAAAGGGGAGAGTCAATATTGATGGAACACAGTAAGCCTTCAAAAACAGTCATAATCTTTCATTTTCATCCAACCTATCTATCATGGTCATCTTTGATTATCAACATATAGAGATTTATAGCAATTACTAAATTTATATAATAATTTTAATATTGCTTTGATACTATGTACCACAAGTTTTGAAACTTGTTATTTACATTTTTTATAATAAAAATACTGCTCTAAACTTTTTTTACAAATATCTGTGCACACATGACTGCTTATACACCAAACTATTTATGAAGGAGACATTCTCTGTTGTAGGAAGAAAACTTTTTATATTAGTATGGTTTTTGATATATATTTCCCAACAGATAAACTGAAAAATAGATGTGGTCCCAAAATGGAAATGGAAACCATTAGAATGAATGTGATTGGGTGGATAATCTTAATAAATTGTCTTAGAAAAAAAAAATATATATATATATTGATGGAACAACATATTTGAAACTAGTTAGCCCTAAAGAATCAAAGCTCCAAAAAGACAAACAAAAAACAAAAACCTCAGAAGATCCCTTTTCCTTTATGCAATTCTTTTGTTTTTTTTATTTTTTTCAATTACAGTTGACATTCAGTGATTCATTAGTTTCAGGGGTACAGTATAGTGGTTAGAGATTTATATAACTTTTAAAATGATCCCCTCAATAAGTCTGGTATCCACCTAGCTGCATACATATTTATTACAATAGTATTGACTATGTCGTCTATGTTGTTCCTTACATCCCCGTGACTATTTTGTAGCTCCCAATTTGTACTTCTATATCCCTTCACGTTTTACACCCGGCCCCTAACACTCCTCTCATCTGGCAACCATCAGTTTGTTCTCTGCATCTATGCGTTTGTTTCTGTTTTGATTGTTTGTTTATTTTGGTTTTTAGATTCCACATATAAGTGAAATTATATGGTATTTGTCTTTCTCTGCCTGACTTATTTCATTTAGCATAGTACCCACTAGGTCCATCCATGTTGTTGCACCTGGTAAGATTTCATCCTTTTTATGGCCAAATAATATTCCTTTGTGTGTGTGTGTGTGTGTGTGTAATATTATATATATATCACCCTTTTTATCCAGTCATGTATTGATGGACACTTAGGTTGCTTCCATAACTTAGCTATTGTATATGAAATGCTTTTTTTTCTTTTTTTGTCTCTTGTTATAGCCTTTGATTTAAAGTCTTTTTTGTCTGTTGTCTGTATTACTATCCCATTTTTTTTTCATTTCCTTTTGCCTGAAATATCTTTTTCCAAGCCTTTACTTTCACTCTGTGTGTATCTTTCAATCTGAAGTGGGTCTTTTGTAGGCAGCATATGTAAGGTTTCTTTTTTTCCTTCTCCATTCAGTCACCCTATGTCTTTTGATTGTAGCATTTAGTCCATTTATATATAAAGTAATTATTGATAAGTATATTAATTATTCACGTTTTATTATTCATATTTTTATTTACTTATTTTTCTCTTCAAAGAAGTTCCTTTAACATTTCTCGTAATACTGGTTTGGTCGTGATGAACCCCTTTACTTTTTTCTTCTCTGGGAAGCTCTTTAGCTGTCCTTCAATTCTAAATGGTAGCTTTGCTGGGTAGAATAATCTTGGTTGTATGTCCTTGTTTTTCATCACTTTGAATATTTCCTTCCAATCCCTTCTGGCTTCAAAGTTTCTGTTGAGAAGTCAGCTGACAGTCTTATGGGAACACCCTGTAGGGAACTGTTTTCCTCTTGCTACTTTTAAGATTCTCTCTTATCTTATACCTTTGACATTTTGATTATATGTGTCTTGGTGTGGGCCTGTTTGCGTTTATCTTGTTTGGGACTCTCTGTGCTTCCTAGACTTCCTTCATCAAGTTAAGAAAGTTTTCAGTCATTATTTTTTCAAATGGGTTTTTAATCCCTCACTATCTCTCTTCTTCTGCTACTGATATGATGCAAATGTTGTAATGCTTGAAGTGGTCCCAGAGGCCCCTTAAACTATTCTCACTTTTTAATTATAATTTTTTTTTCTTTTTGCTGTTCCATTGCATGTTTTCCACTACTTTGTCTTCCAAATTGCTTATTCAGTTCTCTGCTTTATCTGATATGCTGTTGACTCCATCTAATGCATTCTTCATTTCAGTTATCGTAGTCTTCATTTCTGACTGGTTCTATTTTTATGGTTTCTATCTTTGTGTAAAGTATCACTGATTTCATCTATTCTTCTAAGTTCATTGAGGTTCGTTTTTTTCTAAAATCTTATCATGTTCTTTCATTTGGGGTATATTTCTTTGTTTCCTCATTTTGGCAGCCTCCCTGTGTTTGTTTCTATGTATTAAATAGATCTGCTATGTTTCCCAGTCTTGCCAGGATGGCCTTATGTAGTAGGTTTCCTGTGGGGTCCGGTGGTGTATACTCCTTGATCACCTGAACTGGGAGCTCCAGGGGTGTCTCTTCTGTGGGTTGTGTGTGCCCTCCTATTGTAGTTGAGACTTTAGTGCTGTTGGCACATGAGTGTGTGGGATTGACCCTTGTGCTGTCTGGCTGTGAGGACTGGCTGTGACTATAGTGGAAGAGCTATAGTCTGGTGGCTGACCCCACGGAGTGGTATTCACTATAGTGGGGCTTTTGTGCCTGCTGAGTTCACCCGTTGAGTGTGTCATTTGTGGAGCTAATTGGGTATGTTTGGAAGCCTGTATTAGTTGTGTTTGGGAGGGGCTACAGTGCAGGCCTTGGTCAGATGCTGCCTGTGCTTGGTCTGGGACCAACTGGTAGGAGGTATAAAGTGATCTGTGTTTGACAGCTGTCTATACTGTACTTGAAGGCAGCTGGGAGAGGCTAAGTTGTAAACTGAAGCCAAGTGCTACTAGTTCTAGGGACCTCTTTGCAGGAGGTACAGGGCACATTGAGGCCAGCTGCTGCTTATTTGGGGGTTGTGGACCTTTGGGAGGTTTTAGGAAAGCCCATGGAAGGATGCGATCAACAGCTTGTGAGGAACTGCCACTGAAAAAGGTTCTGTGCTGTTCATGGATTGGGTAGTGGGGGTTGTCAGGGAATTACCATGGTGGGGAAAGTTTGTTGGAGACTCAGATTTGGTGTTTGCTTGCACCTGCAGGCTGAGTGGGGGAAAGCTCAGCAAAGGAACAAGGCTCCAGCCAGCAATTTAGTTACTGAGAGAGCTGCTCCTCCAGCACTTGCCCTGAAGCCAGACAATCTAGTTCTTCCCTGTATGTCCCTGGTGCTTTTTAAACTGGTGCCTCAGAGCTGGAGCTCAGAGTGAGTGAGTCCATCAGTGAGTAAGTCCATGTGCAGGCCCTTTAAGAGGAACACCTGGGATTCCAGCAGCCCTCTGCCTTGCCTGGACAGCATCCCTGCTGATTTTCACAGGCAGAAGTTATGAGAACTTCTCTTCTGGGCACTGGTTGTCCAAGTTGGTAAGACTACTGTGGGGCTGAGAATACTTGTTCCTTAGCAGGGAGCTGTGTTGCTGAGATACCTGGCCTGATTCTAACCTACCCCACATGGGTAGGGGACCAGCCTGTTTTGAGTCTCTGCCCCTCATACCAGTCTTGACCTGACTTCCTCTTTTTATCCTTAGTTATAGTTCTGTGAAGCTAGTCTTCAGGTGGTATTCAAGGGTGGTTGTTCTATAATTTAGTTGTAATTTTGATGTGGTTATGGAAGGATGTGAGTACAGCATTTACCTACTTTACCATCTTGACTGGAAATCCTTTATACAATTCCTTCAAAGAATTATATCATTCATTATAATTGGTAGTGATCATTATTGGGAACCAGTGGATATAATTTTTCTTTTCTATTTTTGCAAGAAGCACTTAGAGATAGTTAAAAGAATGGACTTATGATATTATTTAACTATATAAATAATTTGTGTTAATAAGTAAGAATTCATGTGAAAAATAAACATCCACCATGTGTTTGTGTGTGTGTGTGTGTGTGTGTGTGTGTGTGTGTTTTAAGTTAAAAATAATTGGCTGACTGGGAAAAAAATGGTAAAACCCTTGTATAGTAGGCACTTGGGCAGTTGGGAATAAGTCAAGTTCATTTATGAGTGCATTAGATAATGCACTTGATTACAAATGAGAGAAACTAATTAGGGAAGCTTAAAAAAAAAGAAGGATGGAGAAAAGATCAAAATGGCTAGAAGGGAAGTACAGAGTTAAAGGGGGAAGATTATGATGGTGGAGAGGTTGATTTGGGTTACAATGTGAAGTGCCTTCTAAGACTTAGTAAGGAATTTGGGTATTCCGTAGACAATAGGGAATCATAAGGTGAATATTATGTTATTAGGTCTTCACTGATGATAGCCTAAAAGAGATGTAGCCAAGAGTTGACAGAGTTCAACCAAGGGCGTTAAAAGTGTGAAGAACCAGAAAGAATTGTAATGCTTCCAAAGCAGGGAAAGAGAAGTAATGATTTATTTACTAAGAAAAGTGTGCTGGGCTAGGAATCAAGAGAATTAAGTTACTTTCCCGAATGCCTGACCTCAAATCCTTTATATTTTCAGGGTTTTAGTGTCGGAGGGTATTGTTATCTTTTCCACAGAGACAGCATGAGAATATAATAAAAATATGTATGAAAATACATGAAAGAAATACTAAATGCCATTCAAATCTCAAATACTTGTATAATTTGAATCAGTGCTCTGATATCACTATCACAGAACAAATAGTAGATAATTTTATTACATTTCTGTATTGGGCTATTATGAGCTTTGTATTTTAATTGTGATATTTGGGAGACAGAGAGTCATTATAGGCCCTCAAGAATTTGGTTCAGATGGTGGAAGGGTAAAATATTCAAAGCACACTGACCACCGTGAGGTTCAGTTCCTGGACGTGCAGTCTTCTCAGTGTACTTGATGTATGTGCTCAATGCTGTAAAAGATCCCACAACTACAGTGACTCAGTCAGAATATCCCTGGCAACTACGATTTAAGGCCTTTAAGTTCCTTGCATGCATTACAAGTCAAATGGGAAACCTGCCACTGAGAGCAAATTATACATATTAACTATCACTATTCCCTTTTGGTTGCTAGAAGTGAGAAGCCAAAATGGATAAACTACGTTAGCTGGAGGACAAAGCCTTTCTTTTTTTTTTTTTTTTTTCAATTGTCAGAAATAATATATTTACACTGGGAGTGAGGACACAGGGAATCCACTCCCTACCCCCACCCCAAATCATGAAAAATGGAAGATATCTGACTTATATTCACATTTAGTTATAATTCTTTCCTGGGTTGGCTTCTGATAGTGATAGAGGGAAGAGAAGATTCCAGACAGGATACTAGATAGAATAAGTTTGGTTATAGAGAGGCCAGTACATTCACTCCAAGCTCCCCTGTGTTTGCAAGGCGAGTTTAAAATGGTTCTAATGTTGGCAATAGAAATGATTGCCTTGAAGAGGATGTTTTATTTCCCTGCTCATCTGTCCTCCCCCTACCATTCACCTTGAGTCCTTTTGGATGCAGAGCTCCACAATTTCTCAGGAGACCTTCCAAAATTCAATGGTCTGCTCTAGGCTGAGATTTGATGACCCACTGATGCTCAAGCATGAGAGTCCTTCCCATTTTGAGGGTTCACATGCCTTTCAGAATCTAATGGATGCTACAGAGCAAAGCTTGCAAAATGTCTGGCTAGAGGAAGATGAGGTTAGATGTTGTTTGACCTACCCAGAATATTTAAATGAGTGAATTTATTGTAAACATTGAAAACTTGGGAGATTTCCTAAAAATATCCAGATTTTTGGTTTCCTTGAAAAGAGAGCTGGTTCTACTGCAATAGTGCTAGACATGGCAGCAACTGGCTAAGTGGCTGAGTGAGAGATGGGCCTCTCAAAAGCATCCATTCCTCATTGCAGATGTTGCTCCCCACTCTGTGTTTTAAAATAACAATTACATGTCTTTATATTAACTCCTTGAACTTATTCTGGCCTAAGTAGATATTTTGGTTTCTGATCCCTGGCTTACAGCTCCACAGGAAATAATACCAACAAAGATATTCAAACTTATATAGTGTGCAACATTTGCCAAATGTTCTGAGCATTTTATCCATGAAGTTCATTTAATCCTCATGGAATCCCTATGAGTAAGAACTGTTTTGATTCCCACGTCTTAGCTGAGGAAACAGAAGCACAGAAAAGTTAAAGAACTTGCCCAAGGTCACAGTGCTAGGATGTGGTGGAGTAAGGATTCAGGTACAGGCATTTAGACTCCAGAGGTGGAGCTTTTAAACTGGCCTGAATGAGCTCCCAAACATGTATCCATTCATTTTGCCCACTATTTTAGACTATATTGGTGATCCTCATCTTTTGAAGAAACCCCACAAAGTTTTGTTGGATAGGGGTAAAAGCCTTCCCAGGAAATGTTTTAGAAATGCTCACTTCAAGTTCATTGTGAAGTAGATATTCATGGAAACTGAAAAACGAGGTGTTTCATTAGCCTATTGGGTGATGATTGATTGCATCAGAATGTGAAAACTGAAATTGTTTGGTATTTGTGTAATCCACCAAATGACGGCTGCATAAGTATTGCTTAAAAAGCATGATGAGTTAGTGCTGCCCAGAATGAAGCAAACAGCTCTGCATGCTGTGAACCCCGTGGGATGCGATCCATGGGGGTGGCTATGCAGCCTGCTCTCATTCCAGGAGGTTACCTTGGTCTGGAAGTATAAGGACTAGAGTTTTCCTTCCTTATGTATCAAGATTACCATGCCAGGCTTTCTGGGGCCCAGCTTCATAGCCTATGTCAGCAAGGCTGTTTGTATATACTCGTACAAGGAGCAGGCCAGCGTCTGGGGCATACAGCCTGTGCAGTCCCCGAGGGCCCCATGCTTGGAAACGGCCCTTTGTTTGACTGAATGCTCTGCTGGCTGCCATCTGCAAAGGCTTCTTCCTTCCTTCCTTCCTTCCTTCCTTCCTTCCTTCCTTCCTTCCTTCCTTCCTTCCTTCCTTTCTCCCTCCCTCCGTCCCTTCCTCCCTCCCTCTCTTCCTCCCTCCCTCCCTCTCTCTTTCTTTCAACAAAGGGCACCAGTTTTATTTTGTATTGGGCCCCACAAATTATGTAGGTAGTCCTGATCAAGAGGCAGCATATCTTAGGGTAGAGTTCCATAAGAGCAGGGAGGTTTATCTGTTCTGTTTATGGAACCTCCAGGACATCCAGAACAGTGTCCCCCACCCACGCAAGCACTCAGTAAATGTTTCTTTTTTTTATTGTCTTCTTATGAGCCATGTATACATAATAAATTACTTTGTGTGTGTGTGTATGTGTGTGTGTGTGTCTGATTTATCTTTTTTGATGTTTCAGGTGCACAAAACAATGTAATAGTTAGACGTTTATCATTTATATCCCTCACACTGTGTCAACCCCCCTCCCCCATCCACCACCCCTCTGACATGGCACACAGCCATTACATTTCCACTGTCTCTGAAGCTGAAGCTGAACAATAACGAATGTCAACTACAATTATATATATACATATATATATATATATATGTATATATATATAAAATTGTAACTATATATATGCATATATATACATATATATGTATATATATGTGTGTGTATATATATATATATGTATATATATAGTTACAAGTAAATGTTTCTTAAAGGAGGTTAAGAGTATATGCTCTAGGGCAGTACACTTTCTTCTATAAAGGGCTATAGAGCAAATATTTTCAGCTTTGCCAGACATATGGTCTCTGTTGTATTTATTCAAATCTGCCATTATAGCATGGACACAGTCATAACAATAGAGGAAGGAATAAACAGGGCTGTGTTCCCATCAATTTTATCTACCTAGATAATTGTGGACTGGATTTATTCAAAAGGCTGGAGTTTGCTGACCCTTCCTCTAGAGTGAGAAGGCTCAGATGCAAACCCTGACTACACCATTTACTCTGTGGCTTTGGGCAAGTTGCTTAACCTCTCTGAGCTTCAATTTATTTTTTTGTAAAACTGGGATAATAGAAGTACTCTCCTCATAGGGTGGTTGTGAGAATTATGTAAGATCATGAGTAAAAGACACCTAGCACCACTCAACACATGGACACTCCTTAAATGACTGTAGATATTACTTTTATACACAACTGTTTGACTTTCAGAGTTCTATGCATTCTGCAGATGATAAACACATAAGAGAAAATGTCATCCAATCCTTTGCTGGATCAGTATTGAGGGGAGAGCCACTATTCTGTTAAATATCCCAAGTAAACAACCTTTATCCACAACAGCCGTTGTTCACCTTCCTTTATAAATTCTCATGGCAAGGAAGTAATAATTTTGGTCTTCACAGAGGATCCCTGTTCACTGGAACCAGTCAACCAGGAGGCAAAAAATTTATTCTATTCAAGGTCTACTCTGTTTAAACCTCAGCTTCTCATATGTCAAATGAAGGGGCTGCATTAGAATAATGTCTAAGGCCCTTTGTAAACTAGAGAGGCTCTGCAGTGTAGATATTAAGTGCTTACACTCTGGAACTACATTTAATTTTAAATCCTGCCTCCACTAGTCCCTAGCTTGTGATGTTCAGTGGAGGCTCAAAGGAACCACTACCATTCCAGCTCCTAGAGAAAGTGGTCTGCCCACTTCCTTCTCAGTTGATTCTTCATGCATGAAATAAGGAATCAACACATTGCCTTGACAACCCAAACATGACTGTGAATTAAAGCAGATGTGTTAAAAAGGGTTGCTCAGAAATGTTGCCACTTTAATTACATGCTTTGGCAACATGGTTTATTAGCTTCAATATTTTTAAATAAGAACAAAAACAAAAATGTCCCCCAAACAGTTGTTCTAATCATTCAAGGTCTTAAACCATATACCCTTTTTTATACAAAGGATGGTGAAGAGAAGTGGTTTGGGTGAACTCTTTAATGATAATAACTTCCTTTCTTTAAAGACAGTGTTGATGAGAACTGTGTAATGTTCTCATAATTAACACAGGTTCCACAAAACACACCAATCAACAATAAAATGTCATCCCCAGCTGGAATACTACAATTGCCTGCTGTCTCTGTGTTTCCACTCTTGCTCTCCAGCAGTACTTTTCTCCACGGAGTTGCACGAGTCATCTTATAAAACTAGAAGTTAAGTGATGCCACTGCCCTTCTTAAACCATTCCACAAGCACTTAGAGGAAATGCACATCTCCTACTAGGTCATCGGGCTGAGGAAAATGCCGCCGCCTGACCCCCAGGGTTCCTCACGTAGGATGCTGGCCTTTCCTCTGTCCCTCACTGCCCCAAGCTTATCCCCTCTCAGACCATCAGCCTAGCTATTTCCTCCATCTAGAACCCTTGCCCCAGAGCTTTGCCCCTTCTTATTCTTCAAGGATCAGCTCAAGCATCATGTGACAATGATTACTTGAGGAAATTCTCTATTCTATTCATTAGTTTATGGGTTCCACTGCTAGAAGGAAATCACTGTGAAATAGGAAATTGTCACGTTCAGTGCAGTTCCTAGAACACCGACCGCCTGATGCATGTTAGGTGTTCGATGAATACATATTTTTGAGTGAATAAATGAGTGGATGAAGAAGGAGAATTTCTGTTTGTAGTTTGTCTGAAAGAAGATATTTAATTAAGCAGAACAGCTTGCCTGCTCACTATTTTATTATTTTAGCATCAGAGAAAATGCTGGAGGTGACTGGAGTGCCTCTTTGGCTTTCTGCTGTTATGTTCTGGTAAGAAACTCACAGAGTTTTTATAGTGAGGTGACCCCTTTGAGGTAGTCTGATGGCTATTTTACCTGTGTACTATAGACTTCCGAGACACACACACACACACACACACACACCATATATATATATATATTCAAGTTCCTAAAAGAAGGTGCTCAAATGAGCGCCTATTATGCCCTGAGTAATACTCTATGCCCTGAAAATGCAAAGATGAATAAGCATGCACCTATCCCTGAGAAATTTATCATCTAGTAGAGGACAGAGGTATTTTAATAAATAAGTTGCAATTTGATAAAAGTTCTAGTGGAGACTCTTAAAATTTGCTGAGAGGACCTACGGTAGAGTGATTAAGTTTCTCAGGGGGATTTGAGAAGCACTGACTAGGTTTCTAGTTCTCCAGAGGTAAGTAGAATTTGCCAGGCAGAAACAAGGAAAATACCATTTTAGAGGGATCAGCTTAAGCAGAGGCTCAGCCATGTGAATATGAGGTATACGTGGGGTTCTCTCTCTAGTTCTGAGTAGTGCAGGTTGCCCCTTAATGAATCCTCAGATTTTCTCTTTTTTGGGAGCCCTAAAAAGGGAGGTTTTCTTAGGGAAGGGCAGGTTAGGTGAGGAACCTTATAAGGTTTCCTATGGAAAGCCTCTCTACCAGCAAGATGTGTTCCTAGAAGGCTATATCCCCTCCTTTTTTTTCTGCACCGTTGCCTGCATGTTGGCTATTATATCCCCCAAGCCCACTCATAAAGGCATTCTCTGGGAATATCTTGATTTTTCAAGAGCAAGAGTCTTTTTGACTCTATTGTTTTAATTAGTGGAGTAAATCTCTCTGAATGGCCATTAAAATCTGCTTACCCTATGCCAAAAAACTTAGGAAGCTCAGTGCCTCACAATGATGGAGTTCTTAGAGAGTAAAGCTGTTTTTGCTCTAATTTAGCTTCCACTCATTCTCTCTCTCCCACAAACATGTAAGAATTGAGCCATGAGTATAGATTGTTCACATCTATTATATGAATGTATTTATTCTATCCAACAGATCTTGGTAGAAACCTAGTAACAGCAACCCAATTTATTACCAACTCATAATTAACTAAGGTAATGACTGCTTTTGCAAAATCGCTCCTGTTAATATGGGTCAAGCCTTCAGGACTTCACATATCCACCTATAGCTTCTTCCATAAATCCTACCACAATCTTGGGAACTTGTACTTTTCATTCTTTGGCCCTCAAAAGAGATTCCCATACTGAATGGTTAATGTCTGTAAAAATTTTCATGTTCTGTTGCTCCTTCTTTTCCCAGTTCCTATAAGAATTTTCAGGGGAATATTTTCCAGTCACCTTTTTCTCATACTTTCATACTCAGGGGTTTCCAGTGATTGAGTGTCCAGGTATTGGGTGCTGCGCTAAGCATTTTATTTAATCCTTACAATCCCACCCTAAAATTATAGTGTCTGCATCATATATATATTTTTTCCAACTGAGGCTACTCAGACCCAGAGAAATACAATAGTTCACAGATCACATCCAGTGGGTGACATAGCCCTATTCCAAATTCTATTATCTAACTCCTATGCTATAGTGTTTCCTTATGAGCTTCCTTCTCCAACTTTAAACCTTGTCTGTTTGTTTGTTTGTTTGTTTGTTTTTTCTGTCTTCCACTGCCCTATTTCTTAGCTAGCTCCCTTTCTTCTCACTCCATTTGTATTGTGTCTTCTAGGGTCACTAAAGGTTGGATAGAAGCATGCTTACTTCCCCCTAAAGTGTAGGGGACTGTGGAATGGGTGATCAGGTTGAGAACGCAGGTTTCATGCCAAAATTCAAAAACCCAAAGGTGTAAGATTTAAGTAGGTAATATTACCAATCAAAGCAGATGGGGAGTGAAAGCAGTAGGGGCCAGTATGAACCAGGACAACTGGGGATGCACATTCCTTGTTAAAAAGGAAGCAGCTGTTTGTTGATTTATTGATGATGGCCATTCTGACAGGAGGGAGGTGGTATCTCATTGTGTTTTTTATTTGCATTTCTCTGATGGTTAGTAACATTGAGCATCTTTTCCTATGTCTACTGGCCATGTGTATGTCCTCTTTAGAGAAATGTCTCTTCATGTCCTCTGATAATTTTTTAATCAGGTTATTTGATTTTTTTTGGTATTGAGTTGTATGAATTTTTTAAACGAATTTTAGATGTTAACCCCTTATCAGATGTATCATTGGCAAATATCTTCCCCCGTTCAGTAGGACCTCTATGTTTATTGCAGCATTATTCAAAGTAGCCAAGATATGGAATCAACCAGAATGCCCATCAATAGACAATTGGATAGGGTGGCCAGATGGCTCAGTTGGTTAGAACATAAGCTCTGAACAACGGGGTTGCCAGTTCAATTCCCACATGAATAAGTGAGCTATGCCCTCTGCAACTAGATTGAAGACTACGAGCTGCCACTGAGCTTCCAGAGGGGTGGCCAGATGGCTCAGGTGGTTAGAGTGCAAGTTCTTAACAACAAGGTGGCTGGTTCAATTCTCACATGGGATGGTGGGCTGTGCCCCCTGCAACTAACTGGACTTGGAGCTGAGCTGCATCCTCCACAACTAGATTAAAGGACAATGACTTGGAGCTGGTGGGCCCTGGAGAAGCACACTGTCCCCCAATATTCCCCAGTAAAATTTATTTAAAAAATAGACAACTGAATAAAAAAACTGTGGTACATTTATACAATGGAGTATTACTCAGCCATAAAAAAGAATGAAATCTTACCATTTGCCACAACATGGATGGTCCTAGAGATTATTATGCTAAGTGAAATAAGTCAGACTGAGAAAGACAAATACCATATAATCTCACTCGTACATGTGGAATCTAAAGAACAGAATAAACGAGCAAACTGAACAGAAATAGACTCAGAGATATAACAACAACAAAAAAGTACCTGATGGTTGCTAAATGGGAAGGGTGTTGGGGATGGGGGAGAAGGTTCAGGGATTAGGAAGTGTAAATTAGTGGTCACAATATAGTTGTAAGGATATGAACTACAGTATGGGGAATATAATCAATAATGTTGTAAAGATTATGTAAGGTACAAGATGGGCACTGGACTTACCAGGGGGATCACTTCATAGACTGTGTAGTTGCCTGACCAATACGCTATACACCAGAAGATGAAGTAGAATAATGTAGAATGTCAACTAATATATATATATATATATATATATATATATATATATATATATATATATATATATATATATATATAAAATGTCACAGGATGTGGGGTACAGCATAGGGAAGATAGTTAATAGTATTGTAACAGCTATATGATGTCAGAGGGATAGAGGGAGGGGTTATCACTTTGTGTGAGGGGTATAAATGTCTAAGTATTACTTTGTATACCTGAAACAAAAACAAAAACAAAAAACAGCTGCTGTTCAGCCACCGATAAATGGGCCCATTATGGCTAAATCCTCTGATTCTCCCAGGAAAGCTGGAAACCCAGATTCTTAGGAGTAAAATTCCAATTTTTTAAATGGTGGACACTAATTTAAATCTTTTAAGACAAAGTATATAAAAAAGGTTCTTGCAGGCTGAGTTTGGAGCCCAGGGTCATTAGTTTACCCCATTATTTTAACTGTAGGCCTCTGGATGTTTGCCACACTTCTGACTTATTTCTAGGAAGTCTGTGTTGTAAACTCTGAGCGTATTGCTGCCATCCTAAAAGCTTGTGAAGAATCAGAAGGAAAGGAAGATGACAAAAGGGTACCTGGGGGGAGGTGGTGGGGCTGTGTGCATGCACACAGGTGTTGAAGGAGCAGAAGCAGAGGATATTTAAATGTGGTGATCTGAAGTGAGTATGGAAAACCCCAAGTATCCTGTGAAAGTAATTTATAGGACTCAGGTAAGGTAAGTGTGGAAAATGTGTGTGCCCTGCAGTGTGTTCCAAATGAATGCACGCATTGGTCTGATGCTAGTTGGAGCCAGATGGAGAAGTCAAAGCTGACAATGTAAATGATCCTTTTGTGGTCACAGCCTTTCATACACTTGTTTGGAATCTCTTTTCTGCTACCACATCTAGCCAGCAAACTGGTTAATTGGAAGTCTAAAGCCCACTTTGGCTGCTTGATAAATGTTGCGATTTTTAAAGATGTCACTTAGTTTGTGAAGTAGAGATCTTAAAAACACTCAAGCCACACAGAAGAGCCATATGCCTCATAGGATGGCTATAAACCAAGTGGAGGTTATGGAGAAAGGTTGAGGGTGGGAGGTATGCAGGGAAGTTGTTGGTGGATGGAGTCCATAGCACTATTCCTTCACTGTTTTACATGTGGCAGCTTCTGCTCCATGATTTCGATTTCCAGCAGTCACAGAATGTTAGCCCCACAAAGGACTCTTGAGACTGTTTCGTATATTCTTCTCATTTTGCTGGTGAAGAGCTGAGACTCAAAGAGATGAACTGAGTTGCTGAGCAAAGACTGGATCTGGTTCTCTACATTCCTAGGGCTGTGTCAAGTGTGTGCTCTGGTCATCAATACCTTAGGCATTGGAGTCTTGGAGATGCCAGCTCAGACTCTGCCGGTTACTAGCTCAGTGACTTCTTGGGGTTAAGAGTGCATTGTTCTATAAGCTAAGGATTGTCGTGAAGACTTAGTGTATGAACAAATGAAAAGCACTTAGCATCAGGTGTGTGTCAAAATCATAGTAAGCCCATGCCTTTGGGCTTAGTTTTAGCTCTTGTGAAACAGAGGTGGATCAAATAAGCAAGTGAGCAAATGTATTTAAACCTACCACTGAGTTGATGGTCAATGAATATTTAGTTATTGGTTAACTTTTAATAAGTTTGTTTTTTATTGGATCTCTATGAATCTTTCTCAATTAAGATATGTGTTTAGTGGTTGGTGGAGAGGCAAATACTCAAAGTTAATCTTTTAATCACAGATACATTTCTTAGCAGGCACTTTTTTCCCTTTCAGGGTGAATGGGCAGGGGGATGTTTGTGAATTCCTTCCCAAGGACTAGGGCCAAATGCAAATGTATTCTGTGTTAGAACGGATGTCAGAACAGATGCAGCCAGCTCTCTCTCTACTAGCATCTAACATTCTAACTATCTCTGGACGTATTTTGAATAGAGGAGACCTTTTCATTCCAGACTTTTGATCTGATTTGACTTTAAATCAAGGGCAACACTTTGAAGAAAACATCTATTGATGTAACTTGCTTATTTTAAAAACAAGAATAATGCTTAACATGTCCTGGATGCTTTTCCTAAGAGCTTTATAGATCAAACTCATAACAATCCTATGAGGTAGGTGTTATTATTATTCATAGTTTACCCATCAACATCAGTGGCAAAGAAAGGTTATGTAACTTTGTTTTTCTGTCATGGAGGAAAGCAATTTCATGACCTTGAGAGAGGTTATAGGTGGGGTCATAATTCCTGAATCTAGAGGTATTTAGTTCAAAGAGAAAGGGATAACACCTCGGTTACAGCTACAAGAATGCAAGTGAAGTCACTAGAGAGAGGACTTTCTGGCACAGATTCCAACAAGTCTGGTGCTGTGCAAAATGCTTTTTGGATGTGGGGAGGGTGCGTAGAACTTCAGTAGGGTGCAGGAGATGGTTCTCCTGTTTCCTGTCCTGGTTAAAGCTGTGTCACTATCTATCTGCCTCAGCACAGAGCATGCCAGGCTATCTCTCTTTCTTTCTAAGCTGCCTGAACACTCCTCTTTCTCATTTTCCAAATACGGCCCTGCTGAGAAGGTGCAAATCTTTTGACAGTATTATTTCCTTAATCGTCTAAATGCTGTGGGAGGCCAGATGGGGTTGCCAGGAAGGGTATCGGGCTATCTGATGCATCTTTGGGACCACTCGGGAAGAGAGTGGTCAGTGCTGGGTATGGGCCATATCTTCATCCTCACCCAAAATACAGGTTAAAGCCAATGGTATTAAAACTCTTTTTTTGATTTTTTTTTTCCTGGCTAGAAATTGAAGGATTCAGTATAGCAAAGTGTTACTTTTCAAAAGAAAGCATTTAGTTTGAATACACCATGCTTGACAATCACCTAAATTACTGCATGAAATTAAAAGAACGGGTCCTGCAAAATGAAATCTTGTCATGGAACATGAAGTTTCTCAGTGTAAGTAGAGGTTCCTGGAAATTACTTTTTGCAAGGCAGCCCAAGTGACACCAGAAAGGATTGTTTGTGTATAACCAGAGCTGTACCCAGAAATTACATGCAACAAACACATCTCTGTGAATTAGCAATGCTTGAACACTGTTACTACTCACCCTTGAAAAACTTATATAGGGAAAACAACGTGCCTACTTACTTTTTTCTTTCTTTTTTTTTTTTTCCCAAACAAAATGATTTCTATTTTATTTTTCAACCCAGCTAAAACATTCAGCTTGGGATTTTTGGTATACATTCGCTATAACCCAGTAAAATGCATTTATTTTATGACAATCTAAATAGAAATTATGCATTGTGTCACATTTCAAGTTGCTGAATGTACTTGAACCAACATTCATGAAATTACATATGCTATTTAAACTTGCATAATTCATTTTTTTAACATCGGTAATTCATCAAGCATTCTAAGATAAATTTTGTCCTATATTTAAATGTAACTTTAACTTACTTTACATTCACTAAAATGGCCCTTTGCTTTTGGGATTGCCAGGTGGCCCCTTCAGTATTTTAATAGGTCATTTATTTGATTTTGTAATAGCATCTTGTAGTTTTCTATACAGAGGGGGCTATTTGCTGATAGTGTTCTCTGGTGCTTTTGTCAGTTGTTTCAAGGAAACTCACCATAACTACACTGTGAATTTGGAATTTGTAGTTAACTGTGTTTTTATTTTTGAGTTAAAAATAAAAGGCAGTAATTGTTTCTTTGGGGAATATGGAAATGCACTGATTCATACTTATCATAGGAACTTAAAAGTTCCAAGTAGAAGGTGTTACATATTTTGGAAACTATTGATTAGTCCCAACTCCCTATCTTTAGTCAGCAAGAAGAAGGAAAACAAAATAAAACAAACAAACAAACAACAACAACAAAAAAACCCTGAAACTTCTTCCTTTACTCCCTCTATTAGCAAAAAAAATCAAATGACAGGAAGGACATTCTATCTCCCTAATGAAGCCATGCTATTACCACAAGACCTTCTTGAAATGTTGTTGATTTACTGGAATGGGTTAATGAGAAAATTGTAACAATTGGTATTCAGATGAGGAGTGGAGAGGCAGGGGGATAGAATTGTACTTTTATGACAGCTTAGTTTAGCAGGCTCAGGGAAAGAATGGGTAGACACCCAGTTAGTTACTGTTATAAATACGCCCTGCTGCTTTTCACAAACCCAGTAGAGAGGCCCTATCAGGCCTCCACATCTCTCAAATGTCTTCAGCATGAATTTAGAGCCACGGTTTATTGAAATATAATTTTTCAAGAAATGTAAAATGATGACTTTAATATGGATATAAAATGAGCCCATTAAAATTTTTATTCAACTAATTATTTATGAAGGAACAAGAGAGACACATTTATGTGTCTTTAGACAAGAATTATTTCCCATTGCTATCCGATATCTACAACTCATAGGCTGTAAAACAGCTAAAAGGCAATGAAAGGCCAGAGCCCCCATAGAATCAGAGGCAGATGATCTAGAAATAAAGGTGTTCTCTAAATAAGGAAGGCATAGTTTTCTCTGGAAGCAGATAGATTGCACTACTGTTGTGTGTTGAATCCATATCCATTCTGCTCATCAAAATAAACCTACAATTTAACAGAAAACCTTTACAAGATGAACAGACCTGATTTGAACAAAAAAGCCCAGATGGACACTCCCTTATTCTTTCCTGCCTGAAGCATCAGAGAACTTTTACCAGAACCAAGACTTTGCTGACTCTTATTTTTCAAACCGAACAGTGAGTTCTCAAATCCTTGCTGTGCATTAGAACTGCTGGGGGAACTTGAAAATAATCTGGTGCTTGGACCCAACTCCAGAGATCCAGTTTAATTGTTCTGGGTTCACCTCCTGCATCGTTTGGAGCTCCTTGGGTAGTTCTAGTATGTGGCCATGCTGAGAATGACAGAACTAAAGAGCTGTGTACTACTTGTCAACCACTTCTCCTGTGATTTAACCAAGATTGCAAAAACGAAGACTTTTGGAGGCCAGGCTGATGATGTAAATGCATCAAGATCCTGCTGTCCTGTTCATTCAACTTCCTGTTGATTTTTCTGTTGGCTAAGGAAGATAGAACTATGAGCAAATTCAGTCTCTGGACGGCCATCTCATGACCCAAGACATAAACACCTGCCCACCGCTCTCATTCTAACTCTCCTTCCCTCAGGCTTTTACATATTAACTCCCACACTTCCTTTAGATTAATATTTCTCAAACTTTAGCACATGTCAGAATCACATGGAGGGCTTATTAATGTACATACTGCTTGGTCCTTCCCTCCAATAGGTATGAGTTGAGGCCGAACAATTTACATTTCCAAGTAGTGCTCATGTTGTTCATCTGAGACCACACTTCGAGAACCACTGCTCTCAATCTTGGTTTGTTGTTACTTCTTCTTTGACGGCTTTCATAACCGATTAGCTCTCCGCTAGTCTCACCAGACTGCACCTCATTGAGGACAAAGGTGGTCTTTTGTGCACCATAATATCTATAGCATTTGTATGAATTGATGGGAAATAAATGTTGAATGGTGGATAAACTTTTTCTTGTTAAGCATTCAACTTAAAATGTAAATTTTTCTCCGCACTTTCCCATTTTATTCAAGGTATGTATGTACGTATGTATGTATGTATGTATGCATTTATTTATTTTTCTCAATTCTCAATCTATTATGATACCTCTTAGCCATCCAGGGATCTTCTTTCTCTGCGATACCTTAGCTTAGCTTAAGAATGGATCCCTCTCCAATTCCATATTCCTTATCCTCCAAGGATGGATTGAGAACCAGCACCTTCAGCATCAATCACTTTGAGCTTGCTAGAAATGCAGACTCTCAGACCCTATCCTGGACTCACTGAATCAGAATCTCGTTTTATCAAGGTCCCTGGCTGATTCCTCTGCATTTTAAAGTTTAAGAAACACTCTTCTCTCTTTCAGCCTAAATGTATCCTTAGCCTATATCATCTTTGTATTAAAACAAAACGAAACAAAACTCCTGTTTTCTCAGGGCCTTCTCAGCTGAGTGCCTATCAACTCTTCTCAACACATTTGTCTTCTACTCTTGACAGCTGATAACTCCCTCACGGACCCTTCCTCAGAGATCAGTGTTTCTGTTTTAACAGGGTCTTTCCAAGCACCATCGGAAAGAATTAAGGAAACAGAAATCTTAAACATTGTGACAGATTCCTGGAGGAGAAAGACCTATTAGGGAGTTTTAAATCATACACACATTCCATTGAATAAATCTATTTCTATGTAGTTAGGATACAATAATTTATTCTTATATTCCATTTTCATCATATTTCTCAGTTGTTATCTTTTTGGTCCTTCTCCTCCTTCTCTTTCTTCCCTCCCCTCCCTAACCCTTTTGCCTCTTCCTCACATATTCTTAGACTTTGTATAACATTATGTTATAAGGTAAACTATTTCATTTGGAGTCTCAGTTTCCATATGGTGCAGGCCAAAGCTCACGGAAGTTCATTTTCCATGTGAATAACTGAGGTTGTAATAATGTGGGTTTCTGCTGCTTAATCCAGTGATCTTTCCTTTATAAATAAAGAGTTTGACCTAACCTCTCTCTGATTTGCTGCTGGGCATGGTCCTCATGAAATAGCACTGAATAGCAGGGTGTTTTAGGTGACTGCAGATTATACACAATGCCATGTGTAAGAGATTTCATATTTTAATCTCTACTTCTTCAATGAAATATATGTATGAATTGTCCCTTTATTGTAAAATCCTTGCCTTGATTTAAGAGAAAAGGAATAACCTCTAAATTTTAGTATCTCCCTTCCAAAATTATGACTTCCATTTCTAACCCATTTAATTGCAAAAGGTTAATTCTTTTAATTTCTCACTTGATACCCTACCAAGATAACAGTGAATGCTCAAACAGGCAATGTGTGGTAGTCTCCTCTAGATGAAAGCCTCTTTAATGTACAGACTGGGACTTACTCTTTAGGGTATTTTCCTTTCCTGTCTAGCCTAGTACTTAGTATTAGTGCATACTCCATAATTATCTTAGATAAAAATTGTTGCAGGATCAATGGCTAATAAAGAAGACTGTAATGTACTCTTAAAATTCTAACTGTGAGGTTCTTAATGTGTCATTTTTCAGACTATTCCAAACCAAAAGTGATGCCAGATGAGCAATAACTCACGTTTTTGACCCAGTGAAATACAACTCTAGCCCTTGAAATTAGTAGCACCTAAGTTTCCTTGCATTTTGTATGTTTTTACTTGTTGGACAGTGAGAACTACATGCACAGTATCATGTATTGAAAAATACTTTGTTGCTATAATAATATAACATATCAGTTGTTATTGTTATCATTATGCTCAATGACAACTGGTTTATTGTAAAAGTCCACTACTTTCCAATTTACAGTTAGGTTTTGTTACAAAGGTTGGTTATTTTGAACTTGAAACAATTAAAAACCATGTTAAAATTGGTAGCTAGTCCAGTCAAAGAAAAGATGCTTCATCTATCCCATCACTTATGTGATCATCATGGTGCTTTGTTATCTATCCTTGTGTTAATCAGAGTTTTCCAGAGAAACTGCCAATTGGATTTGGATATCTATATCTATATCTATATCTATATCTATATCTATATCTATATCTATCTATATCTATATCTATTTCTATATCATGTATATAGCTATATCTTTATCTATATCTATATTATCTATATCTATGATTTATATTCACATCTATATTTATATACTTACACATATATCCACATCTATCTATAGCTATCTATCTATTTATCTATCTAGCTATAATTTATTTTAAGGAATTGTGGGACTTCTCAGCCTCTAATTGTGGAGGCTGAGAAGTCCCACAATGTACCATTTGCAAGTGGAAGGCTCAGAAATGCTAGTGCTTTGGTTCCATTCTAAGTCCAAAGGCCTGAGAACCAGGGGAGCTGATAGTGTAAGTACCAGTCTGCGTCTAAAGATAGAAGAGCAATGTCCCAACTCAAGAAGAACATGCATTCTCCCCTCCTCTGCCTTCTTGTCCTATTCAGTCCCTTAATGGAGAAGATGAGGCCCCCTACATTAGGCACAATGGGCAGGATGATCTGCTTTACTCAGTTCACTAACCCAAATGTTCATTTCATCCAAACACACACTCAGACACACACAAAAAATAGTGTTTAATCTGGACACCACAGAGCTCAGCCACGTGAACATAAAAGTAACTATCACAACCCTAGAGTCCAGTTTCAGCCTCATATTTTCTCTCTCATAAAGACTCTGTCCCTCTGCACTAAGCTGGATAAGTGATTTCTAGAATATCGAATTTCATGGATCAGACAATTTTCTAAGGAAAGAAAAATGTATGGCCTACCCCAAGATTGCCATTGCTTTGTTTTGCCAAGTAAGACCATTAAAAAAAATCCATTTCTGTTTATTATCCGTATTACTTTATACAAGATGAGTGTCTCTTATTGGCCATATTTGATCAAGATGGTCATTCTGAAACAATCAATACTGAGGTTAGAGGTTCCTATGGTACAAGTCTAACCGTCTGGAGTTATGTCTATACATTTTGAAGAAATGGTTGTTCCTGTACATTTTCATTATTTTTATTGCATCGTCTCTGTTCTTACAACTTTCTTTTAATAAGATATATTAAAAAGGAGGTGGATGATAGAGAATAGATGAAGACAAAACAAAATGAATTGGCATATTTACATTTTTCTTAGGTATTAGCTAAGAAAAATGGTTATGACACCTACTTGTTATATTTTGAATCTATTTCTTCCTTAGCCTACTATGAGACAATGTAATGATTTTTCAAGATATTAATAATTCTAAGTCATAAATTATTGCTGAGGAAATATTTCTTGCTTTAATATCTTGTCTTTTTAATATTTGCTTTTCAAATGCTATTGAGTATCATTTTTATTTTTAAATTAAGTTTGAAGTAGAATTTCTATATTATGGGGAGCTTGAGTTAGACTAATAAAAATACTATGAGCAGTGATAAAATGCATGAAAACTATTTTAAAGGTACAATATAAGGCCATGCTTAATAGAAGATGCCTTAAAGCTATTTCTGAATACAAAAATCTTAATTTATTAAACATTAGTATCAAACCCTCAATTTTATTTTGTCTTTGACTTTAATTTTATCATGATTAAATTAAGTCTAAGATCAAAATAAATATTTGATAAAACCCAAACTTTATGATTTGTTTTATTTGAGCAAATCAGTGCTCAGATAAATGAAAACATGTATTTAATAACTGAATAGTATGTTTAAATTTTAAGAAGTGATGACATTGTTTTAATTCATCTTGTTAAGCTTCTTAAGAGAATAAATCGTGTTTCCTTTCTCTACTCTTCTTTTTTAAAAGTATCTTTATTGATTATTTAAATTGCAATTTTTTGGTTCATTTATTCATCTGACAAACATTTATTAAGCACCTATTTACTCTAGGTAATTTACTTGGTGGTAAGAACATAATGATTTGTAAGATGTGATTCCTGTTATCAGGTACTCACTATCCAGTTGATAAGACAAATATATAAGCAAGTTTAAAAGGTATGAGAAGCACCATGATAAAGTATAGGACTGAATCAGTAAGACTATTAAGAGAAAAGGCCTGAGGTAGAATTAGAATACAGGGAATTCTTAGGTCCTCACTGAATGGCTTAGATACAAACTGAGTGATTTCAAAGCACATAGGAAACATCAAACACAACTGTCATTTAGCTTTTTGGTAGGCCTAAGATTAGAAATGTTAATGTTATCAAAACCTCATGCTTTTATCTCAGAGGGAAATGACGTCAGATCCAATACAGATGATTTCTATAGTTCCTTCTCAATCCTGAAAATGTATGATTCTAATATGTAATTTGGTGTGAACCTTAAATAGTGTATTATAATGTTTTAGTTTTCAAACATTAGATAAGAAAACATTATATTACAGATTTACTTACAAATGGGTTGCTATAATGGGTGTATTGAGGTTCATCAAATAGTGAGTGATTTGTCAAGTAAAGGTATAAAATCATATTATCTGAAACCCTTAAATCCTAAGTAAATCTTCATTTATTCTAAGTAATAAAGGTGCGGGCCTACCTAGCTCAATTTTGACATGACAGGAGTAGGCAAATTTTGGCATAACCACACTGCCCACATCCTCTTACTTCAACCATCATCCCAACTGGAGGAAGTCTGGATAAAAATGTGTGTTACACAGGATGTTCCTTTTTTTTTTCTCTGCAAAACTGATTGCATGAGCAGTGAACATTTGGTCAAACCATACAGAAATATGGTGTTGGTTAGTCGTGGTGTTGGCACGTGGTATTAGTCTAAGAGTTGGGACCACAGCCACCAGTGGATGTGTGCAAACTAAAGTTATAAGGTTAACAGAGACCATGAGTCAGCAGGGGAAGTTCTCTGCAGAGAGTAGAGTACAACAGATGGATGGAGATAAGAAGGCCAGAGATCAAGCTGACCCAAAGTGAAAGAGTGAGGAGACCCTTGTGCCTTTTCAATTCCACTGATTTATGTTTTTACTCATCTGACAAACATTTAGTAAGCACCCATTTATAGTAGGGAATTTACTTGGTGTTAAGAACCTAATGATGAGTAAGATGTGATTATAAGCAAATACCAGCTGAACACCGTTTCCATGGTGTACTTCTCAAGGACTCCAATACCTATCCGGTAGGTATGCACATGTGTATATGTCTGTGTGTTTGAGAGAAAGAAAGCTTCAGTTGGTTTATATTCCTCAAAAGCAAAAGTAGTACTGTTCTGAAATGCTAGTTGAGTTGTGGTTATGATTTATTTCCTACTGGGAGCTGGCTATACCAAGCACATGGTCATATTTGGACTGTTTCTCCTGGTTCTAAAAGCGGTGGCCTATGCCCTTCCCTGTAAAACTTCACCATGGTTTGGGAGTCAGGAAGGGAGACTCTTCCAAGGCCTGGGATGTATTTTCCATCAGTCATGGATGTGCTTGCTTTGTTAAAATAAAAGCTAAGTCATTGCTTAATTGGAAAGCCAGAAATATTTAGCATTTTATATCCTCATTAATCACATAATCTGAAGTTGAATTTATCTGCACTAGCAAAACTCAGTAGAATGTAGCATGTTGAGCCAGTATATCAGACCTTGGTCTCTGAAAGCAGTGTGTTGTATTTAAAAATGATTTCTGTCATCATTTCTGTGTGACATTTGGCATATCATGTTCCCAGCTATCAGTTTCATCATTTGGTAAGTGCAATTTTCTAGTTCTTGGAATTGTGATGACAATTATGTCCTATAATTGTTAAATGGGTGAGCTCTGGAACCAGTCTTCTAGATTCAAACCCTGGCTCCTCTACTAATAAGCTTTGTGACCATTGGCAACAGGTGTGATTTATGTGATGACTTTGTGTGTCAGCATGTGTATCTACAAAACTGAAATCACAATCGTACCTATTCATTGGCTGTCCTGAGAAGTCAATACGATAAAAACACATAAAGCACTGGTAGAAAGCCTGATACTGCCAGGCACATAATAAGAGCTCAGAAAAGTATTTCCAATAGTGTTTATTATTATAAAGTGCTTTGTAAATTCTACAGCACTGTACACATGTGGTGATGTTTAAACAAAGGTTTCTTGTGGCACAAGTGATTTATTTTGAGTTAATCTTGAAAGCACCTAGGATTGAAAACTTGCTCATAGTTTACTCCATAATTGCATCTCCTTATTAAAAAAAAAAAAAAAACCTGGTTAAGTAGAAATGGTCTAGAAATGAGCTCTCCTGTGGTACTGAGCAGGTATAAGAAAAGCTTTTATCACCATTGCCAGACTTGCAGGTAAGGAGCATATGTTCATTTCTAAGGATTTAACTTGGCACTTTTCACGGACACTAATTTTATTTTGAAAAGAAAAGCGAGAAAGCACTTTTTTTTTTTTCTTTTTGTCCTGGCAGAGGTAGTAGAAAATTGGTCTCTTTGGCACCCTCAGATTTACTTAAGCTCTTTTTCTCTCCCTAAGGCAAGTACGAGATAAGATAATTGATGAGGCTTTCTAGTTCCCTGCATTTGGGTGTTTCTGGAGCAAGTATGAAACATGGGAAATACAATTTATTTTAAGCTACAGTTTTGAAAAGAGAACAAGGCAGAAATCCCCAGATTCCTTTGGTTTGTTTATCATTTTATTCTATGTAAATCTACTTCTGTTTGCAGTACTAAAACAGGTATTTTATACCACGTTTCCCCGAACATAAGACCTAGTTGGACAAACGGCTCTAATGCGTCTTTTAGAACAAAAAGTAATATAAGACCAAGTCTTATTTTACTATAATATAAAATCCAGTATAATGTGATATGATATGATATACTATGATATATACTATTATATACTATGATATAATGTATAATATAATGTGATATGATATACCGGGTCTTATATTAATTTTTGCTCCAAAAGATGAATTAGACCTGATTGTCCAGCTAGGTCTTATTTTCGGGGAAACAGGGTATGACGTTGTGATCATACCCTAGACTACTTCACAAATCCTCCTTTTGTGTTTCATACCTCTTCAGTCTTATTATTGACTCAGATTTTTTCTAAATTTTTAGAGATGGGAGACCTCAATGAATTGTGACTTTTCTCCTATATCCCCTTTCCTTAGGGGGGAAAAAATCACGTCATAAATACTGATGGATAGGGCAATACTTACAAATCTACTTTCATTATCATTTATCTGCAATATGACATTTTTTTTTCTGGAATTCCATGGTATTCCTTTTACTAAAGTTTTCCTGTGGAGCTTGGCAATTTTGTTTTTTCGGGTATTCTTTAAACTTTGCTATTCTAAACGTGTCTATCTGATCAAAAGCAGCAGTGTCACCTGGGAGGTTGTTAGGAATGCAGAATTTGGGGCCCCACCATGCACCCACTGAATTAGAGTCTGCATTTTTAAAACGTACCTACATTATCCCTGTGCACATTAAAATTTGAGAAGCGCTGCATGAAAACATCAACATTCCATCTTCCCCACACTTTCAAGATGTGTCTCTTCAAACCACATTTATGGACTAGATCAGTATTTCCGAAATTAAATTTGACAATAGGTGTTAACAAGAAAAATACTGTATTAATTTCCTATTTGCTGCTGTAACAAATTACCTTAAAATCAGTGCCTTAAAACTATACAAAACAAGATATATTCTCTCATACTACTGGAAGTTTGAAGTCCAAATGGGTCTCAGTGGTCTAGAATCAAGGTGTCTACAAGGCTGCATTCCTTGTGGAGACTCAAGAAAAATCCATATTTTGAATTTTGCAGATTCGAAAGGCTGACTCCATTCCTTGGCTCATAGCCCACTGCCATCTTTAAAGCCTGTAGGGTATCATCTTCAAATTTCTCTCTGACTCTGACTGTTGTTTCCCTCTTTCAGTTATAATGACCCTTGTGTTTATTATGAACTCTCTAGGTAACCAAGCGTAACACCCCCTTCTCAAGGTCAGTTAATTAGTCACCTTAATTCCATCTGCAACCTTAATTTTCCTTTGCTATAAAACATAGCATAATCAAAGTTTCTGGGGATTAAGGACTGGGCCTTTTTCGGCTGTCGTTATTTTGCCTACACTAATAAAATCTGTGACCCAGTAAACCAGGGCAACATTGATTAAACATAATTAAGAATCCGTCTTTCCTGCAGGACTTTTGAAAGTCTTTAGTATACTAATGTCACATCATGAAACACTGGGAGTAAAATATAGTATGCAATAGTCCCCAAATGTGTTTGGCCACAGTACTCTTTTATTAACATCTCCCAGAAGAGGGGACTTTGTTTAAAAAATGTGTACCAGAGGCATGTACATTCTTCCATTCCATTTCATCCAAAGATTAACCAACACACATTGGAGCCCTGAGCCTGGAGATTTAGGACTAGATTTTCATTATTGAACCCAAGATCAAATGCTTCAATTGTAGGCAGATTACTCTGCTGTTGCAATTCTTATTGGTTTATTTGGGAAACCCATATTCACATCTTGACCCTACCCCATACTTTTTATGTGCGGGAAATTCATAGTAATGCAAGCCTACCTAAAGAAACAAGAAAAATCTCAAATCAACAGTCTATCTTCACATCTAAAGTAACAGGAAAAATAACAGCAAAATAAGCCCAAAGAGAGAACAAGGAAGGAAAAAATAAAGATCAGAGCAGAAATCAACGAAATAGAGACCAAAAAAAATAATGCAAAAGATAAATGAAACCAAGAGCTGTTTTTTTGAGAAGATAAACAAAATCGAGAAATCTTTAGCCAGACTCATCAAAATAGAGGGAGGACCTAAATTAATAAAATCAGAAATAAAAGACAAGTGACAACAGACACCACAGAAATACAAAATAATTTAAGAAAATACTACAAGTAACTATACACCAACAAATTAGACAATCTGGAAGAAATGTAACCTTAGAAGCATGCAACCTTGTAAGGCTAACTCTAGAAGAAATGAAAAGTCTGAATAGACTAATTACTACCAAGGAAATTGAACCAGTAATCAACAAGCTCCCAACAAACAAAAGCCCTGAACCAGATGGCTTCACAGGTGAATTATACCTAATATTCGAAAAATAATTAATATAGTTAAAATGTCCATACTGCCAATATATAGAGTCAACACAATTCCTATAAAACTACCAAAGGCATTTTTCACAGAAATAGAACATATAATCCTAAAATTTTTATAGAACCAGAAAAGACCCTGAATAGCCCCAGCAATCTTGAGAAATAAGAACCAAGTGGGAGGTATCACAATACCTGACATCAAATCATACTACAAGACTATAGTAATTAAAACGGCATGGTACTGGCATAAAAACAGACACATAGATTAATGAAACAGAATAGAGAGCCCAGAAATAAATCCATACCTATATGGTCATTTAATCTATGACAATGGAAGAAAGAATTTACATTGGGATAAAGACAGTCTATTCAATAAATGGTGCTGGGAAACCTGGACAGACACATGCAAAAAAAAGTTGGACTACCTCCTTACGCCATATAAAATAATAAATTCAAAATGGATTAAAAACTTAAATGTAAGATCTGGAAACATAAAACTCCTAGAAGAAAATATAGAAAGTAAATTTGCAGACATTAATCTTAGCAATATCTGTACTGACATATCCCCTCAGGTAAAGGAAGTAAGAGAAAAAAATAAACACATGGGATTACATCAAACTAAGAAATTTTTTTCACAGTAAAGGAAACCATCAATAAAACAAAAAAGCATCCTACTGAATGGGAGAAGATATTTGTCAATGATACAACTGATAAGGGGTTAATAATCAAAATTTATAAAAAAATTCATTCAACTCAACACCAAAAATACAAACAACCCAATTAAAAATGGGCAGAGGACATGAAGAGACACTTTTCTAAAGAGGACATGCGGATGGCCAACAGACATATGAAAAAATGCTCAACTTCAGTAATCATTAGAGAAATGCAAATAGAAACCACAATGAGATACCACCTCACTCTGGTCAGGATCAATAGCCTCACTCTGGCTAGCATCAATAAATCAGCAAATAATAAGTGATGGTGAGGATGTGGAGAAATGGGAAACCTTGTGCATTGCTGGTGGGATTGCAGATTGGTGCAGCCACTATGGTAATCGGTATGAAGGTACCTCAAAAAACTGGAAATGGAACCACCTTATGACCCAGTAATTCCACACTTAGGTATCTATCTAGAAAAATTCAAAAAATAATTCAAAAAAATTTATGCACCCCTATGTTCATTGCAGTGCTATTCACAATTGCCAATACATGGAAACAACTGAAATGTCCATCAGTAGATGACTGGATTAAGAAATCGTGGTACATTTATAGAATGGAGTATTACTTGGCCATAAAGAAGAATGAAATCTTACCATTTGCAATGATACGGATGGACCTAGAGATCACTATGCTAAGTGAAATAAGTCAGAGGGAGAAAGACAAATACCATATGATCTCACTTATATGTGGAATCTATAAGAATAGACTAAACGAACAAACTAATCAGAAACAGTATCAGAGATACAGAGAAAAACTGAGAGTTGCTAGATGGGAGGGGGTTGGGGATGAGGGAGAAGGTGAAGGGATTAGAAAGCACAAATTGGTAACCACAAGATTGCCACAGGGATACGAAAGACAGTTTGGGGAGTATGATCAATAATGTTGTAAAGATTTTGTAGGGTGTCAGGTGGGCACTTGTCTTCTTAGAGAGTCCACTTTGTGGACAGTGTAGATGCCTGATTACTGCACTGTACACCTGAAGCTGAAGCTGAATAATAATGAATGTCAACTATAATTTAATATATGTATAGTCACGGGATGTGGAGTACAATATAGGGAATAGAGTCAATGGAATTGTAACAGCTATACAGAATGTCAGAGGGGTAGTAGATTGAGAGAGGGGAGTTATCACTTTGTGAGAGGTGTAAATGTCTAACTATTACATTGTTTTGTACACCTGAAACTAAAAAAAAAGAAAAGAAAAGAATGTGGCTCCTGTTGGACAGCCTGAATTAGAATGCTAATGCTGTAGCAGTGTGACGTAGGAAAAGGCCAATCTGAAACACAACTTTGTGTTTCAGTTTTCACATCTATTAAATGAAGGCAAGAGTCAACCTCATAGTATTGTGAATTTAAATTAGATAATGCAGATAAAATACTTGATGCAAAGCTTGGCACACACTAAGTACTCAACAAAACTTTTAATGAGAGCTTTATTTCAGTTATTTTATTATTATTATTATTATTACTACTACTACTACTACTATTATGTCAGTGCAAAAGTAATTGTGGTTTTTGCAATTATTTTTAACCTTTTAAACCGCAATTATGTTTGCACCAACTTAATATTAATAGAAAATAAGCATGAACACCAAAGTCCTGTGTAAATGCAGAGTATAAGAAGGATAAGTCTCATTTCTTATGGGGATGTTGATTTAATGGATATGAAGTATTCTTTAAAGTCTAAAAATTTGGAAGGAATTCTAAGTTAAGATTTACTATTAAATGCAAACCAGGGAGAAGAGTTTGGAGAGGAATCTGATTGGAAAAATAAGAGTTGAATTTAAAGGATTTGGGGCATTACATGGCAGAAATACTTTTATCAAGAATATTATTTCTGATGAATATCTACAAACGTAGCCAACTTAAACCAAATCACTGAAAGATTCTTCAAAGTTTTACACACGGATTTTTTACTGGCAGTTAGAAAGTTCACTAAGAAAAATTGTTGACAAACAAAAACACTTCAGCAGGTTTTTAAATTTTTTTTTATAAATAAATAAATGAGTTTTCTGACCTGATATTTTATTTTAGAATTCTAATAATACCTATTGTATATGAAAGCTGATTCCCACTATATATTTTTTTTCTTTCTTATTTTAGATTAAAGTTTATTGGGGTGACAATTATTAGTAAAGTTACGTAGATTTCAGGTGTACAATTCTGTAATACATCATCTATATCTCACATTGTGTGTTCACCACCCAGAGTCAGTTCTCCTTCCATCACCATATATTAGACCCCGTTTAACCTCTTCTAGAGCCCCTCCTCTGGTAACCCCTAGACTATCGTCTATATCTATGAGCTTTTGTTCCTTCATTTGTTTGTCTTGTTCTTTTGTTGTTTTCAGTTTTATATACCACATGTCAGTGAAATCATATGGTTCTCTACTTTTTCTGTCTGACTTATTTTGCTTAGCATTATAATCTCCGGATCCATCCATGTTGTCACAAATGGCACTATTTCATCTTCCCTTACAGCCAAATAGTATTCCATTGTGTATAAACCACAACTTCTTTATCCATTCATCTATCGAAGGACATTTTGGTTGTTTCCATTGCACAATATATTAATCAAACCAATTCAGAAGATTAGGTCTTGTAATTAACAGTACTGTCTATACTTTTGTAAAGTGACAATTCAAACATAACTGGAACTGCAGTGTCGTTGTCTTTCCTGAGAGAGGAAAACACAATCGGGAATCTTAATTGGTCTGTATTACAGCTTAAACTCAATTAAATTGTAATAGAAAAATGAGCTTTGAAGGAAATTGAGAGAAACACACTAATTTTCTCAGGTTTAATTAGCTAAGTAGAAATCATAATCACAGATACACAGATGGTTAAAAATACTGATTATCAAAGTACCAGAGTATTTGGCTTCAGGAGTGAGGAGTCTATGGTACGTGTGTATGTGTGTGTGTCATATGTGTGTGTGGTGTGTTTGTGGTGTGCGTAGTGTGTGAGATATGTGTGTAGTGATGTGTGTGGTGTGTGTGGTGTGATGTATGTGTATGTATGTGTGTGTGATTGTGGTATGTGGTGTATGGTGTATGTGTATATGGTGTGTGAATATGTATGTGGTACCTGTGTGTGTGATATGTGTGATATGAGTTTATTGTGTGGTGTGTGTGTGTGTGGTGTGTGTGTGCACGCGTGCGTGTGCTCCCTCCACTGGATCTGCACACCAGTGCAGAGGACTGATGCTAAAAGTCAAAATGGACCAATACATTTAAAAGTGTCAATACTACATCACATAATTAATAGGAGGCAATATGTCATCTGCTTTGAACACAGAGATCTAGTTTGGTAAAGGGTGGACCAGGTGAATTTGTCAGCTGTGATCCTTCTGCCTCTTTAATCTAGATTTAATGAATTCTCAGTGGAACACTGACTAGGGAACCTAGCGATGGCTTTTCATTTTCTAATTCATGTTTGCTCCAAGGCATGGCAATTGTTATATTCTGGGTGTCTTGATATGTGGTAGGGTACTTGTGTTATATAATTAGACCTAGTTTTTAAATCAGGCTTAATTTACCTCCTGGCTGGTCTTGGACAAATCATCTTCTCACCTTTTCCTCCGTTTATGAGACAAAACTATTGTTTACCTTAGGGGCATTCTTAACCTATTTGACATTCAAAGTAAATAGCTTATTAACAGCCCCTTCTTCTCCATGACACAATTATTTACAATAATACTCATGAAATGAAATAATAACTAACAGTAATGATGGGGGAAAGCAAGTGGTAAAATTTGATTGCTTTTAATAAAATTTATGTTTTTAATAAAATTATATAAATAAATAGATGTACAAATAAAAATTACAGTGTAGAATAGGAATACAATAAAATCTAAATACATTATCTTTTCTAAAAAAGGGTAAAATATATCTCCATATTGGTTAGCCTATTGCAGCAACAAATAATGACATCACAGTTTTGAGGCTATAACTTTTGCAAATTTATCAATTATTTTGTAAAAAATTTATCTTCTTTGCCTCTTCATGTTCAATAGACAAGTAGTCAGGTTTATGAATATGTATTTGTTCAAAGTTGATCAAAGAACACTTTTCATTAATTTTATTACTAAATGTTTTCTTTCTCTGAAGAAGCAATAGATAAGCCAATAGGAAAACTCTTGAAGGTAAACATAAGTTTGGCTCAAATTCACGAAATTCCTATTTCATCATAACTTTCAGAAATTGCCATAACATCCATGTTTTTATTTCTTTGGGCTTAGTTTTTCTTTTTTTTTAATTAAAGTTTATTGGGGTGACAACTGTTAGCAAAGTTATATAGATTTCAGGTGTACAATTCTGTATTACATCGTCTCTATATCACATTGTGTGTTCACAACCCAGAGTCAGTTCTCTTTCCATCACCATATATATTTGATCCCCTTTACCCTTATCTACCACCCCTCCCCCCCTTACCCTCTGATAATCACTAGACTATTGTCTGTGTCTATGAGTTTTGTTTCTTCATTTGTTTTTCTTCCTTTGTTGTTTTCAGTATTATATATCACTTATCAGTGAAATCATGTGGTTCTCGACTTTTTCTTTCTGATTTATTTTGCTTAGCCTTATAATCTCAAGATGTATCCATGTTGTCGCAAATGGTACTATTTCATCTTTTCTTACGGCAGAGTAGTATTACATTGTGGGGATTTTGTTTTTCAAATGTCTCCACATTTGGAAAATTTTCCCTAAAATATCTTTGTCAATAAATTTATCATAAATGTCTATGATATATTTTAACATCTTCTGAAGTTTTCTTTTTCTGCAAAATTAGATAAAAATGGTAACTGATACTGGTCACTGACATTTACTCATTGCTTTAGAACTACGGAATCGAAGTATTTAGTGTTATATGTCTTCATCTTTACCATTATGTTATCACTGACTTGCAAAAGTACTGTTTAAATGCAAGAATAGGCAATGCTATAGGGGTCGGAGGCATGACGTATGCCTGAGGTGAGCATGAATAATTCCTGTTATGAACTTATACTTGAAATAAATGTGTGTAATTGAATCCACATGTGTCAGAAGCCAACTGTATAATTTAGGATTCTCTGAGTTCATTTCCATGTAGAATAATATGATGTTGATTAAAGGATAAAGGGTAAAAATGATGTTAATTTGAAGCTTATATATATATTTCAAACTCAACAGTAGCTGAACCAATGATTTTAAACTTACACCAAAGGTCAGGCCAAAATAATCCAACTGCTTATTTTTAGAAATCATTTTCTTTGAAATTACATTTAAAAAAGATTTTTTTTTTTTACATATTGTGTAGGGAAGTTGGCTTCTTTCATGCTGCAACAGAGTTGAGTAGCTGTGATAGAGACAAAAGTCTATAATATTTACTCTCTGGCCCTTTACAGAAAAAGTTTGCCAGCTCCTGACTTAGATCAACAAAATATTTTTGGGAGAAGAGTATTTTTTACCTTCCATTGTTTAGAATTGCTATCATTTGGCTGTAATAAAAAGCACATGACTTTTAGTTGTTTCTGTATGAAAATCCCCTGCAGACAGTGCACCTCTTCTTGCCTGACCATTCCTGCCACCCCCATCTCAGTAAGACTCGGTATACCTATAGTTTTGGTGTGTGATTTTATTGGATGAAAATCATACATGAGTACCAAATAGGGTCTAAGGCACAGGAAACTTTCAATGATTATTAGCGTGCTTACCCTTCCAAGAGCACAACCGTAAAATATAAGGGGAGGTGGCTCAGAAATGAACAGGTAGTAGAATTGGGGATAAAGCGTTGTATGTATGCATGTGCTCATAGCATCCATATGACCTCCTTTACCCCAGAGGGCCAGGCTGAACTGCGTGTGTATTCTAGGGCCCAATGAAATTTCTAGTGCTTCTACTTTCCACGTGGGACTTCGCCTTTTTTGATTGAAGTATAATGTCAATCCCCTATTGATACAACAGCTGTAACTTTTGTCTGAGTGAAGAAAAGGGTTCTTGATTCTCTATACACGGCCACTTTTCTAGTTGCCATTTTTCCTTATGGAATTGTCTTCTTCGCATTTATCTCTTAGAGTAATTCCTGAAGCCCAAGGGTGATTTTCAGAGTCTAGGTCCACATGGCACCCTTAGAAGGTAATGTGGGTTGAATCCCATCACATATGAATATAGCAAATCACTTTAGACATGATTGATCATGTGTATTCCCTTGATTCCCTTCACGTATAACATTGTCAGAAAGGTAGCAAGCAGCCCAGGTCTGATCCGAATTTCTAATGAAGGTATTCGAATGAGACAAAATGTGTACCTTCCCCTCTAAGGAAGGAAATTTCCCAGAGCTAGCTTAATGCTCAGATAATCACAAAGGTGATTGTTTGGTGCAACCTAAGTTAAAACCCATACTCAGTGTTACAAGATTATGTGTGTTTTCTTAATATTTTGCATTAAACATTTTTTTGAGATACGTAATATAGGTTTTTAATAGCTGTATTAGACATCACTAGACAATATTTCAGGTTCACCAGGGTTGCTATTTTTTATTACACAGAATAACAATTTTGTCTTTTTTTAAATTTATTTATTGGGGTGACAATTGTTAATGAAATTACATAATTTCAGGTGTACAATTCTGTATTACATCGTCTATAAATCCCATTGTGTGTTCACCACCCAGAGTCAGTTCTCCTTCCATCACCATATATTTGATCCCCCTTACCCTCATCTCCCTCCCCCACCCCCCTTACCCTCTGGTAACCACTAAACTATTGTCTGTGTCTATGAGTTTTTGTTTCTCATTTGTTTGTCTTGTTTTTGGTTTATATACCACATATCAGTGAAATCATAGGGTTCTCTGCTTTTTCTGTCTGACTTATTTCACTTAGCATTATACTCTCAAGATCCATCCATGTTGTCACAAATGTTCCTATATCATCTTTCCTTAATGCCGAATAGTATTCCATTGTGTATACATACCACAACTTCTTTATCCATTCATCTATCGAAGGACATTTTGGTTGTTTCCATGTCTTGGCCACCATAAACAAAGCTGCAATGAACATTGGAGTACACGTGTCTCTATAGAGAAATGCTTTCAGATTTTTTGGGTAGATACCCAGGAGAGCGATTGCTGGGTCATATGGTAATTCTGTTCGTAATTTCTTGAGGAACCTCCACACTGCGTTCCATAGCGGCTGCACCAGTCTGCATTCCCACCAACAATGTATGAGGGTTCCTTTTTCTCCACAGCCTCTCCAACACTTGTTGCTATTTGTCTTGTTGTTGATGGAACCACAAAAGACCCCGAATAGCCAAAGCAATCTTAAGAAAAAAGAACAATGCTGGAGGTATAACACTGCCTGGCTTTAGCTTGTACTACAGGGCTACAATAATCAAAACAGCATGGTATTGGCAGAAAAACAGACACATAGACCAATGGAATAGAATTGAGAACCCAGAAATAAAACCACATAAATACGGACAGATAATTTTTGACAAAGAAGCTAAAAACATACAATGGAGGAAAGACAGCCTCTTCAATAAATGGTGCTGGGAGAATTGAATA
Organism: Rhinolophus hipposideros; assembly: GCF_964194185.1. Classification (NCBI taxonomy): domain Eukaryota; kingdom Metazoa; phylum Chordata; class Mammalia; order Chiroptera; family Rhinolophidae; genus Rhinolophus; species Rhinolophus hipposideros. Next base: position 22,378,218 of record NC_138060.1, read on the forward strand.
GCCATGTGCAAAAGAATGAGACTGGACTGCTCTCTGTCACCATGTACCAAAATTAATTCAAAATGGATCAAAGACTTAAGCATAAGACCTGACACAATGAACTGCATAGAAGAAAACATAGGTACTAAACTTATGGACCTTGGGTTCAAAGAGCATTTTATGAATTTGACTCCAAAGGCAATGAAAGTAAAAGCTAAAATAAACAAATGGGACTATATGAAACTTAAAAGTTTCTGCACAGCAAAAGAAACCATCGACAAAATAAAGAGGCAACTGACTGAATGGGAGAAGACTTTTGCAAACAGTTCATCCGATAAGGGTCTAATATCCAAAATATACAAGGAACTCATGAAACTCAACAACAAAAAAACAAACAACCCAATTGAAAAATGGGCAGAGGACCTGAAGAGAGATTTGTAAGAGGACTTACAAATGGCATTAAACATTTAACGTCGGTTGATTAGACCATATTTTGTGTAATCACATTTTAAGATATAATTTGACAGTTGTCAGCCCAGTTGATAAAACTGAGGTTCATGTCCTGCTGATTTACTATACTCTGGGTAGAAATCATGTGATGTCTATAAATGTTCCTTGTATCACATTCTTTTCTGGTGGGTGATGCTCTGATTCTAGTCTGGAACTCAGTTTATCAGAAGCAATTGATTTGCAGGCCCAGCTGCTTCAGAAGTATTGGTTTTATTTTTATGCATGAAACATAGTTTTCTCATTAATTTTTATTTCATTTACTCAATTTCAATAATCTTTTCAATATGCAAAGTCAAAGGTGAAAATAATCCCTTATTCTGTGTGTGTGTGTGTGTGTGTGTGTTCGCGTGCGCACATGACCCCAGACATAAAGACTTAAAAACTGGTCACGTTTTATATAATCACTCATGTCTCTTTCTAGGATTTGAGGATATCTGCGTAAGTGTCTCTTCCTCTCTACTCTTTCAAACTTACAAATGGCTAATTACTTTTATATTGAGATCATTAAAGGATTTTATTTATTTATTTTTAATATACTCCATGTTTGAGAATGAAAACTCTTTTATGTCTATCATAAAATCACAATAAAAATAATTATGTCATGAAAGACAAGTACATTTTCAAATATGATGAGATAAAAAGTCATTTTGGTTTAATACTGGCAGCTCCTTCTTAGAACTGAATTTTGGCTTTGTCAGGTACTATTTTGGGTAGATCACTTGGAAGATAGTTGTAGAAGAATCTGTTTTCTAATTCCTAGAGAGGGCTTGCATGCCCTTTAAACCAGCAAGGTTCATGCTTTGGAAGGAAGTGAGTAAGATGATTTTCAGAATAATCCTTTGTCTCTTCTGCAAATGATACACCAAACTGTCTGGAGAAACGTACTGTGTTCCAGTAAATTCTTCAAAATCATAAGCGACTTAAGAACTCAGAAAGTATTGTATCCCCAAACTTGATAGCCCAATTTGTGGCTTGATTTCTTGTGGGAATTCTCTACAGAAAACAGTACGAAGGTGAGCAAGACTTCTCTAATGGCAGACCAGTAAATTGGAAGATGAGGGAATCTACTTAAAATGTCTTGTTTTATCAAAGACCCTTGGAAAACTCAGTGAACTCTTTCCTTCTTACTGTTAATGGTTCAATCAGATTCCTGGGACATGGGAAACAATTATACAAAGCCACCTGCTTCAGTCACATAGTAAAGACCGTGATATAAACAGCATTTTCATTTACTTTTTGTGTTTAAAGAAGCATCAGTTTGCATAAAACCTTAAAGACTCATACTCCACTCCTCAGTGAGGAAGGAGAAGAATTTTCTCTGAGCTTGCGAAAAATGGCGAGGGTGACATATTTCTAAAGCCATTCAATGCAGGATTCATTTGTTTCTGCTTCTTTGCTTTGGGACACATATATTGATAAATAGCAAGATTTCTTTAATAAATACTCAAATTCTTTAAAAATGGCTTTTATTGATATATGTACTCTAAAGTCTTAAGAGAACAATAGTTTGCTGCAGTACTAATATATCTTAACAGAGACACAGAGAGGGAGAGGGGAGAAGCTGCAGAAAAAGACACTGAAAAAATAGGACAATTCTTAAAGTTCAATTTAATTTATCTTTTAGTATGAAGAGGTCACTGTTTCAATGATAGCTAGTCATATTATAGAATTCTAATTTTGATATCCAGCACGACAAGCTTTTATTCAAATTGTTAGGGTTAATCTATGAAATAAATGATTTATCTTGTATTTCTTTACAAAATTGAATTCTATGTATTTAAACATTTCATCAACCATGGAGGGCAAGGCTGAAATCTGAGTACCAAGTTTCCCTTTTTTAGTGACAGGGTGAAGACTCAATTATTTTTCTCCTTTAAAGACACACAAGAAGAGATATTTTGTTTGGAAGGGTTTAGTTAAAATATCCAGCATCAAATCCTGAAATGAAAAGATACTATTATAAAAAAGGTAACAAAATGTTCACTCTTCAGAAGTGATAGCCTCGATGGTCACTGGAGTTATAAGCATTCCATTTATCCTGTTGTATTGATTCATTGACAGAAATGTGATGGAGAGTAAGGGGCAGGAGGTGGGGAAAAGCTCGTCAGGATTCCAGAGGGTTGGTAGGGAAATAGCTCTGGATTGAGGGCCAGCTATTCTCAATTTTTACTCTGGTGCTCTTTAGCTATATAGTGCTGGACAAGTCGACTTAATTTCCAAGCTCCTGTGCCCTCATCTGTAAAACAGACCAGTAACCTCACCTCTCCCCACTTCTTATAGTACTTGGTGGTATTCAAATAAGAATGAAGGAATTAAGAAAGTTTTGGACCAATAAAAGGAATCATTATGGGTGAAAGTTATTACTTTACTGAAAGAACCAATGAAGAATGACATAAATCACTTATTCATTTATTCAGGGAAACTAATACTATATAAATGATTTTTTAAATTACTGTAGCATAGTACTATAAGAAATGCACATACAGGTTACTGGACAATTTACAAAAGTAAGAACATATCTTTAGAACTACTGCCCTAGAAATATAATGGAATAGGTTTTCATATATGTGTTTTCCCACACAGACATGGTATCCTATTATCCACTCATTTTCAAGATTTAAAATGAATCATAAAATAGGTCTGCTCCCTTTCCCCCACACACATCCAAGTGAGAACTGACTAAATGAAAACCATAGTTTGGAAAATCATCCATGTCTTAACTCATGAGTTGACCTCCTGTTTATTTTCCGGGGAGGCAGGGGGATATCCTTACAGAGTTGCTGCTTGGAGATAAGTGACGATTGATTCTGATGGCCGAGGCTGCTCAAGCCACAGGGAATACACTGACTCTAAAAAAATCAGCCAATTTCTCTTGTTCAGGGAAAGGAGCAGCTTGCCTTCCAAAGGCTTCCTGAATCACAGCCCATTCTTGGTTAACCCATTCACGACCTGTCAAGATATCAGCTGTTGAGAACTTGGTGTTTCACGTTGGGATTTTGGTTGTAAGCTAAACTCAGAGCATCAGCAGAGATCATCACAGTTTTGAAGGAGAATTTAAAAGGAGAAAAGTCTTATTCACATATATTCTCATGTAAATGAGTAGGGTGTTTGTATTTTGTGTTGATTTCTATATCCCTAGCAGTTAAAAGAGTGCCAGAGACATGGCAGATATTTAGCAGATACTTTTTGTTGAGTTAATGGCTGGATGTAAAAATGGCAAAGAAAGTAACTTACAGTGTAACGTTCCAACTGAAGAAGTATCAAATCAGGAATGAAAAGCTTAATTTCAAAGCACCAGCTCCCCTGCTACTTTAGTCCATCTCTTCCCCTTTCTAGACCATTTTTACCATCTTCAAAATGGAGGGTTGTACTCACTGTTAATTTCAGTTTTTACGTTCCAAGATCAAGTCAGTTAGAATATACACAGCTCTATTTAAGATTGCTTTAAGCCTCAATGTCCCCCAACGTGGGATGCAAATCCTTCTCAGACCAAATGATGCCACTGAAATGACTGAATATGTTTAACTGAGACTTACTGTCCAAATTTCTTGGCTGAAAGATATGATGGATTAATCCCTTATTGTCATGGGCAGAGAGTGCATGAGTTCTGCTCTCAATGAAAGATGTGGTCCTCACTGGCAGGGCATAAGCAGAAGGTTTCTTACCCAAGCCTATAGTTTCTTGTGGTTTGCTTTACAAAGTCTTATGCAATCCACCCCCAACCCCACCAGCCTGACTAATGCATTTTATTATATTTTGCTGCAGGCAAGCTCATCTCTCCATGCTCCCCAAAATGCTATTTATATGCTGGCTGCAGAGCATCTTCTTGGGGTGCTCATCTGCTTGCTGCCTGCTTTCTCCTGTCCTTTGTCTCTCTTGTTAATCCTTAAAGGAATGTGAATATGTCAAAGATTATGCAGAGAGTTAGTGGCTAAGAAAAATCAAGAATCCGGACTCCTAATTCCAGATTTCCAACAAATGTGCCTCGATCACCACCCCTCCACCCTCCACCACCCCTGGGTGTTCTTTCCCATTTCCATGTGACTATGTATTCTCTTCCATTCTGCCTCCCTCTCCCAGCAAACTATCTTGTCCATAAATCCATGCAGGTGCTGATGAGTCTCTTCTTCCCAGCATCCCTACCGCAGGGGTAATTCCTGGTCTGTCTTCGGTTTTCCTTGAAATTCTTTCACTTTCAGGAGTTTTTTCCCCCTTCTACACTGGGCTGGGAAATCTTTGAAGACAAAGATAAAGTAGAAATGTGTTCAGTTGTAAATCATAGAAAACTGACTACTGGTCAGTTAAATAAGTAGTTTGTCTCCTTGCATATTAGGAAGTCCACAGGTAAATGGTTGCTGGCACTATTTGATTTGCTCAATGACGCATGTCATCAGGGACTCTGGTTCTTTCTGTTTTACCATTTTAATGTTTTTGTTTGTTTGTTTATCATTTTGTTTGTGGCACAAGAGGACAATAAGAGCTCCAGACATCACATCCACAAGGCTGGAGGAAGAGCATTGATAATCTCTCTCTCACTCTCTCTCCCCACAAAAGAACACTTTTTGTTGTTGTTTTGTTTGTTTGTTTTTCCCAGAACTGTCCCCAGGAAGTCCCTACAAGTTTCATAGGTAATGTGGTCATTCTTACTTTGAAAAGAGGCTGGGCAATTGGGGAACAGAATTGACCTCATTGGCTGTGATTAGTGATGGGCTATTTGGGACTGGACACTTCACCACCCTTAGCAAAACCTGGAGTCTATTATCAAAGAAAGAAGAGGGAATGGAGGGTTGGTCAATCTTATCCAAAATGACCTTTCCTGTTTGACCTGTCTCTTCTCTCCACTAAGTATCCTTCTGCTAACACTCTCCACAGATACGAAATGACCCATCTGAGACTGAATTTCTTTGTTAAAGTCATTGGTGATTCCACTAACATGATGTGTTAAGTCCATCTTTTTTCTTTTCTTGTATAACATTTGTCCTGCTCTCTTTGCAATTTGTAAAGTATATGAAGTCAGGAGTGTTATCTTATTATTTAGCATGAGGAAGATGAAAATTGTAGTACTACTCTGCTATTAAATTTGTGATTTGGGTTGAATTACTTAACTTCAGAATGCCTCCACCTCTTGCTGTCCAAATAAGAAGGTTTGCAAACCTAGGTCATAGGATCATAGAGTTGTATGACCACTGAATATGTCAATGATTTAAACCATTTAGAATGGTATCTGGTACATAGACAGAACTCTGATTGCCAGTCCTAGTACTAGAATTAACCATTACTGTTAGACTCTCTGAGCCTCAGTTCCCCCATTTGTAATGGGGAATTGAACGAGGTTATTTCTAAGGCTCCTAGTGCTGTTCTTATGTATTATTCCATTAGAAAAATCCTAGGGAGCAGTTCACATAATGGTGTCTCAATAAATATTTGCTAAATTGAATTGGCTTATCTAAATAATAGACAAAATCATCAGTAGAACTGTATCATGTGTAAGCTCTGACAGAATTGACTTGCAAACTTTAAATGGTTTCCTATTGCTTCTGCTTATTAGATGGAAAAGAATCCATAATCATTTGAGAGAGAAAAGTATTTTTAAAGGAAACAATCTGTACTCTGACTCCAGAGTTCTTCTTGCAGTAACAGATTGCTACCTTCCACAGGTAGACAGAAACCTGACCCGCTTTCAGCTCCAAATCGAGGAGCAAATTGATTTCTGGGATTCAGAAATTCTTTCCATTACCTCAAGGAAAGAATCCACTCAAGCCACGGACAGTGGGCTTTTTTAGTCAAATCTGACATGTCCTGAATGAAGCTGTCCTGTCTGTGACATGCCTCTTCATTTGCAACATTTATAATGATACTGTCCATTTTTCCCCCATGTTTGCTTGCCACAGAAGTGTGAATAATTTGGCAGTGCCACTGCCAACCAGCTCTGTCAAACTCCATTTAATTTTCACATGCAAGTAGAATGTCCCTTGAAAGTTACATTGTTAAGCTCTTGATGTTGAACTGATATTTTCTCGGTATAGGTTGTGCATATACAATGGTGACTAAGTAACATCAGAGATGTAACAGCAGGCAAGCTGAATCCACTGTGAGGGACTAAGCTGGAACCCAAACCATAAAAAGAAAGTTTGCATGCAATAGGGCAGCAGCTTGTGATGAAACTATGGTTACGTGTCAGAGCTCAATGCGGTGTGCTGAGTTACCACCATTGCTGAGAAATAAGCTAACTGATACCTGAACTCCAGGTGTCACGTGCGCATGCGTGTGGACCATTCCATTACTTGCTGAAGGCAAACAAGACCTGCATTATCTTCTCACAATGATGCATTTCAGTTATGACATGCTTGGTCTGACTTGAATGCTTGAGTTGAAGTCATCTGTGTACGATATACATAAATGTTTAATCCCGCTGACTGTTCTTCGGGATCTGAGGCAAATTATGTGACTATCTTTCCACGATGTTACCACTCAAGCTTTCCAAAAGCAGAAGATCAAAACAGCATGTTTATGGCTCATCCTCTGTCTGCCAATCTTCTTTCTTTTCTACATTTTATTTTTATGAACCTGTTCATCCCCATGACGATGTTAATAGCCAATTTCTCTCTTCTGCTGAGTCGTTTGCTTTCACTCACGTGTGAGCAGTTCTCTGTAAGGAGGGGTGAGCATCTTAATTCTGCAATCACCAAACTCCATGCATCAGTTCCCCCAAGGGCACGCTGGGTGAGCCCTAAATCTACACGTGCAGACCGCCCCTTCACTAATCACATCGGCTAATGGAGTTTGCTCTAATTCGTTTAATTACTCAGCTATAATTGAATCCTGATGGGAAGTTGAGGTTCTATCCAGAATTATTCCCCTTCTTCTGTCCAGGAGGTGGTAAAGCAGCCAGTTCTTCTCCCCAGCAGGCACAGGACAGTTTGCAGATGGTTTCATCCCTCCATATTCTGCGATGGTTTCCAGACTGGGAGGAATTATGACAGTGAGACTTGTAGTCACCATTACCCAGGAATCGTTCTCCTGTCTGTCTGTCTGTCTGTCTGTCTGTCTCTCTCTCTCTCTCTCTCTCTCTCCCTCCCTCTCTCCCTCTCTCCTCTCTCCCTCTCTCCCTCTCTCTCTCTCTGCATCATCATAAGTAAGCCTTATAACAAAGCACAATGATCCATCCTAAGAGCTCCCTGAAGTTTGGCTAGAATATGCGTGCATGAATCCTACTTTTACCTGACTGAGCTAGCTACAGCCAATTTGGAGAACCCAGGCAACTCTTTCTCAAAATCTGCTCCTCTGACCACCTGCAGTAGTATCCTGGAGCAGTGGTCTCAAAGTGCGGTGTGCAGAATCCCAGCATTAGCACCACCTGAGAACTAGTTAGAAATGCAAATTCAGATGCATCACCCAAACCCACCAAATAAGAATCTCTTGAAGTGGGACCAGAAATTGTAACAAATCCTGCAACTGAACTAAAGCATGATAAGCACTGATCTAAAGCTCTTTTAAAAATTCAGATTCCCGGGCCTGCTTTACTGCTTACTGAAGAAGAATTCATTAGAGGTAAGACCTGCGGTAGACAGGTAGGTAGGTAGATAGGTAGATTATATAGGTAGGTACATAGTTGTGTGTGTATGTGTGTGTGTGTGTATGTAAATTTATAGTTTGAAATAATTTAGATTTACAGAAGAGTTGCAAAGATAGAATTCTCATATATGCCTCCCTTAGTTACCCCAAATGTTAAACCTTAAATAACCATGTACATTTATCAAAACTGATAAATTAACAATGGGACAATACTATTAACTGAGTTACAGAGTTTATTCAGATTTCACCAGTTTTTACACAAACATCCTTTTTCTCTCCAGCATCTAATTCAGTTTTCCGTTTCTCAGTCTTTTCTCTTGTTTCATGACCTCGATGGTTCTGAGGCGCACAAATAAAGTATTTTGTAGAATATCCCTCAATTTGGATTTTTCTGATTATTTTCTCATGATTAGATGAAGGTTATGGATTTTGGGAAAGAGTAAAACATAAATGGGGTGCCTTTATCATCACATCATTAGATGGGGGGGCATGGAATCAACATGACTTAACAGTAGTGATGTTAACTTAGTGATCTAGTTAGTATTTTAGTGACGGAGTATCTGCCAGATTTCTCCACTGTTAAATTGCTCTCTCACTGGGACATTATGGGTGGATCTGACTCTGACACAAATCCGGAAAACACCCCTATCCAAATAGGAAACCTACTTACTCAGACCAAAACGTGGTGCGATGGCTAAAATAAAGTTACCCATAGCAATGAAAAAAAAACGCTCTCTCTCTCTCTGTCTGTCTGTCTGTCTGTCTAAATATATATACATATATATATATACATATATATACACATATATATGTATATATATATATATATATATATATATATATATACACATATATATAATTCTGTAGAAGAAAGTCACTAAGCGCAGCCTACACTCAAGGAAAGATAGGGGAATTAATCTCCATCTCTTCAGAACAGTATCAGAGAAGTTGTAGACATATGTTAAAAGCACCAGAATAACTAGTAAATATTTTGAGAAAGATACTTTTAAGCTATATACATGTTCACTGTTTCCTTATAGTTTTCCACACTAATTTTAGCATTCATCAGTGGATCTTATGTGCAGCAATTTTTGCTATATAATGTTCTAATGGTAATATTCCATTTTCCTTGTTCCTTCTGCAGTTATTATCTAGAATTTTTCTGTGAGGGAGATTCATTCCTTCTTATGTATGTATGTATATATGTCTTTGTATCAGTGGAATATAAGGGTGTGTTATATTCCTTGAATAATCATTCAGGGCCATAGTTATTTAATTTATTGTTCATATTGTTCTAGCTTTGTTCATCGGATGCTCTTTCAGGTGGCTCCTGTATCCTTTTGACATGCCCCATATTATCTTTTTCCTTTGTGTACCCCTCTCTCTCTCTTTCTCTGTCTCTCTCTGTCTCTCTCTCTCTCTCTCTCTCTCTCTCTCTCTCTCTCTTTCTCCGCCTCTCCAAACATGAGTTTACACCGATATTTCTGATGCTGTTCGGCACCACATGGTTCATTCTAGCCTTACTCTTTTTCTTATGTATAAATTGTTTCTCTAACAGTGATAAACCTGTCATCCATTATCTACAACTCATTTACTGTTTTCTTCAGCTCAAATATGGAAAACAGTTCCAGAATTGCTAACTCATATCCTTGTGAAAAATGTACAGATCAGAGTACCATTTTATGTACAGCTCTTTTTGTCTTTAGCCTTAGAGTTTCGAGTCAAACATTATTTTTAAACATTATTTAGGTCAACCCCTTTCTACTAATCTCTTTCAGTGAAATGTCCTCATACATTTGTTATACAGTTAGATTTCATTTGTCACACTCCAGATTCCATTCTAGGATCCCTTGGTATCCAGCTTGAGTTTTTAAAAGTTGCAAACAGTAAAGTACATTTGTTGTGCTGTGTTGTTCCTAAGGTTTTGACCAGTATGTGGAGTCATGTGTCTAACTCCACGGCACCGTCCAGCACCACTGGGGTAATTTCCATTACCCCAAAACGCCTGTCCACTCCCTTGTAGTCACCTCCTTCTTTCCTCCCAACTCCTGGCATCTACTAATCTAGTTTCTACCCCTGTGGTTTTTGCTTTTTCTAGAATGTCATATGAATAGAAGTTTACGATATATAGTCTTTTTGGTTTGACTTCTTTCACTTATCAAAATGCATTTAGGATTTATTCATGTCCTTTCACAAATCAGTAGTCCCTTTTTGTTGCTGAGGGGTATTCTATTGTGTGGATGTACCACAGTTTATCTATTCATCTTTTAACAGATGTTGTAGCTATTCCCAGTTTTAGTGATTATGAATAAAATTCCTATAAACATTTGTGCATACATTTGCATGAACATGTTTTCAATCCGCATGGATAAATACCTAGGATTGGAAATTCTGCTTGATATGTGAATTCTATATTTAACATTTTGGGATTGTCAAAGTGTTTCCAAAGTGGCTGTATGATTGTGCATTCCCACCAGCCATGAACAAGCATTCCTATTGCTCTACATTTTCTCCAGGATTTGGTATTGTTAGCTTTTTAAAAAATGCTATTTTAATAGGTATGTAGTAGTATATCATTGTGATTTTAATTAGAATTTCCCTAATGATTGATGTTGAGCATCATTTCATGGGTTTATTTGTCATCTCTGTATGTTTTTTTTATAAATGTCTATTCAGATGTTTTATCCATTTTGAGTTTTTTTTCTTTTTATTGCTGAATTTTAAGAGTTCTTTATATATTGGGGATATAAGTCCTTCATTAGATACACGATTTTTACCCAGTATCTGGCTTGTGTCTTCATTTTCTTAATACTATCTTTCATAGAACTTTTACATTTTCATAAAATCTGATTTATCATTTTTTATGTATGTATTGTGCTTTTGTTGTCATATCAAAAACTCATTGCCATTGTGGTTTTTATTTGCATTTCTGTAATGATTAGTGACACTGAGTATTTTTTCTGCTGGCCATCTGTATGTCCTCTTTAGAGAAGTGTCTCTTTATGCTACCTGACATCAAATCACACTACAAGGCATCAGTAATCAAAACAGCATGGTACTGGCATAAAAACAGACACATAGATCAATGGAACAGAATAGAGAGCCTAAAACTAATTCCATGCCTATATGGTCATTTAATCTATGACAATGGAAGCAAGAATTTACATTGGAATAAAGACAGTCTATTTAATAAATGTGGCTGGGAAAACTGGACAGATACATGCAAAAAAATGAAATTGGACCACCTTCTTATGCCTATAATATACAAGAATAAATTCAAAATGGATTAAAGACTTAAATGTAAGACTCTAAACCATGAAATTCCTGGAAGAAAATATAGGAAGTAAACTCTCAGACATTACCCTTAGTAATATTTTTACTGATATGCCTCTTTAGGCAAGGGAAACAAAGGAAAAAATGAACAAATGGGACTATATCAAACTAAAATTTTTTTTTTTCCCAGCAAAGGAAACCATCAACAAAACAAAAAGGTGTCCTACTGAATGGGAGAAGATATTTGCCAATGACACATCTGATGAAAATTTATTTAAAAACTCACACAACTCAACACCAAAAAAAACAAACAACCCAATTAAAAAATAGGTAGATGATATGAAGAGACATGGGGTGCTAGATGGGGACTGGAGTTATCAGGGAGACCACTTCAGGGACAGTGTAGATGCCTGACCACTGCAGTGTACACCTGAAGCTGAATGATATTGAAGGTCAACTGTAATTAACTATATACACACATAGTCACAGGACGTGGAGGACAGCATAGGGAATAGAGTCAATGGAATTGTAACAGCTGTATACGATTTCAGAGGAGTAGTAGATTGGGGGAGGGAGTATATCACTTTGTGAATGGTATAAATGTCTAACTTGCTTTGTACATCTGAAGCTTAAAAAAAAACAGAACAAAAAGAAAGAAAGAAGAAGAAAAACTCATGGTCAAACCTAAGGTTATACAGATTTCCCATTTTCTTCTAAAAGTTTTCTAATTTCATATTTTACAGTTGTCTATCATCCATTTGGAGTTAATTTTTGTATATAGTGTGAGGTATATGTCAAGATTCACTGTTTCTGCATATGGATATCCAACTGAAACAGCATCATTTGTTAAAAGACTATCCTTTCCTCATTGATTGCCTTTCTACCTTTGCCAACAATCAGCTGACTACATTTATATCGGTCTATTTCTGAACCTCTTTCGGTTCCATTGATCTAAGTATCTGTCCTGTTACCAATTCCACACTTTCTTGACTACAGTAGTTTCTCAGTAAGTCTTGAACTTGGGTAGTGTGAGTTCTCCTATCTTGTTCTTTTTCAGTGTTGTTTTGACTATTCTGGTTCCTTTGCTTTTTTCTGTGTAGGTGTTAGAATTCGTTGTTTATATATATTTTTTAAAGCTTGTTGAGATTTTGATTGTAATTGCAGTGAATCTGTAGGTAAAATTGGGGAGACTTTATTTAAATTTTAAAAACATTTCTTTCAGCCATATTTTATGGTTTTCAACATATAGGTCCTATACATATTTTATTAGATTTATACATAACCACCACATTTTTGGTGATATTGTTTTTAGTTTAAAATTCCAATTTTTCATTGCTGATAAATAGGTATATGATTGACTTTTTATTTTGAATATCCCTCAACCTTGTGCTACTCACTTTTTAGTTCTGGGGGCAGTTTTAGTTTAGTTTAGTTCTGGGGCAGTTTTTTTTGTTTTGTTTTGTTTTGTTTTGTTTGGAGGGGGAGGGTTCTACATAGACAATAGTGTCATTTACATATAGAGACACTTTTACTTTTTTCCTTTGCAACCTGTATGCCTTTTATTTCTTTTGCTTGCTTTCCCCATTCCTCTGACAACGATGTCCACTGCAGTGTTGAATAGGAGTGGTGAAAGGATAATCTCGCCTTATGGTTTCTCACTATTAAGCATGATGCTTGTAGGCTTTCTGTAGATGCCTATTATTAAGCTAAGGAAGTTCTCCTCTAATCTAAGTTTACAGTTTTTATCATGAATGGGTACTGAATTTGGTTAAGTGTTTTTTTTTTTTTTTCTGTATGGAGATGATCACATATTTTTTTTATTATTTAGTCTGATAATATGTAAATTATGATTAATTTTCAAATAATGACTCAGTATTGCATTCCTTGGATGAAATCCACTTGGTTCTGATGTATTATCCTTTTTTATGTATTGCTGGATCTGTTTTGTCACATTTTTTTGTAAGGATTTTTGCAAGTATTCTCTTGAATTGTATTGGTCTTTCTTTTTCTTTCTTTTCTTCTTTTTTCTTTTTTTTGTAATATCTTGGTCTGATTTGTGTATTAGGGTAATACTGATTTTATGAAATGAGTTATTTCCTCTCCTCTTCTATTTTCTGGAAGAGATTGTGGAGATTGCATTTTATTTCTTCATTAACTGTTTGGTAGAATTCATGTGAAAACATCTGAGCCTGAATATTTCATTTATGATTTTTTTTAACTGTGAATTTGGTATTTTGAATATATATATAGGATTAATTAATTTTCAAATAATTAATAGGATTATTTAGGGTACCTATTCTTTATTCAGTTTTGGTGCTCTGTGTCTTTCAAGGAAGTTTTCCATTTTATATAAGTTGCTGAATTAATTAGCATAAAGTTGTTTATAGTATTTTGTTCTTTCTCGTATTTCTTGAATTAGAAGCTTAAGTTGCTGATTTTGGATTTCTTTTTTTCTAATATAAACATTTAATGATATGTGTTTCCCTCTGAACACCACTTAAGCTGTAATCTATGCATTTTAATATGTTTCACTTTCATTTTCATTTAGTTAGAAATATTTTTTAAATTTTCCTTGGTACTTCCACTTTGATCCAAGCACCCATTTAGAATCCTGGAACCAGGAGCGATGATTAAGCAAAAGCTGGAGCTGTGAGAGTATATCAGTTGCTTAGTAAACTGCTGCATATTTCCCTGTCTTGACATTCCTAATGTCAATTATATGGTAACAGCTCTGAGAAGTCTGGAGTAAATGAATTTATTTTTTGATTTAATCTCCTCTTCTAGCATAAAATGGGTAATGCTAAGTATCTTACAAAGTTTTAAAGATGAAATGCCATACATAAAACACTTAATTGTGCCTTGGGCACATAGTACATGGTCAATAAAAATTTGTTACTATGATTTATAATAGTTGTTGGTGGTATTGTTGTCATTGTTTTATTGTTAGATTTATTTCATTGGTTCTGAGCTTTAAAAGTTGGTATGGGTTTGAAAGGGGAAAAAGAAAATCCTGGGAATGCAAACTCTGTATGTCACAGAGATAAACATAAGCTTTATCTGTTCCGAATTATTATTGCTATTATTATTATTATTAGTGTAATTTATTTATTGCAGCTTTATTGTAGTGTGTTGCATTCATTTTAAAGATCTCCCATCCATTTTGTCAAACTAAGCGTACCTCCCCAGAATCAATACCATCGGTACCCCTGGGCATAATTAGCCATTTACAAGTGCATTATAAAAAGAATGAGGCTGGGCAAATACCATGGAAAGTCACCAAGTATGCACAGCAGCTTGGGACTCAACGTGTCTTAAGTCTTCCTCATGCAGCACCATCACCAGTGAAATGCTGTGCCCTCAGAATTCAAAATCCCCTCGTCCCCATTTACTTTCCCTGCTTCCTCTGGTGTCTTTGCAGGGACTTGATTGGCTCTCTGCTTTCTCTTCTTGAACAGGTGGGCCCTGCATTGCTCAGTCGGTGAGAATCCCCCAAGAACGCAAAGACAGGACCATTGACTTTGACAGAATCATCAAGCAGCTCCTGGACACCCCCAACTCCAGGGCCGTCGTGATCTTTGCCAATGATGAAGATATAAAGTAAGGATGGCTGGTGAAATTCGTTTATATACATGTTGCAACTTTAGGAGATAGATCAGGATACTGGCAGAGAAAAGGGAAAAGAGCAAAGAATCAAATCCAGAATCACGTAGTGGCCGAGGCTGTGTGTGCTTTCTACCCCACACGTGTAATTACAACAAACTATGGAAGCAGTGGTGTGTTACTGTCATGTATTCACTACCTGCTGACAAAATAATGTATTCAATTACTTACAAAAAGAGAAAACCACCAGACCTTTTAAAGTTCCTTATGTTAAAAATATGTCCAAATGTAACAGATTTTATCCAAAGTTGGTTCCTCTTAAGGTAAATGAAAAAAATGTCTTATAATTCTGGCTTATTGCTATTGCTTTAGACTCAGTAGGTTCAAAACCACGCTTGTCATACCTCTATATTCTGTAATCTATTTTTTCCTCTCTTTTTCCTTACCTTGATACTTCCTTGGAGTGAAAAATCTGATTGTAATCCTGACTTTTCTTTTTTCCTCATGTGTTGCATTCTTGGCTAAGCCACTTGGAGCTAGCTTTTAAAATGTTTCTAGAACAAATATCCCCTGCTTGTTTTTCTGACCACTGCCACCCTGGTCCAGAATCTTTCTTTCTTTCTGTTTTAGAATGAGTAATAATTATACCTGATTAAGACCTCAAAAACTATGAAATGATCTAGGTAAAAAAATTCCATCCATCCTGTCCCTAAGAAGTTCTCCTCTCCAGATGTAATGTCTAATTATGAGTTTCTTATATATTCTTCTAGAGACACTCTGTATATTTTACCACAAATGGTTGCATACTATGTGTACATCTCCTTCTGCTTCCTGCTACCTTTTACATACCATTTATCATAGATAGCCCTGAATGTCAGTACCTATACATCCATTCAGTCTTTTTAATAGTTGTGCAGAATTTCATTTTATATCTTTGCTGTAATTACTAACTGTTCCCTTATTGATAGAAGTTTAAGTTTGATTATATATTTTTGCAATTATAAATAGTGCTGCAATAAATTCCTTTTTGACAAATTTTTGTGTACAAATATAAATATATACATATATGATATTAATGTGATATATATATATATATATATATATATATATATATATATATATATATACACACACACACATATATACATATATACACATATATATCAGACCCGGTCTTATTTTACTATAAGATTGGGTCATATATAATATAATATAATATAATATAATATAATACCAGGTCTTATATTAATTTTTGCTCCAAAAGACTCATTAGAGCTGATTGTCCAGCTAGGTCTTATTTTCGGGGAAACATGGTAATATCAATATAATACAAATGTGTAATAATATACAAATATATCATTATATATGTTTATCTTATTAGAATTTATAGCATAAATTCCTAGAAAAGAAGCTTCCAGGGCAAAGACATGTCTCTTCTTAAAAAAAAAAAAATATGAGTATTATCTTACAAAGAGGTTTTGCCAGGTTACATTTTCACTGATGTGAAAGAGTTATTTATTTATTTTATTATTAATCTTTGTCTTATGGTTTAAAATAATGCGTCATTGAATTTGAAGGTGAATGTCTTTTATTAAGGGTAACATTTCAGGGTCCAGGCCGTTGTTACATCCTCCTTGGATTACTGCTCTGCCATCATGGCAACCTCCCAGGCTTGTATTTGTCCCCTCCACGCGTGTCCTACACACTGCCTCTGACTCCATCCATCTTTCCAGTATTAAGCTCTGATCATAGGTGGCAGGATTGTTAAATAGAAAGAGTGTTAAACATGAAGTTGGGATACCTGAAGATTATTATGCTACTTAAATGAGCATTGTCTCACCTTGAGCAAGCTTCCACACCCATACCGCTTCCCATCTTCTCCACACCTCAGTTCTCCCACCAATAGAATGAAAATCCTTTTGAGCTCTTTTCATGGTGATCCACTCTCATCCTACTTGTAGACTTATTCATTCCATGCTCCCTCGCGTTTTGTGCACTGCAGGCAAGGGGGTCATTTG
Source organism: Rhinolophus hipposideros (assembly GCF_964194185.1). Lineage (NCBI taxonomy): Eukaryota > Metazoa > Chordata > Mammalia > Chiroptera > Rhinolophidae > Rhinolophus > Rhinolophus hipposideros. Next base: position 22,395,173 of record NC_138060.1, read on the forward strand.
TGTTTCCTCCCTCCCAGGTCTCTGTATGTTCTCTTCCTCACACTTGGAACACTTATTTTTCCCCCTTACTTCATCATTCTAATGCCATCTCTAACTGTTGCTTTCTGAGGGAAGGTGTCTCTGAACAGTGCAATATTGACAAGCTCTTCATAGTTTATGCCACTGGTGTCATTTTACATAGTTTGATCATTTGATTAGTGTTCACATTCTCCACTAGTCTGTAAGCATCATTAAGGTAGAGATGCTGCCTTGTTTGACTTCCTCTTGTGTCCTCAGTTCCTATCACCATGCTCAGTACATAGTAGTAGATGGTCAATAAATGGCATTAAATGAATGAATAAATACCTACTCTAATGCCCACTAACTACCCATAGTGTAAATACAAGCTTGGCTCTCTGAACTTCATGATGCCTTAAAATATGATCCTATTTCAATATTTAGATATCACTTCAACTCACCCAATTTTCAAACCAAAATGCATGACTCTGGTCTTCCAACATGTCCTAAGTGTTCCACCATCATGGCCGTGGCACATGATGTGAACCTGCTCTCCTTCTCTGCCTGTTGAAAGGGCATCTGTGTGTCAAGGCCTATTTCAAACATACCCTTCTCTGTGAAGCTATTTCTGATCACCCCTTACGTTTATCATTTCTCTCCTTACAAAATGGTGATTCTGTTCCTCTTAGGGCATTTTCTCCCATACTGTGTGATTTAGTTATTTAAGACAATTTTGTTTTCACCTTTGTCTTTTTGTTCCAGTTTTTTTTCAAATCTACCACTATCTTTCTTAATCATCACATAAGTCATTGTCATACCTATTTTAAACATTTTTAAATATGTGACATATTGATAAGGTGTGGCTTCACGTTTATTTTTAAATACATCGTACATAGCACATAAAAGTTTTACTGCAAATAGCTATAGCAGTTAGTTGGTTTTAATATTCTTGACTTACAGGTAATGTGAGGTTTTAATTTGGGTTATAAAAATGTATATAACCCTCTCTCTTTTTGTGTTGGGGCTTGTTTGTGCGTTGAATATTATTGCATACTGCATTTCATAGTAGTGATAGCAGGAATAGTTCTTGAGCGTAGTAATGAAAGTCAAGTGCATATATGAGTTTCTAACATGGTCTTAAACACAATGATGTCTGAAGAGTATTAATGACCTACAATGTTGTGTTATTTCTGTTTTCAGAAGATTTACCCTGTTGATGGAAAATTTTGAGATTTCTTAGAACATTAACTTCAAGTATTTTGCCAGAGAATAGCGGTGAAAAGACATTAACATCTAGATTTTGAAGCTAAAATAAGTGCTAAATCAATCATGGGTATGGATAATTTGGATTTTAGGCAAGAGTGGATTCTTTTTCTGGAGCACTATCTGATTATACAAGTAATATATGGCTCTTTTAAATCCATTAGAAAATGTGAAGAAGTTTTTTGCTGTTGCTTTTTAATAAAAGGAACCCTTATGTTTACTTGGCCCCCTGATTACTTAGAAAAATTGAAGGTTAGAGAGAATAATCATAAACTACTCGTATGATTTTTAAATCTCCTATAAAACTTGTAATCCAACACTCAGAGATAACCACTGATAAAATGCTAGTGTAATGTTTGTAATATTTTTTTTTCTACACATACATCAGTTTTTGCCAATAGAATCAGGATCACATTGAATTTTATATTTTGCTTTCAGCAAATGACATTTCACTTTTCATACTGTAAGTATTTTTAAATGGTTTAAACTTATTTATCTTAATAAATAAAACCACAATTTTACATAAATTTATTAAGGTGAATATCCACTTTTTGTATTTATGTCAGTTTCATCTTTCTTTACTTGTTTTACTTGGCTTTTCCCCATCATTTATTTTCCTCTTCAAAACTCATCAGCACCTCCTCAATGAATTGTGTATTATCCATATTTTCCTGATATATATATACATATATATATGTATATATATATGTATATATATATAAACTGAAATCAAAAACCAAAAACATTACCGTTTCTCCCATCCCCCACCCCCGCCACTGGCACCCATATTTTTCTGTGCTCTACGACCCTATACTTTTTAGGTCTCATCTGCATAATGCACCTATACTACAATTTTTGAGTTATTAATTTTAAATATTATCTATTAATTTCTTTTATAGGTAGAATTTGGCTCATTTAGACCTCCCTTATCCTCCCAACATCATTCTATCAGATTTTTTCTTAGTGTTTTTTTTTTTTTTACTTTATTAGTTTCAGGTGTACAAGACAAGGTAATACTTAGACGTTCATCATTTATATCCCTCACACTGTGAACCCCCCTCCTTTCATTTAATAAAAATCAGTGTTTACATTATTGTCCATATGTAAAGTAATCTTCAAGTTCCATTACTTTTCTTGGACACTTCCTTCCTGAAATCTCCATCTTTCTGGTTTATTCTAGAGTCGTATCTATTATATTAAGATTTTTTTCTCTCTCTTTCATTTTTGTTCATGGTTTATTTCCTCATTTTGCTGGAGCCATCCTCCAATTACTTCCTGATAAAGAGTAGTTAAGGAAAAACTTTTTTGCCTTTCATGCCTAAAAATGTTCTTATTCTGTTTTCACACTTACATGGTAGTTGGGAATTTAAAGTCTGGACTCATATTTATTTTTAAATATGTCATCTCTGGCACATAAATTCCTTACAGTAAACAGCTATGATGACTAATGGGTAAGACGACTAGTAACTTGCAGGATTCTTGAGGTTCCAATTTTAGATGGAAAAACCCACTGGGAATATATGCTAATTATGTTTGTACTGGAATCCTTTATGTGGTTAATATTAGAATTTTAGATTGTAAAATAAATGTTCCTCAGATTTTGGGACACATTGCTGTGTTTATTATCTTTTTTTTTTTTCTTCTGTTTCTAATTTCTTTGCATGTGTCCTGATTTTCTTTCTCTTGAAAGCTTTTAGGATATTCTCATTACTTCTAGAAATCTTAAATGTCGTCACGTTTGATTTTTCCTCATTATTTTGGTGAGCCTTTTTAATCTGGAAATTTTCAATGTTTTGGATTTGTTTTCATTAAATATATTATTTAAACATTTCTATCTATTTTCTCTCCATATTCATTATGGAAATGTTATTGATTTGATATACGTCTTCCTGGGTTCATTCTTTAAGACATTTAACTTTTCCTGTTTATGTTCTACCTTTTTGTTGTTTTGTTTTCTGGAGAATTTTCTTCACTTTCTTCTTTATCACTTATAACATAATTCTAATTTACTATTTTTTAATACCTAAGAGCTAGTTCTTGTTGTTCATTTCTATCTTGTTCTTGATTATATTATAGATATGATAACTCTTGTTTAAATGTATTTGGCATTTTGTTCTTTTTCATATATTTTTCTCTGCCCACCCCTCACTGGTTTCTTTTTCCTTGTTAGATTTCATCTGTCTGTGTGTTTGTTAGTTTCCATTTTGCATTGGCGATTTCCCACAATCATGGACGTTCCCATTTGAGTAAGATACTAAAAAGCGTTATGTACATGTCAACCGACAGAGCTCTCAGTGCTGGTCAGGCAGCAGTTGGCCTTTTCATTAGAGGATCTGCGTGTCAATATCTGGGGTCTTTTTTCCTGAGATGGTTCAGATTTTTCCAGAAAAGCTGTTTTCTGCCTGAGGCAACACACCCTTGGTCTCCAGAATTTTGTAAATTTACTAAAGGGCTTTCATATTTCAATACTTACTGGCAACTTTAACTTCTTCCCCCACACCTACCACCCTCATGTTTAAATCACCATCACTTACCCATAACCATCTGCTATTTGGGTGTTCCAAATATCAGAACCTATTCCTTACATTTTTATTAAAAATTACCATTCCATATCCTGCATGGGAGAATAAGAGAATCTGTTTTTTTTTCCATTCCATATATTATCTTTCAACCAATCCTACTGAATTTAGCCATGTACCTTTGTGATACTTGGTACCTTCAAATCCTGAGAGGCAAACAAACCACTTCTACTGTGATTTACCCATCAACGTTGTTTTAGTTGTAGCTTTCTCTGTTCTGCAAATGTAGTTACCGCCTGTCTATCCTCTGTTTTTCCAGAAACATTATTGTAATAACTTTTCCATGAATAACTAGTTGCCCTTTTTTTCTTTTATTTTTAATAGACCTAGCTCTTCTATAATGACAAATATACTTTTGTATCCTAAGTAACAAGGGCAAAATATTTTTGTATAAAAGTTAAATTCTATAAGTAAATGATATAAATTATGATTGATATTCAAATACTGTGTGTATTTGAATATTATTCAAATACCTTGTTGCCCATGTCAATTACATACTATTTTCATTTATAAACATGGGTTGTCTGTTTTTCAAACTTAATCTGGAGTTCTGTTCATTTTAATGAATAATTTAGGACCCTTAATTTAGACTGACATATTGCTTTCCAGAAATGACATATACCACCAGCAGTGAAGGAAGAGTGCTCATTAATCCAACCCCATGCCAAACTCACAACACAAAATAAAATAAAACAAACAAGAAGTGAATTTGACTTCTTGTTCTATTAGTTTGGTGCAAAAGTAATTGTGATTTTTGCAATTTTATTTTTAAGCTTTTAAACCGCAATTACTTTTGCCCAACCTAATAATTCACATATTCCTCCTTTCTAATACATGTGAATGATCAATTTATTTTGTCATTTATATTTTTCCTTTTATCTTTTGAATTTTAGTATGTTTGCCTATTTTCCTCAAGCTGCTTTGATAATTTTTCTTATTGGTTTACCAAATCTCTTTATATATTAAGTATATAAATCCTTTGTCTTGCTTTTTGCCTTTAATTATTTACTTTTTGAGAAATAGTAGCTGCTTTCCTCCTGCTTGATTCCTATATTGTATACATTCAACAGCTGCTCATTATCATAATATACCTTTTCCTTTTCCTTTCTACAGGCAGATCCTTGCAGCAGCCAAAAGAGCTGACCAAGTGGGCCACTTTCTTTGGGTTGGATCAGACAGCTGGGGATCGAAAATAAACCCACTGCACCAGTATGAAGATATTGCAGAAGGAGCCATCACTATCCAGCCCAAGCGAGCAACCGTGGAAGGTAAGGGTTTTGTCAGTTTATGATATGCTAACAGAGTGGTTGGTACTATGTAGGATGTTTAAAGCATGTGTCTCTTTCATGGGTTGGCATTGTTACATAATTTATGGAGATTGTTTTAAACTTGTAGCCCTGAAACATAAATGAGGCCACATATCTGCCTGTGTTTTAGTGAAGATTCCTTTTTTGAAGAGATCGTGTTATTTTCATAATAATATCACAATTAGCACTCATATATATATGTTTTTTTTGTGTTTTTATTTTTTCTTTATTTTTTTTTTTCTATTATGCCACAGGAGCTTTTTGAGAGAGGAGCATTACTTTTAGTAAGTAAAACAATCACAAAATTCAAGTGTATGCAAGTGAGCTATAGTTCTGAGGGAATAATTTCCCCTTGTAATTACCTTACCTTCCTAGCAGGATGACTACTGGGACCCTTTCTCCCATCACCTCTTGGGGTCTCTTCCAGGCTAGTGAGCCTGGGATTACATAGCATGCCACAGCTTTCAGGCACCAAAACTACCTTGCTTTCTTGGGTCTCTTGTTCTCTCTCTCGTTCTCACTTTCTCTTGCCTTTCTAAATGTCTGTTCTGTTCTTTTGCATTGCCTTCCTTCCTGCTGCAAGGATTCTTTGAGAAGAAGCAGGAGGAGAGGATATTTATTGGCATCCTTCTGATCTAACAAAAGTTGTTGATTATGATTTATTGTCTCCTCTAATTTGAAAAGAAACGTTATTTCTAAAGAAGACACTGCAACGAAAAGGCATACCTCACTAGTATCCCATCTTGGGTTCCTTTTCTGAGGGGCTAAGTCTCCAAAGAGTCCCTAAAACATGCTTTGTTCATTGAAAAGAACTCTATCCTCTCACTCAAAAAGGGATCAAATATTTGCATTTCTTTCTGTTCTGTCTCCACTCCAATCTCATTAATTATTCTCCCCAGCAGTCTGCATGACCTATGCAGGCCGTTTGAAGCCAGTCGGGTTGTGGTTCTGTCACTGTGGCCTTACTATGTTATCTGGGGAGATAATGATCCCACAAGTCCCCCATGTGTTAACTGGGTAACTTTGAACTAATTTCATTCCCCAGTACATGTCTGGAGAGGGTTGTCTGTTTTACAACCCAGGAAAATACATTTACCGATGAGCTGCAAGAATGAAACATGCTTTACCTATCTCTACTCCTTTCACTCAAGATGTACTTGAGGATATATGATGTGCCTTACTCTGTGCTTAGCTGGAAACATGAGGTGAGGACAAAATCCTAACCCTCAAAGCTTACAGACCTGAATGAAGGTGTAAGAAAATAGCCAATGACTATTTAACATGTGAAACACCATAGTGAAGTGCAAGATGGACACCACAAGGCACAAAGGAGATACTGTGGAAGTTTCTCTGGAGGGTGATTGTTGGAGTTGGAGAAGGTTCCTACAGGAGGTGAAATATGAATGGATGACTTGGAACTCATTGGGCAGGTGATAAACAGAAGCCCCAGGAGAAGCTCCCAACGCAGGAGATAGGAACAGAGTGAAGAGGCAGGGCCCATCGGGGTAAGCAAGTAACTCATTCTGCAGCACAACCCTGCATGTGGCCATCCTAACATTCTTCTGTGTTTTTTTTTGTAATAAATTGTCCATTTATAGGGCTTTGGGAAAACCCTTCCCTCTCCTAGAGTACCAGCTGCTGCACTGTTTGCCAGATTGACTCCTTTCTATGTTTTGGGTGTCTGCTTAGACATTCATTTTCCTTGGAAGCCATCTGTGACCATTCCACCCCAGCCAAATCTGGGATAGGAGCCCTTTCTATTACTTCTACAGCATCCTACATGTGCCCTACCATCGTAGTGCCTCTTGACTTGTCCCTATCTGGGAATGTATCTGTTACGCACCATTGTACCCTCAGCGCCTAAATCTTGGCCTGGATTTGGCAGGTGATCTAATAGATTTTTAAGTGGTTGGATGCCTGGATGGATGGGGAGGAATCACAGATGACATGAGGACCTGGCACAAAACGGGGCTGAGAAGTGGGGCAGAGTCAGATTGTGCATGGTCATGGAAGCTGTACTACGAAATGTGTACTTTATTCTGAAAGTCTGAACATCATCTGGGAATATAAGTGGAGTATGAGCAGAGGGGTTAGAAAGCTCACTCAGGTGACTCTATGGAGTGAAATCTAAGAGTTGGGTGAGAATCAAAGGAAAGAAATAGATTGCAGTGTTTCTGCTGAGATCCTCTCTTCCTGAGCTACAGACATCATATATACATAAATGCCCACAGTCTATGATCACTAGCCTATTTCAAGATATTCTAGGAAATTATTAAGCATCTCAAAATTGTTATAAATTATTGAAACAAAGTATGTTTTTCCATGCATGTATAGGGATATGCAAAGTTATTCAATGAGGTACAAAACCACATCTCAGGATCTGCCCAAATAATATGGGATCCTAAACATTGAAATGGGAGAGAAATATTATATATTTATATATTATATATTTACATATTTATATATTATTATAATATATTAATATTATCAATAAGAACTGTTATCGGGGTGAGATGAAGTGGTAAGTCTTTGTGCAGAACTCTCCCCTGCTACCCAGAGGAAATAATGAGGAACTTCACTTGGCTATTTAGAAATGCCGTGACTTCTGACTTACCATTGTCTTCCGTATCACGACAAAGTACAGCCAAGATTTGTTCACTGACACAGACGATGGGACATCAAGAGTGTAGCTATACATTTACAATGTCACATGCCAAAGAAATGAAAAAAAACAACAACAACAAAAAACACAAATGCATTCTGTTGCACCAAGGTTTCTGAACAAAGCTATGAAATATCTCAAATGAAACTATAAATGAAGCATAAGTCTATATGGCAAGTAAGTTTTCCCTTCCTGTGTATTTATTTTTCCTTTTTGGTAGATGTTTCATAGTGTATTCTGCTGGGGTAGAACATCATCTAAATACGTACTCATAATACTGCTACTTCTTTGTATCTTTGTGTTATATATGGTTATACCTTCAAAGGTAAATAGGAAAAAGCTAATCAATAATAAGTATTTTTTTCTTTGATCCATATTTTTAACATGTCAGCAAACATCTGAAATTTGTGTTGGTCTTTTCTGTATCTACATAAATAATTAACAATAAATTGCCTGAGGCCAAAGTGCTAGCAAGTACATTACTCCTGTGAAAGTAGCCTTCGTCTTTTATCTTCTATCTGTATTTATTTTTCATTTGTAGAAAAAAAAAGCCTCAGTGTTTGCCAGTCAAGGGTGTCATTGTTCCCGCTTTCACTTTGATGATGATAGGAACTGTGCCCAGAAAGGTTGGCTGTGGCCCGCTGGCTGCCCAGCATTCACGGGAGATCCCAGAATGTCTCCAGGACTTGGCTGCACTCCCCAGCTCTCAGGCCAAAACCCCTTTGTAACTTTTAGTGTCTCTGCATTGTGTGATGAGCCAGGGGAATCACTGGCGTGTTCTGCTCTTCTATCGCTGCGTTAACTAGGACTCTCCGTCATCCTCTCCAGCCATCAGCGAGAGCAAAACATGCCCACGTCGCCTTCAACTCGCTGTCCCCCAAAGAGCTCGGCTTCTCTGAAAGAAGGCTGCCCTAGGCATCCTCTGATTATAGCCAGGAGAATCACGGAGCAGCGTCTTTCCATCTGGGCCAGAATCACTCACATTAAGGAGCTAGTGTAATGAAGGGTGAATTTTCAAAGCTAACTATAATGACTCTGACTATTGGTGATGATTTTCAAATGGGTCTATAGAACAGCTTGGTTCGTGAATTAAATCTGCGATATTTGTAGGAAAAGACAAAAAGCGCTCTGGACCCGGCATACAAAGTTAGGTATTTCATGCTTTTCCACTCAAGATTGAAATGAATACTTTCTTTATTTTTCCTAATACCAGAAAGATCAAAGCTATAAAGAATTGAACCAAAACATTTCTGGCTTCAATTTTGATGTGTCCTACGTTAGCCTTATTTTATCACCTGGGATATTCTACATATGTCACCAGGTTTTGTTAGGTGAATGGCAGAAAACATCAAGAAAGAAAATATTGCCTTAAACCATAATACTATTTCTAAGCAATGTATAAGCTTTTTAGACCTCTAACCTTGTTGGATAAGAGAGCAGTCAGAAAATTCCATGTTCAGTGTCAAGACAATTTCTTTCATTGGGTCTTTTATAAATGTTTACAAGCTCTAGCAGGGTATTAGGCACTAATTTAAACACAGATACAGCAGGTGAAAGTCTAGACCAAGTCCCAGCTCTCATGAAGTCACTGTCTTAATGTGGAGATGGCAGATGATAAAAAGGACATAAATAAGAAAGTGCTCTATTAGGATAATCACACTAAAGCACATTTCCTTAAAGACCAGCTTGTAAATTATGGAGATGTATAAGAGAAAGAAAATAGACCAGACAGCCAGGATATAATGCAAGTCAAAACATAGATTGGGAGGGTGTAGATATAGGTTACTAGCTCAAGCCTCTCTAGCAGTCTACGTTCCTGGAACATATTCATAGCAGATCCTTTCACTGCCTAAAATCCATCAAGGTTTCCTATTTCCATACTTCGTATTGATCTGAAAAAAAATATTTTTTCTTCAAAACAGATCAAATAATTAATCTTTTTAAAAGACTTCCTGCTTTTCTCAGAGTTAGTCTACCCAACGAAACCAAATTCATTGCTCTCCCAGTCCAAAATGTGCCCCTTATCCCCTTTGCAGAAAACGCCAATCATACTGTCATGTTCATAGCACTCACAACTAGAACTTGGAGGGCAGTGCCGACAGCCTGTGGGTTCCGTGTGATTTCCCACATTTATTTCTACACCCTTGGTATTTACTAAGGGATATAGCACAAAGTAAGTTTTGTAAAAGCTAAATTTAGTTTTTCTTTCTATTATGTCTGAATGTACCTATAATACCTGAATTAGCAAAGGACTCACGTTTGTATGGATTTGAAGTTTTCTCAGGATGGGGAAATATTCATCCAAAATGGTTTATCTCTTTGGCTGTTTATTTTAAGATATTTAGTAGAAAAATGTACTTAACCCTCCAATTTAGGGTCTCACCAGCAATTTCAATGTAGGTTTATGCATTTTTTTCTTTCGCTTCCCTTTGCAGTACCTCTTGCCATCTTTGTTTATCTTGCCTTTCTTTTCAACTTTGCAGAGGCTTCCTGTGCAGGACTGGCAAAATTGCTCAATTTGTTGAAATGTTGCAAACATACAAGGGAAGCCTCAGCTCTCACTCCCCAGAAAGTAACAAGTGCAGATAAGGCTGCCTCTGTTTGTCTTAGACATTCCAGTGGGAACTTTCCAGAATGCACTGCTTGTACCAATAGGATGGACTGAGGAAGGGAGGGCAAGCAGATCAGAAGGGTGAGAATATATCTGCGTGAAGAATAACAGCATCTTATTTTTAAATGTGTGAGGCTTAAACTTGAGATGATTGGCCTTGAGCAAACGGTAAGAATTATAAACAGAGAAATCTGCAACCTAGATGTCTCCTGCAGTCTGAAACAGTTAACTTGGAGTTGCTTTATATGCACACAGTTCTAGATTTGGAGCCAGGCTGTCTTGTTTCAGAGGATAGATGCTGTCTTTCTGACTTCACTTAATTGGCCAATCATTTCCTAATCAGCAAATATGTAAACCAACAAGAAACTATCTATTCTATATGCAAGCTTTGCTGTTGATACCCCAGAACACTGAACACTCACAGCCAATACTCTGGTCTCTAGTATGTCCCTCTGGTTGAATTTTTGGCTACCTAGAACTAGCTCTTTTTGATCCCAATCTATTTATTTCAGTATTAGGTAGGTATTACCGTAATTGTTTAATATAATTAAGAATTATATAAACCAGTGAAGTGAATGGAGAGAGAATGAGAGAGAGATGCTATTTCACAGCAAACAAATTTGAATTCTTTGGAAAGATTTGGTAAAACTTTGTCACTATTAGTTGTGGGCAACACAAGACTAAATTTGGAGAGAAATCATAAACAGTATAAAACTACTGCACTTAGATTATTGTGTAACTCCCTTTAAGTTTTCATTTCACTTTAAAAGCCACAAAAGTGAATTTCTTGTAATTAATTATTGTTTTCAAGATTATGATAAGGAGGCCAATCAGGTGACGCATAATCACAAAAAAAATACCTTGATCCTACAGAAGATTGACAAGAGACTCTGTGTGTGTGTGTGTGTGTGTGTGTGTGTGTGTGTGTGTGTGTGTGTGTTGAGTTAAAACATTTAACGTAGTTGGGTATTTTTAATGATTTATTGCAAAGATAAAAATTTTTGTTTAACTGACTAATTTTGGGTCCCAATTATATTTAAGTATAAAGTTTCCAGTGTACTTTTGTTTGGGCTTTTCTTTTCTAGGACTTAGTTTTCTCACCTGTAGATGATAGGGTTCAGCTAGATTATCCCTAAGATTCCTTCTAGGAGGAACATTCTAAGAGTGATTACCTATTATTTCTGCCTACCCAGAGTCCATTCCCTCTTCTAATTGTAGCCCTCACCTTTTCACCTTGGGAATCCACCCTCTACTGTCAGCCCATGTGGCTCAGATGAGACTGACTGAAACCCTTGGCTCTGAGATCAGGCACAGAGCTCCTATCACATCTCATATCACAAAATAAAGATTGTTTTGCAGCTAGCACATGAACCAAGGCAGACAACGGTTATGTGTTATGTTGTCTAATTCCTAAACATTTATTGCAACTTTCGAGGAAGCCTCCTCTCTCTCTCTCTCTCTCTCTCTCTCTCTCTCTCTCTCTCTCTCTCTCTCTCTCTCTCTGTCTCTGTCTCTCTCTGTCTCTCTCTCTCTCCCCCTGCCCCCCCAAGCCAGACCCCAACTTCACAAAAAGAACCTGCATGAAAACATCAAAGACCTGAATGCTGGAGAGGAAGTCATCAAATCCAAAGGCATCAGTTGACATTCCCTAGCCCTTCTGAGCCTGAAGTCTGCATCTGGACTTCTCATCTTTATAAACTTACAGACTCCTGTTATTTGTATAAGATCCTTCAAAATGAGTTTCTGTAACTTGCAACTCAAATGACTTACCAAATATGGTTGAATTTTAGGACGGCCTTCTTCTAAGCATTTTGTTCCACCTTAGGTTACATCCTTTCTGAGTTACATCTTTCCAAGTGCTATTTACCTTCTCTTCCTTTTTCTCCCTTCTTTATTCCTCTCTCATGGCATCTGTATATTCTCCAAACCTCACAGTGAGTCTCATCTACCCTGTGGTGCATTCTTTCCTTCATCACCTCAGCCTTGTTCTGAATCTCATTCTCTCAGGCACAAAGTGTCTATTCTGCTTATGAAGTGTTTTCATTTATAGTCACTGATTCTATTTCTATATAAGGGGAATGCTAACTAGAATCTCAGTTATAAATGTATATATGCCTGGCAAATGCAAATGAACTGTCAGATCACCCTCCAGAAAGCTAATTGTTTAAGAATTGAGCAGGCACTTGAAAAAGAACTTCTAAAGGAAGAATGACAAAATGAGTCTGACTCAGTAAGAAAGTCTCAGTAATCAGAAGGAAAAGATTAAATTCCTTCTTCCCAGGCCATCACCTATTGAATTTATACATGAATTCTACAAGGAACAAGCAGACTGTTTATAAAAATGGATCTCAGTCAGAACAGACTAAGCTGCACTGTGGTAATAAATACGCTCTCAATGGACTTATCCGACAAACAAATATGGCTCACCCATGTGAAGTCTATCATGGCCTCCATGTATTTCTTCCACTTTTTAGGCTGTTTCTATCTTATGTTACTTCATTACTAACATGTGCTGTGCAACGCTGTTAAAAAGAGAGTGGCAGATTCATACACCATTCTAAGATGCTTTTATCTGAAAGGGATATACATTATTTCTACTCTTACTTCACTGGCCAAGGCTAGTCAAAGCCAGTTTTCTCTTCAAAGGAGCTTGTGCATGGAAATAAAGGAGAATATTGATGAACCTAATTCATGTCTACCTCATGCTCCAATTAACTAAACACTTTGTCAGCTCTCAGGACACTAAAAGAAATGCTCTAGAACCTGCTAACCGCACATCATATGAAGAGAGTGGCATTCTCCTCTATTTTGCCCCAGCCCTCCGAGCAGCTTTGAAACCATGTGTCTTGACAGCGGTGCAAATATGTGGATTCCAGCATTACTAGAGAACATGGTGCTTGGAGGAGCCCTGGCCATGCCACTGTGCCCATAAAATGCCCAGAGGAAAACAGCAATACCTAGAAAATGGAAGCTACTCGGTAGGCTGGCTTGTGAGAACATGTGTGACACCCTGAAGTAGATATTCTGTATGAGCCACGTGGAAAGTATCGGTGGGGCTTTCAGGACGTATTTATTCCTGTAGGCTGTGAGATTTGGGTAATCCCTGGCCAGTCACAGGCAGTGTCGTGCCTACACCAGCGTCTCTCCCAAGATCAAAATCATGAATAATAAAATGGCAATAGCTACATACGTATCAACAATTACTTTAAATGTAAAGGGATTAAATGTTCCAATCAAAAGACATAGCATGGCTAAATGGATAAGAAAACAAGACCCTTACAGGTACTGTCTACAGGAGACTCACTTCAGATTGAAAGACACACGGACTCAAAGTAAGGGGATGGAAAAAGATATTTCATGAAAATGGAAAAAAAAAAAAAAGCTGGGGTAGCGACACTTAGATCAAATATACTTTAAAACATGGCTGTAACAAGAGAAAGTAGAACCCAAGTAATTCCAGGTCTGGGTATTTTTGCCCAAAATATTACTGTGAAGGAACATGTTCATCCATATGTTCATTGCAGTTTTATTTACAATGGCCAAGATATGGAAGCAGCCTGGATGTTCGTCAATGGATAAGTGGATAAAAAAGAGGTGGTACATATATACAATGGAGTGTTATTACTCAGCCATAAAAAAATGAATGAAATCTTGCCATCTGCAACAATATGGATGCACTTAGAAGGTACTGTGCTGAGTGGAGTAAGACAGAGAATGACAAATGACATATGATTTCACTTATATGTGGAATCTAAAGAATAAAGTTAACAAACAAAATAGAAGCAACTCATAGATACAGAGAACATTTTGATTGTTGCCAGCTGAGAGGGGGTTGAGGAAGTAGTTGAAAAAAGGGAAGGGGTTAAAAAGTACAAATTCATTGTGACAAAGTAGTCATGGGGAGCTGTAGGATATAGCATTAGGAATATATTCAATAATATTGTAATAACCATATGGTATCAGATGGGTACTAGAATTATCAGGGTGATCACTTCATAAGTTACGTAAATGTCTAATCAGTATGTTGTACACTTGAATATAATAGAATATTGTATGTCACTGTAACTAAAAAAATTGAAAAAAAAATTAAGTCAGTTATATATAAATAAATAAGTAAGTAAATAAATAAATAAACATCATACAAAGTATATTCACTACCTTAAAAATTCTTTGTGTTCTGCTTGTATGCATCTCCACCACTGCCCTCCTGACACTTACTACCCCCGCCCCACATCAGCTGGCAACCCCAGAACTTTTTAACTGTTTTCAGTTTTATTTTTTCTAGAATGTCACATCATTGGAATAATATAGTATGTAGCTCTTTCAGATTGGCTTTTTTCGCTTAGTAATATGAAATTAAGTTTCCTCCAGGTGAATGTACCACGGTTTACTAATTCATTCAACTACCAAAGAACATATTGGTCGCTTCCAAGTTTTGGCAATTAACAAATAAAGCTGCTATAAACATCAGCATGCTGGGTTTTTTCTGGACATAAGTTTTCAACTTCTTTGGGTAAATACCATGAAGCATAATATTTGGATCCGATGGTAAGGTTGTGTTTAGTTTTGTAACAAACTGCCAAACTATCTTCCAAAGTGGCTGTACCATTTTACTTTCCTCCAGCAACAAATGAGAGTTCCTTTGGCTCTACACAGTCATCAAAATTTGGTGGTGTCAGTGTTCCACATTTTGGCCTTTTTGGTAATGGTATCTCATTGTTTTAATTTGAATTTCTCTGTTGATATAGGATGTGAACCATATTTTCATGTGTTATTTACCATGTGTATCTCTTATTTGGTGAAGTGGTAGTTAAGATCTTTGGCCCATTTTTCAGATCAGGTTGTTTTCTTATTGTTGAGTTTTAAGGGTCCTTTGTATATTTTGGATGACAGTCTTTTATCAAATGTGTTTTCAAATATTTTCTTCCCATCTATGTCTTGCCTTCTAATTCTCTTGATATTTTCTTTCACAGATCAGAAGTTTGTAATTTTGATAAAGTCAAGTTTATGAATTGTTTATTTTATGGATTCCATCTTGGGTGTTATATCTAAAAAGCATCTTTGTACCCCACATCACCTAGAGTTTCCCCTATGCTATCTTCTAGGAGTTTTCTAGTTTGTGTTTTACATTTAGGTCTATAACTGTTTGTTGAGTAAATTTTTGTGAAGGGTGTAAGGTTTGTGTTTAGATTCAATTTTTTTTTTTTTGCATGTGGATTTCCAGTTATTCCAGCATCGTTTGTTGAAAAGACTATCTTTGCTCCACTGTATTACCTTTGATCCTTTGTCCAAGATTAGTTGACTATATTTATGTGGGATTTATTTGTGGACTTTCTATTCTGTCTCATCAATCTATTTGACTGTTTTTTTTCTCAGGTATCACATTGTGTTGATTACTGTAGCTTTATAGCAAATCATAAAGTCAGGTGGCATCAGTCCTCCAACTTTGTTCTTCTCCTTCAATATTGTGTTGGCTACTCTGGGTCTTTTGCCTCTCCATATACATCTTAGAATGAGTTGGTTGATATCTATAAAATAACTTGCTTGGATTTTGTTTGGGATTGCTTTGCATCTATATAGATTAAGTTGGAGAAAACTAACATCTTGGCAATGTCTTCCTATTCATGAACATTGGCTAGCTCTCTGTTTATTTAGTTACTTGATTTTATTCACCAACTTTTTGTAGTTATCTTCTTTAAGATCTTATACATATTTTGTTAGATTCATACCTAAGTGTTTCATTTTTGGGATGCTAATACATACGCATCCCAATTTTTTTTTAATTTTTATTAAATGTATTGGCATGACATTTGTTAGTAAATTTATATAGGTTTCATGTGTACATTTCTGTAATACATCATCTATATATTTTATCCTGCAAACTTATAATTGCTTATTAGTTTTTTTTTTATATTTTATGGGGAGTTTCTTTTTTGTTGTTGATTCTTTTGGATTTTTCTACATAGATGATCATATCATCTGTGAGAAAAGACAGTTTTATGTCTTCCTCCCCATTCTATATAACTTTTTCATTTTTTTTGGCTTATTACATTAGCAAGGAGTTTCACTTTGATGTTGAAAAGGAATGGTGAGAGAGGACATCCTTTCCTTGTACATGATCTCAGTAAGGGAAAGCTTTGAGTTTCTCACCATTAAGTATGATGGTGGCTGTAGTTTTTTTTGTAGATGTAATATTGTTTTTTTAAAAAACCAAATATAGACTATAAGGTAAGTTATATTACTATAGAATGAAAATTCAAATAGCTTCAAGAAAGATTTTTACCTTCCTTCTATATGCCTATATTTATCACCATAGGTAATATTATTTTGTTAAAAATTTATTGTAAAATAATGCAATTTCACTAGCATTTTTACAGGAATTATAAATTATATGCAAATATCCATGCAAGATTGTCTTTGAAAGGAAAAAAAATAAGCTAGGGTATACTCTTACAATTGTGGAATCAGTACAGCTTGTGGATCATCAATTGACCAAAAAAATAGTAAACGTGAGAGAGAGAGAGAGAGATTTAATATTTAAACAAATACCCTGCCATGTTTGAATTAGAAATTCATAAATATTGATAACCTAAATTTACTTTTTTCTTCATTCAAAAGCAGAATGCTAAAGTGTCTTGGTAAGACATTTTCAGGCCTAGGGAATATGACTTTGATAATATCATTTGGGAGTTCCATTGAATTAGGATAACCTACACTCTATAGATTAATATAAATCATAACTTTTATGTAATCTTTGCCCAACTGAGAACTGATTGTGTGTGCAATGTATGTTCAGCATTACAGACTGTTCATCCAACTATGTCACCAGCAACTTTCCTCCCTGACTCATCACATTCAGAAACTTTCACTTCATAAGGATACCTCACCCTTTCTTTTACCCTCTACAAAATTCTTTTCTGTGTTGTCATATCATCCTTAATGTTTCTTTATATGACAGAACTATAGGTAATGTGCTGTTGAATGTAGATAGAGACCATTCATTGTTAGTCAGTTAACAAGTGTTGCTGTCTTCTATCTGTCAGGCACTGGTTACTAAAAAAACAAAGAAGTTCGCCCTCGTGGAGATAATGTTCTAGCAGTGGGAAACAGAAAATAATCATTAGGTACCATCAGTCAATCAATCAATCAACCAATCAATCAATCAATCAATGTTCACATGCAATAAATTGTATAAATTCTGTCTCTTCATTGAAATTCTCATTTTATTTATTTATCAGTTTACTGGTTTCCTTTAGTTCTTTGTTCATAGTTTCTTTTAGCTCTTTGAGCATATTTAAGACAGTTGATTTAAAGTCTTTTTCTAGTAAGTCCAATGTCTAGGCTTCCTTAGGGATAGTTTCTGTTTTTTTTTTTTTTTTTCCTTTGAGTATGCTATGCTTTCTTATTTCTTTGTATGATTTGTAATTTTTTTTGTTGAAAACAGTGCATTTACATCATATATATATATATATATATATATATATATATATATATATATAGACATATGTAGATGTATATATGTATGATGTAGTAACACTGGAAATTAGGTTCTCCTCCCTTCCTAAGGTTTGATGTTCTTGATTGTTGAAGGCTGTGGTTGTCAGTCTTGCTACTTCTTTGATCTTGCAAAGACTGTATTTTTTGTCATGTGTAGTCACTGAAGTGTCTGCTCTCTTAGCTTGTATTCAGCTAGTGTATTGATGGACATTTTCTTGAACACGAGGAGCTAAAAAAATAATTTTCATGGTAAATTATTTTGTTAGGGCTGGCATAACAAAATGCTAAAAACTGGGTGGCTTAAACAACAGAAATGTATTGTTTCACAGTTCTGGATGCTAGAAGTCCAAGATCAAGGTGTTGCCAGGGTTGATCCTTTTGAGAGCTATGAGAAAAAAATTTGTTCCTGCTTCTTGTGTACCTTCTGATGATTTTCTGGGACTCTTTGTTGTTCCTTGGCTTGCCTTCAACTTTACTTGATGGTCTCCCTGTCTGTCTCTGTGTCTCTATAAGGATACCAGTAATATTGGATTAGGGTCCACTCTAAAGACCTCATCTTAACTAATTATATGTAAAGGCCCTATTTCCAATGAAGGTCACATTTGAGGTATTGGTGGTTAGAATTTCAACATGTAAATTTTAACAGGGACCCAATTCAACACCTAACTCTCAGTCTTTGTGGATTGGCTGTGTTCTGAGCAACAAACCTTAACTGGTTTGTTTAAACTTCTTCCTTACCCTTTCCTTCCTGATATTGCTGAGCCTATAGGTTAGCCAACCGTGAGAGCTTAACATCTCTTCTGGTCTTTTCTGAGCACCCATCCTGTTCTGGATGTATGTACGGCTTTCTAAATCCCCTAGAATGCACAGGAACTTTTGAATGTCCTGATTTCCTAAAGAAACTCTTTTTAGATTTTCCTCCCAAACTTTATCTGTCTATCATATTTGTAAATCATAATATTTTTCTCCAGGTTACTGTTGGTTTTTCATTCCCTTTAGAACATTTATGAACAATGCTTATCTCTTTTCCACCCAGCATGTGTTCTAAGTTAGGCAAAACAAAGACAAGTATGTTGTTTTCATCCTTCAGGTAGGCCCAGAAAATTTAGAATAGAGAAATACAATACTTTTCTAATGAAGTCTACTTTACTCTCTCTCTCCAGAACCAAATACTTGGGTCTCAATCCTAGGAATGCAGGATGAAAGGTCTTTAGGTCTTCAAACTGCCATTGAGACAGGGAGTGGGTGGGACCAAGGAAAATGAAAATGTCACAATGATTTTCTATTTTCAAGTCATCTTTTTTCCTGGTGCAGCAGTCTTTTGGTTGTTATAAATAGTTTACTGTTTTCCAGAGTTCTGACAAAGTTGGTTTTGACAAGTTCTGTTTGTTTTTGATATTTCTGTGGAGGACTGGGAGTTTGAAGGTACCTACTCTGTCATTTTACTGACAGCACACCTGGAAATTGCTATAAAGTAAGAAAAAGGAAAGCAGGGTAAAGGCAATCATCAGTGGTGTTGGAGGTGTTGCAGTTTTAAATGGAGTGTTCAGGATAGGCTTTATTGAGAAGGTACTATTTGATAAATGAAGAAGTGAAGGGACTATTCAAATATATAACTGGGGAAAGAATATATGAGCATAGAGAACAGTGTAGGGGTCCTAGGGAAGGAGCACGGGTGCTATATGTAAGGAACAAGGAAACTGATGAGGCTAGAATGGAGCGAGAAAGAAGGAGATGAAGTCAAGGGGTCATGGGAGGGTCACATCACATAGGACCTTGCAGGTATTACCATTTATTGTAAAGATTTTGCCATTTATTATGAGTAAGGTAGAAGACTTTTGCAGGGTTTGAGCACAGGAATAATCTGATGTGTCCTACATATTAAAAGGATAATACTGGCTGTTAGGTTGAATATAAAATGTAGGGGGGCAAGGTTAAAGTCTAGGAGACTATTTCTGATGCTATTACAATAAACCAAGCAAGAGATGATAGTAGGGAGAACCAGGGTGGTAGCAGTGAAGATAATGAGAAGTGTTTGTATTTAAAATACAATTTGAAAGTAAAGCCAATAAGATTTTGGACAGGAAAAAAAAAGAAGATAAGTCAATAATGATTGCAAAGTTCTTTACTTGAGCAACTTAAAGAGATGGAATTGTCATCTGCTAAGATAGGGAAAGCTGTCAGGAGAGCAAGTTGTAGGGGAATAAGCGACAATGTCAGTTTGGGATGTGCTGAATTGGAGACACTTAAAATTAAACTTCCAAGTAGGCAATGATACACATAAATCTTGAATTTAAGGGAGGCTTCTGGAAACAAAATTTAATTTCATGAAGTCATTGCAATGTAGATGTATTTAAAGAAGTGATATAGAAAATAATAGGGGACCAAAGAGTGATTTCTAGGACATTCTGACATTAAGAAGTTGGGAAGAGGAAAAATTAGATTGACCAATGAGGTAGGATAAAAATATATGAGTATGGTTTCTTGGAAACCAGGTCAAGAAAAGGTTTCAGAGTGAAGGGATTTTATAACTTCATTAAATTTCTACTGTTTAGTCAGGTAGAAGTACTGAAAACTGACCATTCCACTTGGCAATGTGGAGTTTATTGGTGATTTCAAATATATTGTTATATTTGAGTGCTGTTTGTGAAAGCCTGGTTGAAGTAGGTTTTAAAAAGTATTGGGGGAGTGTGTCTCTAGTTAATAAATATCATCTCCCAAAACCACCATCAACCCCTCCCCAGGTTTCATGCCATAGACCTTGAGGAAGGAGGATATGTTCACCTAGGTCTTCAGAGTATCTTCAAAAGATATGCCATTGTACATGGCCAAAAGGCATAAATATATATAGAACAAATAATAATCCTGCCCTGCATATGAGGTCATGTCACAGTGGATAGATAGAAAAAAAAAAAAAAAAACTTAGAGGAATTTAACACGGCAGGTATTTACTATCTTAACAGCATGATTCAGTGTATACTTTTAAGGCATCTGTTTTATATAGTTGTACTTACTTATATTTTGGCATACAGGAAATGTGTGTGTGTGTGTGTGTGTGTGTGTGTAATATAATTACCACCAACTATATTGTTAAATAGTGGATTTGGGAATGGGGCTAACCAACGTCACTTCTTGTGCTGTGCCACCAACTAGCTAGGGGGCTAAATAGGCATCGGGAAAGTTTTTCTCTGTCATTCCAGTTTTCTCACGTAGAAAATGAGTATATAGCATAAAATAACTAGTGAGAACTTTTATAGCCTCATTGTTCTCTGATTATCTATTGCAAATTAATAATAATAATAATAATAATAATAATAATAATGTGTTTGTATGCTGTGTGTGTGCGTGCAACGTAGACGGAGCACTGGAAAGACTGCAGTCAAGAGAAACAGGTGAGAGAATAAAGAAAATATCACAAATATAGCAAAATTCTGGAGGCAGGAATAAAATAGATTTTTTTAAATGCCCATCTTGGTTTTATTTATGTAGATGACAGATGGAAAACCATAAAAATTATAAGAGAAGAGATTGAAGAAGGAAAACAAGAAAGGAACCAGGGAAAGCTGAAATCTAAAATCAGAAGTAGAAAGAAAGGAGGAAATGTACAAATTGAGTAATAGGCATGTGGGTGGAGGGGGGGGTGGTAAAAATCACAAATCTTAACACTTGGAAAAGCCCTATTTTTGAAAATGACCTGTTCAAAACCTACTTTTCTTCCCTTTTCAGAACATTAGCTATTTATTGTCTCATCACAAGGAAAAGGAAACAGTGTGTATCTGTTTTCACCCTTTAGGACATTGACTGGGTCCCTTGCCTGGAGGAAGGCTGTTAAATAAAGACTGAGACTAAAGCTTCCCTTCTTTGCCCACACTGGGTCATCTCAGGAGCCCACAAACTCACCTGGGGTCTATGAAGAGCTTCACCCAGTGCCTTTAAAAAGTGCCATTAATTTGGATTGTGTGTGAACGATGAGAAAGAGCACTTGAAAATATTAAATGCAGGGCCAACTATGAAAGCAAAGCAGTAGCAAGAATTTAAAGGGCCATTAAGTTAGCCAAATGGATAGCTGGAAGAAAATCATTTATAAAAAATAGCGAGGTTGAAGGGGCTTCTTTAATGTTCTTTAACAAAATTTAGATGCCTGATAATCTTTTCTTATTTGGAAAAGGGGGGAGACCCTCAAAATCAGAGATGGGTTTTTCAGGCTCAGTATGTTCACGATATTAAGTGAGTGCTATTAGGTTAATTGGCATTTTCAAGTTAAAATGACCTTCTTTTAACTTTAAGCAGAATTTTTTTTTCCTTAGTCAATTGTAAATGAGGATGTTTTGCACACTGTTTCCTAAGAACTAAGTGTACTCTGCTCTTTTTAATTTGACTTAGAAAATTATTTCCCCTAACCTCTTAATGCTCCATCCTCCTTAATATTGCTAAAAGAGCTGACTACATTTTTTTTTTTTTTTTATAATTCACAATTCAGACAAAAATACCAGTTAGTCGACTTAGATTTTAGGCTCTTTCTATTCAAGACCTGTGTGACTTTTTGAAGTTCCTTATTTAGCATATCTTCAACAAATTTTAGTTGACTACAGCCTAGAAATTCTGATAGATTCTAGGGATAAGAGATAAGGTACCATCCCTAGATGGAAGGAACTCATGGTGTATTTGGGGAATCAGGCGCAAAATATCAGACCATGATAATATCAGATGATGAATTGTGATGATGGAAATCAGCTCCACGGTTGCACGAGTCGCAATCGGCAGAGGGCATTAACTGACAAAAATAGGTGACATGAGAATTAAACCCTTACAGAACGAATAGCAGTTGGCTACGAAGTAAGTGGTCAAGAGGCTTCATTTAGTGAGACAGCATTTACAAATATCTAATAGTAGCAAATAGTGTGAATATGTTAGAACAAATTGGAGAGAGTTCAGGAGTTTGGGTGAGTGGTGGAGAAATTGGCAGGAACCAGATCAAAACATCTCCGTGGACTTGCTTTCTTGAGGATATATAGCAAAATGGACCAATCTTCATCTTTGGAATATGGATTCTAGGATCGGATATCCGTATAGAAGTGAGACTGGTCTTAGATGTCTCATGGACACCTGAATGTATCCTAACAGAACCAGAATGCCTATGGTGGAGCAACAGTTCACGACTGACTTGCTGTTTGAAGGTATTTAGCTTCAGCGTGCTTGAGGCTTACTAGTAAATTTAAACAAATGCCCACAAGATTCCTTAACTTATCACGACTAAAGAAAAAATTGACTTAAAAATACACCATTCTTGTTTATTCACTGTTCTTTAGATGCATTTCTAGATTTAATCCTGATTTATTTTTGTATCCTATTGCCATATATATATATATATATATATATATATATATATATATATATATATATATGGAATATATTCACATAGGCTAGATTATGTAGGTCTTAAATGCACTAGTCAATGACTTTTTATATCTGCATACACTGAGGTAATCAACACACAAATCCAAACAGAATATTTCTATCACACCACATAAATTCTCTGGGTTCCATTCCCTGTCATTAATCCTCCCATCCTCAAAGATATTAATGTTGTCTTCTCTGTCACTCATATAAATAGATTACTTATCTCAGTGTACATTAGTTTTTCCTGTTTGAACTTTATAGAATTATACATGTATGTATGGAATCACACGGTGTGTGTGTGTGTGTTTGTGGGTGTGTGTCTGTCTGATTTCTTGATTGAATACAATGTTTTAGAAATCAGTCCTTACTATTGAATATAACAATTCCTTCTTTTTATCGCTATGTAATATTCCGTTGCACAATACACTACAATGTGTTTATCCATTGATATATTATAAACATTTGTTTTATGGTGTTCTCCCAATGTGATTTCTGAAGTATCACATGTGATACTTCTGATTTCAAACTGAAAAACTGTATTAAGATACAAATATTTCTGTTATATTTTAATACTTTTTAAAGTACGTGTCTTATTGGGTAATTTCATGTGCTCTATATTTTTCAGCCAATGTACCATTTTAACAAAGCATTCTTCTTTTTTTCCCCATTATCTTATGTCTTATTGTCATTGAGCCCCCCATTGATGAGCTTTTGATGCAGTCATAAAGAAAAGTCACAAAGAAAAACAATATATATGGGTGGAAGGAAAAGTCAGAGACTGCAGAGAGCTTGGCTATATAAGGCCCAGAGTATTAGGTAGGATTATTTGTGACCTAAGCCTGAGTTGTCACACAAATATTAGAGTTCATGAGGTTCTGAGATTAATAATGATACTAACAAGTTTTTAATTTAGATGAGGTTTTTGTTTGCATTTCTACCTATAAACTCAACTGCCTTATGACCTTTGTGTATACATAGCAATATATGTTAAGTAGAGAGTTCAATTATCGGGTGAATTTGATGAATATAAAAACCAACCACTAACGAGACCCAAGCAGTGATTAATCACATAATTCTTTTTCCCTTAGGAAACAGATAATATTATAACTTTTTATGATCCCTCTGCTATATTTCTTTTCTGTCTTTACGTAAAAAATCATAGTGGAACAAAATTTCTCTTCCTATTTTAATGCATAGTTGAACAATCTTGAGTTTGTGGCAGTTGTGTGCGTTTTTTGTTGTTGTTGTTGTTGTTGTTTTTTTAAAATCAAATATTTGCAAAAGCCAACCATTCTGACACTGACATTTGGAGCACTAATTTATTCTAACCTCAGGGTATTTGTGTTTTAGGAATAAATTGAGCATTAAAATTTTCTATCTGATGTTTTTTAAAAGGTTCATGGACTTTTTTATCCATAAGCCAAGTGCAGTACAGCATGTTGGCACTTATATCCAATACTTTTGGGAAACATGGAATTCTGAAACATTTTCTTGTCTTGAATTGATTATTTGAACTATCAATATCATTCATGCAGATGCTGATGACTTAGGCTATGATTAGGTTATATCTGGCCACCATATGTCAAAGTCAGTGTACATGGCCTCTAGCAAATTAGTGTTTGATTCCAAGTAAAACTCAAAAATATTAACGTATAGTCAATAGTGATTTAAAAATAGGATTCCCTTGAAATTAGCTGGGTAATGTTTTTTTTCTTTTTTCCTTTTTTTTTTTTTTAATGAGTATATGGAGGCTTTTTCTTTCCTTCCATGGATTGGGTGTTCAGATAATCATATGGAGCTATTTATCATAACAATGACATGATGATGATGCTTGATGATGATAAGAGGAATGATATTATTTGTGAACTCTGTTAAAGATTTGCAGTATACTGGATATTATGAAATACAGCCTTGAAAGTAAGAAGTCTTTTTATCCACATCTTATAGATGAAAAGAAATGGATGCTTGGATTAGATAACGTGCCCAAAGTTACACAAAATACATGCTCAAATACATGCTCAAACTGGGATTTACCACAAAAGCTATCTAACTCCTAATATATATATATTTTTTTCTTAACTACTATTTTGTACTCTATTTTGCAAAGGGGTGCCAGTTGGTGTATAAAATTTATCTTTTTTTAAAAAATGATGTTTGGGAAAGTATCGGAAGTGTCCTTTGGATGTTAGGAATATGTCCATGTTTAATGGCATCAGTGTGTTAGGTGGAGTTCCTTAGAATCAGAGCCTAAGTCAGGGATTCTGATGTGTATGTTCCACTGAGGGAATTCTCAGGGGAGAAAGGGAGTGAGGAAAGCTGGATAGGAATGGGGAAGGCACTAAATAAGGACGTGACTGCTGCTGGAGTACAGCTTCAGCCTGACCCTGGGGAGATCTCTGGAATATGAAATGATCCAAAGATTTGGTCCCACTACAAGGCAAGAAGTGTAGACATTTGTATTTCTGGGTCAGTTATTTATTAGCTGCAGGCTGACCCTAAGGGTGCAGTAAAAACAGCTTCACAGAGTCAGCTCCTGTTTAGCCAAAGCAAAAGGGAGTAAGCCGTGAATCATTAAGTTTATCACGTGTCTTATTCTATCTGGACTGTTGTAACAAAATACTATAGACTGAGTGTCTTATAGAAAAACAGAACTTTATTTCTTATAGTTCTAGAGGCTGGGAAATTCAAAATCAAGGAGCTGCAAAATATGGTTCGGTAAGAGCCTGCTTCCTGGTTCATAGTCAGCCTTTTTCTCGTGGTGTACTTACACAAAGGAAGGAGAGAGGGAGCTCTCTGAGGCCTCTATTTATTTATTTGTTTATTTATTTATTATATAACATTTTTTATTAGTTTCAGGTGCACAAAACAATATAATAGACATTTATCATTTATAGGAAATGTAATGGCTGTGTAGGATGTCAGAGGGATAGTGGACAGCAGGTGGGGGATTGTCACTGTGTGAGGTCTCTATTTAAAAGCACTAATGCTATTCGTGAAGGCTCTGCCCTCATAACCTAACATCTCTCAATGGTCTCACCTCCAAATACCACCACATTGGGGATTAGGATTTAACATAAGGAATTTGGGTGTGGAAATGCAGGGAACACAAATAGACTATAGCATCATACATGCATTATCAATCATTTTTAGGAATAAGAGGAATCAAAGTGCAAAGTTTTGTCTTACTTTGAGGGCTTAGTCTTGACATACCCCCAGTTACTAAAGCTCCAAACACTTTACTGACATCACGGGATCCTAAATCTTTGTAATGTATCTTTCCCGCCATCTGGCACACATCTGTCTTATTAAGACATCTGGAGAACTGCCACTTGTTGCTCAACATGCCTGATGAGCATATCATTAATATTATTTCATACCATTTTATTTCATACAGAATGTCCACAACGTTGAAATATATTGTGGCAAACAGTGGGGAAATTATCATAACTGTGGGGCAATGTTGATGCATACTTTTGTCCGTCCTGAATGATAGCAAACTGCTTCTAATACACTTTCCTGTTAGGTATTAGGGGAAATAAAGAGAAATCTGTCAAATCCATAGCCACACAACACTCTCTGCTGTGATGTTTTGTCATCTCTACTTCCAAGAGCCTTTACAACCCTATAAGGATGGACCCCTTAAAATCCTTACCAAGGTGTCAAATCTGGAGTCATAGGAGAGTGCCTCATGTCAACAAATTCTCTCTTATCCAGCTTTATGTTCTGTCCCCTTCTCCTTTGACCCAGCACCTTGAGGATCTACTTTCAGACATTCTCTCCTGGTTCATATATTATAGTATATATTAGCAGGATCCTGCAGATTTTCCAACATAAAACTCTTCTCCTCACTTGGTATTTCTTAATCGGAGCAAACTGAGACTTCATCCTAGTTATATTCCCAGTGATCAGGAAGGAAGGGAGGCGGATCCTAAAGAGATCAAGTATTGTCATGTAGGGCACCTGCTTCACTCTGTGGTTTTTCAGAAGCTTTAAACAAGAGTTCCCCCACTATCCTCCAAAAAGGAGTGGGACAGAGGATTTGGGGGGATCTGGGAATTGAAGGTTCTCAAATACACCAACCAAGATATCATCATGCCAACTTCCATTAGTGGGAGGAAAGAGGTGGTTACTCCTTTTGTTCCTGTTTTGACATAAAGGGAATTTTCTAGAGCAGTGTTTCTCAAAATTTAAGCATATGAAGAAGGGCTTGTTAAAATACAGATGGCTGGGTCTCAGTCCTAAAGTTTCTGAATTGCCAGGTCTGGGGTGGGGTCCAAGTTTTTGCGTTTTAATTTCCCAGGTGATGCTGGTACAGCTGGGTCAGGGCCACACTTTGAGAAGCACCGCTCTGGAGAAAGAGGCAGCTGTGAGCCATTGTCAGCTAACACACAGTTGATAGACAGACAGACAGACAGACAGAGAGACAGACAGACCAGCATGGTAAAGGGAATGGGGTGGAGGGCGGGTCTCAAGTCATCCAGCTGGTGCTACATGAATCTAAATAGTGTTGAAATCACCACTCTGATCAAATGTGATTTATTTCAGAACAAGCATTTCTACCAGAATCTCTACATATTGAGCCATTAAAATGTTTGTAGCATTAAAAAATAACATTCTTTCTTTTATTCTTTCAAATAATATAACAATTAAAATTTGGGGGTCTCTGGGCTTTCTCTCTTCTTAATTTATAATCTACTCTCTCCCTCCCTCTCTTTCTCTCTCCTCTCTCACTCTCTCTCTCACTCTCCCAGTCACTCTCACTCTCTCTCTCTCTGTCGGCAATAAAGAAGTATTTGCCTAAATCAGTTCATGGGTAAGAAAGAACACAGAAACCATACATGAGCATGTGTTTCATCCTAATGAGTCATTGCTTAAGGGAACATTTATAGTAAAATGAAATCCAATTTGTCTAAAGAAAATAAACTATCCTTTCTATTCTCCAAAAGCATGAGTACCACCTGATTCTTAACAAAGTGAAAAGAGCTTTGAAATTAGATTTAAGTGACAACCATAGTAATTAATGGTGCCAACATTTGTTAAACAAAGTAGGGCAAAAAGAAAAAAAATAGTCACTTTTTCACTTTTTTTTTTTTGAGGGGAAAATAGCAGCCTAATCATGTGGTTTTATATAAGGAGCTCTACTTAAAAGTTCAAATGATAATTATTGGATAGGAGACTCCTTTCTGTCAGTGTTGGGCTAATTTTCTCTTAAAAACTTATTAGATATAAATGGGTGAGTTACTTTTGTATTCTTTTTAACTGCAGATGGTGAGGCATTCTATTAAGTGACTCTAACATTTTTTTTTTCCTTTATAAAGCTCAAAGTTAAAGAGTGTTTCCAAGTGATATTTTTTGTTAGTTAATGGCCATATCATTAGATAATGAGGTTTAATTAAGCGTTTTGTGTATCAAGGGAGAAAGGAAAAGACAGAAATAAAGGACATTTGCAGGGAGGGATTGGGACTGAAGTCAAGGAGATAGGCTAACTGAGGGGGGTTGAGAGCGCAAGATGAGGGGCTAGGAGGGTGGGGTGGGACAGATGCAGAGAGACTCTGTTATGCAGGGTGTCAGACGGTGTCTCAGCTCCCACTCTCCACATAAGAACGCAAGTCATGGTGAGGCCAAACAGGAACACCCATGGAGCCATAGGTAGGAGAGTCATACCATTATATTCTCGCTGGCAGCTGGGTTGGAGACACAGGAGGGAGGCAGGAGCCACACTATCCACAATTACTTCTCTCTGCCAACCAACCTCACTTGCTAGCTGTAATCCGCCATGCTAACTGCAATCCGCTCTTGCTAGCTCAGCCACCATCTTCTTGCTGACCCCCATTTTCTGCTAGCATAGCCACAGCAGTTATATTAGTGGCCAATGGCTCACTGGTTACAGCTGATGGCCATCCAATCACAGTTGATGGCCAATTAGTACCTAAGCCCGCACCTTTCCACACGAGGCCAAGAGCCTGGAAACTGCACTCCTAGCTCTGTCCTCACACTCCATCCCTACAGGGTCTCGCCTCACAATCTACAGGACAAGCGTCTTCCGCGAGGGGCCCTGTGCGAGGAGCCTGGAGGTGAATGCAATATCCTGGACACCGCCAGGCTCTCTGGGCACAGGCAGGGTTTCTCAGGGCACCTTCTGGGCACAGCTAGACTTCCTGGGCATAGCCAGTCTTTCTTACATATTCTCCACTGCGGCTGGTCGAGACAAAAAAGCAAACATCTGCCAGTTCCACTATGTGGTGGTAGTTCCCAAGCAAACAGTCAAGCGGTCCATTAAATTACGAATGGAAGCACTTCCCCACAATCCGTAGTCATTTGCCATGGCTGCACATTGGCCCCACATTGGCCCCACAACGTGTGCCCTCCCCTCAGGACAAGGGCTCCAGGTCCTCCCCAACCTGGGTGTGAGGGCCTCAGCAAGCACTTTCCAGCACACAGGGCCGCAACGACCTTCGCTTTCTCCAGCCTATGCTGGTTGGGGAGCCATCCACATCTTCCCACCCCTCCACGGGGGTCCAGCTCTCCCACAGCTGCTTTCCCTGGTCTTCCGGAGACTGAGTGTTCATACGCACAAACTGCTCCACCGCCCTTCGGAAAGTTTTGGCCAGCACCATACTCTGCTCGCTGCGCCATTTTTCATGCAGGGTGTCAGGCGGTGTCTCAGCTAGCGCTCCCCACATAAGAATGCAGGACATGGTGAGGCCAAAAGGGAACACCCATGGAGCCATAGATAGAGGAGTCATACCACTATATTCTTGCTGGCGGCTGGGTTGTAGACACAGGAGACAGGAGCCACACTATCCACAACTACTTCTCTCTGCCAACCAACCTCACTTGCTAGCTGTAATCTAACTGCAATCCGCTCTTGCTAGCTCAGCCACCATCTTCTTGCTAGCTCCCCTTTTCTGCTAGCATAGCCACAGCAGTTATATTAGTGGCCAATGGCTCACTGGTTACAACTGATGGCCAACTAGCCACAGCTGATGGCCATCCAATCACAGTTGATGGCCATTTACTACTTAAGCCAGCACCTTTCCACATGAGGCCGAGAGCCTGGAAACTGCATTCCTAGCTGTGTCCCCACAGACTCTGAGAAAAGGAAAGACAGAGGTAGAGATGCTTAGAGGAAAAAAACAAAAAAACACTATTAGAAACAAAAAAAACAAATACAGTTAAGTTGCAGAATAAAAAATCAATGCACAAAAATCCATTGCATTCCTATATACTAGCAAAAAAAAAAAAGAAATGAAATTTCTGGGGAAAAACTTCCTTTTGCAATTGTAACAAAAAAGAATAAAATACCTAGGAATAAACTTTAAAAAAGAAAAAAGATGTGAAGGACCTATACACTGAAAACTGCAAGAATCATTAAAATAAATTGAAAGAAATCCCATGTTCACAGATTGGAAGAATCAACACAGTTAGAATGGCCACATTACCCAAAGCAATATACAGGTTTAATGCAATCCCCATCAAAATCCCAAAGACATTTTTTTAAAAGAGCTAGAACAACAACAACAACAACAACAACAAATCAGATTTGTATGGAATCACAAATGACCCTATAATAGCCAAAGTAATCCTGAGAAAAAAAGAGCAAGACTGGAGATATCACACTCCCTGACATCAATTTATACTACAAAGTGACAGTAATCCAAACAGCATGGTATTGGCACAAAAACGGACACACAGACCAATGGAATAGAATTGAGAACCCAGAAATAAACCCACATATTTATGGGCATATAATTTTCAGCAAAGGAGCCAAAAACATACAATGGATAAAAGAAACTCTCTTCAATAAAAGATGCTGGAAAAATTATAAAGCCATATGCAAAAGCATGAAACTAGACTGTTGTCTGTCACCATATACCAAAATTAACTCAAAAAGTATCAAAGACCTAAATATAAAAGTTGAAACAATAAATTGTATGGAAGAAAACATAGGTACTAAACTTATGGACCTTGGGTTTAGAGAGAATTTTACGAATTTGACCTCAAAGAAAAGGGAAGTAAAAGAAAAAATAAGTGAATGGGATTATCAAACTAAAAAGCACAGCAAAAGAAACCATGAACAAAACAAAGAGGCAACCAACATAATAGGAGAAGATATTTGCAAACAGCACCTCCTATAAGGGGCTAATATCCAAAATATGTAAGAACTCAGACAACTCAACAACAAACAATCAATTAAATTAAATAATGGGCAGAGGACGTGAACAGACACTTCTCCCAAGAAAACAAACGAATGGAAAAAATGCTCAACTTCACTAGCTTTTAGGGAAATGCAAACCAAAGCCACCTCATAACTCTTAAAATGGCTATTATCATCAAGATAAGTAATAACAAATATTGGAGAGGTTGTAGATAAAAAGGAACCCTCATACACTGCCAGTGGGAATGTAAATTGGTACCATCACTATGAAAAACAGTATTGAGGCTCCTCAAATATTAAGAATAGAATTACCATATGACCCAGAAATCCCTCTTCTGGGTATTCACCCAAAGAATCTGAAAACATTTATCCATAAAGATACATGTACCCCTATGTTCATTGCAGCACTATTCACAGTGCCCCAGACATGGAAACAACCAAAGTGTCCTTCGAAAAATAATCAAATAAAGATGTGATATCTATTTATCTGTCTATATCTATCTATCTATCTATCTATCTATCTATCTATCTATCATCGATTTATCTACATATAATGGAATATTATATATATATAATGGTATGTTATAAATATATGATGGAATATTGTATATACAATGGAATATTGTATATATAATAGAACATTATATATAATGAAATATATATGAATATTATATAATAGAATATTATATATATAAATGGAATTATATATATAATGGAATGTATGCCTATATGAATTATACACGCACACACACACGCACACACACACGATGGAAAAGAAAAGATCAAATACTGCCATTTGCAACAACATGTATGGATCTTCAGATTATCACGCTAAGCGAAATAAGTCAGACAGAGAAAGTTGAGAACCATATGATTTCGCTCATATGTGGGATGTAAAACTGAAAGTAACAACAAGACAAAAACCAAAAACTCATAGACACAGACAACAGTTTAGTGGTTACCGGAGCATAAGGTGGGTGGGGAGATGGTAGAAGAGGGAACAGAGGGTCAAATACATGGTGATAGAAGGAGAACTCACTCTGGATGGTGAGTACACAACGTGATATATAGATGATGTATTATAGAATTGTACACTTGAAACCTTTATAATTTTACTTGCCAACGTCATCCCAATAAATTTCAGAAAAAAAATTTTGAAAAAGAAAGACGGAGGAAGATTTCTAGGTGAACATACATTATACACCCAGTCACAGGGCAACATAATCAACAAAGGCAAAGGCTAGAGTGGAGAAAGAATAGCGTTTACCTTATCTTTGCATAATGAATCCAGTCCTTCCTGGTTACCATGAAGTTGCTTTGGGAGGCTAAGATGATATGAATCTCCCCAGTCGTGTGGCTGCCTTACAGTAAGGGACTGGCACTTAGCTTGGTCCTGTTGCTTCATGGTTGTCTTCAGGAATGCTAATGCTGCTGTTCTGATGCCAGGAGGGGGCTGGTCCCCAGTTTTGCAGGGAGATGGGTTCCTCCAGGAGGCTTTGCAGAAACAATGCTGTGATCAGCTCTGTTTGGGGGAAAGAGGGGACTTGGGAAGTTTTAAGTTAGTGTTTGCTTGTTTGTTTGATTGTTTGTCTGTTTGTTTGTAACCTGCCTATAGTAACAATTGCTTAATGTAGTTTTTTTAGTTTAATATGCATATAGTTCATTCATATAAAGTACTTGGGACAGTGCCTAGCACGCAATAAACACTCAACTGCTACTATTATTGTTGCAGTTACTACCATCACCATCATCACTGCACTGTTTTATCTCTGCAACCACTTCCCTACGCCCCCATGCATTCATCCACCCTTCAAATCATCCTTTAAATCTCTGTGTATTTGCACATCTCTCTGAATATCCTTCCATTGTCTCTCTTTTCTCTGTCTCTCTGGATGGTTTTGTAGCATGCACCATTCTACACATACATAAATAGTATTTGAAATACACTTTGCACATTCCATATTGTGAAATCTTAGCCTTTTCTTCTGCTCTCTGCAAAGGAGACATATTTTTTCCTTCCTTTCTATAATTTGTATGACATTTGATTTGGGACATGAAAGTCACTGAATAGAGAGGTGTCAGATTTGGGCTCCTTCTCACCTGAGGCCAAAAAAGCCCTGCATAATTTGGCCTGCCTCCTCTCTGACCCATATAAGACCCCTCTCTCTGGATTACTGAGCTCCAGATTCACTTACCTTTGCCGGAGGATGCAAGCTTCTTTGTCCCAAGACAGCAAATCTTCCTATTTACACAAATACTGATGATAGCATTGGCTCACGATGTTCCCTTTGACTTCAACGTTTCTTCCTGCTCTTTGCCCAAACACACCTTGTTATTTCTCAAAGGCACCTATGTATTTTCTTAGACCACAATTATTATAATCACATTTAAATACCTATTTGCATAAATATTTGTTGAATCTCTGTCTTTGTCCCTAGAATATAAACTGCATGAGAACACATACTGTATTTCTCTTGTTTACACCTACCGTGGTGTCTGGCACATAATAGGTGCTTAAGAAACTCTTAAACAGATTAAATGGTTAATAATAAAAATGCTGTTCTATACCATTCAATACATATCTCTGGACCTAAACCTAATCCTGAACATGTCTGTGAATTCATTATTAAGTGCTCAAATTACATTTTATCAAAAAAAGATAAGCTCATAGAAAAAAATTCTTATATTGAACATTTTAAAGATGGGCTCAGAGTTAATATCCACGAATTTCTTCCTTCATTGCAAGATCTCAGGTTTATATTTCCTCATTATTATTTTGCCAATCCAAAATACTGGTAACTCCACTCTGGGAAAAGAAAGAACAAAACAAAGAAAGATATGTATGGAGGAAGGAAGGAAGGAGAGAGGGAAGCGAAAACAGTATTGTGGGTCTTTTTTTTTTCTCAATTTGAATATAATTCCATGATGGAATTTTTTTTATTTTAATTAAAATTTATTGGGGTGACAATTGTTAGCAAAGTTACATAGATTCCAGGTGTACAATTCTGTAATACATCATCTATATGTGTTCACCACCCAGAGTCAGTTCTCTTTCCATCACCATATGTTGGATCCCCTTAACCTTTAGTGCCATTTGTGACAACATGGATGGGTCTTGAGAGTATAATGCTAAGCAAAATAAGTCAGACAGAAAAAGTTGAGAACCATATGATTTCACTGATATGTGGTATATAAAATGGAAAACAACAAAAGAACAAGACAAAGAAATGAAGAAACAAAAACTCATAGACACAGACAATACTTTAGTGGTTACCAGAGGGTAAGGGGGTGGGAGGTGGGAGATGAGGGTAAGGAGGGCCATGATGCAAAATTTGATTTGGGTTTGCAGGGAGAAACTGATTAAAAAATCCATGTTAAATTATTCATATTTATATTAATTTCTATATTTATATTTCCAATCTTTGGTATTATCTAAGTGCAAAATTCTCTTTCTACATTTAACATCAAAAATCATCTTCCTGTTCCCTTATAGAATTTATTCCCTCAACGGAAAAGCAATTGGAGCTCTTGATTTTTCACACCAAGCTTTGCACTTGACTCTCCAATGAAGCTTATTAAGAAATGAAGATTCCTGAGCCCTATCACCTGAGTTTCTGACTGATCAGGTCTAAAGGGCTGTCATTACATTTGCATTTTTAACAAATCCCTCAGGTTACCCTAATGTGTAACTCAAACTGACATTAAACTCACATATAATTCCAGAATGAACCATTTAATAAGCATCTGTTTTGAGCTGAACACTATTCCAAATAATATATAAGACCATTAGAAGTCCTACAAGAAAGCTATGAAAAAATAAGTGATAGTTTATAGATGGGGGAATTAAGGCTTTGAGAGAGTGTTATTTTGGTCAGGGCTATTAGCTACCAAGTTTCAAAAACAGGATTTGAACCCAGGACTTTCCAGTGCTGATACCCCAGCTTTTCTGTCACACCACAGAGCTACCTACTGACGTGCAATGATTGTGGCTTATCTGAACCCTAGGGTTAACAAAGATTTGCCTATGAAGAAATGTTGTTGACTTACTGAGGATAACAGATCAGGACAATTTACTAACTCTCTGTCATGATTATTGTGTCCTGTGCTAGTTGATAAAAAAGTCATTGACACTGTGCATACCCAGATTACGTGGCCTAGCTCAGAAGTCTCTGAAGATTTGATGTAACAGAAACTATTGATTTGTGTGCCCCCAGACTGTTTCCAATCCCTCACTGCTAGGCCTCCTCTTAGTATTATAGCTTCACTGCTGCTTAAAGGTGACCAGGTGATTGGGTTTTGGTCCATGCGATCTAGGCAACAACACACTTTGCTCCTTAACCCTCCATGCCTTCCATACAGACATGAGGTCTGGAGCTGCCATCTTTCACTGATGAGTTAATAAGCCAACACGGTAAACACAGCAGGGGGGAAATTTAAATAAAATAAGCCCACATCTCTGATGATATTGTTGAACCTTAACATTGGCCCTAAATGTCAGCTTTCAGAATTATTCTGAAAGAAAAATGCAGCCTGTCTGTTTATGGTCCTGCTAATTCATTAACCTATTACTTTTAAATGCATTCCTATCCGACATGAATTTCACTAGATATAGAACGTTATGTGGTAAATTCCCTTGCAGGTCGGGTTTATGATTTATTCCTACAGTTCCTAGAACTGAGGTTTGGGTATGGTTTTAACACTGGGAAGTTTTTGTGGGGATGGGTGTGTTATGATGTCTGTTTTCATGTTTTAATACATCTACTTTCTATTATACTGAGCCTATTAATCTTTTTGCAGATGCTCTTCATTTTAAACGTAAATTAAAATTCTCGGAGCGTTAGCTTTGATAAAGAGCCTAAGATAAAACCAGATCCCAGACCCCCTTATATTTATAACCTGGCGTGTGTTAGGGATACTAGCTCGGTGACATTCGTATTCATCGTAACCTGTGTTCTGCCACAAAAGACATCATCAAAGTATCTGAACCAAGGCCATGAGTCACTTGAGGAAAATTCTGATGACAAATTCTCCCCTAAACTTTGTTATTTTGCTACCACTTCCACTAGGACAGAAACAGGCTCCCAAAGTGCTCACTCTGAGTGGAACAGCTGGACAGAAAACTGCTCCATCCATCATTCAGCAAGCAGGTCCCTTCAATCATGCTTCACCATAAGTGGCTTTACCCTGCTCCCCACTCACATTGGACCTTGGAAAAGCTACTTGACCCAAGATGGGCAAGACTACATCACGGGTAATTGAGAAGCAGCAGCCTGATTTGTTCTTTCTGATAGGATTTGTGCAGCCAGTCTAATTGCCTATTTTTCTTGCCTTGCTCTGATTATTTGAGACAGGATTGTCAGAATAAACCAGGTGGATCAATTAGACCATAGTTTCTGAAGAGGTGATATAGATGCCATTGATGAAGCGATTTTAGGTGTACATAAATGAGCATTTAAAAATTTTAATAATCACTTATTTTAATGTAGTTTAAAAAACATTCTAGCATATCACATCTATGATTACATGGATGAAAAGTGGTCAGATTAGATATGTTTTGACAGTGTATCCAATAGGAATTTTCCTTTTGTCTAGTGTAGACTGCAATTTCTTGTGGCACTAAGTAAAATAACAGTGACACTATGACACCATGAAAGTAAAGGTCAACTCAGTGTCCCATGCGTCACTACTGCTCTGAGTTTGTACAAATGTTTGTAGTTTATAGAGCTCCTTCCCACTCATTATATAATGTGGTCCTCCCAACACCTGTGTGTGGGGGAAGGCGATGGGGAAGATATACAGCTCATCTCATTTATAGGGAAAGAAATAGAACTAAGATCGCGCATGATTAGTAGTGAGGGTCAGACTGGAATTGTAGCTTCCTATTTCCACACACTCTCTTGGGACAGAGGAGCTAAGCTGTGGTCAAAAATAATCCACCTTGAACCAGGCGATAAACTATCTTCACTATATCAAATAGTCTTTCTAAGTGGCATAAGTAAGCTTTAAAATCATGGATTTATATCTTTGCCTAATTCCCCTCTGAGTCATATACAAATCTACAACAGAATCAATAACAACAGAGTCTTGACAGATTGTTTCCTTCAATTGAGAACGTATTTCCCTCACATGAATCTTCAAATGTGTTATGAGTGGTACTTAGATAATCCAAACAGCATCTCATGGCTACGTGGAGAATACTTGCTTTTTGAATTTCATTATCACGGATGCTTTATAAAAATATCTGTATTTCTGGGGATCATTCATTCGTCCATGGGTCTTTAACAGACTCTCTCCATTTGAGGTATGATGGTAGAAATAACAGTTGCTCATGTCCCCTGAACGAAACTATAAAATTGGGTATTAAAAGAAGCAAATTAAAAAAAAAAAGAAGCAAATTAACTCTGTTTGATTTTATGATCATAGTAATAAAGTTTGGCCTATAAGGCTGACCTTCTACCAGCTGAACACTGCAGTTGCCGTCATTTCATAAAAGAGAGACTCCTCTCCAGGCCAGAAAAACTTCTGACATCATCAGCTCGTAATATCATCTTTTCACATCTCAATGTTTCAGAAAATTAAAAACAACAACATCAAATTTATAAAATAACATTTAAAAAATAAAAAAATCCTCAAGCCACAGAAATTGAATTTGGCAATAATTTGATAATACAAACTGGATCATAATAGTTATATCTCAAGCATTGACTATGAATAGATAGGATTAAATATTTGGAATCTCTCCAGAAAAGCTCTGGAGAAATCCATTTCATATTTTATGAATATGAAATGAATTCATATTTTATGAATTGTCAAAGGCCATTCAGTAACATGTAGACTTAAAACAGACTGGAAAGTAATCCAAAGGACAAAGACCAAGGTGGTTCATAAGTGCGATCCCTTACGCTCCATTTCTAGCTTGCTGCCTTTTCCCTTTCTCAAGCAGGCTCAACTCATATGGAGACTGTATCTTTTCAGTAAGCACAAAGTATAATTGGCCACAGGGTCTAAGTTTTTAGCTAAAAGGAGCATTTCATGTAAACACAGTGTCTTAGATTTACTGCTTTCTGATAGAATCGAAGATTAATACTCCCTGTTGAGTTAAGAGAATGTTAGTTTCCATCCTCTGAGCTCCAACCCCCCTAGGGTTTCAGCTGGAAACCCTATCAGCTGGAGCAATAGTTAAGCAGACAATGCCTAGGAGATTCGCGTGTCTGGTGTAGAAGTTCTATGTTTTAAAGAATTGACTCTAAAGAATAATGGGCTCCTTCATAGCAAGGAGCAAAGTCAGTCATACCAGTAAGGCTAGGAGAGGTAAATTGAAGAGCTTTGCTGAGTACTCCCTGGTGTCTGTAGGAACGAGCTGTGGGATTGTTTCTTCCTAAATAACTGAGCAGTCATTGCTCAGCTATCTCAAAGAACACATTCTACCAAATATAAAATGTCTCCACTGACTGCTGACTCTGTCCATTTGGACAGCAGAAGGGGAAAAACATAAGCCATGGAATTAATACGATTTTTGGCTCTGAAGATCATTATCCGAAAGTCTGGATTCTTGTGAAGCTGAGAAATGACTTTCTTAAAGAGGATTTTGAAAATTGAGGGATAAGGTAATGTGATCATATTTATTCTAACACAAACATTCAAGACACCTTATATGTTGAATAAGTACTTTCACATTACAGTCACTAGGATAATTTTTGATGTTCCTTAAGTTAAATAATAAGCCCCTCTGAGCAAGAATGGTGTGATTCTTCTTTTTTGGATGCCTTGCAGTGTCCAGAGTCAGTGTCTCCATGACTCTACACATTTTCCACAAACATCTATTATTGTGCTTTCATATTTCCTCCCGGTTAGTAGTAGGACATCCCCAGAAGTGACAGTCCTTGCCTTAAACCATATTATCTCAGCTTTGGGTTAATCACTTATGCTATTTTTTTTTTTCCCTGAAGAAGAAAAAAAAAAAAAACAACCATGATGAGTAAAAGAATGTAGCAACTGCCAATCTCTGACCAAGAGCCCAGAGTGAAATCAAAGGTCTGTCATAAAAGCCAACCCGAATTGTCTTTGCAACAAGCTCAGGCAGTTCAAGGATGGGACTTGTGAGTCTGCATGTAGCCCCACATGAAGCCAAGAGGACATATTTACTGCTTCTCCTGTGTGTGCTCCTCTTCTTCTCTGGCACCAGCAGAGACAGCCTGAAGCTCCCATAGATTTCTGCAGGGGAAAAAAGCACAAACACAACTAAATGATGGAAATGAAGAAAGATCACACACACGCACAATGTTCTTTGTTCTTAAGCTTTGGTATTTTTTTAAAGATTTTTATTAAAAATATGGTTAACATACAATATTATATTAGTTTCAGGTATATGCCATAGTTGTTCAACATTTATATACCTCAAGAAGTGATCACCATGATAAGTCCAGCAACCATCTGACATCGTACCATGCTATCACAATATTATTGATTATATTTCCTATGCTGTACATTACATTATTTGTTTATACCTGGAAATTTGGATGTCTTATTCCCTTTCACCTTATTTGAATTTTTCAAATATAGTTGACATTCATTATTATTTTATATTTATTTCAGGTGTACAACTTAGTGGTTAGACATTTATATAATTTAAGAAGTGATTCCCCCTGATTAGTCTACATAGTTATTACCATATCATTGATTATATTCCCTATGCTTTACTTTACATCTACATGTCTATTTTGTAACTCCCAATGTGTATTTCTTACTCCCTTTACCTTTTTCACCCTGCCCCCCAACCCTGTTCCATCTGTCACCCCAACAAATCTAGTACCCACCTGGCACCATACATAGTTATTATAATATTATTGACTACATTTCCTATGCTGTATTTTACATACCCATGACTATGGTGTAACAACCAATTTGTGCTTCTTAATCCATTTCCCTTCTTTCACCCACACCCCAAGCCCCTCCCATCTGGCAACCACCTAAATGTTTTTTTGTATCTATGAGCTTGTTTCTGTTTTGTTTGTTTATTTATTTTGTTCTTTAGATTTCATATATAAATGAAATCATATTGCATCTGTCTTTTTCTGTCTGACACTACTCAGCATAATACCTTCCAGGCCCATCCATGCTGCCGTAGATGACAAGAACCCAATTCCTTCCCTGGCTGAGCAATATTCCATTGTATATATGTAGCACCTTTTCTTTAACTGTTCTTCCATAGACAGACACCCATGTTGCCGCCATATCTTGGCCATTGTAAAAAATGCTGCAATGAACATAAGAATGCACATGTCCCTTCAAAGTAGTGTTTCAGGTTTCTTTGGATAATTACTCAGAAGTGGGATTACTGGGTCCTTCATTGTCTTTTGTTATAGCCATTGTTTTAAAGTCCATTTTGTCTGATGTAAGTATTGCTACTCCAGGTTTTTTGGTTGTTTTTTCTTTTTATTTCCGTTTTTATGAAATACATTTTCTACCCTTTTACTTTCAGTCTCTGTGTCTTTCAATCCGAAGTGAGAAAGACTCCTGTAGGCAGTGTATGTGTTTTGTTTTCTTATCCATTTAGCCCTCTTATGTCTTTTGATTGGTTCATTTAATCTATTTACATTGAAATTAATTGTTGATACATATGTATCTATTGTCATTTAATTATTCACAATTTATTTTATTTCATTATTTTTGAATGTATTAAAGAAGTCTCTGTTAATATTCCTTGTAATACTGGTTTGGTGATGATGAATTCTTACAGATTCTTCTTGTCTGGGAAACTCTTTATCTGTTCTTTAATTTTAAACGATAGTCTTGCTGGGTAGAGTAGTCCTTGCCTTTCATCACATTGAACAAGTTGTGCCAATCCCTTCTGACTGCAAAGTTTCTGTTGAGAAATCAGCTGTCAATCTTATGGGAGCTCCCTCATAAGTTACTAGTTGCCTTTGTCTTGCTGCTTCCAGGACTCTTTCCTTGTCCTTAACCTTTGCCATTTTAATTATAATGTGTCTTGGTGTGGGCCTGTCTGGGTTCATCTTGTTCAGGACTCTCTGTGCTTCCTGGACTTATATGTCCAACTCCCTTGCCAGGTTAGGGTGGTTTTAAGTCATTATTTCTTCAAATACTTTTTCAACCCCTTGCTTTTCCTCTTCTCCAGGACACCCATGATGTGAATGTTTTTATGCTTGATGTTGTCCCAGAGACCTCCCAAACCATCATCACTTTTTGGGATTCTTTATTCTTTTTGCTACTCCAATTGGGTGCCTTCTGCTACCTTGTCTTCCAAATCACTGATTCAATCCTCTGCTTTATCTAACCTGCTAGTGTTTACTTCTAGTGCATTCTTCATTTTGGTTATTGTATTCTTCACTTCTGGCTGGTTCTGTTTTATAGCTTCTGTCTTTTTTTTTTTTGTTTTTTGTTTGTTTGTTTGTTTGTTTTTTAATACTTGCTATCTCTGTGTTGAAGTTCTCACTAAGTTCCTGAGCATCTTAATAACCATTGTTTTGAACTCTGTATCTGGTAGGTTGGTTGCCTCCATTTCATTTACTTCTATTTCTGGAGTTTTCTCCTGTTCTTTCATTTGGGACATATTTCTTTGTTTCCTCACTTTGGCTGTCTCTCTGTGTTTGTTACTATGTATTAGGTAGAACTGCTATGTTTCCCAGTCTTGTCTGGGTGGCCTTATGCAGCAGGTGCCCTGTGGGGCCCAGTGGCACGGTCTCCATGATCACCTGCTCTGGGTGCTTCAGGAATGTACCTTCTGTAGCTTGTATGTGATCTCCTATTATAGTGGAGCCTTGATTATTATTGGCTTGTCAGTGGGTGGGATTGGCCCTCAGTCTGATTGTTTGTGGGGTTTGGCTATGTCAACAGATTAAAGGCTGGTGTGGAGGGGACTTATCCTCGTGAATAGGATTTGCCCATATAGGCTGTAGTGCCTGTTGAGACCACCCTCTGCATGTGCTGCTTGTGGGGCTGATTGGGTGGTGCTCTGCTGTGGCCTGAAGCCAACCTCCAAGTATGTTTGTTCTGGGGCCTCTTGGGAGGGGCTCAGGTGCAGGCCTAGGTCACTCACTGCCTGTGACTGGCCAGGCACTACCTGGTAGGAACTACAAAGAGATCCCTGGTTGATTGCTGCCTATGTTAAACCTGGAGGCATCTGGGAAAGGCCATGCTGCAAACTGAGGATGACTGCCATTAGTACCAAGCCTGGGGTAGCTCCACAAAAAGCCAGAGGCTTGCTGCCACCTGCTGGCTCCCTTAAGGTTCAGTCATTGACGAAGCCTCGTGTGGTATGTGAGTTAGGTGAGGCAGCATCTCTGGGAGTCACTAAAGTGGGAAGAATTATGTTCACCAAGTTAATGTAGATTCTGGTTTGGTGCCAGTGTTGA
The DNA here is from genome assembly GCF_964194185.1 of Rhinolophus hipposideros. Lineage (NCBI taxonomy): Eukaryota > Metazoa > Chordata > Mammalia > Chiroptera > Rhinolophidae > Rhinolophus > Rhinolophus hipposideros. The sequence continues at coordinate 22,438,019 of NC_138060.1, forward strand.
ATCTGGAGCTACTCAGAAGCATCTTCAGAGCACACTGAGGCCAGTCATTTCCTGCCTGGGTCCTTGGGACTCTGATAGTTTTCCGAGAAAGAGTGCAATAGGGGTGGGACTGGCTGCTCACCAAGGAAATGCCTCTGGGGGAGTTAGGTAGTTGGGGGTCCCATTGAGTCAGCAGGGTGGAGCTCACTAGGCCAATCAGATTCTGATTTGGCCATTGAGGGAGGGTTCAACACAGGAAAGATGGTTCCTGCCTGCTGGCTGTGGGGAGGAGGACCTCTTCACAGGGAAAATGATGACTGTCTTGTAGTCCTCTCCTCAAAGCCACACACCTCTGTTGGCTCCACATGCCTCTGACATACCCCAAGTCACAGTCCCACCACTGCAGCACAGGGTGAGTGCCTGTGAGTGTGTGAGTCTGTGTGCGGACCCTTTCAGAGCACTTCTAGGTTTCCCACAGCCATCCATCCCACCCAGGTGGTTGGAATCCCCACTGTTTTCACAGCCAGATATTGTGGGGGCTCCTCTTCCTGGCACCAGTACGCAGGGCTGGGGAACCTGGTGTAGGGCTTGGGTCCCTCGCTTCTCTAGTGGGAACTACCACAGCGGAGAAATCCCTCTTGATTCTCAACTGCTGCACAGAGGTTTGCATCCAGCCTGTTTCGTGGCTTCACCCCCTCCTACCAGTCTCAATGTAGCTTCTTTATATTCTTATTTATAAAACTTCTGTTCAGCTAGACTTCAGATGGTTCTCCAGGTTGATTGTTCTATAATTTAGTTGTAATTTTAATGTGTTCATAGAAGGAAGGAGGCACAGTGTTTATCTACTCCGCCATCTTGGATCTCCACAGTTCTTAAGCATTGTTAATGTTGCCACAACTTGTGGCTTGAGAAAAAGAGCTTTAGAGAAGAATCACTTGCTAAAATGATGTACAGTATCTCTGAATGAAAGCCAAAGGCCATAGTCAACTGAAGGTGTGGAAAATAGCATTTCCTCAGATTTCAGAGCACTTCTAGAGATTACTTTAGAGGTGAAAATTCAATAGATCTAACTTCAAGAAAAAATAGGAGAATATCATTTAAAGGAGATTGTGGTCTGTGCAGGGGTTATAGAGATAAATTACATATAAATAATGATAAAATTCAGGTCATGTTTTCCTTGTTTAACAAACATTTATTCAGCACTTACTATGCAGTAGGCCATTCCAAAGGCTCATAAAATATTGTCTCCCTCTTATAGAAGCTTAGAATCTAGTAGCTAAAGATATACTTTAGTAAGCAGTGTGCTGTGCATATTGATTAGATCAGCAAAAGTACCTTAGCCAAAAGTTTTTGTCTTTTTGAATCCATTCCATTCAAAGAACACTTGGCAGGGTACAACAAGATTTATCTCTCCCAATAATGAATTTAGTGTCTAATTTATAGAGGAATGATATTTACTGAGTGTTTATTATGTATTTTACATGTGTTTAATTCTTTCCTAAACCTTTTAGTTAGGACCTGATATTGAAGGAAGTAAAAATTAGAAGTCTTATAACTTGCTCAAGTTTACATAGCAAGTTAAGAGAAAAGTTGGGGTTTGAACTCCGGCTGTCTGAGTTGAGAACCAATACTCTGAACCATTAATCTATTAAACTATTGCCCCATCATTGAAAAGACAAGGCTATGTGCACAGAATGTAAATTTAAAATTATAGATCATATGGATAGAAGGATCATTTAGGAATACTAGGCACTAGGATTTCCTAAACAGTAAATATATGTGAGTATGAGATGTAAGAGTCACAGCATTCCTTTACTGTACCTCATTGTCTTGAAATCATAGCCCCCCAGATCAACCCCTTACAAGGTCCATGTCTTACCTCCCTGAGAGGCACTAAAATTAATTATTTGCTATAAGTCACATTGCAATGACTGAGGGACTCGGAGATGATATTTTTTCCCTGACTCCCTTGCATGGTGATTTTCAAGACAATCTGTAAGTTTTATTCACTCTGGCTTCAGTTCCTTTTCTTAGGTGGGCCCTCAATCCAGACTTCTAAACTTGCCGACAAACATAAAACACGTGTAAGTCCTGAAATCTCTAACGTTTCTATAGGATGAAAAGCATGCACTCTGCACACAGCTCATCCATTTTTCCAAGTCCAAGACCAACACAGCTTTTACAGTTGGCATGAGAGACTGGATGCTATTTTCTACCTCAAGAGTTTACTGAAGGCAGAACCTATCCTGCTCAAGTCTGTTTCCTCATAATAGAGATTATCAGCCTTTATTTGGCCTCAAAATTACCTACAAACTTTATTTGGCCTCAAAATTACCTAGGTTGAAGCAGAATTTTTGGATTCCCCCCAGGGTAACTGCCAACTAGGTATGTCAAGGCTAGAGCCAAAGAATTACTGCCAAATCCCCAGGTGATACCATTGCTATTGAGGGGCAGTTACCACATTTTGAGAAACACTGCTGTTTAATTAGTAATATCATGGATGAGATCCTGGACTCCAGAGCAACATTGCCTACCTAAATGCCATCCCCACCACTTATGAGGTCTGTGGCTTCGGACAAGTTATTAAACTTCTGGGTACCTGCAATCCCTCGTATGTAAAATGTGAAAATAACCACATTCCCAATGGGGTTACTGCAAGGATTAAGTGAATTCAAACATATTAAGTACTTAAAAGAAGACTGGAGCTTAGTAGGTTTATTAAAGTCTGTTGGTTAATAGTATTTATTCATTGTGGTCATTGTACATGGCAGGTACTTAGATGCTCAGTTTATTGGAGTTAATATCCGTACCTATGATAATGTATCCGACATGTGGCCTCTTTAAGGAGCAGGAGGTACTATGACATAAGAGTTACATAATTCACAGCTCTTTTCAGAGGCTATTTTAGTTGAAATATTGATTCACAGACTATATGGTGCTGATTGTTTGAATTTTTGATGATCAAATTGATGCACAAACAGAGGCAGACTGTTGCCCAGTTACTGATGCTGAGAAATAAAGCAAACTCCTGTCATCGGGAAGAAAGTCCAAACTGCTGAAACTTCTTCAGTATTCCTTTGTTTTAAAGGTAGGGAAGGACGCTTCCTTCCAGACATGCCGGGAGAGCTTTGACACCAGACCATGGCTTGCTTTGGTAACTGGCATTTCTCATGATGATGACTGAAATCTGTCATCTGAATTACTTCACTCTTTTCATCATTTCTTCCTGTGGCCACAAGTATGCAGATGCCATGAGTCCCTCATGGCACCTGAGTCCCTCAGCTGCAAATTGCATACTGCAAGCAAGTAATGAGAGACTCAGGAATTTAGCGCCCTGATATAGAGGCTGTAGTGAAAGGGTTGACTATTTGTCTTAATATAAAATCAGGATATTCACATCAGCAAAGGTTTCTTTTCTCTTTATCATGTGAGGTTATTCGTATAAAAATATATACGTGCCTTCAGTTGTATACTTGCAAAATAATGTCTACTGAAAATAAGAAAAAATGCATAAAATGGAGTGTGATAAAATAATCTAGAAAGTGATTGTTGTAGAGAGAAATTAATCTGCTATAGAAATGGCATGTAAATTTTCCATTATAATATACAAGTCTGAACTTGATTTGAACTCATATTATATGAATTTTCCTGTAAAATAATGATAATGAATTCCATTTGTGACTTGGGGAATATGTCTCAGGTCTTCACAATTATTCTGACTCTAATGACCAGGAAACCATTTTTGCAGCTTATTTCAGGTATAGTGTCTAACATGTAATAAGTACTTGAACAAATGTCAGTGATTTGATTAAAGTCTATAGCTAGCTACTACAATGGATGAAGAACAACTGTGCTTTCAAATGCTGCCCATTTTTCACTTGTGTAGCTGTTGGGTGACGTTGAGACCTGCAGGTGGCTGAGCTAAGATGTGTTCATGCACAGAGTCTCAAAAAATAAATCAAGTTTAATTTGGAAAAAGTTGTTTATAAATCTTAACATTGGTGATGTATTAAGGTAAGGTACAGTTGCAGCTTTCAATAAAAGTACAAAGATGTTGTGATTAGCAATATTATTACAAAGAAGTAATTATAGACTTTGAATCAAATCATACTCCTCTCTCCCAAATATATTGACCACAAATTACAAAAACTGCAAATTAATAGTTAGCCACTAATCTAGCCATTTATGTACCTAGCAGACTATGGCAGAGCTCTCATTATGTTTTATTTAAATTAGATAACAGTGACCATAATTGAGTGACAGCGTGCTTATATTATTGTTTTTATCATCCATTGTCTGTTTGCCTAGGTGATTTTAATATTGTAACAGCACTGTTTTCAGATTTTAACAACATATTTGTCTGCAAATGGTCTAAACTGTATCAACTCCAATGTGTTCCAGCATGAACTGTAGCAATTTTAATAACCCACCTCAGTTTTCTGAATGATGGATTTTCTGAAATTTTAAGAGCCATCAGAAGGTCTTCATGTTTTCAGTCTGTGTAGAAAGTAGATGACATGATTTTCTTCTCTAGAACTAAGTGGAAAGTTGAAATACTAAGAAAAATCTCATGAATTTCATTAGGATTGCTTGTTTGATTTCTCCAGTGAATCACTTCCTTGTGAGAAAAATCATTTTCTGCAGGAGCACTACGAGAACAATTACTCCCAGGAATGTCTAGTTACAACTGTAATGGTGTGGGAGAAAAAGAAATATTTTCATTTATTTCTCCTCTGAAAATTGGTAATTATAAGATTCATAGTTTCCTCAGTCTCCTTATTCTGGTTCTATTATTAAGTAGGCAATAAAAGCACCCACTGGTAAATGCATCACTGATGAGCTCAGGGCACAACATATATTTCCTTTTTAAAAATATCTTTCCCAATGCTTTGTGATTTTATCATTTAATTTGCATCTATTATCTCTAATCTGATGCTTTCTAGTAAAGTGGGGATTCTAGGTGAACTCTGGTACCACAAAAAGTCATAAGTCTAAAACAAGAAAACCTGTATGACAGACCCTACCACCTACTTTGGGAATTTTAACTTCAGCTAAGATCCCATGCTGTTCCTACACTCTCTAAGAGAAACCAGGCAAAATGGTCAGGGAGATGGGTTATGGAAGGAAAACACTGTATTAAAAATAAACAGAACATCCACCAGGGAAAAACACCTTTTTAGTATTTTAAGCTTCCCCAAGTTTTCAATCAATCCAGGTCACTTAGTGAAATTGATAAAATGTCATCATAGTTCCAAAGAAGCCTTCAAGTATGCTTAGTGAGAAGGATGGCTTTGGAATTTAAACGGAGTGCTGTTGCTACAGTGCTATCATAACACATTTAAAAATATTTCGAGGCTGCCCCTTACAATGCCTTTGGCTTTAAGACAACATGCCTAGACCTCTGTCATATCTTCAATTTCCTTGTGAAAGTGAATATTTAGCACGTACGCTACAGCCATAGATAAATCCAAAAGTAGACTCTTCCACTTTCTGAACCCTTCCTGGGTCACCTGTAACATTTGCAGATACACTAATGAGGTTTGCTTGGGAATGAGTCATTTTTAACTTAGAAAATGTTCTCTCCATTGCCCCAAATTAAATTTAGAATAAATCTCCCTATCATAGACCCATCCAGATAGGCAAGGAATGAGTTCCTATTTTAAGTAAGTATGCCGACCATGCCATATTTTTGCCATAATTGTTTGGAGATCTGCAGTATCCAAACATCCCAACAGCCCATTTTGTTCAAGGGTTTCCACAAACCCTTCTGACCAAATGTGAACTGAACACAGAGGAATAAAAGCGAAACACAACCCTTCTTTGTCTTTCGTCTTCCTATCTTCACCATTTCTATCTCTTATCCACCTCTTTTTGATCATAATAGGTCGGACTTCTTAACCTGAGGCCTATGTATCCCTTCCACCTGTTATTTGTTACAAAGTCCTTGAAGTTCTTCTTTGATAGTGTCCCTTGGGTTTATTCTTTCCTCTCCACTTCTTCCACTTTAATTCTGGTCTTATAGCTAAAAATTAGTATGGGCTTGTAGCAACGCACTGTGCTTACTGCTTTTTATGCACACTTGCATTTTAATCCTTACAAAAAACCCTGAAAGGCCATTATTCTTATTTTGCAGAAAAGGAAATTGAGGCTCTGATTGATCAAGTGACCTTGTCATAAGATCCCTCTAATAACTAATCTGTATAATTCTGTGTGATGGTCATGGGATCTACACAGCCCCCTGAGGTCCACACCTTCCGAGCTCTAATCTAAACTTCAGGCAATCAGCCTCTAAGCAGTGACTTTTGTCAGCCTGGTTAGTCTCTTGTTTAGTAACTTTTTCATTCTTCCATTTGAGTTCAATTTTCCACTCAGTCTAGTGTTCTAGACCATATTACGAGGGACTCCGTTTTCTATGTTAAGGCTAAGAGTCCCAGTGTTTGCTGATGCTAACTAATCCTTTTCTTTAACTAAGTCGGTCTCCTTCAAAGTTCACCAACCCCAACCACACTAGAATTGCTATTTCTATTCTCATTTCTAATTCACTCCATTTGTTTTTTCTTTCCCACAACTAGTTCCTTACTTGTAGTTGTTCCTTCCCATCAGCTGAAACATTTTCTCTTCTGTATTTCCCTCAAGGTCCAGTTAAATATTCACACCATCTTCCAACATCCCTTATTTCTTTGGTCTCTCTATTAGTTAGGATAATGATAGCTGCTCCAGAAATAGACCCGCCAAATATATAAAGTTGCAAATATAATAGAAGCGTATACGTATATCCATAATCAGCAGGTGACTTTTGTCCACACAGTGATTCTAGGGCCCAAACTTCTCTCACCACATGGCTCCTCTGTCCCTCAGAGAGGGCTCCTCCTATACCAGCAGCAGCAGCATCTCCTGAGAACTTATTAGAGGTGCGAATGATAAGGCTTCATCCCACATGTACTGAGTCAGAAACTATGGGGCTGGGCCCAGAAATCTGTGTTTGCACAAGTCCTCCAGGTGAATCTGAGGCACGCTAGCGTTTGAGCATCACTATGCTACAGCCTTATTCTAGTCATCCTGTCCAGCTGCGGACATTCAGAGTCTGCAGGCGAGAATCACATGCTTCTTCAAGGCATCGTTCCAGAAGCGATGCACATCACTTCCGTGCATATCGTACTGATGAATGCTGATTGAATGGCCATTCTTAATGCAGGGGGATGTGAAATGTAGTGTCTGTAGTCCTCATCTCAATAAAATATAGGTAGACGGATGTAAGTGCAGTTCTTTTAAGATACCGTCTTCCATCCCCTGATTTTCATAAATTATGCTTCTGAATGCAGTCGGACAGGTTCTTACAGTTTATTTCAGTGCTTCTGTCAGCTAAATTCTTCACAGTGAACAGTTTTATTCTTTCCTTCCCCTTGTGTAGTTTGACTTTCTTCATTATTTACTCGATTATCATTTGACATAAATGTCTTTCTCTATTCATTCAGAGACTGGCCAATGCAAACTTTCAGTTGCAGGTTGCTGCAATATGTCAGCTGATTTTCTATTAGCATGAAGTGGCCCAGCTGATGGGCTTGTCATGCAGAACTCAGGACAGAATGGCTAAGTGTTCCTCACATAGAGTATAAATAGTTTTAATTTTGAGTTTGTCTTTTCCGCATGTATTCTGCATTGATATTCATTGGCACTCAAGTCCTTAAGGTATTCAGGGACAGGAGGGGGCATTTTTTAACTCATGATATCAAAGTGGATGAAATGCAACTTCCCTGTGTGCCCCAGCTCTGTGTAACTTGAGTTGTGTTCAGTACTATAGGCCCAGCACTTGGGGAACATTCTGTACTATAGGGAATGACCAAGTCGTTATTGGACGTTTGTTATCTATCCCCCAATATAAAACAACCTTCCACTCTCCCTATCACATAATTCAAAACAAGTTTGTTTTGAGCCGATTGTATATGTAACTGTTACGTGTGGATATGAAATACTCAAATATCAATTTATATACTTTTCTAATTTTATTCTATACACATTTAATTCATATAATGAATGACACATTCGTTCAGAATTATTCTTCTTTTTCTTTTCGTAAAATAGTTATGTTCAAATGTTTTGTAAGCATCTTTAAGCCCAGTTTTTTTGTTTTTTTGTTTTGTCATCTCTAGAGCTACTTTTTGAATCATCTTGTAGTTTTCCAGAGCATGTTATCTTGACTTCTACCTACATTGTTGGAAATCTGTGTATGAGGCCATAGGTGAAATTGTTGACCTAGCATGAGTACCCAATAACAAAACATAAGGACAATGTCATTTTGTGTTGTTAAAAAGTTTACTTTATTCTTTCAGTACTCAGTGTTCCTTGGAAGAGTAACAATGTACTGCACTGCTTTCTAAAATGACTTAGAAAAAGTTATTTTTAAGGTTCCTGATACTTATCCCTTTTAGCTCATATCACCAACAGTAATCCATGACTACCTGTTACATTTCTTTGGCTTTTTTTCATCTTCTTCTTTTAATGTAACTTTGTAATACTCCAGACCAACATTGGTTGAGATTATTACAAGTTAGAGTCTTTCCTGATGATGTTCTGATATTTCAAACATAGTAAACCAGAGAATGCCCAGTGATATGAACAATTTTATATGGATTTCATTATAAGCACACTCCCTTCATTATAAGCCATAAAATTAAAACTCAATATATAATCAGCTGATAAAATTTGAGGGGTAATCTCTGATGTCTGTAGGACATTGGACTAAGGAAGATCTCACCAATGAAGACACGTGACCACATTTTTTCTTATGTCAACACTGTGAGATAGGTATTTGCCTTCCTATTTGTCATGAGGATGCTGAAACTTTGAAACGTAAGTGATTTTCACAGAGTTCCCAGTTAGTAAAGGATGGAGACAGGATTCAGATCCAAGATTGGTCTTATTCTAAAGCCCATACTATTTATCTGTTCTCATAGCAAGACTATCTTAATGCAAACAGCCTCCTAGTTTCATCAGAGGAAATTGGCATTTCCTCCAACTGTCACTGGGTATCAGAACAGATAGAAGACATGCATCTTGTGTCCTGGGAGACTTAAAATGCACCAGGGGATCCATGCTGTCCTCTCATTACCATTAGTTTCCTTTGCCCCCAAAATTTGCTTGGCTGTTTTGTAAACTGACCCAGCCCTCCCCCGCCACACATACACACCATTATAAAAATAACATCTTTATATTCTCGTAGCCCCATTGAAGCTGTGATTCACACTGTCTAAACAGGCAAAGACAAGTAACAAGGAAGTTGTTTTTACATATGTCTGCAAAGGATATATAGGACATGCAGTTTGGGAAGCTCGTGGCACTGCTGTCTCCAATTCTTTCCAGTTTCCTTTCACACCAAGTTTCCTTTCTTAATTACCAAGACTTTTCCAAGAGTATCCTCCTACCCAGCACCATAAGACTTTCATTTCTACTCAACCTGAAATCTCCAGCTTGCAGTCCCTTTGACCATGTTTCCTTTCCCAGGGTTCTATAAAAATACGGAAATAATATTTAAAAGCCAGAGATTTCCCATATCTGACTATCAGATTGCATCTTTTACAATAAAGTAAGAATGCCTTGGTGCACTGCCTGTTTCCTTAGCTAGTGATTACAGCTGAATCACATCCAGTAGCAGAGAATTTCACCTGTGGTCAGGACACATATCGTCCCCAACACCAGCGCAGCACAGCCCTGTCTTTTATGGTCTTTCTGATGTTCAAGGCTAACTGGTCAACATGCAGCCTAGCTTTTGCACTCTCATTCCTCCCCATAAATAGCAAACCTTTCTCTGCATTCATGTCTTTATCAAAAGTGGGAAATTAAAAGGCTGGCCAAGAAGATTGCAGGTAATAAGAAACTGAGTTATCTGTGTGAAAAACTATCATTTCCAATCCCATAAGCCAACACTGACTATTTAATTCATGTCAGTTACCTGCATGTGAAATTATGACCTCAAATATAGATCTATATAATGTTTTGCTACATTCGTCTCTTCCTCCTCATCCTTTGCTCCAGTCCTCCAACCTATTCTAAGATGACATATTACAAACAACTTTCCTTGGAGGACTGAAAATTGAAAATCAGATTAGAAATTTAGCGATGCCGTTTGGAGAGCTGGGGGAAGGTGGCAAATCTATAAAGAACCCCCAGGAGTAAAAAGGAGAGATTTTTCATATGTGGGGCATATGTTTCTAGAGTCCAAGTGATGGTAAATACCTCAGGTTATCACCAGAAGTTCAGTTAATTAGGACAACAAACAAGAATGCAAGGATTGAGTCCCAGTAGGTCATCGTCCATAGTCAATGAATTTATAACTGCTATTCTAAACAGTTGAAGATACTCAATAATCATCTGGACCAGTTTCCTAAGTATCTTTCATAAAACACTAGTGTTGCAAATCTCTGAACCAAAAGTATTCTATGGCCAAATAAATATGGAAAATGTATTTTACTTTTTTTCTCTCGAAGATTCTCAATGTTTTCATAGTATAAAGGCTCTGCAAAGTCCCACAATTAAGAAACAAATTTAACTTAATCCAGTGCTTTGAAAATTTATTTCATCATGGAACTCATTTTGCAATGGCATTTTTTGTGTGTGTGAAATTAAAGTATAAACTAATGCCTTTGTGATAAGCGTCTTTATTGAATACAGATTATTTTTATAGGTCACTGTCCTATTTTATTATTTCTTTATATTTATGAGCTTGCCCATCACTATAATGTGCAAATTCTTTTTAAACTTGAAGTTAGAGAAGTTCCTTAGGTCTGTGTGTATTTTGTTTTAAAGGGACTTTGCCTTTAAAATTTTACTCTGTGTGTGTGTGTGTGTGTGTGTGTTGTAGTTTTATACTTAAGTTTTTCTTTCTATTAGATTGGAGCAAAAGTCATTGCGGTTTAAAAGGTTAAAAATAATTGTAAAAACCCCAATGACTTTTGCACCAACCTCATATTAGCTTCTCCCTAAAAATCACCTGAACTATATTCCCTTTGGATGTCTCTATCCAGGGAACATGCCTTTCTGCTCTCTGACTTGCTTTGTTATAACCCAGTTTCTTTAAGGAGACTTTGCATTCTCATGAGTTCAGCACCTGGCACATGATAGGCATAAAGAAAATGTTTGTGGAACGATACTGAGCAGAGTAAAAACTTCATGATAAGCAAGGCACTCACCCCTGTGATTCTTGTGTGTGTGTGTGTGTGTTTTCCCCATTATTGACTATTTCTTCCTTTTTGTAGACTTCAGTCTCAAACAGGCATTCTCCTTGAGGTTTCTTGTAATCACCTAGCAGTGAGTCAGTCATCAAGGCACTTAAGGCCTTTATCAGTTACTGATAATGTTAGCAGGCATAAATTGTCAGGAGAAATCTGGCTGTTGATAGAAAAATGTTTTACCATGATTAATGTTCCCCTCTGATGTTGGGAAAAACTCCTTTTTACCCTGAGATTTCAATTGCACAATATTGGCAAGCAGGAAGGTGCCTTTACGTGTGTGCGCGCGCGCAAGAGAGAGAGTGTGTGTGTGTGCAGAGTGAGAGGGAGAGAATAGATTAATGAATGAATATAAGGCTTTGGATCAACCCAGATGTGCTTATTCACAAGGTATTTTTACCAGGAATGAGAGTGATATCAGCACATATTCAGAAAAAAAAAAAAAAGAGTGAAATCTTCATGCATTTAGATTATTTGAAAAAAAATTAGAAAGAAGTGTTTTGTTTTTGTTTTTTTGGTCATAGATTCTAAATATTTTCCTAATATTGCTGCTCACTAATACATTTTTATCCAGTTTGTTTATTTACCTCACTTCAGGAATTCCAGTCCATCTATGACAAATAATATTCTAACCAAGTAAGTGGGGTTTGTTAAACCATTTTTCCACATAAGTCAGTAAAGTTGTGACTGTACTGCAGGCTATTTTTACTAATGTGTGATGTTTCATGGTTGGACAAAATGTCATGATGACTTTCATGGCTAAAAATATGTGGGCTGATTATGGGTAAATAATCGTCAAAAGGTGGTAAAATTTATGCATAGCACACTAGATGGAACAAAATCACTAGTCTCTAAGTTTTTTTCTTTTCTTATTAAATTTCCCTTTTCTATAAGATCCTGTATTTTGAAAGATCAAACATTCTCTGCATTCATGTTTAAAGACAATCCTAACTTGAGCATGATTTTGAGGAGTTCTGAAACTCTCTATCTAACTACTTGTGTTTGTTGTTACGGTGTCTCAAAATTCCATCCTAAAAAAAGGGAAAACCTTTTTAATGAGGTCAATGATCAATTGAACTAACTTCCAAGTGCCATGATATAACCAGTGTTATGTATATAACCAGTGTTACTGGTTACTTGTTTGATTATTCACTTATTTTATTTTATTGATATATTTTTTATCCTCTGACCCAAGCAGAGACTTGGCATTCTAAACAATCAATTCAGACTAATAAATAATAAGTACATGTTTTTAGCTAGGATTTCTTTTTCATTTTGAAAGTGGATTTCAAAATTTCATCAGTAGCTAGCTCTACGCAATGCATTTACATTATCTTGAATTCTGAATACGAACCAATTAAAATTCTAAATCTGAATCTAAAGTCACTCAGAGCCTTTCTTGCTTTTTTTTCCCCCCTAACCATATTCTATTACATGCCCGTTTCCTCTTGACCCCTCTTGTCTGGCTATTTCCTGTGCATGATTTCATTTCTGTTCTTTATATTTGGCTTCACTATTTCATTGTCATGTTTTCTAAATCATGCTGACTAATATTCACTTCTCTGTTTTATTGTGGTTCCAGTCACCCCCTATAGGCTATCTTGTCCTGTTTCTGGAATCTAGGAAACCACTCAAGAACGTCTGTATTGTTGGGTGTTCTGTGGTTGCACACAGCAGAAACCAGTGCATGCTAATTTAAGAAAAAAAAGTATATTAGAAGTATACGGCTCATAGATTTGGGAAGAAAAACTCCAAAAGGACAGAAGATAGGATGGCTCGTGAGATTAGGAACTACTGGATATTTTATCGGGGTTGCTGATACAGACCTGGCCCCAAATGGATTCTCAAAAGTTTATGCTCAAAGAAAGAAGAGAGATTCAGGGTCCAGAATTAACTGAAGGTTGGAAACTATAGAATCGGAGGTTCTCTAGGAAGAAATTTTGCTGATTCTAAGAGTTAAAGAGGCTCTAACCAAGGTTCACACGTCAGACCTGTGTTTGACAACTCAATTAGTCAGTCTTAAGTCTCAGCTTTGATTGTAGTGATATTACAACACTTGCCTATAGCGTAGAGGTCTGAGAGATGAAAGAGTAAAACTAGAAATGGAGAATTATATCATGCCACTTTATTTGAAATGCCCTTTTAAAATAGTCATTTTTGAACCATTTGTAACAGCATGATTAAAGTGCACGGGGAGGTAGGTGAGTGAAAGTTGAACCTGTATTATCAGCAGGCCAATAGGAAGTGAGGAACAAAGGAACAGTAATTATTTGGAACAATTTTTAAACACATCATAGCAGGTTCCCGTTATTAAAGCTATATTCTAGTTTTTAAAAAATCTATCATCAGATATTAATGAGTTTAAATATATATGTAATTTCTGTCAAAAAATGGTACAACATGACTGTACTTGAAAATAATCATCCTTTTGTCATTATCTCAGCAGAATTTGAAAGTAATATTGATGTAAGATGTAAAATTTTAAAGAAACATGGGGAAAATATTTCTCTTTTTTTCACAGCCAATTATTTTAAATTCAATCTAGTCCCTATGTAGACTGCCTGTCATGTGCTAGCTTATGCATCTGCTCTAATTAATAGACAGGATGATATCCACCACTACTGATCTATCACAACTGCTCTTTAGTTGTCAACCTCAGTGAAAAAATAATTGATGACTGTTTCCTTAAAAACGTTCTCTGTGGGCAATGTACGTAATGGACCTAAAGTCATACTCCTGAGTTCATGTGATGAGTCATGGAAAGATGTGTTCATTGAGTTATCATTTCTCCTGCTTGCTACCTGAATAAGATCCATGAGGTCACTTCATTCCAAGCTTTAGTCTCCTATATTTGAAAATAAGGGTAGTGATAGGATATTGCTCACAGTCATTGTGATGTTAAATGCCAGCCAGGCAAAGTTGGAAAAAAAAGCCCTGTTTGCTACGTTACCATAATCCCATGACTTGTCCTGCACTAACCCTTGAGGAGGTTATGACATAACAAATGGTCACCAAAAAATAATAGAGATCAAGATAAACAAAGGTAGAGAAAATCTACTTTATTTGCCACTTGGGCTAACCTGCCCAGAGGAGTAAGGTGTGCAGCATAGTGGATGCTATTTAATAACCAAAGTCGTGAGAGACCTAATAAATCCCAGCATCCTTCAAATTTCCTCCTTGCCCATGTACTAAAATTTTCCTCATAATTCTCTCAAACCAGAACACCAACAACATTTCATGATAGTAATTTACAAAGCATATTTTTCTCCACATAAAGTTAACCCAAGATGTATAATGAACATTTCCTTTTTCCCTACATGCCATTCCCTTGTTCTTAGTAACAGGGCCTTTATTTTCTTGGGGGAAAATCATTCCTCAAAAGTAACCAGTAGCGTGTAGTGGTGTCTAACCAGCACCTCTTTATTTTCACTTAAACATATAGTGAAAAAAAAAAAAAAAAAACATATAGTGAAATCTTACATAGTTTTAAGTTTTATATATATGTGTGAATGTGGTGTGTGTGTGTGTGTGTGTGTGTGTATATATATATACATATATATATATATATATTTAAACCACGTATATCATTTCTATAATTTTTTTCATCCAACATTATTTGTCAGGGATACATTATGTTTCAGAGATTTAATATATCTGAATTCATGTAGTTCCAGTTTATTCGTTTTCATTATGGCTTACAAAGTTTGACGATTGAGTTCGCAAACTTACCATCATGGGCACCACATTGGCAGCACTGTACAAACAGCTCGCTAAGGTTTCATAATGTTGCTCTGCTCATGTCGACATGTGACAATGTCTTGCTGAGTGGTATTCATTATAGTTGTTGTGTGTTTTTGTGTGCCATTGCGAGAATGTCTGAGCTTGAATTAGAGCAACCATCAATCATTAAATTTGTTAAACTTGGCAAGAGTGGAAGTGAAATCAGGGACATGTTAGTCCAAGTTTGTGGGGATAATGCCATGAAAAAAATGGTAGTGTACATACAAATGGATTAAATGTTTTTCTGAGGGGAGAGAATGTGTCACAGATGAAGAGAGGTCAAAGTGACCAGTAACGAGCAAAACTGAAGAAAACATTGCAAAAATTAATTGAATTGTATGTCAAAATTGTCACTTGACTGTGAGAAGCATAGCAGACCAAGTAAACATTGATAGGTAAACAGGGAAATTTTAACTGAAAATCTTGGCATGAGAAAGGTGTGTGCAAAAATGGTCCTGAAGGAGCTCACCGATGAACAAAAGCAAAGGAGAGACACAGTTTACCAAGACCTTCCGGAGAGGCAAGACAATGTACTGGGCCATGTTTTCACTGGTGATGAAACATGGGACCCTGAAACAAAGCATCAAAGTGCACAATGGAAGTCAGCCAATTCTCCACGACCAAAAAAGTTCCGTCAGTCCAAATCAAGAGTCAAAATGATGTCACTAACCTTTTTTGATATCAGAGGGATTATTCATTATGAATTTGTACCAAACTGAACAAACAGTTAAGCAAGTTTACTATTTGGAAGTGCTGAAAAGGCTGCATGCAAAAAGTTAGACAAAAAACAATCTGAACTTTTTGCCAATAATTCATGGCTCTTGCATCACAAGAATGCACCAGCTCATACGATACTGTCTGTGAAGGAGCTTTTAGCCAAATGACTGTATTGCAACACCCTCCCTACGCACCTGATCTGACCCCCAATGACTTTTTTCTTTACCCGAAGATAAAAGAAATATCAAAAGGAAGACATTTTGATGACATTCAGGACATCAAGGGTAACATGACTACAGTTCTGATGGTCATTCCAGAAAAAGAGTTCCAAAATTGCTTTGAAGGGTGGACTAGGTGCTGGTATCAGTGCATAGTTTCCCAAGGGGAGGACTTCGGAGGTGACCATAGTGATATTCAGCAATGAAGTATTTTTTTCCAGGATTAGTTCGCGAACCTAATTGTCAGACCTTATATAGATGATGTATCATAGAAATGCACTCTTGAAACCTATGTAATTTTACTAACTACTGTCACCCAATACATTTAATTCAAAAAAAAGGAAAGAAAAAAATGTATGCTTACTTCATACTCCATAATGATTAATTCAAGGAAAAGATAAAAACACTATTATTGATTTTTTAAATCGAAATCACTAAACCAGCCTAATTTGTCCAAATATTCACCACTATTGTGTAAATTTAAATTCTCATACAAAAAAATCATTCTAAGCTAGCAATTAATGTAAGAAGGATATTTTTCCCCTTAATGGTCTAGTACATTTGCAGTTATTAGGAGTTTGGTTTCTTTATATGTATGAATTTGGTCACTATTTTATTTCATAAGCACTTATTTAGCTCATCAAATGAATCAGAACAAAGTTCCCATAACTTAAGAGACAATAAATTAATCTATCAATACTTTCCACAGTTGAGAAAGTACTTTTCTG
This sequence comes from Rhinolophus hipposideros, assembly GCF_964194185.1. Classification (NCBI taxonomy): domain Eukaryota; kingdom Metazoa; phylum Chordata; class Mammalia; order Chiroptera; family Rhinolophidae; genus Rhinolophus; species Rhinolophus hipposideros. The sequence goes on from NC_138060.1 coordinate 22,454,666, forward strand.
ATCACAGGCACACAGAAACATAGATTGTTCTACAGCTCAGTCACAAGTCAGAAGTAAACATGAATCTCAAACTACTCACTGGTCTAGATCTCAAACAACTATTTTTCTTCCTAGTGTGCATGAAATTCTTCATTGATGTAAGTTCACTAGCAGGCACAAATGAAAAAGGCTAACAAACCAGATTCTGTTTTCTCTCAGTCACCAAAGGATCAGATCATAAAGTCAAATATACAGTTTTAACTGCTACACACAGGAATAATTTACCAGCCACAAGAGAACTGAGTGGCAGTTGGGGCTCGGGGGATGGAACTAGAAGAAAAGAACCAGAAAGCCAGCAAAGTCATTTGGAATTCACTCTGAGACCCATGAGATGATATACGTGAGCTTAGAAGCCCAGAAAATGTACACTCTGTCAACACAATTGACTTGTTTCTGCAAAGTGAGTTTTGTTAAACACCTTGGTTGATGAACTCCAAAGTTGTTAAAGTCTAATTCTCAAAAGATTAAAAATCATGATTGCATAAAATACAAAAAAGAAAAGCTGAGAGGCAAAAACTGTCAACTGTTAATTCATATTTCTATACTTAACTAAGTTTTCTATAAAGAGTATAGGCAAAATGAGAGCAATTTTAGACAAATATCACTATTCCTATAACTTTATTGAAATAAATGCTAAAGGCTAGTCATTAAAACACGCAATGTGATATATAGATGATGTATTACAGAATTGTACACTTGAAATCTATGTAACTTTATTAACCATTGTCACCCTAATAAACTTTAATTTAAAAAACGAATAAAAATTGAATATCTTAGAGCAACACAAACAAAATTATGAAACAGAAAATTCACCAGGAAATATAAGAATCTCAATCTCTCACTCTCTCTGACAAACCTAATAAAATTACATGGCAAAATTAAAACAAACAAACAATCGTGGTGGGATATTATATCACACTGTTCTCAGAAATGTACAGATTAAATAGACTGATATCTACTAATGGTAAAGAAGATTTGAATGGCGCAATTAACAAGCTTTACATCCAACATATATAGAGCCCAACTTTTAACATACATACAGCCCAACTTTTAACAATTGGAGAATACTCTTTCTTATCAATTATGAGTGGATAATCAACAGAAAAACAAAGAATATGGACAGTCTGATCACAGAAGAGGAAATTAGAATGGCAAATAATCATATGAAAAGTATACTAATCAGGGCAATGCAAGGTTGTATACTAATGAGTTTGCCCATCAGATGGGTAAAAATATAAAAATCTAATAAGTGTTGGTGAGAACATAAAATAAGAGGAACTTTGATTGACTCCTGGTGGGATGAATCATTTGACAGTTCATTTGACATCAGTTAGGTTGAAGATGCTCATTGTGTGAGCCCTGGTAATTCCCCTTTTATGCAAATTACTCTAGACAAGTTCTCACATGTGTACATAAAGATGTTCATCATCTTTGTAAATGGTAAGAGGAAAAAATTGGGAGTATACTAAATACCCTTTCAATAAGGGGATGGATTAATAAACTGGTATAATCATAATCATATAGTCACATTGTATGCTCACCACTCAGTCAGTTCTTCCATCACCAGATATTTGACCCCCTCTTTACTTTTCTACCACCTCCCTCCCCTCTTGCATTCTGATAACCACTAAACTGTTGTCTGTGTCTATGAGTTTTGGTTTTTTTATCTTGTTCCTTTATTGCCTTCAGTTTTATATCCCACATATGAATTAAGTCAGATGGTTCTCAAATTTTTGTCTGGCTTATTTTGTTTAGCAAAATAATCTCAAGATCCATCCATGTTGTTGAAAATGGCAGTATTTCATCTTTTCTTATGGCAGAGTAGTATTCCATTGTATATATATACTACATCTTCATTATTGAATCATCTATCAGACGGCACTTTGGTTCTTTCCATGTCTGGGCCACTGTAAATAATTCTTTAATTAATATCTTTATGGATAAACGTTTTCAGATTTTTTTGGGTAGATACTCAGGAAAGGGATTGGTGGGTCATATGAGAATTATATTCTTACTTTTTTGAGGAACCTCCATACTGCCTTTCATAGTGGCTGTACCAACTTACATTCTCACCAACAGCGGTTCCTTTTTCACCACAGCCTCTCCAACACTTGTTATTATTTGTCTTGATAATAGCCATTCTAACAGGTGTGAGGTGGTATCTCATTGTGGGTTTGATTTGTGTTTTCCTAATAGCTAGTGAACTTGAGCATCTTTCATATGTCTGTTGGCTGTTTGTATGTCTTCTTGGGAGAAGTGTCTGTTCAAGTCCTCTGCCTATTTTTTAATTGTATTGTTTGTTTTTTTTTGTTGTTGAATTCTACAAGTTCTTTATATATTTTGGATATTAGCCCCTTATTAGAGGGATTGTTTGCAAATATCTTCTCCCATTTGGCTGGTTGTCTCTTTGTTTTGTTGATGTATTTTTTTACTGTGCAGAAGCTTTCTGGTTTGGTATAATCCCATTTATTTATTTTAGGTTTCACTTCCCTTGCCTTTGAATTCAAATTCATAATGTCTTTTATGTACCCAAGGTCCATAAGTTTAGTACCTATGCTTTTTTCTATGCAGTTATTGTTTCAGGTCTTATGTTTAGGTCTCTGATCCATTTTTGAGTTAATTTTGGTATATGGTGACAGATAGCAGTCTAGTTTCTTTTGTGTGTGGCTTTCCAATTTTCCCAACACTATTTATTGAATAGGCTTTCTTTTCTCCATTGTATATTTTTGTTGAAAATTATCTGCCCAGCCTCTAAGCATCTTTGATATTATTTCACAGTTCTAACTCTTCTATTGCTGGTGATTGGTTTGCTGTCATTGTTTTAAATTTTATTTTAAAATAATCTGCTATTCTTTCTGATTGTCTTTAAGGTATCCCCAATCCTGTTTTTTTTTAATTCTCTGTGATTTTTCTATGATAAAGACATATGTGGTTTATATGTATGAATTAGTGTGCTCTTTGAAGTTGAAATTATATTATATAAAGGCATATTATATAAAGGGAAGTAAAACCTCAATCATTTTCTCTTTGAATGTTGAGCCTCTAATCTTCTCTCTAATTTCTTCTTTTGGAAATACTTCACAAATTCACCATCTCTATGCCTGCTAACGTGACTTTACTTTTTTCTTCTGTTTACCTGTTTGTGCTAAATTTTGTGAAATTTCTTCAAACTATCTTCCAGTTTACTGATTATTTCTTTGTCTGCATCTAATCTGATATCTTACCCTTTATTTTGGGTTGCTTTATTTAAATAAGTTTCATTATCTGTATTTGTCTTTTCTGATAACCCAATGTTTCTCCCTTTAGGGTGTCTGTCTTTCTGAGTCCCCACAGTATTCTGTTATTATTGTATTTGTACTCTCTTTTATCTCCTTAATTGTTTAAGTTTCTTATATAATAGCCTTTTTCACATGGCATTATAAACTGATTCATTGAGAACTAATTTATCTGTTTGTTCTCTCCATTGACTCTCACTCTATTTACATGGTTTATAATTTTTGCTTGCAAACTTCTCTTTGGTAAGGACTGCTCTTTGTATGTAGAGCTGGGCTGTCTTGCCCTGTAGAAATGTGTCTACAGAGAGAATGTAATTTGCTAGGAGACTAAGAATTTCATCAGTGTAGAACCAGATTTCATGTTAAATTGTTCAGTGTGAAAATCTCATACTATACTAGTAGAGTGAGTTTAGTCTACAAAACAGTATGTGATGCAGGCTTGAGATTGAGATGTTTTTTCTTTTGTTAATTTTTTGGACTGGTGCGGCCAAATTATTTTTTTACTGTAATGTGGGGAACTACCTTTCCTGAGTTCTAAACTTATACTGAGGTCCCATTGCCTCCCATTGATGCAAAGTTGTATCTTCCTTCCATAAGAAAATTTTAACATCACACTATACTTCTCATGGCCCATACCTGGATAATAGTACCTTCTCTGCCTCTCCTCTCTGGTCTCTGTGAAATCTGTCTTTAATTTTCCTTTGTATTTATGATACATTGACAGGTACTTTCTGTTTACACTCTCAAATTATGTGTCTAAAAAATGTTAAGTTTTATGTCATCAGCACTTTCTAAGTGTGTTTTGTTAATTTTATATTTTTACAATCATTGGAAAGTTTGCATTTCTCAGTCCATCATGTTGCTGGAAATAGAAGTCTGGTTCTTTTTGATGTCTTTAAATTTTCTGAGCAAAGAAAATCCTTAATTAAGATTTAAGTAATGAATTTTATAAATGGTAACTTATTATTCATTTTTGATGCTAATGCTGATTATATTTGATCTAAAACTCTTATCCTTCTTTTTCTAAAAGTGCACGCCATTTAATAATTCTAATATTTATCTAGTGTTGAAAGTTCTTGCAGTATCTCAGACATTTCATTTGCAACATTATCTCTCACAAAGATGAGAAGAGTAAGAAGGCTGTGTGAGAGATGGCTGCATGGATTCTGAATTATAGTAACTAGAATTTCTATATGTTGTATAGTATCATCTGACTCTCATCATTTTGAGTCTTTCTTCTAAGTGTAATGTATTAGCAAAAGCTATGGATAATTGAGATTTCTATTTAATCAAAATAAATTTTAATAGGAGCTGGTCAGAGAAATTATATTGCTTGGTTATGTTATACTTTTTTGTTATTTTTTATTTTTATTTTTTTAATTATTAGTTTCAGGTGCACAAGACAAGGTAATTCTTCGATGTTCATCATTTATATCCCTCACACTGTGATCCCCCCCTTTTAATAGTGTGTTTTGATTAATATTAAACTTATCTTGGCAGTACATTTTCTTACTCTTACAATGAATCTTCTTAAGGATTTCTACAGGTATATAACAAAATTATGTTCCAAGTGACTTGTAGGTCATCTGTGCAATTATACTTCTTAAGGTTTCCCTGGCATTGTTCCATCTATTTTTTACATCATATGGCTCTATGCTTATGCCAAGGGTCTTGACATTTTTCTTCCATATGCTTTCTAGATAAGAATCCTAAAATCTTGTAGAAGAAGGGTCAGGAATATAAGGTATTGCTCTTTTCCCCCTTCATGGTGCTCTGTTTTTGTTTATCTGTTGTGTTTTGTTGTTGTTGTTTCTAACTGTTTTGTCTATGTGTATAGCATCATTGTTATATTCCCAATGATGTTTGTTGACCATTCCCAATGATGTTTGTTACCTCGAAAATTGATTTTGGTATCACTGAGTTCTTTTTTGGATGGTATTTTTATGTGTTAAAGTGATAGTGGTCTGAAACCTGAATACAACAAGATTCAACTTACTTTATATTTCAATCCCATTGCTAAAATATATTAGAAATTCCTGACAAGAAAGTAGGAAGAATATTTTTAGGTTTTTTTTAGTAAAATACGAATATTTTTTATCCTGATTCCATCTTTCTCTCTTGTGTTTCTTAGACCAGCTTGCATTTTTGCTGGAGAACAGGGATAGGATGAGGAGAAGGCCCTGAATACTAATCATATCTGACTCAAAAAAAAAAGAAAAATCAGTATCTTCTCAAGAAAAATCAAGTAGATTTTAATAATGTATGGTTGCTCTAAGAGAGAGGAAAAGTGAAAAAAGTAGTACTCATAGTTGAACTACTTCTGAAAAGAGTCTGGATAGTAAAATCTTCTTATGGTCTTTCTGTCAATCATTTAGGTGGGGCTCTGTGGATAGCTGATCCTAACATTTCTCCAAGATATCACATTCTATATTCTTCCCTTTCCCAACATTATTGCTCAAACCTGACCATTGAGAGAAAAGGAATATCAATCCACCCCCCCAAAAAAAATTAAAAAATAAACAACAAATACAATAAGAATCCCTCAAAGGTTTAAGAGACTCCAGAAAAACAATGTCAGCTTGGAGAAAATGGAACAAGTTTGAGTGATGCCCATAAAGTGAAAGGCTGTCACACCTTCAGAAAATATTTTACCTGAGTGGACTTCTCATTTTCCTGGAGATTGGCTTACAAAGACTAAGAAGGTATTTATGGAAGTTTTGCTCCCTGGGAAATAATGGTGAGTTTGTCAAACCACAATTTGTAATTATGCCACTAACTAAAAAATGGAAGTGATTTGTAAAGACAGAGTGAGTGATCCATGATTATCTTTTCTTACCACCTTACACAATGAACCATTTTTTTTTCTTTGTAGAGGGCTTATTTTTATAAGGATTTTTGTTGTGGTTGTTGTTGTTTCTTAAAGTTCAGTAAAGTTCTTAGAGTCTGTGAATTGGCAACAGGTAAAATGGAAGTCGCATAATAGTATTGTTGCTAGCAATGGATAATTTACATCACATAATCCTTTTCCATTAGAAATGTAACACATGCCCTTGGATTGCTTCAGCATTTACTGTTAAAATAGACGATCTATTTCCTACTTTGTGTTATGATATTACTCAGGCAGTTGCATGAGTTAGTTGAGAAAACATGAGCTTTAGGAGCAAACAAGCCAGATTTGGAACAGGTTACTACTCCTCTGAGCCTCGTCTTCCTAATTGGTAGCTGTGCTGCGGTGACGATAAGCACCACAGCTGGGTTGTAGCAAGGCTCAGATGGGCAGTGCATGGGACAGAACTGCTCTTGGTGTAGCCTTATGCTGTCAGGGACTGTATCTATTCTTGATTCCCATTATATTTCTAACATCAAGCACAGTGCTTAGCACAGAAGAGCAGTCTGGTAAAATGTGTTAAATAAAAAAGTGAATGATAGTAATCTTTTTTTTTTTAATGTTCACTCTGAATCTACCAGTCTTTTCCCATTACTTTTTAAATATTCAACTAAGTTCCAATCGTCTTTAATTCTCACTTCTTTTTTTTTTAATTTCTCACTTCTTTTGACTCATCTATCTTAGTGTTTACCCTCCTTACTGCGCAATGCAACCGGAGAGATTTTGCTAAAGAACATACATAATCATGTTGTACATCGATGTAAAGATAGAGTCCAAATTTCTTACACAGCTTCAGCATTTAATATAGCACGGTTTCCATCTCATACTCCAGTTTCCTCTTTCACCACCAGCTTCTGCATGCTCTATTATTTGTTATACTGAATGTACCCAGAACCTGGTAAAGTGCCCCAAGTTATATTATACTAGTTAAGGTGTATGCTAAGCTGCTGTAACAAAGAAATCCCAGAATGAGATAAACATTTATTTCTTCTGTGTAGCTGGATAAAGGCCTGGTCGGATGACTCTTAATGTAGTCAGCATGTGTTTTCCATGTCTGGACAGTCCTTTTGCTGAGTCAGGAGGAAGGAGAAAGAGGTGTGGACAAGGGAGTCACACATGCATTGCTTCAGAGTGGCAGTCTTCACTTCTCTTTATATTGCCTTGGCCAGAACTATGACCACCTCCAATTACAGGGAATCTGGGAAATGTAATTTTTATCTAGATAGCCATGTCTATAGCTGAAACATAGGAACTCTATTATTAAAGGAGGGGGGATAGATGTCAGGGGACAACTAGTTATTGCCATACGAGTTTTTATAATTCCCTCTCACATCACTATTTTTCCTGAATAGCACTTGTCAGTTCATTTTGTTCTGTTTTTCCCACTGTAGTTTAGAGTTTTGAGGACAGTAAATATGTTTAATTTATCATTAGATCACTAATACTGATTGTTGTGCCTGAAATATAGGTGCTTATTTAATATTTGTTAAATGGATGGACAACCCTGTAGTCAAGGCAGATCTGGAGACATGGTGAGAAAGAAAGAGAGAGAGATAAAGAGAGAAAGAGAGAGAGAGAGAGAGAGAGAGAGAGAGAGAGAGAGAGAGAATTAGAATAGCCTTACTGAGCTCGATTTACAATTTCTTTTCTACCATTTTCCTTATCTTTATTCTGAACTAACCAAGAATCCTTAGATGAAGGAAATAGCTGAAAAGATGTGAGCATCTCTCATAGGACATTTCTCTGGGAAAAACAACAGCAAGGAAAGCTTTGATTACAGACTTTCTGCTTAGCATAGGCTATTGGTGACTTCATATTGTATAAAATAAATCTGTCAAAGCCCCACTTTCCTGGGTTAAAAATAAAAAAATTTCCAATTAGTTCTTTCAGAGAACTAAAAGACTTTTTGGTATCTGAAGCCAAGACTCAAATAGCTGATACTGAGGAAATATTTATTTTTCCCTCTCCAAATTAGTCAATTAAAAGTGCTTTAGTAAGTTTCTAAAAGCCCATCAGTGTCAAATGTTGATATGATATCTCTTTAGACCCATTCCTCACGTCCTCGTACCTCTGAGGCTTGTGTGATTTGGGTTCAGGTTGGAGGAAGGTAAAGGGTATATGACGTCTCCAGAAAGGTCCAGAAATCGAAAAGCAAACAGTAGAATGGCTGCAAATATGACCAGAAACAATCCCCCTTATTTTGTGCCTTCGTATCTCACCTTCCCTCCTAGAAGAAATTATGCACATAAACCGTAGCATTGACCCTTCAGCTAATATGTTTGTTATTAAGAAAATTAAAATCAGAGCTCACATTTCCTCTTCCATTCCTCGGGCAGTAGTGTGATGGTATGTCTCACACATGGTAGAAGGTGTTTTAAAATTAAGTTTTAAAAGTGTTTGTGAACTTTAGAACTCAACAAATTAATCTATGCTTAAATCCCCTTAAGTCTTGAGTTTGATTTCAGAAACCTATTTCATTGGATGTCCATATGTGTTCCTAACTTGAACAAGACCAAATGTTCAGAGTAAAACACCTTTGAATATATATTTTTTTCTTCCATCGGAGCTTGTTAAATATTCAGTGAGCATCTAATGTAGGTCACTTTCTGGGCTAAATAGTCCAGGACCATGCAACTCAAAATCTTTAATAGCAGGGTATTAAAAAGTATTTTAATCCATTGCAGACCAAAACTTCTCTAAAATAGAATTAAAATGTTATAGCCATAGCATGTTGCTGTGAAAACTTCTCATAGCTGACTCACGTTCTGAAGCCATCTTGCTGTGGACCCCAGTGGCAAGTAGTTTTCAGACAGACCACACTTTGACAGCACTGATCTAAGAGATGTAAAAAGAAAGAGCACTTTTTCCTTTCCTCTCAAGTAGCTTACTTGTAGTTAAGTAAGTAGTGAGAGACTTAGTCAAGATTAATTCCCAACTACAATAGATAATAATTGTGGTAAATAATTTATCCCACTTGACCTGAGGCTGAAAGAACGCATCAAAATGGAGATTGGTTAAGCTAAATGTGCTTAATACTAACAGCTAACCTTTCTTGACTGCTTATGATGGGCTAGGGGCTACACTGAGTGCTTTTTACATGCGTCAAGTCATTCCATTCCCAGCAATGTGAAAGGAGGTGGATACTGTAGATAACCCAATACTGTAGAAGATAGGTAGGCAGGTTTCTCTATGTCCCTGTGTGTTCTGTCTCTGTCTCTCTCTGTCTTTCCTGCGCCCCTACACACACACACACACACACAAACACACACAGTAGTAATAAGTAGATCTGGGATTCACACCCAAATTGTTCTTACTCCAAGAAATAGCCCATCTGCTTAGCTTCTTTGCTATAATGCTTTGAAGGAAGAATTAAGTTTTGAATAGAGAAGAAATATCTAACAGAGTTAGCAAACAGAATGAGCAAAGGAGTAAATCAGTGAGTTAGTGGGCTTGATGTTCTAGAACAGAAGACCCTATGGGTACAACTGGAGATAATCCTCAGGAAAAAAGGAGATGCTCAGGAGAAAGAGAACAGTCATCGAATCTGCTGGATATGGGGCAAATATGCAGCGGTCAAAGAGTCTGAAGGAAAAATATCAGTCAGATACTCTGTACCATGTTTCCTCGAAAATAAGACCTAGCCAGACCAGCAGCTCTAATGCTTCTTTTGGAGCAAAAATTAATATAAGACCCAGTCTTATTTTACTACAATGTAAGACAGGGTCTTTATAATATAATGTAATATATCATATCATATCATATATCATATAATATCACATAATATAATAATATCGGGCCTTATAAGACTCCGTCTTATATTAATTTTGCTCTGAAAGACACATTAGAGCTGATTGTCCAGCTAGGTCTTATTTTCAGGGACACAGGGTAGCTGTAGGTAAGGGCCTCACCTAATGCTATAAAAGCTACAGAAGTAGGGCAAAGGTGGGCAGGATTGTGGGCACTGTGACAGGAAGCTGCTGCTGCTAAGTAGGTAAGGGATAACTAGGTGAGGGAGAGGGTTTGGGCAGATGCTAGTATTTTTGTTAGCATTTGCTGGGTTTCAGATGTTAGCAAAGCAATTATACAAAGACCTATATGTGGATTTACTCAAGCTCCTAGTACTTGTCAGGCGCTGTAAATATCCATCTTGTGCCCTCAGGTTGTACACAATCCAATGAGGTTCAGCAAACATTGGGATATTCAGGCATGGAGTTGGAAGTGAAATCTTATCTTCCAGGCTAACCTGTCTTAAGAACCAAAATTGTAGGAAGTGGTCTACATGCATAAAATTAGCTCCCACTTAGCTGTGGAGCTACAAACCTACAGAATGCTTTGTAGCCTTTAATTCTCTGCCAGTCATTTTGGTCACAGTTTAGACTCCGCAATCTTTGGACAACTAATCATTCTTCTTATATGCAGCAGGAAGGCTCAGAATAAAAGCTCCCAAGAGGTAGCTGGTATTTTCGAATTCTGCATTTTGGTACAAAAAACAGGTCACTGTTGATACCTGTAATCTTTGTCAAGGACAATGACATCTCCATCGTCACGTTTTAGACCGTGTTGTATCTTACCACAGCAATTTTGACCTGCATCAGATTTGATGTATGTTGTGTGTGAGAGGAGTGTGTTGAAGAAGGGGCAGTAGGGGAAGAATGAAAACAGCAAAAAACCTTGTCTTTTTTAATTTTCAAGGAAATGTGTCCTTGGCAGCGGAACACAGTTATGAGAGATTTTTCTCTTTTTGTTTAATATATTTTCTTGATAAAAAGAAAAGCCTTATGTAATGTACCACTAAGCCAACATCATTCAAATTGCCATTTGGAAAGCATAATCAGAGCAGCATATTTGAAGTCTTTCTGGAACTTAGAATTGTGATCCAGCCATTTAAGAAATCTGAAGGCACTCAAACTGTTTCGTTCTCTCTCAAGGACAGTCCACATCAAGTCTTATAGTTCAAAGGAAAGCTGCCACTATCTGCTTAATACCTTAATTATTTGTGGTGCCTTATCTCAGTTACCACTGATACCCTGCTTTCTAAATCCTGTTGGCCGAGTTTTTCTTTCGGAATCACAAGTTGCTTTTATGCTTGGTACCCTGGAGTTGGATCATTAGTTTTTTCATAACTGCCTAATTTAGCCCAAGTTTCTGTGTCATACTATTCCAAGTAATATGAATTTGACCAATTTTACTTTATTTCTGTACACATGGGCATATACGAAAATCAGATTGTGCATATGTGGATGTTTAAACTAAGCTTTAATCCCCCATATAGTGCCTGTTAGGTAAACCTTCTTTCTCCATCTTCTTCCATTAATCCCAGTTTCCATTAAACATTAATAAACATAGCGCCAAAAAGCCAGTCCTTCACCCGAAGAGCTCAGAACCTGTTGGCTTACGCTCGTCTTTACCATTTATACTCCCTTTGTCCTTGTTATAAGGTGGAACTCTTGTATCCACAAATAGATTTCTGCTATAAGAAATGAAGAGAAAGAAAAGAAAATGGCCTTGACCCCTTTTGCTCTGGGCTTGGGACATAAAGAGCTTGTTCCAAGTGTTCTACTGTAACAGATTTGGAACGTGACACACATCTTTGGCGTTTTATATTCTGGAGTAGTGTCACTGCTTAATAGAATTTCCTGCCGTGATGAAATGGTTCCTCTCCGTGCTGTGCGATATAGGAACCACGAGAGATGTGTGGCTACAGGGCATTTGAAAGGCAGCCTATGTGGTGGAGGAACTGCATTTTTCATTGTATTTATTTTAAGTAATTTAAATTGAAATAACCACACGTGACTAGTGCCCATTGTGTCAAGGAAGTGCGATTCTGAAAAGTGGTCATCTCAGCAGCATGGTCTTTGGGAGAGGTAGTGTGGTGCAGCGGGAATCCAGCCTCTTTCATTATTATCTCTGGGTTCTTAGGCCTGTTACATATTGCATATGTCTCTAAACCTCAGTTTTCCCACTGGAAAATGCCCAAGGAGTAACATATCGCATGGGTGAAAGAGACTTTTTCAAGGTCCAGCGCACATAGACTCCCTGTAAATATTAGTTGTTAAAAAAAAAAAAAAATCTTAGAAAATAACATGAGATAGAGAACTTGGATTTAACCCAAACATTTGTATTTCAGACAGTTAACTAATGATTTAAGAGTCTGAGTTTGTTACTTCCTTGGTAAAATGAAATGACACATCCTGCCCTGTCTATTTGAGGGGATTTCCAAGTTCTGAAACTGTTACCTCTTGTTTCTTGAGTCAGTTTCCTTTCTTCCTTCCTGTTACTGCTGCCTCCTCTCTTGTGTGGATGACACAGCAACCTCACCTTCACACTCCTCAAATGGATTTTGTATCATGACTTGAATTTTGAAATTGAGCCTCTATATTCTCCGTCACCTAACGGATCAATTCTGTAACCACCACCTCCACCCCCCGCCTCCAAATGGCAACCAAGAACAGACCATGGGTTGTCTCTCACTTTACTTATGTTTCCATCTTCAGAGTTAATCTCATGCTTCCCGGACTGCTTTTAATTCCCCTATCACATGCCACATGCCCTGCTGTTTCTCACCTCCATGGCTTTGCTCTCCCTGTACCTGGGATGTTGTCTTTCTTTCCACCTCCATGCCAGACCATTGCTGGATTGACTAACTCTTCATTTAGCCCCGTGGTCTTCACCTCCCTCCCCACACCAATTTCTAGATCACTGTCTTTTTAGTTTAGCACTTAATTGAAACAAGACAATCTAAGAACAACACCCTGACCACATCTTTTCTTAGCCTTATCCCCCAAACCAGGCTGTGTCACCATCTTCTTCCAGGTGAAGACCTCTTTCACTGAACACATGCTGGTGTCCTATAGCTCTCTCTGTCTTCACACTAGACCAAAATATCCCAGAAAGAAAAGCTCAAGTCTCACTTACCTTTGTAACCCAAATACCTGTTAATAATAGCTCAGAAAGTCTTGCTGGCAAGATGAGATTGTCCCAGGGATCCCATGAAATAATGTAGGTGAGAGCATTTTCAAAATGGCAAAGCTCTCCAAAGGTATAAGGTGGTACCCTTTTAATTAAACTTTCCTGCTCACTTGGTGTCTGTATCATGCTGACCAGATTTATGACAAAGTGCTCATACCTCACGTTTCTAGATGTCTGGATACTTCCCACATGTGGACAACTCCATTCATTTCAAATAGGATGTTTCTTCTCCTTTCTGATTCTCACCTGCCAGTTCATTGCTAGGCATGTTGCTGCAAGCACTCTGCTGACAGTCTACTCTTTAAATGGTGTAATCCTCAAACCAGGTTGTTCCAATAAATGTCATTTATATATTTCCCTCCCTCCTATGCAAAATCGTTTTGAGTTCCTTAAGGAAAACGTAATGGAGGATTTCAAAGGAGCTAGGATTTTCGGATAGCCTGACATGGGATGGTTACTTACCTGAATACTTAGCCTGGGAATATTTATAATAGAGCTTTTAGCCACCTTTGAGCTGAGGTTTGGCAGCTTCAGGGACACTTTAGACCAGAGGTTGGCAATGTATGGCTCTCAGGACAAATCTGACCCACTACTGCCATGTGCATCTGTATATATGTAAATAAAGTTTCATTGGAACACAGCAGTACCCATTTGCTTATGGATTATCTATAGTTGCTTTCACATTACAACAGCAGAGCTACTAGTTATACCAGAGACCTTATGGATTACAACGTCTAAAATATTTAATGTGTGGCCCTTTAAAGAAAAAAAAAATTCTGACCTCTGTTTTAAAACAAGATTTCTCAACCTGAGAACTATTGACATTTGGGGAATGATTCTTTGATGGGAGAGGGGGTGTCCTTTATAAAGTGGGATATGTAGCAGTACCCCCAGTCTCTACTCGCTGGACAGCAGTAGCACCCTTTCCTACTTGTAACAACTAAAACTATCTCTAGTTATTGCCACGTGTCCCGTGGGGGGGGGGGACAAAATGACTTCCAGTTGAGAACCATTGATCGAGACAAAATGGACCCAAATACATTTTAGAAGGAAGCAAGCACAAATCAACTATTGAAAAATGTGACTATGTCAGATGTATTTGGTTGGTGCAAAGTAATTGCAGTTTAAAAGGTTAAAAATAATTATAAAAACCACAATTACTTTTGCACCAACCTAATCCAACCCACTTTCTTTTGGCAAAATCATTACACACATTTCACTGACCTAAGGACAATACTATTCTATCTGTTTGGTCAGGAGGTGAAAACTAATGAGATTTTTCTAGTTGGGTTCCTGTTATTATCCTTCAAGCAGAAGTTCAAGTGAAGTAGTACGTGTGGGCTGGCAGCAAGGGCATAGTGTGTTGAGCACAGCCTGTGACCTCTGGAAGAACGGAGTTTAAATGCGAGCCTTGTCCGTATACCAGCTCTACAAATTTGGGTAAATTATTTTGTTTCTCTGAACCTGAATTTCCTCATTTGTAAAATGTTAGAATGAAATGATGTTGTATTCACATAAAACACTTAAGACAGTGCCTGGCACCTCGTGAGTGCTCAATGATGAGAATGGTGTTGGTGGATATGGGAAAGAAAGAGGAGAAGGAGGTGATAGAGGAGGTGAAGAAGAAAGAGGAAGAAGAGCAGAGGGAGGAGGCGGGAGGAGGAAGGAAGGAGGATTAAACAGGTGTGTGCAAAGCACCTCCTAGAGTGACAGAAAGAGATATTAACACCATAATGTGTTAGGGTTGACAAAACATTAAAGGGACCTCAGATGTTGGAATCCCTGCTATGCCTGTGTGTTTGAAGACAGCACTTGCACCCCCCACAAGATGTGAACTAGGTCTTTTGAGAAAGACATGGTCTAATTCCTCAAGCAGCTACTCAAAAAGACCAAATACTTATACTTACGTAACAAGAAATTATATAAGAAGAGTTAAAAATACAAAATACGAGTTGTGTTAATAAAACACAAAAATCTTGTCTTCAGAGTCTTAACGACATCAGAAGTGGCTACTTCGTTAAATAAACAGTGCTAACATTTCTTTGCAAATAAATCTCTGATCTTTCTGTATGTCTGTGGAAGATAAAATGGTGGTTCTCAGTTATATGGAAAGACTGTTGCTTTTATTTCCCAGAATCTCGTCACCTACGTTTTTCTCCCTCTGGGAAGGCCCCAACCCCATATCAATTCATGTAGTTTCTGTGGAGCTGACTCTAATCTCAATTCTAGGCAAGAGCATATGATGTTAAGACTAAGTGCCCCACACAGCTTTTGGGTGACTGGGGGCCGAATGGCTGTACAACCCAAGTCCACTCAACAACTCGTGGATTTCTGGAGGAGACATTTTCCTTATATCTTCTTGTCCTGAGGCTTGAATGGTTTCTAAGTTTAGGGTTGCTGCCATCATCATGCTGCCATGTGAAGTCTGAGTCTGAAATTCCAGAGTAAAAGACTGAGATTTAAAACAGAGAGAAATGAATCCTTTATGATCTTTTGTGCCCTGAATCCACCAAGCCTGGATGTCACTGGACACCTGGATGTATAAACTTAAATGAAGTAACTTTTTTTTGTTCGTTTAAATCAGAACAGGCTGGACTCTCTACCTCTTGAAAAAAAGAATTCCCAAGTATCATGTCAGCCATTGGAGTTAAGGGGTCCTCTGCTACCCAGATGGATCAACTGCAGAGCTTCTTGTTATCTGAACTTCTCTTTATAGATAAAGTTATGTGAACATCCATCCTACGTTACAATACTCTTTGTGACCAGGACAGTTGATACTTTAGAGGCATTTAAAAGCCAGCTGTGTATTTGAATAACATTGTATTCACTAGTATTAACTAATTATTAATATAATAAAATATACCAATTCTGATCCCCCATTCCAATGTGTGGGTTTTTTGCCCACACCATCAAACGATTCTTGAACATCAATAGGATATCCTACAATTCAACTGAATTCTGACACTGCCTATCTGGAGATAGCATCAGACCCCACAAGTTAAGTGCTCTGTCCCACAAGACTGTCCCTCATCCTGGCTTCAGATGCCAATCACAAGTCCAAATTGTCAACTGAATGTCTGATCACCAGCTCTACGTCCCAAAAACCCCATCCTTGGATTCCATTAATTTGCTAGAACAGCATACAGAACTCAGAGAAACATTGTCCTTACTAGATAAGCAGTTTATTACACAAGAACATAACTTAGGAACAGTCAGAGAAGAGATGCACAGGACAAGGTATGAGAAAAGGGCATGGAGCTTTCATGTACTCGGCAGGTGCACCACCCTCCCTAAATCTTCACGTGTTCACTAACCCCAAAACTTTCTGAACCCAGTCCTTTTTTGGGTTTTTTATGGAGGCTTCATTACATGGGCAGGATTGATTAAATCACTGATTATTGGCAATGTATTCAACTTCCTGCCACTCTCTACTTACCTCTCCTGGGGCATGGGGGAGGGGAATGCCTGAAAGTTCCAACCCTCTAATCACAAGGTTGGTTCTCCTGGCAACTACCCCCCCATCCTTAGGGGATTTCTAAGTCATCTCATTAACAAAAACACCTTTATGGCACTCATTGCTTAGCAATTCCAAGGATTAAGAGTTCTGTGTCGGGAACAGGGATGAAGACCAAATAATGTATTTCTTATTATAAATCACAATATCACATATTGCAATATAACACAATGTGATATATTAACTAATAATAACTAAACTTTTATTTTTATTATAAAAAAGTTATGCTAAGTCAAAAGTGGAAAGAATAATGCAATAAATTCCCATATATGAATCACCTGCTCTCAATAATTATTAGGATTTTGCCACATTTGATTCATCTGTCTTTTTTTATTCCTCACTTAAGCATTTCAAAGAAAATCTGACATATCACACCTTTTCTCCCTTGTATGTCTCAGTATGCTTCTCTGGGAATTAGAAACCTTCTCTTACATAATTGTAATGCTATTCTCACACCTAACAGAAAGAATATACAGTTCATTATCAAATTTCTCTGATTGGCTAAAAAATATCTTTGTAACATAGCTCTTAAATAAAATATATTAATTGAACTCATAATATGTGTCAGGAATCTTCTCGGCATTTTACATGTCTTGTAATAAACTCTACAAATTAGAGATGCTCAATGACTTACCTAAGAACCATCAAACTCAATATCCTAAGCCCTAGACAGTTAACAATGCTCCCTCCATTATTTTCCAAAACCTTTATTAGTAACGTTTTTTTTCTTTACAATTTCTTAAAAATTATGAGAATGGTATTATTGTTTTAGATATTTTTTTACTTCTCTTTTTGGTGTGACATTGACTAAATGTTTTTATAAGTCTGTAAAAAATTCAATTATATTAATTTTCAGGAAGATATATACCCTTAGTGGAAAATTAAATTTTAAAGCAAACCATGTTGTGGAATGTATTTTACATAGTATGTTTCTTCTGTACCTAGGAATATGAGGTTACCCTTGCTAAGCATCTCTAGTTGGCCCCTTCTGGATCTCTGGATATTTTGTTTTTTTATTTTTTAATCAATTTCCGGTGTACAAAGCGACATGATAGGCAGACATTTACACCCCTCACAAAATAATAACTCTGTGTCTATAGTTGCATAAGGTGCAGTATTTCCATAGAAGCTGAAGCAGGCTTTTTTCCTCAGCTTTCTAACTTCAACTTTACCCGTTGCTGCCTTCCCTTCTGTCATCTCCCTGGGTCTCCAATTCTCCAAACCTTTTTCTTGCCCTTGTTTCTGTTCCACTAACAAATGACCCTCTGCAAAGGCAGCTTGCACCTAATTTTTGTTCCGCTCTAGCTCTACATGATATTTCAAAACTAATCAAAGCCACTTGAGAAACTAGTAGGAAAGGCTGGCATGGATTGAAATGTGGGAGTCCGTATTCACTTGTAAAAAAAAAAGAAGATAAAAAAGATATTGGTTACATTTCAAGAGAAATGAAGACTTATTCTGGGAGATCTTGGATGTGTCCCACATGAAGACAGGCAGTGGTTTGACCTACTTTGGACACAGCCTTAAGAAGTTTCAGCATCTCACTGTGGAAGATCCATACTGTTGAGGCTATACAGTTTGGAACGAGAAGAAAAGAGAATGTGTACTCTGCACATTAAATTCTGTTCAGAACACATTATATTGTGTTCAGAAGATATTTTGGGCTATGTAGACAACCAACTGGAGTAGAAATATTGATGGATACATTTCCTGAGGGAGAATGAATATGTGCACCATCAGCTTAATTCTGTGCACATTTCTTCTCTCTCTACCTCTCTGTTCCTTTTCTTCTGGCTTGGAGTGTAGAGCCCATCAACAATATAAACGCCTGCTTTGTAAACCAGTGAATTTTTACTGGTTGACTCTGAGATGTTGCACCAAGGTGAGCAAAAAGGAGGTGTTGAGGACCCCACACCTTTTTAGCCTACCGAGGTGGCAAAATTCAATTTTTCAAGTCCTACTCAACTTTGAACATACTAAATTACCTGAAGATAGCAAAGTTGAACATAACTAAAAGAATGTGTCCTCTGCACTGTTCCAGCTTATGAAGATTCAGCATTAGGGACCAGAATTTCACTATGTCCCATTAGAACTGCTCAGGCAGGTCCATTTCTGCTCTTTCTGTGCACATTATTCTTTCCAATATACAACCCTTGGGAAACTGGTGTTCTTTCCATTGTAATATCCAAATGTTCTGTGAAAATTTTGTGTTAAGGTGAAGAATATGAAAGGAAGGCTGTGTGCTCTGAGGTTATAAGACAAGGTGTGCAAAAATGGCAAGTTAAAATACAGGCAGTATAAGGTAATAAAAAACTTAAATTTGAAAGCAGAAGCCATTTATCATTTTTCTCTCTGATCCCTGGCCCTGGAAAGCTTAGAGCCAATTTTCCTTTCCCCACATATATTTCTGTGTTCCATCTATCGACATCCGTTGCTTCATTCTATTATTTAGTATATTTCTATTTGATGCTTAACTTGATTTCTCCTAAAATAGTACATTTTTTCCATGTTTTATTACTTCATTTACAATTTGTGGGCCACGGGGTCATGCAGATCAGGACGAGAATCCAAGCTTTCTAACTCAAAAGCTGTGCAAATTTGGACAGATTCATTCTTTTACCTCTTCATTAATTTATTGTGCCAATAGTTATTCAATGATAAGTAAGTCCTCCATAATGTGCATATAACAGGGTTACGATGGTAAACAACATTAATTAAGGTCTCTGTTTTTGGAGTTTATGGTCCATTGGGGAAGGCAAGCATTAATGAAACAATTCTACAAAGTGTGTACAAATATGAATTGAGATAAACTCTCTAGAAAAAAGAAAAACAAATAATAAATCAGTTAGTTTTGTAAGAAGATATATCCAAAGAGCCTGAGCACACTGAAGTAGTGGATTGCTTGATCTCTTCAAGGCTCCCTTTTCTCATCTATAGAGTGGAAATAATAACAGTGACAACATAGGTGTGTTGTGAAGAGTACCTATGATATTGCAGATAAAATGCATAGCATAGTGCCTGGCAAAGAGTGGATATTCATTAAATATTCACTACTAATATGATTTTATTATATTAATATCTTAAAACAATAATAATGAAGTAAATAGAATCATTTTGGAGTTGGAAGAAACCTTGAGAGTATCCAATAGAGAATAAGTGAACGTCAGAGATTGGGCAAATACTCAAACACCACAGTGTTTTATGTATTATATATGCATTTACTTCTAGGATGATGATCCCTAGGTTATATCAAAAATTTTTAAGTCTATAACTCAAAATAAGTTAAGAATCACTACCATCAAACCCTTCACCAGACATATAAGAAAACCAACAGCCATTTTTAAATATTACTTTATGAATTTCTTCATAATGAATCGTCGTCTCTCTTTCTCTTTTTAAAATTGCCCCCAACCCCCCCTTCCCTTATGGCTTATTTTGCTGTTGTAAATTGGATCTTTATTGGGATTTCTATAGTGTTCTTTCTGATAGAGTGAACGTTGTTGTTTCTATACCAAGTTGTTGATATTTACCAAGTACTTTTATGAACTCTTACTGTCTCTAGATTACCTTGAACTTTCTATGCATATAGGTATATTGGATGCGAAAGAGGATGGTATGGTCTCTTCCTTTCAAATCCATATGTCTCGGGGTTTTTCATTTGTTTGTTTTTTCCTTCTTTTGTTAAGTTAGAGAAGTTCTCCACTGTGGTGAAAAAGAGGGCACTGATGGTGTATATCTTTACCTTATTCATGAACTTTACTGGGAACCATCCTCAAATTATCAGAATTTTACTATTGCAGGCAACAAAACCCATTTCTGTCCCCTTAAGGAGAATATAAATTCTACAGGGCAGAAATTTCCATCTGTTTTGTTCACTGATGATTGAGTTCTGAATAATAAGTTGTACATAGAAGACACTCTATCAAATTTGGTTGACTAAAACAAAAAAAATAACAAAAAAAAAATAAACAAGAAGAGAGGTTTATACCAAAAATAAGTTAGTATGAGAGTGAGTGTTTGTCTATAGTTCTTAATTAGTTTAGAAGTGGGTAACCTAAAATGACATTTGATGATTGTCAGACAGACTACTCTCTCGTTTATATTAAGAAAGCAAACCTTGAAGATGGTGGATTTTATATCTATGCAATCGAATTACAAAGCACAATCTCAATTCATTCATGGGATTTGGAGCGCTTATTTACTCTTTACTTCACACATTTTCCACCTTAACACACTGGATGTCCTGCCCTTACCACTCACAGACTGTAACTTCAAGGAAAGGAACTTGACTGGGATTTTTAACCATGCTAAGTCATCAATGTGTTTGCCTTGATCTTTCTTATGTTATTCATTAGTGATCTTAAATATTAGCATAACCCAGTTCCAGTGTCAAGATCCCCCACCCCAAATTTCAGAGTAAAGCTGTTGGTTTCTGAGGCATTGATCCTGAAGGATATATCAAATCCTCTTTTTCTTCATGATTTTTATGAAAGATGGTTTACGGTGTTTTATATACATATGTTAAAATGTTGAATGCTTACAACTGTTGGCTGTGTTTCATCTTCCATCTGGCTCTTTGGTTGGTTTGTAGAACTTTGGGAGCTGAGGGAATATGGTGAAAATAGGAATTGTCATGGAGATGGTTTATGGAAGAGTGGAAATTGTAAACCTTGTGATCCAAATAGAAAAGAAAAAAGGATGCACTTTTATACCATTCCCATGCTATTAGGAAATAATACCTTGTATACAAGCCATACAAAGGACACACATTTAGTCACTGCTTATACACAGATTTCCTATTGAATTACTACAGAAAACTATTTACCTATCAAAGAAGATGCTCTGAAAACAAATACATTTTGTAGGATAATTTTGAGACACACCATCAAGAAACAATTCAATGTGAAATGTCATGGATTTCCCCTGAGACTACTGAAGCTAATCTTTTGACTTTACTACATTGCAAGACAGAGAGTTACAAACAGAAACACATCTGCATTTACGTCATCCAAATATTAACCCAATGAAATGTACATAAGTATATCCATATCACAGTAGAAATAGATAAAATCTACCTTGAGATTTATTTTAATTAACATTAATGTTTACCTTTTAAATTTACTTTATAATTTCCCTAATCTCTCTTTAGCTTTGTGGAGGTTAGTTTTTATAACTTAAGTATATTAATATTTCTCAATAGCAATACATTAAACATTAGCCAGCTAGATCTTACTCTAAGTGTAAAAGGGAACATATTATGCCATTATGGGCCAAAAAACAATAATACATTTATATGCATTTTTAGATTATTATGAATTTGAACATATTCGTCTGAAAAATAATCTATGAACTTTTGGAATATTTTTTTTGGCTAACTGTCAGTACCAGTACTGTCCAATAGAAATATAATGCACAGGTACATGTAACTTTATATTTTCTAGCACTAAGAAAAATAAAAAGAAATAGGTGAAATTACTTTTAATACTATATTTTATTTAACCCAATGTGTCCAAAATAGTGCCATCTCAACATATAATCATCAGAAAAAATATGAATGACGTATTTTACATTTTTTTTGTACTAAGTGTTCAAAATCCTGGATGTATTTTTCACTTAGAGAACATGTAAGTTGCCCTAGACACATATCAATTACTCAGTAGCCACATTTGGCTGGTGGCTACAAAGTTGAACACTGCAGGTGCACATAGTCACAAAACAGCCAAACTCTTACTGTCCCACAGAGTATCAGGGAGCACTTAGGAAGGTACAACTTTGCCTGATCAGAACTTTTGATTGCTCCTCTCTTTCCCTCTCTTTTGCCTCCGATAAGTGTAAGAAAGTTAAAGAAATATTATAGAGATCAAATTTTTTGTAAATAGATTTTAAACAATAAATGTGACTATTAATACAAAGAAAAAAATAAGGGAGGAAAGGGTGGTGAACACACAATGTGATATATGTAGATGATGTATTATAGAAATGTAATTTCTATGTGTTTACTAGCCTTTGCTACTCCAATAAATTTAATTTTTTAAAAAATATATTTCACCTTCAATTGTAAACTGCCTTTAAATGGAAAGCATTTTATCTGTAAAACCTCAAACAACATTCAGAGCTCAGATTTTTCCCTTAGGGCTAAAGAAAGAAATGAAAGCCACTCTTTAAAAAATGCAAACAAATACCTTTAAAAAATCCTTTCTCATCAAAATAAGGGAAAATGCACTTCTAGAAATTAAATCATTTTCCATTTAACCATATAGAATGTGACTTTTATTTATTTTAATTTAATTTATGTTTTTTCTGAAAGGACTGTGCTAGACAATGATACAAATCACTTATTTGTAGCCAAAATATATCGCTGAACCTTAATTCATATAAAATATGTTCAGCTATTATCATTAAAGTTTCTTAAACTTTATTTCTGCATATATGTTTATATGCAGAAATATCAAAAAAAGTTTAACTGGTATGAATTACAATATATGTGCTTGGCAATGGAAAATAGAAAAGTAATTTAAGTAGTAAGTTTAATACAGATTTATTGAATACTCTTCCATGTGCACAGAAATGTACTGCAAGTCATGAACAAAAATATTACAGCGTCCTTGTTGCCAAAAGCTAAACATTGGAAGCAACTTAATTATCCATCAATGATAGAATAAAGACACTGTGATATATTCATATCCTGGAAACTATACATTGAAAATGAATGCATTGTAATGAAATGGAACAATTGGAATGACTTCATATTAAAATAAAATTTTCACCAAAAGATACACAGCACAGAGTGCATACAGTATGAGCTCATTTATATTATTCTCAAAATATTGTACTATACTGTTTAGCATTGTGTACAATATGGTAAAGCTATAAAGAAAAATGTGGAACTGATCATCATAGAAAACAGGTTAATGACTATCTGGTGAGAGGCAGGGAATATGATGGTAAAGGAATAGCTTCTGGGGGTGAAGTGTTCTCTTTCTTGACCTGTTTGTTCATTACATGAGTGCTAGCTTTATAAATATTCATTCTGCCATGCAACTCAGTTTTATATAATTTTCTTCATGTGTAATATACAATTAAAATGGCTCTATGTGTATGCATATTTGCTACACTCAATTTCATCTCATTTATTCAGAGTATGTGTCTCCTATCACACTGTTAGCTTTCATCTACATTTCGAGTTGTGTAGGAATGTGGTCAAAATACATATCTTCTAAGTCTTCATTCAACAGTCTGTTGATTAAATTATGAAAAGATCAGGACCATGGACAGGTCTCTATAGAACAGCACTTAGATACCTCCCATTACACTGTAGTAGTAGTGGTAATATACACGTAAGATTAATAATGGTAGTTATAACAATAATTAGATGGTAAAATTTCCTCAGCTTAGGCACTCTGCATGTATTTTACATATATTATTTGTATAACATTAGAAAGCATAATTATTTTAAATTATGTCTAAGGTACTATTGTTATCTCCATCTTAGAGATATACTAACACAGACTTAGAAAATTTAAGTAACATGCCCAAGTCACACAGTTATAAGGGAAAATAACCTGAATATGAACTCAGATTTTTTCTGATTATAAAAACTGTACTGCCTTCTCCCTATTGTCTTACCTTCTTTGGTGTTTTTGACCATTATTCAACAAAAATCTTCAGTCAGCTTTAATCCACCTACTCATAACTCTCCAAGTGGTAGATTCACACAGCATTTCTTTTGTTTGTTCACAGGGTCTGAAAAAGATTGTAATGAAATGAACATGTCCAATGAGGACATGTAAAATGTCACAGTTTATTTATTTTATTTTGTTTATTTGTTTATTTATTTATTTATTTATTTATTTATTTATTTTTGGTTTGTTCATCTAGCCTGGTCACTGAAGGGATAATTCTGTTACCTTATTTTTGTCAGACATGTTAGCTGTCTCTTGATGATCATTACACTCTTTTATTGTGTTAACCTACTATTTGTTATGTAAGTACTCAGAAATTTTCCACAGAATAGCATCAAGGTTTCCTATAATTCATCTTCCTTTATCTTCCCCTTTTTAAAATAAGGAAAACATTTTTCTGTGATCTTATTACAATTTTCATCAATCTCTGACTGCCTTGCTTTAGTCTTATGGAATGTTCATAGTATAATTTGTTTGGACTTGGATTTGATCTCATTAAAAGTGACAAGATGCTCTCTTACTCTAACTTCATCTGGTTGGAGAATTTAGTTCGTATTTTATGATTTACTTTCTTCTTTTTTCCATTTTAAGTATAATTTTCTGATGGTGAGAATATAAATTGTTACAGCCACTATGGAAAACAGTATGGAGTTTCCTCAAAAAATTAAGAATAGAAGTACCATCGACCCAGCAATCACTCTTCTCATTATCTAACAACAACAAAAAATCTTAAAACACTTATCCATAAAGATACATGTACCCCTATGTTCATTGCAGTATTATTCACGGTAGCCAAGACATGGAAACAACCGAAGTGTCCTTCAATAGATGATTGGATAAAGATGTGGTATATATACACAATGGAATACTACTGGGCCATAAGAAAAGATGAAATACTGCCATTTGTGACAATGTAAATGGATCTTGAGATTATCACGCTAAGCAAAAAGTCAGGC
This sequence comes from Rhinolophus hipposideros, assembly GCF_964194185.1. NCBI lineage: Eukaryota > Metazoa > Chordata > Mammalia > Chiroptera > Rhinolophidae > Rhinolophus > Rhinolophus hipposideros. The sequence goes on from NC_138060.1 coordinate 22,479,988, forward strand.
AGAAAAAGTCAAGAATCATATGACTTCACTCATGTGGTATATAAAATTAAAAGCAACAAACAAACAAGACAAACAAACAAACAGAAATCATAGACACAGGCAACAGTTTAGTGATTATCAGAAGGTAAGAGGGGTCAAATATATGTTGATGGAAGGAGAAGTTACCTGACTCAGGGTGGTGAACACACAATGCTATCTATAGATGATGTATTATAAAAGTATACACTTGAAACCTATATAATTTTACTAACCATTCTCACTTCAAAAAATTAATAAAATTTTTAAAAGGAGATAGAGAAAATAGTGATAATAATAATAATAATAATAATAATAACAAATAGATTACTACTTCAATTTTTTTTCTTTGAATGAAAATGTAAAGTCAAAATAGACCTAGAACAGCCTCATTCACTTTTCTATCATCCATTTGAGTTACATCATATTCACCAAAGAGGGTACACATTAATTCTCATTAAAAATTTAAAATAACTTTTCTTGTTTGCCTTTTTCCTCTTTCAAGTCTAGTATGGAGTTTAACTTAAGATAGCATCTCTTCTCCCTGTTTTTCCACCCAACTAAAAATTTTTTCCCCAAAATATCATGGTTCCTTTGTATCAATGATTCTCATTTCTGAGAGGGCTCATATTGGTCAAAATTTTATAAAATTCATCAATGAGACCCAAGTAAGCCTAGGAAGCATTTTTGGATAAAATGACTGAGAGTAACAAATGCTATGGTGTCACTTATATACTAAATCTAAAGAACAAAATACATAAACAAACAAAACAGAAATAGACTCATACAGAGAATAAACTGATGGTTGCCAGATAGGAAGAGGGATGGGGAGCTGGGTGAAAAAGGTGACGAGATTAAGAAGTACAAATTGGTAGTTACAAAATAGTCACAGGGATGTAAAGTACAGTATAGGGAATATAGTCAGTAATGTTGCAACAACTATGTACAGTAGGGCTAGGTGGCGACTGGACTAATTGGGAGGGATCACTACATAAATTATATAATTGTCTAACCACTATGCTGTACACCTGAAACTAATATAAAATAATACTGAATGTCAGCTATACCTGAAAAAAATAATTTTAAATATCCTATAGCTACATCTTGGGTTTAATATAACCTATATTTATAAGCTGTAATTTAATAAAAGTGCAACCACACCAACTGAAAAAGATAAATTTGAGAAGAGATAGCTGAGGTAGTGAAAAAGAAAAACTATCTCTTTAACTTATTTGCTATTTTGTTTTGATTTTCTTTTTTAAAAATGTTTACAAACTGAAAAAAGATAGCTGTTAAATTCTCACCAGTTAATCTACTCTAAAATTTAGTAAATTCTCATTGTTTGCAATATGAATTAGCATGTTGGAAACTCTGATTTATCTATATTTTATTATATGGCCATTATTTTAGTATGAATATATGGCCATTATTTTAGTATGAATGCCTATATCAAGCTTTAGGAAATGCAAGAATAGTGTCTCATGCTTTATTTATTTATTTATTGTTGGCATCACCAAGATCAAAAAGTTGTTTAAGAAACATGTTTTGGATGGATGAGTAGGTGGATATATAAAAGGAACTCAATTCAGGGGCCTATTTCTTGAGAAATGCCCAAGTCCCCTTAGTGTATGTCATCTGATGCCAATGGCACCATTTTCCCGCTTCCTTAGGTGCAAACATACCTTAGTGCAGCAGCACTTCTTCATTCTACAAAACTATCCCTGGCTTATTGTATCAGCTTATGTTCCCTGTGTGTATATAAAATAGTTCTAGATCATAAAATAGAAGAACTTCATGGACTCTAATATCATTCCCATATTCTGTAAACCATAGGATATGGGTTTTGGAAAAACAGGGAAATACAGAATCTGCCAGGAGCCTATCTTATGGATCTTTCTGGAATGTGTTTATACCCACAGGCCCCTTTTCCTTACCACCTACATGGTCATTAGTTGATTTCAAAATGAAAACCCCATGTTTCTCTGATTATAAAAAAGTAGTCATTCTAATTGGTAACAATTTGAAGAGTAAGGAAAGTGTAAAGAAATAACTAAACCAGAAAAGAAAAGAAAAGAAAGGGAAGGGAAGGGAAGGGAAGGGAAGGGAAGGGAAGGGAAGGGAAGGGAAGGGAAGGGAAGGGAAGGGAAGGGAAGGGAAGGGAAGGGAAGGGAAGGGAAGGGAAGGGAAGGGAAGGGAAGGGAAAAGGAAAGGAAAGGAAAAGAAAGAAAAGAAAAGAAAAAGAAAAGAAAAGAAAAGAAAAGAAAAGAAAAGGAAGGAAGGAAGGAAGGAAGGAAGGAAGGAAGGAAGGAAGGAAGGAAGGAAGGAAGGAAGGAAGGAAGGAAGGAAGGAAAGAAAGAAAGAAAGAAAGAAAGAAAGAAAGAAAGAAAGAAAGAAAGAAAGAAAGAAAGAAAGAAAGAAAGAAAGAAAAGAAGTACAAAGAGGAAACTAAAACTCATCCCCCAGGGAACTTTTGGTTACTCCCCTTCCAAGTATCATAATATTGACATATAACTTATACAACACTGTCATGCACTACATACTAATTTTACATTCATTTTTCAGTGTGATTATAAAAAAAACAAACACCTATAATTGGGTGAAGCTAATACCATACATCTACTTAAAGCCATCATGTAAAGTTGTTTTACTTTAAATCAGTGGTTTTCACCAGAAGATTATTTCCGTAGACATTTGGCAATGCCTAGAGATATTAGTTTGTTACAGTTTGGGGTGGAGAGGAAGCCACTGGCATCTAGTGGGTAGAAATGGCATGCTGCTAAAAAACCTACATTGTGTGGGACAGCCCCAAAACAGAGAATTAATGTGGCCAGTGTCATTAGCGCCAAGGTTGAGAAACCCTGCTTTAAAGGGACCCACAATATCCGGGGCATACCCAAGTTACAACTGACCCAGGTGACAAAGAAACACCCCCAATTTTAGGGAAAGTTGAAGAAAATGAAACGATTCTATATAAACATGACAATTGCCTTCTAATTTTTTTTAGAAATATCATATGGGAATTAATTTAAGTTTTAAATGTCTACATATTTAGAAATCTTAAATTGGGTGACTTAGCCCATAAGTACATTTTAATATCTTTTCTGAAAGTAACAAACAATCTAGAATACATGGTTCAGAATCACTTCAATTCATTAGTATTTATTGAGTGCCTGCTATGTGCTAACCACAGTCTTGTCAATTGGCAATGAACAGTTTATTGGTTTTATGGGACAAGTGTCTGAAATCAGGTAAATCATGAAAGTTAGAGATAACATAGCAGTGCATTTATACTTACATTTTGTTTTCTTCAAGTGTAGGACCAAGATAAATGCATGTAAGTTACAAACAGATTTTAGCTTTCTATAGGTAGAGCTTCTCAAAATTATGTCTGTCTGAGAATGCAATGGGCTATCCCCAAGATATGTCAAGTTCCCAGTGATTGGGTATATTTATAGATAAATTTGATAGTCTAGGGATTGGAAAATTTGAAAGGGAATTTTATCATTCAATGGAGAATTGGAAAAGGTGACCCCTGAGATCTTTCTAGACCTGGATATATATATTTCTGTGGGGTTCAGTGCAAAATAAAACTGTGAAGCACCTTGTTTAAAAATTATTAGGAATTTCAAGATTGTGGCATGAAAGCATTAAACCAAAGTGTGGGACCCTCCTAACTTGGAGTCCTGTGTGAGTCTTAGGTCACAAGTGAATGAAGCCAACTCTAGATCTTACTGAGCTGCAGAATGCTACAAGTATCCTATGGCCTCCTTGTTTTTCTGGCAATTTCCCCGTTTCTGTTGACAGCTCCTTCGTTTTTCTGACACATCCTTAAATGTGGGCATTTCTCATGTTTCATCTCTTCATGTGCCAGCCTCCCATCTTGATACATTTTTTCTTGTTTTTTGTTAATGTATTTTTTTCTCTCAGTTCCAAACATCAGATGTATTTGTTTGATTTCTGAATCTATAGCTTTACACTTCAGAGCATTTTTCTTCACGGTTCAACCTAATCTAAAGCTCAGTAGCTTGGAAATCACACCATCTTTCTATTTAAAAAGAAAAAAATAAAACTCATTCCGTAAGCCCATTTTTAAATCCAACCTCAATCTTTTCCACAAACACTAGATTCAATTAGTAAGTCTCCTTTTTTTTTTCTGCCTTAAGGTCCTATTTTCAAATTGTCCCTGTAAAATTTCCCATTCTAGGTGTCATACATATTATTTCTTAGTCAACTACTGTTATGATTGAGAAGTTCACAGCACAACCATGAGCACCGGCTCTAGAGTTAGAGAATCTGGATGAAATCTCATCTTCTCCAATAATGACAGAATGCTTTGCCCATATCCCTAGGCGAGTGATTCATGCTAGTCCTGCTTCACTTTTCTCATCTGAAAAATGGATATAATGTAGTATCTATCTTAGGGCTGTTGGAAGTTTTAAATAGGTTATTTCATGTAAATCACTTAGGACCTAAAAATAATAAATGCTCCATAATGTTAATTGCTATTATTTTTATTATAGCTTTGCAATGTCTCTTTGCTTAGTGTTTTTCACATTGCATTATTTAGAGCATGGGTTTTCAAGTAACAAGACTAGGGCTCAAACATTGTGTTTACTTTTTCACTTTTGTGACCCTGAAAGAGGCATCTTCCTGGACATCCATGTAAAGACAATGCAGGGTGCTATAGAATTAGAATAGACCACACAGATGAGTGCTTCCATTACACTGCGAACCCTCTGCCCATTCTTGCTAGTATATACTTCCTCAGGGATCTCTGTTGTCGAGGTATCCATGCTTAAGAACTAACCCTCAAGGATTTCACTATACCCATGAGATAATACCCAAGCTTTTTATACTTTAGATATTATTATACAATCTGGTTCCATCATACCTTTACATAAGCTTCTCCTTTGCATAAGTATCCATTGTAATCACACCTATCTGTTCATCATCCAGCAACACATATGATGCAACCACCTCTCCCCTTTATTCTTGCTATTATCTTCCACTCTCTTTAGTCCTTCCTGTCTGTATAAGCTCTGCAGTTAGACTGAACTCAGATCACAACTCTGCCGTGGTATAACTGCACGTAACTCCAGCCTGATGTTTCCTTTTATCACCTGAATTCCTGCAACATTTATAGAGTACCTCTGAAATTTTTATATGGTTTTGTGCTCTTTTTTCTTTTTTCATTGTGGTTAAGAGCTTACCCTTTGTAATCAAGCAGACTGTGTTTAGGTTCCACTCTAGCTATGAACTTTTGGGTAAGTTGTTTACACTATATAAGTTTCAGTTTATTCATTCACCAGATGGGGATAATAATGATAGCTAATTTATAGGATGTTTGTGAGGATTGAAATAACACATTTAACACTCTTTACCCAGTATAATTATTTATTTTTTAAAATAAACCGTATTATTGTTATTGTTGTGGTTTATATTTTCTTATCTACCCCCAAAGATTGAAAGTGCCTTGGGGGCAGGGATTACATGTTTTCATAATCTCTCTACCATGGGGCCTCTTGCTTTAATTAATTTCTGCTGTGATTAATTGCTGTATCATGTCTTTTTATGATTTCATCCAAAACACTTGAAATTTGGATGAAAAAGAAGCAATCCCTGGTGACTAAAATAGGACTGCATCTCATTGGATGGTTACACTGACCTAGGTTGCAAGCACAGGCTCTGCCAGTAACTGTCACAGAATTCTTCTCCGGCACTCAGTGTGCTGCCAGATCCTTAGAGGAAGAGGAAGTTATTGGTAGGGCTATGGTACAAACAATGCTGACCATATTTTGTTGTTGGAAACATCATGTCTGAGGCAAGACCATATTCATTATGTTGCCATGCAGTCTGAATACCAAGTCCATCCATTACTCACGTTAAAATGCAGAGTGTGATGCTCTTCCTCCAACAGTATTCTACGTTAAGAGGAGAAACAAAGATTTCTGTCTCTGAAGCAAATGGCAGAAAATTGAATTTGTACTCTTGCAACACCAATTACTTAGAAAAAATATTGAAAGAAAAAAACGTTGACTGTCATTCTAGACATTTCAAATACACCGATTTGATATCATTGCTCTAAAAAACTTCTGATCCAGCTTCTCCAGAGATAGGAAGGTTTGCTTCTTCCTGTGAAAATGTCTATCATCTCAACTCTATAACTTCTGACATTCTCTCCATTTTGTGAAAATTATCTGTGTGTATCCTACTTCTGAGCAATCTCCTTGACAATAAAATCGATATCTAACTTATCCCGCATCAATATTAGTTACAACTCTTCTATTTGCCAATCAATGGCAGATGCCCATTGGGGTTTGCCTAAACATCTAGGAAGAGAGATTATTTACTATAAAGAGTTGTATAGAATCCAAGGGCAAGAAATATATCCGAGTCCTTGAAACAGGTTGGAATTGTGTACTTGAGCCCTGTAGAAAGAGCAAGACAATTTTTTCTTCCCCCTCCATGTCTCTTCTCTCTTGGCCTTTGATTGACTCATTCTCCTCTCCCAGTGCAAACTGACTTTTTCTATTTCCCCGTATGCATGGCTGCTACTTGCAACTCCTTATTTTACATTAATTAAAGTGAGCACTCTCACTTGAGACTGGCATTTCATTATGTCCAATTTCAGGTTCTCAAAGAAGGGAATTTGATTGGCCGAGGTTGGGTTGGGTGTTCACTCCGACTCAGTCAATCAACACCTAGCATGACTATATGAATGTGTAAGTGGATTCCTAGAAAATAAGATATAGTTGCCCAAAAGCAGAGGAGAGAATTCAGAACACATAACCTTTCCTATTATAGCACATAATGCAATGTCTTTTCCTCAGAAATATCTTGGTAACTTGGGTGGTGAAAGAATGAAATGATCTGAATTTGCCTCCTGAACTTGATCTTCTCATAACGACATTTATTTATGCAGAACGTCTATTCTCAGCTGTTTTTACATTTCTGAAAGTATGATGTGTTTATTAATATGCCAAATAATACACAGAGAAATGACACCCATCAATATAACATGCATTAGGATTTGCAGGAATAGGGATCAAAAGCTAGGATGTTGGGACAGTGTAGCTAAAACCTGAAAATACCACAAAATGAAAGAGACCTTTGTCATGACATTATTAGATGATATTTTAAATATAAATTTAAGCTTTTCTCAGTCTCCATAAAACTTTTCCCATGGAAAATCAAATAGTAAATGATCAGAAACTTGAGGCATGGTATTACTGTTTTTCAAGCTTTTCCTTCTCTTTTTCCTCTAGTCCTTTCTTTCTTTTCTTCCTTTCTTTTTTTTTCTTCTCAGATCTGCATAAGAAAAGTCCTTCCATCAAAGTGTTAGTTGATTTTTTTTTCCCCACTTAGTCTTTAGGCAGTGGCTGATTCTGTGATTAGAAAAAAAATGAAATATCATTTTGGTAAAAATTCCTTCTGGATTGTTATAGATGTTTGATTATATAAGTTTAGGTTTTGAACTCACTGAAAACTCTGGCTGCTGAGACATTTTTAGATCAGAGTACAAAATGAAGATGGTAACCAGGCAACGTGGTTCTTGTACAGTTATTAAAAATAAAACGTGAAGCTTTCATGATGCAGAATAATTCTCTGACAAGTTTGTCTGGCTTTCACTCTATTGTTGTCTGGAAAAATGGGTAGTTCCATTTGTTGAATTGTTCAATATTTTCTATGGGTTAAAATCATTATTTTGTAAGAATATGATTATTGAAAAATTATATACACACATGAATGTAATCATGATAATTTAATGATTCAAAAAATTCTTAAACATTTATTCACACAAATTATGTATAACAACTTTTTACAAAATTTAGTATGAAAACGTAAATCTGACCCTACATTCATTAGAATGATATCAAGCTTGAATAAACATACGAGTATGTATACTCTCTATATAGCACAGTATTATTAATTGAAATTTTGGAAAGCTTCTGTATAATGAATAACAATTTTCAAAAAATGGTACTGAGTTGCAATTAATTGTGGCAACATACTTCAATCCCTATTTGATGTTTCAGAAGACAGTTGAGCATGTAACATTATCTTACATTATCCATATACATATATACCAATAGATATGTTCAAGTTCAGGGACCTTGTCTTCTGTGTTTCTCGTATACCTTGGATAACTCTGGGGCTATAAGTAAAATGGGTATGTGAGTAATCAAATTGCATAATATTCTAGAATGGATGTTGTCAACCCAGACTGCACATCAGAATCACCTGGGAAGTTAAAAATACTGATGCCTAGACCCATAAGTCTGGCTTGGAGTACAGGCATAGGTATACCTTTATTTATTTATTTATCTATTTATTCATTCATTCATTCATTCATTCACTCATTTTTTACATAATACAAATCATACATAATTCCAGTGTTTATCCAGGGGTATAAACTACTGTTCTAGATGTAGATATTCTGCAAATTCTCATTTAGAACAAAGAATGTGTTTCTAGAAAGAGGAACTCCACACACATGAGTATTTGTGGGTTGTTATAGCACCGTCCTGGGGAGATATATCTGCAGGCATCAAACCTTGGCAAACACTCCTCATGTAAAGTCTGTCTTTTATGAAAGACAGATCTCAGCTGGGAAATTCTCTGACAGATCCTTGCTGATTGTTTTGGACTGACATGATCTTCTCCAGTTTGGTAACCCGGCCCACAGCCTATCTGGGAACTTACTGTTTCTTCCTGAATATTGACAAAGTAATAGAGGCTAAAATGGGTCTTAGAGTTCGGGAGACAGAAAAGAGAAATTCTGATAGATGACTGATTCTAGGTTTATAAAAATAATAATAATAAAAAGATAAAGAAGGAACTGCCCTGGTAGTCTTTCTACATCACTGCAGTCTGCATAAGGTAGGTTTTCAACCCTGATGGCAGCAGGGATGTGGTTCCAGGAAGTGTGTGTGTGTGTGGGTGTGTGTGTGTGTGTGTGTGTGTGTGTGTGTACATGCATGCACTATGGAGTTTGGAATATGCTCTCTCTCTCTTCCACCTTTGTCCTTCTCTCCCACCAGGAAGCCCCTCAGTGGACAAGCAGGAAATGATAGAAAATCCCTAACTCTTTTAAATTCTATAATCTATCTATCTATCTACTCAGGTCCATCTGACTCCAAAGCCAGGATATTGACAGCTGAACATTTCATGCATAGTCCCTAGGGTTCAAATTTCAAAGTTCCCTAAATTTCTTCTTCTTGTTCTTTCTCTCTTTTTCTCACCTTCCTGTGTGCTTGTGTTGATTTTATTTTCATTTAGTTAATATTTATGCTCCTACCATAATACGTGCCATGCATGTTTCTAAATGCTGTTCTCCCACAGTAGCTACACAGCAATCTTGTGGAGTAGACGTTTTCATAATTCCCCTTTTGAGAAGCTTAGACTTATTAGTATCCCCACGCAGCAGCCTACCCGTCTGTCTCCTTGTACCTGCCCCTAAAGAAAGGAGAGTCTGTGAGACGGATTCTTTCAGGGACTTTGCTAGACCTTTGTGTTTGCATCTTATGTCTCCCTGTTTGGTCCCAAAAAGATGGCTGGTCAGCCAATGACGAGTAAGATTCCCCCCTGGGTAGGGGGGACAACTCAAGCCAGGCGCAGTCAAGTGGGGACCAACAGGAGAACCCATAGGGTTCATAGAGATGGGCACAGCCCCCCACCTTCCTCAGGCTAAGGAAAGCCTCTACCTCTGTGGCTGCATTCCTTCCCAAAACCTGCAAGGGAAGTGATTCAATGATGTGCTCTCCATCTATTCATATGCATAAAGGTTTTGTCCCTTAGGGAAGTACATACATCCTGAGACACATGGTTCTGTTGCCTGTAGGCAAGGGTGATTGGCTTGACTCAGTTTCCTATTATGATGTATAGGATTCACAGATCTTGAGATTGGCAAGCTTTATCTCTTTTACTTCCCCACCTAACTAATAAAAGCTAATAGGTAGGCCTGATTAGGCACATTCAGTCCTTGCAGCTGCTTGTCCCTTGGCCCTGCTTAACTCTATTCATGGCTACTGTCTTTTCTTAACCCTGCGCCGACCTCCTCGCTCTCCACAACCCTCCTCATGTGGGCCACGACAGTTAGGTTATTTGCTCAAGGTCATCTAGCTAGCAAGCAACAAAGTTAGAAACTGGACCCTGAAATTCTAGTTTCAGAGTCTGCTTTTAACCATTTTAACTATTAAACTATCAGTTGAATATGTATTGTTCATATCCATATTCATTTCCATATAAGCATACTCAGATTACATAAAGTGCCCTTCTGTTTCCCAGGCAATTTAAAGGAAAGAAAAAAATGGTAGGCCTTCTAGCATTATATAATATGCAACATCCCTTTGGAGGCATTTTGTAGAATAATATTGCAAACATTATTTTCTCTACCTCATCCATAAACACTTCCCAAGAGATTTTTGTTCTTTGTGGAATAATTTCCATTGCAATAATTCTTATTTGTTTTCTCAAAAATAATAGCTGGCTTCCACCACTCTCATCAATAGATACAGCTAGCAAATTTGTGGGTGCATCTGAGAGCCTAGATTTGTCCCATTAGATCAGTAATGATCTTCTTGTCAAACTGATTTACATGTCTTCAACTTCAATTTACTTCAATAAATGTTTACCGGAACTTGAATTGGGAAAGCAAAGAGAAGTGAGACAGCGTCTCTGTCCTCCAGGTATGTAAAGTTTCCTGAGAGAGGCAGACAAGGAACCGACTGCCCACAGCATTGCCCGAGTGTAGGCAGACTGTGTGCACAGGGGATCAGAGCACATGCCACATGGCACTGGCACCTACTGCAGACGTCCTGCAGCAGATGGCTCCAAACCCAGGATGAAGAATCCTTAGTTCCTACAAATGCGCAAAATCCATCCTCTCACAGAGACTTTTTACTATGGTTAAATCCATACAATGCTTCCCATATTTTCTTGTGGACTAACAATGTGAGGATCCAATTTGATCATTATTCAGTTATGTTGGAGGAGGTCATCGGGAGGATGTGACCTCCAGTTGACCCTCAATCTGGACTCATGCAGTCAGAGGCTCCTGTCCTTGGAAAGGGGGCTCTGCCCACTGTTCCCACAGTGGAAGCCATTTTCAAGGAAATAGCCTTGAGAGAATATGTTGTTGAAACTATCTGAACTGAATACATGACTGGACCCAGTTAAGGCCTTTCTACAAACTTTTAAAAATCTGTTTGGCACGTATGAAGATCTATTTGTCTTATGGCATGCAAGATAAGCCTGGTAAGAAGTTCCTTTGCTTATTAAACCTGCCACCCACCGATCTGCCTCTTTTTTCGGTCTCTCCTTGCCTTCCGTGTACCACGACTAGTTTCAGATTTCATTTGGGGACCACCTGAGTGTGAACCAACAAACTATACAACTAGTTGCTGTTAATTAGATTATTAAGAGGGCAGTGTGCCCCTAGTAATTTGAAACGCTGCCTTTCTTCTCTATTATGTGACATTCTCATGTGCAATTGGCTTTATTTCTGGACTTTCTGTCCTATTCCAATGGTCCAATGATTTTCTTATTCTTGTGTCCGAACTACTCTTTTTCAATCCTAGAGAATTTGGTATCTGTTGTTATATCATACCTGGTAGGATTTGCTTTCCTTCGTATCACCTCCCTTCCCCAACACTCTTAAACATTCATCACACTGACTCTTCTTTTTCAGAATTCTCCTGATTCTCATTGTTGTTTTTTTATATATGAACATTAAAAGGAACATGTCTAACTCTAGGGGAAACAAATTAATATTTTTATTAAAATTACATAAAATTTATAAATTAGCTTCAAGGGAGTAGACATAAGGGAAACCTTAAAACTCTACTGAAAGACAAAAGGAAACCTGATTTAATGGAAAGATACACTTGTTCTTAGATAGGTTTTTTGTTTGTTTGTTTGTTTGTTTGTTTGTTTTTGTAGCTATTTTAATTGTGGTATTCTCTTCCGCTACATCTTTTAAGTGATTTTGGTTGTACATATGAAGATAAATGATTTCTCTATCATTTTTGTATCCTACTTCTTTTTCCAGCTTCACTATGTTTTTAGTAGCTTTTTTCAAGAATATATTCTTAGGGGCCTGAGATAGTATTTCTCATTTCAGTGGAGTCTGTGTATCACTCAAGTTGCAGCAAAGTGTATAAAAGTAAGAAAGATGCATTTCTCAGTGGTGGAAAGCTCAGTGTCTACCATGACAACCATACACATCTTACAAATGTTGACACCGTCAGAGGTGGTGGGGACATATTGTGAGCAGAAGTGCTTAGGCCCCCCTGAAGGGAAGAACCATTCTTTAGCACCTGCTGAAAGTTGACACATGGGAACAGGGTCTGTGTTACCACATCTTCTAACTGAACAAGTATGTAAAGCCAGAAATCTGGACTTATAAGTGAAATATGCCGATGTTTAAATTAGTTTTAAAAATACTCTGGGACAAAATAAAAAGGAAGAGTTTATAAGTTAAATATATTCCCCAGGCCATTAGTTTGCAACATCTGGGAAACAAATTTACGTTCAGACCAGACAGAAGTTGTAGAATGGAGTAATACCATAGGATTTATTTTACTTATTGTTGGTGTATGAGTTTCCTGAAGCTGACATGATCATAGATTCGGTGGCTTAAAACAGAAATGTATCGTCTTACAATTCTGGAGGCTTGAAGTCCAAAATCAACATGTTGACATTGTTGCGGAAAAGCAGCAAGGACCAAGAGACTCAAGCAGCCACAGATATCAGGGAGAACACAGCTTTATTACGCCAGCGGGCTCAGTGGGATTGTTCCCAAAGACTGAGCACTTACTGGGGTCAGGCACTTTATTTTATAGGGTTAGGCCTCCAGGTTGGGGGGGGGGAATCTGCCCAGGGTGTTGGGGAGGTCCGCCCCTAACAGCTGTGATCTCTTAATACTGTTTTGACCGGAAAGCCTCTAACTGCTGTGTTTGCAGGAAAACTGCTCTGATAAGGTATCAGAAGAAGAGCGGGACAGAAAGTTTCTAGTGGCTGTGCTCGCAGGAAAAAAATCATTCCAACAACATGGCCATGCTTCCTCTGAAGGCTCTGTAGAAGGAAACTTCCTGGCTCATCAAGTTTCTGGAGGCTCCAGTTTTGCTTGGCTTGTGGTGGAATCACTCCAGTCTCTGCCTCCATAGTCACATGACCTTCTCCATGGCCCCTTCTCCCTGAGTGTCTGTGTGTCTCTTATAAGGATATTTGTCATTGGACTTAGAGCTCACACAGGTAATCCCAGATGACCTCATTTTGAGATCCTTAATCACATTTGCAATGTAATTTCTTGTTATACAATATCCAGATGTTGTATTTGGATATTGTATAACAAGGTCCAAATTCAGGAAGTTAGGACCTGAATGTATCTTTTTGAGGGCCTCAGTTTAAACCACTACAATGAGTTATGTCATAGAAATAGAAAAGTGCATAAAACAAATACAGATTTGTTTTCAAACTTTGCTCTTCTGATATACCCTCTCAGTAAATAGCAGAAATATGAGTTCCCCTGCTTCTTCTCATCAATGTCTCTGTCTTCCCTTTTCTCCCCTCTCCTTCATCTCCTTCCCTCCTCTCCTCTCCTCTCTCTCCTCTCCCCTTTTCTCCTCCCCTTCCTTCTCCTCCCCTCCCCTCCCCTCCCCTCCCCTCCCCTCTCCTCTCCTCTCCTCTCTTTTCTTCCCCTTTTTTTCCCTTCTACCCCTCCCGTCCCCCTCTTCCTTTCCCCCTCCCTTTTCCTCCGTGTCTCTCACATTCTCTCTCTCTCTCTCTCTCTCTCTCTCTCTCTCTCTCTCTCTTCCCCCCCCCCACTGTTTTTCTTTTCTTCTTACTCATCAGTTTTTTCACCTATTCTGTTAGTATTGCATTCCTGTGATGAGCCAGGATCTGTGTGTTTCTGAAACATGAGCACATCCTCCCTAAGATCCTCTCCTTTATCAGCCAGTGAGAAGGAAGCCGTGGCTGCTCCCTGCCATTTAGGCTGACAGGGATGCTCTAACCTGCAATGCATGACTTGTGTGGATAAAGCAGCAATCAGGGTTAGTGGTCATTTTCTGATGCCACATGAAGCTACATTAGTACCTGTCAGTGTCCCTTTATCCTGGCCATGAAGACAGCTATGTCCTCTGACCCCCTCTTGACACTCTGATAGCTTTCCTTTTGTACCACACTTGTGAGAAGATTCTTCCTTCTCAGCTGGAAAGGTCACCTCCCAAACACACTGCCAGGATGAATTGTGTATCTGTAGATTTACACTCTCTTGTCTCAACCACAAAGTTCAGGGGGTGTTTGAGGGCAGCACTCCAGTTAAAAGAGGAAAGAACCAGAGAAGTAGAGTCATAATGTCGGCTAAAACCCTGCTTGTTATTTCTATGCTCTTCTAGGTTTACATCCAAGATTACAAGAATGTTACACAATGTGTACCCAATGAGACATTTGCTTCAGAACCACCTGGAGATTAATGTCTGAAGTTAAAATAACCTGTTCAACAAAAAGAACAATTTCATTAAAAGAATTTCATCTGTTCCACATGAAAGAATAATCCTTCTCCTTTAACATAATGCTGATTCTGTTTCCTGGGAACCGAAACCCTAGTCTCAGTGCCCTGGATTACATTGAAAAACTCTGATAACATAACTAATAATACCTTTATTGTTTATACAGATCACTTTTCTTCTGAGCTATAATAGGAATGAGGAGAAGTCTCAATTCACTGTCTCACACACACACACACACACACACACACACACACACACACACACACACCTATATACATATATTTCTAGATATTGTTAGAGTTATTCTAATTTCTGATTCTATCCCTAGCCCTCTCTTGGTGACTGTACATCTTGTATTAAATCACCTACCCCTAATGAGAAGATAGGTAAAATTATTAGGCTGCAGAACCTGTAGTGACAGGTCAAGAGTGATGGCTTAGTGACTGCAGCCAGAGGGAAAGCTTTAGACCTCCCCACATCAGAAGCTCCTTTTCTACTCATAAAGTATCGATACGGCATGTGCCTAAGCCAAAGGGCTGCCAAGTATATTCCAAGGTACTGTGAAGGCATGGTTGTAGCAAGTCTCTTTTGAAAACTTAAAGATCCCATGGACAATTGTATTCTTTGTGAATGAAAATGAATAGAAGGAACCAGTAAGCATTAATTAATATTTTGCCATAGTCCTGCTAAAAAGAAGTAAACAAATTGCTAGGTCCCAAAAGAGATGTGACTCAGCTGAGGCAAATCAGCAAGGATTCACTGAATTCAAAAACCTCGATCTGACCTCTGCTTCTGCTTCTTTGAATTGCCTGCAAGGAGCTGTTTTCTGATACTGGCTTTGGCTGCAGCACCGTCAGCCCCTGCAGCCAGTTTTACATTTTGATTGACTGACCCATTCCAATGCCTGACCATGTACAGGCAGACCTCAGAGATACTGCAAGTTCAGTTCCAGACCATTGCAATAAAGCAACTATTACAACAACGTGAGTCGTAATCTTTTTCCTGTTGGAGGGTCTTGCTTTCAAATTGTAAAAAATGCAACATCTGTGAAACTCAATAAAGTAAAACGCAGTAAAATGGGGTATGCACAAAACTGTTTTGCTCTTCTACCTGTTGAACCACCCCAGTTGCCTTGTGAATTGATGGCTGATGTAGTATTAGGTTGGTGCAAAAGTGATTGCAGTTTAAAAGGTTCAAAATACTTGCAAACACCGCAATTACTTTTGCACCAACCTAATATTTCAGTGATCAGGCCTCTAGCAGTGAGGGAGGGGAGGTGGCATAGTGAGTAGGCTGCAGCAATGCTTCATAGCAGGTAAACAATCTCCTGGGGAACTTGGGGTAAAACAAGAAGACTCAGGGATGCCACCTCAATAATCTTGGGCTTCGCCTTTTTTTTTTTTTCTTTAAGTGTGTTTTTCCAGGACCCATCAGCTCCAAGTCAAGTAGTTGTTTCAATCTAGTTGTGGAGGGCACAGCTCACAGTGGCCCATGTGGGAATTGAACCAGCAACCTTGTTAAGGGAACCACACTCTAACCAACTCAACCATCCGGGCACCCCGGTTTCCACCTTCTTTATCAGCTCTGCAGATGATTTTGATAGTCACCAAAACGTATGAATCACTGCTCTGTAGTATGGAAGTCAGGAACCAGGGTCTAAAATGAGGCAGACTTGGGCTCAAATTCCCCTCTGGCTTCAGTTTCTACCTCTTAAGTGTGAATAAGATTAGTATCTAGGATTTCTGTGACACTTAATGAGAAAATGTATATAAAACACACATAGTGACAACTAGTTGGAAGACAAAATTACTCACCGATGTCTTCATTCATTGGATAAGCACTTATGCCATTGAGTTATTAGAATTTTAGTAGCAACTAGACTGCATATATATAGTCTATTCATACTTGTCAATTTTGAGGCCGGGTTATCCTGGAACATTTTGTAATGCTAGAATGACTTCAGTACTCTTAAGGCGTAGCACATGCTATTTCACCTGAATAAATGTCCAATCTCTGCCAATCCCTCTCTCTCAGTTAAAACCTATTTCTCCTTTTTCTTATGTATCTAGTCTCTCCAGGAAGCCCTTTCTGAATTGTTAAGACAGTTACCTCTCTATTGTGTGAGTTCCCAAAACACCACCTACATTTCCTTCACGGAAGCCATTAAACTTGTAAATTTATATTACTTTGAATGATACATTTTAAAGTCTATCTTCCCCCTCTGGCTGACTATAAATCTCATGAGGTGCCGGGTATGTTTTAATCCCAAGTTTTGTGAGAGCAGAGAACAGTGTCTGTCACACACAGATGCTCAGTTAATATTTAATGGGTGAGTGTGTTCATTGAACGACCAACAGCTAATATTATTCTTTATCGGGCACGATGCTGAGTACTTACAAATAATAGCTATTTTAATCGTAATAACAACCATGTGAGGTAGGTATTAATGTTAACCGCCTTTTACAGATGAGGAAACTGAGACAGAATAACAGTAGTCTGCTCAAGTCACACAGGTAGAAAGTGGCAAAGCTAGGTTCCCACCCATGTTTTGTGACTCTGTTTTTGTTCCCGACCACACAATATGGTTTCTCTAACGACAAAAAGTGCAGCTCTCATACAAGTCAACAGCTCAAATCTCTAGGAACCTGCCCCAAAGCAAAGGTACAGTCAGACCTTGCACCTATTGTGGGTTCGGTTCCAGACCATCTCAATAAATCAAGTATCTCAACAAAACAAGTTGTAACTTTTTGCTAGTGGATGGTTTTGCCTTCAATTTGTGGAAAAAGAAATGCAACACCTGTGAAGCTCAATAAAGCGACGTGCAATAAAACAAAGCATGCCTGTACGCTGCTTTGGTACATGGCTGAGAGCAATGAGATTTCACTGTAAGGCCTATAGACCTTTAGAGGAAGGTGAAGATACAGGGCTATTTCAGGGTACCTTCTTAGCAACACTAAGACATGGCACAAAATTGAAATTCTGGGGTGGAGAGCCCAGAGGGGTAACAGGAGACACAGGTGAGGAAAGCAGTCTTCGAGCATGCAAAGGGACCCTGAGCAGTGATGACCAGGGGAAGACAGAGCGAGTCCCCTTGGGAAATTCATCAACAGGTAACAAAGCATGCTCTGCC
This sequence comes from Rhinolophus hipposideros, assembly GCF_964194185.1. Lineage (NCBI taxonomy): Eukaryota > Metazoa > Chordata > Mammalia > Chiroptera > Rhinolophidae > Rhinolophus > Rhinolophus hipposideros. The sequence continues at coordinate 22,497,646 of NC_138060.1, forward strand.
TCCCCAGGGTCATCGGCAGGCTACTGGATGGCAATGCAGGGCTCCTGTCATCCCAAGCAGGGTGCTAAGCAGCAGTCTGAACTACAGAAGCAGAGCCCACATCCTCTCATCTGAATCAAGGCACAAACTTGAGCCTGAAAGGGGGACAATGCTGAGGTATAACAAATTGGGCTGCAGCTGCTCAAGTCTTATTTGCTGAAGTTCAGGATTTGCTCTAGAGCCCTGCTTCTCAAAGGACAGGCAGCATGAGCATCAAGTGGGGCTTGTTACAAACGCAGGATTTCCTCCCCCTCCCCACCAGAGTGTTGCTTCTGAGAGCCCAGGGCAGCATGAACATCACCCAGGGCTTGTTAAAAACGGAGCATCTTTGGTCCCACCTCAGACCTTCTGGATCAAAATCTGCATCTATGAGATCCCCAGGCAAGTCCTATGTAAATGCATTTGGGAAGCAAGAACAGTACGCAGCCTACAGGACAGGGTGGCCAGCAGGCCTGCCAGGAGGAGCAAGAAGCTGAACAGGCCGAGGCAGACAGACATGTGAGTGAGAAGGACAAACGTCTTGGATAAGAAATCTTTCCCTTCATTCACTTCCTGCTACAATGAATGCAGACATCCTCTGCAGTGGTTGTTTTCTTTCCAGAAATCTGTTCGTTCTCAAGTACAACAGAGAGAAGTAGAACTGACTGCTGCTTTCCCTTCCTTTTCTTCTCTTTTAAATGTTCCACACTCACCTACCTGCTTGTTCGCCTTCAACTAGTCCTTCCTTCATCAACATTCGTCTTCATTTCCAGACACAGGCTAAAGAGAGGTGTTTTGAAACAATAGACTTTTTTAATGATGAGGTTTCCTCTAAAGATGTTTTCTGAGCTGGAGAATGCATGTATCCAGGCTACCATCTGAGCCATTTTAGTAGTTCCTATTCTGACTTTGGCTTGGGTTAGTATTTGTAACATGGGGCCGAAAAGTTTTTCTGAAGCCCCTTTGTGTTCTGTTGAGGATGCCTCTTCCCTGAGTGCATTGTGGTCTGGGTGTTGCATGAAGGGAGGCTCACGGTGCTGTGGTAGTGAAGGGCTGTTTCAGTTGTCTGAGACTATGTAACAAACCACCTCAAATGTCGTGGCTTAAAAGACAAATCGCCACAAATCTGCAATTGGGCCTGGTCTCAGCTAAGTAGTTCTTCTAGTGCAATCACTTGGGGAGCTGGAATAGGAGGAAAGGTTTAGCTGAGAGGGCTGAGGTCTGGCTGGATTCCTCTCTTTCTATATGACATGACATCTCCCAGACAAACCTCTTAGGGCAGCTGGATTCTAAGGAGCAAAATTCCGCAAGTACCAGTACAGGGTTTCCTGGCCTCTGCTTGCATCGCACCTGCCAGTGTCCCATGGACAAGAATGCAGTGCATAAGAGGGGACTACACAAAGGTGTAAAGCTCAGGAAGAGGTGGTCCATCAGGGGCCACCTCTGTCACTGTCTACCACCCTCGCTTAGTCTGGTACCCCTCAACCCCTGTACAGGGCAAAGATAGAAAAATGAGTCACTAGTCACCATGTATGAGTGTCTGTATATATGTACATGACCAAGTGCATATATGTAGTGATCTTGAAAACATGGAGGACTCATCTTTTTCCCCCAGAGAGTCCCCTTTATTTAGGAGTATTATGTTATTCTACTGAATAGTTGTCTGGGGTGGAGGCAGGTTTTTTGGAGAACAGGGAGATGGGAAGAGGACTTCCAGCCAGACTCATCAATCAGTATTGACATTAGAATGAGCTCAGATACTACAACCAGCTTTATCTTAAATCAGTTAACGCAGTGGCTTTAAAAGGACAGTTAGCTGAGTACCTGGTCAAAACATCATCAGGTCCTGAAAATGTCCTAGAAAATGACCTAAGAGATATAGAATGCTTTTTTTATTTTTTTTATTTTTATTTTTATTATATGTATAATCCCCTTTACTTTATAATTTTTTTCTTTCTCTTTTTTGTTTCACTGTCACATTTATATATTTTAAGTTTATATTTATAGTAGGCTTACTATTTATCAAACCATGAATTTGGTGTTCAGAATGTAGCGATTAATAAAGTTAACCTGTTGTTCTCCTCTCATGGAATTTAGAGTCTGGAGCTATTTTTTTTTCTTTTTCTTTTAATGGCCTTAAAGTTAAGGGAAAACTTTGATTTAAATGATGTGAAAGTAAGCCCATCTTCTTTTATGGTTATTGATATTAAACTCTGTAAATTTCCAGTCTTCCCACTGCTACAAACAGGACACAGTGAGGAAGGATGTGTTGTCATCTTCATTTTTACAAACAGATGAGAGGAAGATGAGCAAGGTTGTATGTACTTCTCATGTTTCCATGACTTAGAGACATTAGTGGAGCTGGAATTCAAGCCCAGGCCTTGTGATACTGAATCCAGTGTGATTCTAACATGACCATATTTCTTCATTGGAATATTTAAATTGCACTCACCTAATGAGGAAGCTAGAGATTTCCTGGGGACCTGACCTCTTGGGTCTCTATTCATCTCACATTCTTTGTGAATAACATTGTGCTAATGTGGGCTCAGGTTGTCTATGGCTTCTTTAAAAACTTCTATTTTTACTAGAAAGTTAATTGCATAGTGGGACATTCCTAAATGAAAGAGGATTCTTACAGTGATAGCTACACGTCTGTAGCTCACCTGGTCAGAGATGCAAAATATGGCAAAATGGTTCACCTTGGACACATTATTATTTCATCAAGCCTCTGTTTTTCATCAGCAAAATGGGAATGACAGTAACTACTGCATAGGTTGTTGAGATGAGTAAAAGAATCTATGTAAAATACAGAGTCTGGTCCACAGCAAGCACTAAAAGTACCAGTTATGTTCTTGGTGATGATAAAGAAGTTTTTGTCCCTAGTCTAGCTCACCAAAGATGCAAGGCATGTGTGAGTATCATGTCATCCCCAAGAGTCTCTAATACAGATTTCATTGTGAAAATGTCATTTATAACCAACATCCGTCTGATAGATTGAAGTAGAGATATAGGTATAGGTTAGCATTAGAATGTTTTTTATTTCTGTTGATTTCTTTTTCCTTTGATTGACACAAAAGACATTCAGTCTACTAAAACAAAAACAAATCATCCCTGGTGTTTTTATTTTCAACTGTTTCAGCAGGTCCCCACAAGCAATGACCTTTATATTTAACTCTGTTTAGGGTTTGATGCCTATTTTACATCTCGCACACTTGAAAACAACAGAAGAAATGTATGGTTTGCCGAATACTGGGAAGAAAACTTCAACTGCAAGTTGACGATTAGTGGGTCAAAGAAAGAAGACACAGATCGCAAATGCACAGGTAATTTCATTCTCACTGTCCGTCTCCTGTTACTCTACATGGCCATGTTGAAATGTCTGCATAAGTGACAGAAGGAAGCCTGGCTGGAGACAAATTGAAAAAGTAAATTGAATCTTACTAAATTGTTCAGAAAATAGAGCAGGATCATGCAGGACAAGAGAAGTACAGACAAGATTGTATTATTTTCTGCCTGTCCATCTTGCAGTAATTGACATTTTCATTGATTCTTTGAATTCAAAAGGGGTCATGTTGTTTTGAATGCTCTCACTGATAAGTATTAGTTCATGTTGTAGCCAGGAATCTGAGGTCATTTTCACATGGACAGAAATCTCTGACTGTCCCATATCAGCACTGGATTTAACTATTACGATGGATGGTAATATTTGATTAAGGAAACAAAGTACTTGGGTTTAGAGTAATGAGAGTTTCAACTGATTTTTATAACATCGAAATTAATGAGTCATCTGCTACTTAAAATATGCTTTAAAATAGTCACCAAGCCTCATATGTAACCTTGTGTAATTATTCCAAATTAAAACACATGTGTATGCCATCTGTCTATATAGTTAGTAGTCAGAAAGCAAAATTACACGTTCATTCATTCACAAATGTTTATTGAGCAACTCCTTTCTGCTAACCAGTGTGCTAAGCAGAGGTGATCTGATGGTGAGCAAACCATGTATGGACACTGTTTTCATGCTGTTTAGAGTATAGTGGGGGGAAACCCACATCATTCCAGTGATCTCTCTAGGAATACATAATTACAATCTGCAATAAGTGTCTGAGGGCTATAAGGGCATATAACTGAGGAATTTCACTCATTGAAGGCAGACGCAATTTCAAAAGATCTACTTGAGGGATGGGTAAGCATCGTTTGGTTAGAGAAGGGAAAGGACAGATTAGAGAATTTCTGATAATGGAGTAATGTGGCAAAGGGCTTATAGCAGGAGAAATTATGGTATCTCTCAGAATGCGAAAAACAGAAAATGTAACTGAAGAAAAGAATAGGATGAAGATGTAAACTGAGGTTTCAAGTATAGAGTTACGGACAAGGAATAAGCCATGTTGGGACATATGTGGAATTCGGTCTTTATCCTAAGAGTACTGGAAATTGTGGAAAGGTGTTATGTAAGGGTGTGACATGATCTGTCTTATCACCTAGACCTTTATTAAATCCCAAATTCTAAACTTCAGTTGCCTTCCATGTTTGTAATGATAACCTTGAAGTACTACAAAACCCTAAAATCCTTTCTGTGTGTTCAGGAAAGGCACACTCCTGTTGGACACACTTCCTGTGTTTAGTTTCTTTGTAATACAGCTCTTTGAACATCCATTCAGAAAATGTCTATTAATTACCAGTAATGCATGCAAAGCATGATACTACAAACACGGTCATTTGTATGGAGATGCTTAAGTTTAGGGCTTTTCCTCAAGAAGTTTTCTATAAAAGAAAGACGTAAGATATGGCCAGAGACAGAGATGTAAGTAAAACAATGATACAAAATAAATATGCATTATTGAATGTATAACTCAGGTAATTATAATATCAGATTCACCACATTCTATAGGCCATGGTATACAACAAGAGTGTTTTCATAAATATGATCCTTATAATATTTGGAGAAAAGAGAAAAAAAGTTAATTCAATATTAACTAGACCTAGGTGACACAAAGCTTTCAAGTAGAAACTGAAAAAATTAGTTTGGTGTCTGGATAATTTGTCTATATGACAAGGAACATCCAAATATGTTAGAAGAATCAAAATGATTGATGACATCTGTTTGGTTCTTTCTGACATGTGATGTTCTGTAGAGTGTCTGGAAAATAGAATGGATTGTGTGATGGCCATTAGAGTTGTTCCATCAAAGGCGAATCCCCAGTCTTTTTATGTACTTTAACATAAGCTGTTTCATTTGTAGTCACATTTTAGTGCTGATCATTGAAAATTTAGGTTTATAAAAACAAGTAAGCTCATCATCCAAACCACCACCATTTAATAACGGAAATAGAGGTGTTTGTGTTTTCAAATGCTCCTTCCATGTGGAAAAAAAAAAATCTATGATCAGATGTACTAAATTAACTGTGGTCCCAAATTATTTGAGTATTCTATCCTCTCCCTGTTGTTGGTTCATGAACTGGCGTTCATGCTCAGAGAGCAATGAGGGGCCAAAGAAACAGACGACGCACTCCAGATTGGTAGATGGCAGTTTAATAAGCAAGGGGACTTACTTATGAGGTTTGTATTGGATGGCCACAAGATGAGTAGACCACCACACCCACTGGCCAGAATCTTGAACATTTATATAGAGGCCTTAATGGGGTTCAGTAATGTATACAGTCCAGATGGTCTCAATACCCTACTCTCTCAAGGTCATGTCCTTTGTACAGCTCTCACCATGGGAATGGTGAGCAGAGTACATTCCAAGGACAGGGGAGGATGTGAGAAGCCTTCAGTTGCCTGGCTCCAGCCTATGGCTCAGCTAGCGGTCATGTCCTCTCAATGCCCTCCTCCAATACCTTTTCTTCCTTACCACTTCCACTGTGGTAAGCTGTGCCAACCTGAGTGAAGGTAAATACTGTTACCACCATTGTGTCTCTTGCTGTTACCATCATTGGATATGAGAACATGGGTGGTTGGGTGTTTGTTTTTCTTTCTTGTACTTCCTTTTTCCAAATTCAGCTGAACTTGTATTTTGCTTTTGAAATATTCCCAAAATGCTATTTTTTTAAAAAATCTTTACCATTTAAGTACACCTTAACTTAGAAGTGGAGAAGTGGGAGGCTAGTCATGCTAAGATTCGCTAGCCTACAGGAAAAAGAAGTGATAGAGAGAAGTGACAGATTGCATTGAAACTGGTGAGAAATTAAGTTTCAATGAGGGAAAAGAATGGAGGGAAGAAGGAAGCATTGATGGGCTTAAGGATATGAAAGATATAAGAGAAAGCTGCATTGGCAACCATATTTGGAAACATTAAAAGAATGAGCACTTTGGGAAGAAGCAACCAAATGAGGAGGCAAGCTGAATAGTCTGGCATTGCAGATCAACTGCCTGAAGAGAGTGTCGGTTTTGGTCTGAGGCCTGAGGAAAGCAATCCCTTTCACAGGTCTCTTTCTATGACTGTGCGGTGCTAAAGAATAAGTCCTAACTATTGTCTGTGTCTGTGAGTTTTTGTTTATTTGTTTGTCTTGTTCCTTTGTTGCTTTCAGTTTTATATCCCACATATCAGTGAAATCATATGGTTCTCGATTTTTTCTGTGTGACTTATTTCACTTAGCATAATAATCTCAAACTCATAGCCACAGACAATAGTTTAGTGGTTACCAGAGGGTAAGGGGGGAGGGAGGTGGTAGACGAGGGTAAATGCGGTCAAATATATGGTGATGGAAGGAGAACTGATTTTTGGTGGTGAACACACAATGTGATATATGGATTATGTATTACAGAATTGTACACTTGAAACCTATGTAATTTTACTAACCAATGTCAACCCAATAAATGTTAATTAAAAAAATAAGTCTTAAAATATTCGCTCCTCAGATTTGGGCACAAATTACAACATAAACTTTTTTTTCCTGGGCTGTATAGTCTCTTTAACCATAATGAGCTATTTATTATATATTAGCTCTAAGTAGACTATCATCAAATCAGTCATTTGGTGAGACAAGTTTTAGAGATGAAGCATGGGACCCATACTCCTTGAAGAGATAAAACTTCTGGGTTCAAGGAATAACAATGAGTTCGAAAAACCTGAGAGAGTAGAAAGTCATGAAAGGAAGAATAATTGTTGAAAAAAATACTGAAATTTATTATTTGTATATTTTATAATTTAACTGGAGCTAGATAGGCATGGATTCTTACAGAAAATGACCTGAACTACCCTGTAATCTTTACTTCTATAAATTATCCATATGCATTCAAAGTTCCTTTCAACCAGGAAAGCTACCACATTCTTCAGTATTTTAAGAACACCCTGAATTTCCTTGATACCCAGTCCCAAGCTTTTCCAAACCTGAGAGCTAGACATTCTTCCTCCTACCTTTTCTAATTTTCATTGATATAGATTAAATCTTGGCAGTGACTCATTCTGTTCATGGGTTAACTTGGCTGCCATCCCTCAAGGGGACATGCAGTTCAGTAAGTTTATTGATGGCTAAATCATTCACAGGGCACACACACTCTATTTGACAGGTACTATTACCATTTATGCTACTTCATAGTGGAGCGCTGATTCCTCATGGAGAGAGTGCTAGCTACAAACACAATAAAGAAAACTTTTCTAAACTGTTCACCACAGAGTACTGGTCATTTGTGGGCAGAAAGTTCAGATGTGGGTTTATTTCAAGTAACGTTTATGTTCCCCCATCTCCACATCACTTGCTGTGTGTTTTCCCCCTTAAGACTTGCCAGTGTATCCCTGACACAAAGACTAGTTGAGAGTGTGAGCTCTTTGGGAATAATAATTACGTTTTTTTTTTGTTTGTTTGTTTTTGTGAAGCTACCAAGGACACAGAAAGAAGAAAAAGTACAGAGATATAGTGGTCTCTGAAAAAGAAAGGGAGGACCCAAAGTGGATAAGAAACCATGAGTTTTCGCATGAAAGAGGCCTGGGTTTCTATTCTAGGGTTACCTCTCACAACCCTGTGAGAGCCTGGGCAATATTATTTAGCCTCTTAAAGCCTTTCCTCATCTTTGAAATGAGAGTAATACAACTTTAATGACACCCAAACTTGTGGGGATTCAATTAGGTAATTCAAGTAAACTGGCACATAGTAATAGCCCATTAATCTAACAAATGTCTTCTCTTCTGGGTTGAATAAGTTGCCTGTGAGAGTTTCATGAAGATCCTATTGTCTTACATCAGTCCTAAGGAAAATCAATCTACGTGTTGAATTCTAACAGAAAAATAAAGCCAGGGATTTGAATAAACGCATAAATATGGACAGGTATTCTTCACTGGAGTGTGCATGACACAGCAATATATTGAGGTCTCAGAGAGACAGGCAGTGTACAACTCGGTGTTGTGAATGGACTAGGAAGCTCAGAGCTTAAGGAATTCCATCACCATTATGTAGAGGGTGTGTCCAAGCATTATCCGGTCTTGGACTTGGCCAACACCTCCTGTCCCAAATTATGTCCCATCTTACCCCTCGTTTGCTGTGTCTTTATGTGGTTAGTATCATCTCCAAGGTCTTTGCTCCCAAACTCATTCTTTAAACTGAGAAGGCAGTTTTGAAAATCTGAATGTGCTCGCCTACGGCAGCCCATAAAAATTATCACTCTGTCATATCTTGTAGCTTATAGAGAACATTTGTCTAACTAACATTACTATTCTGTCAAATACTACTTTGTGAATACCGATTCATCAGAATTACCTCTTTGCTGAAAAGAAGGAACTCAACATTTAGAAATCCATCATCCCATGAAGGGACATTTTGACTTTCAGAGATGTGTTTTCTTTTTGAGATAGCAGAAGATGAATAATAAGTCAGTGACTTTTTTTTTTCTTTGTAAAAAGCCACTATATTCCATTACTAGTGCTTTCAAGTCACACAATCAGCAAATTCAGTTTTTCATTTGAATCCTTAATGTTTGCTGTGGAAAGTATCAGGGGCTAAAGAGCATACTCTAATAAATGTTCACATTTTGGGAGGTCAGATTCTGAAGCTGTGGTTTTCTTTATACCTCACTTCTCAAAGCTAATAGTTAAGTAAAGGTCACTTTGGGGGGCGGGGGCAAAAAAAGCCCGTTAAGAAGTGCTGTCAGTGAATAAACCACGTATTTCTCAAGTCCTATATTCTTACCTGGAACCCAGGCCTATCATATCCTATATAATTTTTTAACAGAACTATCAAGACAGAGGAATTATACTTAAGTCAAATGCTCTGAGAATGTACGTGCAAAAAGAGTTTATGACCACGTTATTTAGTTTTCCCTGTCATTTTATGATTCTATTCTGAATTGACCTTAGCTTGTTATATACATGTTGTATTATGGCACGTAATTTATTCAACCTGATTGAAGAATCCATATCAAAATGTTATGGATAAGTAATGTCTACCCCTTCGGTGCTCTAAGACTTTTTGAAGCCATGTTGATGAGAAGCAAAGGAAAATGCATTTTATATTTTTGTGCTTTCTTAAATAGAGGTTGGGTGCATGTTAATTATGATTTAATCTGTATGGCGTTTCCATTATCGGATTATGTGTTAATATGGTTCTCTGTTAAAATTTTGATTCTCTGAGTCAGCTCTAAATCTCAGTCTTGGTTGATGTATTTTTTGTTAGAATCACCCTTAAATCTGCCTTTATCTCCCTTCTAAATGGTGGGTTTCTATTTTTGCCAAATTATTAAGAATTTTTATTCATTCATTTAAAATAATTATTAAATGTTTCAGAATTATCACAGAAAGGCTAAGGTACGTAAGTTTGTGGATTTAGCACAGCATTTTATAGAAACTATTTGGGTAAGTTTACTAACAAAATTTCGATAGATGAGATGCTAATTAATATAGTAGTCCACAAATTAAAATTATCTGACTGTCACACCTGAAGTCCTCATTATTCTTGGAAATCTGTAAATTCTTTTTGGAACAGGAGCATTGAATAAAAATCCTGCATCCATAAAGATGACTGTTTCTAGACATTGGGTTCCCATAGGTAATAGTCAAAAAAATTTTAGTATAACATTAAATCATATGCCATGCTAATTCTCTGGCTTTGCTTTTAATTCACTTAAATATGGAAGTTCATCTTCTTATTTTAAAACCAATGAAGGACTCTTTTTTTAAAGACAGTTAAAAACAAAAAGCTAGCCTCTTTTCAAAGGGAAGCCTATCACCAGCTTTGTCAATTATTCCACTGGATAAATTTGAAAGAAGATAAAGATGATGCAGTGCTTTGCTTTTGAGGGCAGAATTCTGTAGCCTTTTCTATGGTGATCTACCGTAGTAAGTAAACTCTCAGGCCACAAAACCAGTGGTGCAAAGAATAAAACTTTTACTTTTTATAACTTCACTATATTTTTCAAGGCTCCATTCCAACCGTTCATAGAAATCAGCCTTCTTAGAGTCCATTCTTCCACCTGATCAATGAGGTTGAAGCTTAGTTACAGAGGGCTTTTTTAAGGTCAGGATGTTGGAGTTATTTGTTGGGTCTGTTTGCTCTTGGCCTTTGGCCTCCATCCATGACTTCCAGCTGTCCGTGAATCGATCTCCAGAGATGACCTTGTCTTTGCCGGCTCTTCCTGGTGGAGATGTATAGGTGACTACAGCATGGATTCTTGCCTGCTCCTCGCCTCAGGATTTCTCTAGGTTCAGCTCTGATTTTGATGACTTCCACAGCCTTCCTCTGACCATGGTTGGGGAAGTTGCAAGGTTTAGGACCCTTTTCAGGGACACACACCAACATGTCACTTTCATGCTTCCCTCAGTCTCTCCTTTCTTCCATTCCTGAATGCCTTTATTGGAGCCTGGGGAAGGAGACTGACTTAGATCCAACCATATGCTTCTAAGTCTTTTATATATGGTCTACACTGTATGTCCCGAATCTTTCAGGAGTCAACTTTCAAAGCTCAGAGCCAAGTACTAAGTACATAATATTGGCTTTTAAAACTCAAAAGCCAATCTTTTTCCCCGCCCTGTTCTCCTGTGTTCTGTTATTACCATCCGTCCATGTTCCCTCAAGTTCCTCTTGCCATGTGCCAAGGCCTCCACAGGAGCTGTGTTTAATTCTGTGCAGAATCAATCCAGGCAGCAGAGCACCAAGTTGAAAACCAGGGGTATCCAGGCAAAACTGTTCCATAAATGCTAGAAGCTATAATTATTTGAGCTGTGTGTCATTTCTTTCTCATTAACTGTAAAAAGCAATGGCTTTAAAATGGGAGTCATGGCCTTTCCAACTTTGGAAAGCCTATCAGGCTGGGCGGTTAATGAGAAGGAATTCCTGAACTAGAAGAATTAATGCATATGTTGTCTTCTCAGCAACAGTCCTTGTAAACAAAGTGCCTCTTGTAAGCAATGTAAGTATTATAAATTGGATGCTTAGAGTCGGTTTAGTAGGTATAAGAAAGAGCTGTGGAATGACTTATCAAGTATCATCAAGCAAGTTAGAATGGAATATCACTTTCCTCAGGCAGAGTTTCTAGTAATACAGGGTTTCTTTTCTTTTTTTTTTTTCTTTTACCTCTTGCAAAGAGAAATATGGATACTAAAAGCATTTTAGGTTTTTACAGTATGTGTGTGGCGTCATATTCAGTTTTCTAGAGAATAAAAATGTGCTCACAAGATAAATATCTGCCACATACATAAACCCAGATAAAAACTTTGTACAACTCCTTCTAACTTTGTCTCACTATTTCCAATAACAGTAGATGAGGTAGGTGGGTGAATGCATGGGAGGCTTCCCATATCTTCATCCTCATCCTGGGCACAGATAGCGCTGAGGGGATTTAAAGCATAGCTTCTATTATATTGCTGCCTGCTGAAGTCACGCTAGTTGACTCAAATTGCCTAGGTTCGAACCCCAGGTCTTTCACTTCCTGTGTCACCTTGTACAAGGTACTGAAACATCTTTAGTCCCTCATTTCTTCATTTGTAAAATGGGATAATGATAGTCCCTACTCTGTGAGGTCCTTTGTGAGGATTAAACAGAAGAGTGGCCTGTGGAATTAGTAGGTGCTCGATGGATTTAGGGACCATCACTGTGGTTTGTGGCGGTGGAACTTTTGTCTTCTTTGGCCATTATAAAAATAAAAACTGAAAAGATAACTCTTCTATGGCTCAAACTGCCTTGCCTCCCTTTATTTTTATATCCAGTCTTATTCTTCCTTTGCCTTCAAAGTCCTTTGCTTGTATAGTGCTATATACATGTCAATACACTTTTATGGGTTTCTATCATCCCATTTGAAGCCCGTATTAACCTTGTGGAATATGCAAGCCAGATATCATCCCGCTTTTCACAGATAGAAGCAAAACTCAACGTGGCCTATATAAGAATATGACTGCCAATGAGAAAAATATAACGACCCCAACAACTAATAGCATGCCTTCATTTTCTCATGCCTTCTGTTATTTGTTCCCTTAACAAACGTGTATGGAACAGCTCTGTTGGGTCTGCGCCTGTGCTAGACGTGAGAACATAGACAAAGTTCTTGCTTTCAGGGAACTTACATTCCAGTATGGGAGGCAGACAGAAAACCAAATGCAGGTAAATAAAATAATTACAAATTGTGATTCCTGTTGTGAAAGAAACAAATAAAGGTTGAACTAGAAAATAACAGTATAGAAATATTCCAGGAAAATATAGTCAGAGATTATCTTGACAGCCCTGTCTGTCTGGAAGCGGTTATTATTCCCATTGTACAGATAAGGAAATCTTGACTCAGTTGAATCAACCAAAGGATAAATACAGCTGATTTCTCCCTATGCTCTTTCTCCTTTGATGCTTACTTGCCTTCCTAGACTCTAAGAGAACTGAATGTGAATAGGCACTTTCTCATTTTGGGGTAACTTCATGGTTTTGTTTATATAGCAATGCCCTCACGTGACACCTGGTCACCTATGGGCTCTTAGTAGAACACATCTGATACTGATCCAAGATTGAGCCTTTGGCCCTCACTTATAAACAGCTGCAGTGGAGAAGAGAGCTGACCTCGTTTCTCCCCTACTAAACTCAAAATAGGGCAGTATTTTCCAATTTATGCTCAAACTTCCTTATATCGATGAAGAGCTAGTAGCTTGTACAAAGAGAAAAGACACAGAATTCAAACTCTTCATCTCATAAGCAGCAGAATTATACAACAGTGACTTTCAGCCACAACTATAATATTCTCTCTGAACAGTTATCACCATAGAAATCTGTCCTTTTAGGGTGGAACAAAAAAACATGCCTGCAGCTTTATCAAAGCCAATGATAGAGACTGAAGCAGTGAGAAACTGAGGCACGACAAAATAAAGTCTGTAAAGAAAAGTTTACCAATATTGGAGGAGCAGTTATAAACTGAACTACTGAAGTGATCCGATGCTTGGCAGAAGTGGGCAATTCACTGTGGAAGGAAAATGTTGAATGACAAGATACTATTGCTTTTCATTTGAGAGAAAAATGTAACGTCATGAGCTCATTTCAGTCAACTTTGTAGGGAAAGGCTATATTCTAGATGTCAAAGAAATAAAAACACAAACATAAAAAGAAAACGATGCTAAGAACCAAGTTGAAGCCGTTCCCTTAATGCGGATACAAGTGGAGAAACATTATTAGGACAAATAATTATTGGACTTCTAATGTCTGAGAGCCTGGCTGTTGGTGTGACTACTACATAAATCATGACTCCAACACAGGCTGTTATGTCCATAGATTCTCTCTTTCCCTGGACAATTTGTGAGATCGTAGAAGTGTTATTGAATTTTAAGAAGTTCTCAAAACCTAAATTGGTGATATTTTTAGCAAACAGATCTAATCCTGTTACCTTCACTATTTAGGACATTTTAATGGCCATACATTCTTCCAAGGAAGAAGACTAAAACTCTCAGCATAGTTTCTCGGGCCCCTTGGGACAGGGGTCCGTCTCATTCTCCTGCATCTGAGGCCTCCTTTCAGTTCTGGAAAGGCACCTGCGTTCTTCCTCCCTCAGGGTCTTGCACATGCTGTTTCCTCTGCCTGGAATTCCCTTTCCTCAGTGTATCTTTTGACCAGTGCACACTCATTCACCCTTCACGTCTCAGAGTCCCCTCTCAGAAAGTCTTCACTGATGTCCCCACCATGATCTAGGTCATGTTCTTTGTTATCTGTTCTCTAGCCTTCCTTTCCTTCGGCACTGTGCTTGCCTCTGTTTGGGAGGATGTCCTCATTAGTGTTAATATGGGCTGAAGGTCCCTCTCCTGTACTTAGCTGCAAGCTCAGTGCAGCCAGGCACTCATTTCTCTGCTATGCCTTTCTTCACATGCCCAGCCAGAGCTCAGGTTGGACACTGAGTAGTTGTTGAGGAATTAATTTTGCTTTCTAGAAATCTGCTTTTGCATAAAACATTGTAATGCAATTGGTCAAATTGAGAGACGATGGGGTTGGTGGGGTATGTACTTGTCAGCACTGAAGCTGAATCTCTCATGTGGAAAATCAGCCTGGGCAATGGGTTGAATTAAGGGCTTTGTAGGATTTATTAGGCTGCACATATTAAATGTTTCATGAGACCAGTATGTTGTTTTTACAAGACACGAAAAGAAAATAGCAAGTTCTGCACTTATTTGAGGCGACAAGTGTTCTATTTCAAGTAAAAATGTGAAAATCCCCAAATCCAATAAACTGTAATGTATTAGCCATTCCATCCTTTTAAAAAGAGAGAGGGAAATGTACAGAGGAACAGAGAACTAGGAAATGCATCAGCCTCCCAGTGCTGACCATATCCTTCTCTCTGTTGATTGTGGTTATTTTCATAACCGAAGAATTACTGCATTTTATTTGCTATGAGGAAGAAATTAGATGCAGAGCTAAAACCATAGTCATAAAAATAATAAACTAGCCAATACTTATTAGGTACTTTCTTAAATGGCAGTGTTTCATTTTGCAAACAAGGAGGTGAATACAAATCTAAATGAACAGTAATTTTAGCTTTTTGCAATTTTTACACTTAAGATATTAATTTTGACCATCTTTTAAAAAATAATTATATTTGTCTCAAGGTTTGCAGGTATATACAAAACACATTAGGAAATATCTTAATGCCTCTTGCTTTTTTCTTCTTATCGATAGCTTTCTTAGGATGAATTGCTAGAAGTCATTAACTGGAGTAGCTGAGAACAGAAATGTTGAGGCCAAACCTCCTGAAATCAGTTTTGGTTACTGCCCCATACTAGCTGTGAAGCCTGGCATAAATGCCATTGCATCTCTGTGCCTTGTTTCCTAATTTGTAAAATACAAGTGATTATAATAAGCTGATTGACTTTTGTTTCATTTGCGTTTTAAGAAGCCCTAAATGAATGAATACATGAAAAGTGCTTAATACAGTGCCTGACACATAGGAGGCAGTGCCTATTTTTAACATTGCAGATTCATTCTATTAATGGTTTTGGACAACTGAAGTATATCGTCAAACTGTTTTCAGAAAGGACTATACTGATTTACACAGCCACTGGTAAAATGACTAAAATGTTAACTCTGTTTTGATTTGTACTTCTTAGAAAACACGCAAGATTGAATAGTTTGTTGTTGTTGTGTTTTGTTTTTTTTCCATATGCTCACGTACTGATTTATCTTTTTTAGGAGATGCATTTTAAGAGTCTTTAAATTGTTTTACTATCGCCTGTGTCATTTGATCATCCCTACAACTCAGCAGAGTTGACAGAGCTGATAATATTTATAGTCTACTGAAGAGAAAGATAAAAGCAAAGTTCTTAAACGTTTGTTAAGTGGCTGGCCCAAAGTCACTTGGCTAGCATCTAGCAGAGCAGGGATTTGAACCAAAGCATTTTGCTCTGTGCTTGTAATTCATGTAATTTGTGCTTTGTAATTCATGGAAGTGGCACCTCATGGCACAAAAGGATTGCCATCATATTTTTAAAAAAAATAATGCCTAATTTTTTTCCTACAAAAACTTTAAGCTCTTAGGAAAATATGATTTAAACACCGTATAAGCTGTTTTGGGGAATCAGAATCTCTGTAACTTGGTCATGAGTTGGATCTGGGGAATGAAAGCAGTCATGACCCCCTCCCCCCATTTCTGGCTCACACAGCTGAATGTAGCAGTCAGAGTCCAAGTGGGAAATGGTGGCTCATGCAAACTGGATTATTTAAAGAGCATTTCATTGAGAGACAATATACAAAGGTATCAGAGGAGTTCCTTAAGAAGGCAGCAAAGGATAGCACAATGTTTCTGGCCTAGTAACACAAAGAACCATCCACATTCTTAGATTGCAAGTGCAAGCAGAGGTGGTAGTAGTGGGAAGAATCCTGGGAGAATATCTGCAAAGAGAGTCTACCTGACAAGGAGGGAGTCAAACCGGTAAATAATAAGACCAAATCATCCTCCTGCCCTCCGGTCTCCTGCAGTGACTCCCATTGGCCAATCCAACTGGATATCAAAAGGCAAGGGAACTCTTTGATTCTGTCTTATCACAGTGAGCTTCTCAGGGCATAGAGAATGGTGATGAGTGGATTTGGGGAGACAATATAGCCACTGCAGGAGTTCTCAGGTATGTAGGTGAGCAAGATCTGGAAAGTAGAAAGGGCAAGAGTTTATTTAGTTTTAGACATGTTTAGTTTTCAATATACCAATAAGGCATTCGGCTAGAAGAGTTAAGCAGGCAATTCAGTGTATTTGTCTAGAACTCAGAGTGGGTGTTGAAGTTACAAAGTATATGTTTGTCAGTAGATGATAATGTCATTGGAATGAATATGATTACTCAGGAAAAAGTGAGGAGATATGGGCCTCAAA
Organism: Rhinolophus hipposideros; assembly: GCF_964194185.1. Taxonomy (NCBI): domain Eukaryota; kingdom Metazoa; phylum Chordata; class Mammalia; order Chiroptera; family Rhinolophidae; genus Rhinolophus; species Rhinolophus hipposideros. The sequence continues at coordinate 22,514,410 of NC_138060.1, forward strand.
CTCAGAGATTGTTACTGTAATGAGAAGAGTGAATAATGTTGGAAGGAAATTTTCCATGGGTTTTTCATGTTTCTGCACATGTGAGCATAGACACTACCCACCTTCGTTCCAGACCATCTTGTCAAGGATGTTTGTATAGCAAATTACGTTGGAAGATAGGGGTAGTGTCTCTTCACAGTAAAGTTCAGGCATATGAGGTGTGATCAAACAATATAGTGAATGTTTAAATTAAAAAAAAGATTATTGCAGTAAAAGATACATTGTCATTAATTCCCTCGCTTCAAACACACTTACCCCTTCGTTCTTGCCACTTCCGGAGGAAATTCTTAAAGTCCTCTTTCATGAGTATCTTTAGTTGCGCTGCCGTGGCTACCTTGATGTCCTGAATTATTTTGACTTTGGGGAAGAGTTAGAAGTCTCACAGTGCCAGATCCGGTGAATAAGGTGGATGAGGACACATCGTAATTTTTTGGACACATCGTAATTTTTTGTTGTTTTTGTTTATATATATATATATATATATATATATATATATATATATATATATATATATATATGTGTGTGTGTGTGTGTGTGTGTGTGTGTGTGTGTGTGTGTGTGTGTGTGTTATATGTGTGTGTATAAATTTATTGGGGTGACAATTGTTAGTGAAATTACATAGATTTCAGGTGTACAATTCTGTATTACATCATCTATAAATCCCATTGTGTGTTCACCACCCAGAGTCAGTTCTCCTTCCATCACCATATATTTGATCCCCCTTACCCTCGTCTCCCACCCCCCACCCCCCTTACCCTCTGGTAACCACTAAAACATGGTAATGTTTTTATTTCACAGAAATTTCTGTATACCAGAAGCCATGTGTGACACAGAGTGTTGTCACGATGGAGGATGATTTATAGCACAATTTAGAAAAAGGCAAAAGATTTATACGATCTGAAGAGAAACCAGAGTATTATGGCACAATTTAAAACACACTTTCTCTCAACCATAACTCACAGCGGACTGACTGTACCAAACAAGTTCAAACTTGTTACACTCTGTGACTAAGTTTCCATGCGCTACTTCCCATATTGAAGATTCTTGCCTTTCCGTTGGATGCTACTTGGTAACAGCATTCACTGTATTTCGTGATCACAACAGAAAGTCTCTGTGTCACACATCGCTTCTGGTATAGCAATTTCTGTCAAATAAAAACATTATATTGCAGTGTGTCCTTATGCACCTTATTTACCAGATCTGGCACCATACAACGTCTGGCTCTTCCCCAAAGTCAAAATGATTCAGGACATTGAGGCAGCCACAAATCTCAACTAAAGACACTCACAAAAGAGGACTTCCAGAATCGCTTCAGAAAGTGGCAAGAACTATGGGATAAGTGGGTTTGAAGTGAGGGGGAGTACTTTGAGGAGTGTTAATGGCAATGTGTCTTTTATTGTAATTCTTTAAAAAAAATTAAACATTCACTGTATTTTTTTTTATCACATCTTGCATTTGTGGTCAGTATAAATGACTAGGTTTCCTAAGCTCTAGGTTCCTCTCCTGTAGCACAGCCCGGTTTGTCACTTGGTCCTCTTTCTGTCACCTTGTGTGAATTGGGTGTTGGGGAACCAGAACCTGAAAACACTGTCATGTCCCCTACTATTATTGCTATGAGAAATAAAACCCTTGTTTCTGACCCATGAGTCTCATGTCTCCTGCCAACATTCATGAAACTGTGGCAGGATAACTTGTAGGCTTGCAGATATGGTAAAACCCCAGACCCTTCAGAGTTCTTGACAAATGAGTCAAGACCTATACTGGTTAAGACTCAAAAGAGCAAGAGTTTTTTACAAGGGGAAAAATAAATTAGAGAACGCAGTGTCCAGTAAAGCTTGGATGAGAAACATGAAGGATTTAGTTCTGAGAATGGTCTGTAGGAGCATGATCACTTGAGCCTATGAAGATTCAGGTGATCTTTGGAAATGAAGCCTAGGAGTTAAGCTATCTATTCCAGTAGTGGTAAAATAAAATTTGGCCTTGATTCGGTAGTCTGTTTCTGTCTGTGGGCTTGGAGGCATTGGAAATTATACAATTTTTTTCTTTTTCCCTCACGGTATCTAGCCACATGGGGAATATTATAAGTTTCTCTTTCATAATGACTACCTTTTTATAGATGAAAAAACAAGCTCGGAGAGATTATATAACTTCCCTTTAGTCACAAGCATAATGCACGCAGAAGCAGAATTTCAACCCAGCTTTGTCTGAAACCAGCCTCCATACTCCTAACTCCTGTTCTTGTGCAATGGTTGGGCTGATTATAGGAGAGATAGAAATGCCATCACATATTGGTTTTAAAATGTTGATATTCTGAAGGACTTTGCCCCCAATTAAATCATATTGGCAACATGTGTTTTAAACTAAGCCTGGAGTTCAATACTTTGCATCAAGAATCCTTCTCAGTACTGTTCTATGGAGGATTCCACTCAATAACACTTAATTATTCTCTGTCCCCAAGTAGCATGAGTGTGGTTAATTGCTCTTCAGGCAAATTACCGTGTTTCCCCAAAAATAAGACCTAGCCCGACCATCAATTCTTATGCGCCTTTTTGAGCAAAAAATAATATAAGACCTGGTCTTATTGTCTTATATTAATTCTTGCTCCAAAAGACACATTAGAGCTGATGGTTCCGCTAGGTTTTATTTTTGGAGAAACATGGTATAAAGTGTGTGCTGACTGGTGAACTGTCACATTCAACCTTGTTAGCAGTTAACATTTTTTTCTTGTTGGTTAGCAGTGCAATAACATGGGTGGGATGTGACAGTCCTAAGAAGTACAGAACCTTCAAAACCTCTTGGTAGAGAATTGTATCAATTATATTTCTCATTAGTTATGAATATTGTTAGGACTTAATATGAAGAAACCTATCTATTTTGAATGATCATGACTAATGATAAAATGTATAGATATAGTCAAAAGTATATATGAAGAGGTGTGTATACATATGTATTTTTGTTTGTTTGTTTAGTGTAAAATTAATCTTGACTTCAAAAAAAAAGCTAACAGAATATTCTTTCCATCTTTACTTAAATAACTCAGTTGAAATCATGGGAGGCAATGATAAGTAGAGTCTTTAGCCACATAACAACCCAGTTTAAGAAAATGATCCCAAATGTCAGGGTTTGGTGTGCTGCTATTTTCTATCTTCATCTACCGTCATCTTGTCACCTGAATTAAACTCTCCATCTCAGCTGTCAGCTATCAGGATGAAGGATTGTAACCTTTCTTTTCTACCCTTTCACAGAAGCTACTTGCTCATTATTTTAATTCCCTTTCTAGGGCATTCATTCATTCTTTCATCCTTCATTAAACATGCATTTACTGGATGTCCACTATGTTCCAGACCCTGTTTCGGGTTTTGGGCATATAACAGTATTTAAGACACAAGCTTTCCTCTGGGGAATTCAGTGCATATGTGTGTGTTTTTTCCTTTTTACTTATAGTCACTAGAACTGGATACAGAGCTCAAATGATGTTAAACAGTTGTTGCGTCCTGCACAACACAAGCCGTGGGAAGGCGAGGGAGGCGGCGAGGGTTAAACTCTCATAAAGAGACAGAGACTCAAATATAGTTAAATCACAGGGGACCAAGGGACTCACAGCCTCAAGGGACTGGAGCCCCGAATTGGGTCACTGTGAGTATTTATTGATTTTTTACAATGAGATCACATGATTAGGGGCAGGGTCTGCGAAACTCTTACACCACACAATAATCCTTCATTTCAAATCCCATAATCGTCCCAAAGCAACCAACGCATACCATCCCCCAAATGACCAAGGTGTGGTGCATACAATCCCTGGGGGAACAAGTCTCACAAGATAAGATTATCCCATGAGCCAAACAGGAGGGGGGAGATGCTGTTGTTCTAATGAGTCCATTACACCTGAGGGTAAAGGACAACAGTTGAGGCATGTGTCAGCAGCTTCTTAGAAGGAGGGGCACAGCTACCTCCTAACTTTACATTAGCTCATGGTGGTCCTAGGGGCGTCCCGTCTGGCTTAGGTTGTTTCTCCCGTGAGAAATCTTACCCGTCTTTGACTGCAGACCCTGCTTACAAGGACCAAACATGGAGACTTAGAGTAGAATAAACTCAACCCCAATGAGGGACAATCCCACAGGGTCACCTTTCCCTAAGGAAAGATTGGAGGGGACAGACTGCTAGGTTGCTGTGTGACTACAAACAGTGACTTTTTTATTTTTATATGAGCTTTAGTTGGACTAATGATTTTGAGAAGTCCTTTTGAATCCTCCAGTGGAATGAATTCCTTATGCATTTTCTCTGTGTCTCAGAAGGTAGAGGGTCATGATGCCAGTGAGATGAGTTAATTCCATCCCCACAACATGCCTGCCTTGTTTCCAGGAAGAGATGTTAGACCATGGGAGTCAGAAGACCATGCCCATATGCCATAGCATCTGTAGTATGTATGCCCCATAATAAATATCTGGAACAGAATCATTCTATGAGACGTGAGATGAGAGATGGGAGATCTGTATTTCCACAGCAGCATTTGAGTGGAATTGTTAAATGTGATAGCATGAAAGGGTTCTGTATTTATATAGGTTTCACTTGTCTGTGTTAGGGTATCTTGTGCATAGTAGGTGTCATTTAAATGCAACTAATTTCATCTCCTCTATTGCCTTCCTGCATGTTTTTCTTTAAATCTCAATATTATTTTTGTTATTTTTTGTTTTTCTCCTTCTTCTCCCTTCTCTTCATACTCTTTTTCCTCTTCTTTTATTTTCATTAGCATCATGTGATCTTTCTAACAAATACACACACACAAAAAACAGAGAAAACAGTATGATGTATCTGTCACTGAACCTCAAAAGTCTTCAATATATGGACAGTTTATTTCCACATGTACCCCACACTTGTTCTTTTCTTACTGTTGGCCAATTTAAAGTAAACCCCAACATTTTAATTTTTAAAGAATATTTCAGTGTATGTCTCCAAGAGATAAGTGCTCTTAAAAATGTATAACAGGACATCATAAAAGTGGCAGTGTAAGGTGAACCTCTTGAAAGCTCCCCTGGAATTTACAACAAATTGAACAACTATAATTCCACCAAGGACTCCCTGCACAGCAGACAGGCAAGACTAAGAGGTGCACTAATGAAATCACCTAAAGGTGGGCAAATTTCTCGAGCAGGGGAGGAGGGAAGGGAGACGTGCAGAGACGGGGCCACATGGGCTCAGGACGCAGACCTAGCTCAGTGCTCTGAGCTCACTGCATTCCAGAGATACCACAGCAGTGAGAAAGGGAAGAACTCAGACTGCTGGGGCTCCACTTATAGCCCACAGGGCTGAGGGGACAACATATAACACGGCTGAACCCAATGCTCATGGCACAGACCTCAGAGAAAAAGACTGAGGGAAGAGACTGAATACAGTGATTTAAGCCCTCACTGCCCAAGCAGAGAATGGAAGCCTTAGGCACTGAGCCCTCTCCTCGCCCTCCAAGAGTTCAGTTGCCCCCACCTGCCTAGTGCTAGAAGTGGAACAGTAGGAGTGTCAGATCAAAAGAACAGAATATTTTCAGTTCTGAGAACTGTGGTCTGCAGACATGGAATCTCAGCCCAACTAGTTCCAGCAAAGGGGAGGGAGTCATGGAAGCAGAACTAGTTGTGGTGATGTTCACAGCCATAGCTCTGGGCCACCTCTCACAATCCACCCTGCCCCTGTCCCCACCTATCTGTGTAGATCCCTGCAGGAGTAAACAGAGCTGCTGGAATACACGGGCTCTGAATCTGGTGCAGGAAAAGCTTTGGAACTGCAGAAACTCTCCACATTGCCCCACAGAGGCAGCAACTTATGATCCAGGCAAACTGATCACAGAGGAGAAGCCTGCCTTCCAGGGAATCAATCCCCCATTGTGTGAGAAGCCAGAATAGCACAGAGAAAATATAACACTACAGTGTGAAAAAGAATAAAAGGCTGTAGTCAGAGAGAAGATGAAACATTCTACCAATACCCACTGGAAAACAAAAGAAAGATCACTTTCTATCAACCTGTTGCAGAACCCACTTCTATAGATGACTAAAAAGAGAAATAATAAATCATTAATTGCTGTGAATAACCAAAGTAACAAGACAACTCAGAAAAAAAAAAAATAAAAAGTCTCCAGAAAATGAACTTAAAGACATGAAAATATGTGACTTAAATGACAGAGAATTTAAGATTGCAGTTCTTAAAAAGCTCAACGAGATGCAAGAAAACACAGACAGGCAGTTTAATGAACTCAGAAACACAATCAAAGAACAAAATGAACACTTTATCAAAGAGATTGAAATTTAAAAAAAGAAAAAGAATTTCTGAAGATTAAGAACTCAATAAAACAAATGTAAACTGAAATAGCCAGCTTAGGTAGTAGAGTTGACCAACGGAGGAAAGAATTAGTGACATTGGAGATAGAAATCTAGAATGACATGGATAGAAGAAGAAAGAGACTTGAGACTTAAAAGAAATAAAAGAACTCTGCAAGAACTTTCTGACTCTATCAGAAAGAGCAATATAAGAATAATGAGCATACCAGAAAGAGAAGAAAGAGAGAAGGGAACAGAAAGTATATTCAAACAAATAGTTGACGAGAAATTCCCAAACTTGTGGAAAGGAACGAATCCTCAAATCCAAGAAGCAAATAGAGCACCTAATTACCTCAACAGGCCTTCTCCAAGGTACATTGTATTGAAGCTGTCAAAAATTAATGGCAAAGAAAGAATCCACAAGGTAGCCAGGAAAAGAAGACGGTAACCTACAAAGGAAACCTACATTAAAATGTCATCAGATTTTTCAGCAGAAACTCTACAAGCCAGGAGAGAGTGGAATCAAATATTCAAACTATTGAAAGAGAGAAATTGTGAGCCAAGAATAATATATCCAGCAAAAATATTATTTAGATATGAAGGAGGAATAAGAACCTTTCCAGACATACAGAAGCTGAGGGAATTTTATAACACATGACCTTCACTACAAGAAATCCTGAAGGAGGCTATTCGACCAGCATAAATAGGGATGATTTGTGACAATCAAAACATAAAAGGGGGGAGATTAAAGGCTGAACTGCAATAAGGGAATGGAGAAAGTAAGCATGCTGAAGAAAATGGAATACTCTAAATATCAAACTTTCTTTTACATAAACTTAACGGTAACCACTCAAAAAAAAAATCTAGAACTGAAATATATAACATAATAGAAGAAGAAACAGAGGGAAAAATCGTAGAATACCACCACACAAAAATAATAGACAACAACGAAAGGCAAAGAAACAATAAAGAACAGTGTTACCAGAAAACCATGATAGAATGATAGGAAAACATTCCATATCAATAATCAACCTAAATGTAAACGGACTGAATTCACCAATAAAAAGGCACAGATTAGCAGATTGGATCAAAAAACTAAACCCAACCATATGCTGCCTCCAAGAGACACATCTCAGCTACAAGTACAAACATAGACTAAAAGTGAAAGGCTGCAAATCGACACTCCAAGCAAATGGCATCCAGAGAAAATCAAGTGTATCCATACTGATAACAGACGAAACAGACTTCAGGGTGAAAAAGATGACAAGAGACAAAGATGGACATTCCATAATGGTAAAGGGGATTATACAACAAGAAGACATAACAGTCATCAATATTTATGCCCCCAATCAGGGAGCACTGAAATATACCAAGCAACTACTAATGGAACTAAAGGGAGAAATACTAGGGGACCTAAATACATCATTGACAGCTATGGATAGATCATTCGAACAGAAAATAAATAAAGAAATATCAGCCCTAAATGACACATTAGATGAAATGGACATAATAGACATTTATAGAGCACTTCATCCTAAAAAATCAGACTATACATTCTTTTCTAGTGTACATGGAACATTCTCAAGGATACACCATATGTTGGGGCATAAAACTAGCCTCAGCAAATTTAAGAAGATTGAAATCATACCAAGCATATTCTCTGATCACAAGGCTTTGAAATTTTATATCAACTGCAAAAAGAAAGCAGGAAAAACCACAAATATGTGGAGATTAAACAACATACTTTTAAAGAACAACCAGGTCAAAGAAGAAATTAGAGGAGAGATCAAAAGATACGTAGAAACAAATGAGAATGAAAATACATCCTCCCAAAATTTGGGGGATACAGCGAAAGCAGTTTTAAGAGGGAAAGTTATATCATTACAGGCGTACCTCAAGAAACAAGAAAAATCCCAGATAAGTAACCTCACATTACACCTTAAAGAACTAGAAAAAGAAAAACAAATGAAACCCAAAGTCAGCAGAAAAAAGGAAATAATAAAAATCAGAGCAGAACTAAATGAAATAGAGAAGAAAAAGACAATAGAAAAAAATTAATGTGACAAAGAGCTGGTTCTTTGAAAAGTTTAATAAAATTGACAAACCCTTGGCTAAACTCACTAAGATAAAAAGAGAAAAGACACTAATAAACAAAATCAGAAATGAAAGAGGGGAAGTTATCATGGATACCGCAGAAATACAAAGGATCATCCACGAATACTATGAAGGACTACATGCCACCAAATTCAATAACCTAGAAGAAATGGACAAATTCTTAAAAACATATAGCCTTCCTAGGCTGAATCACGAAGAATTGGAAAATCTAAATAGACCAATCACCAGTAAGGAAATTGAGTCAGTCATCAGAAACAGTCCCAAAAGCAAAAGTCCGAGACTATGTGATTCTACCAGTTTTACTAGTCCGAGACTAGTGAATTCTACCAAACCATCAAAGAGGATCTCATACCTGTCCTAGTCAAACTCTTCCAAAAAATTGAAGAAGAGCTAACACTCCCTAACTCTTTTTATGAGGTCAACATTACCCTGATACCAAAAGCTGATAAGGATAACACACACACAAAAAAACTACGGGCCAATATGTCTGATGAATACAGTTGCAAAAATCCTAAACAAAATTCTAGGAAATAGAATGCAACAATGCGTTAAAAAGATTATTTATCATGACAAAGTGGCATTCATCCCAGGGGCAAAAGGATGGTTCAATATATGCAAATTCATCAATGTGATACATCACATAAACAAAAAAAAGGGCAAAAATCATATGAATATATCAATCGATGCAGAAAAAGCATTTCACAAGATACAACATCCATGATAAAAACACTTAATAAAATAGGCATAGAAGGAAAATACCTTAACATAAAAAAGGCCATATATGACAAATCCTCAGCTAATATCATAATTAACAGTGAAAAAATGAAGCCCCTACTCTACATTCAGGGACATGACAGGACTGTCCCCATCACCTCAGCTTTTCAGTATAGTGTTGGAAGTCCTTGCCAGAATAATCAGGCAAGAGAAAGAAATAAAAGGCATCCAAATTGGGAATGAAGAAGTTAAATTGTCACGCTTTGCAGCTGACATGATGCTATATATAGAAAACCCTAAAAACTCTACCATCAAGCTATTAGAAACAGTAAACAAATACAGTAAAGTTGTTGCCTACAAAATCAACGTAGAAAAGTCCGTTGCCTTCCTGTATAGTAACGATGAAATTTCAGAAAAAGATATTTAAAAAAAATCCTTTTGCAATTGCAAAAAAAGAATAAAACACCTACGGATAAACTTAGCTAAGGATGTGAAAGACCTATATGCTGAAAACTATAAGACATTTTTAAAAGGAATTGAAGAAGACATGAAGAAATGGAAGGACATTCCATGCTCATGGATTGGAAGAATCAACATAGTGAAAACAGCCGTATTACCCAAAGCAGTATACAGATTTAATGCAATCCCCATCAAAATTCCAATGGCATTTTTTAAAGAAATAGAACAAAAAATCGTCAGATTTTTATGGAACCACAAAAGACCCCGAATAGCCAAAGCAATCCTAAGAAAAAAGAACAATGCTGAAGGTATCATACTCCCTGACTTTAGCTTGTGCTACAGGGCTACAATAATCAAAACAGCATGGTATTTGTAGAAAAAGAGACACATAGACAAACGGAATAGAATCGAGAACCCTGAAATAAACCCACATAAATATGGACAGATAATTTTTGACAAACAAGCAAAAGACATACAATGGAGAAAAGACAGCCTCTTCAATAAATGCTGCTGGGAGAATTGGAAAGCCATGTGCAAAAGAACGAAACTGGACTGCTCTCTGTCACCATGCACCAAAATTGACTCAAAATGAATCAAAGACCTAAGCTTAAGACCTGAAACAATAAACTGCATAGAAGAAAACACAGGTACTAAACTTATGGACCTTGTGTTGAAATAGTATTTTATGAATTTGACTCCAAAGGAAAGTAAAAGCTGAAATAAATGAATGGTACTATTTCAAACTTAAAAGCTTCTGCACATCAAAAGAAACTATCAACAAAATAGAGGCAACCAACTGAGTGGGAGGAGATTTTTGCAAACTGCGCCTCTGATAAGGGCCTAATATCCAAAATATACAAGGAACTCATACAACTCAACCACAAAAAGCAAACAAGCCAATTGAAAAATGGACAGAGGACCTGAAGAGACATTTCTCCAAAGAGGACATACAAATGGCCAATAGACATATGAAAAAATGCTCAACATCACTAATCATCAGGGAAATGCAAATCAAAACCACAATGAGATATCACCTCACCCCAGTCAGAATAGCTATCATCAACAAGACAAATAGTAACAAGTGTTGGAGAGGCTGTGGAGAAAAAGGAACCCTCATACACTGTTGGTGGGAATGCAGACTGGTGCAGCCGCTATGGAAGGCAGTGTGGAGGTTCCTCAAAATTACAAATAGAATTACCATATGACCCAGAAATCTCTCTCCTGGGTATCTACCCAAAAAATCTGAAAACATTTATCCGTAAAGACATGTGTGCTCCAATGTTCATCGCAGCTTTATTTACGGTGGCCAAGACATGGAAACAACCAAAATGTCCTTCGATAGATGAATGGATAAAGAAGTTGTGGTATATATACACAATGGAATACTATTCGGCAGTAAGAAAAGATGAAATAGTATCATTTGTGACAACTTGGATGGATCGTGAGATTATAATGCTAAGCAAAATAAGTCAGACAAAAAAAGTAGAGAACCATATGATTTCACTGATATGAGGGATGTAAAACTGAAAACAACAAAAAAACAAGACAAATAAATGAAGGAACAAAAACTCATAGACATAGACAATAGTTTAGGGGTTACCAGAGGGTAACAGGTGAGGGGGATTCTAGAAGAGGGTAAACGAGGTCTAATATATGGTGATGGAAAGAGCACTGACTCTGGGTGGTGAACACAAAATATGATATAGATAATGTATTACAGAATTGTACACCTGAAATCTAAGTAACTTTACTGACAATTGTCACCCCAATAAACTTTAACTAAAATACATATATATATATATATATATTATATATATCTGGATATATATAATATATATAAATAATATATTATTTTATATAATTTATTATATATAAAATAATATATATTTTAATTAAATATATTATACATAATATATTATATATATGAATATATGTATAAATAAAACACACACGCATAAACAAAACCAACAGTTGCTTATCATCATCAGTCTCTCACTTCTCTCACAAATGTCCTTAATGCCATTGGTTTGTTTACATGTGGATCTAAACAAAGTCCAAAATCACTACGTTTTTTTATATATTAAGTCTATTTTTGATCTAAAAGTGTTCCTCTTTTTTTGACTTTTTGTCAATTATTTAAGAAAACAGCTTATTACTATTTCTATAAAATTTCCCATTTTTAGATTTTGCTCTTTGCATATCTGCAATGTTGACTTACATGTTTCCATAATTTCTGTAGTTTCTGTATATTAGTCGGTAGATTCAGAAGCTTGATCCAGAAGTTTGATTAAGTTCAGTTCTCTCTCTTTATCTCTCTTTCTCTTTTTTCCTTCTCTGTGTGGTGTTCCATTTATTTATTTGACAAAATGTTTACCAAGTAAAATTGTACATTACATTATATCAGAAGAAACATAAAATCCATTTTTTAAAAATTTTGTGTGATGTTAAGATGAGAAGTGAGAATGGTTATATTTGGAAAGGGGACAATGAGGTGCAAAGGAGCTATGCTGCCATTTTTATTTTTACTCTGAAAATTAATTTTTTGTGAAGTTTTTAGTTTTACATGCTCTGTTTTACACATACACACACATACAATAATAGCATTTTCTAAATTAAAACAAAAACTTGCTAACGTATAAAGCAAAAGGAGGCAGATAATGGGAAAAGAAAGGGGGAGGGGCAGGGCAGGGGAAAAAGAAACAGAAGAAAGGAAGACTAAGCAATGGTTTCAGTGTGGTCACCCTGGTCTATTCACTATAAAATTCCCAACTCATAGTTTTAGCAGCTATGGATGATGATTGTACACATCTGTTATTGCATCTGCTATCTAAATGCACTTTTGAATAAATTGTTTCATTAATATTCCAAAATTTCAACCTGAGTACTCCTGGAATGGCATACACAGAATTTCAGAGGCCAGAAATCTATTGTTGAAGAGGCTCTGGCTGAAGAATGGATTAAGAAGGTAGACATCTATAGCAGTATTGTTTTTAATCTTTAAGTCAGTTCTGGAAAGAAAGCTTCACCAACGATTTTACAGTTTGCATAAAAGAAGCAACCAAAACTGTGTAAACAGAAATTTAGCTTAAGTAATCAGAGGAGAGAGAACTCTTTGTAAGAAATTGAAACTGAATCTATGAACTTTCAGCAACCATATCTTTTTCTGTTTGTCACAGCAAGTTTTGTTGTGTGTTTCAGAAGTATTGATCTTACCTTCATTGAATTGGCTAGCCTTACCTACAGCAGACTGCTCTTGGCAATAAAGTCCTTGTAGAACACCTTCCGCATTTTGGGTGTGTGTGAACATTGGTGCTAAAACATTCCTTCCTTTCAATCCCATGCCCTCTGTGCATTGTACGAAACCTACCCCCCCACTCCACCCTGCCCCACCACACACACATTTGTTTACTCACTGCATATATTTTTAGTTGCACATACCTGAAAATTGAAAATGGAACTGCAGAAGAAAACTCAAATTGAGGAACAGGTAGCTATCCAGGAAGCATCCTGCATAGAAAATGGTTAGAAATGTGAGGGTGTGGCTAGACAATTTTTTTCTCCCTTGCTAGAACTCTTTTTTGAATTTTTCACAGAATACTCAGTGTGCATGCATTGCAGACCAATAGAATATTAATGGTTCAATTGCAGTCAAATTTTGGTCATCCAAAGAGAGGATCAGTTAATAAATCATCTGACATTTTTGCTTTGTTTTCCTTGTTCCTCTGCCAGGTTTTTGGTGATTTCTCTGGACATTAACTGTTCAAGTCAAGGAGAAGTTGGGGGAAAAAAAACATCCATTTCTTCCTTGCAGGAAATTCTAGTAAAACATTCAATGGGGATAAGAGGGTGTAAAAATCATGAATACTATGCATTTTGCGATTATTGTTGACTCTAAAATAAATGTTGAAAATGAAAAGAATTAAAGGGAGGAAATCCCAGTTCATCACTTTCCATGGGCAGACATGGAAGGAACCATTTAGCTAATTGTTTATAGTGTGTTCTGAAGTAACAGGGGGGCAGGAAATGGATGGCCATAGTACCTTCTGAAGAGAGTGTTGTGAGGGTTAAAAATTAAATATCAAAAGTGCTCAGCACAGAACCTGAAGCACAGAGAATGTACAGTGAGCACAGGCTGCCAGCAGCAATCTGATCGTGAACCCCACCCCATCATTCTTTTCAGGAGTTGCTCATATTCGATTCTCCCTCAGCTGCATGTACAAATAGAGACACAACAACACTATAGGCTTTTCGACTCATCCTAGGTCTTCCGAATTTCCTTCCACTGATATTTCTTGCAGGCCATGGGTTTTTGCTCTGAGATTCTATAAATGTCATATTAAAGGATGGCAACAGAGTAAATTCCCACAAACACAAAATCTTATTTTACCATTAACCTTCATCTTATAAAGAGAAATGTACATCTATGAAGGGAAGAAAAAAAAAGTCCGCTAAACCAACTTATGTATGCATTTATTTTTAAATTATTGAAGGTGATGCAGTAACATCTTAATAAGGCTTAGCATTTTCCAGAACCTTGTAATATTTTCTAGCACTCTGAGATATCCACCCTGCTGTCCCTGTATCCTCTTTACCCAGAATCTAGCAGTTTTGTCACAACTAAAATGTGCCCCTGACTCTATTTTCAAATCTCCTGTGACATATTCTCTTTCTGTTAATTAGGGGATTTATCATTGGCAATAGATCCAAGCATTAGTATTTTAGTTAATTATATACAGTAACACTCAGAACTTCAGCCTGAGGAAATATTTAAGATTGAGGGTTTACATTCAATAAACTAAAATTTGTTCAGTGCCAGGTTTAAAAGCACCTTCAGCGCAAACATGATTTCAGAGAGGTCTTCCCAAACGAAATAACTTCAATTAGTGTTTGAAATCCAAATAAAAATTACAATGTTTCACTCCCTTGGAAATATATGATAAGCATTGGGCCAGCTGGTCACATCTGCTAAAACTTTCTGGTATGTTTTTTAGTTTGCATAAGCAAATCTCTTTGATTTGTTTCTGGCCTACCTCTCACACTATCTTTCTTTTGGTTTCCCCATTGAAATGGGATTGTTTATATAAATAATTTTAAATCCGTATTTTCTTGCATTTCCTGTCTTTTCCTTTTAATAATTGCCTTATGCATATTCACTAAGGCATATATTCTGAGAAAGCGATGTATGAAAATGGGCGAGTTCAGCAGGTCTCTCAAAGAGAAAACCTCACCAGCAGACTGAACACTAGAAATTCTGGTAGTGAAAGAGTTTGTGGGTTTCTCTTGTGTAGTGCAGCTCCCAATGTATAAACAGAAGGTTAGAAGAGTGTTCATTTTTAAGGTAAATACTATACTCTTTGGATAAATATAACAATGGGGCAGAAAATCAGGAGACTTCAAAAGGTAACTTCTTTGCATGCTGGAGAAGTTAAAGATAATGCTTCAGAGTTCTCCTCATTTTATGTAACCTCAGGCTCTTTTCTGGGAAACATGATGAAAAGGATGACTTGTATACAAGGAAAGAATATAACATCTCAGTTCATCAGGAAGATTAAAAGAACGAGCTCTTAATTAAGAATTAAAATGCTTGTTTTTCTACTTCAATCTATATTACAAATATTTCCTAAAACTGCATTTCACTTTTTTCCTTTGGATCAGGGGAAGAGTGTGCTTCATGCTAGTCCCTTAGGATGTTGTAAAGTGGTAGTGTTCAAATAAACTGGAAATTTATTTGGCTAACTCATAGCTCAGTTGTTTTTTCATATCCCTATCACAGTTTTGTCCTGCTGTTATCTGTATGTTATATGCTTTTCTCAGGACCACAAACTAGAGTAACTGCAGGTGTGTGTGTGTGTGTGTGTGTGTGTGTGTGTGTGTGTGTGTGTGTGTAATGCCTTTGGTATACAACAGTGTCCATCTCTTCTTAAGATTAAATAAACTTTTTCCGGAGTTCCCTACTAAACACTTTTCTTCCATCATTGGTAGAATTGTGTCCCAGGCCTCTTCCTAAATGGGCCCTTTAGAGGAAATTGGACTGGCTTAGACAAATCAAGATGGACTCAGTGAGACTCATGGGAGGTCTAGGACCTGTCACTCCTACAGGCAGCTGCCAACGTCTGAAGGAAACCAGATTTCTGTTAGGGGAGGAAAAGTGGGGTGGTAAATGAGTACCCAGAGACTCTGAAGTGGCAGACAGTTGTGTCTGCCACAGTAGAGAAACGATAAACTTTTTTTTTTTTAAATGAACTTGCCACTTCTGATTTTCTTGATATAAGGCTACTATTTTTCAGGTCCTGGTAGCCCCAAAGATAAATGTATTGTTTAGGTCTTCTCAGAGCCTTTAATATACTAACATACCTGGTTACTCTCCAAGAGAGGGGAAAAACCTGCAATGTTTCACAAAGTATAAAATATTTCATTATTTAAAATATTGCAATTATTTTTCAAGACAGTCTTGCTGAGATAAATGTCTTTGTGAATGCAGTTTAGAAACTGCTTGTTTGAGTTACTAGTCTGAACCCGTTTCATAGCATATATTAGAATGGTCATAATGCCTCAGGATTGCCTTTTGTGAGTACTATAAAAACTAAGAGAAATTTGTAAAGTAGCAGGTTATAAAATGAATATTAGAAAATGAATTGCCTTATAAAATAAGTACAGTAAAACTTTAATGTAAGAATCTAGATGGGTTCACTATAAAGTTCTTTCAACCTTGCACCATACTTAAAATTGTTCATCATAGTTTAAAAATAATAAAACAACCACAACAAAACAAGGAATAGCTTTTGTGTATACAACCAAAACCCAGTTGGAAGATGCATAGCAAAAAATACCATATTTATAATAGCAAAAATAAATGATATGCCTCAGCTAATTTTCCAAGAAACACTAAATCCTGTGTCAGAAAAAATTTTAAATGCTATTAAAGGAAGCAACACTAGCCTTGAACAAATGGAAAGACACAGATAGGAAGACTCACTGTCATAAAGATTTCTGTTCTAGCTAAGTTCATTGTTAACACAGCATAAACCCAATACCTATACCATTTATTTTCTCGAGGTAGAGAAATGTTTAATAAAATTAGATTACATAAACAAAAATTTTGAAAAAAAGAAGAACAATTATGGTAGAATAAGGGCTAACTCTACTAGTTACTAAAATATATCATAAAGTTTTTATAAGTGAAACTACAGTTTTGGTACATGAGTAGACACACCAATCAATGAAATAGATTTTTAAAATCCAGTAATAGTCCTAATTACATATGAAAATTTAGTATATAATAAAGGAAGCACTTCAAATCAGTGAGAGAAGATAAATGTTTATATGTTATGATAACTGACTAGTTATATGAAAAAATAAATTTTTAATTGATTCCTCATACTGCATGCTACCAGAAGAAAACATGGATGGGATCTTCTGTACTCTGAGAATGGGCGCATTTTTTCCAACCATAATTGAAAATTCAGAAGCAATAAGAAAAATACCCTGATTTTGATTTTTTAGAAAAACATTTTTTTAACTTAATGTAATTTTATTTAGAAAATAAATACCTAAATAAAGTAAAACAAAATAACAAACTAGGAAAAATACTTGCAGCTTAATCTCAAGGAGTTAATATGTTTAACTAATAGAAAACTTTTAAAAATAGAGAAAAAAATGACCAACAACTTTTTATAACAATTGGCTCAATTATAAACTGTTTGCAGAAAAAGAAATACAATGGCTGTTTAACCATATGCAAAGATATTCACCCTCCCCTAAAATAAGCAAAATGCAAATAAAAATGCACTGGTAGCATTTTTCACACATCTGATTGAAGAAAATCCAAGTTTGACATTATACTCTGGTAGTAAGGCTCTGGGGAAATGAACACTCTCATCCTTTGCTGGTGAGAAAGCAAAATGGTTCAAATCCATTAAAGGGAAATTTGCTAATATTTAGCGAAAATACATGGGTTTCCAGCTTA
Organism: Rhinolophus hipposideros; assembly: GCF_964194185.1. Classification (NCBI taxonomy): domain Eukaryota; kingdom Metazoa; phylum Chordata; class Mammalia; order Chiroptera; family Rhinolophidae; genus Rhinolophus; species Rhinolophus hipposideros. The sequence continues at coordinate 22,532,008 of NC_138060.1, forward strand.
ACAAAGCAATCCCACTTCTCAGAATCTATCGCCAAAATACTCAGACAAAAACCTATCAGCACATATTTGTACAGGGCTGTTCATTACACTCTTTAGACTGATAGACGTGATTGTTATTCTGAAAATGTTACCTGCATATTATGGAATAAGGTGAATGAAAACAATCGTAATGGTGTCATTAGGAAACAGGATTTTGCTCATGGAAGGAAGGAGGTAGAAGTGTACGAGTGTTGAGGTTAGAAAAAACCCTATAGTCCTGAATTTGAATAGGAAATAGCAGTATGAATTCATGATGAATTTTATCTTAAAGAAAAATCCCACTTTCCACTTGCTGAAAGGAAGGCCTAGAGCGAGTGATAATCAGTGAGTGTAAGGTTGATTAGTATTTAAATGAGATACATATAAAACAAAGAAGTGTCTGCTGTATGAGATATTAATGTGTGCTCTGAAGAGGAAAAATACAAATTCAAGTAAATTTGGAAAATTCTTAATTGTTTTTCTCGGAGATTATACTTTCTATTATATTAAATGCTCTGAAAAAGCCTCTCAGTAAAGAAATCTAAAAATATCTCAGTGGCTATAAGGAACTCTTGGTTTTTGCAGGGGAAGGGATTTGGGCTGTAGAATTCCTGTTTCTTCATTACACAAGTGTGCCATAGAAAACAATTTGGGAAGTATTGCTGTGAAAGTGAAATGCAGTCTGTGGATAATTATTTGTCATAGAGGGACATGAGGTCTAAACAGAGTTCCTGGAATTAAAGGAATGCATAATTTAATACAAATATTGTTCAGAATCTGCTAGACATTAAATGTTATGTTCAGTGTTGGGAATATAAGAAAAATATAAGAAAAAAGGGAAAGAAAAAGTCTATGATGCCAACTGTTAGAGCATTAAAACAGAGTGCTTTTGTTAATTCTATGATAGAGTTGAAATGTTTTATAAACATATTTAATTGTGATTGAAGGGCCAAGTGTAGGCTATGATTGGGTTGTGTCATGAAGAGAAAATTAAATTATGGGCAAAAGCAAGAAAGAAGGGCATTTCTGGCAAAGTAAAGAGGATGAGCTAAGATAATTTAACATTAGTTTATTACATATTCAGGAAAAGGTAGCCATATCCATCTGGAACAAAAATAACAACAACAACAGCAACAACAAAAATGTCGGGAAATGGTGGGGTGGGGCCCATGGAATGAAAAGGATGTGAGCTTTGGGCCTGATAAACCTGAGTTGTCATTGCTCTACCTGTAAATGACCATAGAAAGATGATTTAATCTCTGTAAGGCTCAGCTTTCCCATCAGATTAATGAAGATAAATAATATTTAGTTCACAAAGTGAAGATAAAAAAAAATAATGTATGCAAAGCTTTCAACACAGTGGGGAGCACTTAATCAATGTCAGCTCTTACTCTTCCTAGGCAGATGGGGGCAACGTGATGAACATCCTCAGTTGTCAGGGGAAAGGGTTTGGATTTTGTTTTGTGGGCCATGGAGAACCACTGAAGGATCCGGACAGAGCATGGAGATGAGGTGATTTGCTCTGTAGTAGGAAAGATGAACACACAAGAATGAAGAGATGAAAGGAGATACGTAGCATCGCATCCTGACAGCAGATGAGATGTGCATGAATGGGACATTGGTAGTATGACAAAAACTGCTCAGTGTTTCAGAGGTAGAGTTAATAGAACGTGGCCATTCTTTAGGCATGGGTACCTGAGAGTGGGGAGTGCGAGACAGGAAAGAATGAAAGATGACACCAGTTATTCTAGCCTCAGTATCTGTGTCGCCAGTATCACCAGGAACTGAGACAGGCAACACAGGAGTGGAGTAGATGTACAGAAGGTAAGGAGTTCTGTGTGGAGTTTCTGCTGTCTTCTATCATTTTCCTTCTGGCCTCTCACCTTTCTACAGTAAGTGACCTTTGGAGATCTGAATGTGACAGCCCCGTTTGTAATCCCAGCACTCCCTCAATTCTAGAAGACCACTATGCTTTGAATAGTGTGTGGGCTTATGACAAAGGTGTCATTGTGATCCTTGGCGTTCTGCTTCTAATGTTTGTCTACTAGTAGACAGGTGAGTGTGATGGGCTCCAAAGTCCGATACCAAACACTACCTAACATGAAATTCACGTGTGGACATGTGGCGGCTTGCACTATTGCAGTCCTCAAAACGTTGTTTGCTTTAGTCACAGTTGAAAGTAAATGCAAATTTAGGCTTTCTACTCAACCCTGATCTTTGTGTGTGTTTCCTGTTTTTATGTGCAGGACAGGAGAGAATAGGAAAAGATTCCAACTATGAGCAGGAGGGGAAAGTTCAGTTCGTGATCGACGCTGTCTACGCTATGGCTCACGCCCTGCATCACATGAACAAGGACCTCTGTGCTGACTACCGGGGGGTCTGTCCAGAGATGGAGCAAGCTGGGGGCAGGAAGTTGTTGAAGTACATCCGCAATGTTAATTTCAATGGTGAGTCTCCTCTGCACATCCGTGCTTTGAGGGATCCTGTGTTGGCTTTCTGTTTTATAAGTTACGTATTGGATGATTATTTGCTCTTGCGTATGTGTCAAAACCTGGTTGATTAGATAATTTCAAATGATTGGATTAATATATAAGTGAGTAGTGAGTGAATGAATGAATGAATATTTCGAGGTTATGGTTTGTCCTTCTTTTCTTAAATAGAAATATTTTTGTATAAAGTCAAATTCTTCCTCAGTGAATATAAATTCAGATCTGTGAATAAAAAAGATCTGTTATTGTACGCTATCTATGTTGTTATCTTTGTCTTCAGTCTTATAGTATTTAGTTAAATGTCTTCCAAAATTACTTACATTCATTTTTTTTTTCTCCTTCACCGTCTTCAGTGTGGTTGTTTTTAATTTGTTACTGTCTATATTGAATTTTGTGTTATACCATGTAGTGGTTAATTTTATGAGTCACCTTGACTGAACAAAGGATGTTCAGAGAGCTGGTAAATGGTATTTCTGGGTGTGTCTGTGCAGGTGTTTCTGGAAGAGATTAGCATTTGATTTGGTGAACTGAATAAAGCAAAGGGTTTCTCCCACTGTAGGTGGGCACCATTCAATCTCTTGGGGGCCTGAATAGAGCCAAAAGGCAGAAGAAGGGTGAATTCCCTCTCCCTCTGCTTGAGCTGAGACATCCATCTTTTCTCCTGCCCTCAGGCATGAGTGCTCCTAGTTCTCAGAATCTCAAACACAGGCGGGGACTTAAGATATCCTGGGAAAATTACAACATCACCTCCAAGTTCTTATTGCCAAAAATACATAACCTCAATCTAATCATAAGGAAACACAAGACAAATTCAAACTGACGGACACTACACAATGTCTAGCTAGTACATACTCTTCCAAAGTATCCATGTCGTGAGAAAGAGATGGAAGGATCATTCCAGACTGGAAGAGACTGAGGAGACATTGCTATTAATTGCAGTGTGGGGATACTAATTGATCCTATACCAGAAAAAGGATGTTAGTGAGACAATAGAGAATTTTTAATAAAATTTGCAGGTGAGTTTTAAATAGTATTATATCAATATTATTTTCCTGGTTTAGATAATTATATTATTGTTAAAGAAAACTGTCTTGCTTTTCTGCTTATAAATAACAATCCATTTAAACCCACAACATTATATCAATCTTCCAGGAGAAATCTAGTATTTGGATGATAAGGAACCACTCCCAATTTGGGGATCAAAAATTTTCTAGATCAAATGGAGACAAAAATGACTATGTTTGAAACCAGAGATGTAGTTTAACTACAAATGATATTTTTGTAGTGTTTTCCTGATCTTACAAATCTCCTAAAATAGACAATGAATTTTCCCAGAAACAAACACATGTATATTTCATTACTTATCAAACACATATGCTGGGGTCAGTTTCTGGATATGCATGACCATTCTAACATGTGACAAAAACATCGGTTCGAGAATGTTCTTGGTGACTCTTTTCTCATTCATCTTCAGGATAATGCTTGTGGACTCATTTTGTCAAAATGGTCTTTTCATTGATGTGTCAGAGTTTCTGAGCTTCTGACTAGACCCAGGATATATGTTTATCAAATGGCTACTGTCTACCAGAAATTGTGCTAAGTACCTTTGTTGGCTTATTTAATATCCAAAACACCAACATGGTTTAGACACTATTATTTTTCCTTCTTTTAAAGATAGGGAAAGTGATTCACAGAGAATTAAGAATCATGATATCCAAAGCCACACATCTAGGCAGTGATGCTGCTCCACTTGGTACCTCGAGCACCTAACTCCATGGTCTGTTCTATTTAAGCGTCTGGGAGGAATGATCTTAGAGAGAAGGCTCTGTGGGAGTTCACAGGCAGTGCCAGATGTTTCTCTCATCACTGTAGTCATACTCTGTGGTCAACATAATCTCCTTTTCTCTGAGGATATTTTTCCTGCCTCGTAGGCAGCCAGGAGACTTCTGGCACCTAGGACACTGTGACAGTCATTGGTGGTGGGTCTCAACCATTTTCTAAATCCATGCTAGATTTAATTAGTGGGTTCTCTGTCATGTTTTAAGTGAGCAACCATTAGAGTGAAAAGAAGCTTGACATTTTTCACTCATGCAATTTCATGATTTTTACATGAAAAAATGAAATACTAGAGAGGAGAAGACATTTGTCCAAGACTTCACAGCCAGCAAATGACAGAGACAGAATAAGAAACCAAGTCTTTAATTAGTCCATTGTGAAAAATTTAGCCTTTTGTTAGCACGTTTTAAGAGGATTTGGGATTTTTATTTTGTCTCAATAAACTTAATTGTTCTCTTCTGTTACTTTAGCACAACATTTTCTGTGCCCCTAGGAGTTTTGCCCCAGACCCATAGAGTACAATTTAATAACTCTGACCTTCACATTTACCAAAGCATCAATTTAGGAAACGATAATAGAATGCCCTGAAAGTATTGCTACCGCTTCACCAAGTACTTAACCTCCTCTTATGCGCCAAGAGAAAAGATGGCTGATTTTGTCTTCATCACTTCTAGCTGTTTTAATTTATCCCAAATTAATGCAATGCCCTGAGTTTAATTTGATTTTGCTATTTCTATGTTAGTTCATCTAACCAGATGTCAATGCTTGTTGATGTAAATTTAACAAATTTGTTGTCTTGGATACAAAATCTTAGAGAATTGCCATGTAATGAAGTCTTTAATCTGAGGTGTGTCTGTACCTAGATTTATAAGTTTCCAGAAGACTGGGTTAGGGTGTATTTTGTCAAGATGGCACCTATCATGCGCTCTTTGTGAAACATGAACTTAGTTTTCGTTCAAGAGGTGAAATCTACGTCCCCTCTCCTTGAATCTGGTGAGCCTGTGACTAATGTGGAAGTAACACTATGTGACTTCTAAGACATATAATTTAATAGGGCATCTGCCTCGTTCTCTGGGGACATCTGTATTGCGAACACAGATAACCATGTTGAGAGGAAGCCAAGAAGCCAAAAGACAGGCCACATGTGGGTGTTCTGACTGTAACCCCAGCTGAGGTCCCAGCTGACAGCTGGCATCCACCATCAGGCTCGTGGGTTACAAGCTGCCCCAGCTGACATGAGTGGCCCAGAGAGGTGCTGCCCAGAGCCCTGTCCAAATTGCAAAATACAGGTTGTCAATGGAGCATGAAGGTTTAGCATGATTTGTTGAGCAACACTGGATGACTGGCACACAAAGCTGTGCAGCATTTTTGGAATCTATGCGTGGGTGTTAAAATGAGAAGGGAAAACTTGTAAATGCATTCATGCAGAGGACTGTTTTGTCATCTGAGCAACCTAGACCCTATATGCTACTCTGTCCAGGAAGAAAGAACTTTCATTCAGATACTCTCATGTAGTAGAGAAGATTTCACATTCGGGTCCATCCTGTCATCCATCCTCTCAGCATCCCGTCTTGTCAAGTGGACCTGTCTCCTTTACCTTAGTGCATCTGCATTCTGGTTTTGACACCTGTAGACATTTCTCCAGGTGATCACTTCTTCTTTGATAACTTCTTTCCTTTCTCTAGACTTCTTTGATTGTTGTTTTTTTTTAATATAGACTTCATTGAACACAGTCCCTTTTTCTCTTTCAAGAAATTCAGGGAAAATGTTAAAAAGGAGTCATGGAAAATAAAAGGAAATAATAAGCCAGTTGCTTTATAAAATCCATCAAAAGGTCAAAGCCACACAATGTGCTATTACAAGTTATCATTTCGATAAAGTATTCAGCTCTCTTGTCTTAATTTTTTTAAGCATGAACTTTAATAGGAATGGAAAGGGCATGACAAGAGTCATTTCTCCTAACAAAGATTGTAAGTAGGGAGAATGATTAGAGGATGTGTCCCATTCTGATGACTATTTAGCTGTTCAGCTTGAGCTCTGTTGGAGCCCCAGAACTCCAATATCCTTCTCTTCTCTCAAAGACTGAAAAGCTGAAGTCATATTACTTAATGACTAGAAGCTGAAGAACTACAGCAAAACCCAACGTGAGTCCTAGTACCCAAAATGAAAGAAAAGAATATCTGAACATTAATGCCTTCCTACAAAATGATAGGATTATTTTCTTGCTAATAACATGTAAAATACAGATTTTGTTTGTTCTCATATACTTGGAAGGCTCACTAAAAGTCGAAAGCCAATACTAAAAACCTTTTTCTTTTCTTTTCTTTTTTTATTTTATTTATTTTTGCTTATTCTCTCTCCCTGTACTGGAAAATCTCATATGAATTCCTATACACAGAGGGCTTCAGAGATCCTTATTGTGATAAAGCAGGTGCCTTTGTGGGCTACTGGGATAGCACCTGGGTACAACACAGAAGAAACACATTGAAATGGTGCACAGATTCAGCCACTGACTCAAGCTGGTGAGGAGACCAAAGCTCCATTGCTCATGATCAGTGCCCGATCTCAGAATGGGCTCTAGCCTGCTGTTTGAAAAATAAAAAAATGTTTACACTGATAGAAAAATGTAAATTAGATGCCAGTTAGGAGAGACAATTTTGGTGCATCAGAAAAAACATTAATCTGGATATCTGAAGGCATGAGTTCTGGTCCTGGGATATCAGCAAATAAAACAATGATAAAAATTAAAAAAAACATAAAAATCATTAACATCTATTGAGCATTTATTATGTAAAAGCAATGGGACTGAGCACACATATATGTGTGTGCTTAATAAATACATAATTATATTTAGTCTTTACTGACCTCTGAGAAAGGTATCATTAGTGCAAACAGATGTAGAGGACATTGAATAATTTAATAGAGGTCATCCATATACTAAATGACAGGCCTGGAATTTAAACCTGTTCTAGGGGATTCCAAAGCCAGTTACTCAACACTATTCTAGTTTAATTAACTGAGTGACTCTCAGGCAAGTGATTTCCCCTCTCTAAATCTAAGTACTATACGGTAAAATTAGAAAGTCAATGTTCTCTGTCTTCCAGCTCTGTATTAGTTCCCTACTGCTACCATAAAAAATACCATAAATTTAATAGCTTGAACAATACAAATTTATTGTCTTATAGCTCTGTAGTTTGGAAGGAAGTCTGACAGATCCCACTGGTCTTTTCTTAAAGTGAAGGCAGGGTTGTTTCCTTCTGGAGCCTCTGGGGAAGAATTCCTTGCCTTTTCTAGCTTCGGAAGGCCACCTCTTTGGCTCATGACCCCTTCCTCACATCACTCCAACCTCTTTTTTTCATTATTACATGTCCTTCCTGCTTTGACTCCTGGTGCCTCTCACGTTTAAGGACCATTATGAGTCTATTTGACCCACCCAGATTATCCAGAAAGATTTCCCCCATGTCATAATCTTTAACTCAACACAAATTCTCTTTTGCCGTATGTGGTAACATTCACAGGTAGTGGAGATTAATTAGGACATGGACATATTTGGGAGCCATTATTCAGCTTACCACAAGCTCTATTTTTGGTTTTTCTTTTTTAATACCAGAAGGGTCATAAAATCTTGTTCCTGACCATTAGAGGATGGTGTGGAATACTTTAGCTACTCCTGTATTATGCCTATAATATTGGACCCCTTTTCCAGTAGAGGTAACTTTTAGCACAGGATTGCAATTTTGTATCCCTCTTGTGACCAATATATTGTCCTCTTGTTGGACCCTTTTTCTAACTTCTTTCTTGTGTTGAGTGGTCACTTGAGTGGGGTCACTTCCACCATCATGCCTGCATCTTTAGAGTTGGCATCTGTTTTTACTGTATTAAGCATGCTCTCTTCTTCCAGTTAACCTGCCTTTGTTTTTCATTCATCCATATCATTCGTGTAGATGCCACAATGGCCCAAATTCTGCAGAAGCTAATGACTTTGCTAACCAAATGCAGAGCTCCCTCACAATCAGTCTTAAACTTATCATCAGAATTCGCAAAAGAGCTTCATTACCTAAGACTTCACCCTGCCTCTACTTCTCTCCCCAAAATAGCAAAATGAACTTCTGTTCTCAGTGATTCGGGTTCAGTTTGTAAACTATCTGTATCTTCTCGTAAAAGACAGAAAAAAGAGCATTGTGTGTGTGTGTGTGTGTGTGTGTGTGTGTGTTTTCTTTTTACAAGGTATGTTAATCCATTATCAACCTAAAGGCAGAATAGTCACACACCCTGAGACATTAATGTCTGTCCTGTTTCCAAGGGAGCCAAGGGAGAGAAATAATACTCAGTTACCAAATTTTTGGAGATTCCTTTGAAACTGTTCCTGAAACTAACCAAAATGCATGAGTTTCATTCTCTGTATGTGGTTTGCCAATTGATTCATATGGTTAATAATAAGGGACTTTTCACTCATACCTCACTTTCAAAGGATCTCTCTCTCTCTCTCTCTCTCTCTCTCTCTCTCTCTCTCTCTCTCTAACATACTCTCAATAAATTTATTAGCCTTTTTAAATTGACTTCAATGTCTAATTATGCCCAAATAATTGCTTCCTTACTTTCCTCTTAAGATGGACATTTTAAAGAAGTAACATCCAAATGAGAGATTGAGAAACCAATATTTATTTAACACCTGCCAGGCACACTGCTAAGTATTGTAGCATGGTTATCATATAAAGTAATTTAGAAATAATTCGCCAGAAATATCTGCAAATGAAATCAGTATCCAAGTACCTTTTAAATAAACTTTTTTCTTGTTTGCTTAATGTTTTTTTTAAACGTCTGACATGCCCTTTTTTAAGTTTATTTATTTGTTGATTTATTATTTTATAAATGGTTCTTTACTGAGCACAATTTAGATGGGTAGAAACTAAAATAATGAGAATAAACCTAAGGTTGTCTCTGGAAAATCACACATTTAATTTTTATTCCTCACAATTAAAATATTAGAATAAATTATGAAATATGGAGAAGGAGAACTGTTCAAAAGGGAAGAATTGCAGCTCCTCTAAGTGGTAGCATCCATAGGCCACAGTGATGACCTTCCCATGAATTTCGGGGCCATTCGGGGGGACCTATAAAACAATGGGTTTATGTACTAGCTGCCTTACTCATCAGCAGATCTCCAGACCATCACCAGTGGCACAAGAGATCGAAGGAATCTTGCTTTACTCTAAAATCTGTCATTTCCTTATCTTCCTTAGGTAGCGCTGGCACCCCAGTAATGTTCAACAAGAATGGGGACGCACCTGGGCGTTATGACATCTTTCAGTACCAGACCACAAACACCACGAGCCCTGGTTACCGTCTGATTGGACAGTGGACAGATGAACTTCAGCTCAACGTGAGTTCTGCTGGTTTGTCTTCCTTTGCCTGTGTGGTAAATGAACAGGCTTTCAATTGGCTGGTTTGGCAAATGTGTTTGTTAGTAAGTTGGTGGGCATGCACGAGTGAACGTGCACCTTGTTACAGGCATCAGCAGGGACTGATAATCAGTAACAGAATAGTGATAGTGGTGATGTTGATTATGATGATAGGAAATGGGCGTTGAGTTTATGCCAGACGTTCTCTTGGTCTCCTTTAATCTGAGGCTTGGACTGCTTAACTAACATGTTACCGGCTGATAAGACTTGAATACGTTCACAAGGTCCCTCCCTTGGTGAGACCTCCCTTCCTCCCTTCTTTCTTCCCTCCCTTCCTTAGTGGGTGGTTTCTTTTTTCTTTTCTTTTTTTTCTTTGAATGCATTTTAGAGTCCGTTTGTTTTACATTGAGATTCTCTGAGTAACTGCAGCTTTAGCCATTTCCAAAACCTTTCCTCCTTTCTGTGAAATGGGACATTGAGTAAACAGCCCATTCCTCATTCTAAGTTATGTTAAAGTCCGCCTGGCAGATGCCATTAGGAGCTCATCTGTAACACAAGAGTTTCTGCAGCAGGTCTCTCATATTGAGTTTGGGGAAGATGTGCACCAGGGGCAGGGCACATTGGGTAGGGCTTCCCAGATCCACAAATATAACTTGAAATCATAGGATAAAGAAAGTAGTCAAATGCTGTTAACTTTATGTAAATTACTGCATGAAGTACAAGTTCCTGCCAGCAAAACTCTGGACTCTTCAGGGTGAAGGAGTTGAGATGGGATGGGATTGATTGTGGGCTTTAGACTGAGTCATGTGATTCTAAGAATGTTCAGGGAAGCAGGGGCCCGTTTTGAGTTGGATCCTCGCAGGAAGTAGCGATAGTTTGATGATTGTGCGACTTCTTGACTTTTCTCTAGGAGATGGGGGGATGAAACTAGGCAAAGGTCATCACTAACAAAGAAACTACAGGTCCTTATGTGAGCTGGAGAAGGGAAATTTTAGTTATTTGTTGTGGTTACTCAGTAGCCTTGTTACTGTTTAGCTTCAGGCTAGTCATGGAGTGGCCTCATCTGATTACCATTTATATTCTGCTGAAGTTTATATTCTGTTTGGAATGTGCCTGCTTAGCTGTGAGCTGACAGCTGTAAGGCCATTAGGTTTTCCTTTCCTAATGTTTTAAGCTGAACATTCAATAGTGTGCTTCTAATAATACTTTCAATGCCCTATTTGGAATTATTGTTTGTTTTAAGTGGATGTACCAATCTTCCCAGGGAGTGAAGATCATGGGCTGGCGTACCTCCATGCTGGCTGAGCTCAGCACAGCTGGACCCCAGCTTACTGTGCATGCCCTGCTCTTCCTTCCCTCCTGGGAGGGAGCTTAACTAGGCCAGGCACCAGCCTGGTGGCTGGGGACCTGAGCCTGAGAAACGGGATGGAGGGGACAGAAGTCATACAAGGGCAGGTTCTGCAGGGCCTCTGCTGAGATGTGTTGGATGGAGTGACACTTCAAAAGTTTCTGCAGCAGGTCCCTCCCTGTGGCACTGAGCTTGGGGATGACGTTCACCAGGGGCATTGTTCCTGGGTCCATTGGGTAGGGCTTCCCAGCTCCATAACTTGAATTCATAGTATATAGAAACACATGATTTTCTGTTGTCCAGCAGGGTCCTGAATTACTCTGTGTTCTCCAGAGAAACAATAGATAGATGGATGGATGGATGGATGGATGGATGGATGGATGGATGGATGGATAGATAGATAGATAGATAGATAGATAGATAGATAGATAGATAGATATAAGGAATTGGCTCACACAGTTAGGAAGCTGAGAAGTCCCAAGATGTGCACTCGGCAAGCAGGAGCCCCAAGAAAGCCGGTGGTGTAAGTTCCAGTCTGAGTCTAAAGGCAGGAGAAGACTGATATTCCAGCTCAAAAGTAGTCAGACAGAAAGAGACAGGAATCTCTCTTATTCCACCTTTTTGTTCTATTCAGGCCTTCAATTGAGGCCCACCCACATTGGGAGAGCAATGTGTTTTACTCACTTTACTAATTTATCTCACCCAGAGATGTTCGGCTCACCCAGAAATATCCTCACAGACATACCAGCATAACGTTTAACCAAATGTCTGGGCACTCTGTGTCCCAGTCCAGTTGACACATGCATTGAACCATCACAGGCCCTATTCTAGAAAATTCCTCCTAATGTTTCTTCCAAAGCTGGAAAATATGCCTATATCGGTCTTCACTTTACTATGTGCTCTGGAAATAATTAAGAGCAAGGCTTCTTGAGAGTGCAATACAGAATTGATGTCTTTGGGGTGGTGGGTTTGGGTCATGGTTTCTAAGAATGGAGAATGTGCATAAAGGGGGCAGGGGTTTTGAGAAACCACCAAATGATAATTACTTCATTTGTACATGCCCTGCTTGGCTTTGCTGGTACCCGTCTAGCTCTCCCTCTCCTGAGGACCACCATCCAGGTCACCTGACATGAAGGTCGATCCAAAGAATTGCAATCTGGCATCTAAATTCTTCCAAGAATGGAAGAATCAACCATGACTGAGATGAATGCTAAGGGACAAAACCAAACAAGAAACAAAGTATCCTGAATTCAGGGCACTTTTTCCAAGCAAAAAGAGAAAATAAAAGCAAAGCAAAGCAAACAGATAAATAAACAAACAAAACCTAATAGGTAAACCCAAGAGGTATTAATCAAAAACACAATCAAAGCAACATTACCTGGCTGACATACCTAAAGTGTGTTTTTATTGGATATCGCTGTGTGAGACAAAGATGGGTCAGTGAGAACTAAGGATAGAGAATCAAGGGTTTTGTACACATGGGAAGTGCTTAGGGCTATTGTAAAACCCAGGAGATGAAATAATACATTAATCTTTTCTAGCACAACCCTGCACCAATGATAAATTTCTGGCCTGTGTAATTTGTCCATGTACTCAAGAATTCCCAACCAACCTTCATCAAATTCAGACATTACCTAGGAATTCTAAAGCCCACTATTTTTAAGAACCAACATCAACACTGATTTTATTTTATTTTTTTTTGGTTTACTTTTATTTTATCCTTCAGAAAAACTGTATTTGATTAGTCATTAACAAGTTTTTAAATTAAATTTGTTGAGGTGACATTGGTTAGTACAATTACATAGGTTTCAAGTGTACTTTTCTATAATATATCATTTATATATTGCATTGTGTGTTCACCACCCAGAGTCAGTTCTTCTTTTATTACCATATATTTGACCCTTTTTCCCTCTTCTACCACCCCACTTCACCCCTTGCCCTCTGGTAACCACTAAACTGTTGTCTGTGTCTATGAGTTTTTGTTTCTTTGTATTGTTCCTTTGTTGCTTTCAGTTTTATATCCCACATATGAGTGAAGTCATATGGTTCTCAACATTTTTTTGTCTGACTTATTTCACTTAGCGTGATAATCTCAAGATCCATCCATGTTGTTGCAAATGGCACTAGTTCATCTTTTCTTATGGTCGAATAGTATTCCATTGTATATATGTACCATATCTTTTTTATCCAGTCATCTATCGAAGGACACTTTGGTTGTTTCCATGTCTTAGCCATCGTGAATAATATTATAATGAATGTAGGGGTACATATATCTTTACGGATAAACGTTTTCAGATTTTTCAGGTAGATACCCAGAAGTGGGATGGCTGGGTCATATGGTAATTCTATTCTTAACTTTTTGAGGAGCCTCCATACTGTTTTCCATAGTGGCTGTACCAATTTACATTTACGCCAGCAGTGTATGAGGGTTCCTTTTTCTCCACAGCCTCTCCAACGCTTGTTTTTATTTTTCTTGTTGATGATAGCCATTCTAAGTGCTCTGAGGTGGTATCTCATTATGCTCTTGATTTGCATTTCCCTAATAACTAGTGAAGTTGAGCCTTTTTTCACGTATCTGTTGGTGATTTGTATGTCTTCTTGGGAGAAGTGTCTGTTCATGTCCTATGCCCATGTTTTAACTGGATTGTTTGGTGTTTTTTTCTTGTTGAGTTCTTTACATATTTTGGATAGTAGCCCCTTATTGGAGCTTATTGGAGCCAACCCCATTTGGTTGGTTGCCTTTGTTTTGTTAATGGCTTCTTTTGCTCTGCAGATGCTTTTTAGTTTGATATAGTCCTAGTATAGTGGTTAGTACTTCGCCTGTCATTAACAGGTTTTTATCTTTATTTTTTAAGTACATCTCATGTGATAAGCATTTTGAGGGGCAATGGGTACACAATGTAGGTCAAAACAAATATGGTCCCTATACTCACATATCTGATGCACTAGAATGGAGTTAGATGTTGAACAAGTAAACAGATATGTACGTGGAAGTTTCAACATGTAATAGGGACGTGGCAGGAGAGAAAATCATGGCAGTGGAGAGGGACCTACTGGGTAAGAAGCAGGCAATGTGAGCAGTTTGAGTGATCCACCAAGCAGATCAGAAGGCTGACAAGGCAGCAGTGGCATCACTAAGAGAGACAAGGAAAAGTTAGAGCACTAGGTAAGAGCCAGAGCCTTCAGTCCATTGTGGGCTGCGATATACATTTTTAAATTTTATTCTAATTTTATTCTGAGTGCATTTAAAAGCCATTCGAAGTATTGAGCAAAGGTGTGACTGGATCAAATGTAAGAATAAAAATGAGTTTGTCTGCTCGGAAGGTAATGAACTGGAAGGGGCAAGAATGGGAGTAGAAAGACCAATTCAGAGTCTATTGCAGTTGTAGAGCTAAAGGAAGATGGCTTACTGAAGGGGTTCTCAAACTGCAGCATGCAACAGAATCACCTGGAAGGGTTGGAAAAGCAGAGCCTGCTGGGCCCCACCCCCAGAATGTCTGATTCAGAAGTTTCTAGCATTGGGAGGAGGCCCAAATATTTGCCTTTATAAGGAGTCCCTGTGTAATGCTGATGGCACTTTGGCTGCAAGTGGAAGGGGTAAAATTAAGAATTCTAATTTAGTTTTCCTAAATATATGAGAGTCAAAATGAAATGGATCTAAGTCTGAAGCTCAGAAAAGTTTTGGACTATAGTTACTAAAAACAACAACAGCAACAACAACAACAAAGTTGTTAACCTCTAAATAGCCTTTAAACCCATTAGAGAGAGAGCAAAGAGAATAGCAGAGAACCCGAGGCCTTGAAAACCTCATAGAAAATGATACGGCTCCATTCCAACCACTCTAGCACCCAATTTAAACTAATCTGTTTAAGTTGCCTGGAAAGTTGAGCCTACAGTATACTTTTGATTCTGTTTCTGTCTATGGGAAACTAGATTTGGGACATATACTTGATTTAGTATTCTGTGGGAATATTTTTTACTCTACTGTGCCATGCTGAGAGTGGTATGTTAGGAATAGCAGGCAGGACACCTGAATCTTTAGGTGGATACAGGAATTCCTGCTTGGTATTACATGGAACCTAAAAGTATAAATGACTGAGTCACAAACAGGGCTATGTTTAGAGCTATGAGAGCTGGATTCATTAAACTAGAGTAGCCACTGAGATAATAGGCCTTGAGGGGGGTCAGCCTATTTATGTCCTTTATAGGCCACTTAGGATATTATTAAATTGAATTTGAATAAAAAAGAAACGACAAAAGAGAAGGTAAATGCAGTATCCAAAGGGTACTACACGCCCTCACCTGGAGAGCCAGGGCCATAGTCCAGGTAGTGTGTCCGATGCTTGGTATTCTACACAATATCGCCTGCCCCCAGGTTCTTTTTGCTCTAATTATTCTGATTTAGTTAAAAGTTCTGTGAGGGTGGAGTTGGGGCAAACTTAGTTTTGTAGGTTTGCTTTCTTCTAACAAAGCATTTCAAGTAATGTGTGCACTTCTCCTCATTTGTGAAGACCCAGGGGTACACTTTCAATCCCCAGTTAGACCATCTCTAGCAAATGAAATTGTCAGGCCAGCTTTCTCTGTGGTCAGTAATTGCAAATGAGTTTCTTAGCCCAGAAATCAGAGTTTGAGTCTCATAATCCCAGTGCTGTAGACAGAACTTCTCTGTTGTTCTACATCCGGTTCTCAGGAATGTAGGTGGCTAGAAGAGCTCTCTATCATGGAGTGCCATGGTGTCCCCTCACTGCCAGAGGAGCTCTGCGCCCTGTCATTTCTGTGGGTCAAGAGATGAGCACACAGTTTTCTAGTAGGACATTTCTGCACGAACAAGAAGTCATTGGAAGGAAATCACAACTAGCAAAGCCATTTACTCTCCCAGTTGCAGCTCCTACAGGAATAATCCGGATTTATTTTCTCAGGTTTGTATTCTACTTGGCAGAGATTCCATAAAACATTATTTCTGGTGGAGAAGCAGGAGAAAGGATGATGCAACAAATATACATTGGTCATCTGCAGGGTGTCAGGCAGGGCGATAGCTAATGGAGATGGTAGGATAAATGAGAGCCAAGTTCACAGACTAGGATAAGGGTTCCATGATAGATATATTGCTTTGAAAGAGCTCATGTAGGCACTGATTTAAGGAAAGCTACCAAAAGTTATACTTGAACTGGACTTTGAAAAATAAATAGTAGTTCCCAAGATGGAGAAGAGGATAAAAAAGAAAAAACAATCCTTCAGAATGAATAATGCAGTACTATTTAAAAATTGGGATAGTGGAATATGTTGATAAAAAAGGCAAGAAATGAAATGCGGATTTTGAAAATTGCAAATTTATGATGTAAAATAAACTCTATATATTTGTGTATTAGAAACAAAGGTGATTTTTGTCATTTTTTTATTTATTTGCAATTAGTAGGGAATTTAGATATGCCACAAATGTTAATTTTTCAAAGAAGTGAAATTCTCTAAAATATCAAAATGTTAATAAAACAAAAACAAAAACAAAAAATAAACAAACCCACTATTTTTAATGGGTAGTTTCCTAAAGTGAATTGTACACTTTCTTAAATAGAAGACTCTGAATGAATATCACTTCACCTTTTCTGAAACTTTAATCATCTGCCATTCTGTAGGTCAGTCTAACCTTGTGATCTTTTGGGCTGTGTAGTGCTGGTTAGCTTTTCTGTAATTTATCCTCTATTAAACTTTCTTTCTATATGGAGACTGAAAGGTCCTGGAAGGTAGAATCCCTGTTTTAGCCGTTGTTTTATATATCTACTAGCACAGTACCTGGCACACGGTAGGCTTTTATTTCCTCAATTAATACATTAAACTGTGTCAAATAAACATGAATTCTTTTTAATGATGGACATTATCTGCAGCAAGCAGCCCCCCTGCCTCTGTCAGGGAAGAGCTCCCAAGTTTCCTTTTAACCATATCATTTGTCCTAAATAATTCTTAAGTCCAGGGATGTGGCCTGATTCAGTCTAAGCCAGTCAACAGGCCCATAGGGATGGGGTCCTGCGCCAAACTAAACCTGTCCAATCAGGATCAGTCACTGGACTTCTACTGCCAATCTAGAAACACTGCTCTTGTTGGAAGTGGGTGTGTTGCCAGGAGCCACATGAGGCCTTTGGAGGCCACAGTGGAGGAGCTCCAGAGAAAAGAAGTCAAAAGTTGGAGAGAGACACTGGATCTAGGACACATCATTTGAGCTCTAGGAAACTCTTACAGGAAGCCATTTACAATGCTCTCTGGATTGTTTCATTGTCAATAAATTAAGGCAATTTAAGTTACATACTTTGTACTTATAATCTCATTCACAGTAGCAATCAAAATTTTTTTAAATATTGTTTTTGTTTTAATACGCCTAATTAGAAAAGAAAAATAGGTCACCCTTCAAGAAGCAGAATTTTTTTCCCACATTTTATTAAACTGCATGATTAAAAATTAATTTAAGAAGTGATTATATTAAATATTAAATCTTTTACACTGGTTAGAATTTTGCCTTTCCCAGGCATTCAAAAACATAAAAAGTACGGTTGATTGCCAAAATCAAATTATATACCCCAAAACAATACTTACTTATACCTACCTATAAAACTAATCACTCTTTTGTTTCATAATTACAACAGTAAAAAATGTTTTAATCTCATCACACTCACAATTTACAACATAATGCATGAGCTGTGGAGAAATGGATAGCCACAATCAGTGTTAACAAAGAAAAAAATCTGTAAGTTGTCAAAATCTAGTACTTCCTCAGCTTCAATTTTAAGACTTCTTTTATAGAATCGCCTTATTGTTCATTATAATTAATGGCTCTTACCTTATAATTTATAGCTTCATTGTTAGTAATTAGAAGTACAGGCTTTGAGGCCAACCTTATTAAACAGATCTCAGTCTCAGCTCCACCACTTACCTGCTGTAAAACAGGATTACAATAACACCAATTTCATATGGTAATCATTAGAATTAAATGTAGTGATATATCTTCTGTACTTAAAAGAGTGCTTGGCACATAGTAAATATTCAATAAATGTTAGCCGTAGCAGCCACAACAATAATAATAATTTAACATCCTTAGTTTATCACATCATCCATACTGTACAAAATGTCAGTTTCTCGTGCTTAGCTAGATTATTTTTCTTTATATCCCAGTACCTAGCATAATGATTAGCATATAAAAATGTCTTTTCTATATTTTATAGATAAGATGAACATATAGTTGAATTTTATTATAAATCATTTAAAAACACCCCCACACACACACAAAAAGAAAAAAACACAGCAAAGGGTTTAAGATCAAGCGAACCTGGTTTCCAATCATGGCCCTGCCCAATTACCAGGCCTGTCAATCAGGACAAGGAAGCCTTCTCTGAAAAGATGGCGTTTAACTTACACCCAGAGTGACATGAGTTATTTCCATTAGTCAGCATCTCTGAATCAGGGATATTTTACAAAGGATATTTACAAATTCAAAATAGCAAGTACTGCTGTCCAATCTTCAGCCAACTTGAGATGAGAAATCCCAAACTGAAAACAGACAGCAGTAATGTTTAAAAATTTAATTACTTGCAAACATTTTAAGAATCAAGAAGTTTCATAGGAATAGTTATATTTCGGCTTCTCTTTTAAAAATCAGACGATCTGACCGTACGGTGCCTTATCCCATGCATTTCAGCTAGCTGCTTCCCACTTCAGACAGGGTGTGAATTTTCCAGGTTACCTACTGCAGTTCCCCACTCCTTGATGTTCATTATCTCTCTTACTCCTATAGCCATTTTGTTTTAATCTAATCTAGACATACTAACTTATTTCCGCTAATTTTGTCTGAGCACATGCTTGCATTTTTAGTTATGATCTCTGGAAATTGGTTTTTAAAAATACCAATAAAATATCAATAGTGTTAAAAACCCCAAACACCCACAAGTATGTAATAAAAGTTCAATAGTGCAGCCTGCAAGCAAGGGATGCCTTGGTAAAGACAATGCTGTTGTTTGGAAATACATATTTTTATATATTCTGAAACATTCTTGAAAATGAAAGAAAAGGAGATCACCCTTCTGTTGCCAGCATTTCTTCTAGTAATCAATGGTGTATAACTGTGTCCTGTCTATGAATGTCTGGAAGATTAATAATATTTATAATTATCAATATGGCTCCTCAAACATGGACATTAGAGAAGACTAAAGCCTCATCATTTCCTGTTTGCATTGTAGGCATTCAAGCAGATCACTTCATGTTTATTAATATACAACTACTTTCTGTGGGGGCAATTGTTGAATTTCATTACTATTGGCATTTATTTGCCCAGGCAAAATACATTTGAAAGAATAATCAGAAGGCTGAGTTTAGAGAGCTCAACTGTCGTAAGAGGCACTCTCACCAGTTGTTGCCAGTATAAAACTATAGAAGAGATGAGTCTATGTATCCTCTACCTAATTTTTTGCCTTGGGAAACCAAACATTCTAGAATGACTTGATTATGTTTAAATTAAATAAAGCATTAGATTTAAAATATTTTTAAACAACTGGGAGATAAGTCTTAGAAGGGGGACAGTGTCCGAAGGCCCAAACTGAGTTATGCCTTTGCCACCTGGTGCTGAAGCACGTCATTTAACACCCCTGAGGAACAGTCCCCTTATATATTTTTTAAAATAAAGTTAGGTCAAGCAAGATAGCTGCTTCACAAGGACAGTTTGAGAATGAATTGCAATAATTTCCCTGATATAAAAAAGCATATAAAATATGTAGTCACATTTCTTGTATTAGTTTTCTATTGCTCCCGTAAATAATTACTACAAATTTAGTGGCTTAAAACAATACAGATTTCTTATTTTACAGTTCTATGTGTCAGAAGTCCAACACGGGTCTCACTGGGCTAAAATCAAGGTGTCACCAAGTCTGTGTTTCTTTCTGGAGTCTTTAGGGTAGAATCTGTTTCTTGCTCATCCAGGTTGTTGGTAGCGTTCGCTTCCTTGTGGTTATGGACTAAGGTCTGTGTTTCTTTGCTGGGGGCTGTGGGTTGATCCAGCTTCTAGAGGCTGACTTGATGCCTTAGTTGATGGCCCCTTTCCTTCATCCTCAAAGCTGGCAATGGTGGGTCATGTCCTCTCATGTTTCTAGTCTCTCCTGCCTCCTTTTCCATAGTCACGTCTCTCTCACTGACTCTGCTGCCTTCCTCTTCCACTTTGAAGGGCCAATGTGATTACATTTGACCCACCTGGATAATCTAGGATATTCTCCCTATTTTAAGGTCTGTAATCTTATCCTATTTGCAAAGTTCCTTTGCTATGTAATGTAACATATTCACGGGTTCCAGAAATTAGGATGTGGAAATCTTTTTTAAAATTTTATTATTTTGGGGGGGGGTCGGGGTTGGATTATTTTGCCTATCACAGTTCTTTACAGCATAACTTTGTTTTTTTGTTTGTTTTGTTTTCTTGGTTTTTTTTCTATTAAGTCTATAACATCTGTATGAAGTTCCCGTTATTCTTAGATAGTTAATATAGTTGTATAAACAGATATGAGGTTAATGTAGTTGTGTATACTTAAGCACTTTTGGTATCTAATGGAGCTAATCTTTTTGATTGATAAATGTTCTAATCACATTCCTGGAAAAGTCTAGAGAAGAACCCTGAATTTATAATAAGCAGACAAAATCCCCCCCAAGTGGGAAGTCAGGATTGAAGATGAACAGGAAGAGTAAGTCATGCCAACACATTAGGAGATTCAGATGAACTCTAGGAGAGAGTTCCGTTAACTCCAACTTTTTCTCAGATTTCTGCGAATAACATGGGTCCAACCTGCTGAAATTGAATGGAACTCCCAAGAGTGTAGGTAGAGATAAGGCTACACTTTTTGTTAACACAGTTACCCTCTTTCATTTGTAGTGAGATGATATTTCGATCATACTAACTTGTGTTTATTCGTGGAAACACAAATAGTTGTTTTTTTTTTTAATTTTTATTCTTAATCTAAAAGATTCTTTTAATCTTTGATTCCCGTTTTAATGGCAAAATTCCTGAATATTTTGATTTGCTTGAATTAGTTCTCTTTTAATGACAACGCAGAAATGCAGGGAAAGAGAATAGATTGGCGGTTCTTCCAAGACATGAAGTTGTCCTATGAGCAAGAATTCCACTACTAGATAGATATACCCCTAACTCTGACATTCTCTGGTCTGTGGAAGGCTGTGCAGCAGTAGAAAAGAGTAGGCAGTAGCTTACACTTTGGGTCATTGACTGCCAACTCTGCTGGAGCTACCCACATAGCCTGTGAATCAAGCAAAGTCGCGTTTCTCAGTTACTCAAGGAAGACCACCACCTTGAAAGAATCTTAGCTGCTTCTCAGGAGAGGGGGTCAAGGGCAGGTATATTTATGATACGGAGGTCTGGATTAAGGGACTTCTTTCAATGGGAAAGCTTAATCAGAATTGGGCAAGTTATGTGATATTACAGTTTTGTGTTGGTGGACCCAGTGAGGAGGGTATTAAAGTCAAGTCTTTTGGAATAAACATTTATTTGATTAGAGGGCTTGGGCCAGTTGACCAATAAGTGATCCTGAAATAATACTACTTACCCTTATGGCCATTTATTTTCCTGAGAATGGGGTGGTCTGCTGTTCAAACAGATGGATTTTTAGGAAGTTCTTGAAATAAACCATAAGTAGATTTGTATCTTTATCTTCCGAGCCAAGAATTTCTCGGATTATAAAATCATTCTTAGTGTAGACAGTTTTAGTTTCCTTGATCTTGTGAAGTGGGGTGGTTGCAGGCAAGTTGTTCTGAGGAGGTGGACCCAGTTAGAATTTTTAATCTACAAGAAACCAACTGTGTGTGATTATCCTCAATGGAGTTTTGTGACACCGAGGAAGGGGCTGTTTGATAGCATCACTTCTAGCCACGTTCTGGGATAATTCTTGCTCAAATGGGATAGGCCAGGGTGAAAAATCAAACTTACCTGCCTTTTCCACTCTCCCCCAACCTTAAGAACCAAAATAGCCCAACCATCAAGCTGTATATTATCCCAACCAGCTCCAATTGCTGAAGCCAGACAGCCTCATAACGGATGCTGTCAAAGTCTTCCTCTGTTTAAATTAAACGTCTAAGTCCTAAGTAGGGGCCTTAGTCTGAAAGAGTTTGTTTTTCTGGTTACTGCATCTGGAAGCCCCTCCCCCCAGTGTTCTCAACTAAGCACTGCCATTCTTAGGAGTGCTTTGCTCATGCCATCTTTCTTTCTAACATTTTATATAGCATCAAAAATCTGCATCTGAGAGTAGCAAACACTCCCCTCAGAAATCTAAATGAGCAAAGTTCCCTTCCATCCCTCAGTAGTGTACACCCATAAACATGTTTCCTAGGAACAGGTTCTGGCTGTTGTTTTCACAGCTGCACAGCTAATTTCCCAGGACAACAGTGGTGTCAGTATGTTCTTGATATCAAAGCTTCCCCTCTCTCTTCTGATTGATTGTGAAGCCCAATGAGAAATCTCTGTCTTTCTTGGAAAGTGGGGTGAGGGGAGACTAGAAATTGTGGTCTTCCAGCTACATACTTTGTCTTGTGTCTTGGAGTTGCCTCCCCTGCTTGCCATCCAAACACAGCTCTCTGCCAGTAGGTGTTCGTTCCTTACAACCTTAACACTCAACTGTTCAGAGGTGGGGGCTTTTCAATTACCCTACTTAACAGTCCTCCCAAAGATGACAGTGAGAAAGAAGTAATAAACTCAGAATAAGGAAGACAGAAAAGATAAGCCGGTAACGTACAAAGAAATTGAAATTTCTCATAAATAACAAATGCATTCTTGATTTATTGTGTGGTGATATTGTAACAGAGCCTTCACAATGAATGCATAGGATACAAGGAGGGCCTTTATCTTAGCAGAGAACATGATGCCTGCCATTTAAAATCCCACTCTGAAGTGTAGCTTTAACACATTGATGGATACACATTGGAAAGGTAAGTGGCTCTTAGAAATTACCCTGAAATCGTTTATGCTTCAGTAAGCAGCTAGCATCAAAGTTAGTAAATAGTCAGTTACATGATTTGTGCACATATTTCCCGATAGTTAATTTTTTCCCATTGAAGGTATAGATCACCTTGGCTATAAATGCCAGTTTACAGGATTCAATCAAGAGTGCCAGATTAGAATGTCAGGAGTGTGGTGAGAGGGGGAAGAATGAATAGCTCTTCTTTCTCATCACTGTTATTGTTACACAAATGAGTGTCATCACCACTTGAGGTGACTGCCTATAATGAAAGGAGGTTTAAGCAAAAGACTAACTGATTAGCTTTATAGTCATTAGCTTGCAACATTGAGGCAAAACTATCGAAGATTTCCTGGATGCCTTGCACATTTCATTGTGAAGCTTCTTATTAGGCTTATGCAGTTTGTGCACATTTTTTAAATCGAGTATTTAAGATTTATGGACTCCTGTTGAAATGTCTTCTTTTACTAAAGATCTCTGTTCTGTATTTAAATTTGTTTCTAGAAACACCTGAAGCTAAAATGGCTGATAGGATTCTTTTTAAACAGAATATAAAATCGATTCCTGTGTGTGATTTTTCCTGAGTCAAATCTCCTTTCTCTACCTTCATTGTTTTTTTTTGTTGTTGTTGTTGTTTTTCCCCCCTGATAATTGGAGAATTAGTAGGTCGCTGTCAAAGGTGTATGTTGACGTGATTCATTTATAAAGAGTCAATATGGCATAGTGTTAAATAACATGGGCTTTGAAGGCAGGTGGCCTTGGTTTCAATTCTGAGTTTCCCCACTTATTAGTGCTGCCACTTAACTTGCTTCACCTCACTTAATTTGCCTCACTCTCCTTATCTGTGAAATGGGACTAATAATAGTATCCACCCTATTGGACTATTAACCACATGATAAGTGCTTAGGACAGTGGCAGGTTCAATAAATATTTACTAGGACTCCTATTACTGTTGTCGCTGCTTTCCCTAAAACCAGAATTGACCTTGTCATTCCTCTGTGCCAAACCTTCCCACCATTTTCACCTTTCTCCAGGATCAGGGTAGGCACTCCTTGCATAGCCTGCCTCCTCCTCCCGTAGCTTTTGTTCCGCTCCTCACTCCTGTTACACAGACCTCCCTGAAGTGTCTGGAATGTATCACATTCTCAATGGCATTTCTGTATCTTATCACATCACTTGAAGTGTCACACTCCACCACTGAACTAAACAATGGCCCCGGAACACATTCCAACTGCCTTGGGAAGCCCTAGATCAAGCATTTCCTCTTTCTTTCTCTCCAGAGTGGGACTGTTCCTCTCCCCCCGGCAGCTTCATTTCTCTAACTACCTCCATGAAGTTCTCAGTGACACTGGACCTCCAGGACCCAGCACAGTTTAGGTCCTGAACTGATACTGAAAAATGAAATTGTAAAGATATTCAAACTGTGGATCTCTTCTCTGGAACCAACTTGCTTTATTTTAGGAAGCTCTGTAATTGCAGTGTAAAGAGAAGGGTCGTTACTGGAGTTGGCAGAAACACTCCTGGCCTAAGTTCATAAAATGCACTCAACGGAGCAAGATGCCTAGTTACTCAGAGCAATGCATCCCCCGAGCCTCAGAGCCCAATCTCACCCCTAGAGAGGACTGAGGGGACCAGACGTCTTCTATAGACAGAGACTGGGGAAGCATTCACCACCTCCTCCCCATCCTTCTCAACTCGCTGTATACTTCAGATATCTACCTTTTTAACTTCCTGAAGCCAATTGACTTCCAGAATGAGAACTGGTTTCCAGGTGGATACTAATTACTATCAAACGTGATTATTTTAAAGAAGACATCTACCGGTATGTGGCCAGAGGTAACAGATTTAGCTGTGTTAGGGAACGTCTTTAAAAATGAACCCTGTATGGAGGACATAGCTTTGGCACGGTTATTAGCCTCTTATTTTGATAATTTCTTTCTTATGTATGTCTTTATTACTTTCTTTTTTGTTTTTTTTTCCCTCTTCACTGATCAACACACACAAAAATAATATGCTCCTTTTTAAAAATGCCTTTTGAAATCTAATTTGAATGTTTTTGCATTCCTTCTTTCAGCCATTTCTCACAGGATTGTTGGTTTCCCCCACTTCCTGCACAGCCTGTACCTTCCAATTCAAAAGTAAAATCACATACAAATATATTCAGCATACCAGGGTACATATCAATTTCTAATCTAGAGCATGGTAAAAAAGGGGCTCTGATGTCCAGTTGTTAACTTGTAAACTCTTTGTCTGTAATCATGATCCTACGTTCCTTCCCCACAAAAGCACAAGTTCAAAGTGTCAGAACAGATGACTTCATTAATGCGAAAAGTACAGCTCTCCAGCTTGAACATTAAGTGGGCAGTCCTTGTTTATCTGTTGTGCTCACACTTCTCTTGCAGTCATTTTCCTTTGCTCAGCTCCCCGAACCTTACACTGACAGCACGTGTCTGTAGCTATGAATTTGCAGGCTTAGTTTTTCCCCAGCCAACTGGAGGGAAATCCGCGGAGTTACTGACCTGCTGAAAGACCATATGTTTCTGCCTTCTTAGGTGGAAGTCTTCACCACTAAGCACTGGGCTCTGTTTCATCAGCGCTCATGCTGTAGGAAAGGTACTGGCAGGGTAATCGCTCATGGCATTAAAAATTTATGTTGGCCAATGTATCAAGTAGACATTTATTTTTCAGCTGTAAGATGAATGGGGCATTTGAAAAGGAAGAGGAGAGGAAAAACATGGGATTTAATCAGTAAATATCTTTGCGCGTGCTCTTCCTTTTGCCAAGAGGGTTTATTACAAATATTTAATAACCAGTAAAGTCTGAGGACCAACCAATCAGTATAGTCACCAGCTCTTGTTGGACTACTGTGTTGGGAGCCCCCTGCTGTGTTAACTTAGAAGTTTCTGGATCATCGGTAGACCCAGGGTGTCCCACGGGAAAGTTGGGGATACGGAGCAGTAGAGAGAACTGGAGGAGGGAGCCAGTCCTACTCACAAACTTGCGTGGGAGCATTTTAGTATTTTAACAACTTGTAAAATCATTCCTCTGTAGATGACTGCTCATTGGTCCTGTCTCTGCCCACCTCCTTCAGGAATGGAATTGCAGGAGCAGATCAAATGTCACGCTTTGTGTAGAACCTTCCCTAACTCTCCACTGATTCCTACTCGATGTCCCCAGAGCACTGCAACCAGGACTTTATGGGACTTAAAGTTGTATGCTAAGGACCAGAAGATGGTTACATCATGGAGGAGAAGAAAGCATGGCCTCTGAGTGCAGTTTACCTCCCTGGGCTTCATGTGTGCAGTGGAGACATCAAGACTGTTCTGGGCTACATTTCCACAAAGGCAACTAATGAGACAAGGATTTGGATACAAGCATTTGGTAGATGATTCTTACAAACATGTAAGGGGGAAAGGCAAGTGAGGCAAGAAAGGGAAGGGCCAGTACAGAGTGTGGTGATGAACAAGTTATCTGGTGGGCACCAGGTGCTCAGCCCCACCGGAGACTCTGAGAGAGAATCTAGAACAGCCTCAGAACTGTGGCATTTGCTACAGCTGCCATGCCTCACAGGATGAGGGCTGCTCCTGGAACGTTAGCTCCTCAGCACATCTACCTGACAAGGGCCAGAACACACAATTAGGCAGGATGCCCACATGTTGGAGAGGAATCAGCATTTACTGAGCCTGTCCACGAGGGGACCACTGAAGTGGGCTAAGGAGATAAGAGTGGAGCACAGACAACACCTGCTACACACATCTCCTTCACAGAGTGTCAGTGATGATGTGTGCCAAGGAGCTGCCACCATGTCTACCTCCAAAGGGCCTACTCAGTAGAGACCTGGTTAATCATAATTAATATAGGTCGCTTTTTGGTCACATAGAGTGATTGTATGTAGTCACTATGCTGCCTGCGGACTCATTTAACCCTCACAATTAACTTATTTGGTGGGTACAATTTTTATTCCCACTTACGGGTGAGGAACCCAAGAGGCCCAACAACGTTAATGGTCAAGGTTACATAGGTAATAAGTGGGAGTAATTAATAAACCCGGCAGTCTGGCTCCATAGTCCACTGGCTCCATAACCACTGTGTTATAATGCTTCTGTATGAATAAAAGGCAAAAAAAAAAAATGGCTGAAAGATCTTTAGGTTCATATCAATCTTAACTAACTCTAACCCTTACTTTTATTTTGCACTCAGGTGATTTATATGACCTCAGGAACAGACCTTCGGGGTACAGGACTTGACACTTTTCTTAATTTAAACCCAGCCATTTATCTGCAGTATACAATGGATACTGTGCTTGTCACACACTGATGCCATCATTAGTCAAGAGCATTTACTGAACGTTTCCCATGAGCAGTTTTGTTCTCAGAGCTGTTGGAAGTCACAGAGGAAGTGAGGAAGACAGTCTCATTCATCACAGAGTCTAACTGGGTGGTACAGATGCCCGGAATTATCTGCCTAAGTGGCAGAAATGAAAACAAGGCATGCAAAACTCAGCCAGGTCCCTTCAGGTATCAGAGTCAGATTTTCCTTCCTCTATTGCAATGTTTTCCAGGTTCCAGCTGGTGAAAATGAAGATGTAAAGTAACATAATGAGAAAACAAAGTCACAGGTGGAGTATTGAGTGGAAAATGGAAGGGACCCATCTCCCCACTTATGGCAGGGAAAGTGACTTACACATAAACACAACTCAAAGCAATTGGACTCAGGTTGGGATGTGGTTTTAAAACTGTGTTGACAATGACTTAAACACTCTGAGTTTGAACTTTAAAGTGCGAAATTGGACCCATAACATCCACCTCACCAATGTGTTGCAAGGTTAACTAAAAAGCAAACTAGCAAAATGATGGTCCGTAGATGTCATTTTTTCTTTCTTAGCTTGCACTTTGGGAGTAGTAATTCATTGTGAGTATTGCAGACATATACCTGGTGGGGGATAAAATGTGTCAAATGTACAGCCTAGAGTTGTGAGTTCAAACTTTGCCAGATGTTCAGATTACTAGCACAAAACTTGACATGGACATTGCCAGAAGCCACCACTACCTTTGGAATTCTGATTCCAATGAAACAAAATTGTTCAGTGCTAGAGGTAATTCTGATGTAGATGAGATGTGGACTGCACTTTGGAAAAACTGACCCACAATCCATATTTACCTCAGGATCCAAGACTGAGCTGTATACAATTAATATAACGATCAAATCAGTGCTTAACCTTGGAAATACAAAATGCATTTAAAAAGGAGACTCACCTAAAAATGGGAGTGCGTTAGAGTCCAGATTGGTTACCTAGATAGGAGTGGTACAAAAGTGTGTTACCGAGTGGTCGGGCATGAGCAAGAGCATTAGATTATAGGATGCGTAAGTCTTAATACTTTCAAATCAAATTCATCCTTTAATATGATGCAAATGGTAGGGAGCTAGTAATACGGACTTGGAGTTGAATCCCAGATTTGTCAAATAACGGCAACCAGGCCTTGAGCAACTTATTTGGCCTCTCCAGGCCTCAGTTTCCTTAGTTGGGAAAGGAAGAATAATACCCAGCTACCGTGTTTCCCTGAAAATAAGACCTAGCCAGACAATCAGCTCTAATGCATCTTTTGGAGCAAAAATTAAGACCCGGTATTTATATTATATTATATTATATTATATTATATTATATTATACCCAGTCTTATATTATGTAAGACCTGGTATTATATTATATTATATTATATTATATTATATTATATTATATTATATTATATTATATTATGTTATATTATATTATACCCAGTCTTATATTATGTAAGACCTGGTATTATATTATGTTATATTATATTATATTATATTATATTATATTATATTATATTATATTATATTAAGACCCGGTTTTATATTATAGTAAAATAAGACCGGGTCTTATATTAATTTTTGCTCCAAAAGGTGCATTAGAGCTGATTGTTAGGCTAGGTCTTATTTTCGGGGGAACATGGTAGCAGGGTGGTTTTAAGGACAATGATAATTCTTAGCACTGTGTGAGTCCTCAGTGCATTGTATAGTTATTTGGTCTAGGGAACCTGTCTCAGGCAGGAAAAAGGACTCACATCTATCCATGTGAACGCTGAATATGCACAATGCCTATGCCAGGTTCTTAGAGAATACGGAGGAAGCATTCTTAGTGTGGCTGAGCATCTGGTCACAGCCGTGCGAACCACTTGCTATGAACTGCAGAAAACGTTGAAGGCATGAATGCATTTCAGAGACCAAAGCATTTTGCTAATTAGAAATCAATGCTTCACACCATGGCAGGCTAAGTCAGGTCCTATACATCCAGTGAGTTTGATTGAATGTGTCTCAGTACTACAGACTGAGTACTAGACAAAGAACCTGTCACGTGATTGCTTCCAAGTAAACTCACATGGCCTGAAGAAAAGTAGCAGCCTCATTTAACCACAACTAGGAGGAGAAATTGGTATGTGTGTACGTAAACCAAGTCCCATTAAGATGTCAGCGACTTGACTCTACCTGGAGGAACTGAGAAAGGTCAATGGCAAGTCAAACGTGAGGGAGGGCCTGGAGGGAGACAGTGCTCGGAGGGACCAACATGTCCTTAGACAGTCATGAGGCCCCCCCTGAATTAGGAGAAAGCCAGTGATATGGAAGCTTGCAGGATGCCAAGGAAATCATGCGATGCCTAGGT
Source organism: Rhinolophus hipposideros (assembly GCF_964194185.1). Taxonomy (NCBI): domain Eukaryota; kingdom Metazoa; phylum Chordata; class Mammalia; order Chiroptera; family Rhinolophidae; genus Rhinolophus; species Rhinolophus hipposideros. The sequence goes on from NC_138060.1 coordinate 22,561,772, forward strand.
AAACTCCGGGGTACAATTGTGAAAGACCCTCTATACCAAATTAGGGCAAGTGGCTTTTTTTCTGGCAGCAAGTTGACCTAGTTATAGAGGTTTTTGTAGAAGACGTATAAGTGGGGAAAGTGGGAGAATGACTAGCCTTTACTGGTGAGAGGTTATGCGAGGAGCTCTCAGAAGTGTCCTGGGGAAGGGTTGAGACTGTGGTTCCTCTCCTTCTGAGGATTCATGTTCTCTGTTGTGTCATCTGATTTTTTTTTTTTAATAAGTGACATTAAGTGAATTGTACATTGCTTGGGAAGATAAGGGGAAGAACTAACATTTATTTTATGCCTACTGTTTTGTCAGCCTTCCCATTGAAAATTTACTTATATCATCTCTCTCAGTGTCCCCAAAAAACTTGAATATGTATTTTTTGAATTCCCATTTTTCAAATAAAAAAGTGAACAAGAAAATGAATAACATGAATTTTTTTTCACAGCATCTTCATTGACTCATCCACTTATTCAATAGATACTCATTGAGTGCCTACTGTGTGCCAAGCACTATTCTAAATACTGAGGATTCAACCTTGAATTAGAAGAGTAAATTTCTGTTCATGTGGAACATAACATTCAAGTGCAGGACACAGCAATAAACTGGTAAATAAATAAAGAGATAAACATAGGTGCTGTAAGGAAAATAAAATAGCGTGACACAGAGGGATAGTTTGGATTGGCAGGCAAAGTCTCTTTGAGGAAGTGACAGCTGAGTTGACATGGAAGTGACAAAAAGTGAGGCAGACTGAATCAGAGTGGATTTGGTAGAAGGAACAGAAAGCAACAGAGGAATAGAGCCATCACAGAGAGAAGCCCCTGGTGTGTCCTGGGGCCTAAAAACAAGAGTTAGAGGGAGAGGTGATGAGGTTAGTGATTAGTGGTGGACAAGAGCCAGTGAATCTTGGCCTTGGGAAGAGTTTAGGTTTTCTTCAAATGGGAAGCCATTTAAGGATTTTAATTAGGGAAGTGATCTCTCTCTCTCTGTCTCTCTCTCTCTCTCTCTTCTTCCCTCCTTCCCTATATATATGTCAATAGATAGTTCTAGATATATTTTTAGGTTGGTGCAAAAATAATTGTGGTTTAAAAGGTTAAAATAATTGTAAAAACTGCAATTACTTTTGCACCAACCTAATAGTATATGCTTATGTTTATACATGTGTGTGTATATGTATTATATATAAATTATATATGGACTACTTACTGTTATTTAGGAATATTATGAAACACACTAAATAGACATTTAAAAATCTAAGGAGAAAAGAAACATGTTAAATAATTTATTACATTAAAAGTAAAAAACTGCTCTCACTAAAACCTTACTACTAAAACCATTATTAATATTTTAGTGAGAATAATGTAATTGAACAAGCTTTACTATTATATATATGCATATATATGCATATATATATATATATATATATATATATATATATATATGTACTTTCTGATACAAAGATTCAAAGATCTGGCTCTAAAATCAGTTTATTTCCAGAATTGTTTTTGAGTAGTTATCACAGGTAATATCAATACACTGTACATGGAATATGTGGCAATCCTCATAATGTGTGAAGATATGTCTCTTCTAGTGCTCAGAGTTAGAAGAATAGAGTGAACATTACATATTATAAACCTCTGGTTGTGAAGACAGAGGAAGAGAGGCCCAGACAGGGGCACAGCTCATACATGCTCCAGTCATTCCTTCATTCAGTTATTTACCAAGCACTATTCTCAGAATTGGGATGCAGTAGGAACAAAACAGAAAAAAAAAACCCAGAACTCTCAGAATGTTTGTACCATTTCCTTATACTCTACTTTTCTGATCTCTAATGCTGGGGAATTTAGGATTACATAGAGCCTTCTAAGCTCTGTGATGAGGCCTCTGAAATGGCCCCAAGTGCTCCTCAACCTCCTGGAGTCATGCTCTTGTGTAGTCCCCTCCCAGTGCTTCAGTCAAAGCAAAGTGACTCACGTCTAACGGATGAAATGGACAAGGGCAGTGGGTTGTCCATTTCTGAGGTGAGGTTGCGAATAGAGACTGTGTCATCTGTCTTGGGTGCCCTCTCTCACTCTCTCTCTTGCGTCCTCTGAGAGACGTGAGCTGCTAGGCTGTGAGTTGCATTCTGAAGACACCCACAGGGAAAGGAGCTGAGGCCTCCCACTGACACCCAGGAAAAAGGCCCTTCATCCAGTAGCCATGGGAAATTTCAGCCTGCCAACAACCATCTAGTGAGCTTGGAAGTGGACTTTCCCTTTTGAGTCTTGAGAGGAGACTCAGTTTCAGTTGACATCTTGGCTGTAGCAATGGAAGGGACTCTGAGCTGGGGACCCAGGAAGCTGTGAAGCTGTGTTGTGATTTCTAAAGCACAGAATATGTGAGAAAATAAATGTTTGTTGTTTTAAGTCAATAAGTGTTACGATAATTTGCTACACAGCAGTAGATAACTAATAGACCTCTTTTTCTTTAGGTTCAGCTTTTGTTTGTTTGTTTTTCTTTAGCTTACACACTCTCAGGAGGTTGGAACTTATCAATTAAATGTGCCATAATGAGCTTCTCAACTCACCTACTAAGAGTGCCCTGGGCACATCGATTAGATACATCTAGTTGGGGAAGTGTGTAGTATTGAAGGATGAAGGAGCTATGTTATAAGACAACCAGTCCTCAGCTCTAAGATCACCAGTCCTGGGAGAGGGATCTGTTCATAATAGCTTGATGTATCTTTGTTTGTACATACCATTTACTTTTTGAATAAGGCTGAAAAAAATAATTTCAAGAAATTTAAACACAAACTATTTTAAATTAAAACCCGAAGCAAGGATAAACATCAAATTACCCCAAGATATCAGAAATTATTTAAGAAAGTTTAAGAATTGTTGATTGTTTTAATAAATATGATACTAGCCCTTGTTTCCCCAGAGAGCCTTTTTGCTGTTTTAATTTTTGCTTTTTCAGAGATTATAGAAAATACATTATTTAGTAGTCATTTGATATCACTGTCTCTTGGCACAACACTAAGAGAACTTTGGGTGTCACTGTATAGGAACTTAATGGCACAGATTATTAACTCGGGTTCTCAGACTCTGCCCCCATGTAAGAATGAGGCTGAAAACTGGAAGTACTTAAATATTTTTTTCTCTCCAGCAATTCACAAGTAGGTATAAGTAGAAGCTATAATTTGCAGTGCCTTTAATATGTTAATACATTAAGTGAATGTATAAGTAAGTATACATAGGTGTATATAAACGGGTACAGTATATGTGATCAAATCCTCCGGAAATAGGCACCGAATCTCATAGAAGTTGAATATGCTTTAAAGTTATTAAGAGAGTCCAAGGACTGGGCAGAATGTGGTTCTTAAATTCTGTTTCTTGAACTGACTCTGATCTAAGAATATCTTTCATTTTGCTCTAAGGAAGTACACGTAAAATACGAGACTTCATAAGTTTAAATTTATCTGAAAACCTTTATTATGGGATATTTTTTCCTGTTTTATTTGTGTGTATTTAAATATTCTTCCTTTTTAAGTGATGATGACGATGATCGTGGTGGTGGTGGTGGTGGTGGTGATGGTAAAAGTAGGAAGCTTCTTTTTTATTTTTCTGTCCTTAACAAAATTAAAAGATGGTTGTCTTATTTTAGGCTCCTCTCCCCACTGCTTGTTGTTGTTTTACATTCTGGAAACCACTGATCTAGAAAGATCTTTATTTTTTTTCTACTGGAAGAAGGTGCTACATTGTAGACAAATGGAATTAGAATTCATATCACTGCTCACATAGATGGAGACAGAGTGGCAGTCTCACTCATACTAATGTGCATTGTTTCTGTGATTTATCCAAATTCGTGAGGTGAAATATATCAGAGTTGTCTCTCTGTGTGTGTTTCCCTATAATATAATATTTTAAATGATACACACACACACACACACACACAAACACACACACGATCAGCAATAACTGCAACAACTACTAATGATTGTTAACCATTATCAGTCATGTACCTTCTATAGGTGTTGCTTCCAGTACTTTACCTGCTTCAACTAATTTAACAACACTTTTATGAAGTAGCTATTAATACTATCTCCACAGGGTTAAAGAGTCTCCACAGATATATTTTTGAAACTTGTCTGACTAGAAGTCCATAGTAAGAAACACATTTTACATCACAACCCAAAGACACACACACACACACACACACACACACACACACACACACACACAAAGAAAAGTGCTTTGTATTCTATTTAATTTTTTGAAAGATATTGGTTGTGAATGAATAAATGATACCCCTTCCCTTCTCTCCTTTTTTTTTTCTTTATATAACTTAATTTATTTCACTTTGCATAATGTAATTTAACATCCACAGCAACCTTTTAATGTACATGTTGTTATTTTATAAATGTAGCTCAGAGAATTGATTTAACTCTTACATTAGTACAGCTAATAGGAGGCAGAGTCAATATCTGAAGCAGGTGTGTCAGTTTCTAAACACTAGTTCTCCGCACTCTGCATCCTAAAGCTGTGGCACACATGACCTCTGTCTATCAGGCTGATTCTCCAGGTGACTGTGTAGCCTGCTGCGCATTGTTCCTGTGACTTAGGTAGAATGCATAGTAGCACTAGAATTATTTGATTGTATGTTTATGTATATTATAATTAATTTGATATATAGTAATATATATTATTCCCCATAATACAATATGATAAATTCTATTTTATGCACATACATAGACCTACACACATATTCTGTATAGTACTAATGGGGGGAAATGATGAAAAATATGCTAAAATCCATCCAAATCAAGATTCCCAAATGATTATGACAAAAAGAGATATCGATTGAACAATAAAAAAATGGTTTATATAACTAATAAGCAGCCATCTTAAATTTAATATATACAGGTTATATAAAATATAATGAAAATGCGATGAGAGTTACAGCGGTACCTCGGTTTTCGAATGTAATCTGTTCTGGAAGATTGTTCGTGTTCTGAAACGTTTGAAAACCGAGGTATTTTTTCCCCATAGAAAGTAACGCAAAACGGATTAATCCATTCCAGAGCTTTAAAATCAACCCCTAAAACTGCAAATTTAGCATGAATTTTACTATCTAATGCTACCATAGATCCATAAGATTTACGGCGTTTGTAAACCGAAATGTTTGTCAACGGAGACGTTCGAAAACCGAGGTACCACTGTATTTATTCTTTTTTATGATTATTATTATTTCAAGTGTACAGAACAACACAATGATTAGACATTTACATACCTTACCAAGTGACAACCCCAACAATTCTACCCCCCATCTGATACTGTACATAGTTATTACAATACCATTGTTATGCTGTAGTTTACATCTCCTGACTATATTTCTATCTTTTTAATTGTAGTTGACATTCAATATTATTTTGTATTTGGTTCAGGTGGTTAGGCATTTATATAATTTATAAAGTAATCCCCCCAATAAGTCTAGTGCCCATCTAATACCATACATTGTTTTTACAGCATTAGTGACTATATATCCCATACTGCATTTCACATCCCCATCACTGTTTTGTGACTATCAATTTGTACTTATATAGTTAGGTGCTCCTGTGTTGGGTGCATAGATGTTTACTAGGGTGATGTCCTCTTATTGAATCGATCTCTTCATTATTATGCAATGTCCTTCTTTGTCTCTTAGTATAGTCTTCATTTTAAAGTTTATGTTGTCTGATGTAAGTATTGCTACCCCAGATTTTTTCTCATTTCCATTTGTGTGAAGTATCTTTTTCCATCCTTTTATTTTCAATCTATGTGTCTTTCGATCTGAGGTGGGTCTTTTGTAGACAGCATGTACATGGTTCTTGTTTTTTGTATCCATTCAGCGACTCTATGTCTTTTGAGAGGAGCATCTAACCCATTGAGATTTAAAGTGATTATTGATAGGTACATAGTTATTACCATTTTATTATTCATACTTTTGATCCTGGTTTGTTTATTTTATCCTTTCTTTTGCTTAAAGAAGTCCTGTTAACATTTTTGTAGTACTGGCTTGGTGGTAATGAATTCCTTTAGCTTTTCCTTGTCTGGGAAGCTCTTTATCTCTCCTTCAATGTTAAAGAATAGCTTTGCTGAGTAGAGTAGTCTTTGTTGTAGACCCTTATTTTTGACCATTATTTTGAATATTTCCTGTCACTCCCTTCTGGCCTGCAAAGTTTCTGTTGAGAAATTTACTGATAGTCTTACAGAAGCTCCCTTGAAAGTAACTAATTATCTGTCTCATGCTGCTTTTAGGATTTTCTCTCTGTCTTTAACCTTTGCCATTTTAATTATGATGTGTCTTGGTGTGTGCTTGTTTGGGTTCATCTTGCTTGGGGCTCTCTTGTTTAGTGCTTCCTGAGCTTGTATGTCTATTTTCTTCACCAGGTTAGAGAAGTTTTCAGTCATTATTTCTTCAAATAGGTTCTCAATTCCTTGTTCCCTCTCTTCTCCTTCTCGTACTCCTATCATGTGACTGTTGTTATGCTTGATGTTATCCAACAGGTCCCTTAAATTATCTTCAATTTTTTTTTAATGTATTCTTTGTTGTTGTTATTGTTGTTGTTGTTGTTGTTCCAGCTGGGTGTGGGCCTAGAACCCTTCCCTCTTCCGTGGGAGACTTGCACCACTGATGGTGTCCCTCTTTTCTGTATTTATTTATTTTTTTCTGAACATTTTCTTTCCCAATGTGTTTACCTTGGGGTCACATAATTATTTTTCACTTAAACTTCACTTAAAAGTAACATTCTAGTACAGAAATTTGATGATGTAGTGCAAAACACAGTATACGCACAGAGCACTGTGAAATATGTGGAAGTAGTGAAGAGTCAGATGAACTGGAGAGTCAGAAATTTCTCCCTCTTTAAGCCTCCCCCTTGGCATACACAAGCTACATTTTGAGTTCATCCAAATGTGGCGTGTAATTCAAATTTTCTCCATGTAATATTCTTTAACTAGAAATTGACTTGTTTTTGAAATGAGTGGATTTGTCTTAGCTTGAAGCTATAATATTCAAATATCATTTGTAGCATATTCATTTAGTGGGTTGTGGGTAAAAAAATTAACCCTTTTCAAAACCCACTTCAAAAGAAGATATAGTTTTAAATGTGGTATTAATAATTGTTGAAATTGAGTCTTTTATACATGGGAGTACCTTAGACTAGTTTTGTTTATGTTTGTAAAGTCTCACTTAAAATGTTTTTTAAAGATCACAATACCCGAAGTTGCTACACATATCGTAAGACTCAATATGTTTTCCTGATAGATGTATAAAGTATGGGCAGGCATTTCAGATATTAATTTGGCAATGTGTTTTCAAAATGAGCAGGTGCTGTGATAGCCTACTTCTAGTCACCTGAGGAAGGTGTAGTGGGCATGGGAGTTGAATTTGGACACCATCTTCTCTCATAATCACCATTAAGACCTTCAGCAAATAATTTTCTCCTTGAATCTGTTCCTTCATTTGAAAAGAAAGCATGAAAACATCAGATGCAGTGTTTAGTACTTGACATCAAATGATAAGCAGCCTTTTATAAAATCTATAATTTATGCCCCTTTTTCCAGAAAACTTCTTGCATTGCTCTGGTCGCGCTAGCCAGGACCCTGACACTAAGACGGTGACAGTGGGGAACACAGACACATGCTCTCTCTCCCTCTCTCTCTCTCTCTCTCTCTCTCTCTCTCTCTCTCTCTCTCTCTCTCTCTCTCTCTCTTTCTTTTTTCAATTAAAGTTTCTTTAACTTGTTGATATGATTGATTGCACTGATTGCTTTCCTAATATTGAACCATCCTTGCATACCTAGGAGAGATCCCATTTAGTTATGTTGTATAATTATTTTTATACATTGTTAGATTTTGTTTGCTAATATTTTGTTGTGGACTTTCATCAAATAAGAGATTGTTCTGTGGTTTTCTTTTCATGCACTGTCTTTGCAGGATTTTGATATCAGAGCAACACTGCCTTCATAAAATGACTTAGGAAGTATTTCCTTCCCTTGATTTCAAGAAGAGATTAGATAATACTGCTGTTAATTCTTGTTTATATGTTTGATAGATTGTTCAGTGAAGCCATCTGGGCCTGGATTTCTTTTTTAGGAGATTTTGAATTACAGATTTATTTGATGGCTATAGGACTCTTCAGACTGTTTATTTCATTTTTATTGAGTTTAAGTAGTTTATAGTGTTCAAGGAATTGGTCTGTTTCTTTTAAGTAGCTGAATTTAGGAATACAAAGTTGTTAGTTATATTTACTTATTGTTTTAATGACCACAGGATCTGTAGTAATATATCTTATTTAATTCCTGATGTTGGAGATTTGTGTCTTCCCTTTATTTTCATCAGTTTTGCCAAAATTTAATCAATTTTATTGAGTTTTTGAAGAGGCAGATTTTTGTTTCATTGATTTTTTTCCCTATAGAGTTCCTGTTTTCAATGTCAATAATTTCTGCTCTTATCTGGTTATTTTCTTCCTTCTGCTTGCTTTACGTTTATTTTGTTCTTCTAATTTTGGGAAGAAGGAACTTAAGTTATTAATTTGTGAACTTTCCTCATTTCTCAAGTAATAGTGTTATTGATTCCTTTCTTAGCAGTATTTTAAGTGGTATGCTTCACAAATTTTGATATGTGATGTTTATGTCCATTCACTTCTATGATACTTTATTATTTTTTCTTTTTTAACCCATGAATTATTTAAAATGTGTTGTTGAAATTTTACATATTTAGGGATTTTTCTGTTGTCTTTCTGTTATTTATTTCTAATTTTATTTCACTGATGTTTAGATCACAGTGTATGATTTCAATTCCTTTAAATTATATAAACTTTATTTTATGGTCCAAGATATGATCTATCTTGGTGAATGTTCTGGGGGCACTTGAAAAAACAATGTGTATTTTTCTATTGTTGGAAGGAGAGTTCTATTTATGTCAATTGGATCCTGCTGGTTGACTATGTTGTTCATGTCTTCAATACTCTTGCTGATTTTCTGTCTAGTTGTTTAACCACTTGCTGAAAATGGATTGTTGAAGTCCCCAGCTATAATTGTGGATTTGTCTATAACATTTTTCAGCTCTATCAGTTTTTGTTTCATGTATTTTGAGTCTCTGTTTATTGGTGAGTACATATTTAAGATCATTATGTCTTCCTGATGGATTGATCTTTCTATCATTATTGTAACATTCTTTGTCTCTAGTAGTTATTTTTGCTTTGAAATCTACTTTATCAGATATTAATATAGCCATTTCTACTACTTTTTAAAAAAATCAATATTTGCCTGATATCTTTCCCCATCCTTTTACTTTTTACCTACCTTTGTAGTTAAATTTGAAGTGAATTTCTTTTAAGCTGCATATAGTTTGGAGAACTAATATATATATATATATATATATATATATATATATACACACGTGTATATATATATATATATATATACACACACACACATATATATACATATATACATATAGATATATATACATATATATACATATATTTACACACACACATATACATATATAAATATACATATATACATATATATGTATATATATGTGTATATATATATATATATATATATATATATATATATTCCATTCAATTCTCCCAAACTCTGTCTTTTGATTGGCATATTTAGACCATTTACATTTAGGGTAATTATTGATGTATTATTACTTCACTCTACCATTTCATTACTTGTTTTATGTTTGTTTTCTCTGGTTGTTGTTCTTCTGTTCTTTTCTTGTATTGTTTTGGGTTACTTAAACATATTTTTAGTTATTGCATTGTTGAATGTATCTATATATTTTCATAGTAGTTGTTTAGGTTATTACAATATATATACATGACTTGTAACAGTTTGCTGGAATCAACAATTTACCACTTTGAGTAAAGTTTATAAACCTTATTTCCGTTTAGGTCTCTTTACCTTCCCCCTTTTAAATATCATTGTCTTGGGTATCATGCACTGTTAGACTTTTTGTTTCATTTATCAAATATGATTTATGAAACATGTGAGGAAAATTATAGATTATTGCATTTACCTATGTTTCTACTGTTTCTTCTTTCCTAATGCTCCAAGAATTCTTTATAATTTCCTTTTTGTTTGAAGAACTTCCCTTCAAAGGAGATCTACTGGCAACAAATTATCTTTGTTTTGCTTCATCTGGGAAAATTTCTATGTTTCTTTCATTCCTAAAGGTCCATTCACTGGAAATGGAATTTACAGTGGACAGTTTTCTTTCAGCATTTCAAAAGTAATGTCCTTCTGGACTTCACAATTTCCATGTGAAATTTACTGTCATTCAAATTGGTATCCTCTTATAGGTAAGCAGCTTTCAAGACTTTTTCTTTGTGTTTAATGATCAGAAATTTAATTATAACGAGTCTTGGTGTGCATTTTTTTGGAGGTTTATTGAATGAGGGGTCAGTACAACTCTTGGAAACTGCAGGCTTGTATCTTTCATCAAAATTGGGATAATTTCAACCATTATTTATTCTAATGCTCTTAACCTTACTTTCTTTTTCCCCTCCATCTGAGACTCTGAAAATATACACATCGGATCTCTTGTTATTATCCCACAGGTGACTGAGGCTCTGTTCATTTTTTTTGTTAGTCTACTGTCCATCTGTTGTTCAAATGGAGTAAATTCTATTGGTATGTCTTCATGTTTACTGGTTCTATCCTCTCTCATCTCTACTCTTTTCCTGAGCTCATCCAGTGAGTTTTCTTTTTAACTGGTATTATTATAATAGTTAGTTCTATTTTTTCCTGTTTGGGTATTTTTTATAGCTTACTATTTTTTCTTATTGAAATTATTTTTTTTATTTTTTTATTTCAAGACAATGTATAATTAATTGTTGAAATTTTTATGGTGGCGGCTTTAAAATCTTTGCCAGATAATTCCAACATCTATTAATAAGTCATCTCAGAGTTGGCATAGTTGGCTGTCTTTTCTCTTTTAAGTTGTGTTTTTCTTGATTCTTGGCATGAGGAGTGATTTTTACTTGTATCCTGAACATTTTGTTTATTGTAGTTTGTTTATTGTATTGAGACTCTGAGTTCTACCTGAATCTTTTATTTTGGCAGGCAGGTATTTATTGTGTTAAGGTTTAGCATGTGGGTTTCTGCCCGCTTTTGTGAACTGCAGTTCCAATTGCAGTTTAATTTTTGCAGTCTTTTTAGTTTTACTTTGATCTTCTTGGTTTATCAGGTGCTGTTTGGTGATCCATTGGTCCCTGGTGGTGCTGCCAAAGGGAGCAGAAGAGGTTTACCCAGGCCAGGGTCCCAGGTGCATTGGTGGAGGAGGGCTGTGGTAAGATCTTCACACTGCTCCCACCTCCTCCTGGTTTCTTGGGTCTGCAGGGACGAAGAAAGTCCTTGAACCAGGCTACCTGTTATAGCTGGATCCCTCCCTTACCCATTCCAGTGTCTCTGGTTGGGGGGAAATAGTCTCAGGCTCATAGGGGCAAATAACCTTCCTGGACCAAACCCTAGCTACAGCTGAGACCCTCTTGCTGGCTTAGTCTTTCCTACCCATATCAGTATCTCTGACATTTTCTCTACTACTAAAATATCTCCTGTGCCAGTGGTATTGGGCTCACCTGATATTATCAGAGGCACTCTTGTTTTCTCAGAAGGAGTAATAAACCTACCTGAACTTCCTCTTTTGCTAACATGAGTCAGGAAATGCTGGGTCTGGGCCACCTTTGATTAGATAGCGGGTACGAGATGCTGTGCACTGTGCTGTTCCTCTTGTCCTGGGCTTCCCAAACTATATCACTACCTTCTTACCACCTTTCAGAGTTCTCTGCCGATTGTCTCTTGTGCAAGTTTCAGAGTAGATAGTTGTGCTTAGTGAGAAAAAGCAAGGAAAATGGGTCTGTGAGCTTGTACAGAGATGAAGTACAAAGGCATTTTTATTGCCACATTTTCTTATATTAAGTAATATCCAAATGTTTATTATGAAGCTCATCTTGCACATCTCTTATCAGGGGGCAATATGGAGCTTCTGGGGCAGAGACTTATAGGTACTTTGGGGTCAGACCCTTAATCATGAACTCAGAGGTTAGTGCTACCAAAGTGTTTCCCCACAGATCACTTATTAACCAGAATAGGAAAAACAGTACCCAGTGGATACCTCCATCAACATTTTGACTGATTATTAATATCATCAACAAATAAGGTAGACACCCTGAGACTCTTGACATGACACAATCAGAAGAGATATATCATCTGTGTAGTATTCCAGTCAGGAATGCTTAACCAGAATATCACCATGAGAAAATATCAGAAACACTGAAAATGAGGGACATCTATTTAAAAAAAAACTGGCTCATATTCTTGAAAAAATGACAATGTCATGAAAGACCTCACTGTTAAATTTCCTGATTTGATAACTTTACTGTGGTTATGTAAGAGAATGTCTTCATGCTTAAGAAATACACACCGAAATATAAACACACACACGTATACACACAAACACATAGACTAAGAGAGAGGATGTAATAAAAAAATGTGGCAAAAATGTTAAAACTTGGTGAAAGATTATAGGAAGTTTCCTAGATTGTTCTTGCAACTTTTACATAAGTTTGATAGTGTAGTATGAAATTCTTTCAGTCCTGTGTGGGATTTATATCACTTCAATAGATAAACAATGAGATGCTTCAGAGGTGTTTAGACACACAAGGCCATAAGTTAAAAAATAAAAATAAACACAAATAAATACAGCAAGGTTTCTCACCACGTATTGGAAACCACATATATGTCTCTCATGACACACGAACCCACCTGGTAGGATCTGTTATGCCTCACGAATACCTCCTTCTTCCAAATTGATTTCAATCCTAGATTCCTCTCTATGCAACCACTGTCTCTACCTATGGTATGATTTCAGTTATTGGCTAAATTTATCTTTTTCTCTGGAGTCACGGTTTCTAGCAGATTACATGGTAGTACTTTAAGTTCACAAAACATGCCCACATGTTCCATCTCATGTAATTTTCTTTTGTGTCCCTTTAAAGAAGAGATGGAAGACTTGGGTGTTTAGTATATTTATGAGCCTTCTGCATACAGTTAAAAGGAGATAATCTTACTTCAAAGAGATATCTCTTGTGTCTCTAAAGAAAGAGCATAGGTTTGAAATCAGTCACTGAATCCTAGATTTAAATTCCGTCTTTTCCATTTATCAGCTCTCTGGCCTGGGCAAGGGTTCAACCTGTCTGAACCTCAGTTTTCTCATGTACACAATGCAAATACAAATGCCCTCATCATAGGGTGATTGTAAGAGCTAAAGATAACATATTTAAAATTATGAATATGTTGGGGACTCAATAAATAGTATTAATAATAAATAATATCAGTATTATTGGCTCTTCTTTCAGTCAGGCTGATCCTTTGGAAAGAGTCAGTAAAGAAATGGAGGTCTTTGTTTGAGAACCTCTTCTAATTCCATTAGTCCCCGATTTTCTCAGGCTGTTCATCATCTGGATTCCTGGATTCCTTATCCTCTCTCCCAAGGCACACAAAATAGCCTTTTGATACTCTATACTTTACTTGGGGAAAATATTTCCATTGGTATTTCCCCCCAATAAATCTTGTCCCTCTTATTATCTAGGTCCCCATAGGTAATTGCTTGTTCTTTAGAAAAATTAATGTACAAAAATGATTTAATGGATTACCTCTCCAAAGGGGCAATGTCTTTACCCTAGAGAGTGTGGAGTGTGGACAATGATTTTTGTTGGACATTATTTTATAAGTTAATTGTGCCATGTAGCTAACACTCAACTTATAAGTAGACATGGTCCTTGTTCACAATTGTCATTAAGAAGCATGTGTGCTTTTCTTGTTAAGCAAAATAGCTTAGCTGAGTTTTTGTGTTTGAATTGGAAGTGTGGGCTCTGAGATCTTACTGCCTGGGTTCGAACCCTGCCCTGCCATTCCATAGTTGGTTGAGTTAGGTTGGTGGACATATGAGCATTTAATGACTCGGTTACATAAAGCACTTTGCACAGTGTGTGGCCTGCAGTCCATCAAGGGTTGTTCTTTCGTCTGAACTCCATTTATAAAACTATGTAGAAGGCATTTGAGATATTATCAAATTCAGTGGTTTTCGAACTTTTTCCTCTTAGCAAGAAGCCAGTGCTCCTAAAAATAAAAATAAAAATAATAATAATAATAAAATATAGTTCACAGATTTCCAATGTAAGAAAGACAGCTGTTCAGCTTGACATAGAGAGGAGCAGGCCAGAGCCCTTCCCTGTCTGGCTACCTTGGCTCTCTCCTTCCAGTGGGCTGGCAATAGGATCGCTTTGATCTGGGTATCGGCTACTGGTGTAGGACAAATCATGGAAAAACAGTCAGTGGAAACAGTAACAGTCACTGATTTTGCCCCTGAATCTGAGGTTGAGTAGGCCCAGTGAGGCAGTTCTTATTCAGATTCTGTCATGATTACAGTCAGGTGGTGGATGGGCAGGGAGGTGTTGAAGGTTTTTTGTTCTATGTCTGGATCTGGGCTGGAAGAGCTGGGGCACCTCGGGCATCTTGCACTCTCTGGGATATGGTCTTTCTACATGACAGCCTCAAGATCTCTGAGCTTCTTAAATAGCACCCGAAGGGTGCCAGAGATAGAATCTCACCAGGAATTAGCAGAAGCGGCAGGTCTTGTATAACCTAGCCTCAGGAATCGCCTGGAGAGCCCACAATGTTCTCTCTTCCTCCAAGACATAAAGACATGCCCAGTTTCAAAGGAAGATGGCACAGGGGCTGCCTCTTGATGGTCAATGAATTTGCAGACCTGTTTTAAACCTCCATACTCTGTAGTCTAGAGATGATTTTTTGAAGATCCCTGATAAGTAAATCTCTTTATACTCTCATGTATATAATGATGATAATGCTGCTGACATCCATAAAAGCTAGTATTTAATGAAATCACTCTCTAGAAAGCACTGCTTTAAACACTGAACATATCAAGTGTTACAAAAGCCTGTGAGAGTAGATGGATATTTTCAAATGAAGAAACGAAGTCAGA
This sequence comes from Rhinolophus hipposideros, assembly GCF_964194185.1. NCBI lineage: Eukaryota > Metazoa > Chordata > Mammalia > Chiroptera > Rhinolophidae > Rhinolophus > Rhinolophus hipposideros. The sequence continues at coordinate 22,576,840 of NC_138060.1, forward strand.
GTAAGATTGCTGAAGATTACACAGATAGTAAGGGCAGAGTTAGGAATTAAAGCACAACTTCTGACCATTCCCAAAGTAAAAGTGCTGAGGCTGGGAAAGCAGAGATTCAGCCAGGAGTAGATAGTTTAATTGGAGATGTGGGCCTGGACACCATATTTTGTCACTTCCCTACACCATTTGCCCTTTCGTTTCTGACTCTCACATTATGCCTTATGAGCTATTTTTACAAACCTGTTTTGACAAATTAGGGTAAGGTGTTCTCTTGAATTCATTATGAAGCTCATATGAACTCTTGTGTCTTTGGTTTGAAGACTCCTTTTGGTCCACTATATATTAAATATTCTGTGGCATCCAATGCATATTATTCATAAATCAGCTGTCATCTGATTTGGAAAGAAATTGTTTTTATTTTGAGATAGATTGAAGGTGTCATCCCCTTTGATGGTAATAGGAGTTTGGAGTTGGAGTTTACTTCACTATGCAGTGCCCTAAGCGCTAGCTTTCCTTATTTGGAATTCCAAATGCAGCCTTGCTGCCAGAGGGCGAGTTTTCTTCAACTAGTCTGCAGGAAAATATCTTGAGGGAGAACTGAATCTGCTCTTAGTCAACCAATCATATCCTAAGGGTTTAGCTGTCCAGATGCCAGGAGGGAAATTCATTTGATAAAGGGTGTTGATTAAATTGGTCTAACTCATAGATACTTCGAATTCAACTGTGATGGATTTGATTATTGTGTATCATGTCCTCTTTCCTGTCCCTCACCTCTTTGGGCAGATATACTTCCCTTCCTCTCTGACTTGGGTTGGGCCATGTGACTTGCTTTGGTCGATGAACTGTTAAGAAGCGTGACTGGAACAGAGGCATGGTTTGGCTTATACCTATACTCCTGGCATTCACAATGAGAAAAACATACCTTATGGAGGCATTGGTACAAGAAGGATGAGAAAAACATGGATTAGTCTCAGACTCAACCTGTGGCATACATCCAAGTCCAGCCATCCCACTTCATGAAGTGAACTTGCCCAGCTAACTCCAACCTACCTTAACCAAATCAGTGAATCAGCAGATCTGTGAGAGTGAGAACTGTATGCCCTCGTAAGCCGCTAAGGATTTTAGGCTTTTGTTTCACAACATTAATGAAACAAAAGATAACTAAAGTAACAACTAATATTTATTGACTCTATAGTTGTGATATTGTGATTTATAATAAGAAATGTGTCGAGATCACTTGCTGGCGGGTTGTGAAAGGATTCACGAGGCACAAAGGAATAGAAGTTAGAAAGTTTATTTAAGAAGAGAAACACCAGCAGAGGATTTGCCAGGGGCAGAGTCTAGAGTAGATAGCTGTACTGAGTTTCTGTTTAGCTGGGGTTTTATTCTTTTCTAACCATGATGTAATTTGTTTTGGCCTGTAATGGAATCTTTTGTTGTATTCAGCTTTGTCCACTGGGGTGGGGGAAGATGTGGTTAAACTTGTTATCATAAAATTTGTTGTGTAATCTTAAGTTGGAGCCCCACCCCATCCCCTCACCCCCGGGAATCAACCTGCTGCCCCCTCTGAGGCTAGTTCCTATTTACCCAGACCTGTCTTATCAATATATGTATGGTCTTTAGTTGTTTCTGGTACAGGACTCCTAAAATCCTTAGGAGTAATTTCCTAAGTGATAATAAAGTGACATGGATCCCACCTAAGGATGGGGACTGATTGTCAGTAGAGCCAATCAAGTTATTAAAGAGTTGGAACTTTCAGTCCAACTCTCCAACCTCCAGGGAGATGAGAGGGGTTGGAGATTGAGTTCAGTCACCAATCACCAATGATTTAATCAATAGTGAGTATGTAATGAAGCTGCCATACAAACTCAACAGAAAGCTTCCAGGTTGGTGAACACTGTCTGAGTGGCACCCTCAGAGAAGGCTTGGAAACTTCCAGCCCTTTCCCTGTACCTTTCCCCATACATCTCTTCCATCTTGCTGTTCCTGGGTTATGTCCTTTTATTTAAAAAAGTAATACAGTAAGTAAAATGTTTCTCTGAGTTCTGTGAGCTGCTCTAGCAAATTAATTGACCCTGGGAAAGGTAATGGGAACTTCTCTGATCTATAATGGTTTACTCAGAAGCACCAGTGACTATCTGCACTTGTTATTGGCCTCTGAAGGTGGTGGGGGAGACAGTTTTGTGGGAGTGAGGGCTTAACCTCTGAATTCTGGTACTTTCTCAAGGTACACAGTGTCACAGTTGAGCAGAGTTGTAGGACACCAAGCTGGTGTCACAGAATTGGTTTGTGGTGTGAGAAAAAATCCTACACATTGAAATTGGTATGTCAGAAACCTATGAATATTGACTGTTCTAAAATTATTTTTTTAAGTACCTAAGATGTGGTATCAGGCGCTGTCAAAGCACATTTTGTGCACTTTTAATTCTAAAACAAGCCTATAAAGTGGATAATATTATCTCCATTTTAGAATCTTAGAGACTTTGCCTTAGATGAAAATGATTAAAATAATTCATTAAAACTTACCTTTTGAACAAGACACCAAAATGGACTTTGGAAATCCTTATTAAGTTCAGAAAAGCACACATTTCTGAAATGCAGCGAGAAAACGGACTTCTGCTTTTTAAGAACAGATCTTGGCAAAAATCAGGCTGGAAACCACTCTCCTAGGCAAAGCAGGTATGAGCAATGATTAAAGTTGCCGTTTGTTGAGTACTTGTGTCAGACTCTATGCTTTGATCATATCAGTTATTGGGCAATAGCCATCTGAGGTTGCTATGTTTATTTCCCTATATTAACAACTGAAGTTCAAGAGGTTAAGTGATCTACTTAAAGTCACATAGTTTGTAGGTGACTAAACAGTGCCTGACTTCTTACCTACTATATTAAACCACCTACGATAAGTACCAATTTCTTTACTACGTGATTTATCCCCTCATTCACAACCATTATCTTTGTAGAGAAATTATGTTTCATGTTTGAGTGGTTTTAACAATTTTTACAATTGTTTCTTGAACAAATATTTATTGAGAATATAATATGTCCCAGGCACTGCTCAGTGCAATGGAACTGAATAATTGGAATAAGCTGGGTAACAGAAAACCTAGATTCCATTACCATATGACCACAGATCGTAAAGGTAGGATGGGCTTCATGTGCAATTTACATTGAGCTTTCTAGTCTGTGGAACTTGTCCCCTCATTTAATGGACAATGTAGCATGACATAGTGGAAAAGAGCACTTGGCTTCAGGGTTAAACAAAATTGGACATAAATTCTGGCTTTACCGCATGCTACATAAGAGCTTGGGCAAGCTATGTCACTTTGCTAAACCGCACTATCTTTACCCATACAATCTTAAGTGTAGAGTTGAACTCAAATTGTTGCAGAGAGAGTCAAGAGTTAAAGGGCCCTTAGCTCAATGATCCCACTAAACATTTGATAAATCATATAGTATAATAACAATCACTATTATTTTATAAGGAATTATCTTCAGTCCACTTACCATCTGGTTCATTCTCGTTTGGATATATTCTCATTTAAAGGCATTACTCTTAAAAGCACTGCAGAATTGAACATGTTCTAGTTGACTTTCAACACTAATTGGGTGTACACAAAAGATTAATTAAGTCTGTTCCCCTCCCTGGGCCTCAGTGCCTTGACATTAATATAAGACATTTGGATTGGATCAACTTTTGACTCCTTGTAGATAGATATAAAACAAAGCAAAGCCAACTAAGAAACCTAATGCAGGGGCCAGCCCAGTGGCTCAGGCGGTTGGAGCTCCGTCCTCCTAGCTCTGGGGGCTGCCGGTTCGATTCCCACATGGGCCAGTGAGCTCTCAATCACAATGTTGCCAGTTCAACATCTCGAGTCCCGCAAAGGATAGTGGGCTGCGCCCCCTGCAACTAAGATTGAACATGGCACCTTGAGCTGAGCTGCCGCTGAGCTCCCAGCTGGCTCAGTTGGTTAGAACGTGTCCTCTCAACCACAAGGTTGCAGGTTCGACTCCTGCGAGAGATGGTGGGCTGCGCTCCCTGTAGCTGGCAACAGAGGCTGGACCTGGAGCTGAGCTGTGCCCTCCACAACCAAGACTGAAAGTTCAACAACTTGAAGCTAAAAGGCACCCTCCACAACCAAGATTGAAAGGACAACAACTTGAAGCTGAACAGCACCCTCCACAACTAGGATTGAGGGGACAACAACTTGACTTAGAAAAAAGTCCTGGAATTACACACTGTCCCCAATAAAGTCCTGTTCCCCTTCCCCAATAAAATCTTAAAAAAAAAAAAAAAAGAAACCTAATGCATGATTCAAGGATGAATAATCTGAGTAAAAGTTAATTCTCAGGGATTTTGTTTTTATTTTTGTTTTTATATATACCTATGTATGGTTGATTGCTTCTAATTGGCTCTATTTAATAGGTTCATTGTTATCTCTGCCCCATGGAATGTTCTGTGTTCTGAGAGGCTCATAGGAAATATGTGGTATGTTGGTATTTATCCAGGGAAATACTTCTCTACGGGTCAGTAAATAACCACTGCTACCCAAGTGGGTGAGGCTATTGGTTGTAATAAATCAAAAACAAAACACAAGATCCTTTGGTTTGTTGTGGTGGTTGTTTGAATATTCATCAACATCCATTTTAATTCTAAGGCAACCCTTGAAGTATGATAAATCCCATTTTACAGATGAATAAACTCTTAAAGTCCTTGTAACTAGATGATTTCTATTCAGTGTTATAATAAATTATGACATGAATTTTAGTTTAAATTCTTGCCCCACTTCTTTGCCCACGCAAGACTTAGTAATAACTAAGTCTAGCTAACTTAGTAAAATATATATGTATATTTCTACAGGATATTACTATTCCTGTCACTGCTGTGTCTAATTAGCATCAGAGGAAGTGCCTACAAAGTAGGGCAGGAGAAAACCATGTAGGAAGATAAGATTGCTTTCTCAGGGACAAATCAATCCTCCATATCAGTATTTTTTGACAAAATCAAACAGCCTAAATAATAAGGAAATTCATTAACAAATGAAGAATTCCCAAGAAAAGACACAGGCCAAATAAAGTTCATCTCCTTTACTTTCCTCCATCATGCGCCCTCCTGCTTAGCTTCCCAGTATCATCGGAACTAATACAAGGCATGGCTGTTTCTTAGATAACAGTGGCCTCCCCACCCAGAGAAAACCACAAATTATTTTTTAGAACTTGCTTGTGACATCCTGAATATTAATCAGATGCAATCTGTTTCAGTTCTTTTGACTTCCAGAATTATTCCATACGAACAGCTTCCCCACCATTTGGCACTTCTCTGGTGATTATTGCTTTTTTTTTTTTTTAAATAAAAAAGCATTTGTGCTGGAAACGTTATCTTTTAAGTTACCTTTTAATCACCCACTAGAGAGTGGATCCCCCACTTGGTAGTATTTTACATTACCCTCTGTATATGGTGCTAATACAGTGTATTAAAGATGATTATTTGTGTGTGTTAGAAGGGATTGGAAATGTCTGCATGTTTGTCATTGTTTATTAAATCCTCTGAAGTCAATTACTAATTATAAGAGCTTGTAACTTTAGGGACTTAGCTGACGAATCCAATTGAACTGTCAGCTTTTTCAGGCTAGACTGGATATATAAAGAATCTCCATTCTAATTGCTTTAATTAATGAACGCAGAGATAAGGCATCCCATAGAGAGAAATGCTGCAACATCTTTATGGCATTAGTACCACACCTGGTAACAGACTAACAATAATCTGTTCTTGATGGGCATTTGGAATATCAGTCACTGCACTTTTATGGGACACCTACCATGTACATAATGTATGGGAATATAAACAAAGTGTCTGACATGTCCCCAACTCTGAAAGGGCTTATAATTTTATTGAGAAATACACCTCAAATGTATGAAATAAGTAGAGAACAAATAAAAATTCTATGTTAAAATATTTTGAGAGAAAGGAGATATCATTTTTGGACCAGGGTTGCCTCATTGGGGTTTTAAAGCCACTGGTGATTGGAAGGACAGGTAAGGAGAGACCAGGACCCACTTAATAGATCAGTTGGTTTCACCCCTGTCCTTAGAATTGAGTTCTTTGTTTTTTCTCTCTTTGTACTTGTTGTTCTGTCTGTGTGGAATGTTCTTGCCCCAGCTCTTCAAATGGCTGCCTTCTTCTTTTTAGTTAGATGTGAACTCTAAAATTATCCTTGGAGAATCATCTCTGTATCACCATATCCAAAGGGACACACCACTGCTCTCATACCCCTGTCTTTTTTAATCAAATAACCGTCATCACCATTTTTATGATCACCTCTTCTAGGATGTGAGCTCCTGTGAACGGAGACCTAGTGTCGGCCCATCATTGAATCACAATTGCCTGGCAGATTGTGGACATTGAAAAAGCATTAGTTGAATAAATGATTTGTCAGATAGGGATATTTTAGTGTAAGGAGCAGAAGTGGACTCTAATTTTAATTTGGTTAATTGAAGCAAAGGGGCATTAAATGGAATTTTCTCTGGTGAAGTTAGAGAACCGGGCTTGTTCACAGGCAGGAAACAGGCCAGTCTAGAGGACTTGGGGGCATGTTGCAGAGAGCGACTGATCAGGACACAGCTGGTGGGATGAGTAAACAACAGCCGCATCTTTTGGCTTTGGATACCTACAGAAGTTTTATTTCCATGTAGAGAAATGTAAGCAGATGGGAATCGAACTAAGTCCTGAGGAGAGCAGCAACAACATTGTGTATCTGCCTTATAGGGAAAAACTGCTTCCAGGCAAACACTTTCAGTATTCCAAAGATTTGTCAGATTAAAGGGACTATTGTGGCTCTGATAAGGTGTGGAGCGAATTAAAGCCAATTAACCTATCAGCAGATAAAAGCTAAGGCCAAGAGCTCTCTTTAATGCCTAGTCCAACTGCAGAGCTGGTGTGTTTCCACTAACTTATGATCTTCAGGACAGAGAGAATAAACTTGATTTGATTATTATTTGATAGTTCATTACAATTGAGAAAGCACTATGTTGTTCTAGTTGTTTTGATTCCTTAAAATATTGCCATTTTCAGACTTCACTGTATTTTATTTATCTTTTAAATAATTCATAATATATAATGTAGGTTTCTGTTTTTTGTTGTTGTTTTTTCTTTGTTTGTTTGTTTGTTTTTAAATAAGGAAGAATTCCTACCATATTTATGTCTCAATTTGGTCTAAAAAGATAAACAATTCCTGGTTAGCATTTGTTTGTTCAACATTTATTTCTATCCTTCAGGTAACACCACCTGGATTTTTTTTTTTCTTTGGGCATTCACTCCTTTTTCCATATTCTCATTCCAAGAATAGTTTTGTAATATCTGAGAGCCGAAAAAGACCATGTTGTATTATTTTTTTACCTATAGGATTAAAAACTAAAGCAATGTTTTCAATATGTAGGCACTGAAAACTCTTGTCTGTTTTTGTGCCTTTTTTTTTGTTTTTCTTTTTCCCCTTTTCAGATACTTGTCAAGTAATTAATCCTGGTTAACCCTGTGAATAGAGGGGGTGAAAGCTATAGGCATAGTGAGACTATCAGAACCAGAATATGTGGGCCAGCTTTTGAGTGATAAAATAACATAAGAAGTGCAAGTCACATTTGGAATTAGCCCTGTGTGGAAAAATATAAAGGGAATGAGGATTAAACTAGGGAGCAAAAAGTAACAGTTGAAATATTGGAGAAAAGGTATTGATTTGTACTGAGAAATTGTATTTCTTTAAATGTTACTTCAAGTGGTGTTTTATCCTTATATTTAAATGTGAACACAAAAAATTTGTATTCAACAGATATTTACACACTATTTATATGCTAAAGAATATTACTGTATAATTTTATATGCATGCATATTTGTATACACGTGCACACATATGTATGCATATGTTTTATAATATGTATATGTAATTATAAACATGTGTACATATGTTTGTAATATTATATATTAATATTATATACACAATTATAAAAAAGGGGTTAATTGGTGATATGGTACACTAAATACTTGTACATGATTTTCTTACAGCTGTTTACTTTTGTTAATGTGTAATATGGTGAGGCTGGAATGTATTTCTAAGGATAGTCTTAGCCATTTTGTTTTGGCGAGTTTTCATTTTAGTGGATTGAAAATTTATTTTTGGAAAAGTGGTTTTATAGGGCATTTTCTCTGAGAGAATTAAAGAAGAGGAAAATGAAACAGGAAATTCAGAATTTACAAAAACCTTGGGAAGGCAGCAATAATGTGACATTAGAGTCAGCTCAGAATATTTCCATTTATTTGTCTTATATTTATTGAGCTCTTTCTATGTGCCCAACACCATCTCTGCTTGACTGCATGTCTGCACTGGCATAGCAAGACTGAAAGAGGAAGCGCTGTGGATCTTGGTTCTGTGTTAGGGATATCCAAACTGTGCTCTGACAAGCCACTTCATAATGGACTTTGACCAGTATTTCACTGGGAAGAAGTGTATTCACCCAAAGTAATTAAGCCCAGGAAATGGTGGTCTGAAGGTCAATCTAGTAGCAGTCTTTCTTTAGTAGCACTTCAGAAATGCTTAACAGAGAAGGCAACTACAATTTATGTCCTCTGAGCCCATGACAAGTGGGGCAGGCCCACATTGCCACTGCAGAGATTTTCTTCAGTATTAAGAAGGACCTCCCAAAGCTTCTTTTTTATCAGGGAATAAAAAAAGAATAGAGGAGGGGGACGATATGGAATCACCAATGAGGAATTGAAAAGTCAGATTTCGTGGTCCTGCATGTTTAATTACATATCATCTTGGAAGAACAAGAGCTAGACTAGCTCCCTTTTTTTTATGTGATTACCTCCACACCTGGCAGACTATGAAAGTAAACCGATGCTATCTCTACTATTTATTGTTTCTTTTCTTAACAGATAAAAAATGTCTTAAAAGAAAGACATCTTGTTTACATTGATTTTTGAGATTTTGATTGCTTTTTCCTCTTCCTTCTCTCTAAACTGAAGCTTTAAATTCTCCTTTTTGTAACCCTTCTCTTTTTTCCCCTAGAAGGATCATTTAGGAACTCTATTGGACGTGGTAATTTTCTTTTCCCCTCTGAACATAACTTTTGAACATCTAAGCTCCCTAGAGAGTGTCCTGTGACGCCACAGGTGATGCTTTAGACCAGGGGTGTCCAAACTTTTTTCAACGTGTTTTCCACCAAGGGCCCTATGCGGTAAAATACAAAAGCAGGGCCACTCACTCGAGGTGAAGTACGTCTTGCCTCACCTGGTTTATTTAAGGAAACTAAACATATTTTTGGAATTTGTTGCGGACCAATAAAAAATGGATTGCAGGCCGCAGTTGGCCCGCGGGCCGCAGTTTGGACACCCCTGTTTTAGATCCTTGCCTTGATTTCTCATCAAGATTGGCCAGGCCCATGCGACAGAAAGCTCCCTCAGGAAGGGAGGATGGTGTTGGCGTAAATCATACCTGCATTAGCAATGCCTATTCCAGTGCCTGGAGCATAACAGGTGGGTGCTCCACACAGATTGAATGCGTGAATGAACAAATAAGGAACTGAATAGTGTTTGCTAAGAAACCTCGTAGCCAGTGTCCTTTAGATATAAATGAATTGAATGCACGTTGTGGTCAGATTTCTTCCCTTGCTGGCAACAGAAACTGACTTTGGTTAGATTAGGTAAAATAAAGGAAGTTATGGAAAGGAGTAGGGCTAACTCAGGGATACTTAGGGATTCCGTCAAATCAATCCCACTCCGCTGCCTGTTTTTACATAGCCTATGAACTAAGAATAGGTTTTACATCTACAAATAGTTGAAAAAATCAAAATACAAACAATATTTCACAGCACATGAAAATTATAAATATACGAAATTCAAATGGCAGTGTCCCTCAATAAAGTTTTTATTGCAACACAGTCGTGCTCATTTGTTTTTGTATTTTCTATGGCTACATTTGCACTGCTATGTCAAAGTGGAGTAGTTGTGACAGAGATCATACAACCAGGAAAGCTTAAAATATTTACTACCTGGCCCTTTACAGGGAAAGTTTGACAATCTCCAAGTTAGCTCATGGACTCCAACCTGGGCAACCAGAACTTAGGGAATTCAGAAACCAATGCACCACTAGGAATCTAGATAGCAGAAAGGATGGTACCATCAGAGCACATCTATTCACCCTCATTCTTATTTCATTCAGCTCAGTTTTCAAATCCCAGCAAAAGAGAGTTTCAGTAGCTGACTTCGGTAGCATACCAATCCCTTGACTGTAAAGATGACAATGGGGGGACTCTTGATTAATGTCCCCATCACACAGAAACTTAGCAGATGTGCACTATAGTACTTGACCCTTAATGTCAAGATGAAATCATAGCTGATCCTGGTCCCTTCTCCTCCCGAAGATAAACAGAAGCTGTGTGCTACCTGGTCCCATGCAGAGGCTGCTGAGCAGTGGTGGTTGCACACGTGACACTGTGACCTCTTGTCATGAAGATCGAGTGGGCTCTTCCTTACAAAGTGTGTTCTCATTCATCAGAAGTGTCAACTTTCATCTCTAAAGCTGCATTTCACCCAAGATGGTCATACTCAGCGATCCACCATCTCAGACCAAAGTAGCTAAGCACCAGAGGAAGCATAGGGACTTCTTTTTTTAAAGATTGATTTTGATGTTCCCAGTTTATTTCCAGAACTACTGTACCTCACTTTTTAATAAAGCTAAACTGGAGCTGTCTGCATAAGTCACCAAAGGAATCAATGTTTGTGTAAAGAGGTGAAAGAGATGGGGTAGGGAAGAATAGAACTTCCTAGCATCAGTCCTCAGTGTATGTACTGCCTCCACCCTCAGGAGTCATGGCCATGAAATTACAACATGCCTTCAGTGCCCATGGAAAGGCCTGTGAGCAAGTTATCAGGGAGGCTCATGTTAAGCAAAACTTCCAAGCCTGAAAAATATGAAATTCAGTTTTGTTTAAAAGGTTAAGTGTGCTAACAAGATAAGAGGTTGGTAAATTACCTTCCAGTGTAAGGGTCAAATTTTCTCTGAAAGAAATGTAACTACTATTGAGCCCATATGCAGTAGTTACAATCAGTGTGTGTGTGTGCGTGCGCGTGTGTGTGTGTGTGTCGTGTATATATTGATGTAAACAGTTTGGCCGAAATGGTCTTGATGTGAATGTGCTTTGATTCAACCTTTATTTTTCTTATTTCTGGGTTCGAGTAAGAGAGATACTTTAAGTACCTTTTTTTTTTGGAAGGAAGTAGATATGTGGAGGGTAGGGTTGTTTATCTTTTTGTTTTTGTTTTTTGAGCTGAGAAGAGTCTTTTGGGAATTTGAGGGACTGGTGCACGAGTGTTTTGTGGGTATTCTTCCCTCAAGTCAAGACACAGACAATAGTTCCGTGGTTACCAGAGAGTAAGGGTGGAGGGAGGTGGTAGATGAGGGTAAAATGGATCAAATATATGGTGATGGAAGGAGAACTGGCTCTGGGTGCTAAACACACAAAGTGATATATAGATGACATAATACAGAATTGTACTTTGAACCTATGTAACTTTACTAACCATTGTCACCCCAATAAACCTTAATTAAAAAAAACACACAACACAATATGTAATGAAGTCAACATCTCTTTGAAACCCCTCAGATGATGCTGAGGAGAACGTTTTACCCAACCTGGAGCACACTTGAAAGAGGCCCCAGCAGCTACTGCTTTGAGAAGAAGGAGCTAAGATAGCCATTCTAGGGGAAGGTGGAGAAAAGGCCCGAAGGGTCTGCACATGACTGCTCAGTCTGGACCCTGAGGATGTCCTTTCCCATCCCAGATGCTAGATGCAGTTGCCTTGTTTAACAAATTCATCAATGTGGTGAAGGCAGGAATACTAATTAAGTGTTTTTAGCATAATAGAAAATCAATTTTAATTGTCCCAATTGGAACTATTGTTTACAGTTACAGATGGCTGCTAGGCAGTACCTGGAGAAAATAAATGAGTCCAGGGAGTAGGGGATTGCTTTTAATTCCTAGGAGTATTTTAGGGAAGGGATTAGAGAATTCAGGCTAAGAACATTGTTGCACAGAAAGCAAATACCTGTAAATTCTGCAAAATGATGTTTTCTATCAGGATGATGCAGTCAGTGGTGTCACCATTTTCCACATTCTCACCTCCCTTCTGGTGTCTCTATAGGAGGAATGAGCATTCAAAATAGTTGTTACCACGTGGATTAAAGAGAACACTTGACACCACCACCAGAGCCTCCCCCAACCACCACCAGGTTAAAACTGTTTTCTTACATCTAAGCCACTCCTGGGCTCTGTCTTCCTTAAGAAGAGTGAAAGGGATGCCCATATAACCCACACCTAGATTCAAAAATTGTTAACACTTCCTTCTGTTACTGAGCCTCTGAAAGCCACACACAATCCTCCAGACATATATCAGGGGTGTCAAAAAATGTATACAAGTGGACACTTTGATCAACGTTGCTCAAGCAGTAGCTCGCCATAATCAGAAGCATCTGGACGCTGACGGTCACCACTTTGAGCACCTCTTGTAATTGCAGAAGTCAAACATGACTTGTATCATCCTTAGTTATCGGTATCTATTGAGTATTGCAATTTTAATAGTTTTTTTTTTCCTTTTATAAAGTATGTATACATTTTTTGGCTCCCTCTGTCTATCTCAAAGTCCACCTCTCACCTGATCCCTTCCATGAGTGCTCTCTTTTGCTTCTCTGGACTTCCAGGGCAAAGCAGTTCTTTCTTTTACTGCACTTCATCCTTCCTAGCTACGGTTATTTTCATATTTTTCTTATCTTTTCTACTAGCCTACAGTTCCTCACGATAATACTTCATTTTAGTAAAGAGCTAAACCCAGCTCTTAGTAGTGACTGAAGGACCGACTTAATCCGTTTCCTAAGATGGGGTAATGACGGTGTCTGGTGTGCGGATCAATGAGTTACTGCAATGAAGCTTCTAGCAAAAGCTCTGACGTGTATGTTCCAACTCAAAGATGGAAGCTGCTAATACTATTTTTTGTTATCTTCTTGCCACATTTCTTTGAAGAAATAATTGGAGCACATCACATACACAATCTATGTAAGTGCCCTATTGAAAATTCCCCAGAAGGGACAAAAATAAGAGATTGGTGATCAAGGCTCACTCTGGATGACTGTCAGTGTGGATTGGTTTAGGAAGTAATTAGAAGGACCCTTTGCAACAGAACTACCTGAAGTGTTTGTTAATATTGCAGATTCGTATTGAATCAGAACCCCAAAATATCTGCATCTTTAATAAACATCCCAGGTGATTCTGACAAAAGCAACATTTTGAGAATTTTGGTCAAAGGAAAATGATCAGCCCCAGATTTACCAAGTGGTGAGATGTAGGCTCTGATCTGACAACACCCGGGATTTCACTTATTTTCTTGTCAGAGGGGACTCAGTTAGGATGGCTTTAGCAAGCCAGCAGTTCACTTCTGTATCTGTCCACAAGGGTGAAGACAGTTGATTCTCAGTCTCCTGAAGCCCCTGAGGTCTGCTCCTGGAACTCCCATGTAGAAACTACAGGGCCATCTCATTTGCAGAATTTAATAATTAACATATTCATTGTCTGGGGTAGTCTCTGTCCAGAGTGAGCCTGAGGTGGGTCTAAGTATATCTACTGCGACTGAAAGAGCCACTGTAACCCTTGTCCCACTGTGCCAGTCGGTGGGATAGTTTCCGTGAGACATGAGCACTTGATTTTATTCTCCAGAGTCCTTTCCTCTAAAACTTTGCTCGGATCTTAATATCTTGAAAACTCAGTTGGTGTTTGGGAGTTAGCTACATTTTTTTTTTTTTCTGAATTCAATTCAGGAATCTTAATTCACAGAGGACATTAGTGTATCAAACAGACCTGGGTTTGAATTTTGTTTTTGTGTAACCTTAAATGAGTTATGCAACCTTTCTGACCCTCAGTTTCCCCGTGTGTAAAATGAGGATAAATAGAAAAATACTTAATGTCATCTAGAGGTTCTGTGGCTTAAAGCAAAACGGCATATAATGGAACCAATTTTTCCGTAAGCTAATTGATATAAACAAGAGCTAACTTCCTGTGGCATCTCATCAACATTATCTGAGGATCCTGTACCTCAAAGGGTGTTGTGAAAATTAAGAATACATGTGAAAGTGCCTGTTACAATTGCAAAGTGCTGCAAAGAAGAGTTTCTGTTCTTTGAAACACAAATGCAACATTAGAAACAAAAGAAATACATTTCCCTTAACTAAGGGTTTCTCAACTTCAGGACTATTGACATTTTGAGCCAGAGCATTTTTTGCATGTGTTTGGGAGGTAGGGGAAAGAGGTGGCAGGGAGAGTGGGAGCTGTCCTGTGCATTGTAGGAGGTTTAGCAGCACCCCGGCCTCTACCCACTAGATGCCAGTAGTACCCTGTCCCCAGTTTTGATAACAAAAATGTCTCCAGACCTTGTCAAACATCCCCTAGGAGGCAAAAATTATCCCATTGAGAACCACTGCCCTAGCTCTTTGTCTGTAATTCTAAGGTATTACATGGTAAAATAAAACTAAGAAATCAAAAATTGCTAATTGTCTAATAAATGGGCATCAAAGGGGATACTAAAGTGTTACCTAGCTGTGATGGTTATCCTTTGAGAAAATTCACCATCCCTATGCAGGGGAAGTGTCATAGTGCTATTAAAGTATAGCAAAGGAAAGCTGGCCTGTCACGTGGAGGACTCCCACGTGATTGACTAGCCACAGTAAAGGGTTAGATTCTCAGCCTTGAAGGGCCATTACATCTGGCTTGCTATCATCCCAGATTTTACTGAACTCAAGCTGGATTCCTCTTGTGCATAAAATAGAGGGCAAGGAATTTTGCATGCAGCTCATGTGAAAATTAGATGATTAGTTTTTCATTTGTAAACAGAAATGAAACTATTGAGAGCACCTCCGTTCAAGATGGTATGACCAGCCCAGTTGATATCTACAATTGCAGGGGAAGCCATGTTGCCAAAGTTACCTGCTGAGTATGCAGTGAGAACAAGGGGCCTGAGGGTAAGCACAGAGGGCTGGATGGCATCAAGCCACCAAAGTCTGACAGGGACATGTACCAGTGAGGCACGTGTGCAGTCTGATGCGTATTGCCAACGTTTGTCTCAGAATTCTGACTCTTCCTTTGTTTCCATTGATGACCAGTCTTCTTCCTTAGTAACACAATGTTTCACCATTTGTTCACTCAGGTTTAATCTGGTCCTGTCAGACTTAGATCATTGCTGTTTGCATTGAGATGACTTTGTAAATCTCTATAGGGATCTAACAGGTGGAGTTGTTTTCCGCAGCACCTTAATCCCAGGTTCCTGAGAGGCACCTCTCTACAGACCCCATCCATCACCCACCACCTAGAATATCAATCTGCTTGTTGCCAGCTTCCCTGGGGTACACTGATCCTGTCCAAAATTTCTTTCACAAGCAGGGCTAGCAGCTTTCTCACTCTGTGACTCTCTTGGCATCACGGTCACAAGATGTGACAAGAGAGGAAACAGTGACAAGTCAGGGGTGCATAAATCACACTGAGTCTCCAATCATCCTGTTTTCTTTCTTTTGGGTAAAATTGAGTGGAAGCCCAGAAATGTTTTGTTGTTGTTGTCTGCTTGATTTTGTTTGAATTTCACAGAAATCGCTTTGTTCTTGCTTGAGACGTCGTCAGTCAACATTAATAAACATTTATGAAATGAAGAATAAATGTTATTGGCATAAAAAAATAAGTGCTTGATATTATTGTTATACGAGTAGTCATTATGCATTGATATTCAGAGCTGAGTGTTTTTAGGGTTTATATGGGCCTGGCATTAACACTTTGCATGGCTTACTCTAATTAATTTTCATAATGGTTCACTACTTCTGAAGTTTTGTCCCCACATTTTTAGGTCATTGTTAGGTAGTTGTCGTGTGACAGAGGTGGAGTCTGAACGGCTTACTACCCAAACTGCACGTTTAAGTTTAAGATGATTTACAACCCTTGCAGCCAAGTCCCAAGAGAGAAGTACGATTCTCTCGTCAGCAAGAGGCCTCAACATCTTTTACCAGGAAGGCCCTTGGCAGCATGTCCAAGGGGTCAGGGACTTCTAACTATGCCAAGGGAAGGTCTGCAAAATCAAACCCGGGATGGAGGTATCTCTCAGTTAATGCCATTTGACGGCATTATATAGTAAAGTGCCTCAAAAGCATCACAGCAAAATCTTCCTCACTGTGCCTGGCATGGCAAGAGTCACCATGTGGCATTCAGGCATGATAGGCTTTAAACAAGAACGAAAAGGGTGCCAGCCACAGTGCACTTTCCTCTCTTCGTAGGACAAGATTCCAGACCTATTTTTTTTGTTCCTGTCACTAAGCCATTCACTCACTGGCATTAAAACGCTAAGAAAAATACCTCTGAACTTGCTGAATTTTTTACATGCCAAAGTATAATTCTGCAGCTGCCAGCTCTGGTTTCCCGTAGCTCAGGTTTTTGCTAAAAGCCTCACACCAGTTGTCAAAATCTGAGAAGCCAGGCAAATTTAAAATCATAAGTACCCTGAGAGAAATTAGTAAGGCGGTTATCAGTAAATGGAAAAGAAGTGACCTGTAATACCTCTGAACATTAAAATAAGTCCTTAATTTTTTCTAAGTGAAAACTAGACCTTTGATTAATGTTAAGATCTAACTGGCTATCTTCAACAGTAGTCCTTTAAAAATAAAAAGTTCATTGAAAGAACTCTTCATTCAGAACTCTCATTCACGTAACACTTTTGAGCACTTTTTCATCTACTGATCCATTTAATTAAGTCTTCAGAGGAACTTTGCTAAGTGACAATATTCTCAACCCTATTTTGCATTTGAGGAAACTGAGGTCTGAAGAAATCGACTTGCTCAGTGTGAAAATTGCCACCCAGTTTTTTCTCAACATAAATTTACTGTTCTGCATGACACTGAGCTGCTTCTCAGTAGAGCTGAAAAGTGTTTACTTGAACTGATACAACTGATATATTTCCCTTTTTTTCCTGAGAATTTGTATGCTCATCTATAGCATACCCTGGGCCATGGGACCTCCAATGTCAACTTCAATATCAGACCCAGAGAACAGCATTCATTTATTCCCAGTTACCTGAGGCAGAAGAAATGGGTCAGAGAGGTTATAGATAACTCCAAGTTACCAATGAAACAAAATTAGGGTCACTTCTTGATCATGCAAGAAGGAATTTACCATTTTGTGCCTGAGTCATGTTAGGCACCTGTAATTATGTACTCAGGCTGCCATAACAAAACACCAAAAACAATTTGGCTTACTGAGTGGTTGAGAAACAGAAATGTATTTCGCGTAGTTCTGGGGGCTGGTACGTCCAAGACTAAGGTGCTGCCTTTACACCATGTCCTCACACGGCAGAGAGAGAACTCTGGTCTCTCTTCCCCTTCTTGTAAGGGCTCCATACCATTACAAGGGCCCTTATGACCTCATCTAACCCCAATTATCTCCCAAGGGCCCCACCTCCAATATGGTCTCATTGGGGGTTAGGGTTCAACAGGTGATTTTTTTTCTTTTTTTGGTAGGGGGAGACAAAAGTGTTTATCAGCATTGCTCATCAGTAATAGTTACCTCTAGCAGTGTAAAAAACTATCCTGAAACAGTGGCTCAAAACAAGACAGATTTATTTGCGTCATACATCTGTAATTTGGGCAGGGTTTGGTGGGTATTAGCTCCTCTCTGTTCCACTTTTCACCAGTCGGGGCAGCTCAGTGGCTGGCACTAGAATCATCTGAAGCCCCCATCACTCACTTGGCTGTTGTTTGATTATGGCTGTTGGTTGGGGGTGTCAGCTCTGTTCAGTGTGGGCCTATCCATGTGATCTGTGGGCTAGGTTGTGCTACCTCACAGTGTGGTTGCTGATTGCTAAAGACAAGCACGAAGAATGAGAGCAAGAGAAATGCGGAAGCTGTAGTGCAAAGACTCAGCGTTGGAAAGAAGCATAAGCATCTTTTCCATCACACCCTATTGGCTAGAGCCATCCCACCCCCCTGCCAAGATCCAACAAGAGGGAACATACATCTCATATGTTGGAGGAGAAGATGTCAGTCATATCATAAGAGATGTGAGATGGGCCATGGAACCCATCATCTTTCTGTAAGAGGTTGGTAATACGATATTCCATGGTTACTAGAAGGAAAAGCAAGAACACAAAGAGGAGGCAGGCACATTTCTGTTGAACTAACAGGTTTAAGAGCCAGTGGTCGGGTCAGAGAGGTATGTATCTGGTTTCGGCACATGAGTCCCATTTTACCTTTATTAATCCTCCTAATTTCTGATCTTCTTTGCATCATTTAGTTCCCTTAAATTCTGTCTCCTTTAGTTCCAAATTCAAATGATTCTCTGGTTGTGATAAAACACCACCATGGGATCCTTAACATTTGTCCATTAGGATAAAAGGCATCTAAAGCCCAGAATCAACTGAGACTGACCTCTAGGCAAGCTCATGGTCTATAGATTATTTCCCTTTTATTTCTCAAAGGGGACCAAGGTGTGGAGGCCACATTTCCTGGGGCTGATTCACATCCTGTCCTTGTAGGAGGCTCATAATGCGGTCCCATAGACAATTAAGCTGTAATTGCAGCATTTAGATTCCCATTTAAAATAGATCCCAATCCCTGGGTGGGGGGCAATCATCCAAGTGGCCTACTTTCCTGAGTGGGACATCAGAAATGCTCCTGTCACACCAGGTTGTGACGGCAACTCTAGTTTTCATGTATCTGCTGCACATCCCTGCAATGTATTTAAAACTTGGGGATTTTCCTTCCTGACCTATCTCAGATTCTCTCTATTTTCCTTTGCTACCTATACATTCCAAATTCTGAGTTGCACGTGGATGGTGACACAGGTTTCATTGTTCCTAATGAGCAAAGTAGGGGGTGGAGAGTCAAACTGATAATGGAATTTTTGTCCACCTGTCGTAGTGGGTAGAATTATCAGGCCAACAACTCGGGGGTGCAGGGAATTGATCTTGAATGAATAAACTTATATACTGATAGTTTGAGCCCCCATTCCATGGGGTGGTAGACCTCTATATCAAGCAAACCAGAGTCTCCCTGCTTCCTGTCTTTTCCTAGGTCCCCAGTGGCCTATAGACACTGACCTCACAGCACTGGTGGCTGGCTGGCTGGATATGGCCTCAGTTCTTGATCCACAGCCCTCCCCAGAGTATCCTCTTCCTGTCTGTGGGTTTAGGTCCCTGAGCCTCACCACAGGGTGCACTCAGGCCTGGCCTCTCCCAGATTTTTCTATGCCCCTTAGAGATAAAAGAAACCCTGAGTTTCCTCCTGAGCTAATAGGGAACTGAATGGGTCAAGGTCATTCACTACTTGCCTGCATGCAAAATCACCAAGTCTCCTAGATTCTCAATGGATCAATGGAGTGGGGTGAATCCCCTGAGCCCCACCTTCCTCCATATGCCACAAAGATATTTTTATTCTTTTGTTCCTTCTCTGTGCTGGAGTGTGGACCCCAGGATCTCATTCTTCCCTGGACTTCACTCAGGGAAGCAACCATATATGGTTACAACTGCCCTTCCTCCTCAGCCTACTATGGAAGTCCATAGACCGACCTATTTAGGTTCAGCTTGGACCATAGCATCTGGAATCTTCCTCTCTCCTGGAGAAAAGTAGAAGAGGGTAGAGTGGACCTGGTTCTTTTTGACCAAACCCATCGTCGTATGACTGGACCTTGGCTTTGAAACTTAAAATTTGACTCTTTCATCATGCTGTATCATTTCTTTCTTAAGTACAAACACAATCAACTAGAGGGGGGAAACACACACACACAAAAAAAAACCTACAGTTTGGAAGCATAGAAACAGGCCAAGAACAGCAGTTGCAAATTCCTGTGCTTCTTTCTCCACTTTGTCAATTTTCCCAGGATCTCAAAATGTCCCTGACCTTGTGTTCCCATGTGTCCTTCTTACCTGATGCTCTGTCTCCATCTGGAAACCCATAGCTACTGGCTTTAGTGCTGTAAAATCTGCCCTCCTCCCTACCCCCAAAAGATCAGTTGACTGCCACCCATCTACCACTCCACACTCCCCCACAGACACACACATACTTGGCAACCAGAAAATTCAGAGTTTAAGTAACATATGGAGGTCACAAGCTGGCAGATGGCAGAACAGCCTCTGAAGCCCATTACTATGCACTGAACTTTGTCCCCTAAAATGAAGATGTTGAAGTCCTAACCTCCCATGTGATGGTGTTTGAAGATAGAGCCTTTGGGTTAGATAAGGTCATGAGGGTCGGGCCCCATGTGGGATTGTTGTCCTGATAAGAGGAGGGAGAGATACCACAGCTCGCTTTCTCTGCCATGGGAGCACACAGCAAGACGCAGATGCCTGCAAGTTAGGAAGCTAATGGGCTGGCACCTTGGCTTGATTTTGAACTTCTCAGTCTTTACAACTGTGAAAAATAAATTTCCGTTCTTTAAGCCACACAGTCTGTGGTAGTTTGTTATGGCAGCCTGAGCTGACGAATACACCCATGATCCCGTGTTTCTTTCTTTTTTTTTTCTCCTGCTTATCACAGTTTCTTCCCATATTCCCCGTGACTCCATGACAAGGTGTTTGTCACTGATTGTTTCTCGTGTTGCCTTTGAACACAGAGGCAGGTCAGAGAAGGAGAAGGAATATAGGAGTTGTTGCCACTGTGAAATGCCCGACTCTCTCTTCTTTCTCCCTAATTAAACCTTGAAACCTCACCTAAGCAAGTTTCCCTGTTGCCTGTAACAGATGGAACCTGAGAGACCACTGAAGTGTTTTGCTGGTGATGTGCACTTCCTTTTGCTGGACTGGGCTTTACAAGAGCAGTGTGGTGAGCACAGCCTCTCCAAGCTGGAAGCAGGGTACATTCCTGCTGCATTACATTTCATGCATGAAAAACTAGAAGCTAATAGCACTTAAATAGTAAATGTGCCACTTTATAATTTGCATCACTGAAATTTGAAGGAAATAAGCAAATCTGGGAAAACTACAAGGGGAGTGCTTTCCTCACACTGGTATCATCAGAAAAAGACAGTGGGAAAGGGGAGGAATGTTTCAAGATCTGCAAAAGGTACTGGATTAGAAAGTCATGTCATCTAATTTTGCCTTTGTGACTGCCACAGTTGCTGTCACATTAGCAGGGGGGTGGATTGGGGAGATATCAGGAGATGAAGAGTTAGTCAGGGAAATGCAGTGATGGGGAGAAGGAAAATATCCCGACTTTAAGAAAAATCAAGGGTAACTATGAGTGGTACTCAGTGAAGGGTTCTATGTTTTGGTGATGCTGGTTTTCCAAGGCAATCAAATCCAAGTGTCTCCGGAAAAGCATCTCTTCTTCTCGCTTGCTCCCACAGAGATTGCTAAGACTACTGCTAGGCTGAGGTGAATTTAGTTTGGGCCCTAAGTGAATTCTGATGATGCGCTGAATCACTGTTCACTATTTCTCGAAGGTAGTCCATGGACCATATGTGTCACAGTGCTCTGGTCATATTACTCAAAATACAGTTTATTGGTCCCATTCAAAGAGAACTGAATCAGAATCTTTGAGAATGAGGTCTGAGAAACTGAATTTTTAAGAAGTTTTTGGAAAATGCTTATACATTCCAGTTTGAGAGCCCTTTATCCTGGGAATTCCAGTGTTTAGTCAATGACTACCTCTTAGTAGTCACAAAATAATTACTGCAATGGATAAATAGATGTCCAGTGTTTATCCTGGTTCCTGACATAGGGTAGTATTCAGTGAATATTCATAGAGGGTTTAATATATCTTCTGTTCATTGAAAGAATCCATCTATCCAGTCAACTAGCTATCTGTTCATTCACACACCCATCCAACTTTTTAGTTTGCAAAGCACTGGATGGGGAATCAGTAACATGAATTGGACCTGGAGAGTAAGGATCTAAGTTATTAGAACAGGGGTGCAAGGCCGGGAGAGGGCAGAGAAATGAGGTGGAAACTAGACATTCACTAAGGCCCGGCATGTCCATTGAATGGATAGCCAGAGCAGTCAAGGAATTCGCAGAATGTGTGCTTATAAATTTGCACTTGCATTGGGGTAGCGGGACTGGGAGGGGATGCTGGGTCTGCTGGGCATGGTGCTGGGTTGAAACGATAGCAAGGTAAGAAAATGGATCAAAGACCAAAGTCACCCAGCACATTCATGGCAGGACAGTAGATGAGGAGGAATGAGCAGTGGAAGTAGGTCCTATAAGAGACCTTTTCTCTTCCATTTAAGCTTATCTGACTGCCCCCTCATCCAGCTCTCCAAGGGTCTCTCCAAAACATAATGTGCTGCAGTACAGATTCAAGTTTAAGGGGTTTGAGAAAGAGGGGCAAGACAGTAGAAGGAAAGAGAGTAAAGAAAATTTCAAATGCTGTTTGGTGCTACTTTAATTCATGCTCCCTATGTCGACTGGAGGTGGAATAGAATCAAAGACTTCTTGTGACTCAGAGAGTAGAACTTATAAAGAGGCTGTACCTTGGAAACTTGTAGCTGAAAATTACGTGAAAAATTTTCCCCAATACATTTTCTACCATTGTAATTGTAATCTATGGCTATTTGGGGAAGTTAAGAAAAAGAAAAGAAAGAAGCTTTTAAAGTACCCCTGATTCCACGTCGATATGCATGTTGGTATCTTTTACCCAGTCTGCTGGCTGTATGGTTATTGTCATTCTGTATGTGTGGTTTCATGTTCTGCCATTCTGTTTTGCTTAACTTTATGTAATTATCTGTTATTATGTGCATAGCAGAGGTTTATCACAGAGACTCTGGGAATCAGAAAAATCTAGTTTGACATATGTGCTGTATAACTACAGTTTGTTTTCTATCCTCTATTCTCATGTCCTTTTCTGTAAAATAAAACAAAAGCAATCACTACCACTGGGTGGTTGTGAGGTTTAAATGAGATCATGTAGAGAGAGCCTGTCACACAGTGCCTGGCATATGATAAGCCCTCATTAATGGTTTTAATAAGAGAAACAAAGAATGTTAATGGCTGCGTTACAGTTTAACTTAAGATATGCCAAAACCCCATCCCTAATTAACCTCTGCAACAAAGTACATCTTTGTGCTTAAAACATTTTTATATGTTTCCTGTATTTTTACTGCATTTAATATATTATTTTACCACATGTAATATATTTACTGCCAACAAGAGAAACCTAATTCAAAGTACTTTAAGCAAAAAGAGGTAGATACATTGACTCACGTTAATTAAACTGTGGAGCCGATAAATGTGAGCTTTCTTCAAAATGACTGGATTCTGGGACTCCATCATCTTGAGTCTCTTGCTCTCTCTCCATTTTCATCTCCTCTTTTCTCATTCGCTAACCAGCTTTCCTGAGTCTGGAGACATGGTCTCCAGCAGCTGTGAGCTAATATCCTTAGAACCTCATGAAAAGGGAGGAAAAAAGCCTTTCATTACGTAGCTCCAGATTGGGGTGGGGGGGTGGGGGAGCGTGGGCTACAGAGGGAGATCTCTGTCCTTACTTGAGTCTCATGTCCATTTGCTACTGTCAGGGAACCCATTTCCGTGACTGGTTTGGCATGGCCCATCACCTCATGGGGTAGAAGAGGGCTGTGATTGACAGCTTCCCTGCAGGAATGACATGGCACAATTCAACCCAATACTCTAAGGATCGTGTCCTTCGGACAGACTCTTAAGTGTGGAATCATTGGGTCAGGGTCATTAACATTGTAAAGACCTAATGTATATTCTTGTATATTGCTCAGTTTTCTTGCTTTCTAACTTTATTTTTTTACAGATTTCCCTTGGGTTTCCATTCCTTGGTTTCTAGGCTGCTGTCAGTGTGCTGCCTTGAACCTCTGTAGGCCTCCGCCTGTGATATTGCTCAGGCTTGACCCGCTTCCTCTATACATTGCTCCTACTGTCCATCTTTAGTTTCTAATCCGACTCTCAATCCTGGTACTTCTGCTCAGCTCAGTCCTTAGGATATAAAATTCTGGCATCACAAGAAAAAATATGGACATTCTCAAAAGCTTTAACCTAGGGAATAAACAGGCTGCTTTTAAAACCAGGAGACCATAAGACATTAGGTCCTTGCGGGCAACTATGATGGCTAATTCATCTCTATGCCCCTGGCCCTGAGAAGCAAGCTGTGTGGGCTCACAAAAGGGCCCTCACAGTCCAGAGGAAGCCCCGATCCTAAAGGAAGAGCAAACGTTCCTGATATTTAGCGAAGGTGTGTGTAGTGATTGACTGCCATCGTCCACTCTACCTGGTGGAAATCGATAGGGGACTTAATGAAGTGAAAATGGAATCAATATTTAATTCCCATGGGTAAGAGATACTTCCATGGCCTACGCTCAACTGCCAACTTCCCCCAATTCCGAAGGGTACTAAGAGGTGGACCATCTCAGGCTCACAGCCAACATACTTGCAATTTCTTTCATAGTGATTTACTGCATTCCTACTATGTGTCAGGAATGATGAGTACATTTTGACCACAACCACACAGTAATCTGAAGTGATATGTTAACTGAGTATTAAATACGTGGCACATAAATTGCTAAATACTTTAAATATACTATCTCATTTAAGCCTCACCACTACACTCTGAGATATATGTTCCTGGCTGATTCTACAGATGAGGAAACTAAGGCTCAGAGAAATGAAGAAACTTGCCCTGCTAGAATATTGTAGAGCTGGGATTTGAACCCAGGTCTGGCTGAGTCCGTATATTGAGTGTTTGTCCACTGGTCTTTATCACCTCCCATTTTACAGATGAAGAAACTGAGGCTCAGAAATGACATTGCAGGCCACATACAGCTGGTAAATGAATCCCCATGCTTTACTTCACCTGCAAAAGTTCCTTTGAAGTTAAATTTCAATAGTCCTATCTGTCCTACCACGTTTCCTCAAATATAAGACCAGGTTTTATATCAAGTTTTGCTCCAAAAAGACGCATTAAGGCTTATGTTCAGGGGATGTCATACTGAAAAATCATGCTAGGGCTTATTTTCCAGTTAGGGCTTATTTTCAGGGAAACACGGTGTGTTAAGCAGCTACAATGAATGAGGCACTGCACTCAATCCTTTACGGAATATACATATGAAGACACTGCCTTCATCCTTACAAGAATTTATGCTCTAATAGGTGGCACTCTAACAGATAAAAACAAAACACGGTATATGGGAATCCAGACATGGCTCAGCTGGTGAATTAATTAAGCTATCTTTAGCTTCAAGCAACAAAATCCAAGACTGATATTGACTTAGTGGAAGGAAATGCATTTCCTCATGTATCACGAGGCCCATGAGCAGGTTGGTTATAGGGCTGGGTCACGTGGTATCACAATATTATAAGGACACACGTGCAGGTTCTCTCCCTCCTTCCACTCGTCTACCTGTGTTTTGTCATTTGTCTTCAAGCTAACTTCCATCATGGTTACATGGTAGTTGTGGGAATACCAGGTGTTTCCTTCAGAAATGACCGTGAACTGAGGGATATACCATCTCTATGTGTCTCTTTTTGAAGAGTAAGAAACTTCCCAGGTGTTTCCCACATATCCCAGGATGTGTTTAGCCAGAATTGCATAATAGCCGTCCCCAAAACTATTAAAGACTCAGGAAATGGGACAATAGTACTGAATCAGAAGGCCCATTGGACAGGGCTGAGGGAAATGGAGGAGGATGAATATCTGAAAACAACAACAGCAACAAAAAACAGGATTCCATTTAAAGAGAGGTAGGGAAAGTTTAGATAGCACTGGGAAGGCAACAGAGAGTGTTGCTTTAGTAATAAATCTGAGAGCATCACAAAGTAGTTCTAGGAGCTCGCTGAAATGAACACTATTTCGTGTTGGAATGGCTTAGAAATCATGGGGGGCCCCAGGAGAGCTCAGGGCCATAGAGACAACAAGCACCTCCTCTTTGTGGAGTCACCTGGACTTTTGGGACTCACCTGTGATTCACCTGAGACAGTTACAATGACAGCTGTGCTATTTCATTCCTGTGTGATCATGGATGAATTCACTTAACCTCCACGTACTCTTACTCCTTTGCCTGAATAGTAAGATTCTCTGTCAGGCATCAAAGATTTGAACTCTCCACTCTCCATGCACAGGGAGACTAACAATAAATATTTCTTTAAGCATACGATAGGGCCGAAGACATTCACTAATAATTTTTTCTCAATTAAAAATGCTGTATAATGTTGTCCAAACTAGAGGAGATCAAGGCAGGGTTTGAATCCAGCCCATGTATCACTTGAGAAGCCACAAGTGCAGGGCTCTGCCTCTGTACAGGGTGGGCGATACCTTTTAAAAATTGGTACCAGCACCCTGGGAGTTAGTTAGCAGCAGCCCTGCTCTTCAAGGTACACGGGGAGAAACTGGTGTTTCTCTGCTGAGACTTCTTGGGAGACAGTGTACAGGAACGGCAGGCACACATTTACAATCCTTTGCAGCCCAGAACCTAGTTCCAAAAGGGCATGATGGCTGAGAGCATGAGCTGAGGAAACAGAGTGCCTAGACTTATGTCCCCAAGTCTGCTTCTTTGTCACTGTCTTAGTTTGTGCTTCAGAGACAAAGATTTGAAAGCAGGTAGCTTTTTGGTAGAGGATCCCAGGAAGCATCTGGGTCTTAGGTGAGGTACTAGGAAACAGAGGAAATCCAGTAATAGTTCCACTGTTGGCAACTGGGCTTCATTCCACCAGGGACCGTCTGAAGGACTTTGTAGGATGCAGCTCAGAACTGTCTCATCTGGAAACAAGAACCGAGGTAGTTAACCCAATGACTCCCATTTTTCAATAGATGAAAGATGATCCCGAGACATGGGGTAGCTGACCAACAAGATCAACTCAATCATCCCTGTCTCCTGGTGTTCATGCTCTTCCCACAATGTATTAGGACTGCTCTGTGTGACCAGTGCAATATGGTAGAGTAACAAGATGTCACTTCCGAGGCTGGAATATTACAGACCTTGTGGCTTCTGCCTCAATGTCGCTTTTGTATCGCTCCCTTGGGGAAAGTCAGGTGTCACTCAGGAAGGCACGTGTGGGGGCTCCCATAGCTCCTGTTGGCTCCCGGCCTGCAGCCACGTGAGTCAGTGGTCATGGAAGTGGCTCCTCCAGCCCAGTCCCAACTCCAGATGATTGCAGTGCTGCCCAACACCTTGATGGAGGCTCGTGAAAGGATCTGAGGCCCTCCTGCTAAGCTCCTTCCAGATTCCTGACCCTCAGAAATGGTGAGATAATAAATATTTGTTGTTTTCGATTGCTGAGTGTAGGGGAATTTGTTGTGCATCAATAGATAACTCGAATGTGGTATTGACTTCCCAATGCTTTTGAACTGTCTGTTGCATGGGCCAGCCAAGATCCTGTGGTCAGAAAAAGTTATCAGGAAAAGGGGATCTGGTGGCTGAGAAAGGAAGTTTATAGCATATACTACAACTGTCCCTCAGAGCTGGGTGACGTCTGGAGGAGGAGTGAGGGGGGGACACAGCCATGCCAGCTGGGAGAACTCAAGCATGACTATTCATGCCTCTGCGCTTCAGGTTTCTCTCCTCTTTTTGCCCACTCCTCTTCTCTGCTTCCCTGTGTTTCTCTCTTCTTCTTTCCTTCCCTCTGTATGGTTCTTGATGAATTGATTATGAAAGCATCTGCCTTTTGGACTAAAACTACGGTTCTTGCCTCTCAGTCAGGGACCCTCAAGGGATACTTACACAGACTGGCAATGAAACTTTGGCTCTAATACAAAGCCATTTTCAGAATGGAGTGTCTGATTCTGTGGCTTGAGGCAAACAGTAAGGTCTACCATAGCTGATCTAAAATTGCTGGAGAGGAAAAGGGAGTAGCTCTCCGAAAAATAACGCAAGTAAGTAAATGAAAAGGCAAATGGGATGGTTTTAGTTTTGACTCCAATCTCAATGCAAAACTCCACAGACACTTGTTTTCCATGTTGTGTTTTCAAAAACAATTGTCACGTGACTCAGACTTTTGGTCAGTTCCACGAAATGTGCTGGAGGCCTGAAATGTGGAGGCTCTGTGCTAGAAGAGTATTCCACTAAGATGGAAAGCATAAACTTTCTCCCTCTGGAATGC
Organism: Rhinolophus hipposideros; assembly: GCF_964194185.1. Classification (NCBI taxonomy): domain Eukaryota; kingdom Metazoa; phylum Chordata; class Mammalia; order Chiroptera; family Rhinolophidae; genus Rhinolophus; species Rhinolophus hipposideros. The sequence goes on from NC_138060.1 coordinate 22,604,945, forward strand.
AGGCTGGTGGGAAAGGTGGCCCAGGGACTGATAGTTTTTGTGTAAATGCTTCACTAACCATACAGTTGTTCATCTTTAGGAGAGAACATCTATTTCGTTACTTAGAGGCCCCCAAAAGTATAAGAATTACTGATCTAGCCAGTATGGTGTGTGTTGTGATTCAACATGGCAGAAAGTAGAGTTTCAGCTGAGTTTGTTTCCAAAATAGTCTTGGCAAGGTAAAAACAGTATGTGGAAGGAATGTGCCCTGTAACAGTGTCCAGAGTTTAACTGGGTTTCAGTTTATCATCTACTTGTTTCTGCTGGTTGCATGACTGAAACAAGAGTTTCTGCCTATGCTTTTAGTGCATTTTGATAGACATACTTTTTCTGGGACCTATTTTGGATGTACTGCCTCTGGGCTAGGAGCAGCCATGCCAGGGTGGAGGAACTGTATCAGCAAGTGCTCTCTCTTTCCACAGGGCTGAAAAATATCGACGTTTAATTTAATCATCTCTGTTGGTCAGTAAAAGCATATAAACAGGTTGACAGTATTTGACATTGATAGAATTATATGCAAATCAGTAAACGTTAGGAGTGTCAGCTATGTGTCAGATTCAGGGCTGATATGGCAATACATAGTTCCACAGCAACAACAAAAAAAAGCAATTAAACACAGCTTCACAGGTTTTTGAGGATTCAGAAGGAATATCGGCTGGTATCAGGAGCATTACTTATCATGGATCTTGTTTTTCTTTTGTGTTTGTTTTTGTTCTTTTTCTAACAAAATCAAGTGAATAAATCCCAGATAAACCTGGGTTACTAAGCAGGTTATCAGAACAGAGACTGGCCAATAGGATGTGACTTCATGCTTGACTGTAGCTAGTAAAAGAAAAAAAAAGAATTTTTGCTGCACTGTGTCTTTGTGTTTCAGAGAACTGCCTCCCCCAAATTAACTGCCCCTTTGCCAAATAATGCAAAATTTGGTTCTTCTTCATGGACCTATAAAATTAACTTTCAAATGGTTGATTCTTATAAATGAGATCTGGGATTCTAAATACTCAGAGGCCATAGAACATGTCTATTGAGGTGATTCATTGTGCCCAGATCTGCAGAGGCCTGGGGGGCACAATAGCTGGAGAGAACACACCACTCTCTGCTCCCCAAGTCCTCTTCCCAACATTTATTCCCCTGCCTCTGGCAGGGCTTTCTGTAAGTTTCTGGGGGGTGGGGGTGGAATTACCTAGAACAGACCACAAGCATAATTCTGTGAAAAAGAAAATGTTGCTTTTTGCTTTAGAATCAGGAAGTTCTTATAAATATCTTGCTGAAAGTCTCCTTGCTTTCTTGGAAGCCAGTCCCTCATCAGTCACTGACAAAGGCAGGCCACTAGAATGAAGGAGAGGTTAAATGCTTCAATTGCTAGGGTTCTTTCAGCTTTAAGAGTTCATTAAAATTGTAAATGACATTGGCACTGAAATGAATTTCAAAGTTGGCTTGTCTTATTTAGTCTCTAAAATACCTTGTGTGTCTCTGAGGCACACTAAAGAAATACTGTGTATATTCTTTCCTTTCCTTGCTTTCCAGTGTAGTAAGGGCAATTAGCAATTTAGAAAATTGCTTTAGAAAGAATTCTCGTATATATTATCACATTTGCTCCTCTTAATAACTTTGCAAAATGGATTTTCTCATTATATCCCTATTTTTAAAATGAACTATCTGTAATCAAAAAGACAGGTAATAACAGGTATTGGCAAAGATGTGGAGAAATTGGAACTTATATACATGATGGTGGAAATGTAAGTGGGAGCAGCTGCTTTGGAAAACAGTTTTACAGTTTTTCAAAAGGTTAAAAATGGGGTTACCAGATAATCCAGAAATTCCACAAGGAATTAAAAACATATGTCCACACAAACACGTATACATGAATTTTCATAGTAGCATTGTTCATAATAGCCAAAAAGTAGAAACAACCCAATTGTCATAAACTATTGATTAGGTAAATTAATTACATCCATTCAGTGGAATATTATTTAACAATAAAAAAGAAATGAAATACAAATGCATGTTACCATAGTAAAGAAACAGGAAAACATACTAAGTGAAAGAAGTTATACATATGCATAAACACACAAACACATATTGAATAATTCCATTCATATGAAATATCCAAAAAAAGCAAATCCATAGAGACAGAAAATAGAAGAGTAATCGCCAAAGATAGGGGGAAAGAATAACAGGGTTTACTGATAATGTCTCTGGGGTGATGAAAATTTGTTTTAGAATCAGTTAGTGCTGATGGTATATAAAATTTTGTGTATTTATTCCTCATGGAGAATCTCTGAGTTTTGAGTTCCCTCTGGATGTTGTGTTGCCAATCTGAGGTGAGGTGTGGGGGTAGGGTAGGGAGTGGGGGATGGTTATGGAGAGATCATGTCCCATCCCCTCCTACTGGCTTTGGTGTCTATCGTCTTCTCATTTGCCTGATGCGTAGTTGTTACTCAGCCAGTTTCCCTGTTTTATAAAGAGGAAATTTTTCATCTGTAGCTGTAGACTCAATGTGTCCACGGGAAGAGGTGAGTTTGGGATCTTCCTACGTCATCATCTAGAACTGTTCTCAGACATGATTTAATTTATTCAGTATGTGGAGCCCATTGGAACAAGACTGGATTACTTAAAATGTGTAGCCTAGTCACACAGTAAAATAATATACAGCAGGGAAAAAAGAAACAATTATAGCTACAGGTAAGGACATAGACAAATCTTAGAAACATAATATTCAGGTGAAAAATAAAGTTGAAGAACAATACATAGAGATTGTTCAATAGGTTTGTAAAGCTTAAAAACAAATAAATACCAAGATTGTTGTAAAAAAATATGTGAATTTAATATATGACTAAAGGTTAAACATTACAATAATACGGGATCAGGAAAAGACAGGAGTTGGTGATATTCTTATTTTTAAATTCAATGACAAGTTCTCCTGTCTAGAATATATTACACTTTATTGTATATCATACATATTCTTTTGTATGCATATATGATAATTTATTTGAAACATATAAAATCGCATTTTTTCTTGGTCAAAGTAGTCAAATATCAGCAATTTCATGTTATTCAAACCTTTTTAAAAAATATAAATAGAATGGGGGTTTGAATTCAAACTTTTTGACACTGAATTTAGCTCAGTGCACACTTTTTGGGGCCAAATTTTACATCAGGCTTTCTTAGGGTCTTATGGAAAGAAAAATCAAAAAAATAATATTAACATTAGCAAGAGTAGCTAACTTCTATAGGTGTTTATTCTATGCCAGACACTGTGTAAGTCTTTACAGCAAATCTATAATTTATATTTTGCAGAGAAAATCTGGGTTACTTTTAAGAACTTACCCAAGGTGACTTAAGGAATGCCAGTTCCTGTGTCTTTTCCACTGCCTTCCATAGAGACATGAGCTCTAATGCAAAAAACCTAGCTAACCCTTCTGTCCATTTTCACTGTGACAACCTTAATCCACGCCACCACATTTTTTCTCTTCGCTACTGCAAGTCTCCAGTATTCCTCTGACCATTCCTTTGGCCTGCCTTCCATCACTTAGAATAGAATCTGGAATCCTTACTGACATCGACAAGGCTGTCTTAGTCTCTGAGGGCTGTTGAAACAAGAAACTAACTACTGGGTGAGCTTAAATCAACATAAACTTATTCGCTCACAGTTCTGGAGGCTAAAAGTCTTAAATCAAGTTGTAGCAGAGCTTCTTGCTCCCTCTGAGGCTCTGGGTAGACTCCCTCCTTGCCTCTTCCTAACTTTCAGTGACAGCTGGAGCTTGTGAGCATTTCTTGGCTTGTAGGGCATCATCCTAATCTCTGCCTCTGCCATCACATGACATTCCTCCTGTGTCCATCTCTGTGCCTTTGTTTACTTTTCATATGAGGACACAGATTATATGGGAACAGCACCCAACCTAATCACTTATGATCTCATCCTAACCTGATTAGATTTGCAAAGACCTTATTTCCAAATAAGGTCACATCCTGAGGTACTAGAGGTTAGGACTTCAACACATCTTTATGGAAGACACAAAGCAACCCGTAGCAAAGGTCTCTCCAGACCTGACCAACAGTCTGTCACCCAGTGTCTGTCTCTCCACTATGCTACTGCACTCATCTTCAGTTCCTGGAATATCCAAGTTACTTTCTACCTCAGGATCTTCGCACATCTTCTCTCACCCTGAAACAATCCTGCAAGCTTCCTATGACTTGCTCCTTCTCTGGCTTTAGGTCTTAGTTTTAAGTCGGACCTCCTTTAAGATGCGTTTCTTTTCCCATCCTCTCTTAAGCAGGCCCTTGTCCCTCTATCTTAATTATTTGGTTCTCAATCGGACTATAGTGCTTGGCACACAATAAGTATCCTAAGTTTTTCTTTGAAGAAATAAATGAACACAAGTGGATGAATAAACCAGAAGCAAGTTTGGTGAAACACAAGTCTTTGTCAGGAAGTCAGTTTTACATAAAGGGTTCAAAGCAGCACCCTTTTTTTTTTTTTTTTTTCCCCAATTCCATCATTTTCTGTATGACTTTGACTTGACTCCTCCAAATCCCTGTTATGTCGTCTAGGAAATGTTGTTTATCATAGTACCTACTCAGCTCAATAAATGAATAAAAGGAGGATAGCAGGGGTATAAGAGGTAGTGGAGGTGGTGGTGATGGAAGGACAATTTCAGAAGTTATTGAAAAGCAAAGATGTAAGTTGGACTGGCCAGAAGGTTGCGAAAAGACCCGTCCTGGCTCCCTCAGCTCATGGGCCTGCTCCGAAAACCGAGGTCACCCTGTGTGTTCTCTTCACTTTCCCTAGCATATTCAGCTAATTACTTGGCAGTGATTCTGCCACTAGGCTGCAGGCCTAGGAACCCATCCATTATAGAAATAGTTCAAATTCTTGGCATAAGAAGATGGCAGTGAGGGAATTGGGACAGATCCACACTTCTGATTTTATGGAGAAAAATTCAGTAAGAAGCTGTGGAGGGGGAATTGCCAGAATTGTATAAAAGAATAGAATTCTAGAGATATATCTTTAAGAAAAAATAAATGATCTCCCAAATCTGTAGCCATGGTGAGCACTGGCCTCAAGGGACGGATAACACAATAAGGTCTGGGGATGGCACTGCACATGAGTTAGCTTTAAATGAGAGGCACAGATTCATCCCCGGGCTTATGCTGACCCAGTAAAAACTGAGTCACAGTGTGCTCTTTGACAAGGACGTTCAATTTTCCTTAAATCAGAGCTTTTCACAATTAAAAGGCAATTGTATGAATTCTATAGTTACATCAAGAAAAACTGATGGAACATGAAGTGCTTAGTTGATTACAGCCAGGAGGGCAAGTTCAATGTTTGGTGTCCAGAGAAGAACGACTTGCTATAGAATCCCTGTTCTATCTCGTGTAAGACCAGAGAGCATTCACACACTTGGACTTAAATCAGACAGAAAGGGCCTTGGACTGGAAAGCAGATCTGGTTCTCACTTACCCAGTAGGAGGTCATAAATCCCTATCCACCTATGCCCTGTGTCTCCTCTGTAAACTGGAGATGATAATCGCTCCATGAATCTCTTCAGCAGGCAACCTGAGGTCACTTCCAAGTCTTAACTTACAAGGACTCAAAGCTATGTGTTCTCATGGGTCACTGTATGTGTCCTACTCTGATAGTCATGATTTACTATAGTGTTGTTCTCCCCTCTTACCACACCAGTGTTTCTTACCCTGTGTTTCATTACTGTCCCATAAGGCGTATTTTATATATATATGTATGTATTTTATTTCCTGATTGTGCTTACCATTGCTCACAATATTTTAATACCACAGATATTCTGATATTCTGTGCATCAGTTTACATACTGTGGTCCTTTGGAGGACCATCAGACATCGTGAGATTTAATTTTTTTTTACCCCTGAGAACCTATTCTTGCCCCTCTGGGGGCACAATTGCCCAGTGTTGACAATGTATGCCCCATGCTGTAAGTTATAGGTGAACAAGAAGCATGTGTCTTATTTACAACAGAATCCTCAGCACATAGCACATAAGAAATGCACAATAATATTTACTGGATGATTGGTATATTAATCAAGTGATGAATGAAGATGAACTGAGAACCATGTAAAGAAACTGCCTAGTCTTATGCCTGCTACATAGCAAGAAAGAAATACATATTTGTTCCCACTCCTGAAAACCTGTCTGAACCTTCCAGTAGCATTGGTCAAAATCATTTCAGATCTTTATTTCTATATTTTGATCTCTAACCTTACTGCTGACACATTGAGGGCACATGTCCATTGCCCACTGCTGTGTATCACTTACCATGTCTGTTACCTGTTTAATGTAGGACCACATGAAAGAAACAATTAAAATGTAAAGCTCAGCTCATCCTTGGTTGGAATGATTCCAGGAGTTTAGTGATAAATTGAAGTGATTTATTTCTGCTCCTGGGAAGCCGTCTGTCGGCAGAGGAGAAAGCAACCTTGCACCTTAGAATCGCAGTTTATTCAACTGACTTTTTAACCAGAAAGTGTTTGGGATGAGAATACTATTTATTCCTTTGCAAAAGAGAGAACTTTGCCCCAGGCAAGTATTGTGTTTGGACATAATAAGAATGAGAACAAGCAAACTGAATCTGTGGTTTTAGAAGTCAGGAGAGGGGATGATTTGGAGCACTGGGGCAATGATTGGGAGGGAGACCGAGGGAGCTTTGAAGGTTCTGGGGAGATTTAAATTTATGATCTGCGCTAACGTATATGGGTATGCTCTCCTTGTGATAATTCATAGCTGTACACTTATGTGGGTATTTTTCTGTATGTGCATTATAATTCAATTAAAAGAATAATGAAGTCAAAGAGTGAGGCCTGAGCCTTCTGAGGGTCAGTTGCTGAAGCAAACCACTTTTCTTCTCTGAGCTTCACTTTCCTTCTTCGTAAAACAAGCATATACTAGCACCTACCTCACAGGTTTGATGTGAGGACTGAATGAAATATAACATGCAAATCACTTAGCACAGTGTCTGGTTCATGGGTTATTAGTCATTATTAATTAGTTATTCTTATTCATTATCATTATTCATTTAGTCCAAATTTATTGAGACCGTAACAAAAGTGTCAATCACTGTTAATTCATGTGCAATGAGGGTATAAATAGAGAAACAGGGTAAAATAAGGACTTCCCTCTCCCAATATTTCATCATGAAAAATTTCAAACACACAGAAAAATGGAAAGAATTGTCTGGTGAACTCGCATCGACTTGCCACACTGAACATTTTGCTAGATTTGCATTATCTCCATCCACTTATAAGTCTCCATCCACTTATCTATCTCTTAGACCATAGTTGGGCCTTTTGTTAGAGACCTGACCATGGGATGGAGACCGCTAAGGACACTTAGGAATAGTAAGGAAAACAGTAGTGTTAGTTTCAGGAAAATGCCCCACCAGAACTTACTGGAATGGTGGAATGTTGCCGCCTCCTGTTGAATAATTCAGATCTTATATGCATATCTCTCAGCAGTCCATAAACAAAATGTTTTGCTGCGGGAAATGGAAATAATCTAGTTTCAAGGCGACTGTTTCCTATGTAAAAGCAACTAAAAAACAGAGCCTTCGGGTGACCTTGGATTGGTCAAGAGCATATGCAACAGAAGATGTAAATTTTCCCCAACAGCTTCTGAATGCACGAATTAAGACTGACCTTGAATTAGTCCTATTTCCTGCTGACAGGATACTGAAAAGCCTAGAGTCATTTTATTCCTCTTACAGACATGCTGCATTTCTATATTCTAGTTTTTCTATAACAACTATGGATCATTTGTACAATGAGAGCATTCGTTTTGGTTTCTGCTTTAATAAGTCATGATTTTGCTTTCATGAACAAAAACAAATAATTTGTAATTGGTCCATTAATTATTTGCATGTAAATGCCTTTGTTAAAGTAACTTAGTAAGCCATTGAAAGCCATTCTCCTTTGCCTGTTGAGTTACAGTCTAGTAAGCAACTCTTTCATTTTGGGGGGTGGGGGAGAGGGTGGTCGGGGAGAGATTATTTTGTTTTATTTTGTTTGATAGCAAGGAGACACTGGGAAACTAAATGAGACTGAATCTCAGAAATCTGAATACTCAAGGAATCCCCAAGGCCTAAAGTAGGAAGGGAGGGCTCAAGGAAAATTCAGTTAATTGACATGTTAATTGATGAATCTGCTCTATACTAGGTCCTTGAGAAAGCCCCTGGGATAGTTGCTTTCCTCAGGACTGCCACCTACAGGGTGAAATTTTAACAGCTAAGACTGTATTTGTCAAACTTTGGGGCACAAAAGAATCGCCAAGGGCACTTCAAAAAAATGCCTAATGCCCGGGGCCCATCCCCTGCTAATGAAATCAGAAATTCCAGGGTGGGACCCTGATATTAATATATATATTTTTTTCTTATTGTAAGTTATTTATTGTAAGATAATTTACAAATATCTTGCTGTCTTTGGTAATTTCAACAATTAGACTAACAATTTCTTCTGACCAGGACAGCAGTAAACTAAAACCTTAATATATCTTTTAAAGAGCCTCAGAGAATTCCTATATGTAGTAAAGCGTGGCAAACACTTTGTCTTAAGAAAGATGCTCCTACCCCACCCACTTTCTCATGTACCCAAAGGAAAAAGGTAACCAAACAAAACAGCAAAAGCAAATAAACAAATACAGGCATACAACCCCCCCACCCCCGACCCCCAGCCACATACATATTGTAAGAGCTATCATTTCTTTGGCTTGCAGTCTGGAGATTCTTTCCCTGAAAAGCTAGTTTGGAAATGAGAAGAGTCAGCCTGTGGATTCCAAAAAGAAACCCGAGGAAGGCAGAGAGGTGGAGCTTGGAGGGGGGTGGGGTGTGTGAAGCAGGGGGACACAGGACTGGAGAGGAGGTGGCAATCACAAGGCAGAAAAACAGAGTTACAGTCGTTTCCAGTTTGGATCCCAAACACACAGCCAGCACCCCAGAGCATGACTGAGGAAAATATTCTGAGAGAAATCCAGACTAGATTTAAATGGAAAACCTAAGGCAAATCATTTTTTTCCAGAAATAGCAAAAATGCGTTTTCTGGGAGGGTGGAAAGCAGGGCCATCTGTTAGTCAATTTAAAGGTCTCGTTGGTTCTTCTGCCAACCTTGACCCCTTGGAATTACCTCTGTTTTGTCCACCGCGATTTATATCATCTCTGGAAGCCACTTTGAAGAAGCAGCGTGTGAGAGTGCAAGAACAGGCATGAGTCTGGCTTGGCCCCAATTCTACGTGTGTCTCCTTGCTGAGAACCTTAAGACTCACTGGCATCATTTTGTAATGGGAACCGATATTTGACACTTTGCAACGTTAACGTGACAACTGAAATCGTGACCGAAAGCACTTCTCACAGTGTCTGGAATTTTCTAGGGCTCAACAGTTTATGACAATTGTTATTATCCAATCAATCTCTGTGGAGCGTCTTATTTAGTTTCTCCAAAGTTTACTTTGGCAGGGAGGGTAGCCAGAGCATGCATCCTTGAGGAAAGCTTCGGGGTATGGCCATGGCATGCTGGATTCAGCTGTCACCATCTGTCAGCTCACAAGAGCTGACTTCAATTTGTAGGAAATTTGCAAGATAGTTTTTAAACAACCATTATTAAAATTAAATGGCAAAAACTTACAATTAAATACATTACATGAAAATCACAAGTAACAGTCACAATTCATATTATGTTACTACATTTTACTGTTATCTCTGTGCTTGAGATTACTTACAGGTATTGAAATCGTGTAGTGAAAATACTGTATAATTGCTGTGCTGCCTCCTGGCAACTTGGTATATCAGCTATGGTGTGTAATTATAGTATGCAAATCATCAAATGCTACAAATCAAAGCTTCTTCTTTTTTTTTTTTTTTTTCCTTTCAGAGAACTGGTGGTTGTCAAAAGTTCAGAAATAACAGAAGTAAAAACAATAAACCACTGAGGTAGTGATTAGGAAAAGTTTATTGTTCTCATACCAAAAAGACAGTTTGCAAACTGGGAGTACTCAAACCAAAACATGGAATGAGGCTCAGGGCTATAGTGTTATAAAGCAGTTTATATGGCGAGAGAGCAGGGACTGCTTATTCTACGCAGTGACTGGTGATAATATGACAATTTTCAAATTTGCTTAGAAATCCAAGTGGGGAGGAAAAACTTCTCTCAGTATCTTATTCAAACAAGGTGATATGCTGAGATAAGAAATCCAGCAACGAGTTGTAGAATCCAAGCTCTATTTCCTAATGGCAAAATCAATTCTGTTTTCACAAGTGACCATGATACCAGAAGATTGTGAAATCGCCAGGTGAAATCCAAGGACAACTTTCCCAATTCTGAGACTTGGTCTTGCAGAAGAGATAATCCTTCATCATAAATTTTAGTGTTTGCCTTTTAAAATTTAATTTTAAAGAGAATGTATTAAAATGTTCCAAAGAATCAGAAGGTATAGAAAATTCTGAAGTGAACATGACTGCCATCTTTCTAATATCCCACACCACCAGTACCATTCACCACTGCTCTTTTTATATATCCTGGGTTTTTTGTGTGTGTTTTTGCATATCCAAGCAAATATTTTTTATCACCATCATTCACCACTTATTACACAAAACATTGCATAATACACTCAGTTGCTTTCCCCCCCATTAATAACAGACATTGGTTATCTTCCCGTATGAGTGCATAGGCAGCTCCTTCATTCTTTTTAAAATAATAGCTGAAGACTCTGCCATTATAGGAATGGGCTCTAACTTATTTAATTAGTCACTTAAATGTTGGAGCTCTGGGTTGCGTCCCATCCTTTGCTAGTGTATAATGCTGTGATGAATAACTCTTTATCACATTAGTAGCGTAAGGAGTGCCTGAGTCAATGAAGTCCAGCAAACCTGAATGAGTGATCCAAGTTTTGCATTTTGCCAATCTGACAACTAAACAATGGTGTCTCCATGGGAGTTTAATTTGTGTTTTACTTATTCTGTGTGAGACTGAGCTCCTTTCATATAGTTAGAAGCCATTTCCTTTTCTTTCTGTTTGTTTGTTTGTTTGTTTGTTTATGAACTGTCTATTCATATGTTTTTCATCATTTTCCTAAGGGGAGCGTGATTTATTTCATTTTAAAGCCTGCAAACGTCACCTCACAGGCCTCCTAGGATAAAGCCTATATTCCCATGACTGGTGAGATTCATTTATCTATTTCTTGTTGCCATGCCATCATGCTAAGCTTTCAAGTAGCTGGGGCACTCGATCTTAATGTAATCTGGAATAAGCAGGTGAGCAAATCTGAACAGGAGAGGCAGGTCCATCTCTGAAATGTCTGTCCATCAATGCCCACACAATACCCACAACCTCCATTTGAATCACATGACTGCCAGGAACCTAAAAACTATACGGTAATAGCCAACGTCCACACTCAAGTCTGGTCCCTCTCTCCTTCCCTCCCTCTCTCTCATTTCACTCCAATGGGCCCCAAATCTCACCTCCCCTGAGAAAACTGTGCTTCTTCTTCTCTCCACACCTTCCTTTGCTTTGCGTGCAGAGTCTCCAGCAAACTTGTGTGTGCTGGTGTTTGGTCGATGACCATGGTGTGGTGGTGAGGCCATCGGTCTGCTGCGAACTCGAACCTCAGCTCCCTCACTTACAACCTCCTTCAGCCTTAATTTTCTTAATCCTAAACTTCTCTGTGCCCCGGACTGCCGCTCAGGAAAATGTGGGAGCAGTGTTACATAGTGGTCAAGAGTGTGGCTTTTAGAGTTAGTTAGACCAAGGTTGGAATCTTCACTCATCTTCCTAGTTGTGGTTAGTTAGTTGGGTAAAACTCGTTCGTGTGTGTGTGCATGTGCATGTGTGTGTGTGTGTGTGTGTGTGTGTGAGAGAGAGAGAGAGAGAGAGAGAGAGACAGAGACAGAGAGACAGAGACAGAGAGACAGAGACAGAGACAGACAGACAAAACAGACTGACTCTAGACCTGTTAACACATTTATAAAACGGAACCAAATGAGAAACAAAAACTCATAGACACAGACAATAGTTTAGTGGTTACCAGAGGGTAAGGGGGGTGGGGGGAGGGAGATAAGGGTAAGGGGGATCAAATATATGGTGATGGAAGGAAAACTGACTCTGGGTGGTGAACACACAATGGGATTTATAGATGATGTAATACAGAATGTACACCTGAAATTATGTAATTTCATTAACAATTGTCATCCCAATAAATAAATTAAAAAAATAAATAAATAAAACAGAACCAAATCTCTACAGGTCTCTCACATTTCTGCATGTTTTATGAACACATGAATTCAGTTTTTGTTTCAGATTTTGTTCCCCCCAAAGATGTTTATATAGTGAACAGTGTGGAAGACAGATACGTGTTTCTTCTTATGGAGCAGAGGACAGATTTGTTTTCTGTCTAGGATAATTCAAACAATGTCTCTGTTCATGTCAAAGCTTGGTCACGTTTACATGCAAGACCTGTGAGCTACTGGGGTTTTCTAAGCGCAGAGTTCCTCACTTATAATGCAACCCACAGCGTGTCCAGCTTCCATGTGTCCCTCTTCACATCGCCTTGTGAGAAAAGGGGCTCAGGAAACCAGCACAAACCGTGTACCTCTGCCTAATGCTATCACTGTGAATAACAGCCAGTCCTTTGACTCTGACCCAGGAGTCTCATGTCTTCTACCAGCGTCCATGAGACTGTGGCTGACTAACTTGTTAGCTTGAAAGTAGGGTAACATCCCAGAGCCTTAACACTTCTTGACATTTACTTCATAGATTTGCTGTAACAATTAAATGTAATAATGTATTACGCATATATGACAATGCCTACACCTAGTCCATAAAAGTGACACAGTGAGTAGAAACTAGAACTAGTATTTTTTCTTGTTATGGTTATGCTTATTTTATTACCTGCCTCAGAGGACTGATGTGGGATTAAGGTGAATGGTATTAACATAGTGCTTGGCCCCAGATAAGCGCTCAGGCAGGAGATTCGTTCTTTTCATTCATTTACTGTATCATCTCATAGAGGCTATGGCAGCAGGAGGGGACCACAGATACACTTCAAAGGTAGGTTAATTTTTCAGCCTGTTTTTCAGAACTCAGCTAACGGAGAATAGACCCACAGGGCAGGAATGGGGGCCTCATGCCTCAGTGCAGCTTTCTAGGACCCCACCCTCTGTCCAAAGCTACTATGAACCATACAAGGTAGAGTTTTGCCAGATCTGGGGACATTCTTTGATGCTGCATTCTAATTCCATAGTAATGCCTCTCTTGGGGAACAATGTATACAGTCTTTGAACCTAAAGTTTTCACTTAAGAATACACTTATAGACACTGGTGCTCCTGGTTCTTTCACTAAATTTCATTCAACAGAGTCACATCTTATTGGCGGAGAAAGCACTTTGTGACCAGGCATCCTGATCACTTAGTTGCATTCCCTCCCTACCACTCCAACAGTTTCTTAACAAATATTACCACCTGTTTGCTGCAGGCTAGGCTTTTGCTGGGCACTGGTTATGGTGATGGATGAAACAGGTTTGCTCACTACCCTTGGGGAGTTACAATTGAGCCAAGAAGACAGCATTCGATGAGTGACATACAAATAAAATGAAATTGTAACTGAGGTCAGTGCTATGGAGGAAACCAGCACTATTGCATTAATGAGGGTAAGAATCCCACTCCCAAATCTCAGCAGCTTAGCGTCATAAAGTTTATTTCTCTCTTAAGTCACAGCCCAGTGTGGCTCGACAGTGGGAACCAGGGTTGATGAGAAGATGGGAGGACCTGAGCTCCATTCATTCTTTTCAGAGGCCAAACTCTCCCCATTAGTCAATGCTGTCATTTCTAGGTCTTCCTCCCTTCTCTGTATTCAGCAGGCAGACAGCAGAGGCAGGGTATCTGTGGGGAAGGCCAATGGGCAGGCCTGCCATTGACACACAGCAGTTCTGCTAATAGGGTAAACGCTAGGCAGGCTTGGAAACGTGGTCCAGCTGGGTGCCCAGAATAGTCTCCAGCTGTTTTCTGCCACAAGGAAAACAGCAGCAGAGAGCAGGAACAAGGATAGCATCCCCTAGGAAGTGACTTTGGTTAGAAATATAGGTTCTGGAGTCAGACTACCTGAGTCTCCTCTCGGCTCTTCAGCCTGCCAGCTGAGGGCCTTGGGTTTAGTGAACCAGTCTCTCTATGACTTACTCTTCTCAGCTATAAAATGTAGATACCGATAGTAGAGTGGTTATGAGAAAGCAAATGAAATCACTGATATACTCCATAAGTAACATTTAGCACAGGGTCTGATGGCTGTTTTCTAAATACATAAGTACAGTTAAATTATTGTCATGGTCGTCATTAGTAATGATAAGGCAAGACCTGAAGGTACTAGAATTTTAAACCAGAGGAGCAGAGAACACTATTGTGTCTTTGTTCCTCTATGCCCCAATCCCACCTCAGTGGCATTTCACTTGGTCCTTTGCTAACCAGAACTGGAGTAACATCTGATCTCTTCCCTTCCCTTTACCTCATCTGTCTAGCTCCCATACTCACTTCCTAACCAGCACTCTGGGTAGATGCATGGTTTTCAATTTAACTCAAATTCTGCAAATAGCAGTTGCAGCTATTCTCTTGCAAAATGGTGTGCTCAGCTAGCTTTTCTCCAAGGTTTCTTTTAGTCCTAACAATGGATATACCTTTAAATGAAAATCTGAAACGTTACTATATGACTGCCTGAATTCCAGGTCTTGTGTTTGGCAGTAGGATTCCTGAATTGGCAAAGGTTTTCACTTACTGACACGTATACTCAAGGCAGACAATTACAGTTGAGTTGCAGAACCATCTCTCATCACAGTGGAACAACTCACAGCCCCTCAAGTTATCAGTCTGCTAACTTTTCCCTTTTGTGCTCAGTAGCCCCGGCTGATACTCTGCCACATGGGTAGCTTTTCCACGGTGCAGTCAGAAGCCTGCCCTGTCTATCTACCTAAAAGACACTCTCTGCATGTGAGGGCCAAGGTTAAACCTAACAAAATTAGTTTCTAATTTAAATGTTTAAAGGGGACTCAGCATTTTAGATGATTAGCATAGATTAAGCTCTATGTTTGCGTTACTTTCACCTCTGTCAGGTAGGGCTCAACAGTTATAATACTTGCTAAAAAGGTCCAGTGTGACCCCTGCAGAGTGCCTGGCACAGAGGAAGCACTCCCTCCTTACCTGCTGCAGTAGATGGTGATAGTTTGGGTATTCATTTAGCTGATCTTTATTGATTGTCTATTTTATGCCAGTCACTGTGCTGGCTGATGAGGACACAGTATGAACCCAAACACCGCCCCTGCCCTCAGTGAGCTTGCCACTGGGTAGAGGGGACAGATGATAACCAGATGTTCTCTCACATATAATATCAAACTGCATCTGTGACAATGAATGATGCTCTCAGTCCACTATACGGGAATTTCACCAAATTGGGAGATTAGGAATGGCTTCCTTGAAGACGTGATCTAGGAGCTGAGGACTGAAGGTTGGAGCAGGAGCTAGCGTGGTCTCGGGGAAGAACAGCAATCCAGGGAGCAGAATGTGCCGGAAGGACTCAGATGTGGGTGGATAAACCTCTGAGGAAATCTAAGGGATTTAGGCATGTGAGATGATACCAAAAAACCAAGTCTTGAAGGCCACCGTAAGAATTATAGTCTTTCACTTAAAAGCAATGATGACCATTTAAGCATTTTAAGCAGAGAAGAATGGGGTTGTCATAACTAGATGAGACTGACCTTTTGCAAAGATCACTGTATTTTGGGGATGGGGTTGAGTGGATGTGTGTGGGCCGGAGCGAAGGTCCTTGTCAGAGTCTAGGGCTGCATGACAAATGGAGAACTCAGTCTCTGGGTATAAAGGTGGAGAATGAGTAATGTAGGGGCTGTGAGAGGCACTTAGAAAGTTAAATCTCCAGGACTTGGTGATGGATTAGATATGGAAGATGAGAAGAAGGTAGTGTGCGAGGAGACTCTACAAGGATTCTGATTTCCTAAACCATGTGGATAGTCATGCTATTCGCAGAAATAGTGCCAGATCTGCGGAGATCAGGAATTCGTTTTGAAGTTCAAGGGTGCATTTTGTAATTCATATTAATTTAAATGTATAAGTAGAATGGCACTATTTGTCAGTTCAAAAAAAGCATATACAGAGGGTGACAAAAATGTATACACATTTTAAGAAAGGAAAAATAAACTATTAAAATTGTAATACTCAATATATACCGATAACAAAAGATGAATACAAGTCACATTTGACTTCTGCAATTACAAGAGGTGCTCAAAGTGGTTACCATCAGCGTCCAGACACTTCTGATCATGGCGAGCTACTGCTTGAGCAACACTGACTAAAGTGTCCATTTGTATACATTTTTTTGGCACCCCCAGTTTTGAGGAAGGAAAAAAAAGAAAATAAGTTACCATGTATCCATTGCAATCTCCTACATTTTGGGTGCTTTTAATTTATCTTGGTTCGTGTTTCTAGAAATCTAAGGCAGTCACTGTCCTTACTGATCAAATTAGAAAAAGGTTTTGAAAGACTGAGTGACTGACCTAAGAACATACAATCATGGTAAGGAAAATATGTGTTTGGTTTCAGATTTGTATGAAACCAACATCTATTGCAAGCTTTCCACCAAGAAAATATTTCCTCTGTACCTACTTTCTGTTGGTTTTCAACAGGACAGCATGGGGTTCCAGCCCTCAGGGAATTTATAGGAAAATGTAAATCTTAGGAAGGTGATGGTTTTTAATTCCACAATGGGTATTTAAACAAGATGCCTCTGGGCCTGTAACAGAAAAGGTCTGAGATTTCTCTGTGCCTTCTAGACATGAGAAAGTCTGAGCAGGGTCAGAAAAGAGACTTTATTTCCCCCAGGTTCAAAGATGTGCAGAGGGGCAGGTGTGGCCTGGCTTCTGGGATGGAGAGATTCATGAAATGAAGATAGGAGAGAGGGAAATGAAAGAGGGTGTGTAAAGAAAGACCTGTTAGAGTTACTGGAACTCACTGCTATCTTTACAAACCTATGTTTGCCCATGAAAACAGTAACAAAATAAAATTAAACATACTTGGTAACAGTAAAAGGCTTAAGCTCATTAACAATCTTTAAATAATTTATAATTATTATCAAAAATAATTCTGATGGGGGCGTGGATATGCAAAGCTCCTTTTGTTCCCTTAAGCCAGCCCTTTCCAAATAAGGCAGGTCTTTTTATAACTGAGCATAACCTAAGAGGGTAGTAGAGTTGGGTGAGGAGGGGAACAATTCTTAGAAATAAGCAGGATCAATATTTAATGATTGATGTTTTGAACCCCTTGGAGTTCTTTTTTTTCTTTCTTTTCCTTGTTGCTCCTGAAAACACACACACACACACACACACACACACACACACACACAATTAACACGAATAGTGCAATTATTGATGATATTTTCAGAAATCTACTGAAACATGCACCAGAAACTGGAAATTGTGATTGCCTCAGGAAAGTTGGATGCAAGAATGGAAAGGAGACTAACTTTAACTTTACATAGTATCTGATTCTGTACTTTTTGAATTTTTAGATGTATAACAAAATACATTTTTAAAAGTCCATTATTTCTGTGGCCTGAAAGCCAAGATGTAAATAGAAAGATTATGAACTCAGACACTGAATACCTGAACCAGAGTTTTCTTATTCACACAGGGACAGGGAATAATTCTTACCTTGTATGGTTTTTAATGAGGATTAGAGACAGTGTGTATTTAATGCCTGGCAGAGAGTGGATGTTCAAAAATAATAATCGCAGTGTTGAAAAGTAAAAGTCCTTTGTGACAGGTTGTAGCTAAATAAAACTTTTTCTGGCTAAGTTTTAGGTCTGAAGAGGTTTTGCAAGTAAAATTACTGACCTGGAATTCTAAAAGGAAAAAAATAGGAAAAGCCTCCAGCGTTGATGTAGAGCTCCTGGGGCATAGGGAAATCCTACATCTCTAGCACAATTGTCCTGGTGGGAGAGAAGAGGACAAAATAGTAAAAATAGTAGTAGTAGTAGCAGCAGCAGAAGGCCTATTATTATGCTCAGAAAGCTTATTTATCAGGCCCAAGCTAATTTCATCTTATTTCATATATTTAATAAGAGAATTAGGGGTTCCTATATCTCAGTGGATCGTATTGCCTAAATGTTATTGACGTAGTTTGGGCATTAAACTATTATCATTTTCAAGCTCTGGATTAAGAAACTAATTATAAGGCTTATAATAGTTCAATCCTAGCTGCCAAGTCTTACGAATATTGCAGTGCTGTCTGTGAGGCTGAATAATTGTTTGATCTGTTGACATGGTAACTGCTTTGTAAAAACAATCTGTAAGGTTGTATTCAGTCTTCAGAGCACTCCTCAAGAATTGTATTCAGATTTGGCCATTGAAATCTGGGAAGCTTGTTATTAAAAGCATGACCAGCAAAGTGGTTAATTTTCCTGCTCGAAGATGTCAATTAACCCTAATGCAATTATTTTGGTGCCGATTTTGTTTAATCCAACATCACAAAATAATTGAGCTCTGAACAAATGGCTTATTATAGTAATGTGCAGGATGGAAAAGAGAATGGAGCATACATTTCACTAATGCATGTATATTCATAGTTACTTTTTTCATTAAAAAGAGCAGTTACCGAGGGGCCTAGTGATCAGAGTACCACTGGATGTGTAGCCCTTACAGAACTACATGGCTTTTCATCCATGATAAAGTCAGATACTCTGACAGTGGCAACACTTGGCAGTTTGGAGGGAAGGGAAACTTTGAGTCTTATTTATTACCTATCAGGTCTGCAGAAGGAAAATCCCCAGGTTTATGTCTCACATTTATTTAGAGACATTTCACACACCATCTCTGTCTCCAGGGTCTCCAGAACCATTTTTCAAAACATAATTTAGCCCACTGTTTCAAATCTCTGGCTTCATATAAGAATCACATGGGAGCTTATAACGCATACTAATGATGTCTAGGACCCATCCCTGACCCATCAAATCAGAACCCCTCTGGGTGGGGTCCAGACAGAGGTATGTTTCAAAACTTACCAGCACATGCTGGACAGAGAACCACTGCTTTATGTCACTTGTCACTCCACAGCATTATTTCTCCACTCCTCTGCAAAGGTGAGTGAACATAAAGGATTAGGTTGTCAAACCTGATTTGCACAAATCAGTGATCTTACTCAGTGTATTAGTTTGTTCAGACTGCCACAACAGAATGCCACAGACTGGGTGGCTTCAACAACAGACATTTATTTTGTCACAGTTCTGGGGGCAGGACGTTCAAGATCAAGTTGCCATCAGTGTCAGTGTCTAATGAAACCTTTTTTTCTGGCTTGCAGAAGTCCACTTTCTTGTGTGTCCTCACGCGGCCTTATTTCTGTGTGTGCACACTCTGCTGGTATCGCGTCACTTTTTATAAGGACACCAGTCCGAATTATGCCCCCACCCTTATGACCTCATTTAACTTCAATAATCTCCTTTAAGGCCCCTTCTCCAAATATAGTCACCTTGGGGGTTAGGTCTTCAACATATGGATTTGGGGAGTACACTGTTGACTCCATAACACCAGTAGCAGGCTTTACTTTTTAACTTCAGAATTACAAATAGTTGTGAGATACAGGCCAAGCAGGGAGAGGTCTGAAAATACCAATACCACTCCCCAGATATGTTTTTGTCTTCAGGTCCTCATACATTGGCCCAGGATGATGAATGGCATTTGTAAGTAATTTATGTGGCTGCATACCAGAGAGAGAGATCGATGATAGATAGATAGACAGACAGACAGACAGACGGACGGACGGACAGACAGATAGACAGACAGATAAATAGACAGATAAATAGATAGATAGATAGCTGTTTTGGTTATAAAACATCATCATTTTAAACTTAGATAGAAACACAGCTTATAAGATGTTTTCCAGGGAATCATAACCTGCAAATTGATAGATGCCAGGTCTGTTTACCATAAGTAATCCCAGGAAGAGTAGGTATATCCTGCTCAAGCCATTCCATAGAGAAATCTGAAGCTATCATACACCATTTGTATGTCAGGAGGTCTGTTGTTAGTAGAAGGAAATTTGACCAAGCAATTTTTCTTCTTTCTTTCTGGAAGATGCTCCTGCATTCATTGTCTCTTCCCTCCACCCTGTAAGGAAGGAGAGTGACTTGTAGACCTACTGCGTGCCATATTTTTTCCAATGGGCTAGGCGATAGTCCTAAGCGGACCTCTTTCTCCCTCCCCACTCTCATGTCCAGTGCGCTTACCTTCACCACTAAGCTCCGGACACCCTGTTTGACTTCTGTGCCTTTATCACTTTGCTAGGAAAGTGTGGTTCCCCAGACCAGCGCCAGCACCTGGAAGAATGTTAAAAATGTAGAATCTCAAGTCCACCTTGGCTGACTGAATCAGAGTCTATATTCTAACCAGATTCTGAGGGGATTTGTCTGCACATTCAAGATTGAGAGGCACTGCTCTAACAGGCCAAGTCTTCCCTGCTTCAGGGCCTTTGTACTTGCCCTGTTATTTCCCATGTTTGTACCTTCATCTTTTAAGTCACACTTAAAAAAACCAAACCTTTTCCACCTCTTCCGTCTTCTGTTTACAGGAGTAGCCTCCCCACACCCCGTTATTCTCGCCTTAGCACATTATTTATTTTCTGCTTAACACTTGTTCCAATATATATTTCATTATTTTGTTTTGTCTTTGTCGCTTTGTCTGTCTCACTAATTCTGAGCTTCCTGAGATTAGGAAGCATACCCAGCTTGTTCAGCAATCGCAACCAAATGAATTTCCTTTAATACATACTGGGTGGCCAGTAACTAGTTTTCCAGTCAAAAATGAACAAACTGATTTTGCATGATCTGGTGCTTGCCTGTATCTGTCTCCAATATGATCTTCTTCCTCCTGTCCTTAGACTCTATATTTCAGCTCAATTTAAACTACTTATAACCCCCCCTCCTCATCCCAGTCGTGAATGGAGTACTCTCATGCTTCCTTGCATTTGCTCAAGCTGCTAACTCTTCCTGAATTCTTTTTCCCCTTCTTGACCCACTAAAAAAGCATATTCATTCTCAGAGATTCTGCTCCAGCATTTTAGAAAAGTCAACTTTAGGACCAATTGGGCCACAATTGTATCTTGAAAGATATTGGATTATAATGAGATTTACGTGCAAATTTCCAGTGTGATACCAAGATCCTATTAAGGGAAAGAAAATAGGTGTGTCTTATATCTGTATTGTTGTTGCTTAATGGAGTTCATGGAATGCAGGAACTGCTCAGTGAATAGCTTTTGAATTATGAGACAGGAGAAATACAAGATGATGTCAGGAGGATAATTTGAAAATCACCGTGTCTATGAGTTCCAAATTTTGTCATGAAAGATCCTGCATGGACACCATAGTCCTATAGTCTTATACGCACTTTTCTTTAGTGCAAAGTACTTTTCATATCCGTTTAGTCTCCCAGCACTCTGGGGAGGTTAGCTGAATCAAATAAAAACTTTATTTGTCTCACTTTCTGAAGGTAACCTAGTTTCTCAAAGTAAAAATACACAAATCTGCTGTCTTAGTGCATTGAGGCTGTTATAACCAAATATCTGGCTGGGTGGCTTATAAACAACAGAAATTGATTGATTTCTCACAGTTCTGGAGGCTCCTAAGTCCAAGATCAAGGTACCAGCAGATTCAGTGTCTGATGAGATTCTGCTTCTTGGTTCATAGACAGCCACCTTCTCACTGTGTCTTCCAGGGCTGAAGGGCCAAGGGACCTCTGCGGGGTCTCTTTCATAAGGACATTGATCCCATTTATGAGGGCTCCGCCTTCAGGACATAATTACCTTCAAAGACTCAGCCTCCTACTACCATCACAGTTGGGATTAGACTTCAACACATGAATTTGGGGGGGCACAAACATTCAGTCCCTAAAATGCACTGCTTGATGTAGAGGTCATCTCTCTCTTATCTTTCTGGACTTAAGCATCTGTGAGATTGTAGACTCAATTTCTTAAATAGTCTAATTGATTTTATATATATTAGTGGATATAGACATCAACACATGTACATCTCAACAGCCTTCTGCAATACTCATCAGGGCAGGGGACAGAATTCAGCGGCTACTTACTTAGATGTAGTATGAAGGACAACAGAAAGTCTCTGAGTCAAATATGTCACTACCAGAACCTCTGAGCTGGCAATGGAGGCTAGAATTCCAACTATTTGAGTTGTTTCCTTGGATTAAATATGGAGGGGTCTGTTAAAGAGATAATTTTCCAACTAATTATCTGACAGTACATGCTTTGAAAATAATCCTCATGACTTATATTCAGTTTGTGGGGAGCTGCAACCCATTTCCCTGTAATGCGGAAGTTAGCTTTTTAGTTTGGCTTGCCCAGTGTTCACCAAGAGGATGATTTGGATCAGTCTCATTAACCTCTATGGGGAAGAGGAAGTGCCAGTCATTCAGGGCTGTGTGAGCAGAGGCAAGGAAGCGGTGAGCAAGAGACATCTGAAATCCACATGAAATAATCATTTATTCTTATAATAATGAAAAACAGAAGAAAACAATACAAATACTTGTTTTAATTGAATAGTATGTTCTTTAAAACACTTTCATATGTGCAATCCTATTTGGCTGTCCTATAACTAACTCCATTTTACTGGTGAGAAAATTAAGCCTCACAGAAGCCAAAGATGATCCAGCTAGTATTCTGAGATTTGACAGTCCAGTTCATGTTCTCTGACTTTCCATGACCCCACAGGTTAGGAAAAAAGATCTGGAAGGTGATGCTAGAATCCAAATCAAAGTATTAGTTACCCGTGGCACTGTTTTCCAGTGTTATTGGAGGGATATAGCTTCTGCAGGATGTTGAGATAATAAATGTTACAGGAGGGAACTGTACTCAAATGAGTTAGAAACCGTGGCTTAAATGAAGACATAGTCTTCCCTTAATAGGGTCTTTAATAAACTAATATGCACTGCGGCTCCCCCTGGCATGGCAGTACTGAATAGGGGGTTTCCTGTGTTAAAAGTTTATGTTGCGGGGCTACCGTGTTTCCCCGAAAATAAGACCTAGCTGGACTATCAGCTCTAATGCATCTTTTGGAGGAAACATTAATATAAGACCTGGTATTATATCATGTTATGTTATGTTATGTTATGTTATGTTATGTTATGTTATGTTATGTTATGTTATATACTCGGTCTTATGTTATATTAAAATAAGATTGTGTCTTACATTAATTTTTGCTCCAAAAGACGCATTAGAACTGATGATCCAGCTAGGTCTTCTTTTCGGGGAAACACAGTAGTATTTATCAGAATGAAGTGTATGTGAGGTAACTATTTTAAATAATCGGTATAGAAACAGTTTCGCTCCTTTAGTTCAAAAAGCAGAAGAGATTCAGAGGCTTAGAAAAATAGAAAGGAGAGAAAGAGAGAAAAAGAAAAAAACAGAAAGAAAATCCAAAGTCCTTCTTGTCTCAGGTGGTCCCCTGACCGACCAGTATTCTTCCTCACTTACCTGGCAGAGAGCATGATTCACCCCAGGTGAGTGGGTGCAAAGCTATTTGCAAGTTGTCTAGAGTGTGAAAAGCTAAGATGAATGGCTGAGCTGGTTATAAAGAAGATTTAGTGATATGAAGACTTCTATTGTTTTTGCTTGTATAGTTTGTCATATTTAAGCAAGTCAGAGTTGGGAGGCTCAAACAAAAAGGAAGAATAAGGAACATTCAAGGGCACTAAAAGAAGGCATTTTTCTCCTGAGGATTGTATTCCTTTACATCCTAATCCTGGAATTTCTTTCTTGGGATTGAATCTGCCCAGGTTCCATTCTACCTTATAGGCTCTGAAGGGTTTTAAAAAGAAATACCTAGTGGCCCCAGTTAAAAAGTATAGCAGAAGAGGTAGGAGAACAGTACAGATAAAATGCTAAGAGAGTGCAACAAAGAGAGATGGCATTTCTAGCTTGGAGGCATCATGGGACATTTGCGGCATTCAAACTTGTTGTTGAAGAATTAAGAGAAAAGAATGACAGCTAAGAGGATGAGTGCAAACACAATAATGCAAATAGGGCATCCTCGGGTATTAAGGGGGTGCATGAGCAGTGCCCTTTGCTAGAAAACAGGTGTGTAGGTGGGGAGGCATATGAGGCTAGAGTGGATGGTCAGGGGTCTGCTTTGGAGGGACGTGAATGCTAAACTGAGGTGACTGCACTGTCACAGAAAGGCAGTGGATTTTAATCCAGGGTGCAGTAGAACCACACTCACTTTCCAAAGCACTGTGGCAACTTCATGACAAATTGCCATTCTGAACCACTCTTCTAGGCATGGGGTGACCAGATGTGCCCTCTTCAAGTGGAGGGAGACAAACAAAGAGGTAAACACCCAGATGCTGAAGTTCAGATAGTAACTGCTATGAAGAGCAATATAACAAAGGAATAAGAATCAAAAGGGAAGACCTAAAATCAGAGCGAACCATTAAGAGGACACAATAATTATTTTAATAGATGCATGTCATTGGGGACAAAGAGGAAAAGGGGTTATGGAAGACGTGTGGAACCAACTTTGCAACTGTTATTTTTGAAGGGAGCAAGGTAGAGAAGAGTGGGAAAGACAATATTTTCACTCATAATTTCAATAGACATAATAGACACGTAGCATTTACTTTGTGTCTGACAATGTATTTCACATATATTGACCTTCTCAATAAGTCTAGGAGGTAATCATTACTATTTTTATTTCACAGATAGAAATAAATAAATAAGGTTCCAAGAGCTTAAATGCCTTGGCCTCGGTGACTCTGCTAGAATTTGGGCCCACGTTCTTCTGAGTCCACTTATTACTACTGTGCTATGCCGAGACAGGTTGAAGATATGTGGCAAGATCTAGAGAAGGGGACAGAAGATGATATGTTCAGTTTCCGTTGCATAGAGTCTGAAATTGTTATGACAGTAATTGCTGGTGAAATTCAGTTGGAAGAATCAGATCTCAAAGGAGAGGGGAGGATTGGGAATGACATCTTAAAGTTTTTTGCATGGGTTAAGTTGAACAATAAAGCCGTAAAATACTCTAATAAAAATTAATAATTGTTTAGGTAGCTACGATGTGTCAGGTACCATGTTTGTGCCTTACACATGTTATCTAATCTTCCTAACAAATAATTTGGGTGAACCGATAATCCAGATTGACAGTTTGTCTATGGGTTTACTGTCTGGGGGTAATGAATTTAGCCTGCAAAACTGGTCTCTGACTTACTAGCTTATTGTCTTTTTATTTTGAACTGTAGTTAAGTTTACCAATGGAGAAAGTAGAGAGTTCAGAGGATACTCAGGGACCCATGGAAATCAAGTTCTATCCTTGGCTGCAGATTACACATGATTTGTTTTTCTCCCTCTCCCTGATATTTTAGTCGTGTTCATTTTTTCCTCTACCTAGCAATTGAGTGCTCCATATTTAATTCCCTTTCCTAACATAAATGCCAAGGACATTTCAACTGTAAATTTTCATTCTATAGATGGTCATTTACTATACCTCTGTAGAATGAAAATTTATAGTTAAAACGTCCTTGGCATTTTTGTGAGGAAAGGGAATTAAAAATGATCAAAACCCAGATGAGCCTCACATAAGTAATTATGGATCCTTTCATCATGTCTAATTACAGTTCAGCTCAAATTGTGGCTGGAGAAAAATCACGTCTAATGGAATGGTCAGTCTTCTTTTCTTCCTACTGTGTCAGTCACATATTCAATCTAGCAGGGCTATTGAGCCCCCTCCCAGATGTGAGTTTTCAACAGTGAATTGCGGGGACATAAGCTCTGATCTCATGGAGCTTACGTTTGAGTTGGGAGACAGACTTTAACGAAGCCATGTATTTGCATAATTGCAAACTGTGTTCACTTCTTTGAAGAGGGATCTTGGAGAGTTTATAAAAGGAGGACCCAATCCACGGGGGTTAGAGACTTCCTGAGCAAGAGTAGGTAAACTGAAAAGTTGTTGAGCCGCATATTGCAGTACAAAGCTCACTGTGAGGCAGGGAACTTCACCGAAGTCAAATAAAGCCAGGATGGTAAATTCAATTGATGTCTGTCTCTGCCAGATTATTCAGGGTCAGCTAGTAGGTTTAAGAGCAAGGAAGAGTCATTGAAGAGATTAAGCAAAAAGGGTGACTTGATCAAACATGCATGTCCAGGGATTCTTCGGGTTGTAGAGCAGCACATGGAATTAGGAAGGGCTCAGAAGGAAAGGGAGGTGAGAAAATCCCATAGGAAGTTTTGGAAGAGGTGTGACCCCAGCAAGCGCCTGTTGCCTGGGGCACACCGGAGCCAAAATTATGGCACCCGTTTTTGAGAAAAAACAAACCTTTTATTGCGAGGTCAGCCAGCAAGGAGACAGGAGACCAAACTCAAATCTGTTGAGTTTGGGAGTAGATTGGGGTTTTGGGGTGAGATGTAAAGGATTAAAATTAGGGAAGTTATACACATTCATTTTGATTACATCATCTGGTATAATGAAGTCTTACTGGGTAGGTGCGGGCAGTTCATACAGTTTCATGGATTGCATGTAAAAATTCAGGGGGACTTAACATGCAGTTCCAGGGGATTTTAGCCTTGTGACATCAAAAGGTCTTTTTTAGGGCAAGAGTGTTTTTTTGTTGTTGTTGTTTTTTGTTTGTTTTTGTTTTTGTTTTGTTTTTCTGAGCAGCCTCTGAAGACTGGTTGAGACTGGTAGAATCTTGTGGCTCCCCTTTCAGAAAGGAGGGAGGACTATTCCGTTTCCCATATTGGCTGTGACCTGAGACCACCTGTGGTAAAAAACTGATGATTTACTGTGTAGGGCTGACTGGGGCTAAGCTATTAAACTATTGTTACAGGAGCAACATTGAGAAAAGAGGATTCATTTCTCTAAGGCAGGTTTGTGTCTTTTTCTATTTTGTTCCCAGCCACTAAAACAGGTCCAGCACCCAGTAAGACTACGTAATATATAGTTTGTTGGATGAAATAATTAACATATGTAGATTTTTATCTCTTTAAAATCACCTAAGTTGTTGGTAGCAGATATGGGGGTGCCAAGAAAATAGATGTGAAAGATGACAGGACCTCTGACTTATTGACAGATAAGGCCATCATGCCCTAGGGCTTTGTCCTCTGTTCCTGTTGGATCTGAGTCAGCCAATATTTTCCGTAAAGGGTCAGAGAGTAAATAGCTTAGGTTTTGCAAGGCATGCATTCACCACTATGCCTTTCTGCCATGGTCGTGTAAAATCGGCCATAGACAAAATGTAAATGAATGAGTGTGGTGATGTACCAATAAAATGCTATTTATAAGATCAGGTGGTGGGCAGGATTTGGCCCACGGGCCATAGTTTTCCGCTCCCTGGGACAGATCATGAGTTCAGTTTTGAACAAGTATAAACTGAGGAATTTTTGAGGCATACCCGTGAATATGTTTACATTAAAAATTATTCTTAAATCCAAGGTTTGAAAATGACTTTCAAATGTGTTTAATAATTTGAGCAAAATTAAATAGCTAATCTTTGATTGGTAAGCATTTTTTTATGGAACTTTGTAGAGGGGGATGAATAGGAGATCACTTGTAGTTAGCATATAAATTGTAAGGAGATGGTTCCTCTAGTGGCAGTATTGATTCAGAAAGAGACAGCTGGTGTCAGAGATGTACATCGTTGGCGATCTCAGTTTAAAGTATTTTTACAAAGACATGACTATGATAAAAATTGTGAAATTCCAACTAAGTGTATTCTAAATAAATACATAAAGGAAGGAAGGAAGTTCTGGAATCAAGTAAAGTCAACCCTTTTTGGTTAAAAGTAAAGAACGGTTTCATCAAGAAAGAAAAATCTAGATATTTACTTAAGGGAAAAACTGCTCAATTAGTCTGGGAGCTTTTATTTATGTGCATTTAAAACAAGCACCCGTCCCATTGTCCCTTGTACTTGAGAGAAAAGCAAGCATTGGAACAGTAAATGCAGGTAGTTTAGGCAGAACTATTATGAA
Source organism: Rhinolophus hipposideros (assembly GCF_964194185.1). Taxonomy (NCBI): domain Eukaryota; kingdom Metazoa; phylum Chordata; class Mammalia; order Chiroptera; family Rhinolophidae; genus Rhinolophus; species Rhinolophus hipposideros. The sequence goes on from NC_138060.1 coordinate 22,633,013, forward strand.
ATCTGCTTTCGGTGTATAATTTAACACATACTTACATGTATGTATATTGATACTACGTTCCTTTAGAATTGGTTGTATTGGAGGGACAAGTGTTTCTTACTCTCATCCACTTCATTTGTTTGCTTTTTGTACTGGGCCCGTGGAGGCATTTAAGTTGTTTGGCCAATGACATTAGGAAACTTAAGTTGGGAGACCTTCCTGACTGTGCAAGTTTGTAATTCCACTACAGCTTCCTACTTTCCCATTAAATCATAATAGAGTATAACTGAGCATGTCAGTGACCCACTCAGACTTTTAATGAGATAGTGCATCACAAAGTCAAGAGTAGAAGCCAGGAGAAAGAAATCTGTAGTCAGTAGATTCTCTAAATAACACAAACATTTTCCTCTAAATCCCAGTCCATCAGAGAACTTAGTTCAATGGTTCTCAAACTTATCTGCATGTCACTTGAGGAGCTTTACTAAAAACTAACGCCTGTTTGGAATTTTTAAAAGATCCATAAGGGATTCAAATATGCAGGCAAGTTTGGGAACCACCAGCTTACCTCAAAAAAAAGTCTCAGTAGCAGTGCAAAGCTATCCACCTCTTGGACCTCCAGGGGTTTTACGAGGAGATGAAGTTCGGAATTCCTCCAGGAATGACCACGGCCTACCAGAGTAAAAAGCCAATTCTAAGAGTACTGTGTGCCGTACTTTCTTCCTAGAGTACATAAAAAAAGGATGGTTTCTATAAAAGAAAAAAAAAACGGGGTGATTTCTATCATTACAAAATTGGGATAAGTAGAATGTGAATTAATGATATTTTTTATTGTCATATACTGGTCCCGAAATTTTGTTTCACAATCTAGTCACGCTGCCTGAAGTACAAAAATAGAGGCTAAGTCTTACAAAAAAGAAAAAAAGAAAAAGACATTGAGATGCTACAGAATTCCTTGGGAAGCTCTTGCTAGCCACTCCACTTTACCCACTCTCCACCAGAACCAAACCTGTTTTTTTTTCCTAGTATTAAAAATTCAACATTCCTCTGCATTTTTCCTAAAAAGCTTTTTCTATAAATTAGATAGGACAAATGTATTTTAATGAACAAATGACATTTTCATAAGAAATATCTTTTTAAATTAGCTCATTCTATTAAGGTTCTAATAAGTAAAACTAATATTACAGAGAATTATGCAATAGAAACACCAGCCAGCTTGGTCTACAGAGTAAGCTTCGGAAATATGCAAATTCAAAACCACCAAAGAAAATACCCCTGGGGTGACAAAATTTTCTTTTGGATAGTGTCTGTGTGGGGAAAGGAACAGATCTCTTCTAGATAAAAATGAATGCACCGAACACTGTTTATAAAAATTTGATCACTATTTGATTTTTGCATTTGGCAGTCAGACAGCAACTAATTTGGTTTTATTTTAAAATTCCAGTGATTAGAAGGTCTGCAGATTCCCTGTGGAGTAGCACTCTTTCTACTAGAGCCCAACCCCAATTTTTCTTTGCCAGACACATGTGCTAGGGAGCGATAGCTGACATGTGCTTGTGCATTATTTCTGTCGGAGCCAGAAGCAATGGAGCCATAGCTGATTTTCTGAGTCCAGGACTTTACCACCTTCTCTTCGGAGAATTTTCAGAACAACAAGTGTTTCTGATTGTGTGTGAGTCAAAAATTCCCTTTCCTTCTAGAGCTACCTACGATTTATGCAAGAACTTGAATTAGTGGCTAATTGTCTAATGGACTCACAAGGTCTGCACATACCTGATGCAGAAGCAAGAAAGAATGTATTAGATGTCTGACCGCAAGTAGTAGATTACCCATGAGGAACTGCTTAACCCTTAAGGAAGGTTTGTCATTTCATATTTGAAATTCAGCGGTGGAGGGATACTCATGTTAATTTGGTTATACAATTATGCCGTCAAAGACACAAATTAAATTATTTTTGTATTTTATTGTCTATCCTCAGCATATTGGCTTTGTTCCTTAAGTTGTCTCTTCATGTTTGCAAAATGGCTGCTGTTGTTCCATAAATCACGTTTCAAGTTCAAAGGCTGAAGACAGCATAGCCCTTCTTTGTGTCTCCTTTTTAAGAGAGAAGTACACTTTCCTGGGACCCCTCAACAGGCTTATTTTTGCTTGCATTAGCTAGAACTGCATACTTTTCTCTTTCCTAAAACATTAGCTCACCTATCTATATAATTGATGCCCCATACATGGTGTTAATTCATGGTGTGAGCTATAAGTTTTATTCTCTTGCCAAGAGCTGGCATCTCAATAGTCCCTCATCATCAGCCAGCTATTGAGCAGATCCAGTATCCAATAACCACAAACTTTGGGTGTCCAGGAGGAAAATGGTAAACAAATTAGCCTTTGTCCTAACCTTTCTGCACCTTAAGCTAGGCTTCTGAACTAACTGAAACACAATTTTGTTTCAGAGTTCAAAATAAACTTGAAATTTGCATTCCTATTAACCTTTTGGCAAAGTAAATTGACATTAGAGTTGATATTTCATAGCCCTAAATTATTACTCTCCCTTAAAGAGGTGCCCATGGGCATTTGCAGGTGACTGTTTCTTCTTATGAAACAGGGCACTGAATATCTGCGGAGGCACATAGACATGCACACATCATATGCGTCGCTTTAACAAAATTCTCACTAGAGCTGTTAAAGGTTACTTGGTACCTTCATGAAACACAGATTACATTATCAATAATGATTTTGTTGACAAAGCAAGTAAATTAGACTTTTGTTCATTTGGAGAGGAGGCAACTTTATTGGTTTAATATATTTAATTAAATTGCGTTGAGATCTACTTTAAATGAAAATTCAAAACAAATTAAGTAATCAGTCAATATAATGTTTGCAGTTACAACTCTCATATATATTTGGATAAGCTATGAAAAAAAAAAAAGCTGTTCAGCAGTGTTGGGCATTTTATTTTATTCCAAGGGGATCGAAATATTGTGAGCTGGCAACATTTGAAATTGACTATAAAATATGACATAATGATACCTTGTTTTTTTTATATTTGTATGAGCTCTACATCTATTCCCATAGATCAAGCTTAATCGTATACCATATTAGTATCCACTTGTGTTAGAATCAGGCAAACCCAAGTTTGGCTAATAAAATTTATTTATAGTCTTTTTGTTTGTTTGTTTGTTTTTAGCTCTCTTACTAACCATGAGTAGGACCTTTTAATCGGACATTTGAAAACATTTGTATTAATAATAATAGTTTTTTCTAAATTCTAGCTTCTTGAAATTTGACATTTGTAAAGTTAATGTATATCTTTTCTCTTTTATTACAAATTATTTCTTTAATTTACGACTTTAGCGTGGCTGCTGGTGACTTAACTGCTGCAAAAAGGATGATGTCGAGAAAGAAGTGATTATGGTTTATATTAGTTAGATTTATTTTATTTATGTTCGATTTGTTAGTGTTGACTTGGGTTTAATGTTCCGGCAAATGAGTTGACTCGAGTCATCTGAGATTCTCAGGTCTCTGGTCAAAGTTTAACTTCAACCATTGGAAGGTTACACTATTTGATGAAGTTTAATCTTTCTTCGAGCCATCTTTTTTCAGTTAACTACTGTACATTTGGTTCAGATTTTGAATGTAGTTCTCATTCATGTTTTGATGGGAGTATCACACCCCACTGTAAATTACATACTGTTGTAACATACCAGTGAAATTCCAATGAGCTATGAATTTTCTTTCCACCTCATTTCTTAAAATTATTTTTATCGCTGAAAAAGTCTCAGACTTTCTCATATCTTTCTAAGTTATTTTTTAGTTCAACTACACTAAAAACTCAATTAACTAGGTATGGGAAGTATCAGCCAAATTTGTTCACTGGAATTTCTTCTGTAAATTAATTTGCTAAATATGTCCTTTGCAACTTGTAGATCCTGGAGCTATTTTTTTAATACATATATTTTTCAGGACTCTCGGTTGCAAGTGATAAAAATGCAACTTAAAGTGCTTCAGCATAGCAGAATTTATTGGCTTCCATACTGGCACAGTCTAGGGAATCCGTGCTTCAGGCATAGCTTTATCCAGAAGCTCAAACAGACTCACCAGTAATCTTTAGCTTCAGCTCCGCACTCAGCTTTCCTTAGTGTTGACTTTTTTTTACTGACAAACTCCTTCCTTCTTGTCACCTTCAGCACCAGCATCCTTCATGCTGGAAACTGCAAGTCCAACAAAAACAAAGATTTTCAATCTGTGTAATCTCAGGAAAAGCCATGAAATTAAATTGTGCGCCATTTCATAATGATCCCATCCCTGACCCAATCTCTGTGGATAAGAGGAGAATGTATCAGTGGTTGATGAAGTGTGGTCTCTAAAGGATCCCCAGCAAAATCACCTGAAATTTTGTTAGAAATGCATGTTCTCAGGTCCTATCCCTGATTCATACCCAATGAATCAGAAAATTAGAGAGTGGGGCTAGCATACTGGGTTGTAATAAGCCCACCAACTCATTCTGATGTTACTCAGGCTTGAAAACCACTGCAATATACTAACTGGCCAAGCTTGGACCACATGTGCAACCCATGGAGCATCAGGGTAAGATCTATGTAACAGAAAGCATATAGAAAAAAAATCTGAGGAACTGATATCAGGAAAAGACAGAATTGAGTCTGTGCTGGTAGAAGAGAGATATCCACTACAATGAGATCTCAGCCCAATAATAAAGTTCCTGTTTCTAATGCCATTATTTCTCAGAACAATGTTAATTATGAATTCCCTTCCAGAAAATCAATATTCTAATTAAGCCAATACCCTTTCATCCTTCTCTAAGATACAATGGTTTAGTTTAAATGTCATCTCCAAATAGAAACATGGCCGATCTTGAAAGGTTTCCACACCATATTATTTTCTTATTAAATGTTTCCTGATCTCTTAGGATATACTCTACTACAATTCAAGGCTTCAATAATGAATCTTATCACCCCAGTGTGATTAAACAATAGGGGAGGTTCACTTCGCTTCAAACGTTCTCAATGAAAATGCCTACAGAATTTTAGGGAAGGTGGTCAGCACTCCAATATCATCCACAACAATTTTTAAAAAAATATTTTTAAAAAGCACCTAATAAGGGAGGTGAATGTAGCTTGTTATATTAAGATTTTTGTTTGTTTTTGATTTGGTTAGGGACATTTACACTTATAGAGAAGGCAGTAGAGAGTGTGTCAGTATTTATCTAATCATAAGAATCCTCTGGCACCTGTTCAAAATCAAGATCCAAAGGCTGTTTTTCAGGATATTCTTATTTGGGAGGTCTAGGTTGGGGACAATGAATTTGGATTTTCAAGAGATGCCTCAGGGAATTCTTAGAATCAGGCATGCTTGGAACATATTCTATAGTGTTGAAGAGCTAGAATGCTGCAGCGAAAATGGTAGGCAGTCAAATCTTGGTTGTAGCTCCTGCATCAAGTGTCAAACATTACTATTATTACTGTTTGTTATTCTTTTTCTGTTCTCTTGAATAATCTGCCTGTTGCACCTTCTTATTTCTTACACTGCAGATCGAGGATATGCAGTGGGGTAAAGGAGTCCGGGATATCCCCCCCTCAGTGTGTACCCTGCCATGCAAACCCGGCCAAAGAAAGAAGACACAGAAGGGAACTCCGTGCTGTTGGACCTGTGAGCCTTGTGACGGCTACCAGTACCAGTTGAATGAAATAACATGCCATCATTGTCCTTATGATCAGCGACCCAATGAAAACCGGACTGGCTGCCAGGATATCCCCATTATCAAACTGGAGTGGCATTCCCCCTGGGCTGTCATCCCTGTCTTCCTAGCAATGTTGGGGATCATTGCCACCATCTTTGTCATGGCCACGTTCATCCGCTACAATGACACGCCCATAGTCCGGGCATCCGGGCGGGAACTCAGCTATGTTCTGTTGACAGGCATCTTTCTTTGTTACATTATCACTTTCCTGATGATAGCCAAGCCTGATGTGGCAGTGTGTTCTTTCCGGAGAGTTTTCCTGGGCTTGGGGATGTGCATCAGTTATGCAGCCCTCTTGACAAAAACCAATCGGATTTATCGCATATTTGAGCAGGGCAAGAAATCAGTGACAGCTCCCAGGCTCATAAGCCCAACATCACAACTGGCAATCACTTCCAGTTTAATATCAGTTCAACTTCTAGGTGTTTTCATTTGGTTTGGTGTTGATCCACCCAACATCATCGTAGACTATGATGAACATAAGACAATGAACCCTGAGCAGGCCAGGGGAGTTCTCAAATGTGACATTACAGACCTCCAAATCATTTGCTCCTTGGGATATAGCATTCTTCTCATGGTCACATGTACTGTGTACGCCATCAAGACTCGGGGTGTCCCAGAGAATTTTAATGAAGCCAAGCCCATTGGATTTACTATGTACACAACATGTATAGTATGGCTTGCCTTCATTCCAATTTTTTTTGGCACCGCTCAGTCAGCAGAAAAGGTAAGTGAAAATGCACACTACACCATCCATTTCAAACATGTGTTCATTTCTGTAAATATTAAAACCAAATTAATTGTATAGAGTGAGAGGTTTTACATATGCAGAATGGTATTCTTAACAGTAGAGAAACCCTAAATTAATAGAATAAGCATCAATGCTACAGAAGTCAAAAACTTGCAGTGAACTTTGCTACGTTCATTCCACTGGAAACACACAAGTTAATTTGTAGAATTATTCAGTGTAGCAAAACATTATCCAGTATGAGGCTATCTATCTAAATTAAACCTTCCAAATAATTCATTCTCCACTCTATTTACACATATTTCTTCAGGATAGGAAAAGAGGGCCACAGTTCCTATGGTCATTAGTAACTCTGTCTCTTCTTAGTGACTGTCTGGGTTGTCACTGTGGATTGGATCTAGTACATGAGCTATATAACATATTAGAGTTGGCCAATGGTGTGTGTGTGTGTGTGTGTGTGTGTGTATACATATACATACACATATACACACACACATATACAGTCACGTGCCTCTTAAGTATGGGGATACGTTCTGAGAAATGCTTCGTTAGGTACATTAATCACATCAAGTGATTCAGAGTGATACCAGAGACTCAACTTTCCAGCAGAGGGGGGGAACAAGATTAGAGCAAGTGTCATCAAGCTATGAAATTTCAAAGTTTTTCAGAATGAGTGGGCCCTAATATATTGGTCCTGCATATGGTTAGTGCACATGATGCCCATATATAATTATAAATTTTTAGAAATATGCAAATTAGGCATTCCTAGTGTGTTAAGTCATAATTAATGTATGTTTAGCTGTAGGTTTGACTGACATGAGTGCGAATAAGGCCATGCTAAGGTGTTAATTCTAGTCATGATTTGTACACATCTGACTTCTACACCCAGCCCGTCTGGCTATAGTTTTGTGTGTATGCAAATTGGGAAATCTTAATAAGATGTGGCGTCTTTCATTTAATGAAGGCAGATCTGACCTGTTGGTACAACTGAAGCCAGAACTGAGACCGAGAGTCCTAACTGGAACACTCTATAGGAGAAAGAAAAGCATAGTTATATTAATAGTTTGATTAGAAATTAGGATGTTAGGGGTCTAGTTTGATTCCGTGTTAGTTTGGAAAAGTCTCTTAAACATTCAGGGACTTAATTCCCTAAGTGAGAGAAACAAGGATTGAAGTAGGAATGTCTACAAATTCAGAAATCTATGGTTCTAGGAATTAGGTGAATCTGATTTGTCATTGTTACTTCTGTTTAATCATTTGAAGGATTAATGGCAGTTGACTGGTTTTCCAACTAAAAAGACGTCTTTTACCTATATTGTTTGATTCAAAAGCTAAATGTTTAGACTGCATTTTTTTTTTAAAAGTGAATATCTCATGAAACCACACAGAATTCTAAAGCCAAGGGTGATGATTCCAGATTATGGTTGTAACTATAAAGTGTCTTGAAGGAAGTTCTTCTAAAATATATGCTCAACAAGCATAGTATGTTTCTAACAGTATGTTTCAAATTCATAATGCGTGTTTACTGTCTGTGAAACCAACTTGAATTCATTTTATTGCTTCTATCTATCACTGAGCCAAGGGAATAGTAAAATATGAGTTAGGGTAGTGAAATGCAATAGAGAGAAGAAGAAAAAAAAATTATCCAAACTTATGCTGGTAAGTCGATAACCACTGAACTTTTTATGGGGCATGATGTGTGTCATCAAAGCTGATGGAGGTAATAATTATTTTGTTATTAAAACAAGCATAATTTTCCATGAAACAGGTTAAAAAAACATTACATCGTTTCCTTAGATATTTATTCTTAAGGAATACACAAGGGAGGGATAATTGTAGTTGTTTGTAGATGGGCCTTTTTATAATGCATATTTGACACTCTACCACTTCATTTGTCTATCCATTTTTAGTCATGACTATGAATCTTTTCATGTCAGAGGTATAATTTATTCATTAAAAAACCCCAAAATGATGCAAGGTTTCAGGAACTGAATTCACTGGTTGTAGTTGTTCTAGATGTTGTTCTGGTAGCACTTCACTATAGGAAAAACTAAGCTGTCTTCAAGCAGTGTGCTTTTTATCCCAGAGATCAGAGGGCATATACCCCTTTCTGTATACTCCCAAATAGCTAATTGGCGCACAGGTACCAAATTGCCAAATGGGAACAGTGAATTGTTATATGAAAGTGCACACACTCTAATCATGGGCATATGACTAGGGAAGCATGAGGGATCAATTTAAAAAAGTATTTTATGTATGTGAAACCTTGGAATTCAAATTGTGGAAGGCAGAAAATTGCCAAATGCAGCAAAGATGTCACAGCAAAAGGCATTCTCGCCATGCTAGCAACATATAGACTTATAGCCCTTCCATTTTAGTTTGAATTTGACAGTTTAAATGTTTCAAATGGAAAGATTCCATTGCAACAGAAAAAAAAAAAAGAGTGGGCAGTAAGTTCAGTAATGACTATTTACTGCTTCAGGAGATTTAATTCCTATTGATTATGTTTGGGATATCTTCATGAACTCTCTCATCAGTTGAGTTCATTAGCACAGCACAAAGTGTGAGGACATGTCTTCTTTCTTGTGAAACATCAACTCTTACGAAGTTTATTTTTGCTCTTACCATGTTTCCCTCAAAATAAAACCGGGTCTTATATTAAGGTTTGCTCCAAAGACATTAGGGCTTATGTTCAGGGGATGTCATCCTGAAAAATCATGCTAGGGCTTATTTTCTGGGTAGGTCTTATTTTGGGGGAAACACAGTTTTAAAGAGGATGCAGAAGATTACTGCTATCATGTTTTATCATTGCTAATCCTGTGACTTCTACAATGAGGGTCTTGCAACATGATCAAGGAGGGAAGAGGTAATCTTTAGCCATAAGAGAATGATTCCTGGTTTTAGGAATTATGTTTAGGTTACTACAACGACTCAAGGAAATGTTGCAAACGGTAGAGCAATAGCACAGGAGGACCTAGGTGGTCTAGTGAGGTGTAGGGATATTCCATTGTTTTATACTAGCACTGTCTGTCGGAGGACTAGATTGTTTTCCATGAAAAACAAAGGCTTGCACTGTGGGTGTATCTATGCAGAGAGTTATGCATGCAACCTGGAAAACAAAGCATGTTTCAGGTAGGGAGGATACAGCCAGCCCTGCCAAAATCCGAGAAACTCTAGAGATGCTATGTTTATTTATCCAGAGACCTTTCAACCAAATGTCGTCTGAGGAACTTTCTAGGTAAGCCAATATATCATTGCTTACACATGGACAGGGACACAAGCTTTGTACCACTGGCTTTGCAAAGGCCTGGTACACAAGGAATGTGATCACAAGAAATTCTCATCCCAAACACACGGGAGGTCAAGAGATCAAGGAACCAGGAGATCAGAAAGACACTTTCCAGGGTCAAAGACAAAGTCTAGAATAAGAAGTTCTCACTGAAGTATGAGCTCCAAAGTTTGGGCCAGAAACTTTAAAAGCCAGGACCGAGGCACTGCCCCAGGGGTCAGAGATAGCAAGAAGACAGACACATAGAACTGTTTCCCAGGGATATTTCTTGAGGGGTTGAGACTATAGGTCAAGACCTTTTGACCTTCCACTTGTAGTAGATAGCTCTACAGAATCTGAACAAAAAGCAAAAACCAGCCTAGGTACCAATTTAGAGATCAGAAATATTTGCCTGGTAGGTAAACACTCCCTAATCCGTGCCCAGGGCAGACATCACTAATAAGTAATGGCAGCCTGCCCCTAAACCCAGGTGCGGTCTGTCCTTATCAACAGTGTTTAGGCAGCCACTACCAATAAGTGAGAACTAGAAGAAATTTAAAATCCTTGTGCCGTTTCTGATTTAGTATCAGGCTTCAACACATGAAGGTTTGGTACTTCTTACCACCCAACTGTTTATTGTGTGAAAGCCAATAAATGAATTTCGTTAAGATTAATCTGCTTGAAAGTAAGGAATAGTCGGGAAAATGGGGTGGGCTTCAGTTAGTCTTTATTTTGTCTCTGATTACAAGTCTCTTTTTAATTTGCTAAGGAGCAGTCTTAGCTCTCTTCAGAAGTCATGTATTAGGTTATGCTCTGTGCTATCTGATTTGATTAAAATTGGTCTTTCGGCAATTGGACTGACAGTTGTGAAACACCTACTGTGCCCCTAGTACTCTCTGAAGGACTTGTGACACAGAGGTAAAGAAGGCGCTGTCCTTATCTGTCAGGAACTCACAGCTAGTGGTCCCCATGGGACTTCAAATGCACCAACTAGTGTGAGGCATGCTCTGATTGTCATACAGAGAATGAAGGACCGGCACTGAGCAGGGAACCCCACTTAATCCTCACAGGAAATGGGACAAGTGGATTGAAGTTACCAGGCAGAGCAAGCAGTCCAGTAAGAAATTATATCACGTGGGAAAAAGGAGGGGAGCGGTATTCTCAGCACACGGCACATAGAAGGAGGAGATGGATTGCATTTAAGCGACTTTGACTTATGAAAATATGCGAGTGTAATAATAAAATTTAATAAAACCTCATTCTATGAGCAAAGTTTGAAACAACGTGAACCCCAATCTTTCATTCCCAAATTAAACTTTTGGTAAGAATCACATCTTTTCAAAGTGGAGGACCAAGTTAATTTTAAATTCTATAGCTTATAAGCTGAAATACCTGCTGTTCTTTCTTAGGATGAAATATCCCCTCCTGCCTATGTTGAACTCTGCTCGGTCTCCCCTCTGATACAAGTTCACATTCGTTCCCACCTCTGGTTTTGGGGACCTGGACTCTATAACAGTGGTAATGATGCAGTAAAGAGTCGTGGAACCCCAGTTGTGATGATTTTAGACTTTGTCTTTTAAGTGATGGAGATGCAGCAAAAGTTGATAAATGTGGGATAAATATGAGCAGTGGGCATTTTGAAATGGGAACTCAGGGATGACACTTGAGGATGAGCAAGAGTGAGAAGCAGAGAGGCAAGAAACCTAGTTAAGTAGCTATTGTAATGGATCAACAAAAGAAGACACTCCTTTGAAGAAAGCCTGAGGCATTAGAAAAGGTAGAGCAGTTTTGAAAGCTGTTTCAAACATTCTGAATATTGAAAGAATATGTGAATACATTGTGCCTTATCTTTCCTTTTGCGTTATGTTGTTTTGTTACTAAAATAGAGATATACTTACATATATACGTATATTATTTTACAAGTAACACTGCCCACTATATAGTCTTTTTTCGAACAGCATCTAAATGAGGAAAGAAAAAGGACTCCCATTATCCCATTCTCTAGAGACAATCATTGTCAACAGTCTGATGACTTGACTTCTAGATATATAAACATGCACATATTCGCACATATACACAAACATTTTAAAACAAAAATCTTTATTTTTCCTCTGGAAGGCTTGCTAAGAACCTTCACCTTGCATCTAAACACGGTGGAGAGAAATGTTCCAACATGTAGTTTATGCTGAGGCCATGTGTGCACCCGTGCTGTGATGGGCATGGATATTGGTGGTTGAGATCTTGCTTCTGCTGTTTACGTTTTGTCTGTTCCTATTTATATCAGAAGCATATGAAACCATTTTCTTCCTGCTTCCTTCTGTGATCTCAGTGATAACTGAACTTCTCTGCAAACAGCCTTCTGAAACCAGCTGTTTTCATGTCAGGCATTAGCCAGTGGCTTGAGATGGTGCAGTCCTCCTTTCTCCTCTTACATCAGCTAATGCATCAGCTAATTTCAGGTGCAGTCAACCTAGGATAATTAGAGCCTTTACCATCTTATTCCCTTCCTTTAGCCAAAATAACTAGTTCAGCAGGTAAAAGCCAAGCGCCTGTGTAAAACTGAACTGAGCCAGAACTAATAAGGAAGCAGCTTGCTACATTAAAACAAGGCTCTGGCCATTCAAGGTTTGAACAGATAAGCTACACCAGAAAGAGAAATTTCTGCTAAAAGGAAAGGCTCAACAAGAGACCTTGAATCCGCCCTCCATGGAGTGCTCCCTGGAACATGCTTTTCCCATTACGTGTATATTTCATTTTGAAACTTGAGCCACCGAGAGACCCAGCCACAAGGATACGGCCTCACCCTTATAACTATACCAGGATAATCAAACAAATCTCTGCCCTTTGGCATTTTTTCAGAGCACCACAGACCACCTGTCATTTTCAAAAGGAATTTTTTTTTTTTTCTCAGAGCACAAGAAATCATAACAGAATATAGTCTGCTGATGAGCAATGAGGGAACTGCCTTGGGGTGAGATGCCCATACTATTAGGTTGGTGCAAAAGTAATGGCAGTTTAAAAGATTAAAAATTATAAAACCTCCATTACTTTTGCATCAACCTAATACATATAGATCATAAAACTGGCCCAATTAGGATGTTTTTCTGGTCTCCATTTCTCTGGTTCCGGAAGCTGCCTGATGACGATACCCCCTCCCCCTTTATCGTATGGTGCTCTGTCTGAACCTCAGCATTATATATTTTGGATGTGTCATTGGACTTCTTTGGTCCTGGGTGCTTTTATCTGCACAATTATCCCTACTTTCAGGTTTGTTTAAAACCTTTTCACTGCGACGCTTGTCTACAGTCAAATGATATTTCCATGCTGCTGACTGTGGCGTTTAACTTTATCCCATGGACTCAGTGTTCCAGAAAGGAAGTTTAAGAAAGCAGATGTACATGATTCTATATTTTTGTGTTTTCTAAGAATGAATAACAATAGGGCATTTTAATACTTTAAAGTAATCATTTATTTTAATAAAATGTAGCACCTTAGATGTATTTACTTAATAAATACTGTAATTATGTTTGACACGTTTTGGAGAAGAAACTTGAAATCAATTAACCAGTGAAAAGGTTAAGAGAAAATGAGATCTTTAAATTGCTTAGTACAGCATTTAAAAGACTGATGACATCAGGTTCTGGTGAGGAACAACTGGAGCTCACATACAATGCTGGTGAAAATGTAAAAACTGGTGCAATCACTTTGGAAAACAGTTGGGCAGGTTCTTAGTGTTAAACACGCACCTATCATATTACTCTAGCCATTCCCCCTATGTCTCTCCCTAAGAGAAATGAAAGAATGTGTCCATACTGATGCTTGCACATTAATTTTTTTTCCCAGTAGCTTTATTTTGAATAGTACAAAACTGGAAGCAATCCAAATGCCCATGAATAGATGAATGGATACACAAATTAAAGTCTATCCATAAAATGGAATATTACTCTGTGATATAAAGCAATAGACTATTGATAGATCCGACAGCAAGGATAAATCCCTAAACAATTATGAGAGAAAGAATGCAGAGAAAAAGGAGTATTTACTGGATGAGTTCATTCATACAAAATTATTTTTAAAAATCCAAAGTAATCTATAGCGACACAAAGCATATTAGTTACTGACTGGGGATGAGGGGGACGGGCTTAGCATTACAAAGGAGCACCAGGAAATTTGGAGGGTAGCATATGTGTATACCCTCTTGATTATGGTGATGGTTTCACAGATACATACATACATTAAAGCTGATCAAATTGCACACTTCAGATATGTGCAGTGTATTATATTAGGGTTTCTGGGTGGGAATTCCTGCCCATTGTCAGGATTTTTTTTTCGCTTTTCCATTCCCGAATCCCGAGATATAAACTGTTTTCTGTTCTCTATGATGAATTGTTTCCACAAAGTGACAGTCGATACTACCAAACACCTGGGTTCAAGGAGCCGATTTTTCCGATTTCCCAACCAACTTTTATCGGGATTCGGGAATGGGAAAGCGGAAAAAAATTCCTGAGAACGGGCGGGAATTCCCGTCTGGAAACCCTACATTATATATCAATTTGTTAAATAGAATTTAACTAAAGTACATTTTAAACATTGATTGGCTTTATTCAATTGTACATGAATTGGCAAATAGAAAGAAACTCCGAAGAGCTGTATAAAATGAAAGTCTTTTATACGCAGAACGGTTGGGACAAGGAAGTTACTAGGAAGGCGTGGATAATTTCAGGCAAGGTCACTTTCCTTTGGGGGATGACAAGGGTCTATCAGGAAGATTACCTTACTAGTCCTGACCAAGTTATTCTAGATTGACTAGTTATGATTACATTGCTGGAAGAAGCTGAAACTGAAACTGCAGTTAGGCTAAGTATCAAGTCTTGGTTTGGTTATGTGATCTTAGTACAAGTTACTCTATTTGAGGCCTTTTAAAATAAAGATATGTCAATAAAACCATTTAAAAATGCTTTGCACAGAAACCCTTCCTTTCTCTCCTCTTCCTCCTTTCTCTTGAAACTTCATCAAGTGTTCTTATACCTATTGGCCTGTTTGCACTGAAACTAGAAATTGCATCTGTAATGAAACTAGAATTATATGAGTTAAAGTATAAAGTGATTCAGATACTTTCTGGCACATGGGAAATGCTCAGTAAAGAACTGCATCCTACCACAATAGACTCCCTTTAGCAAAACAGTTCTGTCTGCTCAAGGAGGAAAGGTCAGCAGAAAGTAAAATAGTTATGTATTTGGGGAAACTATAAGTAGAGGCTCTAGTATGGATTAGGGGGTTAATAAGAGCTACCTCTGGAGAGGTGGGTAGAGGTGAAAACTCGGAGGACCCTGTATACTGACTACGTAGTTTAGGCAATTGGGGAGGATGCCTCAATGAGTTTTAGGGCAGGGTGTGACACTGTTGGATTTATGTTTTAGAAAGATTCTTCATTACTTATGAGTAATGGTTTGCATGATAGCTGTGATATTGTGATTTATAATATGAAATATGTATTTGGTCTTTGTCTGTTTTCCGTCACAGAGCTCCTATAACACTTGGAATTTCTTAAGTAAGGAGAACAATGAAGGTGTCTTTTGTTACGTTCATGAGATGACTTTTGGACCACACCTATGAATGGGGGCTGGTAGCAGGAGAACTAACCATGTGATTAGAGAGTTGGAGCTTTCAATCATACCCTCATGGTCTCCAGGGAGAAGAGAGGGCCTGGAAGTTGAAGCCATTGCCAATGGCCAGAGATTTAATCAGTTGTGCCTATGTAATGAAGCATCCAGAAAAACCCGGAGGGATGGTGTTTGGAGCACGTCTGGGTTGGTGAATCTGTGGAGATTTGGGGAGAGTGGTGGGCTCTGACAGCACAGAAGCTCTACACCCTTTCCCCTAACTGTGTCCTACACATCTCTTACATCTTGCTGTTACTGCCTTACATCCTTTTATTATTAATAAAAAAAAAAAAAGTTAATCTAGGAAGTGAAATGTTTCTCTGAGTTCTGTGAGTTGCTCTAGCTAATTAATGGAACCTAAGGTAGGAGTTGTTGGAACCTCCAATCCATAGTTGGTAGCTGACAACCTGGACTTATAACTGGCATCTGAACTTGGGGTTGTTAGTCTTGTGGGCCTGAGCCCTTAACCTGTGGATTCGGATACTGTCTCTGGGTAAATAGTACCAGAATAGAGTTGAACTGTAGGATACCATTACTTGGTGGTTTGGGGCAAAGTAATCCCAAACACATTGGAATTGAGTGCACAACTTTTTATAGTTATTTTGACATGTGAAATTCTATTCTGGGAAGAAGAGTGGTTACCAGCGATGATTTAAATGGACTTTCTCTATGCTCAGACTTTTAGATTTATACTCTTTCCCCCAAAATTAGACCTAGCCAGACAATCAGCTCTAATGCATCTTTTGGAGCAAAAAGTAATGTAAGACCTGGCCTTATATTACATAAAACCCAGTCTTATATTATAGTAAAATAAGACCAGGTCTTATATTAATTTTTGCTCCAAAAGACGCATTAGAGCTGATCGTCCAGCTAGGTCTTATTATCGAGGGAACACGATAATCGAGTATACACCTTGAAGGATGAGAAAGAGTGAGCACAGTCCCATAGAGAAAAAAAATCAGATCAGAGCTGGTAGCCAGCTCCACCCCCATTCTCTGGCTGTTCAGTAAAGGGGCAAGCAAACCTCCCATACCAAAGAACACTAGATGGGACCTGGGAATGAAGATGCTGATCCATAGGACTGTAGGTAGGAGGAGACTTTGGAACACTGCCTTCAATCTATACCCTCCCTCTCCAAGTAAAGAGAGTGGTCTATGGGTGAGACAGCGAAACAGTAGTAATGATATATGTTATGTGTATTAGAGATGGTTTTGAAGAGTATCTATACACTAGAAATTCTGTTTGTGTACAGTCTCCTGTTTTGGATTTGCCAGTGTGTTACCACTGCTCTGGTTTCTTCCAAGGGTAATGGATGTCTGGCTTTTGAACTGTAAGTAGTTCCTACTGAATACAGCTGTTCTTGGCTGATTGTCACTTGGGACTTGAGAATGCAGGTGCATGCCATCTAACCACCCAGCTTGCCGACCTGTGCCTTTGGTAGCTCTCTACCCCAGCTCAGCATCACATTTGACTCTCCAGGTCTGTCTGGGTTTGGTCATAAAGTCATTGAGAAGTCAGTGCATCAGGGAGTGAGTAGCCTAAATAAATGGCAGTCCAATTACAGACTTCAAGAGGGACTCGTGTGGAATTTCTCTGATTGAACATTCTCGTTCAAGTCTCAGGTACATGAGGGTATTAGAAAAGAGACACAAATAGCCAACCGAGAAAAGGAAGGGCAAGATAGAGAGTACACTGTGGCAAGGAATGTAAAGGACAAGTTAATGCCACTAACTTAGCGATTCCTTGAGGTTCTCAAAGGTCTGTAGATACCTGAAGGAGGAACCTCAGGCACAGTGGGTCGTCAGTAAGTATCTGTTAATAGGCAATCGAATGACCAAAACAGAAAGTCCCACTTTCTTTCCTATATGGGGGGCTCTCTAATCTTCACTTTGAACTTTGATGTGACTCACTTTTCTGATATATCACTTGCAAGAAGCTAATATTGTTTCTGAAGAGGCTTGACTTATACATAAGGAGTCAGTTTTTCACACCTGGGTAATTCTGGCTAACAGATCCAAAGCCCCAGAACAGTTTATAATGATTGGGTTTTAGCGTCCAAGACTGGATATTTAGGCTGGCTAAATCTGCCTTCCAATTCTATCAATACCATTGTATTTGTCTCGTAACCTCCCCAGTGCCATGTCGAAGTGACGAAGTAGGAATCTCATGGCCAAATTGCAGTGTTGATGAGACCTGGGCTGCTGCCTGGTGCTGCACCAAACTCCAGGAGATCAGAGTGCTTAGTTTTCACTCAGCAATCATATAATTCCCTCTTTGTGTAATGTTACAGATCTTGAGGTGTAGAAGTTTCTTGTGTTTTTTTTTTTTTAAATATTTAACTGAGAGGCAAGGAACCACAGAGATGTTTCTAATATGTGTAGCAAAATGTAATTTAGTTCATAATCCTTTTTCCCCTGAATCCTCCTGGATGGGAGGACAGAGATAAAGATAAGTATTTTGTAAGACCTTGAAACTTTCATATTAGTTTCTAAATTGGAATATTACCTGGTTATAGTGCAGTGGGGAATGGGGCCAGAATCTTCAGATTTTCTAATATTGAAAATCTGGCACCAAAAGCTAATAAATAACCTACAGAGGCACACTGCTGACAAAGGAATTGAGCTGAAAACTCTAGGAATGGCTGTGTCGGAGAAGAGACACCACCATCTGATTCCAGGGTTAGAGCTATGTGGATGATTCGTAAGCAAGCTCATTAAATTTTAGATTCTAAAGTGCTTTGCAAATGGAAGGACCTTTCATTTCATTTTGTCATAGAATTCCAGTTTTCTGCTACAGCTGTTGGGAAAAGAAATCTCAGGGAAATGATTTCTTAATGGTGATGCTGGCAACCAGACTGCCTGATACCGAAGCACTGGTTTCTGGAGCGGGCCCTCAGGTGCTTAAAATGGAAAATTGTCTCTCTAACATGTCTTGTGTTACCCCATTCAGCTGTATCTTTCAATTGATTGCTTGGCTTATAACCAACAGTCAGTTTTTTCATCCATTGCCTTCCACCACAAAGGTCTTAAAAAAACAGGTTAGTTGATGTACTGAAATAGTAAATATAAAAGGTTTTGTTCCCCATCATGACACTATCATTTTTCCCCTCCAGTGTCTACCACCCCTGAGCTAGATATTTTAGGAGAGAGAATTTTAAAATAGTTTCTTTTTCTTTTAGAATGGCCCCTGTTATTTAACAACTGACTTTGAAGTGCCTGTAACAGGCTAGGCCCTGAGATCCCAATATCTGTGGTTCATATCACTCCCATTAAAATAAAATGAAATAATAAAATAAAATAAAATGCTCCAGTGGTTTCCCATTGATGATGATATTATTATTATTATTATTATTATTATTATTATTATTACTGCCATTTGCCATCATCAGAATGATAATAGTGTTTTAACTTTTCCTTAAAACCTATGAGACTTAGATCAAGGATCATAAACTGTGGCCCATGGGCCAAATCCAACCAGCTGCTTGTTTTTATAAATAAAGTTTTATTGGAACATAGCCACATTTATTCATTAACATACTTCCAATGGCTGCTTTCAGGCTACAAGGGCAAACTTAAGTACCTGTGGCAGAGATTGTGTGGTTTTGCAAAGCCAAAAATATTTATAATCTTAATATTTTCCAAAAAAAGTTTGCTATCCATGCCTTAGATCAGGGGTGTCCAAACTTTTTTCAACGTTTTTCACCATGGGCCATATGCGGTAAAATACACAAACAGCCGGGCCACTCACTCAAGGTGAAGTACGTATTGCCTCACCTGGTTTATTTAAGTAAACTAAATATATTTTTGGAATTTGCTGCAGGTCAATAAAAAATGGATTGTGGGCCGCAGTTGGCCCGCGGGCTGCAGTTTGGACACCCCTGCGATGAGCTAGTGCCTTCAGATCTTTCTGACGCCCATTTTCTTATGCTTCTCATTCTCAATGACTCCCCTTCAGTTTTGCTGATATCATTTCTTACCCTGACCATACTGAGACCATTTCCTTCCTAGGACCTTTGTACAGGATGTGACATCTGTTTAGGATGCTGTCACCAAGAACTTCTCATACTGCCTCTTTTCACTATTCACATCTCAGCTTACAGACTCAGATAAGCAGTATTTTTAACTCTACTCCATCCAAGTTCAAGTTATTTCCAACCCAGTCACATTCTGTTTCTTCCTATCATTATCCATCCGTAACTGACGTCAGCTACTTTGTTCATGTGCTTTTTGCTGGCATCTCCTCTTCTCATAAATACAAATACCTTGAATGCAAGCACTTGGTTTGTCTGGTTCTTCTCTGGATCCTTAGGGCCCCAAACAATGACTCACTCTAGTAAGTACTTTATAAATCTCTATAGAATGAATGATGAATCAATTATTAATCCGTTTTGGAGTAAGATACAGACCCTTCCCTCAATAAACAGTTTAGAAATACAAAGAACCATATAACTAATATCTGTGAAAAATATTACAATATGAAACCCTAAGAAAGTAGGTTTACAGCGAAGAATGAGATCAGCCTAGCTGGAGGAGTATGTCTAGGAAGAACTACACAGATGAGACAGATCTTCAAGGATGATTAGGCCTTGTTAGACAGAAAAGGCTGTAAACTGAAGGAATTGATTGTGAAACTGATTTATTGAAATTGATTACCAATGAATTTGTAAAAATGTCCGATCTCACACAACATTTTCAGAAAAAAATGCATGTGACGGTGAGTACATGGAAAAACAGATGTTCTTATGAACTACAAAGAGATGTCTAAACCGATCAAACCCTTTTTTTATTTTTGAGTCTGGATTCTTTTAAAAATTTTTTTTAATTGTCATTTTACCCCATTTTTATTGAGATATAATTGACATATAACATTGTATTAGCTTAAGGCACACAAATAATAATTTGATAAATGCATGTATTGCAAAATGATTACCACAGTCCGTTTAGTTAACCTTTATCATCTCAAATAGTTACAAATGTTTTCTTGTGTTGAGAACGTTAAAGATCTAGTGTCTTAGCAATTTTCAAATATGCAAAGAAGTATTGTTAACTATAGTTACCATGCTGTACATTATATCCCTAGAAATTATTTATCTTATAACTAGAAGTTTGTAGCTTTTGACCACCTTCACCCAATCCCCAATCCCCACCTCTGGCAAACACCAAACTGTTGTCTGTTTTTATGAGGTTTTTATTTTATTTTATTTATTTATGTGTTTATTTATTTATTTATTCATTCATTCATTCATTCATTAAGATTCCACATTTAGGTCAGATGACACAGTATTTGTCCGACTTATTTAATTTAGTGTAATGCCCTTGAGGCCCATCCATGTTGTTGAAAATGACAGGATTACTTTTGTTAAATAACTGAACAATATTTTATTCTATATATATGTATACCACATTTTTCAATCCATTTTTGTCATTGATGGACACTTAGGTTGTTTCCAAGTGCTGCAGTGAACGTGGAGGTACAGATACCTCTTTGAGACAGAGATTTTATTTCCTTTGGATGTATTTCCATATGTGGAATGGCTGGGTTGTATGGTAGTTCTGTGTTTAACTTTTCTAAGGAGCTGCCACACTGTTTTCCATAGCAGCTTTACCAATTTTCACTACACCAACAATACACAAGTATTCCCTTTCCCACACATCGCCACTCGCCAGCACTTGTTTTCTTGTCTTTTTGATAATAGCCATGCTGACCGGTATAAGGTATATATAATAGCCATATAACAGGTCTTACTTTGGTTTTGATTTTCATTTCCCTGATGATTAGTGATGTTGAACACCTTTTCATATACCTCTTGGTCATTTGTTATGTATTTGGGAAAAAATGTCTATTCAGTTCCTGTGCCCATTTTTAAATCAGATTGTTTGTTTTGTTGTAATGAGTTGTACATATATATATATATATATATATATATACACATATACACACATATATATATACATATACATATATATACACACATATATACATATATACATATATATACATATATACATATATGTATTATATACACATATGTGTATATATAGATACATATATGTATACATATATATGTGTGTATATATATATATATATATATATATATATATATATATATATATAATATTAACCCCTCATAAGAGAAAAAGATTTTTTGGGGGTTTTGTTTCTTCCCATTACATAAGTTGCCTTTTCCGTTTGTTAATGGTTTTACTTGCTGTGCAGAAGCTTTTAGTTTGATGTAGCCCCACGCGTTTATTTTTGTTTAGGTCGCCTTTGCATTTGGTGCCAAATACAAAAAAATCATCCTTAGTACCAGTGTCAAGGAGCTTATCCTCTGTTTTCTTCTAGAAGCTTATGGTTTCAGGTCTGATGTTCAAGTGTTTATTCCAATTAGAGTTTACTTTTGTGTGTAGTGTAAGCATTTCACACTTTTTGATGCAATTGTAAATAGGACTGTTTTATTAATTGTGTCTTCTGTTTTGTTTATTATTGCTACGTAGAAACAACAGATGTCTGTGTATTTATTATGTACCCTGCAACATTACTGAAGTCATTTATTCTAATAATTTTTTGCTTTGTTTTGTTTCGCTTTGCTTTGTTTTAGTGTGTGTGTGTGTGTGTGTGTGTGTGTGTGTGTGTGTGCATGTGTGTGTGTGTGGAGTCTTTAGGGTTTTCTCTATATTATCTGCAAATTATGAAAGTTTTACTTCTTTCTTTCTGATTTGGATGGCTTTTATTTCTTTGTGTAGTCTGATTGCTGTGGCTAGGACTCCCGATACTGTGTTGACGAGAAGCAGTGATAAT
Organism: Rhinolophus hipposideros; assembly: GCF_964194185.1. Lineage (NCBI taxonomy): Eukaryota > Metazoa > Chordata > Mammalia > Chiroptera > Rhinolophidae > Rhinolophus > Rhinolophus hipposideros. The sequence continues at coordinate 22,655,218 of NC_138060.1, forward strand.
ATTCATTCTTGTTCTGCTCATGATATTCAAGGAAAGGTTTTTAGCTTTTTCTTATTGAGTATATTATATAAACTGTGGGTTTGTCATATATGGCCTTTATTATGTTGAGCTATGTTCCTTCTATATCCACTTGATTGGCTTGAGAAGTACAAGCTAGAGTTTAGAGGATGGAGGTAGGAAATGGAATCATGAGTTGGGCTAGGGAATGTTCATGTAGGGATTTGCAATCTATTATTAGCAAGATGGGGAACGATGGGAGGCCTCAGAGCCTGTTTTATGTTTTAGAAACTCCACTCAGAGTGCCTGTAAGGAGAGAACAAAAAGAGGGTCAGAGAGACCAGAGGGGAGTTTTATAAGCACCAGCACATTTGATAGAGCTTCTGAACCTCTATCCTTGATACAGTTCATGCGATGAAAAAACTGAAGTAAAAGTGATTTACTCACAATGTAAGCATCGCACTTTCCTACTTTTGGGGAACTCGTTTTATCAGATCAATTAGGTAAGCAAGGTCCTACTACTTCCCTGAAGTAGGCAAATCCTATAGGAAATGTCCTTGGGCTACTGGCCCTAATTATTTCCTCCTGTCTTCTGAAAATCTGTGGCTATTTCAGGCTCTACCCACCAGCCCAGTGTTCATCTAAGATAGTTCCCAGAAAGCAAATGGGCCTTCCAGGTTTTCCTTCTCCCTAATTCATTCAGGACATGTTACAGAGTACCTTGATGTGCCACATGTCATGAATCAGGACCACAACGTAGGGCCCTGGGGTTGTATCCCGCACAGTGCCAGGGTCTGCTATTCACATGGAGCATGATGAGAATGCCACTCCATTGAGTTGTATGGGCATCGCCTGCACAAGTGTACCCTGTAGACTGCCACTTTGCCAGGCACTGGGAATAGAGATGATCAAGGTATCGTCTATTCAGTTAACTGAACGCCTAGGTTATAGTGATTAACCTTGTCTTGGCTTTTGAATGACTTTGTTTATTTATGAACATCTTTTATGTAAAAACAGAAGTGGCTAGACTAACAGCATGGTGTTTCCAAACCGAAGAAGAAGAAAATAAACCTTCTAAGCCTGTCTCCTGGACAGTCCTCCGGCGGCATGCATTCTGGAAACCTATCAGAAGCATTTTAGATCAAAGCAGGTAGCAGAGGTTAGCTGTAGCCGGGCCTGATTTGCAATTCCAGACGCATCCCTGAGTACCATGTGGGCCTCTGCTGAAACCACCTGCAGGCTCCCCTCTGTACTCAGAGCCCGCACAGTACAAGCAAGACGAGATATGTGGGCCAGCAGATGGTGACTTCCTGACTTGTCATAGGGTTAAAAGTGTCAACTCAACATCATTGTGGGAGGGGGTGAAGTCACCTTCTATTTCCTGACCTTTCTTTCCTTCTCTCTCTCCCCGTGTGTGTGTGTGTGTGTGTGTGTGTGTGTGTGTGTGTGTGTGTGTGTGTGTGTTTCTGATGTGGTCCACCTTATGTACTCTGGTGCATTCTATTGCAAAGAAATGATCTATTTAGTCAATGGTTGATTGATTCATTCACTAATTTAATATGTATTTAGGAATATCATCTTTGTGTGTGACCACTGTCTAGGCCTTGGGGACAGTGGACAAAATTGACAAGGTTAGGGTTTTTATGAAAATTACATTTTAATGAGAGAAAGCAACCAACAGAAAATTTCAGATTAGTCATGTATGTTCAGAAGAACTAAAACAGGTGAATTGAAATAGACAGTGTTCTAGAAAGAGCAGTGCTACTTCAGATTTGGTAAGCATGGAAGGCTTCAGTGAGGAGGTGGCATTTAAATAGAATCTGTGATGAGAAGGATCCAGAGGGATAACATAATTTGTTAAACTAGGTAAGTGGAGGAGGAGGAGGCAAAGAAGCTTCACAAGAACATCCAGGTAGAGAGAGGGAACACCAGGAGAGAATCATCTCCCAGAGACCAAGGGAGAAAAAGGTCGGGAGGAAGAGGGAAAGGTCAGTAGCTGCTGAAAAGTTTAGTCAGATGGAAATTCAGATTTGACCATAAGATGGGCAATTAAGGCTACCACTAGGGACCGTGAGAAGAATGGGAGGAGAGAAAATTACCTCAGTGAGCATAGTAAAGGCTTTCAAAGGGTTTTACCTTATCTATTCTATAAAAAACCCAAGTGTAGCTGCAATGACCCAAGTAGTGGGGAGGTGGGGAGAGTTATAGGCTCAAGGGAGGGTATCTTTAAATGTTTGTATGGTAAAGATGATCTTACAGAGAGAGGAAACTTTAACAAGTAGAAGAGTGAGGGGATCATTATTAGTGATCCATGCTTCCTGTTGTTTGATTTTTTAAAAAAAATATTTTAATAATTGTAGGACATACAAAAGCAGGCTATGTGTAGAGAGCAGATTTTGCCCATGGGCTTCTTCTGCTGATCCCTGCAGTCCACTGGACAACTGTTAAGTTATCTCCTTGACTGGAGATGGATATGCTTTTTATTATTATTATTATTACATCAATTCCTGGAAACTTTGTGTATATGTAGGGTATTATGTCTCCATCAATTAGGTGGAATACATAGTAAGGCTTCTGATCCAAGATCTCTTTGTCCTTGGGGTAGCTCAATTTTTTTTGTCTGTTTCCAAGAGGATGAAATTTTAAAGTATGTATTTCTGGAAACATGGATGAACTTAGACATTAGAATGGCAGGCTTTAATTGATGGAGCCTCTAGTGCTGGCAGAGACTAGGAATGGAGAAAAGCTGGTAGGAGAGGAAAAACATGGTCCCCAGTTGATCAGGATATATCACTGATGAGGAAAAACAGAAGTTCTGTGATGAACACACCCTTTATTATATCTGATACAGCGAGGCTCTCCCTTCCTTCTTCACTTCCTATTCCCCTGAACAGCAAGAGAGTGAGGGAGAGAACTTTAATCCCAGGAAGGCCAGAGGACAAATTCCCCTTGATAAGTGTTTGAGTCTTATGAAGCAGTGACATTTGCATGCAAATCAGAACCTTCTCTGGATCTCAGGGTTCTATTCTTCAGTCATGATATCTAACATATCGCAGATAAGGAACACAGAGCTGGGGAGCTTAATGAGGAGAAGCAGTGACCGCACAATACCTGGGAAGGTGTCGATGTAAAGACTTGTAGTAGTCAGTACAGGCTAGAGTATGACACAGTAAAAGACAAATCCCCGTAGCCCAGTGGGTGGTGACAAAGTCCATAGTTTGAAGGGTGGGCAGCCCTTCTCAATCCTCTAGTTGTGCTCCCTGGAACACATGGCTGCCAGGGCTACAGTATCAGGGAAGGAGTGAGAGTGTGTCGCAGGTATAGAGAAGTCCATGGGTATTTGGTGAGTGCTAGCTCTGCCACAGCATACGCTGTTACCAACAACCTGTCCTTTGATTACACAGGCACATTCAGCTTATATACCCCACGCACTGGTATAACATTCTCCTCAGGAAAATGATAATGCCCCCACCCCCTACTATAAAGGAAAGAAACTCCATGTAACACCATTCTATCAGTTATCATAAAAGGGGTCCCTTGCTCATGAGCTTTGATGACAAGGGTCTTGATGTTGTCCTTCATACGACATTAAAACTACTTGGACATTTTAATCCTCAGACCAATTGTCAAGTTAATTTAAAAAGTGGTGACCTTTGCTCGAGCTTCTGAAAAATCCTATCGGCAGTTCTGCATTTGATGAGGCACACTTCAAAGTAGGCTAGATACAGATACTTCTTGGCAGAGCAGACGGGTTTCTCCATGATGAAAAAAAAAAAAAAAGCATTTGTGTCAGTGGTGAAATAATCAATAATTGACTTTAGGTGATTAAAAATGAAACAGTGGTGACTTGACGCATGAATTTGTCTTTCCAGAATGACTGCAAGCTTGGATATAATGAAGATATCTAGAGTTAATGAGAGCTAAGGACGGGGATGTAGGGACTTAATTTTTTCCCCTTAAATCTTCCTATGTGCCTCTTAGCAGAGACTTCCCACTCAGGATGTGTGACCTGCAGGGAACTGTAGGTGTAACCTAGCCCAGCCCTTTTAGTCTACAATGAGAACAGAGATGCAGGTCTGAAGTGACCTGCCCAGAGGCCCATCATCAGTGGCAGCACGGATTTCATTTAACAGGATGCATGAAAATTACGTTTCCCACAATGCACTGCGAGCACCTCAATACCTTTACATATGGGCTTTTCACTATTTTTAGACATCCTTCTTGGATTTCTTTCTTATAAAAGTCATGTTGGTCACAAAATTAGACGCTTGGAATTTTAAATATTCTTTTGTTTCTTTTTTTTTAAACAAGAAACTAAAATACATTTATTTCATAGAGGGTATGGTACATTCTCAGAGCATCACTTGATATATTATGAACGTCTGCTTAAACTTTAGTTCCTGTGTCTTGGGTGAGTGATGAGAAATCTTGTTTCTCAAAAAATTAGTATTCAGTTTTGGCATTCACAACTGGTGTGTGACTTTTAGTAGTGAGAGCCTGTCTCTAGTCTTATATCCAAAGGTTGATACAGGGACATCTAAGCTTGCTTTAGTAGCAAAAGAAAGATGCAGGCTCACGGACTAGGACGGCATTGCATAAAGAAGCAGTCTTTATGTGACTGAAAGTGTCTTATGGGCCTGGCTCATTACGGAGAAGGGATTATCAGAGGAGAGATGAGAGTAACTGAAACAGGACTGTGGTCTCCCCAAGTTCAGGTGGCTTAGTGGCAATCTGACCTCATGTAGCCCTAGGGAAGATTGTCTCTTACCTGCTGTTTTTCAGGAGCACACGAGTGGGTGCTGGCAGACCCTAACCTACATGGTTGGAAGGTTTCTAGTGAGTAGAAAAGGATTGTTGAGACTCTGTGAAAGTTCCTGTCTTTTCTGAGTGATAGCATAATATATTCCATCAACTGTCCTATCACCTTACCAACAATTCAAGGAAAGAGGTCATTTAGCATCATTCATGAAAAGTATCTGGAAGACTGGAGTTTGTACTGAAGCTCCTGAACTGCCCAGAAATGCTGCCATTATAGTGATACAATTACTATCTCCAGGAAAGGAATCCATTTTCACAACTGAATTGTTCAAAAGGCACACAATGGCACCATGATTTTTATGCTTCTTATTGTTTTCGGTTTTTTTGTGTTGTGTTTTTTTTTCCAGTGGATACTTAAAAATCAATTTATTTTTGTTGTGGTGTATACCAAGGGTATAGTGTTTGTTAGGATGAAAAAGCAATTTTAATTTAGTGGGTAATGGATTTTCTTTATCACAGAGTAATGTGGAATAGATGAGAGACACACCAAATAAAATTCTCACTCTCGATCCCAGGGGTTGAGGTGGGGAGATGGGGCTGGCAATAGGACAAGTTTAGATTTTGATAATTCTGTTTGAATCTCTCCTTAGAGTGCTTAGTTGTCAATAAAAGTTCTTGGTAAGCAACACAAATGACCTAGCTATGCCTGTCCTGTTGAACTGAGTGTTCCAAAGCAACAGCGTACGTTGATTACACTTAAAGGGCCAAGACTCAGGTTTAGCTCTGCTACTGTCTATCTGTGTGGCCTCTAGCAATCATTCCTTCTCTCTGTGTGTCAGTTTCCCCATCCGTAAAATGGATTTAATATCGTCATAAGCCCGTGATTCATAAGTTAACTGGGGAAATGTCTTATATCATCCCATATCATCCCAATCAAGGTTGTTGATTATAACTGACTATGATTATAGTGTTGCTGGGAAAATTCTTATTTAAATGAATTGATGACTAGGCCCATTCATTTCCAAAGCTACCTCTGCAATTTACTTTCTATAGCTTTCTCATTGCCTTATCATTTGCTGTTTCAGTCAATTCATGAGCTATTTCCTTAGTACAGTTATGTTGGTGTGTGTGTGTGTGTGTGTGTGTGTGTGTGTGTGTGTGTCTTACAATTTGCCCATATCATCCCCAATCAAAGGAAATACATTCTTCCCTTCAGTTTCATTGAGCTAAATTAGAATTGATATCATTCCTGGACCAATAGTGACTGCGAGGGTAATACCCCCCCGTGTGTGTGTGTGTGTGTGTGTGTGTGTGTGTGTGTGTGTGTACACACTCATATATACATACACATACATACACACACAATGTCACAATTTTTAAAAGCATTTTGATGACTGTATTTTAACATCTGGCTTCCTTTAAAAGGCTGTGTGTCTTATCTTAAGCACTGAAGACCATATTCTGAGAAGCGGTTCACAGGTTTCCCCAGACTGCCAAAAAGTCCTTTGGGACCCAAAAGGCTGAGAAAATCTCTAATAGATTATAAGTTAAGGAGACCAGAGGCTGCCTCTGGCTTTGTGTGTCAAAACTTTTGGCAGACTGCAGGTGCTAAATAAATATTTGTTGAATGAATAAATGCAAAAATAGAAGGTTGGAGACGATAACCCTCTTCGTTTAGAGATCTAGTTACTTGACATAACCTGTTGACGTTCAATTCTTGGAAAAAAAGTACATTAAAACTTGTGTTTGTTTAAAATGTGTTGGGCTGCAAAGAACAGAAATCTGACTCAAGGTGGCTTGAAATCCAAGGAGTAGTGTGCTCATGAAGTCACAGCTAGCTACGCTTCAGACTTTCCATGCGTCTGCAGTCATGCCACCAAGATGCCACCTGTAGCAACTGGGGCCATGTGTGTCTTTGTTTCTGTCCAGGAGGAAAGAGAGAGACCCTTATCTGCAGTCACAGTTTCAGTTTCATTGAGCCACATTAGAGTTAATGTTATCCCTGGACCAACAGGGCTGCCAGGGTAACACCCCACGTTGTTTGGGCGAGACTGATCAGTATGCATGTCTGCAGCTGAGGTGGGGCAGATTAAAAAGTGAACAAACAATAAGTCATGCTGGTAATAAGGACAACGTGTTTGGTAGGCAACCAGCCAGCAGGGTCAACAACACACAACTCTTCAGGGAGGCTAATCAGAGGACACAGGTTAGCAGGGAAAAGATCACTCTGTTTGTTCAACACTTATCTTTGGAAAAGGAGACAAGGGGAGAGCAAGTCTGTAAGGGGATAATGTTTATAAGCCGTGCTGCTTTTGACGCCTTGAGAGTGGAATTTCATACAATAACATGCAGGGGAAGTAGAAGCATTCCACGCTCCTCAATAACCACCTCCTTCCCCCTTGAATCAGGTGGCACATTGTGAATCAGCCTTTATGCACGGTGAAAGAAATGATACAAAATGAAAACCAAAATTTAACACCGTTCTTTTCTGTTTTGTCATATTTTATTCTTCATACTTATTCAGTATTCATCTCTCTGATTATCATCTACAGAAGAGATGAAAAAGAAAGAACTGGAAGTCAGAATGTTTCTCCCTGTAATTACTTACAGATTCATATGCCTACCAACCAGAAGGAGAGATTCTATCTCACAGAGGTAACAATTCATGTCTCTCCAGTACTATCTTTCGCGTCCCCACTTTCAGCATCAGGGACTACTCATGTATAATTAGCCTTCCATTGATTTCCTGAGATTTTAGCTCTTAGAATAGAAATCTTTATCAAGATGCAATTATAGTTAATTTGCCTGCTACTGTTTTGTAATAAAGAAATTTGTTTCAGAAGAAATTACTTTTTTGCAAGTTAGAATTCTCTAAGGTAGGCTGGTAGTCAATGTGGAAGTCTTTGAAGCTTGCAAGTTTTATACTTTGATGTTTCTGTTAGAAAATCAGGGTATTCTGCCATCGCTAACCCCTGTGAGTAATTATTCTAGCCACCTACACTCTTTCCAGAGGCATTTGCGTTTGAGTTAGTAAGTTAAGCTTTTTAAATTGTATGTTACTCTGATAAGCAAAACACCTGTTTTCAAAAGGGGGGATATCCTGTGAACTTGTTGTATTGGAAAATCAGACATAAAATTGGAGCCATCTGATTTCCTACAAATCTGTGATGTCGACTGTACTTCAGAAAGAAATTCTGTCTAGTTAGAGCTACCATTGAATATTGCACTGATGCCCAGATACGTGCTTTTCAATCAACTTATCTATTTTCAAATGGTACATGACAGCAGAGATATCTTTCTCAAAGACGTGGACATACACATGGTCAAGGGCAAACTTTTGCTTATTTAATGAAAAAAAAAATCTGTCAAATCAGAACTCTAATCTACATATTTGACACTGCCTTTTGTAACCTAGGGAAAGAAAGGTTATCAATGTTTGGCACGTTATGTCACTTATTGGAAATGGTTGTTTTTCTAAGTGCCCCCAGCACAAAAATGTCTACTATTTTATGATATATGTCGTAGAGGTCAAGACTCCTGATAAGCCAGAAATAGCACTAGAATTCCAAGACTTATCCTTCTAGAGAAAAATCATGTGAGGTTAATTTCCAAAAGAGCAGTCCATAGAGAGGGGTCTTGTATATCTCTCATAGCATTGTCACCTTCAAATGCACTATGTGACTTATGCACTTAGTTTATTAATTGTTCACCTCCCTCCTTTAGGGTCCTTGAATGATAGGATTTTTGTTTTCCCCTTACCACTATATATTACTCTGCAAGTAATTTTTAAAAGTTAATGCACGCATTTATTATATAACTCATAACACTGTTAATGAGGGTACCAGGCAGATATTATTACCAATTCAAAGAATAAATCAAACACAAATTTATATGGAATAAAGAAAAGTTGAAATGAATATGCAAGTAGACACAAATTTGGCTTTTTCCATGGGGTGGGCAATTAGACGCCTGGACATAAGGGACACACTTTCTCTGTTTGACTATAGACAGGAATTATTTTGCATTACGATGAGTTAAGTTACTGAGTGGAAAATAGTTCAAAGGCATTGAAAAACCAGACTAGATCATCTAGAAAGCATTGCTCTAAAAAGTGCATAGTTTTCCACTGGAAGCACCAGTAATTGTTTTGTGTAGTCCCAATTTTCTTATAGTTTTCCCTTCTTTTGACCAAAAGTAATCTGAAAAAAAAAAAAAAGAAGAAGAAGAAGAAAGAAAAGATTATTCTTGGTTATAAAATAAGACCGGTCTCACTCAATAAGGTTGGCCTGGTTGTTTACATAGGTGCAAGAAGTGTTAATTTACTATCTAGGACAGCTCATTTTCCTTGCTAGAAATTTTCATTAGGAATCCCAAATTGGACTTTTAAAGGCTCTATCGTTTGCCATTCTGAGGCGAGGAGGCCAAGTCCAAAAACTATCAGATTTCCCCTGCAGTATCTATAAATTTGGGTAAATTTCTCGTCAAATTTTCCAAATTATTTAAATATTTTTGCTCTGCCAGAAATTGGCATTCCTTACCACTTGCAATGCTGAGACCCCATTAAGCCAGGTACCACGGCAGTTTTGGGGGGAGTGCTCCGTAAAAATCAAACTTACTTTTAAAAACATGGCTTGTCATGCCTGGTTAAGTGGACATCATCCTCAGGTGTGATATACAAGGCGAGGCTTTGGTTACGTAACAGATGTTTCTTATTATATGTCAGTTAAAAAAAAATCGATGCCAAATAAGGAATACAAAATAAGGAAATTCAATATGAGTTTTTCAATCGGGGTCAGGAGAGCAGGTGAAAAAGTGAAAATTAGATATCATTCTAAATGTTTTATTTCAGTTTACAAAAGCAGAGCCTACCAAATTGTTGAGTTACAGGTAGCTTAAGAAGAAAGAAAAGGGACTACTTCTCTATTCAAACAACAGGACATTTTAGGCCAACATCAGCAATATTGCAAACATATAACAATAAAATTCCCCTCGTTAGTTCATTCAGACCTAGATCATTAATTCTCGTTCCATTTGGACTCATGGGTAGCAATCTCATGAAGCCACTTGCATTTTGATTAAAAAGAGTTCTGGAAACCCTGGTCTGGTCTGGAAGTTGTCCAAATGATACCATCCAAGTCTGATACAATCCTTTTTCTTGGGGCCCTGCAGGTCTGTAACTGATTGCAAAGTCTTCAGGGAAGAGTCCGAGGAAAACAAAGAGACTCAAGATGGCTGTCATTAATTTACGACCGGCCATTTTCAAATGTGAAAGGTCTAAACGGAGTTCATATCAAGAACAATGTAACTCACAAGGAACTCTAGTGTTTCTGCAACATGCAAAACAAGATAACAAAGCTAATTCAAAAAAATAGTTTAGATAACCATCTCTAAGAATAATGATTAAGGCTACTTTCAAAGAAGTAAAGAGATGCTACATATCATTTATAAAAATTAAATGAAAATAATTTTACAGAGAAAACATATTGATAGGTCACATGTAATAATCCTGAGACCTAGTATATATTGGATACCAATGCCATAGCAAAAATATGGCAAGAAAGTCAAGTAATTGTCTGTGTCTATAGAGTCAGAGGGTAAGGGGGGTGGGGGAGGGAGATGAGGGTAAGGGGGATCAAATATATGGTGATGGAAGGAGAACTGACTCTGGGTGGTGAACACACAATGGGATTTATAGATGATGTAATACAGAATTGTACACCTGAAATCTATGTAATTTCACTAACAATTGTCACCCCAATAAATTTAAAAAAAAAAGAAAAAAAGAAAGTCAAGTAATGAAATTAAATAAACCTGGCATAGGTCCCCAATAGCTGCATTTTTATAAAATGCCACAGGTAAGCCTGATGTGTACCCCTAATTAAAATCCATTATCCTAAGAAATGCTAGATTTAAATAGAAGATGTGAGTCTGTGGCCAAGTAAGCAGTTTAAATAATAACTGAAATTGTAGATAATTACACTATACCAGGTCAATTACTAAATCTTTAGTCTGATGGGATATAAGGTCTCTGTCACAACTACTAAACTCTGTTATTGAGCAAAAACAACCATAGACAATACGTAAACAAATGGCTATCGATGTTTCAATAAAGCTTCATAGAAACAGGCAGTAGACTATATTGACCAACACCTCTACTATTACTGTTATTGGCTACTATCATCAGAGAAATCATAACCAGGACCCTGAGAAATAGAAACATGTAGGCAGGGAGGACACTGACACATCTCAAGGAACTTCCTATAAGTCATATACTTGCTGAATATTTAAATTAATAACATTTATCCTATACACATTTAATCTTGGGAAGGCTCAACAACTCTTCTCGTTTGACCTCCCCTGCAACCCCTAAGCAGTAACATAACAAATGAACCTAATTACTTCTACTTCCTCTTTTCATAAGGTGAAAAAAAACAAATCTTTGTGTTACCATGTGCCCTTTATGAAATTTCAAGGATAGTTTTAGGTGTAAAAAATATCCTGAAAGTTTTAATATTTTTCTACATTAAGAATCTCATTTGAGGAGAGCATTTATTTTTGTAGTTATCAGAGATGACTTACATTCTTGAGTAAGATGTGACAATGAAACAAGAATAAGCATACAAGGTTATACAATTGTAAAGAAATTTAGCTTGTTTATAAGTGAGGAAACTTTGCTTGTTTTCTTAATAATTGAGGGCATAATAAAATCAACAGAAAACATAGAAGGTTTTCTGGTAAAATGAAATATTTGTTATCTAGACAGATTACACAGGAAATAAAGATGAGTTCTTCGTATTGCAGCTGAAGACATTCACCCATAAATGAAGACAATTAGGCCCATCAAAATGGAAGAAGCTTTACTAACATTTTAACACTTTTTATAGCTTTTCAGGTTTAGGTATTATAAACCAAGGTATTATAAACCAAATAAATTTAATTCTCCAAGTTGTATCCATCATAATGCTCTTTCATATTCTGGAACAAACGGACATTTTATTTTAGACAGATCTCAGGGGGTCTACAAAGTCAGAACTAACTTTGCACCATAACCAAGATATTATTAATTCGCAATGTTTTCATCATTGCTCTCTTCACATGGAACATTATATTAGCATTGTGAAAAAGGCTACTTTTAAATTTCCAGCATGGTAAATATTGATAGTTACAACTTACAAAGGAAATCTCCTTACAGTCCACAACAAGTTTAAACAATGTAAGAGTGTAAAGTATGTAAAAAACATAAAGTTGAGTGTAAAGAAGACAAAAACAACAAAAGACCCTGATTGCCCACTGCCCGAGGTCAAACTACGTTTTCATGAAGAACACAAACATATATAGAGGGTGCAAAAAACATGTATACACATTTTAAGAAAGGAATAAACTGTATTAAAATTACACTGATGGTAACCACTTTGAGCACCTCTTGTAATCTCAGAAGTCAAACGTGACTTGTATTCATCTTTTGTTATCAGTATATATTGAGTCTTACAATTTTAATAGTTTTTTTTTTCCTTTTTAAAAAATGTGTATACATGTTTTTGGCACCCTCTTTACATATACACACTTTTATTTCCCTGACACTATCGGTCCTCAGTATAACTTCATACACTTATACACTAATGATAACTTTTAACCTAAGTAAATAGCTGTATTTCACAGAGAAACCTGGAGGAGTGGATAATTGAGGACTGCATCATACACCAGCATTTCAACAGACTCACAGGGCTCAGAATCACATTTAACTTTCTGCTCCTCCAAACGCCCCTCGTACAACTTCTCCAAGTGGCAAAAATGAGCACGTTCATTTACACAGTTCAAAGGTACAGCTTCTAAGTAGGAAGCAAAAATACATAAGCTAGTAGTACACTATGGTATCTTGGTTAAAAATGATCTAGATTTCCAAAACTACAGAGAAGCAGGGGTCAGTCAATGAAATGTAATGCTGGGAGAAATAATAGCACATGTGTATGCAGATGGGGATGGTCTAGCAGACAGGGAGAAATTGATGATGCAGGGTGTGTGTGTGAGGGGGTGGGGTGGTGGAGGATGGAGCTTGCTGGAAAGTAGGTGAGCTGAAGAGCCCAGTGGAGCAATTGATTAAATTGAGGAAGGACAGCTCATGTCTGCCATCCGGAGGAAAGCAGGGTGCATGGGCACAGGGGTCGGCAGGTAGGTGGGTAATTGTGGCGTTGGAAGCTGGTGGAAATGTCTTTCTGATGGCTTCTACTTTGGGAACCAGAAAGCAAGGTCATCAAATGAAGGCCAGCGGTGGAAGTGTCAAGGTTTTAAGGAAAGGGGACAATGTGTTTAACAGCCACCTAGAGCGTTGGAACTCATAGGGCTGGCAGTGCAGTCTGATGGTTGGTAACATCAGGAGTCCACTTGCAGGTTGTGGTGCTGAATTTAAAGTGAAACCAGCCAATGTGGGCAATCCACTTGGAGAATTACTCCCTTAAACAAGGACAACTAAAACAAGGAATACCAGGAAGGAATTAAGTTTGGAATAAAGCTGTCCCCTTTATACCAGGTATTAACGTCAAATAGATTCCCAGTCCTTTAACACTGATTCTTGGTGGACTTGGTTTTACTTAAATAAAACACACTCAGCTATTGCTGTCCTACTTTTGATGTTTATGTTTTAACTTTTTGGAAAAAAGGGTGGTCATTCAGTAAGTATAACTGAGCATCCATCTTACTGAATGTAAGGCATGTGAAAGAATTCTTGGCTAACTGCCTTAGGCTAAAAGTTGCTTGTATTTTAAATCTAAATAGTGTAGGATTCTGATCACTAAGTGACACAGTCATCTCAAAGAATCATTTCTTTAAAACTGTGCAAAGCCACTCAGGAATTGTCTCCTGAATAGAGAATTAGTCATCATAGCGGTGCTTTACAAAGTAATTTTGACCCCCCCCCCAACACAAGGAGACATGACAGTCCATTAGTAGAGATTTCCAGCAGCCCTGCTGACATTGCCTTCAGCTTACTCCAATGAAGCAATTACCCTGCAGATGAAACAACCAGATTGCATTTTTTTTAATCTCTGCAATGTCAGAAGGCATTTTTATTTATGTTATAATTTCTATTAAAATGCATGGCAATGGCCATGAAATTACAACTTAAAAGTAAATGACTGGCTATGTAGTTGAGGGGAATTTTTAGTTTTCAGTGGGTAATTGGCCTAACAAAAAGAAGCAACAGAAAAATGTGAGTCAGCTATTGCAAAGGTATCAAAGTGGACTACAAGAAGCATCTTGGGCTTTTGTTTCTTATGTTCCCAATTCAGGTCGTTACATCTAACCTGTTCCGCTGTCCCTATAGCAATCTAAATGTTAGGATTCACAGCCTCCAGATAATTCCCAGGGCCACATGTTCTTAAATGTGAACAATTTTTGGTTTTGTTTTTTGGTTTCTCCTGTAGTCATCACACTATGCATTGGAATGGAAGATTACAACCAATAGGATATCGTTATCTAAAACTTGACTTGGACCATTCTTCCTGAGCAACTATAAAACAAGTCTCATTAGAAAGATATTTCATGTATAATAATAGTATTTTCCCCTAGACATAGCTGAGCCACTGGAGAACTGTCAACACTCAAATATGTAGCTAGCATTTGTATGCAAAGCAATGTTAGAGAATCCGTAGAAAGGACTCATGGGCCATATTCAGTTTAATTCTACAAATGTTTCTGAATATTCCAAACCTGTGCACATGGGTTAGTGAGCCTCATATCCTTCATCTAGGAAGTAGAGATGCTAATAGTACTTATCATCATGGATTATTGTGAGGATTAAATGATAAATCCACCTAAATTCTTTGGAATACTGCCTGACTAATAGTGACTAACAATCATTAGGAAAACAGTTGCCTTATTGCATCAAGGGAAATATAATTTGGTAGAGAAGGGTGGGTGTGAGAGCAGTGAGCTAGGATGTACAGATGAGTGAGCAATGTATGGGCAGGAGGAAACAGGGAAGTAGGAAGGAAAATTAGGATGCAGAAAACCCTTTAGGGAAGAGGAAATGGCCTCTGATCAAGTCCTTCCTTTGAAATGTATCTGGAGTCTGGCTGCTATTCTAGTTCCCACTGCTACCACCTGCATCCAAACCTCATGCTTCCTGGCCAGCATGACAGCCTCTGGGCTGAGTTCTCCACTTCTGTTCCTTTCTTTTTCAAAAAAGTATAAAAATGACTTTTTTAAATGTAAAGGACTACATTTTTATTCTACTAAAACTTTCGAATAGCTTCCTATTGCATCCATTATTCTGTGTAGGAAGCCTAGAATTTAAAAGACTACAAGGACCCACTTGGTTTGGTCTCTGCCTCTTCTAATCACACTTGTCTCTAGTGTATTGCCCTCCTTCCCAAGCTTTCCCTTGCTATTCTTGGAACAGATGATGCTCAGTTGTGATTGCACTTCAATATGATCTCCTGATCAATATAGAACCCTCTTTCTTTTTTTTTTCCCTCCAAATTAACCTTTATTTATTTTTTTAAATTTATCGGGGTGACAATTGTTAGTAAAATTACATAGATTTCAGGTGTACAATTCTGTATTACATCATCTATAAATCCCATTGTGTGTTCACCACCCAGAGTCAGTTCTCCTTCCATCACCATATATTTGATCCCCCTTACCCTCACCTTTCACCCCCCTTACCCTCTGGTAACCACTAAACTATTGTCTGTGTCTATGAGTTTTTGTTTCTCATTTGTTTGTCTTGTTCTTTTGTTGTTTTTGGTTTATATACCACATGTCAGTGAAATCATATGGTTCTCAGAACCCTCTTTCTTCAGCACCTCTCATACCTCTTGTCTGAACACAAAACCACCTCCTCCGAGAAGCCCTCCATGAGTGTGCTATGGGAAGTGGCTCTCCTTACTTGGTCTTTGTCTCCCAGGTCACTGCAGATCACATTGTTATACTTAATTTCATAGGACTCACCAGTGGATAAAATTGCATTTGCTATGTGAGTAAACTCCGTGACCGTCTGGTTCAGTTACCACCTACATAACAGACCCACTCGAATTAGCCAAGCTCAGGAGACCAAGGTAAAAAAAATGGAATAGCAGAGCCTTCGATTGCAATGCCCACAAAACAGTCACTGGAACCAGCATGTCCAGTTCGGCATACCTACTATGTTTCCCTGAAAATAAGACTTAATTGGAAAATAAGCTCTAGCATGATTTTTCAGGATGACATCCCCTGAACATAAGCCCTAATGCGTCTTTTGGAGCAAAAATTAATGTAAGACCTGGTCTTATTTTGGGGCAAACACGGTAGTATGCTTTTTCTCCTATGGTTAGGCAAATAATGATCGGAGTCAGATGGATGAATGGTTAAGGGCTTCAGGTGAATTCACCTAGTAACTCTTTTCCCTTCAGTCAGGATGCTTTTTTCAGGAGAACCAGACAAATCAGCACCTGGCTCTTACATGGTGCTTTGTCTAAGTTTCCCTGGTACACCAACCTCCTTTCAGATTCCCATATTCTTCCTTTAGGTCTTTTGAACTTAATTTTCTTGGCTTGGGCCACTCTCTCTTTAAAGTGTCTTTTCATATTCTGATCCCCTAATGTTGTGTTGAAGATTGAGGAGAAGCATCTTATTTTTAGGTATAGTAGTGAGAGAGGATTCTACGTACCCCCAGATAATGATAATGGGTATGATTGGCTTCATGAAAATACTAATAACCTCTAGACAGTTTTTGAGAAGGTAGACAATTGCCTGAAACTGTAACTTATTTTTTAGAGTGGTGGTGGTGGAGAGGGGATAGAAACTAGTGTCTGTTGATTGTCTACACTGAGCCAAAGTATAGCCACCATCCTTGGCCATCCTTTCAACCACCTTGTGTGGTAAAGGGATTGTTTACATTTTATAGGAAACTGAGCCTTAGGGAGGAGTTACAAAGTTACAAAGCCAGGACTGGGAGTCTGGTCTGTTTGGAAGGCCTTTCCTAACACTAACACTATTGTAATCACATCTAACAAGTTGGAAAGTAAGTCAAGAGGATAAAGAAATTAAGAGGGAAAGGCTAGAGAGAAACAAATAAAATTGTCCTTGACATACTAGAGCTGGAAGGGGTCTTTGTGATTCTTAAGGCCAAGCCTCCCAATGTCTGGAAATGGAAAATGGAACCCAAAGAACTAGAACAGCCGTATCCTTGCTCCTAAATTTGCACTCATTGGCTGCAAGTATTGGCACCTTCTCAGGACTATGCCTCATGTACTGAATCAGAATTTGTATTCTAACATGATCCTCAGGTGACCTGTGCATGCTCCTTAAAAGTAGAAAAAACACAACTCTATGCATCCAGTCTTACAAAGAGAAGATGAGTCTAGAGATGTGGGACTTTGAAGTTAATTCACAGTTTGATAGTACAAACTCATAAATAAAACAACAAATAAATATGGACAATTTTTAAAAGAAATTCACAATTCTCATGAAGAATATTGTAGGGAGAGCTTTGGACTAAAAGTCAATAGCCTATCATTTTAGTCTTAGTTTTGTCACCTTTAAGTCCCTTGACCTCTCATAAACTCATTCCTTTATTTGTGTGATTAGAAGCTTTCTGACACCCTTCTGAAAGTCTTGGATTGTAAATCTATATTCATAATATTAATACAGCACGGTAGGATGGTTAGAGAGTTAGTTTCACAGTAAAGAGCCTGGACTCCAGAGCCAGACTTCAAAGTCCCTAACACTAGCTTGATACTTAGATGTCTTTAACCTCTCTGTCTCAGTTTCTTCATCTGTAAAATGGGCATACAAATGATAGCATGTAGCTGCTTCCTTGGTGTGTTTTCAGAATTAAATGGAGATACTATTTATAAAATGTTTAAAACCATTAGACAATATGCATTTCATATGCCAGGCCCTGGCCTAAGATGTGCAGAAGTCAAAGAGGAGCCTTAGCTTTTGAGGAGGGGACTCCGAGTTGAAATTCCCAGAATTGTTAACATCAGGGTAGACCTGGATTTAGAGTAGCAACCAAGTTCAAGAGGACTATGGAAAAACTAAACTCTGACTCCAGGGGGAAATGGGATATACAGAGGGTGACAAAAAATGTATACACATTTTAAGAAAGGACAAAAAACTATTAAAATTGTAATAATATATACTGATAACAGAAAATGAACACAAGTCACATTTGACCTCTGCAATTACAAGAGGTGCTCAGAGTGGTTACCATCAGCGTCCAGACACTTCTGATGACAACGAACACTGTTTGGTAGACTTCTGTGGTGAGCTGTACACTGTTCCAACAACACAGCAGAAGCAGCAGGACTTGTTGCTGTGTGAGGCCTCCCGGGTCTTCCCTTGTGCACGTCACACACGGTACCATGTGTCGCAGACTTATCATGAACGCGTGCAATTGTTAGGCGTGTTGGAGGTTCTGTTGCACACTCACGCCTCCATTGTCGTACTTCCACAACATTCTCAAATTTTAAATACTGCTTGAAAATGGTCTTCTCCTCCTTGAATGACAACTGTGCTTCCGCCATTTTCTTTGACTGTCCTGCCTGTCGCATGTTGACGCTAGCCTTCATTGGATTGACACCATCTTTTGAGCAAATGTCATACTACACATTGCTACTGTAATTCAATTCCACTTCAAAAAGTAATGCAAAGATAACAACTCTTAAAATGTATATACTTTTTTTTGGCACCCCCATATTTAACTTGGAGAAAGTGTGGCAGCTGAAGAGACAAAATAGCTGAATCAAATTAAAGGTTAGAAGAGATTTGGGATAGATGACTACTAAAGATTTGGAAAATAGCCATTCAGATTTGTTAATATCTGGGAAGCCTTAGATTTACAAGAAAGAAAGTAATTTATTTAGGCACCATGGAAGAATTCGTAAAGACAACTTTAGTAAAACTGTGAATTTGAATTAGTTTGTGGAGAGGATCAATTAGATTCAGTGACAGATCCATTGCTTATCTTTAAGGAAGCAGAATTTCATTTCTTTCAAATATGCACAGTACCTTGAACCAATTACTCTTTCAGAGTAAATTAATGAGCTGCTTTAATGAACAGATAATATGAACATGTAATTATCAGCCACATGAATATATAATTGGTGTCTTTTTTAACATATTTATATGATGTAAAGACTTAAAAACAATCTTTCAATTTGCTTAGGAAATACTTTTCATCAGCTAATATAAATTCTGCTTATTTCATTTAGTCTGAATGAGTGTGGATTTGAAATCATTGACTACCAGATTAATGAGATTTCGCTTAGACAGTAAAGGTTTAGATAGAGTGTTTAGTTTATTTTGTCAATAAATATTTGCCATTGTTCTCCATTGTTCTCTACTAAGACAAGTCATAGGCTATGCATTAAACATGCCAACCATAACATACATATGTCAGGCATATTTTAACAAGATTTAATTATAGCTGACAAAACATTTGTGAAGGCAGCTAGATTTTAGCCCAGATGGTGACTGGACATTTGATGAACACTCTAAATATGTGACATTATTCATCTCCAACACTCAGAAAATAAACATAAGGCAACCACTTCTCCCAGGGCAGGGAAATGGAGAAGAAAATGTCCATATCTTCCCAATGTACAAACAGAGTTGCTGTTTTTCCCTAGAAGTTGAAAAATGTTTACATTTTACTATAATGAGGAATATCTTTCAGCATTCTCCCAAAAACATGTGATCTGTGACTGGGGAAACAGGGAATCCTGGCCTCCGTTTCCTAAGACCCCTTCTAAACAAACATGTGATAGCATTATCTAAATGAATTTAGAAGACAATGACAGTAAGCCTCAACTTCTGACAATAAGACCCTGTTTTGACACTTGGACTAACCTGCCTACTATACTTAAGTGCTGGGAAGGTCTAGAAAAATTTAGTCAGATATTAAAAATTCTGATAATACCACTCACTGTTTAACTTATAGAAAACCTTTATTAAAAAAAATAGTTGATAAATTAAGTACCTGAATTATACAGGTACGGCTCAATGACTTTTCACAAAATGCACATATCCGGATAACCAGCACCCAAATTAATAATCAGAGCATTTCTAGCATCCCAGAAGTCCCCTGTTCCCTCCTTCCTGTCACTAACTCCTTTGCATGTTTGGAGTGACAGCAGAAATTGAAGAACCGAGTTTTGATGTTAAGAACCTAGAGTCCATAATCTTGGCCCACTCTCCAAACGGATTTCAAAAGTTCAAGAGGAATATCTTCTTTTATTTTATTTTATTTTATCCTTTTACTTTCAACTTTCTGTGCCCTTATATTTAAAATGTACAGTTGGATTTCTTTTATAATCTAATTAGGTAAGCTTAATCTTTTGCTTTTAGTTTACTTTGAGGTTGTAATTCTTTATTAATTGAAAGGAAGGCAAAAAGGAACATAAAACAAATATATATATATAATTTCTTTATTTTTTCATCGCCCTCTCCTGCTTTAACTTGTATACATGTTTGTAGTTACCCCAACAATTAGGAATACTACAGGGATTCTTGAATCTAATTCTAATATGACTCATTATTTTTACCATGTTTTCTGATAATGCTAGTGTCTTGGAATAGCAATTTCATTAATCCCTTATTTAAATACTATTGGTCATGCATTTTATATCCCAAAGGTCAGTATTATTGTATAATAAATTTAAGATTCATTTATAACTGCTTCCCTGTTATTCTTTCTAACCCTTCATTTCTTCTTAATCTTTGACCTGTAACCTGAACTCACTTTTCCTTCTGCCAGTGTCATATCCGATGGGCAGTTTAATTTTTGTTTGGAAATTAGTTCCACTTTTAAAGATGACACTTTATGGCCTTTGACTTACATTGTTTTTGTTGAGAAGTCAGTCATATATTTTCTCCTTTGGAAGTAATGTACTGTTTTTTTGTTTCTTTTTTCTCCTATCTATTTCCAAGATTTCCATCAGTATTTTTGTTTGTTTGTTTGTTTAATTTTTGTTAAGTTTATTGGGGTGACATTGGTTAGTAAAACTATATACTTGTAAGTTTCAAGTGTACAATTATAAAATACATCATCTATATATTGCATTGTGTGTTCATCACCCAGTGTCAGTTCTCCTTTTACCACCACATATTTGTCCCCCTGTTCCCTCTTCTACCTCCTCCCCACCCGGCATTCCTGTTCTGGTAACCACTAAACTGCTGTCTATGTATATGAGTTTATGTTTCTTTGTCTTTTTGGTTTGTTGCTTTCAGTTTTATATCCCACATATGAGTGAAGTCATATGGTTCTCAACTTTTTCTGTCTGACTTATTTCACTTAGCATGGTAATCTCAGAATCCATCCATGTTGTCACAAATGGCCGTATTTCATTTTTTCTTATGGTTGAGTAGTATTCCATTGTATATATGTACCACATCTTTATCCAGTCATCTATCGAAGAACATTTTGTTTGTTTCCATGTTTTGGCCACCATGAATAATGCTGCAGTGAACATAGGGGTAAATATATCTTTATGAATAAATGTTTTCACATATTTTGAGTATATACCCAGAAGAGGAATTGCTGGGTCATATAGTAATTATATTCTTAATTTTTTGAGGAACCTCCATACTGTTTTCTACAGTAGCTGTACCAATTTACATTCCCACCAGCAATGTACGAGGGTTCCTTTTTCTCCACAACCTCCACAACACTTGTTATTATTTGTCTTGTTGATAATAGTGATTCTAACAGGTATGAGATGGTATCTCATTGTGGTTTGATTCATTAGTTTGTGTGTGTGTATCCATCCTGTGTCTCTCTCTTTGATCATGTTTTGTCAGTCTTAGAAATTCTTAGCCATTATCTATTTAAATACTACTTTTCCCACATTCTCTTTCAATTTATACTGAGATTCTAAGTTTAAGTAACTTAGAATGTCTTAATGCATTTCTTATTTTCCACAATTTTCTCTTTTTGGTTATTTTCTTCTGACCAATCTTCGAATTCATCTGTTTTCTCTTGAGCTCTGTCTTAATCTGCCATTAAGCCTATGCACTAAATTCTGATTTTGTTGCCTCTCTTCCAATCCTGTTACCTTGAATCTAATCATACCTGTTGGATATTGTATGAGATATTGTCAGAGTATTTGAGTTAGTAGATAATAATATTTTCTTCAGAGAAGATGGACTTTTACTTCTAAGCAAGGCTAAGTTGCTCACCATTCAAGCTGATATGTTTCTAAGTAGTCCTTATTCCTACTTTAAGGCCTATGAGGTATCAAATCAAAACCTGGATATATAGGAGGTTTTCTCAAGCTGGCTCTTGAGAAAAAACACAATAGAAGAGTGGGGGAAAGGGACCCTTCTCAAAATACCAGGATTGCTTCTCACTGACTTTTTTGTTGTTGTCGTTAAGATCTTCTACTTATGATTCTTCTCTGCCTTTTCAACTCTTCAATACCTTGACACAGATAGGTAGTTAGCTAGTTAGTTAGTTAGGTAGACAGACAGACAGACAGACAGACTGATAGTAGATTTTTAAATTTTGTTCAGTTTTTCTAGTTGTCCTCAGTGGAAGGGTTGATTTAAAGTACCTAGTATGCCATTAGTAAAAGTGTCTTTATGTGCAACTTTTAATGATACTATATTTAGATACTATTTTACTTAAAAGTCAAATAAAAAATGTTTACTTTCTAAATAGAAAATGCAATATCTTATACTAACAGACTTTACTGTTGCCAACATTTTGCACAAATTTTTGAAGCTTCTAAATTGAAAAGGATACAGCTCTTTCAACACTAAATGCTCGACCTTCCAAAGAAAATAAACTTTTCTTTATAGTTTAGAATATTTTAAAGCATATACAAGGTCTGGCAACTAAGTTCGTGAACTCATCCTAGAAAAAATGCTACATACCTCATTGCTGAATATCACTACAGTCGTCTTTGAAGTAACCCCTTTGGGAAGCTATGCACAGACACCAGTGCCTAGTCCACCCTTCAAAGAAATTTTGGAACTCTTTTTCTGGAATGGCCATCAGAGCTGTCATTGTATTACCCTTGTAGTCCTGAATGTCATCAAAATGTCTTCCTTTCAATATTCCCTTATCTTCAGGTAAAGAAAGAAGTAACTGGGGACCAGATCAGGTGAGTAGGGAGGGTATTCCAATACAGTTATTTGTTTACTGGCTAAAACCTCCCTCACAGACAGTGCCGTGTGAGCTGGTGCATTGTCATGATGCAAGAGCCATGAATTGTTGGTGAAAAGTTCAGGTCGTTTTCGTCTTAACTTTTTCACGCAGCCTTTTCAGCACTTCCAAATAGTAAACTTGGTTAACTGTCCAATTGGTACAAATTCATAATGCATAATCCCTCTGATATCAAAAAAACGTTAGCAACTTCATTGCAAACAGTTCGTGAACTTAATTGTCAGACCTCGTAAATCTACGCGGTTTCATGTGTTTCTTACACATAATATGGACTACTCTTGAAACATTAAATCTCTCGATGCTAACCAAATATATGTGAGATAACATTTTGGTGATTTCAATCACTGCTCAAAACTTTCAATAGGTCTATCAGGACCCGGATAATTTCCCCATCCTCTCTTCCATACAGATGTTCTTCATGACTCTAGCCGCAAAGCATTCCTGCTACAACAATCTAGAGTTCACTGGCTACTGGACCATCTGTTTATTTTCTATGTTTTGCTTTCCATATCAAATGTATATAGCTGGTTTATCCTACATATTAATAATAAACTTCTTAAGGAGTGCATAAGACATATAAAAAGACCTCAAAAATATTTTATCATAATAATGGAAAACCCTGAAGTTATTGATTAATTAAAAACACTGATTAACTTAGAAACCCTGCCTTAGGCAGTAGATTTACTTCAGTTTTATTCCCATAATTAATGACTTCAGGGAGAAAAACTTAAAGGATTCCTTAATGAATTGAGAGATAGGCTTTTGGAGGGTTGGAAGATTATCAGTTTCAAATTAATATATAGATTCAGTGTAAGTCTGATAAGAATTTTAATGCAATTAGACAAACTGACTGTAAAGGTGATGTGGAAGAAAACGACATAATTAAGACAAGTTTGGAAAAGCAGGGGTGGTGGCTGACCATATCACATGGCAAGATATATATCAAAGCTAACATAATTAAAATGCTGTGCTTTGTTGTAAGTGTAGATACATGCCTCAGTGGAACAGAATAAAGAGTACAGAAGTAGACTTAATTATATAGGAAAATTTGATTTATAATAAAATTGTCTTGGCAAATCAGGAAATAAAGATGTTGTGCTCAGGGCTTAATGTGGGACGAGCTGCCTGTTCATTACAAAAGGGAAAAATATTTCAGCCCATATTTCACATCTTGCACACAAAAAAGGAAACTATTATAGATAGATGAAACAGCTAAAATAAAAAATTTAAAAAAATCTATAACTACAAGATAAATTTGAAAAATATTGGAATGCAAAGAACTTTCTAAGAAAAACAATAACCCAGAAACCATAAAGCAAAAGATTGACAGAATGGACAAATATATTTTTAGCAAACAAAAGAGAAAGGGAAATATAAAGAAGGCTTGCAAGTAAGGTAAACAAAATAAGTCAAAGGGAGGGAAAAAAAAGGAATAATAAACAATCCGGAGAGAATGAACAGAATTGACCAAGTCACATGAACAAAATGGCAGAGTGAAAGCAGAAAGACAGTTAATACCTTACTGGAGACAGAGAAGAGTTTGGCAGAGTATGGGGGAATCTCTGTGACTAGCGATTCCAAATGTTGACCCCTTCAAAGAATAAGGATTAGCTTTTAAGTAAATGAAAATCATTTCAGTTCAGTGGTGAACACCTCAGGACACTGGGGCTGAGGGGTGGTGAGTGCAGAATTTCAATCATTGCCATCACAAGGGCTGGGCCTGCACTGTTGTGTCTGGGCAAATTATTTAACCCCTCTGGTGCCTTAGTCTTCTCATATGCAAAGAGGAGAGGATGGGGAGAGGGGTAGATATACCTATAGCCCAGAATTATCGAAGGAAGGAGTGGATAATGCTTAGTTCCAGTGGCAGGCACACTGCAAGTGCATAATAACTGTTGGCTGATATAGTCCTTACTTTCATTCTTTCTTTTATTTTATTTAAAGCCAAGAAGCAAAACCTATGTCTGCATGAAGGAGCTGGGATAATTTTGAGTAAATTACTTAACCTTTCTGGCCTCAGTTTCTTCATTTGTAAAACGGAGAAATAATAGTGTCTACATAGAAGGGCCGTGTGATCATTAAATGAGTTCATATTCAGAAAGCCCGTTTGCCTTTGGAATTTGTGCAGCATATATTAAGTCCCATTTCAGTGGCTGTTAAAAGGAAAATGTTGGGTCTAGCTAGCCAAAAATAGCTGTAAAAATCAAAACTGTGTGCTTAAATGTCAAAGGGAACATTTAGAAAATCTGACCACTTAGAGAAAGGCGGGAGAGAGGGGCTAGTTTTGTTTTGTTTTGTTTATTCCTTTGGTAAATATAGGCCCAAGTAGTTTATTTTCTGTTGCCAGTTGTCACTTTTGAAAAGCCAATCAAATGTCACAAATAGAGTAAGAGCAGATTCTATTGAATTGAGTCTGGATGAACATTCTTTTATTATAAAAAAGTCTATTTTGAGTTTACCCTAGATTCCCCTTCATGACTAGCCAACATAAAGCCACATCTATTTTCCCAGAAGCTGTCAGACAACTGTTCAATCCGCTCACTCACTGAGGAGCACATACCTTGGGAGGGTAACAATTACAGTGGGCTGGACATGTCAACAGCTGCTTCCTGATAATAATACAGGAGAGACATTCGAAGGTCCAATTCTCGGGGCCATGGGCACCAAACTGCAAGCAGAAATGACCCACTTTCAGTCCCTTAGGAGAATTCAAATCTCTAGTGAGTGTAGCTTTATAAAAGTCTTTATCATCACAGGTCCAAGGAATCAAAAAAAAAAAAAAAAGATTCACTTTTAGAAAATGGCCATATCTTTGACTGGAGAGGGTGCAGGGCGTTTTTACCTTTGACCGTAATACGACAGAGGACAATGACAGACATAGATGGGGCACAGGCGAAGGAAGTCCGGAGGTTCGGGAAATGAGAGGCACTAGGCTTTTTTTAGTCAGCCCACTTTGCAAGTACGCGTCAAGGAATGTTGTCATCCTTAATGAATATAATTAAATGTAATTTGAAGACAAGTTTCTCTTCTCTAGTGATGACACAGATCCTGCAACAATTTAAGTTATCAGAATAACGTGAAGACTAAATTGGCCTTCACTGATGAAAGTGAGGAATTGGGATATTACTCAAATGGCAATAAAAGTCTCAATTGGACAGTGCAATGGCTCTGAGTCAGCCTGTGGGCACTTACAAGGAAGGACGGAATGGATGGATTTCAGAGAAATGTCAGCCTTTGCAGAGAAAGATCTGCTTATTCTCAGGAGGTTGAATGCAGACCAAAAGCAAGATATCAAGAGCCTATCTGTACTAAACAATATGACTTAGTGAGTCATATGAGTCAGTTCATTTGAGGAACAAAGCAAACATTTGAGAAGTGTCTTCAAAAGCTACTGTAAAAGAGTCAAGACCTGCAAGGATCATTGTTCATTGCTATGTTGACCATATGTCTTCTGAGCAAGAGCAATAGAACATGGAAGTTATCCAGGGATTTCTTTTTAAGGAAACCAACCTACCCATGGAACATGTACTTCCTCATGGCAGATTCGATGTGTGGAGGGCTTACTCAAAGTAGACTTAAAGAATGCAACTTCTTATCAGAAAGTTTCTCCTTGTAACAAATGGTTTGCACTCCTAGACTAATGTTTGGCAAATCCTTGTGTTTTGTAAATACTCATAACATTTGTCTCACGTTCTAACTTCATTTCCCTCTGCTTTCATCAGATCTGGCCTTGCTTGTCCATGATGAGTGAGGCAGTTGTAAAAATACTTCAGCAGCCAGTGCCATTTTTCTTAAAATTCTGTCTTTGGCCTCTTCTAGAAATGGCAGCCAACTGAATACACAAAGACCCCACCAATCCTTAGACTTTCTTCCCCTAAGGGTCATTGTCCACTGCCTTTACTTGCCTGGCCTCTGAGGAGAGCTGAGTATCCATTACTAGTATGATGAAGTAGAAAATGACAGGGAACTTTAACCTCATTAATAGTGTTTTAGAACTGGAAAAAAAAAAAAACTATCTCTACAAAAATTTTCTTCTAGGGTTGTCAGATTTAGCAAATAAAAATACAAGGTGCCCAATACATTTGAATATTAAATAAACAAAATCATTTTTTATTATAAAATGTGTACTATTTGGGACATACTCCTACTACAAGTGCATCTGTTGTTTATAGGGAATTTAAATTCAACCAGGTGTCCTCTATTTTATATGGTAACTCAACTAAATACAACACCTTTGGAGAAAAGAATGTTATGTTTCAGGATTTTAAATAATTAAATAGTAAGTGACTGTGACTGTCTCAATGAACTCTTCTGACATAAACCCATAGTTTATTTCCAGAAACAGAGCTGCAGGAAATGGGTAGGATCACAACACTCTCAGTTTTTCTTTATAGCATACGAGGCACTGTACTGACACGTGGGGCCAGTACCCATGTCATGTATAAGGTACACACGAATGTGGCTTTATTTCTGAAATGACTTACATGCTGGTGGAGGAACATAGCATGTTACTTTTTATTTTTATATCCAGTTATAGAGTATAGAAATTGCTTTAAAATGACCCAAATTGTAAACTACCATTTAGCAACTTCTATTTAGAAACAGCAGATTCCATCCATCTCCCTGCCTATTATGTTACAGCAGACTTGTCCAGAATTTCAACAGTGTAGCTCTGTTTTCTTTCCAACAGTGGAGCAAACCCTCATGGTAAAATTACCGAAATTAATATTCTTGCCACAAGGGAGTAGGGGAGAACAACCCGTCTTAGAGGAGGAGGTGAATAATTAATTTCAAGGTTGTCACAGTTTTAGCCCAACACAGATTTGCATCTTCCCCGTTTTATAGCATAGAAAAAGGGATGTTTCCCCACCCCCACACTGAATTCACATCTATTTTCATGGACTGCAATATCTCCCTAATTGAACATAAATATGAGAGATCTGGGAATGACTGGAACTTGGCAAACATAAGCGAAATGACAGACTATAATGGCATTCTTTTGAAATGAAGAGCTACACATTACATTCCAAAGTGACCAAATCCCCATTTAGCAA
This sequence comes from Rhinolophus hipposideros, assembly GCF_964194185.1. Classification (NCBI taxonomy): domain Eukaryota; kingdom Metazoa; phylum Chordata; class Mammalia; order Chiroptera; family Rhinolophidae; genus Rhinolophus; species Rhinolophus hipposideros. The sequence goes on from NC_138060.1 coordinate 22,683,172, forward strand.
TAACTATAAGTGTACACTGTGGAAAGTCGCGAATTTGATGGGCTCAAAAGTAAGCCATCCTTGTTTTAGGAATTATGGATGAAGCCAATGGTTTCCATGGCTACCGTTTGCTCTAATTGTTATACATTAGTAGCAACAAGAATTGGATGGCTCAAGTCATTTAGTTAATTAAACACAAACTTGGACTCTGCCAAAAGAATTTTCGATGAAATTAGCATCCAGCAGAATGTACCTGAAAAATGTGTATTGTATTAGTCCTGTCAGCTGAGGGTGTGAGGGAGCTGAAGTGCTTGTTGTATATTCTAAACATGTTTTTGTTACCCATATTCCGTTATAGGACTCTTTTGATAATTAGTTTGAAAATGTGTTCTCAAATGAAGTACAACAGCACTGATCAATGAAACATGGTTTTTTGTTGCTGTTCAGACCAGGAAAATAAGTGAAATTTCACATGGAGGGAGGTGGTAGCTCACAGCAATTACAGACATGATGAAACCACAGAGTCTCCACTAACACACTGAGCTCTTGAAAATTGGAGTTTATAATGGAAAAAGCTGACACAGGCCTGACTGGGGCAGCCCAGCTATGTTTTGACATCACTGCAAGTCTGGTGGACTTTTCACCAAGAAAAACAGAACATGATAAATTGGACTGAGATAAAGTAGGATAGGGTTGTTAAATTCTGCTTATGAACTGGGGAAATGCTGGAAGAACTCTTCCCCCATCAGACTTTATAAGTGTTTGTCTGTATCCATTAGCTCTCTTAATAGTCATGGTTCTGGAAAGAAGGTGTGATGATGTCCATTTTTCAAACAAGAGAACCAAGGCTTGTCAAGGTAAAATGATTTACCACAAATCACTGCCCCGGGGCCATTCTTGTCCTGAAGACTGTAGAGCAGAGTTGCATAAATAGCTCAGAGATGGACATTAGAGCATCAGTTTGTTCAATCATCCAATGGACATATTTACTAAGCACCTACTGTGTGGTAGGCATGTGGGATGAAAAGGTGAGCAACACTTAGCCAGGAAATTTCCTTTAACAGATTGACCTACCTATGCCGTGTTGTCCTTTCTTTCAAAATGTAGCAGACCATCTTGGCTTTGAACAAATCTGCCCCATGCTCATGCGTCCCACAAGTATCAGTTGAATGCATACGGTGAGTGAAGTAGACGTGGCCCTTGCTTTCAAGAGCTGTGGTCAGGTAGGGGAGAGAGCCATTCTTGATGCAATCCCACAAATAAATGGAAAATTGCAATGGTGATAAGTGCTATGGAGAGGTATATGGAACTCTGGGGCACAGAAACGGTGGAATTGACCTAGTTTCAAGCAGGGGTGGGTGCAACTGAAATCTGAAAGATTTAGCCAAGATTCATCAAGAGAGGCAGAACCATCAGGCAGCTGAGGAGCTGGCTAAGCAGTAGCTATAAGATGGTTGCCTTGGTCTTGATGCAGGAACTTGACGTCCACAAAGCAGGTAGTAGAGAAGAGAGTGTAAAATCGTGAACAACAGGGACTAGCTGGAGCCTCTAAATGCTGACTGATATTATGTCAGTGTTTGGTGCCTCTGACCTTGATGGTGTCGTGGAGCTACACACACACACATCCACGCACGCACACACCTGCCTGCCCATGAGTCAAAGAAGCTGAAGGAGGATCCAGAAGAAGGTGGGGCAGCTGTAGGCTCAGAATGTAAGGTAATTATGGACATAAACTAAGAAATGATGATGTTTCACTTCTGTCCTCCAAATAGCATGCAAAAATCTCGTTGGTGGCCTAACTTATCTTAACTGGAAACATCCAGGGAAAGCAACCTGAGAAAAGCAGGCTAGCCTAGCCAAGTTGTTACCTACAAAGTCAGGACACAAGAAGTAGAAGTAATGTCTTATTCAGGGCCCTCGCATGGAGGGCGGCATGTGACTCTTTAGGAACTGAAAGAGACCGATGTGCAGAATCCAAGAGGGGCAGGGACCATTCGCTCTTGGAGGTGATTTCTTTTACCTATTTGGTGTCTTCCCTATCTAGTGTCTAGTACTTAGCATTGCTTCACACACCTTACTGTCTGCTGCTGCAAAGAAAATACGATATCAAGTGTTCTGTTGGAATCCCTTCATCAGAATTTTCATAAAACTAGACCAAAGTGAAATGGAATCAAAACCCCTTTAACCTGAGTGACACCAAATTCAGGTTCACTGGATGTACATAATGAAGGAATAAACTTTGACTTTTGTACCAGGGAGTTTGACAGATGAGCTCAACCTGCTCTCTTGGCTGACTACTCATCAAGCCAACCATTTGTTCTGAAATATCTCCTATTCCAAGGGCATGACTGGGAGGGAACACCAAGCATGAAATGGGGGCTCAGCCTTCAAGATGTTATCATCTTACCAGCATGATCAGATGTGCACCAGTGAAACTACTAAACAGTAAGAGCATGGCATTTGTGACAGAATAAGCCACAGGATCTGCAAGCCCAGAGGAAGGCAGAGGGCCCTACGAGATGGACAGAAGTCTATTCCATACAGAAAAGAAATAGACATCAAATGACCTGGGAGAGCAATGCACAAAATATCCTCAGTGGGAAGGTTCCGCTCCAATCAAGAACCTGGTTTGGCTAGAGTTATGAAGAACAGAACTTGTTAACTTTGTCAGATTGTCTTATGGGACAGTGGAGGGGGTACCCATGACCCTAGTTTATCAGATTAGACTGTTGGCACAAGTAGATAAAGCGTTTCCAACTTCAGCCCTTTATAATATAGAGGTAACAATATCTAGCTGACAAGGATGTTTTGAGAACTAGATATAACAATGAACGAAACAGAGTCAGTAGTCTTTTTTTTTTAATGAAGTTTATTGGAGTGACAATGGTTAGCAAAATTACATAGGTCTCAAGTGTACGATTCTATAATACATCATCTATATCTCACATTGTGTGCTCACCACCCAGTCAGTTCTCCTTCCATCACCATATATTTTACTCCCTTTACCCTGATCTACCATCCCCCTTCCCCTCGGGTAACCACTAAATTGTTGTCTGTGTCTATGAGTTCTTGTTTCATTATTTGTCTTGTTCCTCTGTTGCTTTCAGTTTTAGTTTCCCACATATGAGTGAAGTCGTATGGTTCTCGAATGTTTCCGTCTGAATTATTTTGCTTAGTATAATAATGTCAAGGTCCACTAGTTACTAGGAAAATGCAAATCAAAACCACAATGAGATATCACCTCACCCCAGTCAGAATGATTTTCATCAACAAGGCAAATAGTAACAAGTGTTGGAGAGGCTGTGGAGAAAAAGGAACTCTCATACACTGTTGGTGGGAATGCAGACTGGTGCAGCCGCTATGGAAGGCAGTGTGGAGGTTCCTCCAAACATTAATAGAATTACCATATGACCCAGGAATCCCTCTCCTGCGTATCTACCCCCCAAAAAATTGAAAATATTTATCTGTAAAGATATTTGTACCCTGATGTTCATTGCAGCTTATTCACAGTGCCAAGACATGGAAACAACCAAAGTGTCCTTTGATAGATGAATGGATAAAGAAGTTGTGGTAGAATACTCCTCTGCCATAGATAAAATACTGCCATTTGTAGCAACATGGATGAACCTTGCGATTATTATGTTTAGCCAAGTCAGTAGTCGTAGAGGTTACCTTCAAGCAAAGATGTAGAAAGTAAACCTGTGAGGATTGCTATGAAGGAAAATAAAGCATGTTGGGGTATCAGAATGCGGTTGTTGCTGTTTTATATATAGGCCGAGGAAGGCCTCACTGAGAATCTGTGTTAGTATGAGGCATGCCATGTGGACTTCAGGAATTAAGAATTTGAAGTAGGATTCTACATAGGAAATCATAAATGTACCCATTTAATATATTCAGAAACTGAAAATCTACAGATCGTTTATATTTAGCTTTGGAATGTCTATGCAATCACTCTAGTTTCTGATAATATAGAATTTCTAATAACACTTTCTAACAAAACCTATACATTAAGTTCAGTTTACATAATGTTTCTCAAATACTACATTTTGATTTATGAAAAGTGCTAGGAGAGTTTGTGGACTCTACATATTTGGCTATGAACATAACTATCTTTACTAAAAGTGTGATATAATCTACTGTTTCTGAGCTGTTATGAAAATTTAATGAGATAATGTATGGGAAGTACTTAACTCAGGGTCAGAAAAGTTTAGAGCTTAATAAACATTAACATATCTTAGAAATCTTACTGTAAATGAGATTAGTGATAGTCTTCTGGTTGATCTACTTTGTCTTCCCAAAGTTTGAAATTCACCTGGCTGGCAATGACAGGAAAGGAAAGCAAAGCTTTAGGAAGGCCAGTTTATACACATCATCACACACAGTGGGCAACAGGAACAAGTTTCCAGGACAGAGAAATTCTTTAGAAGCCTCTAGTAGCTGTCATATTATGATAAGTATCAGCTCTGAGGTGGTGCATTTGGAATATTGAGGCAAATGCTTGCAAGGGGCCTTTCACAGAAATAAACAAGATTTTTCTGGGGAAAGCAGTGATGAGAAGATTCCAAAGTTCAAAGTCTGGAGAACAAGAAAAAAGTAATAAAATTCTAGCAAAAAGCTAGATCTTTTTTAAATACTGAATTTTACTGCTGAACAAGCCATTATAAATAATTTGTTTCTTTTTTAGATAGGAATGTTGAGGCTCAAACGATGGTTGGCTAAGGCTTACACAACTCAAGGGATACAGAAATTAGAACAGGAAGACATCCTATCTGCTTCTCCTCTATCTTTTATACAGGTGGGCTTCATAGGTTGGGATTGAGGTGATGATTGAACATCCAAATGGAAACATGGAAACATGCCATACACAATTCAAACATTAAGACTTCCAAAGAGAGGCCCAGGCTGGAGAGAGATATTTGCATCAAGACATTTTGCTGACAATATCAGCAAAGGGAGAAAGTAGAGAAGGATAAGCAAAGACATAAGCATATCAGAGAACAAGGAGTGGCCCAAGAAGGGAAAAGACACACAGGTCACATATTGTCCTTATAGCTGAGAGAAGGGCTGTTTTAAGAATGTGGGAAGCATGTTGTTAGGCATCATAGAGCTGTTTTCTAGGGAGAAAGAGAGCTATTTTGGGATACTAGTAAGTCCAGAGGTAGACTGCGGGAGGTACAGGGAGGTCCATATCAGGAGCTGGTTTCTCGGGCAGCTCTCTCTACTCTGAGGCTCCTGCAGCCTGATCCCTGGTCCCTGGTCCCTTCCTCTGAGGGCCTAACTTTGACCATGTGACTCACTAGTGGGTACTCAGTAGACATTAATCAGTCTGCTTGGTAGAAATTAGAAGTTCTACGAGCTAAGTGGATAAATTGGATCCTCCAGGATGAAAGGTCCAGAAGGCAGCTGGAGTTCCTGGGACAAACCCTGGCAGATGCTCTGTTTGGCTCTAAAATCATCTTATGGGCAACTTTGGTAACAGGACTGTACTAGTGTTCTAGGGCTGTTCTAACAAAGGACCACTGACTTGGTCGCTTAAATAACAGAAATTCATTGTATCACAGTTCTAGAGGCTGGAAGTCTAAAATCAAAGTTTCATTATGGTTGGTTCCTTCTGGAGTCTGGGAGGAAGAACCTGCTCCTATCCCTAAACCTGCCTATGGCCTCACTTCTGGTGGTTGGCTGGCAATTTTTGGCGAATCTTATAGAAGCATTACTACTTCAACCTGTGCTTTCATCTTCACACAACCATTACTTCTGTGTCTGTGTCCAAATTTCCCTTTTTTATAATTACACTAGTTATATTGGCTTAGGGGCCCACCCTGCTCCAGTATGACCTCAACTTAAGTGATTACATCCATAGTGACCCTCTTTCTAAGTAACATCACATTCTGAGGTGGTAGTGGTTAGGACTTCAACATATGGATGTGGGATTGGGGTGGGGGTGGGGCACAATTTAGCCCATAAGAAGGACCAAATGCTTTGTCATGTCAGGATGTAACATTACTTGGTCTTAAGAGTAGCCCAGGTCCAAAAGCTTACACAAGCACCTCCTTTCATCTTTCACTTTCTAGAAACTCTGAAATAATAACAATGTTCCCTTTCTTTGGCTAGTTGATAAGAGTCAGTAGTTGCATAAGGGAAAATGGTCACTGGATTGCAGTCCCACCTCAATTATAGTCAGGCTTTGGAAAGTCTTGGAACCTCGGCTTCCTCATCTGTAAGTTGGAAATCCACCCTTTCAAGTCAGAGTATCATGATTCAAATCAAATAAAATGTAAAAAGAGATTGGACAAGCTATAAAGCACACTCAATGTAATTTTTATCACGTCAAGTTCATAAATACAAAACCAAAAAGAAACATAGTCATTTTTGTTTTTTTCTTTTATTGATTAACATATGTTTGAAATCAAGCCCTGGCCTTAGGTGGCAAATTAGTCTCAGAAATGTTACCTGAAGTACAAATTAATGCTCTAGCTCTCTGTGGATGTAGAACAGAGATCATGTCCCCTGTTCAGATATTCTTGTTAGCGTAATAAGGTTAGATATCTTAGGAAAAAATTATTCACCACTGAGAGAGGAGCATCTCATAGTCATAAAGACAATAAGAAATTTTCCTTTGTTGGTGTAGAAAGGTCAACATGACAGATATTCACGTAGTGTTAAAACCACAAGAATCTCAACTGGTCGGAGTTGAAAGCTTGTTGCTGTAGCTTGCTGGAAAACACTTGAAGTTGAGTCTCAAGGTATGTGTTCCCTACTGTAATTAGTTTGCTAGATTGCCATAACAAAGTACCACGGACTGGGTGGCTTAAAAAACAAATGTATTGTCTCCCAGTTCTGGAGGCTGGAAGTCTGAGATCAAGGGGCCCATTGGTTTCTTCTGGGGCCTCTCACCTTGGCTTGCAGACGGCCATTTCCTCCCTTTGTTTTCCCATGGTCTTTCCTTTGTGTGTGCCTAAGTCTGTGCCCAAATCTCCTCTTCTTATAAAGACACCGGTCATCCTGGATGAGGGCTCAGCTTGACCTCCCTTTAACTTCATTACCTCTGTAAAGACCTGATCTCCAAATACGGTCATATTCTGAGGTACCGAGGGTTGGGACTTCAACACTGAGTTTTGTGGAACATGATTCAGCCCATAACATTCTGCCCTCTGACCCCTCCAAATCCATGTCCTCCTCACAGGCAAAATACATCCATCATTTTACTTTAGGACCCCAAAGCATAGCTCCAAAGCTTTTTATAAAAAAAAAAAAATGAGTCATTTTTTTCTTGAAATATCAAGATATTTAGGATTATTGTTTCTCCTCTTAAAATAGGTGGTGTATACTTCAATTATATTATAAATAGTAGCTAAGTTATTCACACTTTTCCCCAGGGTCTGCTGTGTGCCCATCCAAGGGCTGCAGCAGCATCTACAAATAAAGATATTACTCAAATAGCCTTCAGAATACTTCACAGATTGCCCAGGCCAGGACTTCAGAAAGAGCTGGAACCATTTCTCCTGCATTTCCATATTCTCATACTTGGCACTTAATTAGCTCTTATTACAAACTGGTCCCTTTCTGTCTTCCAATTACGTATTAAAAACTACCTTGGATATAAGTACGTCAATGTATTGAGGTAAAGAGTTGTGCTAGGACTCCTGGTCCTATGGAGTGTTACCAGCAACTTCACTCACCATAGTTTCTTTCGTTGTAAAACAATGTGATTTGGACTATATGTCTTCCAACTCAATAATTTTATGTCTAACTCAGGCTTGTGGAGGCAGAGAACCTTCTTGTAGGAGAAAGCATTTGAGATTCATTGCTGAGAGAGTTCACTGAGGGGCGCTTGGGGCAGTGGAACCATCAGAACTGATAGCGATCCTAGTGTGCTCCCAGAACTCGGCCCATCTTCCAGCCACCACGTTTTGGAATCCAAGTCTGCTCCCTTCCAGGAACATTCAGAGGCATCACCCCAGCCACACGATGACTAATTATGCGTGTGTCACTTTCAATCACAGGCCTTTAGGTAATGGATGTTCTTCGTTTTTGTTCGCCCTCTGCTGCTATTCTCTTTAGAGGAGGCATGAGGATATGTATTCCACATCACCACTGCTCTCTCCCTCAGACGTGCAATAATCTATAAAAGACAGGATGATGCTAGCAGGTTAATAGATAATATTATTCATGAAAGCTCTGTTAAGAGAGGAAGTGACTTGAGTATCACAGCTTCAAATGCATGAGTTCTAGGACAGCTGTTTTCATTATTTAATATTGGGTTTACCAAGGAGATGAAATGGCCCAAGAAACTCATCTCCATGTAAGTGAGATTTCACTGTAACACACTATCCAAAGCAGAGTATTAGGCATCGTTGTATATAAGTTTGGCTGCCATAACAAAATGCCATAGGCTGTGTGGCTTAAATAACACACATCTATTTTCTCATAGTTCTGGAGGCTGGGAAGTCCAAGATCAAGGTGCCAGTTGGGACAGTTTCTGGGGAGATCTCTCTTCCTGGTTGGTAGACGCCATCTTCCTGCTGTGTCCTTACGTGGCCTTCCCTCTGTGTATGCATGGAGAAGGAGCATGCTTCATCTGGCGTCTCTTCTTCTTAGAAGGACATCAATCTTATCTGATTAGGTCTCAGTCTTATGGCTTCATTTAATCTTAATTACCTCCTTGAAGGCCCTATCTCCAAATAGAGTCACATTGGTGGTTAGGGCTTCAACGTATGAATGTGGGATTTGGGGGGACAATTTAGTCCATAACAAGTTAATAGACAATTTTAAGCTTTGCCTTATGCTAAGTATCATATGGACCAGGTAATGAGAGCTTGCCATCTGAACTCTAAAATCGTATCTTAAAAGCCAGCACCATTCTGAAAGTAACCAAGTCTCTGCTGTCTGAAATATGAGAAAACTATTCTACATTCCTTTTTCCCCCCTCTCTCAGTGTAGTGCATTTTAAAACAGATTTGAAGCCCAGGAAATTAGCACCTTCAATTTATTCCCAGGACAGATAGCTAATAAGTAGAGAAAATTAAAAATTTTCAACCAGCTCACTTTCATGTTTTATAACACATACCACTTTGGCTTTGGAGTAGTTTAATTTGAATTAATCATTAGACTCTCTTCAGAGTTAGAAATGAGGTGGTATTTAAAGCAAATTACACATTGTTAGTATAACCTGACACATAAAATTTAGCCCGAGGTGCAGTCAGTCATAGGTAAGCTTGATACTCTACATATTTTTAGCCCCAAACCATCAGCTGACAAGGATGATTTCCAAGCTCAAGGTTAAATCATTTGAGGTGGGGTGAGGATCACGGAAGAAAGCCCCTTTAGGAATACAGATTACGGGGTAGAGGAGTAAGAATTTTCACCTGCTCTATCAAAGCATCTTCCCTGAGATGTTTGGTCAGACACAAAGCATGACCATAGAATCCACAGAGCTGCCTCAAATTTTTCAGCACCTGGCCTGTGTTGTGCCGATTTACAAAAGACCATTCTTTGTCAAATCAGGTTCCAGTGATGACCTGCATCTCTATTGAGCTCACTCACCACAGGCAGCATGGCCTGACGCACTTCCTCCTGAGCAGTCAGAGGGGAGGTAACGAAGGGAAAGCGACTGTATGGTGAATGGGTGCATTCTCTCTGACTTTGCTGGGGCCTTACAGGAAGCACTTGGACATGGAAGACAGGTTTCGCTTGTCCCTTATGAGTCATCAGAAGGTGGCCTCATCCTCCCTCCCCACTTTGGTGAGCTGACCTGTGGTTCCAATGAGAATATTTCACATTATCAGTGAAGCCAAATCATCTCTTTATAGGAGAAAAGCATGACGCTTTATTAAGAACAGTACAGCACATGCCACATTTCCCAATGTCATAGACATGAATTTGGTAGAAGATTCGTGACCCTCAGGGATTAGCTGTACGTGCAATGTCACTCTCCATTCAGGCACATCTGATGCATGTTACATAGTTTATCTCTGTTCGATTATTTATGTTGCCACCAAGTGTCCAGTGCAACAGGGAAAGGGGGGATTCTTTGCTTAATGGTGGCATGACTTCCCCAGAAATGACAAATGTACTCATCACTGTGGCCCTTTGGTGTTATAAAAGGGGGAATTACTGTGAAGTGGTCTTGCCATTGGAGCTGAGTGCTTGACCCCTGCAGGGTCAGAGACCATTATCTTTTTAGCTGTGGGGATCAAACAACAAGGATACAGTTGTCCCCTCCAATGACAAACTGTAGTATAGGAGATGGGTGCTGTCAGTGCGCAGGCAGCTGGCCAGGACCCTTTGTGCTTTCTTTGTGCCCTGCAGTCCTCACCTTGAGTGAAGTTTGTTCCTGCTGCAAATCTCTGCCTTTGTATAAAGACAAGGATTCCAAGAGATGGATTCATGGTGTCTCAGGTAGAATTAGCCTACAATGGGAATATTAGAGAATCCCAGCTGAGGATGCTTCTATCAATGGAACCATCCCAACAGATTGGGACTCCTGGTGGAATCTGAAGTCTCTGCCTTTGGAAAACTTCTGGACATTAGGGACTTTTGTCCCCCTTCTTTACATTATTCACCCATTCATCTGCTAGGATATTTGCTAGGTTCTGGGACCACAGTAATCAATAAGTCAAGGAAAGCACTGCCTTCATGAAGCTTTCAGTATAATGGTGGATATGAACCATGGCTTTTCAACTTCAGTAGTATTGGCATTTTGTGCTGGAAAATGCTGCACTGGATTTGGGAGGGGTAGAATGTCCTGTGAATTATAGGATGTTTAACAACATCCCTGGCATCTACCCACTAGATGCCAGTAGTAACCCATTCTGATTGTGACAACCAAATTGTCTCCAGACTTTGCCAAATATCCCCCGGGGGTGCAGGGTAAAACTTTCCTCTGGTTGAGCTAGGCTAAAATATAAGAAAACACAAATATGTATGTTATAATGAGTATCACAAAGGTAACAAATGGGGCACTCGCTGAGAGAGAAATTTATAGAATGGATTTAGGTTAGATGGTTATGGACAGTGTCTTTAAAGAGGTGATATTTATGATAAGACCTAAAGAAAATGACATTGAGTACAGGAGTGTTCCAGAAAGGATAAAAAGTACAGTCAAGGTCAGAGCTTGATCTATTCCTAGCACTAAAGCAGGCCGGTATGAGCGGAGGGTCTAGAGGGAGCCAAAGGACACATTAGGGACTACGCTGGGGCTGTGACGGGAGCATGGATTTTATCGTAAGTGTGGTGTGAAGACTTAGGAGAATTGCAAGCAAGAAAGAGATATGACTTGGCTTTTGTTTTAAGAGCAACAGACTTGCCCCTATAGTGTAGAAAATATATTTGGCAAGGATGGAGTAGAGTGGAGGGTAAGTCAGAATCATTAGGTTCTATTTGACTGATCTAGGTTCTATTTGAAGGTTCTATTTGACTGATCTTGGTGATTATGAGGGATGTAAACTAAAAAAACAGAGGACCAAAGACAACATAGAAGGACCTTATCAATATGGGGAAATGAATGTGCAGCAAATCCTAATCTTAGATTCTGTTGTTTAAAAATAAATGATGATGGTATAAAATCAAAATGGTTAAGTGATAAATTCCATGTGAATATTGCTTTGGGAACTAGTTTCCAATTTGTAAGACGGGGCTCAAAATAGAATGCATTGAACATGTATCAATGAAGACTGAGGGACTTAAGTAAAGCCAGATTCCAATGACAGAAACAAATCTCTCAATGATAGTTATGTACATAATTATTACTATTAAGAAAAATAACTTTGTTAAGAAAAATCAACTGAGTAAAATTTAAAGATCTTATTAGCTTTATTCAATGATTCATGAATCAGGCAGCATCCAATGGAGCAGCTAAAAAGCAGCTCTGAGGAGCTGTACACAGTGAAAGGCTTTTATAGGCAGAAGAGAGTGGGAACCAGAAGTGATACGAGGCAAAAAGTGCATTGGGTATCGCAAGGTTACTTTCCTTAGGAGATGACCGGTCTATCAGGCAGATTGCCTAACTAGTGCTGATCAGGTGATTCGTGAGTGACTGGTTTAAGATTTCTGGGAGAGCCCAAACTGGACTTAAGTCTTGGTTTCATAACATGGGGCTTAGCATAAGCAACTCTATTTTTGTGTCGGTTATCTTGTTTTTAACAATTCCCCCCTTTTGATCAGAATCTCAACCTGAGAGTTGTGGCCCAAATAAAAGACATCAGTGCTCCTCCCATCTACCACTCTGGGGGTCTCACCATTTTACTGTGGTAATCTCAGGTTCATTAAACTGGTCATTCTCTTAATTCCTTTTATGATTTCTAATGTCAGTGAGATCATTTGCTTGGTACTTAGTGGGTGCGAATATGCATTTAAAACTTTTCAGAGACTACACCATCCCAGGGAGACTGCTGTAAGCAGGATAATCCCCGATATCTAGAGTATACTTCAGAGTCATGTTCCCCCAAATCCAAACCAGTCAGAATCAGGGAAGTCAAAGAAAGGAGGAGTCACTTTTTGAAGCCACTGGCTTATTCAGTGATCTCATTTAGTCGCAGTCTCAACTCCCCAGAAGTGTCAATCAAATGCAGCAAGTGGTGGCGGCCACAGCAGACTCGTCCTTCCTGAGCTCAAAGATAATCAAGGGCTATCCTATCATCAAGGACAACTTTAGCAAGAAAGTCTAAGGAGTTTTTTGTTGGGCAGCTATTGCTTTAGCAGCAGCTTCTCCAATATCTTCAAGAGTTAAGAAGAAGTTGCTGATCATGGTTTTATTTTCATTCACCCCTAACTAGGCGAGTAGGGATCTCCCAGAGAAAGCTAATTTTGAATCATGAATGCCTCCTGGCACTTCCCATTTGAGTCTGTGGCTGGACAGTAGAATCATGACAGTCATGGAGGCCAGTAAGTTTAAGGGTCCATAGACTACACAGGTAGTTTTACTCTGGTTACACCCGTCCCTTTCTTCATACAGAGCCTGGGCATACGGTTCTCCAGGTTCAGAGTTATTAACCCAAGAGTGAAATGGACCCCCCGAGTTAGGGAGTCTGATACAAAATAGAAGGGGTTGAGTTTGTTCCAGAGAAACTGAGGTAGTGGAAATCAGGGAGAAGTTTGTGGCAAGCAGTATTGTGGCAAATCCCACAGTCCTTTGGAGGTTGGATATCCCCCTTTGCAATGTCTGAGATATGTGAACAATGGCATTAGTTTTCCAGGTCAGATCAAGGCAAAAGGTGGACAAAAGAATTAAAGACATTCGTAGTGTACACATTAGCGAAGAAACGTTTTTGATGTGATGTCTTAGGAGGAAGCAGTTTACCTCTATGTGGGCTCCTTCTCTTCCTAGTCAACTTGATTTTGAGGTCCCCGCCATTTGTACAGGACCAGGTGGAGCCTTCATCAGTTGTGAAATAGCCATGCAAGTTTCAACACCTTGTAATTTGGCAGTCGTGTCAGTGGTCAAGAGTATTTGGGATAGTCTTTTCCCTGAATCTCATTTTTGCAAAAGTATCAGAGTGAAACACTATCTGTAAATGATAAAAGACTTAAAAATGCTCTGGTTACAAAGATGAGGGGAGTTCATTATAATGCACTTGACGAGGAAATTTGGTTATTCTGTGAAGTACACTTTAAGATAATCACTGGAATTATGACTGATAATACTAGGACATATCCGATTTCTAGGAATTTTTATACAATTTCTAGAACAATTATAACACACATCCATACAAATATAACCAAGAAGTTTTAGCACCACTTCCTATTTGATAATGCTTACCATGTAATTTAACATATCAAATAAATCTAATTATTTTAACATCGTACCAGATGAGAGATAAATCCTTTGAGAGTTTCCAGGGGTTAGTTTTGAATTAGGATCTTGATGTATTTTCCCGGGAACGTGATCCTGCCATTACCAAAGAATGGAAACAAATACGGAGAGGCCAGGTTTAAGCAGAAGCAGGTTTATTGCAAAAGCATAAGACAAAAAGTGTGTAAGAGGAAAGCTATCCGCAGATCTTCAGGGAGGAGGGATTTGAACGAAATGCCCCCCAGGACCATCATGTTGGGCAAAAGAAAGATGAGGTAGATGTGTAAGCTAGAAAAGTGGGTTTAGAGGTGGTTACAGGAGCGTGGGCGCCACTCATGGAGGCCTGGAGGTGGCTTTGGTGGCCGGGCGGAAGCCTGGTGCTCTGGAGCCGCATTCTTGGTGCCCCTCATCTCTGCTGCTGCTGCACTGCTGAGCTGGGGTCCGGGCAGGGCGGCACAGAGCCAGGTGGCAGCAGAGAAGCAGAGGGCTACTCCTGGCTGGCTCACCAAAATATGTTACCGGAGAGTGGGCCCTTCTCAGCACAATGTCCAGGTTCTTGGAGTCTCCATAAAGAATTGAACGAGCTACTGAGATGAAGCATTGAAAAGGCAGTTTATTAGAAGAAAAAGTACACTTCAAAATGTGGGCCCAAGCAGAAAGCAGGGGCTCAAGGCCATTATTAGAAGAGAAAGTACACTCCAAAGGATTTGGAGTGGGCCCCCAGCAAGGGCAAGGCTCAAAAAAGGCATGACTTGCAGGGACCTGAGGGTTTCATCTGGGATGTGTTGCTCCTCTCCAGGTGAGGGACCTCTTGATTCACTCCTGTGATTGACAAGAGGCTGTTAACTCATGGCTTCAGATTGCGCAGGTTTTTTGCAGTTTGAAATTGTTAACTACAAGCTCATTGACCGTTCCCCCTACACCTGAACTTTGGCGTGCTTTTCAGCTTGAATGGTTCTGTTACAAGTTGAATGGCCCTCCCCCTCTACACCTGAGCCAATTACTCTGGCTTTGTTATGGTCTCTGCCTTAATCCCCTTTACCATGGCCATTTACCTGACTGGCTATAATTTTTCTATCTCAGTTTGAGGTAAAAAGGCTACATTTAGAATTTGATTTTTGGGAAAATGTCAAAGGATTTGAATATTTAATTAAATAGGATCACAGGTCATTATGAAATACTAATTATTTAGCTAAGTAAAGTGGCAATAGAAAATGTTAAAGGCAAACAGAAGGTTATATAGTTGTAAACAAGACTTACCTCTTTTAATATTGAAAAGACTGGGTTTTCTTAAGTAATCAAAGACTTGACAAAGACAACGTAAAACACAATCAATTATTTCTGTAAAACACAGAAAACTTTTGCTGTCTAGGCAGATTACTTAAAAGGTAAAGAAACTTTCACAGTCTCTAAGAAAACAGTCCTTTTAACAGAGAGAAAACCGAATTCTAATTTTGTACCAGTATACTTTTGATATTAAAACTCCTTAAATAAATCCATTCCAATCTTTGCCAGCTTGACCACACAAAATTATTTTCCTAAGACTCACAAAACCTTCTACAATATTTTTCTTTCAACCTTATTATTTCTAAATAGTTTCAGTTACATATATTACTTAGAACCCTAATTCCTGGTGAAAATGAAGAAGTAAGCAATTGTGGATTGCCTGTTACTCTGGCATTCTGAGGATTGGCAAAAATTTGTAAATACAGTTCATAATTTATAGAAGTATATTCTTTCATATTTATGACAAATAATTTAAAATTTTTAATAAACCTAGTTTTCAAAGAACTGTATATGAAAGTAGATAAGGAAAGTAAACTGACTGGTTGTAACAAAAAGTATAGGACAAAATCTAAATGGACATAAAAATATATTTTTTTCCTTTCTGATAAGAATTAATTTGGTTACTATAGAAAACCAGGTAGAATACTTACATCTCAAAAGGCACAGAGAAAGAATGTAAGTTCTGCAAAGAAGGACCTTTGTTCCCTAAGTGCAGATTTTTTTTTAATATCTATAAGCCTTTTGAGATGAATACAAAAGGTTTTGGGATTGGTTAAAAATGATAGGTGGACTTTGAATTGCTTCAAGAGCTGTGTTTCTGTTCTTGTAAAGACTTAATTTATAACACAGAACAGATGTTTTTAATTCCTCAAAGAACTAAGTGGCAAACTGAATGACATCAAGGAGCTGACGTACCCATCCAACTACATTATCTTCAATTTGCTTCTTTTTTATCGGGACGATCTTCAACTAAGATAAAAATCAAAAGATTCCCATGTTCTAGATTTAAAGTTGTTTGTCTTCTGAATGTTTTTCTTTCCCTCTGGCTATATACATAGTTTCATTTTAGCTTAGGAGAGAAGGCCTTTAGAAGTTTCTATCATGCTCTGAATATTACCATCCAATTTGTCCAACTTCTGACCATAGAGAGACTTAAATGTGTATATGTGTGTGTTTTCTTTCAAATATCTTGTCAGGTTTCATTTGGGACAAGTAGTAAATAGTCTTTGCAATATTGAACAACCGTTCGGATATAAGAGATGTCCCCAAAGAGGGTGCAAAAAGAGACTACCCTCCAAAGATTGAGAGTCACTCCCAAAGGTAGGCCAAAGAAAGACAGACTTAGACAATTCTCTTGAGAGGTGGGAACAGTTGGTAGGACCCCAACTGCAAATGGGGTGCAACCCACATTTCTGTTGCCCCCTTCCTGACATTGCCAAGCTAAATTCTCAGGACACAAAATGCAACAAAAAAGAAGGTGCAATAGCTGTCCGTGGGAGAGCAAGGACCAATAAGCAATGGGTCTGGATTTGGAAAGAAAGGGACAATGTGCAATTTTACCTTCCTCTCATGACCAGGCACTACAGAGATCTGGGAGAACTGATACTGGTAAGGATTCTCACCTTTTGCTGACTTTTGACAGTTTTTTCCAGCAGTAAGCTCTGAGTGAGTTGAGTTTAAATTAGAGAATATAGGTCAGGTATCTACGAGAAGTTGGCAAGATTTCCCATTAACTTTAATTTTAGTTTTCCCTTGACTGTTTAAGGGGATAACAGGTAGCAGTTTACTGAAGTGTCCCTCAGAGTCCCATCACACCTGGGACAGGCCCACATTGGGGCACTTCATTGAGGATAGATATGGGGGTGTCTCTAAGGTCACTAACTAGCAGACTTTTGTTTACAGTCTTGTAGTCTCTTCAGTGTGGAAAGGCAATTCAGATGGAGGATTAGTAGACGGTGAGTACTCAGGTAAAAGAGGATGGGGGAGAAGTAGGAGTCCTGGCAGTATCATCGTCTTTGTTTTAGGTACCTCTTGTGTTTTTAATTTTTCATTCGTCTTTGCAATTCATCTTTCAAAGACGCTATTGTAGTATCTTGATGACTTTTTGATGCTTCTGCATGTCAAAATAGGTATCCCATACTGTATGTTTGATTTGGGATCCTTTGTTGACCTGAGAAAGAAGACACCTACAGAGAAGGGCTCCTGGTAGATAACTGGGCTCAAATTTAAAAGCAGAGCCTAGCAGCTGTTGAAATAGGGGCCTCTTATACTTTAGAGAAAAGCCTGCACTGAACTGTCTGCCTGCACTGTGTTCCTGCGATCTGAGCCAGACCTTAGAAGAGAGTTCCTGGAACTGTATTTCAACCAATAGAGCTGAGGCTCCCATCTAATTGGAGCTGCACAGCTACGTCCTCATCATCACCTTCACTGATCAATCATAGTGGCTGCATTCTGACCTGTCAGTACAGTGCCTTTTGGACCAATCAAACCGTGAGGCTTTGAGGTCCTTATCTGCATAAGGAGGACCAGGGGTGGGGACTTGCATCTATATAAATCAGCTCCCCTCTGCTCCCAGAGTGCACTTTCCCTTCCACCATAGACTGAAGACTGTTTCCCTAGCTAGAGCTGAAACACTGAGGATGTTTCGCAGGGCCAGGGCAGAGCAGAGCTACCTCGCAGGCGAGGGGCCTCACCCCAGGGCTGCCTTACAGCCCTGCTGTCTCTTAATTGAGCTGTAACACTATTGAGCTGTTCACATAGAGCAGTTTCCTTCTTCACAGCACCCCAAATTGGTGATTCCTGTTGGTGTTGAATTGGCATCAACAACCATCAGTGGACACCTTGTTTTTAAGTGCACTTTTTAAATGAATAATCTTGTCTAACTGAAACATTCTTTGTAATGGCCATTGTAATTCTAGGTTGTCTTAGTAAGATTTTATCATTTGTACTGCTATCTTTAACTGTTGTGCCTGAAGGTGAAGCACTCAATTATTTGAAACTTGAGGATCCCAATTCTTTAGCGAAGCCTTGGGTCTCTGGGAGCCAAATTCATACCTGAGAGGGATGTACCAATGGGTTGAGGGTTGTGTGGTGTTTTACAGTATAACTCGTTGCATGGAAATTTTCTTGAGGTTGGTGGGTGACCTAATGTCAGTTTAACCCATTCTGTGACCAGCTTATCTTAACATGGTGAGCGCTCTACCTGCTGTTAAATGCTAGCCCCATAGCCACCAATTTAGCTGCCTTGGCTTCTGACATTCCCATGAACAATGACAGATCTATTGTTTCTTTACCTCATGTGTACATTTGTAGTAACCAAAGAGATGGTGAGATGGTTCTCTGGCCTGGGCAAGAGAGGCATCAGCTCTGCACCACGAGCAGTCCCCACAGCGGACTTGCACACAGAACCAGCAGACCCGGCCGGATGGGGACTGTGGGCTAACGAAGAGCTGGCGCTCTGTGAGAGCCTGCTGTCAGTCTGCACTGACCCCTGAACCTTGGACAGGAAAGCCAATTAGATAGGGAGCTAAACGCAAAGAGAATAGAGCTCACATCTGACAGGAACTTACCCATAGGAACTTGGGAAAGACAGACCTCAAGGGGTGCATGGGTGCCAACATCGGTGCTTCTTCTTGTCCTTGAAGCTATCAGAAGTCTCTTTCAGGTCCCATCGTGGCCACCAAACTGTTAAAACAATTCAACGGAGTGAATTTTAAAGATCTTTCTGGCTTTATTCAATAATTCATGAATCAGGTAGCATCCAAATAGCAGACAGAAAGGAGTTGTACAAAATGAAAGACTTGTATAGGCAGAAGGGAGCAGGAGCAAGAAAGTTCTACTAGACAAAAAAGCAGCTTGGTTATCGCAAGGTCATTTTCCTTTAGGGGATGGCAGGAGTCTATCAGGTAGATTACATAACTAGTGCTGATCAGGCGATCGCTGATTGTCTGGTTTAATTTTCCATCTCAGAGAGAGCTGAAACTGTAATGAATCGGTTTGGTGGCATGGGCTTAGCATAAGCAACTCTATTTGGGGCCTGTTCCCTTGTTTTTAACAACTTCTTACATGCAAATATCGTGTTTTCCCTCTCAAATATTTCTCAAATTCATCTGCTTTTCTTGACCACCATCACTCTACAGTCTATTCCTGAGCCTGGACTTAATAGTGAAAAATTCCACATTTAACTCATTTTAAACTTATTTACCAAGATAGTGAATCCTTTTTAAATCAATAGAGCAAGAAAACCCTGCAACCGAACAACTTTACTTCTTAATAGTATATATAGATAGCATTGATAGCCAATCCTGAGTTTCACAGAATGACCCTAAGAACTATAAATAGAAAATAAGATTATACTTTGATAGAAACAAGATCAAAATGGAACAGTGACCTGATTGATCTCCCAGAAAAGGTAGAATCAAGCAGTTACTTATCCACAAATATGGATTGATGCCTACATGAGGAAGGTACATGTTAGGTGCTGGGATACAATGGGCATCAGAATCTAGAGTGGTCCCAGGAAATGAAATCATAGAGGAGACTTGCATTTACATAATAATTACATGAACAAAATGTTAATTAGTGGACATGCAATGCAAAGTGTTCCTAAAGACAGGACATGTTACTAATCATGGCTTCCACTCCCGCGGCACTTACTATGCACCAAGAACTACAGGCTATTACTCTATCACTCATTTAATATTCAGATCGATGTGATACAGTAGGTGTTATTATTATTCTCATTTTATAGATGAAGAAACTGAGGATTTAGAGAGGTTCACTAAGTGGTCAAAAGGTACATCGCTAGCAAGTGATGGAGCCAAGATTTGAAATCAGCACTTTTGTTTCCGTCTATGTCTTAACTATTAAAATATACTGCTGCAGATACAGAGAACAGGGCAGAGAAGGACACACATGGACTGAAAGACCAGTGAAGTTAGTGTACAGAGCAGGGTGCATGTGACCAAGGAAAGGAGGTTAGAGTACGGAGGAGTGACACTGGAATTATTACCGTCCTTAACACTGAAGCCCCTTCCCATCCGCCACTACTCCTGACAGCTTCCAAAAACCACATCAGACTGGTTTCATCTTGTGTGGAATGCACACCAGCCCTTTAGAAGATGCTAACAAAAATTTCCAAAATGATCACTGATATTCTTTACCTTCAAGGCATTACCATTACTTTATTTCCTCATGTATACCCCAAGATTTACCAACCAGACCCTTTTGAGCTGACTGTTTCTTCTTAATTACTTTTTTTGTTTCTTTTGTTAAAGCTCATTCTTATCAACTTAATTACACTTCAATAAATAGGTCTCTTTCTTAATTAGCAATGTCCTACTCCCTGACCTTGGGGTGTATGTATAACAATAGACATTGCCAGCAGCCTAAGAGAAAATATCCTAATTTGTCTTCCATATTATGCTTGCTTTTTGTTCACAAAATTGCTGCTATTAACTCAGTATTCAAAAACCATCCTAGATCTTATCTCATCGGGAATAAAATCAGATGTGTGGAAACTCCAACATTGTGCTTAGCATATGGTATCATACCCAAACATACATTTCCTCTTTCCCTTCCTTCTACCTGTAGAGTGACATTTATATGACTTAGCTGATAATGTAGTAATAGTCTAAAAAAAGCAGTAGGTTTCAGCTCAGAACTATATAACTAATCTTATTCTGTACTAGGCAGTTTACCCAGATTTCTCATCTACCACCAAAAATTGCTTATAATCAATTAAATTGTCATCTTATTCTTTCCTGGGTCAACTAGAAACACATTTCCTAAACAAACAGCAACAAAAACATTGACAAGTCTTTCTCCCATTTGCAAAATGAAATACTATACTATTAAATTTTTACAAAAGGTGGAAATGGTTAGGATTCAATTTTGCATGTTTTTTTTTTCAAAAAAATCTTTCAGAACTTTCAAGGCTACTGGTAAATTGTCCAGATTGTGAATAGTCTATCCACAAAATCAATAGTTTATAAGAGACACAAAAAATCTCTTGAAAACCATAACCTAATTCCCCTTCAGCTAATGGATAAGTGGGGTTAATCATGGGGTGTTGATTGATAGCACCACCCAGTAGAATTTTCTGTGATGGAAATGTTCTATATCTACATTGCCCAATATGATAGCCACCGCCTCATGTTACCCTTGAACACTAGAAAGACTTAATTAAATGAAATTCGAATTCCAATAGAGCATCTGGCTAGTGATTACTAGATAGAACAGCATAGGTATAGATCGTTTTCTGGAATAAAAGTGAGAGGAAGAAGCCAGCAATTTACAACTCTTAAAACAACAACTGGCAGGGAATAGATAGCCCTTGAAAATCCTGAAAAGTGAACTCAGCAGATGTACATGGATTGAATCTCCCTAATGACTAAAGAAAACTTTGGCTGAAGTCACGTAGAGCTTGAGGGATGTTGAACACTATGTCTGTTTCATCAAGAGCTTTGAGGTGTGGGACTGTCGCACCAGCCTAACTCTTTAATGAAATGGCATCTTGAACTTTTCTAGGTTATATCGTCACTAGTGTTTAAGATGAAATTCATTATTTCTCAGTGGAAAGTTTAGACTACCCTACTGCCTTTGCGTGTAGCATCTTAAGTAGGTAATTACTTTTACCCTTGTTGGGAGTTATTCACACTGATTTAAGGCCCAGAGTGCTCTCTGTGACACCATCCTGATCCAAAATCACACTTGCTGCAAACCTGTACAAGCTAATTCATTCTGCCACAAAAAAAATACATCTAATGTATTCATCATTCTGAATCTATGCTACATTATCACAACCAGCAAATTTTAGAATAGGGATTTCTTCAAAATCAGTTTATGGAAAATTTTAATGATAGGTTGTTCATTGTGATGCTTACTTAACTTTTGCCTGAAATACCTTTCATTATCTTGTCCACTTGGCTAACTCCTGTTTATGCTTCAAGATGTATCTTGAGCCTCAATTACTTTATAATGCCTTTTCTTGTCTCACTTCCCAAGTTCTAGATGTTCCTTCAATCATGGTAAGATCATAGAGATGTAGGAGGGACTGTTTTTCTCTTTTTCCATCACTGGACTTCAATAAAATGAAGACCGGGACTCTGCCCTATTCCATAGGGTCTAATGGTGCATCGACATAGCAAAACACAACATAAATGTTTCGTAAATTAATACATATTCATTATAAAAGTTATGAGAACAATGGGTTGTGAACTTTTCCGTGAAACATAGTAGAACAATCCGAAGGGTCAGGTCTCAGTGAAGGTAATAAGGAGATATATGCCTATCTATATCGGGACAACTGCAAGGCGCACTGAACCGCTGCCTCTTTAGTGCAAATTCCCTGCAGTTTGTGTTTTTCCTTCCTGTAGAAGTAAGTGCTCTTTATTAAGTGCTATTCATCCTTCAAATCCCATGTCAATGTCACCACTTTCTAAGTCTCTGCAAGTTTACTTGACCACCTCTCCTTTCTTTAAAGTGCTACAACTCTATTTCTAATAACGACGATATATGCATGCATACATACACTTGTACATATATTTACAAATATACATATACACATACAAATACATATGTATATAAATCAAAGTGAAATACATAAGTTTTAAGTGTGTTTGGAATAAATTTACAAATGTGGACACTTGTGTAACCATCATCCACATCAAGACATAGATTTCCATCATTCAGAAAGTTCCCTTTGTACTTTTCCAGTCTGTACCCATCTCCAGACAATCATTATTCTGACTCCATTATCATAGATTAGTTCTCCTTGTTCTTTAACATTGTATAAATAAAATGTTATAGTATAAACTCTTTGTGTCTGGATTGTTTTACTCAAAAAAAAAATTGACATTCAATTTTGTCATTGAGTATTAGTTCTGAACTTCTAGAGCACTTTGTTTCCACGTCTTTTAAGAAATCCTTGTTTTCCTGAATCATTTTTGTCCTACCTCTAGCAAATAACCTACCTCTAGCAAATAACCTCTAGTTTGCAACCTATATTTATCTTCTGTCTACCATAATGTCCCACACAGGGTTTTACATGTAGTTGATGCACAATGCATATTTGTTGGATTAAATTGAGAAAAATGATCAATTCTTTTCTTGAGTCGCCTGATGACTTCAGCCAGAAAGATCCAATGTAAGTAGGATAATATATCCTGTGTTAAACCACATGCCACCAGGATAGGTAGTTTATTAGTTTGGTGCAAAAGTAATTGCAGTTTAAAAGCTTAAAAATAATTGCAAAAACCGGAAATACTTTTGCATCAACCTAATAATAGAAATGATGAACTTATTGGGCATGATTTAAAGAGGAAGGCAGAACAATGGCTATAGTTTTAGATTGTGAGAATTGATAGCAAAGACTCAATGTCATATTTAGTGAAATTCTGCATTTTGACATGACCATATGCTTGGGATAAGTTACCATGCCCTGTATTCTATAGATTTTATGAACACAAATTTCAAACGAAAATATCAAAAATTCTACTTGTTCTTGAATAATGGAATGTGAAGAAGTTGAAGAGTTCAAAGTGTGAATGCCAGTCAAGAAAATATTTAGAAGGAATATGCACTCTGTTTGCCATTTTAGTTTATGTATAAAATGAACAGAAATGGTGGCTGAGAGACGTTATTTATAGCAATGACTGGAGCCTGGTCCTTCAAGCTTCTAAAGTCTGGGTGACAATGTAATGGGACAGAGGAAACCGCAGAAGCTACAAAGCTATTTGCATTGATGCCATCTGCTTTGTGGGGGAAAGGTTATATTATTTTATCTCCAAGGTGAAGTCAGGACTATATAATGCAATGTCTAGACCTCTGGTTTTCAACTAAGTTTGACAATGACTCCCATAAGATGGGTCTGTCTCTGAGAGCCCCTTTGCCCATACACAAACTACCTTAGGCTCCGGAAAAGAAACATGATGATAGAGCCACTGTTCAACAGCTGAGTTTTAGAAACCCTGGAATGACAGGGAAGAAAGTCCCCACTGGGTCTATCTGGTGACTATTGTCAAGACTGAGTCTATCTAACTGAAAAGTTTACTCAGTTAATCATGAACCGATTTAGTCAATGAAAAGCTAAGTTTCCAGTAGTGACTGTTTGCAAATGAAGCAGTAAGCCCAATTCCTTCTCTGCTTCTTCCTAAACTCTTTTAGATCAGAATTTTCTTGAACTTACCACTTCTGTGGTATTACTTCCTGACCCTTTACCGCTGTAATAATAAGTTATCTGGAATCTGTCAGACCAATTATCTGTTGGATCTAAAATGAAAAGATAGAAGAGGAATTATAGACAGAAAACTTAGAATATTATTCAAAGAGTACAAATATGTCCTGGGTTGAGCCCCCAAACTATCATATCATAAACTAAAGAAAAAAACAGGTAAAGAATGAGACAATTTGAGACACTTATAGCTGACTATTATCTGATCTTGCTATAGAACAGGGTTTTCTAGGCCGGGGATTCTGAACCCTGACTACATAATAGAATCACCTGGGTATGTTTTGAAAATCTTGATGCCATGTAAAATGGCAGACTAATCAAATTAGGCTATCTGAGAGAAGAGAGGTGGAGGGAATCTAATCAACAACAGTTTTTAAAGCTCTCCAGGTTATTCCAATGTGTAACCAAAACTGAGAATCACTGCTCTCAACATAATACAACTAATAAAGAAATAATAAAGAAAATTCTGTCTAACGATATGATTACATAAAAACATGAAGATTCTGCTAAATGTTACAAACAAAAACAAATAATAAAAACAGAAAATATCAACCACACCTATAAAAGACAGGATGTTCGTGTCCTTAATAAATACAGAATCTTTATACATTTATAAGAATATATATTTTACAATGTCTTTTTTTCTCTTCATTTTCTATGTACCCCATAATCTTCCACCATGTTTACTTGAAATCAAGATGGAGAACAATGTCATCAAAAACATTAACATTTTCCAGGCAGGTTAGTGTGTAAATACCTCCTAACACTTTCTACTTCTTACTGCCTAGCTTTTCTGCATCTAAAGGTCCTTATAATATAAATTTACAAACCAAAACAACCATATTTTGGGAACTGTTCTACCCCCTTTCCTCTCCCGCCAGGCTGTACAGAGCTATAACTGGCATATAACATTGTGTAAGTTCAAGGTATACAATGTAATGATTTGATATATGTATTTATTTTCTACAGTTAAGTAGGGGTGACTCATGTCCTTAAGTGGGACATGAGTGCTTTCATTGTCACAGTCCCACTACTGCCCTGTTCTCTTCCTTAGGCGCTCTGACTGATCCCTGTAGACCCTAGAGTGGTCATTACACTCCATCTGGAGTAATCCAAATGATTGCTCCAATAAGGTTAGTTAGAACTGTTCACAAGGAACCTCACTCAGGGCTTTTCAGACTTAAATGTGCATAGAAGTAACGTGGGGATCCTGTTAAATGTAGATTTGGGCCTAAGAAACTCCATTCTGAGCAAACTCCCAGGAAGTACTGATACAATTTGTTTTGTGACCACATTTTGAATATCAAGTACTTAGTTAACTTGCAAAATGTTAAAGAAGGCTAGAGCTACTGTGTTTCCCTAAAAATAAGACCTAGCAGGACAATCAGCTAGAATGTGTCTTTTGGAGCAAAAGTTAACATAAGATTCGGTCTTATTTTGCCATAATGTTGGGTCTATGATATGATATGATATGATGTGATGTGATACGATACGATACGATACGATACGATACGATACGATATGATATGATATGATATGATATAATACCAGGTCGTATGTTGATCTTTGCTCCAAAAGACACATTAGAGCTGATTGTCTGGCTACTTCTTATTTTCGGGAAACAGGGTAATATTCATCTTTTGTTTCCCTAAGGATCTCAAAAAACTGGTTGGAGAGGTATAAGATGTAACTTAGATATACACACCCATATACTTTCATGGACAAGGGCAGGTATTACAGCAGGTCTCACTCTCATGCAAATAAATAACATTTTAGGATTAAAATATGACGTGAGTTGTTGCCTACTTTTATAATGCATTGTCTGGTAAATGAAATCTTCAAGTTGGTTTTGGAAAAGAAGACCTCCAATCAAGTGAATCTAAATATTTGATAGTCACCACAAAAGTTGTGGGATCATAGAACTATATTAACAATGTGAGTTTCATGTGGATTCTGAGTGAACTGTGCTTTTGACATAAACTAAATATCAGAGTACTTCCAGGATAATCCAGACCAACAGCTCAGTCTGACTTGAATCCAATACCTATTTGGACAGCTCAACAGAATAACCACTTCTTAACTGTAAGAAGAATCTTAGTTTCATATAATGCATATTACAAGGCAGGCATTCAACAAATATTTGGTGAATGAATGATTGGGGAAAATGACAAATACCCAAATGGCAAATAGAGAAGACAAACATTGTCAATCCATTTTACAAAATGATGAATGAAGCTAAGGTCCCAAACATGTTACATCATTCAAGGTCAGAGAGCACAGCACCCTGTGTGTGCCCCAAAACGTGATGGTTCAATAACAAAGAGGCAGATTAGTTGAGTCAAAGGACCAAGGAGACTCCCTAGGACACTGCTCCTTGCATTTTATCACAGGCTAGTGTTTCAGTCACGCTCCATCCTGGGTGACTGTTCAAAATGCAGATTCCTGGATCCCATCCCTGGGCTTCTAACATCCAAATCAAGTCATTCTGTTTGAGAGCCACTCCACAGAGACAGAAGGAGAGATGGACTTTATGTCAGTGCCCTGCTTTCAGTTTTTGGTTCTGCCATTTATTGCCTGTTTGATCTAAAGAACATTTTGTGTCCTTCTAGAGAAATGCTTGCAAACCCTAGTGTCCCCAGGGACCAGGCAGAGAGCCTAAGGAAGAGAACAGGGCAGTAACGGGTGTGGTGTGACTATGAAGTATGTCCTTTCCCTTATCACCCTTATCATCGTGTAAGGGAGAAAGCTATGCCATATATGTAGAACCACAGCAAGTGCCAAATATATATACATATGTATGTATATATACACATATATATGTATATGGCACTTGCTGTGGTTCTAAAGCACACTTAAGTATGTGTAATGGCCGAGATACCAATAGCACACAAGAAAGAATTGAGATGAAACTACAGAGATGCATGAACAAGCTTCCATGACTACAAATCTTCTATAATAGTTTTAATTTTAAGAGATTTAGTACAGACCTAATCTCTCAGTTATCCCCGGTTTGCCATTTGATATCTATTATGTCAGAGATTAACATGGCTTTTATTTCTCCTGTCGAGTTATCTACATGATTCAGTTGCCTTCCAGACAAGTTCCCAGAATATTAAAAGATACAGAAACAGGAAAAACCTTTATTCCTAAGTCCTTACTCTTCAACATGCTGAATACCATAAAATGGTATCTTAGTTCACAATCTTTGAAAGGATACTTCTTGGAATGCCAGCCAGGGAAAAGGAGAGTGTGAACCATTTATCCTGATAATTTACCATAGAAAGTTCTTTGATCTCAGTTATCTGAGTTTACTCAGGTAATTTTTTAGACTAACATAATCTGGAAAGTTACCCCCAACACTTTACCAATCTATAAGTAGTCCACACACTTTTTTTGGTTTACAAGGAAAATTGTTTCTTTTTTTTTCCAGAGGAATTCACATTGGCTTCACTCTCCTTTCTGGGTGAAGTACAGAGGGTAGAAACCTCTGTTGGGTCCTACCTGAGCTCTCCAGCAATCAACCTTCTGCCTGGATTTCCATAGAGACTCACATTGGTGCTTTCATAGCCCCACCCTTACCAGGCATACCTTTCTGCAGAAGCCCTGTTCAGTTGTGCATTCAGCCAGGAAGTGGGGAAGGAAAAGGAGCAAGGTTGCATATCTCTAAGGCTGAGCCCTCCCCAACTCAGTCTCACCCTGCCCATTTTCCCCAAATGAGCCTTGCATAACATTACGTATGAGGAATAACTCAGGAATCACTTGCCTCAGGAATCACTGGCAACTTCCCTGTACCTCAAACCTTCCTGAACTGAAAAAAATGGATCAAGGAGACTATACAAAGCTAACTCCAACGAAACTGAATTCCCCGCTTCCAACCTCTAGAAAAATGAAATAAAAATTTAAACGTCCACTTTCTCTATCTCCTAGACCCATGAAATCCAATTCACAGGCCAATCTCTACAAGGCACAGAGTCGTAAGACATGAAATTTGAACTTGGCTCCTGGAGTGCAAGATGGAAGAAGCAGTGGCAGTTCTGTGTGCTGCTCGGAGGGAGAATTGAAAATGAGCAGTTGTGAACCTTCTTATGACTGAGCTATCAGCTTTCACATTTAGCCTCTGCAGGTGGCAATCTTCCCCAATCTGACCCTAATTTTCCTTTCGGTGTCCAAAGCCCCCTGCTATTTAGAAGTACATTGAGACAGAATTTATCACACCCAGTTCCTGCATAAATAAGCTATTTTATTCTATCATTGTCTGGGGAGGTCTGGTTGGTTGTTTTAAATCAGAAGGTATTTTTTTCTAAGCACTCATAAATATGTTTAAATATCTATCAGGATGTGACATATCTTTATTTTGCTTTCTCTCTTTGTTTCAGTCTTAAATCTAATGAGTAGTTTCCCAATCTAATGACAAAAGAAAAGTATTTATGTCAATGCGAGGTCTATGTAGCACTGCTGTCACACTGATTATTTTGTCCCATCTTCAAATGTGTTTACTTGGGTGGGCCCAAGTTGATTTTCAAGCCATCACAGGGCAGTTAGTCCTGTCAGATCCAATATCCAATTTCTTGAGAGGCCCTGTTAGTGTTATACAATATACATGGCTCCAAACACACTCTTGTAGTTTTTCGTCAACAGTCATTGCCTGGTTTCCCATGCCTGACAAAGCCAGCCACATACCGTGATTCCCCGAAAATAAGACCGGGTCTTATATTATTTTTTGCTCCAAAAGATGCATTAGGACTTATGTTCGGGGGATGTCATCCTGAAAAAATTATGCTAGGGCTTCTTTTCAGGTTAGATCTCATTTTGGGGGAAACACGGTATCTCTCTCTCTGTTTCATGATGTTTTGGGGGGAGAAGGGAATGTATATATGTATGCATGTATCAGAAGAGCGAGTGTGGGCTTAGAATCTTTAATAATAGTGGAGGGTTCTGGATTAAAAACTTTTCTGGTCAGAAAAGACACATTCCTAATCTGAAGAAGGATAGTTCCACAGCTGCACTGTTTAAGTAATCAAGGTGGCATTTCCTCATGGAGTCATGTAAAGTCTGTATTCTGGGGTTCATTTTCTGCGGCAGGGAAAGGGACTGAGTCCCAGCATGGCATTACGAGCATATGATTTTATAGGTGAGCTGGGTCAACAGCCAAAGGGTAGTCCACTTGCATTCTTCTTTTGTCCTAATATCCCCTTGGCATTTCATTCTGTCCTCCCATATTTAGCACTCAATAAGAGTTTGCTAAATGTATGTAAGGATGATTATATAGATGGAAGGAAATGATTCAAACAGTAGGAGGAGGTGGGTATGGACACCTGTCCTGTAATAATCATCATAGAAAGCCTTTTATTTTTTCTCTTCTTTCCATTTCAAAAGGTCCATGCTTAATTATGGCCTACTACTTGGTCAGCTTTCAACCAGCTCCATCCTGCCCTTGGGAAGAATGGGTACATACACTTCATTTTTCTTCATTCCTTCCTCTTTCTCAGAAAGTAGCTTTCTTTTTTCACTTTAGCTAACCTTGCTGACAAGACACATCCACACAACACAGCCACCTGTGCCTCCCTGTCCAACTAACACAACCAGGAAAGAGAGTGAATTATTGGAGAAACTACAAGGAGGCTGGTGAAGAGAACAATGGCACCAGAAGAGGCTGGGGCCAGATTGTACAGAAGCAGTGCAGACTATATTGAGCGGTCTGAAATCAATTGCAGATACATAGAAAGGCAAAGGAGGATTTTAAGGCTGGTGTTACATAATTTAAAGTTATAAAAAAATCACTCTCTCTTCCTTGTAGAGGGAGCAACAGTTAAATAAAGACCACTTAGGAATCTTCTAGATGAGAAAGGATGGTGGCAGTTGAGATAGAGTTAAGTAGACAAATGTGGATTGGGAATCAAATGACAAGACATGGTATAGGATAGAGTGGGAAAGGGAGGATGGAAAGACCATCATTGGCTTGAACAGATGACTTTGCTATTCAAAGAATTGGGGTAGAAAAGGGAAGAAATGGGTTTGAAGGTAGCAAGAAGGGGGGATGAATCAAAACTACCCAATTTTATTTGAGATTTTACCATTTCCATCATTATTATATGTGTTCATTTTTATTTACTTATAAATAAAAATCATATGATCATCTCAGTAGATGCAGAAAAAGCACTTGACAAAGTTCAACATCCATTTATGATAAAAACTCTCAACAAAGTGGGTACAGAGGAAACAAGTCTCAACATATTAAAGGTCCTATGTGACAAGCCCACAGTTAACATGATACTCATGAGGAAAAGCTTAAAGTTTTTTTCTGAGATCAAGAACAAGACAAGGATATCCACTCTCACCACTTTTATTCAATGTAGTATTGCAAATCCTGTCCAGATCAATTAGACAAGAATAAAAAATCAAAAGCAGTCAAATTGGAAATGAAGAAGTAAAATTGTCACTATTTGCAGATGACATAATATTATATACAGAAAACCCTAAACAGTCCACAAAAGAAAAATAAAAGTTAGCACTAATAAATTAATTCAGTAAAATTTTCAGGACATAAAATCATTATATTTATATACACCAATCTGTTATACAGAAATCTGTTATACAGAAATCTGTTATATTTATATACACCAATAACAAACTATCAGAAAGATAAATTAAGAAAACAACCCATTTACAACTGTATCAAAAATAATAAAATACCTAGGACTAAATTTAATCAGAGAGGTGACAGAATTATATGCTGAAAATAATAAGACATTAATAAATTGTAGAAGACACAAATAGATGGAAAGATACTCTATGCTTATGGATTGAAAGACTCAGTGTTGTTAAAATATCCATACTGTTCAAAGAGATCTACAGATTTGGTGCAATCCCTATCAAAATGCCAATGAAAGTTTTTATAGAAATAGAATAAATAATTCTAAAATTTGTATGGAACCACAAAAGACCCCAATTAGCCAAAGCAATCTTCAGAAAGAAGAACAAAGCTGGAGGCAACATGCACCCTGATTTCAAACTATATTACGAAGCTATAGCAATCAAAATGATTTGATATTGGCACAAAAACAGACACATAGATCAATGGAACAGAATAGAGAGTTCAGAAATAAACACACCCATATAGGGTTAACTGTTTTACAACAAAGGAGCCAAGAATATACAATAGAGAAAGGAGGTCTATTCAATAAATTGTGTTGAGAAAACAAGACAGCCACATGCAAAAGAATGAAACTGGACCACAATTTTACACGACTCACAAAAATTAACTCACGATAGATTAAAAACTTGATCGTAAGACCAGAAACCATAAAACTCTTAGAAAAAAAATAAAAAACACACAGAGGCAGTAATCTTGACATAGATCTCAGCAATAATTTTTTGAATCTGACAACAAAAAGCAAAGGAAACAAAAGCAAAACTAAACGAGTAGGAGTACATAATACCAAAAACCTTCTGCACAACGAAGGAAACCATCAATAAAATAATAAAGCAACCTAAATAATGTGAGAAAAATATTTGCAACACATATGTGTGATAAGGTATGAACATCTAAAATATATAAAGAACTCATACAACTTAATAGCAAAAAAACAGTTTCAATTTAAAAATGAGCAGAAGATCTGAATAGACATCTTTCCAAAGAAGACATACAAATACATGAAAAGGTCCTCAAAATTACTAATCATCAGGGAGATACAAATCAAAATCCCAAGGAGATATCACCTCACACCTGTTAAAATAGCTATTTATCAAAAAGGCAAGAAATAACAAATGTTGGCAAGAATTTGAAGGAAACCCTTGTGCACTGTTGGTGGGAATGCAAATTGGTGCAGCCACTGTGGAAATCAGTATGGAGGCTCCTCCATAAATTAAAAATAGAACTGCCATATGATCCATTGATTCCACTTCTGGGTATTTATCTGAACAAAACAAAAACACTAAGTCAAAAAGATATCTGCTCACTCAAGTTAATCGAAGCATCATTTACAATAGCCAAGATATAGAAACAATTTAAGTCTCCACCAACAAATGGATAAAGAAAATTACACACACACACACACACACACACACACACACACACACAATGGAATATTAGAATGAAATCTTGCCATTTGCAACAACATGGATGATCCTTGTGGGTATCATACTATGTAAAATAGTCTGAAAGACAAATGTTGTATGATTGCACTTACATGTGGAATGATAATAATAATAAAAAAGCTCATAGATAGAAGAATTTGGAGGTTGCTAGAGATGGGAAGTGGGTGAAATAGGTGAAAAGGTGTCAAGGTGAAAAGGTGTCAAGGTGAATAGGTGAAAGGTGTCAAAAGGTACAAACTTCCAGTCATAAAATAAAGTCATGGGATGTACAGCATGGTGACTACAGTTAATAACATTATATTGCATATTTGAAAGTTGCTAAGAGAGTAGGTGTTAAAGTACTCATCGCAAGAAAAAAATAAGTTTTGTAACTGTGTTTAGTCATGGATGTTAATTAGACTTATTGTGGTGCTCATTTTACAGTGTACATGAAAACTGAACCCTTAAGTTGTACACCTGAAACTGTTTTATGTCAATTATATCTCAATTTAAAATAAATACATAAATGGAAATATGCCAAAATATTATATGCATTGCTTTTTTTTATTTATTTAGCCCTACAAATAGAGAATTTCATCACGAGGGGAGTTATTTATGTAGGTTTTGAAGCTCTCTGCCTAACCACCATTTTATAACAATATCCCAATTGCTCAATAGCCAACCTAGAAATAAACTAGGACAGAGCTTATTTGTATGGCAGGATCTCCAAAGCAACATATAATCTTTCTCTATCCTTTGAGTATAAGTGTTTTTGGACCTCACAAAGCAGTTTCTCAGAAAGAAATTAGAGAATTCTTTAACTACTTGTATTTTTAAAATGTGGCCGTGATTTTAAATTATTAACTATGTACAGTTTTCTTTACTTCTGATCTTTGCAGTAGGAAAAAAATAGTTATTTTGTTGTTAGAGGTGGGTAGAAAGGGGTAAAACATTTACTAGAGGAAAGAAACACTTAGCGATGTGGAGCACAGTAAAGATTAAAAGAGGTACATTTCCCCTAGTAGCCGGGACAGAGACGGTTCATACTCTGCAGTTACCAACGGGTCTTCAGGGGCAGCTAAGGCAAGCTTTCTACAAAGGGTGCTTTCATCCAAGGCGACAGGCTCAGTGACGCTACAGAAAATAGGTGTCCTGGGAGTTGGTGAAAGTCAGAGTGTGGAGTTCACAGACAAGTGGATTCAGTCCAGCAGCGCTTGCGAAGGCTCACGCCCGAGAAGAGTTTATTGGTTGCTAGCATTGTGAATTGTAATTCCAAGTCAGAGTTGCTTGGTCTTTGAGTAACGGAACAAACCAAAGGAGGAATTCATTATTTCCACCCTGACTACTTGGCGTTCGTGCCTGCCCATTAGTGTCAAGTTCACTCCACAGGAAAATAACTGCCTCAGATGAAAGATTTCTTTTCAAGTTACCATGTGTTTTGTTTGACTAGGGTGTTGAATCTTTTTGGTACAGCTTTGAAACAAGACACATTTTCTACCTTCCTGTTGACGGTGGAGTTTTGTTTTGCTAAGTGGTTCAAGGTAGCAGACATAGATGAAAAAAGAGGGGTACAGACACTGCAGTACCACGCCCGACCCGCCACCACCTCGCTTATTTGAATGAAATGACCATTTTTACACTATCGCATTTTTAACAGACTCAGTTTTGCCTTCTTTTAGGGCGAGCAGCAGCATTGGCATTTAGGCAGGAAAAAAAAAAAAAAGAAGATTGTTGACTGAATCCAATTGTTTACCATCCTCCTTCCCAAAACTATCCCTAATTAGATAATATGGCCTATGGAATTTTCCACACAAACTTGTTTCTACTACTGGTTCAAAAAAGAAGGTGGATGCTACTTTAAGAAGGAGAGATGTTCCAAGTCAATATGAATTCTGTAATAATTGTTAATTCCATAGTGGTGATAACAGATTGTTATTTCTATAATAATTGTAGCACATCGTTATTTAGGCTTCAAATGGAAAATTTGAGGACTTAATTATAGAGTGAGTTATTTGTTTTTATGTTCTTTCCTACATTATTTTGATTCGAATGCTTATGTCTTCATTTCCAGCTTACTCAATAAAGGGAGGAAACCTATATCCTGCATAAGGAAAATATGGTAATTTGAAAAGTGATCTAATGATATTTTAAAGCCAAAGACATTAAGTAACATTAGTGTTTCTCAAGACTTTGCTTGTTATAAGCACATGAGCTCTGGAGCGAAGATACTCCCAGGTATGGATTCTAGTTCTGCCATTCCCAGGCTGTGTGACCTTGAATAAAGGTGTACCTTCTGTGAGCCTCCCTTTCTCATCTGACCTCTGGTAGTAATAACGATAGCCATCCGCCCATCTTCTGTGGTGTGTGGGGAGTAAGTAAGACCCTGTGCACACAGCACTGAGCCGGAGCTTACTGCTGGGTATCACACCATGAAGGTAACAATTCTTCACATCAGGCCATATGGACATTTTTACGTAGTTCTTCCTACTGGTAAGGAGAGGATCTCTTTCACCTTGCAGAAGGCACTGCACTCTCTTTGTCACCTGTTGAGACACTGGCCCTAATTCAGTTTCAGATGTGTAAAATGATTAATTACTATAGCACTATCTGTGAAGTGTGGCATTTATTTCTGTCTTAAAGAGCACAAGCAGAGATTATTTTCTAAGAATAGACTGAGAAAATTCAATGTCCACGGGTAATATTAATCCTCATTAAAAAAAAATAGTCAGAGATTCCTCAAAACATTATAATGAGGATGCTAATGAAAATTTACGAAGAGGGTCTTCTGATCCCATCCCATCCCAACCCCCCATTCTGGCTGAAGTTCCATTTTTTTTTTTTTTCTTAGAGAAAATAGGAAAAGAAGGTAGCTTCTTTTTCATTTAACACATGAAATGTAAATAGCACACAGTATTTATACAACTTGCATCTGCTCCTGTTAAATGACATGATCTCACAGTTCAGGGACCCAAAGGGTTTCTTTCTCCTTCCTAGAATTTAGCTTCAGCATCTGAAAAAGAGAAACCTAGCCGCGGAACTTGTGCTAGGAAAGCAATTAAAGCTGCAGATTAAAACTGGAGGCAGAGAAGGAAGGGGGTTTGTCTTTTGGTCCTTTAACAACAACAAGAATAACAAACCCCCCGTGCTGCTTTGTCCAAATGCATCCTGCAGGCATTACCCTTCAATATTCATTTACATTGCCTATGAACTGCCAATTTATTTGTTTGCAGCTCCAGCCTCTCTGCTATTGCAGAGATATGGGAATAAGATGATTATTTATAGGTTTTATAATGCCTGTTTTGCTGGACCAGAGAGGTGAGTTTCTAGAAGTTAGGTGA
Organism: Rhinolophus hipposideros; assembly: GCF_964194185.1. Lineage (NCBI taxonomy): Eukaryota > Metazoa > Chordata > Mammalia > Chiroptera > Rhinolophidae > Rhinolophus > Rhinolophus hipposideros. The sequence continues at coordinate 22,718,873 of NC_138060.1, forward strand.
ACCAGCAAAGCTCCTGTTCTGTAATTGAGGAGGCTGGTGGCAGAGAAAGTAGGACTGGGAGAGCTATTTACATGCACCTCATTAGATCCCCTCCTACGGAAAGTCCCTCCCCCACCCCCAATCCTGGCTCTGAGCAAAGAATTGCTGTTTGGTTCCATGGAGGGAATTTCTTTTTTTTTTTTTTTTTTTTTTATTAATTAATTTATTTATTAGTTTCAGGTGTACAAAACAAGGTAATACTTAGACGTTCATCATTTATATCCCTCATACTGTGAACCCCCCTCCCCCCATCCACTATCCCTCCGACCTCACACTGAACCATCACATTATATATATAAAATTATAGTTGGCATTCATTAATGTTTAGCTTCTGATGTACAATGCCATGATCAGGTATCCACAGTATCCCTTAGGTGGTCTCCCAAATAGGACGCATGTCCATCGGATACCCAACAAAATCTTTACAACATTATAGAATACCTTCCCCAAATTAATTTTCAAAAGAAAAACCCTGAGGCCATCTTGTGGTTACCAGCTGCTTCCAAATCCCTTCACCTTTCCCCTTATCCCCAACCCCCTCCCACACACCCATCTAACCACTCTCGGTTTTTTCTCTGCGTCCCCAAAACTGACTCTGATTAGTTCATTCACATAGTCTTTTCTTTAGATTCCATATATAAGTGAGATCATATGGTACTTGTCTTTCTCTTTCTGACTTATTTCACTTAACATAATGTTCTCTAGATCCATCCATGTTGCTGCAAATGATAAGATTTCTTTCTTCTTTATGGCTGCGTAATACTCCATTGTATAAATGTACCACAGCTTCTTAATCCAGTCATCTACCGATGGGCATTTTGGTTGTTTCCATATCTTGGCTATTGTGTAAAGTGCTGCCATAAACATAGGAGTGCATACAGATTTTTGAATTGGAGTTTTGGATTTCTCCGGGTAGATGCCTAGGAGTGGAACATGGAGGGAATTTCAACCAAGGACGTTTGGTCCAAAGAGTTGCTCACTCAGGGGGGGGGGGGCACAATTGTGAATATGCTGGGCCATGGGGTTTTGTAATCATAGATCCCAACTTTTCATTTCACAGAGAAACCAGCAAATCAGAGACAGGAAAAAGTTGACAGGAAATGGCCATTATGGAAAATTCACTGAGAAAGAAAAGTTCCAGCCAGTAGAAGAGCGGACTTGGGGAGAGGAATCCCCTTTCTCTGACCACGCACACCTGCATGGCATATGGTTCAGCCTAAGACCTCCTGCCTATGTTGGTAAATATTTTGAAAATCTTGTCTGCCTTCTGCTTCACATCCCTTTGGAACTGGACAAGATCTTAATAGGACATTTTGACCAATGTTTGGAAAAGGAATAGAATAGAAAATCCTGAAGGTCAATTCATTTACCCGAGCTAGGGGAAATCTAGGTCAGAGTAGCAAGTCAGCTGATTTGTTCTGAATATATACAATGATTCACCTAGTAGATGCAGCTAGGGCTCCAAGACCAATGCTGGTCCCACACACTGCTGCCTCAGAAACTGCTCCCCTATCCGCTTCCTTAAATCACCCTGACAGAAGTTGTCTTGCATGCTCCGCCAGGAAACTCAGAATCATACTCTAATGTTCATAGCTATTAGCTGTCCTTCCTTGGGTTCCTCTTCAAACCATCTCCTCCCTTCCTATTTTGCTCTTTTCTGACCTTATTCTCTGAGCTTATATAGTTTCATGATAAGCCTGTTGAAAACATCTTTGGAAAAGACCTTTATGGAGTACACGGGACATGTAAATAAGTTGCAAAGTAATTACTACTGTGAGAATGACACAGAACCCGCACACCACTGTGTCCTTTCAATAAACTTTCCTACTCAACACAATAATGACAAAGGAAGGTGTAACTAGCTTCATCTATCACTCTCTCATCTGCGGGGTGACATCTTTAGGTTTTGTGCAGTCTCTACAGTTAAAGCATCACCAACTCTAATTGTCATTTCTACCTCACTCTGTCTTTTGCTTGTGAATGGATGGCCCTAGAAACTATTTTGGGTGGGGGTCTTAAATTAATAAGGTATTCAACAGAGGGAACCAGAAGCTGTCTTTCTCGGATAAGTTACTGGTGTGGCAGATTTGTCAAGAACACTCGTTTCATTACTTTGGTTTGTTTCCAGTGCAGTGAAGAGGTTGAGACCTTGGCTTTAGAACTGGGAAGCCCTGGGTTTGAAGCTCAGCTCTCCCATCAATCAGCGAGGCGAGCTTGGTCCCACCTTCTGAGTCCACAGGTCTTATCCCAGGAAATGAGAATTATCTGAGAACTGATATCATGGCACTGAAACGAGCTAATGTATAAATCACATTATACAGAGCACGATACCTGGCTCATAGTAAATGCTCAAACATTCTAGCCATGAATTATTTATTGTTTCTGTGAAACACTGTCCATTACTTCACTCCCCATTCTGCATTAGCAAATAATGCCACAGTGTTGTCCACATTTATGTTCTATTTTCTGGCCACCTCTACTCTTAAGAAGACTAGAAACGTACCTCTGTTTCCCACCTTTATTATTCTCCTTCGCTCTTACAATATAATAGGAAGTCAATGAACTTATATAGGGACCCCTTAAAAGTTGCCTCAATCGTCTCTAGTTCTAGTTCTGTGAATTAACCCATCTAAACAAAAATAAGTTGGCTAAAGACAAGCCCAGCTTGCAACTCTCCAAACACAAGGACATCCAGGGTAGGTTATTTCAAAGTAAAGTAGAAAAACCGGTAGATCGATGCTAAAATTTCACAAACCAAAATACAGTAGCTTTGCTTTGGCTTATTGGTAAAGACCTAAAGGAGATGTATAGTTAAATGTGATGTAAAAGAGCAGAAAATTTTATCCAAAATCCCCAAAGATGTGAAGACCAAGTCTATTCCTTCAGCCTCTCTAATGGTTCACTCCCACATCTGTGAAAGTTGCATTCTAAAGCCTCTGAAGAGTACATCTCACAGATTGACGTCTGTAGCATCACCAGTTGTTAAACCCCAGTCACATTATCATCCTCCACCTCTGCATGTTCCAAGCCTGGGCCATCTGCAGACTACATTGGCTCATCTCTTTTTTTCTGTTTGTAATCCTTGTAGGAGGGAATGAGAAGTGGGGAAGCAAGCTGTAATAGCTACGGGGAAAGAGGGATTGTTGAGGGATTGTCGTTACCTCTAATAGTATCAACAACAGCTATTCTGTACTGACCACTTTGCAAGTGCCAAGTGCTGTCTTCGGCCTTTCTCTGTATTAGTTCAATTGTTTCAGTTATTTCACAACCAGCAATCAATCTTCACACCCTCACACCCATTGACAATGAGGAAACCAGCTCAGAGAAATTCAGTCACTTGTCCGTGGCCCAAGAGCCACAGAGTGATAGATCAGGGTGAAGGGTATCAGGTTACACTTAATGGAAACCAGAGATCTGACTGAAAAGGAACGACCTCCTCTCTTTTCTAGACACTTTGCAGACAGTTTCCTAGAGATGGCTGCTCCAGCCCAAGGGAATAAATGATTTAATTACTTAAATTGATTTCTTACCAATCATCTATCAGCTTATATTTATTAAGCAGCGCTATTTGCAGAGTCGTTTCTTTATAGAATTGAGGAAAGGCCTGAGTTATAGATCAAGATTATCTCATGTTCTTAAAATTAGAAGAAACCTGAGAGTCCCTAGGCAAGCTACTTGCAAAAGACCGTCAAAGGACCACGAGTCTAGAAATGACAGGACCATTAAAAGTGCAAAATTTCAGGGCTCATTCCAGACCCACTCAAATAAAGGGAGACAAGAAGTGAACCTTCATTTTTATTTTAGTTCCTGGGTAACTTGTATGCATGCAGATCTAAGAACCACTATTGTGGACCAATGCTTTCATGTTACAGATAGGGATACTAAGGTCTAGTAAGGACAAAGACATGCCACCAAACATCCCCTATCCACACGAATCAGAAGCATGCTTTAACCAACATGATGGAATTGTTCTCAGGATGACTGTGTGGACTATTACTAAGAATAAGCACATGGACATCATGTGCAATGACTGGGTCATTTATTTTTCTGCCCTGTATTGGTTCAAAGCTCTAAAGGTCTCAACTCTTAACCGAAGACTGAAGTCAAACATGCAGCTCTGTTCTTAGGGGTGACTGGAAGGAGTATTCGTGCAGGATTAGAAGTATGAAATCAGTTCTAAAAATGCAAATTGAAACCACAATGAGCTACTATTAGCCACACCCACTAGAATGGCTAAAATTTAAAAGAAGGACAATCCCAAATCGTGGCAGGAATGTGGAACAAGTAGAACATTCATGCATTGCTAATAAGTGTGCAGAATTGCACATCCATTTTAGTAAATTGTTTGGCAGGTTTTTATAAAATTAAATAATATGAGCCAGCAATTCTTCCCCTAGATATTTACTCACAAGGAATGAAAACATATGTCCACATAAAGTTGTACGTAGATGTTCATAGCAGCTTTATGTATAAGCACCCCAAACTGTAAATAAGCCAAATGTCCATCAACTGGTGAATGGTAATATATTCATACAATGAGATATTAATCTGCAATAAAAGGAACAAAGTATTGATACATACAAGAACACGGATGAATCTCAAAAATGTTATGCTAAATAAAGGAGCCAGGCATCAAAAACCATATGCTGCATGATTCCATTTATATCAAATTAATGAAAAGGCAAAACTTTGCAGTGATACAAAAGCAAATCAGTATTTGTCAGGGTGTAGGGAGAGAGAACTGGTTACAAAGAGACATGAAGGAAATACGATTCTCTATCATGATTGTAGTGGTAGTTATATGACTGTATACATTTGCCAAAACTCATCCAATTGCGTGTTTAATATTGGTGAATTCTATTGTATGTAATTATACCCCCAATAAAGTTAACCAAAAGGAGGAAGAGAAGGGAAGGGAGGTTATAGACTGAATGTTGCTGCTCTCTCCCCAAATCCATACATTGAAGCCATAATCCCCAATGTGATGGTATTTGGAGATGAGACCTTTGGGGACAGTTGGGATTAGATGAGGTCATAAGGGTGGCGTCCCCGAGATAGGATTAGTATCCTATAAGAAGAGATACCAGAGAGCTTGCTCACTCTCTGCTCACACACAGAGGAGGTCATGTGAGCACACAGTGAGATGGTGGGACCTACAAGCCAAGAGAAGAGGTCTAGGAATGAAACCTACATGCCAGCACCTTGACTTTGGACTTCGCAGCCTCCAGAACTGTGAAAAATACATTTCTGTTGTTCAAACCGCTACCCAAGATATATTTTGTAATCCTCACCAGCATCCTGATCTGGTAAGGAAAGAAGGAAGGAAGGAAGGAAGAAAAGAAGGAAGGAAGGAAGGAAGGAAGGAAGGAAGGAAGGAAGGAAGGAAGGAAGGAAGGAAGGAGGAAGGAAGGAAGGAAGGAAGGAAGGAAGGAAGGAAGGAAGGAAGGAAGGAAGGAAGGAAGGAAGGGGAGAGAAGAGGAGAGGAGAATAGGGGAGAGGAGAAGAAAGGAGAGGAGAGAGAAGAGGAAAGGAAAAGAATGAAAGGGAAAGGACAAAAGAAAAACCAATCTCAGTAATACTGAAGACCCTTTTGGTTTGTTTAAGCCACTGACCTGGCTGTACTCATTTCCTAGGACTGCCAAATTATCAGACACTTGGTGGCTTAAAAACATCAAGAATGTATTCCCTCACAGTTTTGGAGACCAGAAGTCTAAATCAAGGTGTTGGTAAGGTTGGCTCCTTCTAGAGGATCTGGGGAGAGTCTGGTCCATTCCCTAGCTTCCAGTGGCTGCCAGCAATGCTTGGCTTCCTTGGCTTGTAAAATATCACTCCAATCTCTGCTTTTGTATTCACAGCACTTCTTGTGTTTTCTCCTATTCTCTTCTAAGGACACTTGTCATTGGATTTAGGGCCCAGCCTAATCCAAGACGTCAGCATCTTGAGGTCCTTAATGTAAGCATCTGCAAAGACCCTTTTTCCAAATAGGCTCACCTTCACAGGTTTCAAATGTTTACTTATTCTGGGGTGGGGCCAGTTAGATCCACTGAACTGACCAACTATCAAATGGCTTCTTCCCGGTTAGAGAATGTACCTGTATGCCTCGGGGCCTCTTTGAAAAAGGGCAATGCCCATTAAGTGTGATTTGGGGTTGAGACTTCTCCCTTGTCACCACCTCAGTTTAGGCTTGCCAATTGTCATGGCAGTTAGATACAGAAGATTTCATAACAGGAAAGAGATGAAGAATGAACTTCTGCTTTCCCAAAGTGCCATATGGGTTCTAACTGGAGGAACAACTCATTGTGAATGGAAATCTGTTCATCCTTGCCCTCTTCAGAAATTTTGGACATGAGAAAAATTACTAAAATAAATGTATCCATTTTCATGGTTTCTTTATAAAGGAACCATGTGTAAGACAGATCTGGGTTACACCACTTATGCAACCATATGCTATGCAACCATATTCATGCTACATAAAGCATCTCAACTTACAATCCAAAATATGAGAATGACAACATGATTTGAGATGGTTAAAGTGATAATAATGTAAAAGCCACTACTAGCAGGGTCCTTGGCATATGACAATGACTCGAAAAGAGATTGTTGGAAGGTTCTCCAGTGCATGGGTATGTGTGTTTATATTAGATTTTGTTTTCATCCTGTCCAAAAATTAGCATGCGTGTGTGTGTTTGTGTTATTAAGTTGTGGTTCTTAGAACTTAAAAAATGATATGTAGAAAGTGTGTGGTGACAAAGAAAAACCAGGTAGTGTTTTATGTACCCTGTGGCAGGCAGGTCAAACCCCATCTCTCTAAACATCAGCATTCATTTATTTATATTTGAGTCAAGCTACTTAATGCCTCCATTTAAAAGTGTAAATTACACCTTTTAAGTAATGTCATTTGAAAAGTGAAGCATTAAAAAAAAACACACACAAAATGTCAAGAAGAGGTCCTAGAAAAACAAGTGAAGTAATTGGGGCTTTCAGACTCTGCCTTAAAATATCAGGATATCCCTACCAACAGAAGTATAAGACCACAGAAAATGGGCATAATTTCCTAGCGATTGAGCTGGGAAGTGAATTCACATTGACTAATGCCACTTGAGCACTATGCTACTAAGGACATAATAAGTATTTACTTTGGGCGAACTACAGAGACATTTTGAAATTGACAGAGAAAATCTACAGTGTTTGTACGTGAACTAATGTGTCTGACCAGGTCACAAATGCCAAGGGAACGGCTAGTGTTCACAATGGAAAGTAAAACCTGTTTTGTATGCTTCCTACATAATTCCTATGCTTCCTACATCACAGAAATAATGAGCAGAATATTTTGTGCAGTCCACCATTGCCTGTTACTGGTTATTCTGGAGTTCTCCCATTCCATTATCACCAGAGTTCCCTAAATGAGAAAAATGTTAAGAAAATAGAAATGAAAATAGCTAGAATTGGGAGGGAAACAAGGTAATCAAGGAATAGTAATTACTTGGGTTTTGCCTTTGTGGTGTTAGAACACCTTGAGTAAAAACCATTGGAAATGATAAATCTATTGTCTGATATAAACCCAGATATAAATATGTGGACAGGTTCATTTGTGATGAGCATGTGTTGCTCTTTACCCAGTCCATAGAAGATGAAAAGTAGTAAGGCAGTTAGAATATGCTTTTGGAAGAGGAGAAAGTGTTTCATTTGATGTTAATTTCCATTGAGGAAAGGAGGAGTTGTGAAATCTCAAATCAATGAAAAAGAAGATAAGAATTCCTCTTATTTGTTTTCTTCAAATAAATATTTAGTGAGTGTCTATCTCTTTGCTAGTTATTAGCATTAAGGGGATGGGTTTTCAGAATGAATAACATATGTTTCCTAAAGCCTCAAAGTCCAGGGTGGTGGTGGGTGGGAGAAGAGAAGAGAGAGAGAGAGACATAAACTATTAATGACAGTGATTGTAGTAGAGGAAACACCTTACTAGGTTTGGGAAAGTCAGGAAAACTTGACATGAGCTGGTCCTTGAGGGACGCTCCTGACCCATGAGAATAGGAGTCCTGGCCTCAACATATCAACCAAGCTGGCAGTTACAGCAAACACGCATTTCTCCAGACATCAGTCCACCTAAACTAAGTGAGGCTGGAGAAACCATTCTGCTCCCAGGTATGTCTCTCCACACAGTCTAGACCACCAAAGATTTTAACCATAGAATAGTGACTGAGCCAGGATTGTCAAGGATGAAAAACTCTACTTATGATACATTTCTCTATAATCCCCAAGTTCACGTGCATCAAAAGGCATTCTTTACGGCTGCATGAATGAAGAATGAGTACGTGTGTACACCTCTATAGAAACACATCCTAAAATTTAAATGAATCTGCAAAGTGTTCATCCTGGCTGGGACTCACGGTGAACTTGATAAACCTAGTCCAATAAATTCCTAATAAATTTAGACAGTACGGAACAAATGCTCACTATTCATCTTTTGAATAGAGAATATTCAAAAAACTAGGAGAGGAAAACGTTAGATTGTGTGGAACTTCAACTATTTGGTTTTGAGAAATGAAGATTGGCTCCATTGCAGTTATTTGGTAGCCTTTGGCCTAGATAGAAGTTGGCAGTACTTTTGGCTTGCTTCACTTTATCTTGTCAACTCATTAAATCTGTGCCATTCAATAAAAGCTGGCCACAGCAAAACTTCCCAGGAATGCATGAAATTCAATGAAACTGGCTCAGTCAATTTTTAGAGAGATAGCTGATGTCAAGAAAATTAACAATACCCTCTGTGATAAACACTGCATAGACAGTTTAAGGGGAATATTTTTGGGGGGTAAAAAGTGATTCTGTAAAGAGTAATAACATCTTAGGAAAATCCATATCGTTATTTATAATACAGTCCACAGAATGGCAAACACCAAATAAATGAAATCATCAAATAGTTACTATTAAATATGTGACCTAGATTCAATTTGAGTCTTTGAATTTCTTCCAGCAATTTTCCCTCAATTTTTTTTTTGTTTACATGCATTTCAGCTTTTTAAACCTTTTGCTGTTTTATAATTTATGAAAAGATAATAAGGTATGGACGTTTTTAAAAGGTTAACACTAACATTTTAAATAAATATAATGTTGAGGACATTTGGTGTCAAATAGTTCTTTGTATGTTTAGCAAACATTTTTAAATCCTGCAAACCAAAATTTTTTTAAATAAAGTGATTCAATTTCTCCAGCCCAATAATTGAATACTCCTTTGCCTGAATTGCTCATATTTCTGTCTAGCTGTCTCCCTTCAAGACCTGCTCTAATTCAAGCCAAATGAGGTGAGCATTAACTGTAATTTGCTGAATCTTGGCAGTTTTCCCCATGAACAAAAATAAATATTGCTCTTCACCATAATTTGCAGTACACCTTTCACTCAGGTTTTCATGGATGCAAAGGAATGAGGAAACATTGCAGGGTGGAGAACACTGTATAGCATACCGTTTGAAGGAGATATTGCTTTACAGAAATACTCTGATAGCTATGGGATATGAGATCCTAGGATGGAGAAAGAGAGGTGTATTGGATTAAAGCGGAAGGCTCAATACTCACTTAGAGGCATCTTCTGTGACTCCAATAATAGCCGGTTTGTGACTATCTTAAAGGAGTCTCATATGTAATGTTCTATAGCACTAAGCTTAATGCAAAGTAGAATATCAATAAACATGAATTCTCCTCACAGCGTATAAAATACATCCTGTCTGGAAGAAAAGCCAGCACCTATTGGAAGCCCCATCTGTTCACAGGTCGTGCACACCCTTATGTAAGTGAGACACCTGTTTTTGTTTAATGCTGACTGAGGGCCTATGACACAGATTGGTTCACAGTGTATAAAAGTATACAATTGATCAAAACGTGGCTGGCTCCACAATGCCAAGATCTCACTGAGATAGAAACCAAACTTGCTTTGTCAACACTTTTAAAGGTCTTTTCAAAAAGAATAAGGATTTTCTTTTCCCATACCCTGATATCTTGAGGGCTCATCTCAGGTTTCCTCCAGATGAATCCCCAGCCCTAATCAATCACTGTCAGGGAAACATTTCCCAGTGGCATATTCTGCCTCGTGGTATATTATTTCAGGGCACAAGGGTAAGGAAAGAATTAGCATATACTTTCTAATCTAGAGAGAAAATTGGAATTCTCTTCACCAAGAAAGAATGCAGATTAAAAAAATCACATGTCGGAGCAGAAGCATTAAATACCATCTTATGGTTTAACTTTTGAAAACAAAATTTTCTCTCAATGTATCACTCCTAGATTATTTCCCAATTAGAAAAGTAAACTGTGCCTTTATAATAATGAGATCTGGTGGCCACCACAGTGGCCATGTAATGCGATAGCATCATCGTGGGGACACGGTGACTTGGGGTCTCCTGTAGGAGGCACTCAGGAGCCTACGACACCACTTTGAAGCACTGCTGACAAAGGCATAGGACCTGAATTTAATTATTAGAAAACATACAAATCAGAATGTGGGCATTTTATAGGATATTGGCAGAGGCTTGGGATTGTCCAAAGGGTCAATGTGTTGAAAAAACAACACAATATGACAGATCTATTGCTTGAAACCTACAAAATATTGCTGCTGAGAGGAATTAAAGTGGACCTAAATAAGTGGAGAAATGTGCATTGTTGTTGAGTTGGAAGACTCAATATTGTTAAGATATCCGTTCTCCCCAATGTATTCTATAAATTAAATCCAATGCCAATCAAAATCCTGAAAGACTTCTTATAGAAATTGATAAAAGGGCTTCTTATAGAAATTGACAAGAGAATTCTTAAGGAAATACAAAGACACTAGAATAGCTAAACGACTCTGAACAAGAACAAAGCTGGAGGGGGAACACCATCTGATTTTAAGAACTATTGTAAAACTATAGCATGATACTGCTGGAAAGAGAGATAACTAGATTAATGGAACTGAGCTGAGAGTCCATGAATATACCCGTACATTTATGAACAACTGATATTTGACAAAGGTTCAAAGGTAATGCAGTGGATAAGGATACCTTTTCAACAAATTGTGCTGGAATGATATTTATATCAAAAAAAACTAACTCAGATCAATACCTAGTACTATAAAAATCAACACAAAATGGGTTAGAGATCTAAATATAAAATCTAAAAGTATAAAACTTCTAGAATAGAGAGAAGAAAATCTTTGTGGCCTTGGGCCAGGAAAATATTTCTTAAATATCACACCAAAAGCATGATATATAAAAGAAAAAGTTAAAAAAACTGGATTCACCAAAATTAAAAATATCTGCTCTTTAAAAAACAGAATTAAGAAAATGAAAAGACAAGTCACAGACTATGAGAAAAAACTTTACAAAGCATATATCTGATAAAGGTCCTCTATCTAGATTCCAATTCTCATATCTTAACAATAGGGACAAAAAACAACAACAAACAAACAAACAAAAAACAACAAAAAGCACTATAAAAAACAAATGGGCAAAATATTTGAACAGACCTGCCACCAAAGAAGACATACAAATGGCAAGTAACCCTATGAAATCTGATGATAATCACTACTTATTAGGAAATTGCAAATTAAAATGACAATGAGATTTTACTACACACATATTAGAATGGCTAAAATTAAAAAAAAAAAAAAAAAAAAAAGACTGACTAAACCAAGTTTTGGAGAGGATTTCAAGGGACCCGAACTCTCATCCATTTCTGATAAAAATGGAAAATGATACTGGCATTTTGTAAAACATTTCGGCAGTTTTTTAAAAAGTTAATCGTATACCTACTATATGGCCCAGCCATTCCTCTCCTAGATATTTACCCAAAATGAAATGAAAAATATGTCCATACAAAGCCTTGTTTATGATGTGCATAATAGTCTTTTTCATAATAACCCAAACTGGAAACAATTCAAGTGTCTGTTGATAAATGAATGGTTAAATAAATGTGGTCTATCCATAGCATGAGATACTACTTAGCAACAAAAAGGAATGAACTATTGATACTTTCAACGAGAGGGTTGAATCTCAAAATAATTATGATGACGTAAAGAAGCCCAGCAGATAAAAAGTGCATTTGATCCTATTTATATAGAACTCTAGAAAATGCAAATTAATGTAATGACAAAAAGCAGATCAGTGATTGCTTTGGGATGGGGAGTGGAGAGGAGTGAAGTAGAAAGCTTGAAAAGGAGCATGAGGACACTTGGAGATTATGTATAAGTTCACTATCATTATTGTAATGATGATTTCACTGGCATACACATGTCAAAACATCAAATTTTACTATTGAAATATGTGTGATTTATTGTTTCTATCAATAAAGCTATTTAAAAACCAAAGGCAGGGAGATTTTCTAGTTTATAAAAATATAGAGACATAGCCAAATGTAATTCATAAAACTTGACTGAATTTTTGGATTGACGAAAAATCATATGAGACTTGGGAAAAATGGGGGAACTTGACTTTGTATCATATATATTAGATGATATTATGAAATTATTCTTAAATTTCTTAGGTGTGATAACAGTATTGTGGTGACAGAGTAAAACGTCCATTTCCTTAGGTAACGCATACAGAAATTAAAAACAATGGGATATCATAATGTATATGACTTTAAAATTGTTTAACAAATAGAGAAAAAAATGTGCTGAGATATTAACAAGTGGTGGGTCTCAGTGAGGTCTGTACAGGTGTTCTTTGTTCTGGGTCAAAGTTTCTGAAAATTTAAAAGGTTTTAAAATAAAATTTTTGGGGAAAAGTATGTATTGTATGAACTTACATGTATCTGGATATGAAAAGTGAAAGGGGAAAGTTACGGTTGATAGATAATAGAAATGGAAAACAAATTCTGGGGAGGCGATAAGTTTTGTCTCAGATTTGCCTACTGCCTAGGATGTGCTATAAAACTTGTAGGGTGTTCGGTCAACCTTTGAGGTACAGGCTACAGAGGAATTTTAGAACAAGTTGTAGTGAGAACGTTCTTGATTTTGATTGGAACGGAGATGCCCATAGGAGTTCTAAGTAACATGCCAGGTTTCAGGTTGGCCTCCCTGGGAGCACAGGTGCAGGTTTATTTGGGGTACCCTTGGTAACACCACCAACAGGTAGAAGGGAAAGGAACAGGATTAGGCCAAACAGAAGTTGGGCTGTTATGCATACTCCACCAGGTCTCACCTGACGCCCTCTGTAGAACTCTGAAGTTGCCCTTCACAGCTGTCCCCTCCTGGGACAAGCAGCGGAGCCTTCATACCTAAGCATATCCCATGGATTGTCTGTGGATCGCCCCAGGGAGGGGAGCAGAACCTTAGGCAATGAGTCTCTTCAGCTAAAGTAGTTCCCAAAGAGGACCGCCACCTGAGAGCTGTGTAACGACCTCACCAGCACCAGGGTGAATGAAATCCCTCAGGACTGCAGGGGAATCCCCCTGGGTGATTCAGGATGACACCCAGAAAAGCCTGATTCTCATGGTTCTTCTACACAGTTTAAGTATTTTTTGTTCAAGTGATACCAGACTAATTGTTTATAATGCTTATTAAATAATTGGTGTATAACCATTCATTACTTTTACATATTGTGAGTATGCCAATTATTTCAAAATTCTAATTTTCTTCAGATTATGGCTTAACTTTCTTCAATTCATGGCATGACATAGAGACTGTGGGTTTTACAAAAAAAATGTTGTTAGCTTAAAAATGTACACACATGTTCCTTGGGTTCAAAGACGAAGATAGCAACACAGTGTCACAAATATATTTATAAATGGCCTGGTTCACATCCCACAACCATGAAGTGGAGGAGCAGAAACTACAATTCAGGTTTTCTGACACCCAAGTCCCGTGACCCCATCCTTACATCATTAATATATCTGTGCTGTTAGTTGTAAATCTTAACACAGAAGAGTTGTGCTTTTCTGACCACAAGGGCAAGGAAGCTTGTCCTGAAACATCACTAATGGGTGTAAGCCCTGTAATCAGCCAGCCAAGAAGGCTCCTAGAGTCCAGGAAGATGTAGAAATGGTCAGTTCCTTATGATTATAGCCACATTTCCCATCCCAAGCAGTTTCCTCTCCCCTCAACTCCCTGATGGGTGGCGATCTTTCCATTTAAGGCCACCTCCAAGGTGCCTCTCTCTTGTGGTTTATTGGTCCTCTTCCTAATATCCCTAGCTCTCTTTCCCCAGAGTGCCAACTCTTGCTCCCCATCTTCTGTTATGGACAGTCCATATATCAGCTCCATTCCACAGGTCCACAAAGGGGTCACACCTTTCCCATTGCAGGGCTCGGTCACTTCAGCATATCTCTTCATGCATTATTAGGCACAAAGTGTCTCTGCCAAGAGAGGAATTGCCAAATGCCCTTTACTTATTCCATCTTAGAGATAATCTGAACATGTAGAAAGTGAATGGAGCCCTACCACACAAAGAAACAACAAAGATACTAAGGCATACAATGTTTACTTGAGAATCAAAGAATTCTAATTTGCCTTCCCTGATGTCGCCTCCTTCCCCTCTCCTCCTCTATGCCAGGTTCCCTTGGTCTACTCTTCACCTTCTCCTATCAGTCAGTCATTGTTTCCTAAACACATAGCAGCGGAATCAGGAGACACTGCGACCTGTTCGTGCTTCAGGTATTGACACTCTACTCGCATATTACTTATTTTCCATCCACCACTACCCTTTTTTTTTTTCTGCCTGCTCCAGCACACTTTTATTATTTGGGGCATCTGTCTGGATGTAAGTGTGTGTAGAGTTGGGTGAACAAGAGAGGAATGCTCTATCCTCTTGACAAGAAGCTTGATTTGGCAAGGAAATTGGATACCATCTGAATTGTGTGCAAAGGATGTTTGCTCATTATTCTTAGCAGGAAATATGGACTTAAATATAAAACATACAAATAGGTCGTAAAGAATGGGCGTTTTCTGTCAGTTAACTTTATAAATACCTAGAGCGATTTGTTTTTCTAAGTATTGGCAATTAAAGCCTTGGAGAATGAAAAATTAAACAGTTCTGTGATTTATTATTTTATTAAATAGGTTTTTTAGTTGAATGTGAATTTCAGTCCAGTAGTCAAAAGAGCTTAGGAGTTAAAACATGTTAACTTCCATGTTAGCTTGTCCCTCATTCCTGTGACCCTGTACAAGTCATGTGACCTTTCTGGAAACTCAGAATTTTAACTTAATAGTCTTTAAGTGTATTCAATCTGATAATCATGAAATACCCACTATGTATTTACATCTCTAAAAGACAGTCAACTTGACACATCAGGATGCTGATTTTAGAACTACTTTCCTTTTTCATTCATTCAAAAAATACTTTGGGAAGTCCTCCTTTGTGATAGGTGGTATATCCCTGTCATTCTAAAGCTTGAATTCTAGTAGGAGAGTAAGAGTTGAGGTAAATAAACCCATGGCTATGCTGATCATTACTGATGGTAACATGTACTGCGAATGAAAAGAACAGACTGCTATGAGAAAGCATCATGAAAGGAGAAAATTCAAGTTGGTGGAGCCATGTGGTCACGTGAAGTCTGTCAGAGGAAATGCATGAAGGTTGAACCTAGATGTAGAGTTAGGAGTTAGCTGGGTGAAAAACTCAGGAAAAAAAACCAATCTGGGCAGAGAGAATGGTGTGTGCCAAGACCCTTTGCTGGATAGGAGCTTAGAACTCAAGAATGCCTGTATAGATGTACCATATTCAAAAGGAACTCTCTAGGAAGTTGGAAATGTTGCCAGGCCAGATACTACAGGGCAATAGGAAGTCATGGGAAAATGTTTTATAGGCACAGAATGATCCGATTTCCATTTTTATAAAGATCATTCTTGCTCTGTGCAGAACTGCTTAGAAGGAGGCAGAAATGGATGTATGAAACAGTTCGAATGCCAGTACAGCTTCCCAGGAACAATGTGAAAGTGAATGATAATAGTAATAAACAATAATAATAATAGGCAAACCTTTGGAACTTACACGTGGTGGTGACTTCTCTGTTCTATGTGTCCTAACTGGATAAACACATTTAAGACTAGGGTGCAGGCTGTGGAAAGAGAAGGGAAAAGATTCCAGAGATATTTTACAGATAATATTAGCTAACTCAATAACACATTGGATGTAAAGGGTAAAGTGTGAGGAAACTGCAAGTATTAAATAACCCTTAATGTTCTAATTTGTACAACCAGTTACATGGAGGTAACAGTTCCTGAGAAAAAGAAAATTAATGGATGGGTAGGTTTTAGAGAGAAAACTCCATTTACAATGACATGTGAGATGCCTGTTTGTCTCAGCAGCTTTTAGAGGTTGGCAAAAGTGATGACTCCTATGTTAAATAAACATCTACTTGCATGTAAATGAGAATAACCTTCTAGAACCTTCTTCTGCAGGATACTCTGATGTGTGAACCTGACTGAAATCTCTGTCAATATCACTGAGTCCACCATGGAGAAGAACTTTACTTTCGTGTTGTATCTTCCTCCCCATAAAAAACTGAATAGAGAATTTACCTTTAAAATTATATTTTAAGACTCACTCATCCATTTTTCTTAGAACCCTATCAAGGTTTGATGTAGTTTCATTTCAAGAGTCAGATGAAACAATAGACTTTTATCTCAGATTTTTTGTGGACAGACAGCAATCTATTCAAATGTTCATTATCATTTTATGGATTTCTTTTGCACTTTTTAAGAAGGTGGATTTCTCTCTCTCTCTCTCTCTCTCTCTCTCTCTCTCTCTCTCTCTCTCTGTCTCTCTCTCTCTGTCTGTCTCTCTCTCTCTGTCTGTCTCTCTCTGTCTCTCTGTCTCTCTCTGTCTCTGTCTCTGTCTCTCTTTCTTTCTTGTTTTAAGATCAGTGGGTTAGGAATTCCAAATAAGAATAAATGCAAGGTGAAGGCCTGGAGAGAGAAAAATCTTAGCCATTAAAGTGAGGGATGGTGAAGGACCAGCTCTGTGTGGCCATGAGTGGATTAGGATCTAGGGCTCACTGAAGCTGGTATAAATTTCTGGGTCTAGCATGCTAGAAGGAAGCCCAGAATCCATCTGTGCTAATACCAGTTTATATCGCTTGCAAAGATTTTTAGCCAGTTCACCCTTGGAGAGATGGGAACATTTTTTTTTAGGAGAGGTCAAATGCACTCAGATCTATACCATGTTGATATGATTTAGGATAACATCCTAGGGTTTGCATGAAAGGAGGTAGAATGCACTAAATGATCCCTTGGTTCCTCTTTTACCCTGACTCCTTTCATCCAATCCATCCACTTGTCATTTCCACCTAATGTCTCTCTCATCTGTCCCCTGCTGCCCTCTTCAGTGCCATTACTCTAGCCTGAGCCGTCACACTTTCTAAAGAGGTGGATTTTTTTAAGTGATATTTACTGATGATTCTGAAAAATTCCTGGAGGGATCAGCATTGCAAAACAAAATGTATATATGGTGTCAGTTAAGTCAAAGTCAGCAGCCTTTTGTTGAAAAAAAAAAAAAGATAGAAAAAGAAAAAAAAAACAATTAAATGTCTGAACTCTTCACTGAGTTGTCATGACAACCATTTCATTTTTCCACCATGAGGAGACAATTAGGTGCTAACCTGGGTGTTGTTCTAAGGTTGTTGAAAGAAACGCTCCAGTCCTTTCAAAGAAAAAGGGCTGTTGATTTTCACTGCCGCTGCAGGCTCTAAAGGAGTCCTTGCTGATACTTCTGCCGTATGTTAAATGAACAGGTGATACAGGGATTAGGAAACTCAGGTGGCATCCCCCCAGGACAACACAGTCCATTCCTCCCTTGGGCCAGTTCTGGAAGTATTCCTTACAGGGAATGTAAATCCATGGGAACATCACACTTTCTCCTTCAAGTCAGGTAATCCTTCTGACTCTGTTCCCTGGAATAATGGCAGGGATGAAGCCAGACTGCAAAAGGAATCTCTGTGTGCCCAAGACTTCCTTCCTTAACAGTATCATTTAAGTCACTTGTTTTTGCCACCCACAGTGCTAGCCTCTGGGATACAACAGTGAGCTAAATAGACATGCTTCCTGGTGGGGGCATACAAATCACAGACACACAAGATGTTTAAATATGAATCATTATGATTGCTCTGAGAGCTCACAACAGGATGGTATTACCTAGTCATGGTTAGAAAAGTCTTGGCTGAAGAAGTGGTACTTGAGTGGAAATCTGAAGGAGGACTAGAACAAGGTAGATGGGGTAGGGGAACATTCAGGGAAAGGAGGAATCATGTGCAAAGACCCTGTGGCAGCAGAGAGCATGGCATACGCAAGGGACATAGAAGAGGCCAATGTGGCTGGGGCAGGGTGGGGGGTGAGGGGCTGATAGTGATGGTGATGAATTCTGAGATAGTAATGAGTAAATGGCTCTGAATGTGGGTTGAGTTTATCAAATGAATGAAGACCATTTCACTCACCCAACATATACTGAACATATTCCAAGTGCCGGGCAAAAGGATGCAAACATAAATTAAACATGGCCTCTGCCTTTGATTTGATCACTTCTAAACAGTCTCTCCCTTCCTGATTTCCACAAAATATTCTGGTCTGTACCTATTATACGGAACAATTTATCTTTGTGTTTTATCTCCTTTGTTTATTAGCTCTGAGTGCCATGACTGGGCCTGAGGACTGTCCCAGTCACAGGGTTAGAGAAAGAAGGGAAGCCAATGAAATTGCTAGAGGAAAGAAAAACTGGAAAAACGGAAAGAAATTATGATTATTCAGAGGCAAAGCGCCTCTGGACGTGGTTACAATGTCAGGTCCTGCCCAGACATCATGGCATTTTAACTAGGGCTTTAGATTGGAAGAAGCATGGCCCACTTCAAGTAGTGTCTGCTTTGCCAGAGCTTTGTAAGGTAGACACCATTAGTCGCCTCATTGTCTTAAGTATCAATATCCAGGCTTAGAAAGAATATCTGAGGGGCACAAGATCTCCCAGCTGTGAGCAAGAGACAGAGCCTGCAGCCAAAGCCAGGACTCCTGGCTGTGATTCTAGTGTGCTGCTCATACATGCTACTGCTCCTGGCTGCGCCAAGGAGTATATATTTCCTAGACTGTATTCATTCACACATTTAGCTGCTAAGAACTGAGCTCTTACTGTATTCTGGGAGCTATCACCGTAAATCAAAAGACATGGTTCATGCCCTCATGGGGACAGTCTAATGAGGGAATGCTTATTAAATAAACACTCGAATGAATAATCATAAATTGTGATGAATGCAATGAAGGAAAATATTTTGTTCTATGAGTAAATAAGAGATTATAGGCATGATTTACACTTGAGGATCTGTGAGACTGAAACGTGACAGACGGGTAGGAGGGAACCAGGTAAAGATGAGTATCTAAGGCAGAGGGAACAGGTGTGCAAACGCCTTGCAGATGGACAAAACGCTGTTCATTTAAAGGACTTAGAGAAGGTGAGGGAAGGCAGAACGAGGACCCTGCACAGTTCCTCGGGCCATGTTAAGGGTTTTATCTTCATGCAAAGTGTGATGGGAAGCTGAGCTAATGCAACAAGGCCGCTGGGACCCCCAGTGCTCTTGTCCTCAGTATTGAGTTTTAAAGAGAAATGAGACCTGGAAAATATCTCTCAGGCATGGCAAAGAGACTCGGAAGGTTTACAGGGCAGACTCAGAGGAAATAAAATGGAAGCCAAGCTAAAGCCCTTGAGAGTAAGTGGGTAGGAAATGGTACATTAAAGAGCCCTGACCCAAGACCTACGATGCAAAATAAAAAGAAAATGGTTTCTCATGATGGATGCAAAACGATGAACCACTCAGCGCCAACTCCTTGGCCAGGCTCACTCCCTCTCTTTATCTCGCTTGACAGGATGGGTGTGATTGCCCCCCTCAACCTGAGCCTCGTTATTATTCTATTTAGGGGCGTAGGCTGAACAACTGTTTGTCTACAATTTTCTGGAAAGTCTCATTGCAATGATTTTCTCCTTTGGGGCATAAACCATTACACAGCTGAGGGTCTCGATGGGGAGTCAGAGCACACAGTTGCCCCTGGGTGGACAGTTCAGCTAGCTGACTTTCCAGCTATTGATGTGCTTTGCCCTTCAGCCAGGGGTACCACATGGCACCCTGACGAATGGGTGCAACAGCACACTATGCGGTCAGGGCAGAGGTTAGGGGACTGCCTCTATCCGCACACATATGGCTTCACCAGTGGCAATGGAAAAGCAGGGAAGCAAAGATGATACAGGGAAACGTAGGAGCTAAGGCAGGGAAAGGAATATTTGAAGGGTAGGGAGGGTGCTACCAGAACTCAGTGGCAAGATAGGAAAGATGTAGGATAAAAGGAACAGAGAAAGATCAGGATAAATAATAGCCACGTTAATAAGCGGAAAGAGAAAGTTGTATGGTATGGTCGTCAAAACCTGTCGAAGTTCATCAGAAAGCCATTGTCAATGGTTTGGAAAGCTAAGAACACATTTCCTTTTTTATAAAAGTCTGACATTGTCTTCGAGTCAATGACACTCTGGGGTCCAGTTTCAATAAACAATTTATAACTCCAAATTAAAACACATTGAATATGCCCAAGAGATGCCAAGATTCTCTCCTTTTAGCCGTGAGTTTGACATCAATATTTTCATTTGAGTATTGTCTTTTTATGTCGACTTGAACTATAAAGATGACTTTAAAAGTTGGCAAAATTAAACAGCTTTGCTCTTATATAAATGGAATATTTCAAGTGACAACTTTAAAAAGAGAGTAAGTTCCGACTTTTTTTTTTAATCCAGTGGTTTACTTGCAGAGTAATACAGAAGATCATTGCACATGGCCTGATACATTCCCCAGTGAGGAACAAGCCAGCATTTTCACAGTACAAGACAGAATCTGATATGGCCTCCTACAGCAAGACTGTTAGGTGTAGTCTTGATGAGTATGGCCGCGGATTCAAAGAGAGCCAGTGGAATCTGGCAGAAATGTGTCTCTCCAGGCTGACTGTGGGGAAAATGCTTTGCCTTTGTATGTTAAATCACTGCAAGGTAGAGACCTAAAAGTTGTGGGGCTCACAAACCATCAGGAATAGTAAATAACCTTTGAGATTAACACAACAGAACAAACAGTGCCAGAAGTTGGATATAGAAAAGAATAAAGCTCCTACCTTTCAGTTGGAGGGGCGGAAACCTTAAAATCAAAATTGAGGGGTGCGAGGGTTAGTGGAGGGAACTCTGAGATGGAGGTAGAAAGTGTAGGCTGGGATTGTAAGTGCCCAGAAAAATCAGAAGTGACTTGTCTGGAGGAACTGCCTATCAGGATGGGCTGCAGCTCATGCGGGTACCATGGGGAGGAAACCCTGAACTTCTCCAGGATGTGGTCAGTTGGAATCGCAGCATCTCTGATTGCATGATGTGGGAATAGACCCAGCATCAGGCTTTGGTCAGGAGAGCAAAGAACTGAGATGTAGATGATTCCAAGCATGACATAATCACTTATGTTTCAGACACTGATTTGCATTCACCTGGAGCACTTATCTTAGCTCCATCCAAATAAATAAGGTAATTGTGTGCAGACTTAATATCATGTCTGCCAGGAGATACTAAATGAGAAAAACAAAACAGTGTAACTAGTTTTGTCAATAATCATCTAGTTTTCTTCATTATCTATATTTTTATGGTAGACATCTATTCACAGAGTATGTCCCATACTATTTGGGGTGTGTGTGTGTGTGTGTGTGTGTGTGTGTGTGTGTGTGTCTGTCTGTTTATATCTATCCATCTATTAGGTAGGTAATTGTGGTTTTAAAGGCTAAAAAAATGCAAACACCGCAATTACTTTTGCACCACCGTAATATCTATTATATCTATCTATCTACCACTTATTCAAAGATAGCAGGACTAAACAGAATAGCATGAAAATTATCTGCAGAAGTGGGGCCATCTGCTTTGATAAAGAGACTCATTTCCTAAGCACCCACCATATATCAGCCACTGTGCGAACTACTTTTCACACATGATTTCCCTTAATTTTCAAAATGGTGAGGTCTCCATGGTAGTTGTAGAATGAAGTAGGGTTTTTATACCAAACACTTGAAGAACAAATTGTTAGGGTTTAAATTTTGACTTTATCACTTGTCAGAGGTGAAGTAGCTTGCCCAAAGTCACCAACCAACAATCCAAAACCAAGATCTGAAATCAGTACTAACAATAAAAATCTTGTTCTTTTCATTACATCATCCTTCTAGAAGATACATATCTCCCTCCCCTGAAAACCTAATGTGTTTTTTTTTTCCATCAGCTTTCTGAATTCTTTTATCATCATGCATTATATCATAACTAAGCAAAAGTCTTCAGTTTGTTGCCCCTCTGGATGACTGAGAAAGCCCCAGTTGCAAACATCCTATCACATTCCCAGCCACGCATCATTATTTATTTCTCAAACTATGGTCACTCTAATTAGGAAGCAAAGGGTACAGGTGGTGTGGGTAGAAAACATCAGTCTTAACTGCCAGGAACTTTCATTTCAATTTAGTCGTGTGAATCTTCAACACATTTGTCAAATAATAATGTATCTGTCCTCTTTACTGTGAGGGCATCAGACAATTTTTCATTTTTATTATACAGATTTTGGGATGTCATGAGAATTATGAAACATCTTCCATCCCACCGAAAGACTGCATTCAAGCCTTCTTGTCCCAATTCTCAACTGTCACTTGGGAACACACAAAATTTGTTAGTTCTCATAGAATAGTTAATGACATAAAATAAGGTTTTGAGCACAACTTTCGAACAAAATAGAAGCAAACTTAAAGAGATGCTGTTTCCTAAAACAGGCTGTTAGTGGATGCCATAAAAAAAGATTATCATTTTAAAATGTATTAAGATTGTATGAAAAACAACAGCATAAAAACAAATTATTTTATGATCTAGACAAAAAATAAATAAATGACACTAACACGCCTGATTGAGTGGTTGCTAAACGCTGGGCACTTCTCGGTGTATTTTGCAATGGTCAATCCACTCGATCCCGACAACAACTTCTAATACTGTTATTGTGTCCACTCTAGAAATGAGGAAACGGAGGCACACTAATAATAGCTAACAACAACAAAAACAACAGATGACTACAAATAATAGCTCTTTTAAAAATAATGTTGAATGGCAAGGGCATTTATCATCCCTAATTCTTATTTTAAGTGTAGAACTCTTTGTTCAACCAGAATTTAATCAGAATATACTTTGTGGCAGATGTCATGTTTATTATCCAGTAAGTTATGCTATAATGTTGACATGTGTGTTTTTAAGAATCACTATGCTATGCAATATTGTGCAATAAACACAGGCCTTATGGGAAAAATTGGGTTAGGGACACAACACTCAAAAACAGCAACAGTGACATTTAAAAAAAAAGGGGTAGGAATCTAATAAAAATGGTGGCATGGTTTATACATGTTAAATGGGTAAAAATGTATAAATATCACACACAAAAAATGTGGCACTCATACCTTAAAAAAAAGACCAGAAGTTTGCTCATGGAAGCATATGCCAAAAGTATTGCTGCTTACTTCTGATTCATTGTGAAACTGAGGAAGAGGGAAGCTGGCAGATGTTTGAGGCCTGGGCGTGTGTGCATTTTGCGTGTTCCCACACAGCTTGGTTCAGCAAGGTGAAGTTTACTGTACGCATCTAGTGTTTCTTGTGGAAGAAATCACACGTTTGTAAACATGAATTTTGTGTTACACTCAGATTGTTCTAATATAATGTACCAATCTTGTTGGGATGGATTTGCATTTTTAAAAAAAATTGTTAAATTTATTGGGATGACATTGGTTTGTAAAATTATATAGTTTTCAGGTGGACATTTCTATAACACATCATCTATGTATTGCATTGTGTGTTCACCATCCAGAGTCAGTTCTCTTTCCATCACCACGTATTTGACCCCCTGTTCTCTCTTCTACCATCCCTCCTCCCCCCTCCCCTTTGATAACCACTGAACTGTTGTCTGTGTCTATGAGTTTTTGTTTGTTTGTTGTTTGTTTGTTTTGTTCATTTGTTGCATTCAGATCATGTCTGCCATTTTTACAATGGTGTGCACGAAGCCTGGGCCAGTGAAGGCACTTGGTAGTATCTCATTAAATATGATGAATGGCTAAATGGATGAAGGCACGAATAGTGGGAAAGTATGGTGTCGTTTACATAGCCTACCTGAACATACAACTAACAATGAACTTCCTGCACGTGATCATGAGTTAATTATCTCTTATATCAATGGTTTGATGCCACCAAATAACTCCAGAATTCTTTTTCTAATTGAATTTTTATACAGATAAAAGTGATTCATTAGTATAAGTATATTGTTAGTTCATTTTTTAGTATATACTTCTTATTAAAGACGTCATTACTAGTGATGAGACTATTTTGATGAACCCCCAAATCTGAAATTGGGTTTTTCCTGATAGTTCTAGTTTTACATTTATCTATGTGCCTCGTGAATATATATATTTACTTTCTTTTTCATTGTATGCTTTGGACAGTATTAAGTATACTCTGATTTGAAAAATTTAAAACCGGTCACTATTACAACTATTAATGGCTTGCCTTGAAATGTTTCAAAATAATCTTCAACTAAACCAATTCTGAAATTTACAGAGAGTTAGACAAGTAGAACTCCACTAACCCTAAGTGCTATACCAGTTACAAAGCAACAATGGAATCTCATGTTATGAATTCACATTTTATCTGACAATGAACTTTTGGGTCAAGATGAGAAAATACATGGAACAGATTCAGCTGGGCTTTGCCTGGCATTGAATTAAGTATGTACCTGTGTATGGACTCTAATAGTATACATGCTGGTACATTTCAATCAGACAAGACATGAATAGGCATGGCCTTTCAGATACTATAGCTTAGTTAATCAATAAGACATACGTAAAAAGTTTAAAATATATGAAAATAGTTATAGAGGAAGCCTTGCCTGGAGAGCTACATCCAACAACCTAATATAATATTAGGCAGAATATAAATATTAGCAGCTAACATTTCATAGGTACTTACTTCCCAGGCATTCTGCTAAAGACTTTTTATATATTAATTAGATCTTCAGAATTCCATATGAGTTAGGAATTATTATTACCTTCATTTAATAAGAAAACTGAGAGACAGAGAAAATATATATAACCAAGGATTCTATGCATCAAACTTTAAGAAAACTACTGTTCTAGAATATTGTGCAAAGCGCTTTGTTGAGTTGACTCTGTATCCCTTCCCTAAATGCTCTTTTTTTTATATATATATAAGCTGGATTATACATGGCAGGTGTTAGAAAAGCCACATTTATCCAAGCAGCAGAAACTGGATTCTGCAAATTCATTTAGGTTGATGATAAAATTAAGGCTTAATTATCCACACACACAGACATTACAAGGCCGTCTGCATCCTTCCCATGGGCCTGAGCCATTGGGGATGACCAAGGAGAGGAGACTCCTCTCCCTGGAGTGACAGCTACTGGAATGGGATGAGGCTCAGCTGAAGGCCAGCCCTGGGAAGAGGCTTGATCTTGTCAAAACTATGTATGTAAGACTCCTGTGCTTTGATGAAGGGGACCAGTAATGATCACCAACACCTTTACATCCTAGAGAAATTATAAGCTAAAATAAAATGGTGTGAAATGCCCAAGATTAAACGGTGATGCATTTCACAAGAATAGCTAGGAGACTAAAAATAAATATGCTGCAATTTACTAAAAGAATGTGCTAAAGGAGATGCTGGGATGACAACTCAGAACCCAAAGCTGAGCCTCCCGCCGAAGAGCAAAAAAAAACAGGGACCTAATTGCCCTCCTGGGGCTTAGTGGGGTTGGATCCCTGTGGACCAATACTTCTGGGATCCCTGTAGGTCAGAGCCTTCACATCTTTATATCTGTATACTTATTTTACAGTACTTATTTTATAATATAATATAATGGTGTTTCATTCAACATCATTTTGTGATAACATTGATGACATGCCATAAGAACTTAACTCTTGTTTATATAAGTTACCCTATGGTAAAATTGGTTCCACTATATTTTGTTTCAATGAGTCACAGAAACTATCAATGACATTGAGGACTTACTGTACTTACTATATGCTCCATTCTATGCTAAGCTCTTTACAAATACCAATTCGTTTAATCATCAAGACAACATTACGAGATAGGTACAAACACGATCATCCCTTTTTACAGATGCAGAAGCTAAGACACAGAGAGGTGAAATAATTTTCCCAGGGTCATGGAACTGGTAAATGGGAATTGAATTTAGATAGACTAGCTCTCAATTCCTCAATTTTAACCAGTATGCTATGTAAAGAGGATTTGGGGGAGCAGGAATTTGATCAATGCCATTCATGTTGATTTCCACATACTTCTGAAGTATCACCAGAGACTGCAAAATTTTCAAAACAAAATATCAAAGTCTCAGTTGGTTCTCGTTTGAGAATAATGAAATATAACACTCTGTAAAATAAACATCATGGCTTTTGGGGTCTTAAGTCACTAAGCAAACTTTGTTAAGAAATGTATGCACACGCATACATACACATATATACAAAAGCATATATACATACTGTGTTTCCCCGAAAATAAGACCTAGCCGGACAATCAGCTCTAATGCGTCTTTTGGAGCAAAAATTAATATAAGACCCGGTCTTATTTTACTATAATATAACACCCGGTCTTTAATATAATATAATATAATATAATATAATATAATATAATACAATACAATACAATATAATATAATTTATATAATACCAGGTCTTATATTAATTTTTGCTCCAAAAAATGCATTAGAGCTGATTGTCCAGCTAGGTCTTATTTTCAGGGAAACAGGGTGTATAATCTACAGTTATATATAAATCATAAATAAAACCAAAATAAACTGTGAATAATTTCTTCAACTGCCCAATTTGCTTATGAGCAAAGGAACAGAAACAGACCTAAGAACCCAGGTGTTAGGTTATACCTCTTTCTTTCTGGGACTGGCTAATGCATGGTTGGCAAAGCTCTCATTAGTTGGGTGTCAACAGTGGTCAAGAGGGAAGGAAGTGACATTGCCTAGATTCATAGAGGCCTGTGGCCGTGGTAAGCCTTTCTTGAACACAAAGGCAGGAAGGGTAGAATGGAATTGAGAGTCTAATGGTATTCTAATAGGAAAAGATGAGCTTTGAAAATGTGGTCTAATTCTCAACCGAAAGGATCATTAATTCAATATTGGTTTGTCTTTCAAGTTTATATTATGTATTTTATAGTTAGCAGCTGGCTGCTCCTTTAAACCATTCAGAGACATACACATTCAAACTAATGTTTGCTGGAAAACTGCATTCCTTCCAGATGAGATGGCAAAGTCTCTTTTAATTGTTTCTCTGGGGCCTCGGTTTGAAGGAATGAGATAAGAAATGGCCAGGCAGACAATAGGTCTGGTGGAAATTCTTATAGGATATTTGGAGAAAGGCTGTTTGACTACTGAGTCATAGGTAGGAAACTATGTCCATTATACAAACACATGAGATCATTCATCACACGTTTATTAAGTGCCTGCTGTTTGCCAGAGCTGCAGACACAAAGATGCACTACAGACAGGCCCCTGCCTTTGTGGAATCTAGGGCCTAGTCGGGGAGACACATGGTCAGAGGATCAGGGTAGTGGGTGTATGATTATCAATGGGGACCAACAATCTACACAAAACAGTCTTTTTTTTTTTTTTTGAGGGCATTTAAGTTAAGGAGCTGGCCTACACTTGAGGCAGCCCCTGGATGGATGTTCTAAGAAGCAGAGGAGGAATCGTCCAAACAGAGGAAAACAAGAATAAAGAAAAACCACATGTGTGAATGTATGAAGTTTCTGTGGTTGAATGATTTCAGCATCAAGACCTAAAAGAGTGCCCGTATCGATGGTGCCCTGGGGAGGGAGGGAGAGAGGAACTGGTGGAAAACTAGTCTAAAAAGTAGCAGGGGGCAGACCACGAGGGGTCTTGCAGAATCCATTAAAGATGGGGAATTTATCCTCAGATCAATATTAAGGCAGAATTGCGGAAAACCATGACCAACATGTTCTCAAGGAACTAGGCTTTCCATTGACATAAAAGGCCATACTATCTAGTCACTTTTTTTTAAATGTAATTGAAATGTAGTTACCTACCTATCTGTTTATTTATTTCTAGCTTTATTAAAGTTTGATTAACCAATAAAATTGTGTATTTTAGGTTATAAAAGGTGATTTTAAGGTGTACAATATGATTTAACATACGAGTACATTGTAAAATAATTACTACAATTAAGTTCATTAACACACCCATCACCTCACGTTTAATCCAGCCTTTATAAGTCATGCAAAACACAAATATATTTAAATGTATGGGGAATGCGGTGCTCATCTGGATCATGACAGGGCACTTTGTAAATGCAACTGGACCAAGGCAGGTTGTCTGTAGCTTTCCCCTCGCTGATATGACAATTCTTCACACCCTTCAACCTTCATCTTTTCAAATTTAGGCAAGACAGTGATTTAACACATTGAGCAATAATGTGTTGGAGTGGTTATTCATGATTTCTTAAGGAAGCAAAAGGAGACGAGGACAGCTATGGCACCATCCAAACTATAAATGACCCAGTGTCAGAAGGAGACTGTGCATCCTACTAGCACTCCATCAATGCAAATAGACAGGACAGAACAACGTCACTAGATTTTGGTCCCTTGTCATTGGTGTTTTTTTTTTTTTTTTTTTTTTTTTTGTTTTTTAAATAGAATTAAACAAAAAGGGCTGACTTGCCAGTGAAATTGAACTCACTACTTTACAGGTATGGTGAAGGTGAACCATCTTAAAAAACAATACAAAAAGAGACATGTATTGACCTAATGACTTTTCAAATAAGGCGCCAGACTCTGTGTAGCAAGAGATCATGCAGTATTCATCGTTTTGTGTAGGTAGAGGGAATAAAAAAAATAACTACCGCTGACTCCAGATTACAGATTTCTATGATCTTCATGTTTTCATATTCAACTGCCATTCTGATTAAAGGAACTTCAAATTTGATTATAGGTCTACCCTGAACTTCTATGTAGGACGCTTCCCCAGGGCAAACATGCGCATGGATCCTCCCCATGGCATTCAATCAATAAGTATATGCATACACTCTCCAATAAATGTTCAGTGTTTTGTGTTTGTTTGTTTTCAATCAGAAGGCCTTGGGGATTGCTTTGCTTTCTCTCCTAGCCATAGTCATTCTTCATATCACATTAGGTGTTGACTCCCTCTGCGGTTATTTTATTTGTAATAGTGTCTTGTGTGTTGTGTCTCCTAGCTCTACATACAAACTACCACGCTCACAATCTCCATGAACCTAAGTGCATCGGTGGCGCTGGGGATGCTATACATGCCGAAAGTGTACATCATCATTTTCCACCCTGAACTCAATGTCCAGAAACGGAAGCGAAGCTTCAAGGCAGTAGTCACAGCAGCCACCATGTCATCACGGCTGTCACACAAACCTAGTGACAGACCCAACGGTGAGGCAAAGACAGAACTCTGTGAGAACGTAGACCCAAACAGTAAGTAATCTTCCTTTCCTTTCATCTCCCAGTCCTGCAGCAGGAAGCTCTAGGAAGCGTGGTGTGTTTGCCTTTCTTTAGAAATACAGTAGAAATACTGTCACCATTCTTGTCTTATTGATTGGGTCGCCTTGATGAATGCTAACTTTTGCTTTTAAGAGTTTTAATTTATTCTTGCCACCATTTTATTTTTCCTACTGTGGAAAGAAGCTTTTAGAGGCGGTGCTTCAGATGTGTGAAACCTCTCCCACCCCTTGCTTCTTGACTTTTGGTACCAATCCCTCAGATTGACAATAACACAGCTGTCAGGTTGTGGGCCATCTTTGCTGTTCCCTTCCCGTTAGGGAAACAACTTCCTGTTAAAGAAACTTCAACACCTGATTGAACTCTAGCAGTAGGAATGGAATTGGAATATTTAAGAATTTTGGAAGCATAACTTCTTTCTACTGGAACATGAGTGTGGAGAAAGTTGTGACTCTTTACTAAGTAAGTCTCCTAGAAACAAAAACACATTGGCAAACTTTTATCCAAGTACACAGGCTCCGACAGTACCATGCTAATGGCATCCCCATGCAGGAAAGACATCTACCACGCCACTGTAGAAGAGTCCTTCATTCCATGAAAGAGTGAATATTAGAGGTGGGATTAAGGATTAAATGTCAGATTTGATATGCTACATAGCATATCTGCAACCCCCGAGTATCCTCTGGTCGCCTCTGCAAATGACCACGAATAAGATGGGCATTAAAAAATTATCCAGACATTAAATGGATAGAATTTCCAATTGCTAATTTTATTAACACTATGGTGGTAAGAGTAGTTTCAGATTAAAAATAAGACTTCCAGAATTTGTTTTCCAGAAATCGTGTGACCAGTTTCATATGGCATGAGGCAGATTCAACTGTTCATGATGTTTCCTGTTTTTAAGGTGGAGGGGACTTTAGGTTGTCCATGAAGTCATTCAAGACAAAGGCTTATTGCCAAGCCACAAGAGTTCCTATTTTAAATACTCTGAGCTAATCCTTTATGCTCTGCAAGTAAGGGAGAGGTCTTTAAAAACCAGAGGCAGTGGGTTCTGATTCTGACAAATGCTATGCAGAGATTCTTGATCTTGGCCCATCTCCATTTCTAAATAGTTGGTTGAGTGAATACTGTGAAGCACTTTGAGAACACGTGGACAAGGTATCAAAGGCTCCTTAACAACACGGTAGGTTTCCCTTTGACTTTTCAATAGAAGAGATTCTGGGACAAGAGGAGAGGAAGGAGGAGGATCAGCCCAAGATAAGGGGGAACCAGGATGGCTGTACCAGCTCTGTCCTTGTGATTTCAGAGCAAATGATGAACTGAGAGGAGGGGAAGTGGATGGCGGATTGCTGTGGTATTCAATGTGATGTAGGAAGAGGCTTCAGGTTCAGACAGACCTGGGTTCAAATCCAAGCCACTCCATTACCAGCTGTGTGACTTTGAGAATCACTGAGCTTTTCTAAAGCTCTGCATTTCCAAGTATAATATGGAGATAATATCTATGTTATAAGTGTCATTCAAAAAATGCATGTAGAAAATAGTAGATCAACTAAGCATCAATTTCCTTCTATTTCTGAGAAGCAAAAAAACCTTGCCTGAAAGTACATTTCAGCCTGTTTGGTGATGTAGGGACGGTGGTACAGTAAAAGGCATACTGAACACCAGGAAGCAGATGCAACGGATTCATAAAAAATGTATTTCTATGAACATACTTAGGTGTCTATTTATATGTATACTTGTATTACTTGTATTGATAAATATACCTGCATATTTTCACTTCTGTAGAGTTTTATCCTAGAACCCTTTTCAGATTTGCATTTTACAAAACCCTTATCCTGGAGAAACTTCAATAACAGTTTTTCATTTATATCTGTACACACACACACACACACACACACACACACACACTCTAAGTAGATATGCCCAAAATCAATTAGCAGAAAATATGGTCAAAAGTCTATATGTATTGGAAAAAAACAGCCAAATTGGAAATTTTTAATTTGGACAATTCAGTACTATACTACTTAAAAATCATTAGCTGTAAACAACATTTCTACTGTTGTTAATTTTTAATGATTAGGTTCTATCCTTCTTGAGGCTGTCTGGGGTATGATAATGGTTATTAAAATGCTAATAGCAACACTAATACTAAAACAACTACTACTACTAGTAATAATAATAATATCAATTACTCTTTGAAATGGGTGTAATGCAGAACGTTGTGTGTAGACTATCTCTCTTACTCCTCACAATAATAACTCTGTAGAATTGGGTTATCATTCTCATTTTACTGAAGAAAACTAGGATTGTCAAGATTACCTGAAGTTAACAAAGTCACACATCTAGTGAGCAGCAGACGTTGGACTGAAACCCAGGTCTGACTTCCAAACACGTTTGTTTCTCTTTGCTGCTGTCTCTTAGAATATGAGTGGCATGTCATAATTCCAACAAAGTACTTACTCTTTTGTCTTCCTCAGTTGGTAATGCAGCTTGTACATAAAGACTATAATGATGTGTCATGGCAGACTCTTTAATTAAATGCGCTATGAAACATATTATGACTTGCAGTGTTGTCTAAGTGAGGAGTCACCTGAGCTCAAAGAAGCTGCCCAGGTAGAGGCCTCATCCTACTAACTCAGAAATCCAAGTATTGTGTTACCTGTATCAATCAAATAATCATTCCATTTGGAATTTGTTGGGTATCTTAACCTTGAAAAAGTTTTGTTGAGTTTTGTCATTATTATCGTTTTGGTGTCTACACAAAGATAAATAGTTCAGGAAAAAAAATGAAATCACAGAGCCTTTGTCTCATCATCAATCCAAAATATTTTGAAAAAATTGTTTTAGTTCTTTTGAATTTGTGTAGACACTCCTTAAAACACTGTAAAGAATTGACTAAATATTTGCTAAACCATAGGAGGAGATTCATGTACCTCCAAACATTGGGGTTTCTGATGTCCCAGCGCTCAAAAGTCCCAAAGAGGAATCTAAGGACCTTCTCCACACAACACTTATGCAGAAGGACTTGCTGCAATGATGGACATGTTTTAGACACATGTGGCTATTCAGCATTTAAAATATGGCTACTTAATAAGGAAATACACTTTTAACTTTAATTTTAAATAACTTAAAATTATCTGTGGCTATGGCTACTGGATCAGACAGCACAGCTCTAGAAATTAGTATTTCTTACTAGGTAAGGATTTCATGCTAGGAGACGCAATCTGAGACCTGACTGGCAACACCTCCCAAAGTTTTAGCAGTGATGCTGATCTGAAGCAAAAATCAACTTAAAGAAATGACACATTTACCATGAGACCAAAACGCCAACAAACAGTTATTTTAAATGACCCAAAAGGAGCCACTACTAAGGGAAGAGTGATATCATAGATAGCAATTATACTTGGAAAACCAGTCTTTAGCAATGTAAGCATGTATGTGTGAAGGGAAAAAGTAGTAGTGAAAAATTCAATGAAAATAGACAAGACTATACTGGTAGAAGGGAACATTATTAGTATATTTTATTTAATGCCAAATATAGCTCAAATTATCTCAAATTTCTGAACTTTGGTAAGAGAGACAAAGCAATTCTTTCCTCAAATTAAGCTGTCTGGTTAAAAAGAAACAAACAAAAGCTCAGACCAGGCACTTGGATCAGGAACTTGTCTTTCCAAATGGGGAATTCTGTACTATTCTCTGACGGAAACTGAGAAGAAGTCGAGTTTATACTATGAGCTACAAAGTAAATAATGAAACAGAATCTCCCCCGCCCCCTTATCTGTTGTTGCTCTAAACACTTAGTCTCCATGTATTTCAATCTTCAGTGTTTTCATTTTTACCAGCTCTGCTCCATCACAGCAGCTTGCCATCTGGTCCACGCGCTTCTACCCATCCGACTTCACGCTGCAGCTACGTGTCTACGCAAAACAAATTTATCTGTTGGCTTAACATAGGCCAAAATTAAAATTGCCCCAGCACAGCCTGATTTTTCCCCCCAACAAACTCAGTTTTCCTCTTAGGTGAACTTCTTTTGTTAAAATGCCATTTTTTGAAAGAAAAACGTCTTTCTTTATGGAATAAACACAAAGTATGTGGGCACTACTGACATATCGGATGTTCAGAGCTCGGTGGATGCTTGTTGGTTTCTGCCCTGACCACAGAACAGCAGGGGGCATCGGGGTGTAGCTCGGCTACACATTGGAATTTCATTTATGCAAACAAGGCGTCTGTAGGTCAGGCTAGAGCGTAACCGAATTTGGATAGCTTATACCCAGCTACGCTGATGTCTTCTGAATATTCCTTCCCAAGAGGAAGGGCACCATGAGCTCTGGTTCTCGGATCTGCATCCTGAATTTGGCATGTTGCTGGGCACCATTCTATTGCTGACTTGGCAGGTATATGTTGGTGGCAAACGTGTAGACGCTACATCAACAAGAGGACTTGGTAATGCTTGGGTCTTAGCTTCTCGATAGCCACCAGGATCCTTTTCTAGTTGGTTGGATAATATTAACTGAGGCAGCATGGCTTCATTGAGATGAGTGGGTAAAGACTTCCTGGACTGGTCAGAACCAGAAGATTCTCTGGAAATTATCTTCTGGTCAGATGCTCTCCTCGTAAAGCATGTCAGTGCATAGTGATGAGCAGCCCTGAGCTACTTTTGTCCTAACTACCACCCATTTTCTATGCTAATACCTTCTGGGCAGTTCAAAGTAACACTGAAGTTCTCTAGAAGGTCAGTAGCAACTAGAAATGTCAGGCAGGTGGACAGCTTGGAACACGCTCCCTTTTTGGATATGGGGATGTATGACTTTTTAACTGACCCTGAGATAGAGGCCAGAGAGACACTATGCAAAGACTAGTTTAAGTCGATGAGCATATTTATGGTGAAGCACCTTTTAGAAGAATGATAATCTGCATGTACAATATAAAATCTAAAATATTTTAAATATAAGTTTGTATTCGGATGCTGTTTTTTTTTACTGTCATTTTTGTATGTACTGTAAGGAAAACATATAAGTAACCTGTGCTGTTCTCAAGGCAATTATTATATCATATAGTTGAACTGTCAATATAAGTAGATATTTGATTTCAACAAACACATATACAAAACTCAAACTGCTAGAAAATGGATGTGTGCACCAAAGCCTACATAAGTAGCAATGCCTAGAAAATTCTGGAACACACGCCTGTGCTGTGTTAATTTGTTATGGGTTTTGTTTTGTTTTTGTGCTGCTTCTTCATTTGTTGGATCCCTAGCATTCTCAACATTACGTTATTTGTTTCATCCTTCTGGACTAACCACACAGGTCTGTCAGCGTGCCTGGAGTAGGCTGAGGGAGAAAAAAAAAATAAAAAAAATAAATAAAGGATGTCAACAGGAAGAAAAGAGTGCTCTGACCCAATAGATAAATTATTTGGGGGCTGGTTCCCTCAACTGTTCCAGCTCAAGCAAGTAAAACCAAACTGCCTTAAACCAAGAGACACCAGTAGTCCCATGTTCAGAGGTACCTGAATTGTGGTGAACTGGTCTACCAAAGGGTATTGAACCCACTGAATGAGTGGGCATGATGTATATGGTCTCTATCACGGCCTCTTCTCCAAAAGGAAAAAAAAATAAATGAATGAATAAAAAGGAATATTGTGTGAACACTTATTTTATACATACCTATATATTTACTTTTCCTGTAGACTGTATACCACCGGTAAGAAAGAGTGTACAAAAGTCTGTTACTTGGTACACTATCCCACCAACAGTATAGCTTTTACCTGCTTTCTAAAAGGTAAGAAACAATCTAATTTTTATTTATGTGTGTGCTCTTGTCTCTGCTGAGAATTAGAAATGTTTCCATGAAAATTGTGCATGATTACTGTAAATCTATTTGTATGAAGAAACGTGTTTTCAAAGACGATCAGTTAGCTGAGTGTAGGGCAGGGAGCTGCTCTAAGTCACGTGCCTGGTGTATTTTCTGAGGAACCTATGTCCGAGTGTGTGAGCATTTATCTTTCCTGAGAAAGTAGCCAATAGTGGCAGAATTGATGCTGGTCATTCTGATACATGCTCTACTTTAAAACTACCAATGGTAAGAGATTATTTCCAAATGTAGGTTTTCACACTCTGGTTTTAGAAGACAATGTGGAAAACTTACAGGGAGGGAAGTGGGGTGTTCTATAAGCCTGGTAAAAAATGTTTGTCCTTTTATTGTTATTATTATAATTATTAAATGCATTCAAAGAATTGTATACCTTCTCAGAAATGTATTAATTAGAAAAACAATGACTGTCCCTACCATCTTAAACCCCAAATGGTCTTGATTCCTTCTTTGCATCAAAGAAATAGAAAAGGATTTGCTGGCTGGGTGTGATAATATGTTGATGATTTGTAGTTCCTAGTTCTGCCTTAGAGAAACACTGAACCAACTCTAGTCATTTCACAGGACAGGGAATGGTTCAATGAAAGACCACAATTGTCACGCCAATAAATTAAAAAAAAAATTTAAAAAAAGAAGGACCACAAGAGTCTAAAGATGAGTTTCAATATTAGTGAAATACAAGAATTACCAACAAATATCAAGGGTACTCAAACTAATAGCTTAAAAGAAACAGCGAAGGGTGTGATGTGTGAATTAGACATGGAATGGTCTGCCATAAGAATAATAACTTATTCACTCTTGATGCTTCCATCTTATGTTGGGCTCTCCCTACAGGATATATGCTATGAAAGAATATTAGTATTTGTATTAGTATTATTATCTCTCTGTTTCAGCCTAAGTGATATTATAACAGTGGAAAGAAAACAACACTTGCTTTGGCAAACATCCTTGTTCAGCTAGAGTCAAGGCAATCCAAACTGTGGGAAAATAAACAGTAGAAAACGTGGAGTAAAGTTATTAAAATCACGTGGTGGTTTTAAATAAAAGATTCCCTTTGATTTCCTCTAACCTTCCTATTGAGCTTATAAAAAAGAGAAATCTATCTCTAGAGCTGAGATGAGAACAGAGAGAGCGGATGTCATACCGTGGTGGGAGGGACGGATATTGCTTCATAATGTGGCTAGTCTCTCTTTTCTATGTTGCTAACATGGGACTTTTATCAGATTATTGCTGTTTGTTTCCATCTTTGTTTCTATAATGATATTCTACATACAAATGATAATCTTGCATTTTTTAAAATCCATTTAGCACTGTTTAAGAGTACTTTCAAAGAATGATTACATTTTTATGTTGATTTTAGATGGATGCCAGTAACTCGGTCCTTAATTTTGGATGTACTGCTCACATAGTTATTTCCTTTTTCCATATCAACATGATCTGTCCTAGTTTTTAAATAGGGCATTCTCTTCCCCCAGTGAACATATAACTATATCCCAGTGAGATTTCAAGTTTTTTCAGTACAAGTGCTTGTCAAAACACTGCAGCTCATCACTTTAATAGTCCTTTTACAGGAGACTGCCTCAGAATAAATGAGAAGAAATTTTCCCTGGGTAAAAATGATAGATTTAATCTCAATCCATTAAAAATTCTCTTTAGCTCCACTCTAAGTTGATGTCTTTTGGTTTAAAGGGTACAAGGTAAAAATGTTTTAAGTGAATCATTCAGTTAAAAAATACTTTTAGAATGTGTTGTTTAGAAATAAACTTCTTGCTAGGATTGTCTTCTTTCAAAGATTTTGATTAGGTATTATCCTTTTCTGCCAAATTAAAGGTGCCTTTACAAATTAATGATAAGCATCTGTATAGCTAGTTAAAAAATAATGGGAATGGAAGTTAATCTAAGTTAAATTTATTCAAAGACAGAAGTGTATCACTTTGTTCGGGCTACAATGAAACTGGAAAACTTGGGAGAACATTGAAAGAAACTTAATGGCGTATGTTCAGATTCATTTCTATGTGGTTGTTTTCAAGGAGACAAAATAGTAAAGAAAAATCTATAGTCTCAAGAGTGAACTTCCATTCTACCATGCTAATAAAGCTTTCTTTGTAGTCACCATGCCCCAACAAAGGCCCACTACATAGAGCAAATCAAACATCTGCTTGTCTGCTTTTGAAAGAAGCAGGTTCACATTCAGGCAGCATAGAAGCTAACCTGGTTTGAAAACACATTCCATACATTGCCTCTGTTTAATAGCACTCTCCTTCGACAAACACTATGGGCCAAACATCTACCAAATCAATACTGCATGCATATTTTGTCTGACTGTTTATAAACTTTAAAACTCTGCAGAGTGTTATAAATCTAATGGCATTGACTTTAAAATGCAATAATGAAAAAAAAAAAAAAAACACCTAACAAACAAACAAAACCACAATTAATCTGCCATCATCACCAGGTCAGGAAACAGGCTGTTTTGTTAGGAGGCAAATTTTCATACCACAGGATGGTGTTCTAATAAAAAAACAAAAAACAAAACTTTGTTTTAATTCTGCAAATATGGACATTTAAAAGCCCTGAGTCTTTTTTTTTAACAAGGTATATTCTTCTAAGCAAGTACGCTGGTTATAATATTATTGTAATTTCATTAGTTTATGAAATGGTATTATAAACTAATAATAATCTCTTGTTTTCTATAATTACTATAATGGGTCATTTCACATTTTTAAGTGTTGGGAACTGTATAATCTAACTGTTCATATCATGTTGAGACTCTCACTTTGCTTTAACATTCAATGTGATATTTCTGTGTTAACTAGAGACTCCCTCAATTTAAAATCCATTTTGCAACACTCCGTAAGCATACCATAGCAAAGAATATGTTACCTGACCTCTGACATGAAGTCACCTTAGAAATAAATGCAGCTATAAATCTTTTTGGCATATTTCTTTCTGCATGAGCGCTCTGAAATACCATAATTTCTCTCATCGGGGTCTGATATTTCAGCCTCCTCAAAAGCCAATTAATATTTGCCATCTCTGTGCTGCCACTTGAATTCAACATAAAGAATGGGATGAAATTTCCCATGGCTGGGATTTCTACTCATTCTTAGCATAAAAGAAACATGCACACTATGCCCCAAAGTCATGAAAACCATGTGAAGTTTTACATGTAAGCATGTTACCACACCATCCGGCCAGGATTTATTAACTCTAAGAATATTCTTAATTGGGTCAATCAAAGAAACATTTGTCGACCACTGCTTGTCCAGGTCAGCCTAAACCGAGTAGGAATTAGAGGCAGGAGTGGACAATACCCTCAGGGAGCCCAGATCTGATGGAAGACTTGAAGGTAAACAATTATAATTCAGAGTGACAGGGACTCTTAGGAGAGGTCTGTACCAAGTGCTAGCGAGCTGTGTGTGAAGAGCATCACCTAACGTGTTTCCCCAAAAAAAGACCTCGCCAGACCATCAGCTCTCATGCGTCTTTTGGAGCAAAAATTCATATAAGACCCAGTATTATATTATATTATATTATATTATATTATATTATATTATATTATATTTTATATTATATTATATTATATTATATTATATTATATTATATTATATTATATTACATTATATTATTATATTATTATATTGTATTATAAAGACCCAGTCTTATATCATAGTAAAATAAGACCAGGTCTTATATTAATTTTTGCTCTAAAAGATGCTTTAGAGCTGATTGTCTGGGTAGGTCTTATTTTCGGGGAAACATGGTAAGAGGTATTGAGGTGTCCTTAAAAGATGAAGGACTCCAGACAGCCATAAAGAAAAGACACTGAACACAGGAAATAAGTTTGCGCAAAGAATCTGGAGTACAAAAGAATATTATGTGTCCCAGTTTGAGAAAGCAGTTCTGTGAGGCTGAAGTATTGGTTTTGGAAGGCGCTTAGTTTCAGGAGTCGACACGGGGGAAGCAGCCCGGGAGGAGAGGGACCAAGTCACCTTTCTCCCTGTGCCTGTAGCCTAGGGCCTAGCAAACACTGTGTTCCCAGAAAATGTGTGTGGAATGAATGGAGTACAATGCCGAACATACCAACTGCTCCTAGCCTTACTTAGAACAGAGTATGTACACAGCAAATATATAATAAGTATTATTTACTACTAATAAGAAAAGGCCAAAGCAACAGACACAGCAAGTAGAGTTGTATTCTTTCAGATTGAACCTCTAAGGTTGCAGAAACTGCCCTGAGAAGGCAAGTTTTGACCTTGATGTCGTAGGTTTCATAACTATGTTGTAGTGTTTGTGTACAACTCTTAAAACTGACATTCAATGCTACATCTGCACTTGTGTAATTAACGTCTCTTTTAATGAGCTAACCCCAGGTATAAAACACAGTTTTATGCCAATTACGTTTCTTTTATGGACCATGGATATCTACACTATTTTTCTTTCAAAGAGCACACAAACTTCAAAGTTACCATTAGAAATGGATCCTAAGTAATTGTTTTAAATGATTATACCTTCTAATTTGGTAAAAACATAAATAGTCAATTTGGTGGTTTTCCAATTACTACATGCGTTTTCTTAGAGACTGGCATTAAGGATCGATTTTGTCTTTTAGGCCCCAAGCATCAGTTTCATTTGTAAAGCAACAGTGTGTGTCCTAAACCAAGGTCAGTTAATCTCTACAATCTTTCTTCCTCCCAATTACTATGAATGAACATCTTCTCAGGACTCGAGTGACGGCGACTCTTGTTTCTGTCCACTAAAGATATGTCTCAGCTTTGCGGATTTATTTATTTATTTTTTTGGCTGTACAAAGAAACTTGGATGCATTTTAAACTAACTCTCTCTAGGAATCAAAGGTAATCATTATTTGCCTTTATGATCTACATGAACATTCTCATTATTTCTTTTCTTTTCAAGTCTAAAATTAGTTTTGAGTTCCCTTTATATCTCTGTCCTCTTTTAGAGTATGTTCTGAGGACCCCAGCTTGCATAGAGGATTGAAGAAATGTCTCCAAAGCCTGTGCTTGCTGAGCTGACCCAAACACTTAGTAGAACAAGACAGGATTCAACACTCCCTCTTGCTGTAAGTGTTGGTCCAAGTATTGGTTATGACTTTGTGTGTGCTGTTTTCTTTTTCTGGCCAAGAATAAGGAACATTGGACCAAAGTCCAGACCCTGGCTCTGATTCTTGGCGTAGCATAAGCTTCATCACCTTGAGAACCTCTAAGCCATATTATCCCTGATCTTCAGTTTCCTCTTGGTTAGGATGGGAGCAACCTTTCTTGATGGGTTACCATGGAGATGTCATGGGAACATGTAAACAAAAGCCCTCCTTCAAAAAGGGCTGTTTGTATAGAAGGTAGCATTGTTAGTCCCTGCTCATCTCTGTTTTAATTGGCTTTCTCATTTCTCATTTTTTAGTTTTTATTTTTTTCCTGTGGTTACATTTTCTTTTTTTTTTTTTTTTGGTCTACCATAAGCCCTCAGAGTTGGAAGGGATGACATCCCAATTGCCTATGAAATCAGGCAACCTTTTCTCTAGATACAGCAAACTGTTTTGGAGATGGTTCACTGTGGTCTTGTGACGGGTCATTAATAGTTTTTTGTCTTGGTGAAATTGACAGAGAAGGCTATCAGTCACTCAACCAGGCTGCTGTGGGACAGCTAGGCTCATATCACCTGATATATGAACCACTCCATGTGATTAACTTTGACAGGTAACTTCAGGCTGGCTGGCAAACTGAAGAGCATTGTAAGTACAAATAACAATTCTGGGATATGTCCCAAGTGATAGAAGAATGACTGAGTAGAACAGAGTCCCTTAATCTTTGTTTGTGAAAACACATTTGGTTTCCTTCCAAGGCCAGGATACTACAAAAAAATCAATTAACAAAACCTCTCTGAGATCTCCGCTGAGGCTTTGAAGTTTGATATCTATCAAGCTTGCACCAAATATAGAACTGCCTTGGAAGTCCAGGTTCATTCATCTCAGTCTCCAAAGGGCCTAGCAGGGTGTTTTACAGCCACATATAATAATAATAATAATATCGATTATGAAGATTATTGTACCATATTTTCCCTATATCTACAGACTTACAAAGGGTACCACCATCCACTGAGACAAACCTTATTGTCCCCACTTCACATAGGAGGAAACAGATTCAGAGCCATGAAACAACTTGCCAGAGACACACAACAATGGGTGGCACAGTGGGTGCCTGAGCCAGAGTCATTTCTAATCAACTTTTCTGGAATTGAATGCAATAGGACAAAACAGTTCAGTCTACATAATCTATCTAATCAGCATTTATTGTTCTGATCAGTTGATTCCTGAAGTTAAGCTAGACCCTCCAGGGCATCAAGGTGAAAATTATAATCTAATTTCAGGACGATTTTACAATGAGATGCGCCTCCCTCCCACCCCTTAATGGTACTGATAAGTACCATTAACGGTACTTAATGGTAAATGATAAGACTGCTTAATGTTGTTTCACCTACTCTTGGATTTTTTTGGTGGGCTGAACAATTAAAAGGTATAGTTCCTGCCTCAAAGAAAAAGGGCCTTCTGGAGCTGGAAATGATGAACTCTTGAGAATTCATTGAAATCCATTGACTAAACATAATTGAGGCCTGCTGGTCATCCGGGGCTGAGAACAGCCTGTTCAGAGTTAAGATCCCATGTTATCATATATTGATGGCGGTAAGCAGACTCCACCTTTGCATAAGGTGATCAAGTTTGGCATGGGAACCCAAGCAAAGGAAATTAAACCCAAAGGAGGATTTGCTAATATTAAAAAATGGTCCTTTCCTCTCACACAAATGTGAAAAGCTAATTCCCACCACAGCGTCATCACCTGTTCCTTCTCTCTCTGCTTTTGCCATAGCAAAGCTCTATAAAGAAACTGAGCATCAGGTCATGATCATCTGTGTTAGCTGACAATTTGATTAAGCTGGCCACTGCAGGATTAGCTGGAAGAATGCTAGATTTTTGTTCTAGGAACTTAATTCCTCTTTCCCTCGTGTTTGTCATGTTTGCACATTTCACTTGTACCCTAAGTTCCCGTGGTTTGCCAAAGTCCAGACTGAGACTTGAGCTGTTGTTTCTATGCCCGTGAAAAGTGTAACCACACTGACCACCTGCACTGGTGTACCGTCAGGTGACTGCCCATGGCAAGTATGTGTTGGCACCCTTCTAAGTATCCTGTGGAGGCTTTGCTCCCCAGGCCACCAATGAATGTAATAAATAGAACAGTTTCCGAGACAGGGTTAGTCCAGGGTGGTCCCCCTCACATACCAGCCATGTTTTCTCAATATGCCGAAATAAGGAGAAATTACACCACAGAAGTCTTCAGACCTTGGCCCAGGAGAACCCTTTCTTGGGGCTTTCAGAAGGACACCAATGCCACCAAATGGGGGATAGATACCTACCATGACACAACCCTGGGAAAGCCAGTCTCTTCCAGAGTACTGGATTCTTCGTCTATTCTGGGTCATGGAGCAGAGACAGTAGCACCAATAGGGGCTCCTACCCAACACTCATATAAAGGGAAAGAAAGTAAAATCGGGGATCAGCATGTGAGACTACCATTTATGCCAAATGGGCTCCTTAGAAAAGATTATCTCTCTGTGCCTGAGCTTCCTCGTCTGTAAAACAGTGGTTATGGGGACTAAATGAAAGCAAAGCACTTAGAATAGAATTTGGCATAGTAGCCATTCAAATGTTAGCCATCAGTGCTGCTACTGTGTCACCTAAAATTAACTGGATGTTTCTGCTTGTGTTTCCCTCTAGGAAAGAACTTGGAGATTCCAATCTGACCCTCTTCCATGTGATTTCATGTACCCATTCTCTTTCTGTACCATCCACAATAAAGTTTGAGACCGTCAAGTAATCCACCTGCCTCTGATTTTTGTCTAGAAAACCTGCAGCTTTTCAGAGTGAAATGTCAATACATCTCCCGTCTTGCCTTCAACCTATTTAGTATTGATCATTTGGGGAGCAATGGCGCCTTAAAGCCAAAATTTACTGCACCATCAAAGGAGCCACTTGGGGGACCACATTTAAACACACCGAGCTTCCATTTACTTTCACAACACAGTGCCTGTTAGTACCCAGATATTTAAGGAAAATACCAAGGACCGATTTTAAAATGCTCTTTATGGCAGAAAATTTGCCAAGAAGAAATCTTCTGAAATGCATTTGAAAGTATACTTCTGTCTCATTTACACCCATTGTTCCCTACTCTTCCCCCGGAGATTCTGACACACGTCCAGGTTGGGGAAATCTTTTGGAAAATCCTGCCTGATAATCACTACATGAGACATGATGTTGATGGGCCTTCACACAGCCGAGCATTTTGCAGGATATTAAAAAGACTGATTT
The DNA here is from genome assembly GCF_964194185.1 of Rhinolophus hipposideros. Taxonomy (NCBI): domain Eukaryota; kingdom Metazoa; phylum Chordata; class Mammalia; order Chiroptera; family Rhinolophidae; genus Rhinolophus; species Rhinolophus hipposideros. The sequence goes on from NC_138060.1 coordinate 22,762,708, forward strand.
AAAAAAATATATATATGTATTCAAGTTTATTCCACCGGGGGCATCCACTACATTCCCAGGAAGTCTTCTCTAGCTGTCTGCTAGCGCTGTGAGAAGCGATTTCAAGGTCTTCTCTCAGGAAGTCTTTCAGACTGGTTTTGCAGACTAAATATAAAGACAAAGCTAATTGCTGAGCTCTATTACTGGAGCAGAAAACACAGCACCACCTTTGTGCGATGCTGAATCTCCATGACAACACCTGATAACAAGCTGGCTTAATATTTCTTTTTTTCCCTTTACTTAGCGGGTCACGGGGGTCATAGCCTTCTGTAGGCAGTGTGAGTTGGTACATCCTTATGCAGTTTCTCCAAGTTACTCAGTAGGGCAACCTGAATTTATTTAGCCCTGACGTCCCCAAAGAGATTACTATTTTTAAATCATTTTTCATGTTTTCCTGCCCAGTCAGGTAGTGAAAACCATGAGGTTCAATTACACTGTGGTTACTAAATTCGCCATCATCTCCTGGAGAGGCAGGCTGGCGCACAGGTTAAGAATGAGAGTGCCAGAGCGTTGACTCCTGGATGCTTCACCCTGCTCAAGATTGCCATGTGGTGCAATGCTTACTCTCAGTGCATCAGTAGTTTCATCTGCAAAGTGGGTACACTATTAATAAATACCTCCTACGGTTGTTAGGATTAATTTTAGTTAACGTATATAATACAAGGTGTGATCGCAAAATATGGTGAATGTTTAAATTTAAAAAAGAATGTATTACAGTAAAAGACACATTGCCATTAATCCCCCTCAAAACACTCCCCCTCGCTTCAAACACACTTATCCCATTCTTCTCGCCACATTCTGAAGCAGTTCTGGAAGTCCTCTTTCATGAGTGTCTTTAGTTGCACTGTCATGGCTGCTTCAATGTCCTGAATCAATTCAAAATGTTTACCTCTCATGGTCATTTTGACTTTGGGGAAGAGTCAGAAGTCACACAGTGCCAGAGGTGCCAGATCTGGTAAATAAGGTGAAAGATGAATGAATTTCTGTCAAATGTTTTTAATTGACAGAAATTACCGTATACCAGAAGCGATGTGTGACATGGAGCATTGCCATGATGGAAGATGAAGTAAAGACATTCATGAAAGAGGACTTCCAGAACTGCTTCAGAAAGTGGCCAGAATGATGGAATAAGTGTGTTCGAAGTGCAGGGGAGTATTTTGAGGGAGATTAATGGCAATATGCCTTTTACTGTAATAATTTTTTTAAACATCCACTGTATTGTTTGATCGCACCTTGTATGCTTAATACAATGCTTGGCATATAAGATAATGTTCAGTAATTAACTATTACTCTTCTTACTATGAATATTACCAACTGAATTATAGCTTCTCAGTTTATATGGTAGGCATTAGTCACACACAGCTATTTGAATTTAAATTAATTGGAATGAAATAAAATTAAAATTGGTGTTCCTCAGTTGCACTAGCCACATTCCAAGGTCTCAGTGGGAACACTCAGCCAGTGACCACCATATCAAAGTTACAAGATATTGCCATCATCACCAAAATGTTCTACTGGGCAGTACTGAGCCATAGTCTAGAGAAAGTAAAGCAGAAAAGAAGAATTTCCTTCACAGAAGATATATGTTTTGTTCTTAGCACTCTATTGATTGTAAGTATAGTCTACAGTCTCTGTCTGAGAGCATATGGGGGCCCACTTCTTTGGAGCATTTCTTTTGTATCATCTCACAAGTGGTTTACACTGTGGAGTGGTCAAAAAAAATTGTTTTCCAGAAATGGTTTTTTCACACCATTGGGACAATTACCCCCATTTCATTCCTACGCTATTTATTAATACAATGCTCTGTATTTATTGATTCTAAAGTTACACATAATTCTTGAAAAGCAGGCAAAGTGACAACTGTGTAGTCATCATGTGTGTTGTAGTGGAACCGTGTAACTAGCGGAGAGGACGCCTTTCACAATCACCACCCAAATGGAAGCAAAATACAGATTCACTAGCCATACCGATTTTGTTCAATAGCAGAAAAGCCAAGTTCTGTATTCAAGAATGTAAACACATGCCTTCTTCATTCAATCTCAGACAGCGCATTTCCAGGCACTTTTCACCTATGATTGGCCAATTTTGGAATTCTGTTGTCAGCTGGGAAAATCTTGGTCCGTTTCCTCAGAGTCAAATTGACACGTCTTATTTGTGCTGTACTTGGTTAGTCCCTGGCTTCACTTCCTGGCCAGGGCTACATAAATGTTTCAGAGTGAGGGGAAAATACGGGCAAAAAAGGAAAAGCTGTCTGTCATTTTCAACAAGCAGAAGTTTTATGTGCATCATGAACCGTTAGTAATGGTATGTATTGTATAGAGGCGTCTCTACTATCAATTTATATTTTGGGAGAACTTTTACTATAAAACTAGTGTGGAAAGCCAGGAACAAGAGCCAGTGTAATATACTTAATCCCAGACCAGTTCTGTCAAACTGGTTGAGTACACTACAGGTGAAGGGAAACGTTTGTCAGCATGGTAGCTGCTCATTCCAGATCTCAAGCTGTAAAAGCTGTATAAAGGAGAGGGAAAATAAAAACTGCCTCTTTCTATTTTTGAATTTTCATTGAAGCTATACATGTTTTAAGGAAAAAAGATGCCAATAGAGTATGCTGATCACTAAATATTGTCAATAAAACAGTACCGATGAGTCTATGTTCCAGAAGTACAGAAAAAGAGAAACAGAAAATTCTACATATTATTTTAAAAATTACGTAATCTATGGAAATCCAGGGTATTATCTTTTATTTTTTTTTATCCTTATTATCTTTGTTATATCTTTTCATTTGCTTAAAAGAATCTTGTTCTTACCATTTTAATTTTTGGGAAAAATCCTACTTTATCTTCTGGAACAAATTAAAATGTCTGTTACAATACAACATCTCTATAAAAAAAAAATCACATCATCAGTGAACTGTCACCATCAGCGTGCCACTGTATGCCATTGTTTAGTTTTGTTTTATCAAATGCCTGCACATACAGCATCTCAGGGCATCACACTGAAGTAGTGGTATTTTCCTCCTCTAGAGATATACCAACTGCAGCTCAGGGGCTAGGAAAAACATCCAAAGCATTAGTGACAGACGTAGCTTTAGAACCCTTTCGGACCCCATTATACGCTAGTTTCTCTTCATTGAAGAGCTTCAATATCTTTAGACTGAAAAGGTCATTTTTAAGTCAAGGAAAGAAAAATATCTCTCATTATAGAAGATTTAGATTTATAGTACTGTGTGTGAAAAAAACAACAACATTTTTTTTTCTACTGATAGATAATCCTAAGCGATGAGTAGGCTGGTTAGCTTATCAATGAGAAGGTAAATGGCTCAAGCCAGAATGGAGAAGATGGATAGTGATAGATGAAGGAATGAATTATGAATACCAGATAACAACGTGTGTTGTACATCTCGCTAAGGCTAGGAGGCTGTTATGGCTGGAGAGTGCATTGTGTGTGACGGGAAAGAGGGAACAGGACTCTGTATTGTGCTTCATTTAGCTTTTGCCTTTCAACGCCATTATCGCCTGGGTTATAAAGACACTGCATATGCCCAATTTAAGTGCAGGCTTCTTATTTTTAAGCAAATGGTTGTGTTAGGCTTACTTAAAAGGGTACGTCACGTCTGAAAAGAAAGAGGGAAGTTTACTATTTATTTTGTCTACTCGTTCTCTCCTCAATGGAGCCTAACCCCACACCCACCAACGTGACTGATGGAGCCTTTGCCAGGAACTGGGCATAAAGGCTGAGACAGAGTGGGCTGCAGCTCCTCCAGGAGGTCACAATCCAAAGGAGAAGGCACAACAACTAACTCCTGTCAGACAAGATGTGTGGATACCTAGGAGTGGGGAAGGCTGAGAATAGTCATTTGCTCTCATGGGGTGGCAAGGGGACTTTCTAACTGTGGCTTTAAAATGGGGGCAACGGGAAAGAGTGTGTTCCAGATAGAGGGACTATCCTAAGTAAAGTCAAAGTCCATGAAATGAGGCAACATTATTAGCAGCAGTTTCGGGTAACGGATATTGAGTACTTTCTGCATACCCACCACTGTTCCGAGTACTTAACATGAATGAGCTCACTTAGTCATAATAACCTTATCCCACATGCATCATTAGGCCCACTTTACAGATGAGGAATGTGGGGCACAGAGATTTTAAGTAACTTCCCCAAAGTCACACAGCTAATACATGTAAGAAGAGAGTAGAAGTTCAACCTTTAGGGCCCAGAGGCCATGCTTCTGACCCCTGTACTCCCTTTCAGTGATAGGTACATGGGGTGTTTGAGCAAGATCCATTTTCCAGGACAGCTGCACCCAGGGCGTCACAACCAGGGCTCTACTGACACTTGGGGCTAGACAACTGCTCCTGTGCATTGTACAAGGTTCACCAGCATCTCTGGTCTCTAACCACTAGATGCCAGGAGCATCTCTACCCTGCAGTTGTGCACATCAAAAATGTCTCTGGACAAATCTTCTCTGTAGACGTCACCAAATGTTCTCTGAGGGCACTTATGCCCCAGCTGAAAAATCACTGGACAAGCATATGACTTGTGACACTGGAAAAAGGCAGAAAATATATTAGAATTCAACTATAAATACCCTGAAATTCTATTCTGAAGGTTGTGGGAATGTAACCTGTAGCGAGAAAGATGCCACTTGGGGTTTAGCAAGGGAGGAGCAGCAGAAAAGAGAACTTGAAGAAGCATGAGGGCAGAAGGCACTGCGAGAGACAGCACAGACTCCAGAGAGCTCAGCTAGAAACAGGATGCATTCTCAGACTTCATGCATTAAGTGTTCAAAAATCCTAAAACTGAAGATAGCAAAGGGTCATCTATAAGAACAGTACAAGAGTCCAGGCAGCCATTTCACCCACTGGTCCCGGGAATGGGGCCAATCCCTGACCTGAAAGCTCAAATCTCAAAGTTTCATTTTAGGTAAGAAAGTTTCTGAAGCTGGGGTGGGAGGGACTGAATACCCAATTTTCTTAAGAAACTCCAATATCAGATTTAATGTCATTGTTTAAGTGTGAACACGGTATGTCAACTTCACAGCAGCCATTTACACGGAAATATTTACTGGGCACTTGACAACCATGGAAACAATGGAAATATTCTTGCCCCAAACCCCTGAGGTCGACAAAATATCAAGCCAAGACAAAAAAGATCTACACACCTTCTAAATATTCTACAATAAACGTGTTACTTTTTTATTTCATATTTATTATTTAATAGTGAACTTTCACTTTTGAAGGAAGATAGAATGTTTTTAATAATACCTAAGGAATCTTTTAAAAGTTAATTTTTTAAATTAGTTTCAGGTGCACAAAGTAATACTTAGACGTTTATCATTTATATCCCTCACACTATGTGAACCCCCGTCCCCCCATCCACTATCCCTCTGACATCGCACAGAGCCATTAAATTTCCATTGTCCCTATTCCTAATGCTGTACCCCGCTTCTTGTAAGTATATACATAAATATGTATATATATATATATATATATATATATATAAAATTTTACATATATATATATATATAAAATTACAGTTGGCATTCATTATTGTTCAGCTTCAGGTGTACATTGCAGTGATCAGGCATCTACATCATCCCTGAGGTGGTCTCCCAAATGGGACACGTGTCCATCAGATACCCTACAAAATCTTTACAACATTATTGATTATGTTCCCCAAATTAGTTTTCAAAACCCCGTGGCCATCTTGTGGTTACTGACTGTTTTCTAATTCCCTCACCTTCCGCCTTATCCCCAACCCCCCGCCCATCCAGCAACCCTCAGTTTTTCCTCTTTGTCTCCAAAACTGTTTCTGATTAGTTCATTCACTTATTCTTTTCTTTAGATTCTGCATATAAGTGAGATCATATGGTATTTGTCTTTCTCTGTCTGACTTATTTCATTTAACATAATGTTCTCTAGGTCCATCCATGTTGTGCAAATGGTAAAATTTCTTTCTTCTTTATGGCTGCATAATACTCCATTGTATAAATGTACCACTGTTTCTTAATCCAGTTTCTTAATCTACTGATGGGCATTTCGGTTGTTTCCATGTCTTGGCTATTGTGTATAGTGCTGCAATAAACATAGGGGTGCATAAAGATTTTTGAATTGGAGTTTTGGATTTCTCTGGATAGATCCCCAGGAGTGGAATTGCTGGATCATAAGGTAGTTCCATTTTCAGATTTTTGAGTTACCTCCATACTGTTTTCCATAGTGGCTGCAACAATCTGCAATCCCACCAACAGGCACAAGCGTTCCCTTTTCTCCACATCCACTCCAGCACTTGTTGTTTGTTGATTTATCGATGATAGCCATTTTGACTGGGGTAGGTGGTATCTCATTGTGGTTTGTATTTGCACTTCTCTGATGATTAGAGAGGTTGAGCATTTCTTTATATGTCTGTTTGCCATCTGTATGTCCTTTTTAAAAAAATGTCTCTTCGTGTCCTCTGCCCATTTTTTAATTGGGTTGTTTGTTTTTTTGGAGCTGAGTTGAGTGAGTTTTTTATAAATTTGTCATATTAACCCCTTATCAGATATATCATTGGCAATATATTTTCCCATTCAGTAGGATCCCTTTTTGTTTTATTGATGGTTTCCTTTGCTGAAAAAAAAACTTTTTAGTTTGATGTAATCCCACATGTTTATTTTTTTCTCTTACTTCCCTCGTGCAAGGGCATATATCAGTAAAAATTTTACTCCAGGTAATGTCTGTGAAGTTTCTTCCTATATTTTCTTCTAGGTATATTATGGTTTCAGATCTTACATTTAAATCTTTAAGCCATTTTGAATTTATTTTTGTATATGGTGCAAGGAGGTGGTCCAGCTTCATTTTTTTGCATGTGTCTGTCCAGGTTTCCCAGCACCATTTATTGAACAGACTGTCTTTACCCTATTGTACATTCTTGCTTCCATTGTTGTACATTAAATGGCCATACAGGCATGGATTTATTTCTGGACTCTCTATTCTGTTCCATTGATCTATGTGTCTGTTTTTATGCCAGTACCATGCTGTTTTGATTACTGTAGCCTTGTAGTATAATTTGATGTCAAGTATTGTTATACCTCCCACTTTGTTCTTATTTCTCAAGATTGCTGAGGCTATCTGGGGTCTTTTATGGTCCCATATAAATTTTAGGACTATATGTTCTATTTCTTTGAAAAACGTCATTGGTAGTTTGATGGGAATTGTGTTGAATATGTATATTGCCTTAGGCAGTATAGACATTTTAACTATATGAATTCTTCCTATCCATGAACATGGTCTGTGTTTCCATCTATTTGTATCTTCTTTCATTTCTTTTTTCAGTGTCTTATAATTTTCTGAGTACAGATCTTTTACTTCTTTGATTAATTTTATTCCCAGGTATTTTATAGTCTTTGGAGCAATTGTAAATGGGATTGCTTCTTTAATTTCTCCTTCTGATATTTTATTATTGGTATATACAAATGCAACTGATTTCTGAATATTAATTTTGTATCCTTCTACTTTACTAAATTCATCTATCAACTCTAATAGTTTCTTGGTGGAGTCTTTAGGGTTCTCTCTATATAGTATCATATAATCTGCATATAATGACAATTTTACTTCCTCCTTATCAATTTGGATGCCTTTTATTTCTTTTTCTTGTCTGATTGCTGTGGCTAGAACTTCCAGCACTATGTTGAACAGAAGTGGAGATAGTGGGCAACCTTGCCTTGTTCCTGATCTTAGGGAGAATGGTTTTAGCTTTTCCCCATTGAGTATGATGTTAGCTGTGGGTTTGTCATATATGGCCTTTATTATGTTGAGATATGATCCCTCTATTCCCACTTTCTTAAGGTTTTTTTTATCATTAATGGTTGCTGGATTTTATCAAATGCTTTTTCTGTTTATATTGATATGATCATGTGATTTTTATTTTTCATTTTGTTAATGTGGTGTATCACATTAATTGATTTGAGGATGTTGAACCACTCTTGCATACCAGGAATGAATCCCACTTGATCATGGTGTATGATCTTTTTAATGTATTGCTGAATTCTGTTCACTAATATTTTGTTGAGGATTTTTGCATCTATATTCATTAGCAATATCAGTCTGTAGTTTTCTTTTTTTGTGGTGTCTGTGTCTGATTTTGGGATCAGGGTGACAGTAGCTTCATAAAAAGTGTTTGAGAGTCTTCCCTCCTTCTGGATTTTTTGGAAGACCTTGAGGAGAATAGGTGATAATTCTTTTTTGAACGTTTTGTAAAATTCACCTGTAAAGCCATCTGGTCCAGGGCTTTTGTTTGTTGGGAGATTGTTGATTACTGATTCAATTTCCCTGGTGGTAATCAGTCTATTCAGGTTTTCTGTTTCTTCTTGACTTAGCCTTGGAAAGTTGTACACCTCTAGAAAATTGTCCATTTCTTCCAGATTGTCAAATTTGTTGGCATATAGTTGCTCATAGTAATTTCTTAAAATTTTTTGTATTTCTACAGTGTCTGTTGTCACTTCTCTTTCATTTCTGATTTTATTAATTTGGGTCCTCTCTCTCTTTTTTTTTAAATGAGTCTGGCTAACGGCTTGTCAATTTTGTTTATCTTCTCTAAGAACCAACTCTTGGATTCAATGATCTTTTGTATTGTTTTTCTGGTTTCTATTTCATTTATTTCCACTCTGATCTTTATTATCTCCTTCCTTGTTCTCCCTTTGGGTTTATTTTGCTGTTCTTTTTCCAGATCCCTGAAGTGTGACGATAAACTGTTGATTAGTGATGTTTCTTGTTTCTTTAGGTAGGTCTGCAATGCTATGAATTTCCCTCTTAGGACTGCTTTCGCAGCATCCCACAGATTTTGGGTCGTCATGTTTTCATTTTCGTTTGTCTCGAGATATCTTTTGATTTCTTCCTTGATCTCCTGCTTGACCCATTCATTATTTAATGACATGGTATTCAGCCTCCATGAATTGGTGTGTCTTCCAGTTTTTTTTTTTTTTCCTGTAGTTCATTTCTAATTTCATAGCACTGTGGTAAGAGAAGACAATTGGTATGATTTCAATTTTCTTACATTTATCAAGACTTGTTTTTGGCCTAACATATGGTCTATCTTGGAAAATGTTCCATGTGCTCTTGAGAAGAATGTGTATTTTGCAGCATTGGGGTGAAATTCTCTGAAAATATTGATTAAATCCAAGTGGTCCAATGTATCATTTAAGGCTGTTGTTTCCATATTGATTTTCTGTCTGGAAGACCTGTCCCTTGTTGTCAGAGGTGTGTTGAAGTCCCCTACTATGATAGTGTACTGTTGATCTCCGTCTTTATGTCAGTCAGTATCTGTTTTATATATTTAGGTGCTCCTATGTTAGGTGCATAGATGTTTACTAGGGTTATGTCCTCTTGTTGGATTGATCCTTTATTATTATATAGTGCCCATCTTTGTCTTTTAATATGTTCTTCATTTTAAAGTCTATTTTGTCAGATATAAGTATTGCAACTCCAGCTTTTTTCTCATTTCCTTTTGCATGAAATATCTTACTCCAACCCTTCACTTTCACCCTGTGTGTGTCTTTTGATCTGAGGTGAGTCTCTTGTATACAGTATATACAAGGGTCTTGATTTCTTATCCACTCAGCCACCCTATGTCTCTTGATTGGAGCATTTAATCCGTTTACATTTAAAGTGATTATCGATATGTACATAGTTATTGCCATTTTTAAATTTGTAGTTAGATTGTTTTCATCTTTCTTTTATTTACAGAAGTCCTTTTAGTATTTCTTGCAATGCTGGCTTGGTGGTAAATTCCTTTAGCTTATTCTTTCCTGGGAAGCTCTTTATCTCTTCATCAACTTAAAATGATAGCCTTGCTGGATAAAGCAATCTAGGCTGTAGGCCTTTGTTTTCCATCACTTTGAGTATCTCCTGCTACTCCCTCCTGGCCTTCAATGTTTCTGTAGAAAAGTCATTTGATAGTCTTATGGGAGTTCCCTTGTATGTAACTCTTTGTCTTTCTCATGCTGCTTTTAGGATTCTCTCTTTGTCTTTAAGCTTTGCCATTTTAACTATAATGTGTCTTGGTGTGGGCCTGTTTGGGTTTATCCTGGTTGGAACTCTCTGCACTTCCTGGGCTTGTATGTTGGTTTCCTTCATCAGGTTAGGGAAGTTTTCAGACATTATTACTTCAAATATGTTCTCAATCTCTTGCTTCCTCTCTTCACCTTCTGGTATTCCTATGATGTGCGTGTTGTTGCGCTTGATGTTATCCCAGAGGTCTCTTAAACCATCTTCATTGTTTTTTTATTCTTTTTTCTTTCTGTTGTTCTGTTTGGGTGATCTCTGCTAACTTGTCTTGTAAGTCACTGATTCAATTCTCTGCTTCATCTAACCTGCTGTTAATTCCTTCAAGTGAGTTCTTTAGTTCTAACTGGTTGTTCATTATGATTTCTCTATCTTTCTTTATGTTGTCTCTAAGCTCCTTAAACATTCTTATCATCAGTGTTCTGAACTCTGTCTCTAATAGGTTGGTTACTTCTGTTTCATTTGGTTCCATTTCTGAAGGTTTCTTCTGTTCTTTTACTTGGGACATGTTTCTTTGTTTCCCCATTCTGGCTGACTCTCTGTGTTTGCTTCGATGTATTAGATAGATTCCCTAGAGTTCTTAGTTCTTGCGGAGTTATCTTACGTAGTATGTGTCCTTTATATTTGACTTGCACTACTTTGTTCTTCTCCTCTGCGTGTGCTCCAAAGGTGACTCTTGTGTTGTGTATATTGTCCTGTTAAAGAAGATCTTTACTTGCTTTTCGCTTGTGACTAGGTGGGGTTAAATCCTAGGCTGACTAGTTGTGAGACTTGGCTCTGCCCACCACAGGGTGTTCTGCTGCATGAGGATTGACCGCTTAAATGTGGTTTGGCCTCTATGGGCTCTTGTGCCTGTAGAGAATTCCTTGTGGGTGTGTGACTTGTAGGTCAAACCTGGTAGTACTCTGGTTTGGTCTGGAGTTGGCCTCTGGATGTGTTGAATCTTGTGCCTCTTAAGCTGGGCCCTGGTAGGGCAATTTCAGAACAAAGCAAATCACCAAGCACAACAACAACAACAAAGAAAAAAATCAAATACATTCACATGTAAAAACAACTGACATACCCCACTCAACACAGGCAAAGGTATCAAAGATATAAAGACAAAACAAAACAAAACAAAGCAAAACAAAAAGCCAGTCTTGGCTTAAGCCCATCAGGTAATCTCCAGGTTTTCCTCTGCTGTTCCAAAGAGTCCTCTGCATATTGTGCAGGCAGAGCCAGTCACTGGTGCGCAGAGTGACGTTGGAACTGCAGATTTAGATGTATGGGGCTGAGGGGTCTGGATGGTAGTTTTTACAAAGTCAGTGCAGTTTCTGCCCTTTCCTGCACATATGCACACTGAGAGTAGCACCACCAGCCCTGTGTCCAGTTCTCCTGAGTCTTAGGGCACTTCTTCCGTGTGTGTGTGGGGGGGGAGATTTCTGAGCTGCTGAAAGCCGGGAGCTGCATCTGCCGCTTACTGCTGATCCCTGGGAGTGCCTCTGCAGAGGTAATCGCCCCACCCTCGGCAGGCCAGAAAGGGTGGGGGCTGGGGATGGAGGGGTCTTCTATCAGCCCAGCGGTGTCACACTCTTTCTGCAGGCCAGAAAAGGTGGTGGCTGGGGTTAGAGAAGTCTCTTCTCTCCTAGACCAGCAAAAAAAAAATCACACTCTTCCCAGGCTTTTCCCTGGGTCAGAGCTGCCTGCTAGTCTTCCCAGAGCCTGAGCACTAAGGCTCCTCTGTAATCTCACACTACTCCTCAGTTCATGGGCCAGTTTAAGTGTCTGGAAGGGCAGGGGTAGGATTGGAGGAGTGGGGGGGGGCCGGTACGGGGGGGGGGGGCAGCTATGGAGTTTGTGTCCTTTGTCCGAACTAGGGCCCATCTGGAGGTCCCAGCTGAGGTTATTGCCTCAAATGCTGGATATGCTGTTCCCTTGGCAGGAGAGATCAGCTGTGGAACACAGGTAAAGAGCCCACCTCCTGGCTTTTGTGTTCTCTGTTCCGTCCTGGGATCCCCTGCGTCTCTGCAGCTGCCGATGCCGGCTACGTTTCCATCTGCGTTTCCACTGCAGATGCGGGCCGCGTCTCTACTCTGCTCCCTTCCCTCTTCCCCTGCTCGCCCAATTTGCCCACCTGCAAGTAATCCTTGCACGAGTCACTTAGCTGTTCTGTGTGATGAGCAGAGAGTCCTTTGATGGGTTATATGTGCCGTTTGTGATAAGAGCCAGAGGAGAACTCAAAAAGTGTGGCCCGCTGCCGCCATTCCTATGACGTCACTCCATGTGTTACTTTTATAAAACAGAATATATGATTTTTATATGCTCTAATTGAGAACCATATCTCAGGTGGTGAATAAACACTGACCTAATTGTATAATTCCATCCACTCTTCAAACATCAGCTTTCTCCTTTTCCATTACCTGTTCTAGCCTCTAGTGAGTTATTTACCCTCTCATTAGGAAGGATTCTTAGAATAGAAAGGATTATCTTTACCCTCTTTGCATGACTGCCTTGATCATTTTGAATCAAGTGCAGATCCAAGCTTCTACCCAACACCATAGTTTTGAAGATGGATTTCTCTGAAGAAGAGTAACTTGATTGCCTACAAAGTTATATGATCGCAGAGAAGTAAACAATGCATCTCTGACAGAAAGCCAGCCTAGGGTCAGAGCCAAGGGCTCTTGAATCAAACATGGCATAACTCTGGCACAAACATCTTCCCATCTCAGCTGCCTCAGATGGCAATGAGAGGATTTGAACACCATTATTAACCAGGTTCTGTTGTGGTTGGGTGAGATGGCACAAGCTAAAGACCTGGGATATGGTCTGATGCATGGCTCATATTCAGTACTTGGTGTCCCTTCTCATCCGACCTTTAAGTGAATCATTCAGGACTCTGAGGAGATCAGACCTATCTTGGAACTTCCTGGAGACTCCTGTGCTCAGATAAGGAAATGATCTGCCTTCAACAAGAGCACCTCGTGGCCATTTTGTTACCCTCCCTCAACTCAAGGCAGAAATCTGACCCCACAACCCATCTCACTGTGATCTCAATGACAGCTGGAATCATAGGATCCAAGCCTCTCTGCATAAGCAGTTCTCCTGGGAATAACATTCAGGCCTGCAGCTTACATAGCAGTGGGTAAAAAGACGTAATAGAGAACATTGTCTTCAATAGTTTTGTTTTAAAAAAAGATACTCAAATAGAACGCATAAGTCTAGCTCAGGCATTCGGCTAATGACTTGAAATCTTAAACAGCTGGAGTTTTTTTCAAGCTTTACAGTTTGCCTTTGAAGAAGACTGCTAAGCTTTTAGATTCCTCATCGATAGTAAATAGATTTAGTCATAAATATCCTGTAATATAAGCTCTGTTCCTTTTATTCAGAGGCAAGTTGTAATGTCTGATGAAACATGACAAATCATTACAGAGCAGCCATTGTATGGGCGGGAAAAGCCACCAAGAAGTGCAGTTTCTGCATTGATGAAAGGCATTTGAAGACATCAAAACCCAACATCTGCCAAGCATTATTGGGGAGAAAAGGACACTGGGCAATGTCTTGTGGCATTTTAAGGACAGCAAACAGCTGGCATGAATGGGAGTCGTTTTAAGATGTCAGGAAGAAACTCAGATCACAGGATTAGGTGATCTACCCTCATTTCATAGGTGACTCCTTCCTTCCCTTGAGAAGTGAAAAAGCTTTCTTCTCCTCCAAGACAGATGTTAACAGAACGCAAGCAGCCAGAAAGTGCAATTGATAAAATCCCAAGAGAGCAGCTAAAGTGAAACATTTCTATCCCCTTTCCTCCAGGGAACAGGAACATTGTTTAGACTATTGGGGGACTGCTGACACAGAGCATAGGCTTGGTACCAGCAACAGCCTAAAATGTGCTTGGGACTGTGCAACAGTGAAAAGCTTTGGCAGAGCAACAGGCAGGACCTTTCCTGGCACACTGCCCAGTCTTTCCCAGAAGATGCTTTCATTCTCAATACCATGGATTCTCTGTAGTCATTGGAGACCCAGGTCCTGGGGACTCATACAGACGAGAAGACACAGGTGGTCACCTTTATTGCTTGCCATCCCTTCAGGCCTCAATAAGAGTTGGAAGAGTAATGTAATTACATGGTGGTAGATGCACTCCAAAAATGGCCTCTCAGCCTAAAGAGTAGATGTCCAATCAAGAGGAGTTCCTTCCTAATAGATGAAGTTCTTCACTGAAATTCTTTGGAAACCAAACACTAAGCTGAACACAACACAGTGTTATTCATGTAACGCAGGCCTGTCCATTATCATCTCCAATTAGATATGTTCAGACGCAGAGCTATAATAATGGGAGCTGTTTTTTCTTCTTCCTTTTTGCCCTTCTTGCCATTGTATCTTCACCACCTAGCACAGTCCCTGGCCCAAGGTAGATAGCAATCCACTTTTTGAGTTGACATATAAAACATAATAGAAGTTGCAATGCATGTATTTTCAACTAACATTAAGTCAACCACACTGATTCTATAGGAGAAATGTGTGGGATGAGAGGAAGAAGAGAAAACAATAAACATCGCTCTTCTTGCTTTCCCTGCTCAATCAATCTAGAGCCAGGCCTCCACGCCTAGGGTGAAACGAAGCCTGAACAAAAATGCAAAAAGAATCCACATAAGTAATTCTAGGCTCTTCGTCTTGTGCAGTCGCAGGACTTAGTGATTCATGAATAATTGAATTTCTCAAATTTTAATGCCCATATGATCACCCAAGGGTCCTGTTAAAATGCAGGTGTAGATTCCCTGGGTTGCTTAGACTCTGCGTTTCTGACAAGCTCCTGGGCAATGACGATGGTGCTGGTCTTTGGCCACACTCTGGACCACATGTGGACTGAAGGGACTCTGAAAGGAAATTCTGACCATGCCCGACTTCTGCCAGGCACGTTGACTTTAAAACCTAACTCCTATGAGAAATGTGAGTCCACTGGATACAAGCATTTTAATCTAACCTCACTGAGTCAGCATATAACTGAATTACAGAGTAAACGTGAAAACCTGGCATAATTCAGTTGGCTATTGTTATCCGAAGGTGTTTCTGTCTCAGTAGAAACTATTAAAATATGGCAAGCTATAATTTCACTTACCAAGTATTTTAGGTTTTCTTGCAAGTACAATGGTATAAAGCACCAAAAGCAATAGAAAGACAAATAAAATATTCAAGCCTCATTCACACTGTCATATATACTGATCTTAATTGCAGACTGCAGATTTTCATCTAACTGCTACCAGTAAGTAGGCTCTTGAATAATTAGGAGGAGGAAAGGGTGAGACTGATCATCGTTGAAACAGTCTCAGAGTACAGAAACACTTTTGTTTTTCATATGTCACGATGACATTTCAAATGTAAAAAAAGAAATTCAAAACAGAAAGATAGTAATAACAACACTAATGCAAATCCTAGTTCAACATTGAAGTCCAGTGAAAAGGACCTGGACGATCACCTGCTGAAAAGCAGATGCTCTGACTGTGGTTCTTAGGGCTGACTTCTCACCTGGATCACCTGGATCCCTTTTAACCCACACCCATGCCATGGCCCCACCACCCAGGAGTGTATGGAGTTGCGTTAGGATTGGGGTCCAGGCAGCTGTAGTTTAACTATATCCCCAGGTGAATCTGACAGCAGCTGACAACCTCGATCTAATGGTTCTCAACTCTGGTCCCAGAATGAGCATCATCAGCATCACCAGGGAATTTATTAAAAATACAGATTCTTGATTTCCCCCGGAAACCTGCTGAATCAGAAGCTCTGGAGGTGGGGACTATCAATGTGTGCTTTCACAAGGGGAGTCTGATGCAGGCTACTGCAAGTTCTTTCCTGAGAAGGATGAGGATCCTTGTCAATATTCTTACTCAGAGATTCTTCTGAGGGTCCACTGAAAGATCTCTTGGTGACACTTTTCTGGCCTACAACCTGGGCTGGAGTGTTCATTCTAGAGTTTGTCTCTGTTATCTCCAGTCTGAGATCTCAGCAATGGAATGAAACTTAAAGGCATTTAATTAAAGATGTAGTTGTCCCTATGCCATCCCCAAAATGTGATCACATATAATATGCTTGAATACCTCTAGTATAGAGAACTCACCACCATATGGCCCAATCCTTTCCATCTTTAGATGCTTACTAGGTACAAGATGCCTACTTAGTACAGTGTCTACTGTACTAAGTATTTTACGAAGATGACTCATGTGTTCTTGACAATGACCGCTGAGATAGACGTTATAATCTATATTTGACCCCTGAACAAAATGTGACTTAAAAAGGTTTCACAATTTGCCAAGGTTATGTGGTTTCTTATGAAATTTACACCAATTTCTTTGTCTTGAGGCAATACAGAAAATTCATTTTTGGAAATGATAACCCGTAAGCTGTTGTTTAGAAAACCAAACTGCCTCTTTATAGTTCTTGTCTCCAAAAGAAACACATCTTGTTCCTTATAGTCAATATGTAGCCCTTTCATCATTCCTGCTGGGTCCACGGATCAGCACACCAACGAGCAAGACTGTTAATGTAGTGTTTGTTCATGCATTTCGCATATCCATTAGAGCAGGGCTTTTTCATATCTTGGCCCTTGTAAAAAAACGATAATACTGGTAAGGCGCACCCAGTAAATTAGAAAGGATTTAGGGAAATCTATGTAAGCCTTGCTGAAAAAAAAATATATATGTGTACATACATATATATGTATATGTATACATATATATTTATTATATATAGTAAATATATATATTTATAAGTATATTACCAAAATGTTAAAAGTTTTAGAGAAGAGATTCAATATTAAATTTATGTCGAACTTCAAAACAAAACCTAACTTTTTTTTTTTTTTTTTAATGAAAACTTGGGCTTGCTTCTATGAACAGATATTTCACATCAACTTATGTGGATAAAATAGCCACAAACAATTCCTGGTCAAGATTTTTTGATGATGATCGCTTCAAATTCTTGGTAAAGAACATAAATGAAAAAAAAATAACTTCAAGTAGATGATAAAAAAGTTTGAAAGCATCTTAAACAATAATTCAGAAATGTACCCAGGGTGCCAAAAAATGTATACACATTTTAAGAGATATTATTGATGTATTACTTTTTGAAGTTGAATTGAATTATGGTAGCAACATGTAGTATGACGTTTGCTCAAAAGATGGCATTAATCAAATGAATGCTAGCATCATTTATTGTGTTACAATTCTAAACCAATTTTTCCTTTTTAAAAATGTGTATACATTTTTTGGCACTCTCTGTAGATGAATTTATATTTAAAGATTCCAATAGCTTCTCCTTTATTAAAAAAAAAGTAATATTAGAATGTCTTATGATAAAGTGAATAGATGTTGATTCCAGTTCAAGCATTTTTCCTCTCAAATATTTTAAATAATGATGATGGTTCAATCTAGTCACATATGTGAGCTGTCAGAGAAGTACCCATGCAGTAAGATAGGATGTGATCAAAGGGTAATATCAGTCACAAATGGACAGAAGTATCAAATACATATGCAAATGCAAATATATGAGGTCAACAGCTGGATGTGGACCTGCCATGAGGTCCATTCAGCCATCTTGCCCTGCCATCCCTGACTGCCTGCCTTTCTGGGGATGTCATGGGGCTCTTGGTCACCATGAGCAATGGCACACACTACACTGAGCCTCATATCCAGGTAGGAAAGCACCTCCATGGCAGAATGGCAAGAGTTGGATCTCATTTTTTGTACCTTTCACTTGCAGGAACCCTGACACATGTTACCAGTTCAAGAAGCCTTCAAGGTAGCCCTATACACCCAGATCACACTGCTGGTGACTAGACATGATTGACATGGTTAACCCAAGCTTTGACTAGTTCCAGCGAGGTCCAATGGGATCAATATCTCACAACACTGCCTTACTGGAGACCAAGATAGTAACACCTTGTCCAAGTGTCCAAATTCTTGGTAAAGAACATGACATCCTTGACATCCTTGGACATCAAGGGCACTTTTCTGGAAAAAAAAATGTGGCTCAGGACAAATCCACTAGGGGTAAAACATCCAAAAGCACCTTCTCCATGCAGATGATGATGCTGAGTGCTTATGTTTATGCTACAGTCACTCATTCCAACTAATATTCAGTCCCAAAGGAACAACTGCTAGCATCCCACCCCACAGTTGGCATCTGAACAAAGTCTGGCCTAAAGCCCCCCTGCACCAAAATGACCTGGGGCTCTTGTGAAAAGTGCAGAACAATGGATCCACCCAAATGCAAAGAAGTCAGGCCACTTGGGACACAGATGACCAAATAATAGCTAACAAATATGTAATTGCAACTGTGAGAAAAAATCCTGTGAACAAGAAGTGTAAGGAACTATGAAACATCTACAGGGATCAAGAGTAGCTTTCTTAAGAAAGGCTTGTTTGAAGGACGTGGGCACTTATGGCAGGAAAGTGGTGGGAGAGCTACTAGGCAAAGAGAACATGTGCAAACAGCCTGTTGTAGAAGCATGGCAAATATGACTGAAGGGTGACTGAGGTGGAGACAGCCAGGGGAAGTGAATCAAAATAAGCCTGGTAGATAACTGCAAAGTCACGCAGCTTATAAAACAAATTGGAAATGTTTGCCTTTATTCGAAAAGTAGTGGGAGCCATTGACGAGTTTTAAGCAAAGGATTTGAGAAAAATAACATGATCTGATTTACATTTTTAAAAGAAATCAGTCTAGCAGGTGTGTGGAGCAATAGCTATATATAAATATCCAGAATTCAGGTGTCCAATATGGGTTATTTAAATATGTTAAATATGGGTTATTTAATTCGTCGAGATGATGAGATTGGTTTTGACAACAGAGGTGATGTGGAGCTAGAGAGAAGTGAAAGGAAATAAACAATATTTCAGGGGTAAAAGTAACAATATTTGGTGATGAACTGACTTTGAACTCTACCTCTCCCCTCATAAGAAACCCCACTGAAATCCAACTGACTTGGACTATAATACTGACCTACTTATTCAAATTGATTTCTGTAGCCCCAGACATAGAAAAATAAAGTATGCTGGTTCCTCATTTACAGAGCTATGATTACCCAAATCCTGTTGATTTTACTCTTGATTATGTACCTGTACTATGGAGTAAGGGGCAATTTCTCCAATGGACAAGGTCATTTTTTTTCAGATCTTTACAAGTATATGCATGGCCTTATGCAGAAAGTCAAAAGAAGTTCACACGTATGTGTGAAGAGTTCAGGCCAGCTACAAAGCTTTGAGAGAGCAGTCAATAAAAGTGCCCCCACTTCTGATACCAACTGCAAGTTTGGAGGGTTTATAAAACCACCCTCAGATTTGATAATTCACTAGAAAGACTCACTGAAAATTGTTATACTCACATCTATGGTTTATTACAGGAAAGGTTCATTAAAATCTATGGGTTATTAAAATCAGCCAAGGGAAGAAATGAAGCAGAGTCCAGGAGAAGGACCAAATACGGAGTCAGGATGCATTACTTTCCCAGCATTCAGGTGTGACAGTGTACATTGTTATTGCCTACCGAAGAAGCCCCTCCGAGCCTCAATGTTCAGAGATTTTATTAGGGTTCCATTACATCTACATGATTGATTGATTGATTGATTGATTGATTGGCAGATTATCCATGTGATTGAGCTCAGTTTCCAGATCAACTGATACCCATGACCGAAAGCCCCCACCCTAAGTCACACTGTTACTTCCTGGTTAGCTCCAGGCACCCAGGCAAACAAAGATTACATCCCAGGAGCCAAGAGCAAAAGGCCAGATATCTTTTTGGCCAAGATTAAATTCTGTACTATATAATATGCCAATGACATCAGAAACTGATGATTTATATGACCAGTAGTAGAAATGGAGTTAAAGTCAATGTTGCACTGAAATGGGAGTATAGACTTGTAGAAATATGCTATTTTTCTTATAAGAAGCAGATCAAATGAACCAAGGTTAGATTTCACCTTGCCCAGAACTAGTTTTTGTTCTTAGATGAGAAAGCTTCTCCTCAGAATTTCCCTATCTATTCTCTCTTGTTGGCCTCAAAAATCCTAATTCCTGAGGTAAATTTAGGGAAAACATGTTTTGTTTTGTTTTGTTTTTTCTTCTTCTTTTTTCTGAGGTTGCCTAAAAAGGAAGCTGGTCTTTATTTCAGCATTTTAATCTTTCTCCAAATTCTTAGTGTCTTGGTTTAGTTATTTGTTGCCTACTGAGTCAGTTAACAGGACAAATTCTAAAGTCTTCCTTCCTCTATTGAGGAGAAACCATAAGAAAACTGAGAGGCTGGACCATTCCCTGTTTAGCATGATAACTGCGTATGTAATACTTAGCCATTCAAAAAAAAGTGAACAGTTTCCATGGAGACTGACTCTTGACATAATGCATAAATGATAGTGTGATAATGAAGAGCACCATGTGATGTGGGCACAGTCACTGATATGCCATCTTTTTTTCTTTTTTTATGGAAGCCATCTAGTCTAAAAGAAAGATGAAAATATTATTTACAAGCCACTCAGCAGATGGTGGAATCATTATGGTTACCAGAAATTTCCAAAATCACTTAGGCCAGATGCCTCTCAAGCATTCCTAGGAACTAACTTGACACTCACTGTCTCTGCCGCAGAAATTCTGACTTCCATTGATCTTTCCTGTTCCTTAGGGGCTCTCTACCCACGACAGAACCATCGGAAATGGCATCTGACTGTGGGCTCCTTGCTGTACGCCCCTGGTTTCACGCTCCTGCCAATTCACTGTCCTTTGCAGAGCACAGTGTCTGTAGCTGCACAATAAGAACATATCACTATAAAGGTCTCGATTTTGCTTATTTTCCATGCTTTATAAAGCAATCTTTTTATTGACTTCCAAATTCAGAAGATGGGAGTTTGGGATGTTTATAATAGAAAATTAGGAATCTCATGGAGCGCTCATCTTGGTTAATTTCACTTGATTATAAGATTTTACAGGACATAGCAAGTTTCTTCTCTGTCATTTTTTTTTTTTTTTTTGCCTCACCAAAACCCTGACTTTTTTTTTTTTTTTTTAATCTTTAATCCCAACTGCACATATCTAGTTTTTATTTCGGTATTGTTTTGTTTGTTTAATTTTAAATACATGTTTTCATGTATATGGTTTTTGAGAATAAGGCCTACTTTTTTCAAAAAGGTGAATTAATTACAGGATGATATACAGAAAGCAGTGAAGAAATAATAATCCTGATAGTAAGGAATTGTAGCACTTTTAAATTTTTAAATGGTAGAATGGCTGATTTTGTGGAAAGCACAGAGTGCTAGAGGGACAGAAAGGAGAAAGGACCTAATTTTCCCCAGGAAATCAGGGAAAGCTTTCTAGGAGGGATGACATGGGACTGGAGTCTCAAAGCCTGACGAGGAGGTGACAGGGTGGAAATGCAGTCTGTTGGGTAAGACGGAGGGAAAATAGCTAAGAATCACACCTTTTGGTTCCTAAATACAGGAGCAGGAAATTGAGAGCGTTCAGACAGCTGGACCAAACTTTTATTCATAGGAGCAAAAAAATTTGCCTGGAAGATGACCAGGCGTGACTGGGAGGAGGTAAGGGAAGTAGTGGAGGCTGGAAACTGTTCATCTGTGATTGTTTGACGCCTGACGCCTTGTGGTGCGATAATATCCCCCAGTTCACTCAGCAGCCTGGCATGAACCCAAGAAAGTTCCTGGGGTGAGGTGTGGCTTAGCTTGCAATTAGGTATAAATTAAGTAGGACTTTCGGTCTCAGAAGAAAAAAAAATCATACAATTTATATATAAATATTAAAATATAAATATTATACATATAAATTATACCTAACTTTAAAATGTGTGTGTATCAGTTTATAGACCATGTTCTAAAAATGGCATAGGGGCATCTGGAAGTGACCCAGGGAGTAAGACAGTTGGGGCTGAAGGGGCTCCTCCCTCTGCATCAACCTAACTGAGCAACTTCTCCACCATCTATTGTTTCTCTTCGGTTGCCGAGCAGGATTCATGTGATTTAGGGTTCCAAACATGTGTGGAAACTTCTGTTTTCAACAAGCAGTTCGGTATTTCTCAAACTCCCTACATTGGTTTAGAAAAACTTAGGTTCTCCCCATGATCTCTTCATCTCTGTTCTCCATAAGAGGGGACGGGCATCCACAGAGGACAGCAAATGTGTCACTGCAGACAGACTATCAAACTACGCTGGGTCCTACTTTCACTCCCCATATTCTAGTCTTGGGAGTGAAAGGCTACTAGCCTTGGGACACATATTACTTGCCCCCTCCCCTTGACCCAAGTTTCTTTTTTTCCATGTGACCTTTGGGTGTTCTAAAATTCAGACAGGCCCTTGGATGGCACCTCTAGAATCTAAATGCCACCGACCCACCCTACTGCAGTGTAAGAATTGTACAATTACACCAATTCTAACTTGAGTTCACATTTCTAAAAGAGGTTCAGCATATCTCCTTATAAAGTACATTAAATATCCATAATCAGCCTCATTATCTGGGCAAAAGAATGCATGATGCCAAAGATATGAAGCTGTTTTCATTAACAAAATAAGACAACTCTCAAACTTGAAAACCCCACAGGACCCATTTTTGCTGCAGCAAAAGGTTTCATACAATGTATCATCCTGTCACTCACAAGCACAGTAATTGCTGGAGATTACCAGTCATTTTCATTATAGGTAATTTCAGGGTACCTTGTTTTGCCCTGTCACTCATATTCCTGGGACCTTGCCAGACAGTGCCACAAGGAGTAAATCAGGAAGCCGACCAGAGCCTCAGAACCAGAATATAAATCTGAGGCCTAACTGAATATTCCAGGCCAGACAGCATCTACCTAAATAATGACAGGGTGAAGGAAAGGTAGGGTGTTGGTCCTGCCTAGATAAGTGACACATATCAAGAGGTGCTCGGCTCTTTCCTTTACTGGGCTCAAGCTTTTGTTCTACTAAGTAGAATACATTGGTGCGGATTCATCAGCTTGGGGAACAAAACCCTTGAAAGATCTTGCCCTAGATTCATCTCCCCCAACCCCTAAAGTCATAATCTATACTCCATTCATGTTGAACAATATTTAGCCCCTCAAATGTACCACTCTCTCTGCTGAGAACTTCCTTCCCTTCTTTCCTTGTCTAACCTCAACCTTACATTGGCTTCAGTACTCTGCTTATTGTCACCTTTCTGAGCATCTCTCTTTTCCAAGACCCTTCTGTGCTCTCAGATAGCCCTGTATTTGCCTCTCTCGCACATTTTTGTGGTGGCCCAATTTCATTTACTCATAAAACACATCTTTGATGAGTGGTTACTAAGTGTCAAGCACAATGGGATCCATGATAAATCCTTACCCCTGAAGAGCTTATGTTTTATTGGAAAAGAAAAGCAAGTAAAAAATGCATTTGCAGAAAAGCATTTAGGGCATAGAGTATGGCCAGGGAGTGCTATTTTAGATAAAACGTCTCTGAGGAGATAACATATGGGATGAGACGGAATGACGAGAAGGCACAAGCCATGCAAATATCTCTGGGAAAGTATTCAAAGCAGCAAGCATATAACAAGTGCAAATGTCCTGAGGTAAGTGCAAATTTAGCATGCACCGGAATGGCAAGAAGGCTAGTGTACTGAGTGAGCAGGAGAGTTTAAGGGAATGAGGTCAGAACTGCAGGTGGGAGCAGATCATGTGGCAGTATCGTCTAAGAGTATCACCAAGAGTGTAATGTGACCTCAACCACCTCTGACTCTCCATTCAGAATAAGATTTCTCAAAGACAAAGAAGGGTTTCAGGAAACATTGTGCTGACTCAGCGAAGAGACCATTGACACTGGGCCACAGCTCTTTTCCTGGATTTTCTTCATGCCTCACCTGGGTGTTACTTATCGGGGTCATCATCGCCCTAATGACTATGAAATCTCATCACTTTTCAAAGATTAGCGCCATCTAAATGACTATGTCTGGGAAAAGCATAAACTGACCAGCCATTCTAACATGTTTCACATGTTAAAACAGCAAGAATAAAAGCAGTCCCCCTCCTTCCTGCTCTTTCTGCACCTACTTGAGCTACATAGCTGCTATAGAACGGAACAGGTGCATGAGAATATTTCACACCTTTGACAGTTAGTGACATTCTTAAAATGAGCACTTCTGTCATGCTGACATATGACCAAGTTCCAGGAGACTGCGCTGTACCTGCACTTCCTGTGCCTCAGACATACGAGTCCTCCAGGAGAAGCCCCCCTCGCTCCCCAAGTGACACAAGCCTTCCCACCCACCACCCTAGAGGACAGGAGATGGGAGCATCAGATGGATGGATTCTGGGCTCCACCTTTTACTACCTGGGTGGCTTTGGGCAAGTTAACCTCTCCAGGGCTCAATTTTCACATCTATTAGAGGAAAATAATGAAAGACATCTTTCTCATAGTGCATAGTGTGTATATATATATATATATATATATATATATATATATATATATGGATTGTATGAAATAGTACTTATGGAGTGTTTAGACTTGATGCCGCTCATTGGATACATTGTGCTGAAGACCCGAATTTGTGACCCCCTGGGATTAACTCAGCATAAGGGCTTATTTTGTGAGGACAGCATGGTCTCCCTCTACCCTACTTCCTATGCGTCTCCTTCCCCGTCTCACCCTTCTTTTTTGTCCCTGCCTCCCAAATACCCTATTTCCAATAAGGTCACATTCACAAGAATCAGGAGTTAGGACTTCAATCTATCATTTCTGAGGAGGGAATAATTCAACCCATATCATGTCCCCTGTGGAACCCCATGTGATTACAAACAGTTAAGAGTCTGGAAGTAGATACAAGTGTGAATTCCAGCTCTTTTTTTCCTTCTTCTCTTTTTCTTTTTTAAGTGTGTTTTTCCAGGACCCATCAACTCCAAGTCAAGTAGTTGTTTCAATCTAGTTGTGGAGGGCGCAGCTCACAGTGGCCCATGTGGGGATCAAACCGGCAACTTTGTTGTTAAGAGCACTGCGCTCTAACCACCTGAGGTAACTGCCTGCCCCCTTAGCTCTACTGCTGATTACTTGTGTGGCCTTGAACATGGTACCTGATCTGAACTACAGTTTTCGCACATGTAAAATAGGGAAAATAATACTTGGCTTATAGACTAGTCTAGGCATTACTGCCAAGTAAAGTTCTCAGAATGACTCATGTTAAGGGCATAACAATTATTAAAACAGTTAAAGAAAGAAAGCTATCAAACTAGAGTTGGTCCTTGGGTGGCGTGGGTAGCACAGGCCATGAATGCTTTCCTTGGCAGTGGTTTGAGTTTGCCTGGAGCCACCCCCACGCACTGCCTGGTTCCTGGGGAGCAGAGGTGCATACTTGATAAAGAACCTGATCTGGACAAAAAGAAGGACGTTTCTAAAAACCATCCCCAACATCTCTTTTGTTTTGGAATTTAACAGAGGGAGCCTCTGCTGTCATTCCTGTGATGCAGAATTGGAAGACAAGTGTTTCTGAATCCCATTTCAATGAGCATGGATTGCCAAGGTTATCTAGTGAATGAAGCTGGAATGCAAAACAAAACACTCTACCGATCTGTACCATCCAGAAAACTTGGTTATTCTGAATTCCTTAGTAAACCAATTAGACTTTGGGAGAAAATGTTTGCACAAGTGCTCTTTAAACATATGTAACAAATAAGGAAAATCGAGGCGACGGTTCAGTATCTCAAACCAAAAACAACATCCAACCAGGGTCTATTTCAATCATCTCAACTCTTTATGACTTGAAGAGTCTCATGAAAAGTGCCAGTTCTCCTTTTAATTGTGTGTGCCATCAAGGCCAAGAATGATAAATAGAACTTGACAGTCATGTCAATTTCTCAAAATGTCCCTGGCGCCTTTCTGTATTCAACATGTGGTCTGCGGACCAGTAGCAGTAACAGCAGCAGCACCTGGGACTTGTTAGAAATGCTTACATTCAGGCTCCATCCCACATTAACTGAATCAGAATCTAGGGTCTAACAAGACCTCCAGGTGATTCACATGCACACTAGAGTTTGAAAGGTTCTCTTTGGCACCCATCTGCTCTCCCAGTCTGCCTCATGCAGACTCAGTCAAGCGCCGCCAACACGTAACTCCCTTGGTGTAGAATCTCCTCTACTGAAGAACTGGTTGGATGCTGAAAGCCTAGAACGAAGTCCATTTACTCCTAAGTCCAAAGAGACACCACCATAAAAAACACAGCTAACATCATCATCCATTGGGGGGCGCTGGTGTTGAGCCTCTGACCTGGAGCATGGCTTTGTTCCCACCTATGAAAATTTGCAGGTGGAAATGCTAAATCAATCTTGTTCCCAGGCCAATGGCAAAGAAACAGCCACCCAGCTGGAGGTTTCTCTTTCCCAGCCAAAGCAGTGGCTGAACCTAGGCTTCTACTTGCCAAAAACATGGCATTCAACGCTCTCCCAGGACCACAAACAGGCCTTTTGATTTCAGAGAGAAAGGGAACATCTCTCTTACCTTCTGCTTCTGTGGGTTTTCTAGGGTTTCTCACTGAACAGCACAACGGGGAAGTTTGCAACCCTAGCTACAGTTTGAGCTGGTTATTCATGGGTCAAAGCTCTTCACATCCAATCTATTGAGACTGGACACGTTTTCTAATGATCAAGCTACTTTTATTCTCACTGTGAGAACTTTAAACAAACATTCCTACAAACACAATCACCTAAAAAATCAAGGTAGTCAGATTTCTAACATGGCTAGTCCCTTGCTCCACTCCATGAAGAAAGTAAATTGTTTTAATCAAAACTGGTTTAAAGTGAATGGATGTCAAATAGCTTCCCCCCCCCCACTGTGGTAATCTGATTTTCTTAAGAACTATATCAGTAGAACACATATATTCAGTATTTAAACCCAATAGCAAAATGAGGCATCGCTTTATCACTGAGCATAACTCACACTATCCACCCATTACTGTCTAAGCAATGAATCTGCTTTTTGTTTGTTTGTTTGTTTGTTTTTTGTTTTGTTTTGTTTTTGTTTTTGTTTTTTAATCAATCCTGCAGTTTCTATTTGGTATTTTTGTTACAATGTTTTTTGTTTTTGTTTTTGTTTTTTTTTTGGGGGGGAGTTAGCAAATTTAAAACGCGTTTATAAGCAGATTGTTTCCTCAAAAATTTTCCTTGTAAGCTAAGTAAAAAGCAACAACAGTGCATTTTGGTAGGGGGTGGTTATACAACAAACCTCTACCTAAGGGAATTAGCAAATTATCGTATACCCTTCCTCTAAAATCTTTTAAGGAATGTCTGAGCAATCCTGGATATAAATAAATTGCTTCAGCTGTAAGTGTTACTTATGACCCAAGTCCTCTGTGTGGCATTAAATACTTAAGTGTAAGAGTCTCATGCAGAGCCATTATGTAATTTACTAAAGTAGTTAGCAGCTATATCTGCTGAGTGATTCTAGCACATTAAACCCAGTCAATACCCATTTCCAAGAAGGCATCTGAAGCTTCTCAGAGCCTCATACACCATAGACTGAATGTCAATATTACTTATACTCCAACATGATGTTCTTTGCCATTCAGTTTAAGGGACTGTAGTAAGAAAATACTATTTTATCTGTAGGGATATTGACACAGTTGACCATTATTTAATAAAAATGATTAAAGATCGTTGGCAGAGCATAAAATCTTTTAGAAGAGAGAGTATTTGCTTTATCTCTGAATTAAAATAGGGTGGTAGCTAGTGAGAAAGATGGAGTCAGCATAATGATCATCTGGACCTCCTGCATGGTCCCTACAAAACATATATTTGTATAGCTTACCAAAACAGCAGCGAAATGTGACTATCCACTCTTAGCTGGGTCTTTATTACCAATCCATAGATTAAAACTGAGGTGAAGGCACATAAAGGTTGCTTTTGTCAAAGCTACATGAGGGCGAAGTACAAGGGGCTTCTTGTAAGATCTATGGTAGAACTGGCTCCGCTATCCACCTTGGACAGCAGCCCCTGGTCAGTTTTTCCAGACCACATGGAGGAAGAGTAAGAGAAACCAAAGGAGGACGATGGTTCTGAGCTCCCATCTCTGAGCTTTTGGAAGGAGGAAACTCACAACTGCCACACTCCCAGAGCTGGATGATATTTCTAACAACATCTCAGGTCTGTGGGTCTATGCAATCCCCCCAAATGGTACTGATCTCCCTTGAGAGGTGGGTTACATTGAAATGGGGTGGAGAGGAGCCTAGGAATACTCACAGAGGTGAAGCCCAACAAGTAACTACTCAGTAAATGTTTCCCGTTGAATACAAATAAAATCAAAGTAGCTCTAACAAAACATGACCCTCAGAGCACCTTCTTCTGGGGGGGGGGCAGGGCTTAAAAGGTGCTCTGCAGATGCCCAAGGCAGAACACCCAACACTACATGGTGGCTTACTTGTAATGTGAAACAACACACATGCCAAAGGTTGGGAATGCAAGAGAAGAGAGCAGTCCAGAACGAAAAGATACAGTCCCTTAATAAGCAAACCGAAACTCTGGAGTCAATTATGGCTCCAAAATAAGTTTGCAAAGAAAATCATCACAGAATTCCTATTAAATGGGTAGCGCTTCTCTTGTAATTAAGGTGATTTATTTATTTACCATGTCTCTAAATGTGTATCTGACAAAGAGAGAGCAATGAACGAGACAGAGGCAACTATTGAATGCTTATCAGGGACCAACATAATAATAATAGCAAATGCATATTAAATGTTTACTATGCACCAGTGTTTACTAAGTACTTATATAATCTTCTGAACCACTTGATGAGTAAGTTCTATTATTATCATTGTTCTTGAACAGTTAAGTAAACTGAAGCACAGAATAGTTAACCACCCTGTCCAAGGTCACACAGGAAGTGACAAAACAAGAATTCAGAGTCCCACAGTCTGGCTCCAGTTTTATTTATTAAGACTTCACTCACACACATTCTGCATATACAGAGAGAAGATATAACTTAAAGGTTGCAAATTCAGCCTTTTTTTCTTATT
Organism: Rhinolophus hipposideros; assembly: GCF_964194185.1. Lineage (NCBI taxonomy): Eukaryota > Metazoa > Chordata > Mammalia > Chiroptera > Rhinolophidae > Rhinolophus > Rhinolophus hipposideros. The sequence goes on from NC_138060.1 coordinate 22,791,761, forward strand.
TTTTAAAAAATCGTGTGTCTGTCTCCTATTCCTCTTCACCTCGCACTACACTGTGTTTGTGTGTGCCTCTGGGTGTATGCATACTTTCCTCCTTTGCTCACTTTCACCTCCTCCTCCAAGGAGATTGCAGGAACTCAGAAGCCCTCCCATAAGTCCCCTCCACAGTGTCATGCTTGCCCCTCTGATTCCTGACTAGTACCCTCCCTCTTGCCCCACCAGGCAAGAAGGCACAGCTTCCAAGGAACCCATCCCTTCCTTCCCTTCCATTGTGTATTCTGGTTGCAGGAGTATCTGAGAAAACCTAAGGTTTAGTTCAGAGGTCTGGCACCTTCACCAATAAATAGAGAGCGGTCTAACATTCTGTGGAAGATGATTTACTAGTTCAGAGACACACGGGATGGACATATCCATGTCCATTTGTATCGCACTACTGACACACAAGCTGTCTCCTTCTGATCCAATGTAAAATGCCTGGTCAATTCCCCACACTCATTCCATAACTACCCAAAGTCTGGGATACATTTATTGCCCTCATTTCCCTTCATTCTGCCTACAGGGAAAAGAGTACTTTCAGACTATGGTGTCTATAAATTGACCATTATCCAATACCATTTCCAGCAAAAGTGATACCAATGTTTAGTACTTTACATGTCAATATCTCAAAGCCTGGGGCATATATTACGGAGTAGAAAGCATCTGCAGGCTTTTACAAAAAACGAAATATGGGCAGAGCCGTAATTGCCTGAGTTTGTTCACATAGTGCCACAGAGGACATGGAAATGGAATGAAATAAATGGTCCCAGTCCAACTTGAATACATAATGTAGTTCATTTGGACATCCCAGTGCCACGGGTTGAATGATGTTGCTGATTGATTATATTTTTATGGTTGGCTCTGTTACAGAAAATGATATTTGGGCTGTATTTACAGGACATCAAAAAAGCCAGTTGAAAAATAAGTGGATTCATTCAAACTCATTCCAGCAATACTCTGATTAAGTCGTGAGCAAGGGAAATCAAGTGCCTGAGGTTTATTGAATTTTCTGGTTGACTTGGGGTTACCTGGTATCCACTCTTTGTTTCATTCCTTACAGATGAAATTCTTATTTTCCAAAAATATATCACTCCAGTCTGTTTACTTGGTGAAGCGTGCTGAGCATTATTTCTTTCTTTTTTTTTTTTTTTTTTTTTTTTTTTTTGCTCAGGTGGAAGTTGTGATTCCTGGGATTCCTGGGATTGTATTAATTTCCTGAAAATTAATTGTTCTTTTCCATCCCTGTTATCAAAATGGTGACTGGGGACCCGTTTCTTCTTCCCCATCTAAAACTGGGTGAATTATAAATAGGACAAGTTGGGTTTTCATTTTGAAATCATAATAAAAAAGGACAGAAAATACTTCCAAAACTTGGATCTGAAAAAAAAAATAATTAAAATCAGACTAACTTCTTTGCCAGTAGTCAGCAAAGCACAATCCTCTTGCTGACTGCAGTTTTGGAAAGGTGAAGTCAGGTTGTTTGGAAAAGTCTACAGGCGGTTACAGAATGCCTGGTGCCTTTTTTTCTACCTCAGAGATCAAAACAAGTGCAGCCATTCAGCCAAAGCATTTTCATGTATTAATGTTTCCATCCATCACCTATCTTAATTGGACTTTAGAGAAGCAATGGATGTATTGTTTAAATGTCAAAACTACAGCAAGCTAAATGGAAACCTAGATTCAAATACAAGGGCCTAAGATCAATGAAATCCCTGTCCCATTGAAAGCTGATATACTCTTCTTTCTAGACATCTGTTGATAACCAAATTGTACCCAGGATGCTTGCAATGGATGGAACTCTGCTCTCCCAATTTCAAAAGCCATTACTACATTTTATTATTTCTCACTCATGTGGCATCAGAGAAACACCACAGCATGACAGCAGAAAGGACCTTATGTGTCGTCAAGCTTTGCTCACTCATTTTCTCCACTATCCTGCTTTATAAGATTTTCATTTTTTTAAGATGAAGTGGATGAGCAAGAGCCATTAAAAGAAGAGGTTCACAACAGTTCAGACATGGGGTCTCACAGCCTGGCTCTATCCGCTGTGTGGTCTTGGGAGTTATACTTAACCTCTCTGTGTCTCTCTTTTCCCATCTGGAAACATAAGGAGAATGAAAGCATCTTCTCAGGAGGTGGATGAGGTGATTTGTCTGTACTGCTTGATGCCATATCTGAGTATAAGAAACACTGCATAAATGTTAAACATTACTATTATTAAGCAAAGTTGCTTCAATCAGCTTTTACAAGTACTTCCCTCACTTTCTAATTTCTAAGGGCCCATGACACTTGCCAACTTCATCTCATACTTCCTTGTCTGTACATTTTTCTCACAATAAACAAAAGAAGCTCAATAACTGACCGATTATCATAAGACAGAGGAAGTAACAAAAGGCCTCAGATCCAGACACTAAAATGAGGAGAATTATCCCAAGGCTTCAGGAGAGTGCAGACCTCAGAACATGGCGTTAATGGAAACAGGCAAAAAAGAGAGAAAACGACTCATTTAGTCACCAGGGAACTGGAAACTGAGACTTCTCATCAAAGGCATACCAAGAGTGAGGTTGGAAATGAAAATGGATATGAAAACAGCCAGAAGAAACAAGCAGAAGACCAGGCCTACTCGGGGTGGAGGGGGTGGGGTAGAGGGAAAGTGGGGGAGGGGATACTTGAACCGGGACCATCAGCCAAGCCAACAGTCTTGATTCCCTAGTTGGGAGGTGGTTGACAGTTTGCATCGACATCTGTTCCGGGAAAAAACTCCCTGGGCAGCAGGTCACATAGGATGGACTCATCACATGGGACTGCTATTAGAGCAGCAGAATCTTTGGTGATGATTCCACTACAGTGCAATCTTGGCATGTTGTCAAATACTTTAGGTTTTCTACCAGGTTAGAACTTCTTGGATGGCTGGGATAATGCCTTATATGTCTGTGCACCCATCACAGCCCTAGAACCTGGAATGGAAGATGCCTCATGTTAGGGATTCGGCAAATATTTATTGACTCACTATTGTTTTACCCTTTGCTCCCTGAAAGACAGGTAGTTGTGATGACAGGAATGGTGTGAATAGTATGACAGTTTGAGGTGACACATCCAGGGAACAGTGACTGTCTCAGGGAACAGTAACTGTTTAGAAACACTTGTCAGGAAAAAAAAAAAAAGAGTGCTACTTTCCTTTGCAACACAATAACCCAGATTTTCAGGACACCTTTAATTTAAGAATTTTCTGTGTTGCTGTCACCAAAAACAATGGAAATTTCCCAGGAATTTAAATATTTCTTCAGCCAAACCTTGTCATCTAGAGACCCACTCTTACTTTCTGAAAGATATAGAAATCTACCTTCTAACTGTGCTATGATTTCTCTGTAAAAATACAGTCTCCTTATACATCGCCTTGGAAATCTCCTCCCCAGGGGCCTAAAGGATGGCATTAAAGATTTTGAGTTCAAAGTGAAAACTTTCTGGTACATAACTGCAAAACTGACAATTTCAAGTCTCACATGAATTTCATGTTTAAATGACATCCTATGAGAGGAATTCATCCTATCAACTGGGCCACCGGCAGTGTTTAGATATGACCATCCTTCTGTATCCCACCGTCTTGTATAGAAGACTAACCTTCAGTGATGGCCATTACCATGGTCAAGCAGAGGAGATGGTGACGGTGGTAGGGCTGGTGGTGATGACTGATGGTGACAGTATCTCCCTCAGGGTCCAGCACTGTGTTTTTACAGACACAGCATCACATTTGAGCCCCCAACATCATCAGCAGCACCACCCTGATTTTGTAAACAAGATGTGCTGCTTCCTGCAACAAGCTGACCGTTCATGGGAAGTGGGTATAGAATTCCAGGGAAGAAACCAAGGGGTGAGAGATGCTAAAGATAAAAAGAAGTGAGCAACAGAGATTTTGTCTTGATTTCTTAGGACTCACTGGCCAGCCCTGCCCGACACTAGAAAAATGTTTGTTGAGTGAGAAATATCCGTGGCCCCTGAAGTCAGTCCCATCTCTCTTCACCCTCTGTTGTTTTATCAAAAACCACAGTATAAAAAGGTGGAACATGTGATATAATATTAGATGTGTTCCATACTCTCTCTAAGCCGCATATGTTTTTTTTTGTTTGTTTGTTTGTTTGTTTTTGTGTGTGAAGTAGGGATAATATTGGTGCCTGCCTCATAGGGAAGGCCTTAAAAGGTTTTAAAAGGTTTGTGACTATAAAGTGTTTAGCAGAGTTTTTAGCATATTTTAAGTGTTCAACAAATGTTACTACATTCAGAGCACAAGAATTTGTACTCTTAGATGCCTCATCCAGCATGCATATATTTCTTAACTTCTAGGAAACAAGTATTACCAAATTGTTTAGTGCCCCAATTTCTCAGCAATGTTGACAACTTCTGTAAGGATTCACTTCACACTGCTTTTTGTCAAATTGCATAAGTCAGACGATCTTTTGGGATATAGCAGGTTGTTTGGGCTGTTGGGTACATAAAAGCTTCCTGGAAAACATGGAATTTTGAGTGATCACTGCTAAGTCTGACTGATAACCACCCTGGGTAAGATGGACCCAATGTGCATATACATTTATACATCATAGACATGCACAGATAGCTTTGGATGTGATCTTTTTGAGAAAGTCAGCTTGGAAGCTGCCCCCATCTTTTCATTGCTTTATCAGTGCAGACACAGCTCAATTCTTAACTGCAAAACTGAGCAGTGAATAGAAGATAACTCATTTCAGCTAAAATAACTGACATCCATAGGATACTCATCAGTAGATGTCTAACTTATTCAATGGAAATGGATAAAGAAATATATAAATAAATGCATATTTACAAACTCCCGCAATTGATTTTGCAAATAACATAACAGTGCTACAATGAGGGCTCCTGGAATCAATGATTGCCCGCTCCAATACAGCACAGAGATGGCATGGATTGTCTGTAGTAGCAGCAGCCATTGATTATGTGTACAAGTCTGTCTATACAGTAAGAAACTGTCGTTTTTGCTATAATAGAAACTGCCAAATCCCTGCTTCCCCTTTTGGCTCCAGTTGACTAACATAAGCTCTCAAAGCCAAGATTTCAATATCACACTTTTGCAGAGATGAAATGGTGGCTAATGATGGCAGTGCAGCTGGATGGATGTGGAAACATATCCACAGTGATTTGACAGATTCTTTTTCAATGAATGGATAAAATGCACGAGGAGCTCTGACAACTCCTTAATTGTCCTTAAGGAAAGTGGTAGCCTAATATCTCCTCTCATCTTCATCTCTTCTCAAAGACACAAGACTGGCTTGAGGCTATTGCTTCTTGGTAACGGATATTATGAGACAGAAGTAGGGCTACCTCCCAGCAAAGTTGTGAAGCATACATTTTGCTTTGGAGATGAGGGGGTCTCAGATTTTTATCATGAAACTTTCAAACATTCAGAGAAGTAGAAGAGTAGTAGCACAATCCACTGCCAAGATCTAACAACTGTTAACATGTTACCATATTTCCTTATCTACAAGTGTATTTTTATCTTGAGCCATTTTAAAGTTAACTACAGACATCGCGATGCTGTATTCCAAAGTAGGTTAGTTTATCACAAAATGCAGACACTGTCTCACAGTTACTATCATACCATTATCATATCTAAGTTCACAGGAATTCTCTAATGTCATTTGACGTCTAGCCTGTGGGCTCAAATCATCAGTCTATTCATCCCTCTTTGCAGAAGGCAACCATTCTGCCTCCTCAATCCAGTGTCTCCAGACCCAGTGCCTTAAAGCAGCTAAGTGTTCACTTCTCCAAGACCCCTGAATGCTCGTGAGGGGAATGCCACTCTCCTGTTAAGAATCCCTCAAGTTCCACCAAGTGCTCTGATCCTGAGTACAGAAGAATGGTCTGTGTGAACAGGTCCATTAGACATCATCAAAGCAAGCACAATGCATTTAAGGAAAGCATGTCATCAATTTAAAATTAGGCACTTGATAGATGTCCCTATAAATTGATAGTCTTAAATTCTTTGAGCCTAATAATAGGCATTGAAGTCCAATATCAGTCTACAATATTCTACTGTATTTTCAGCTCACTTTAAAGTAATGGACTGGTGATATGTATGAGAAAAGAAGAAAAAGGAAACATTTCTACAGAGAACACCGAAGATGGAAATTAGGGCATCATGATGGACCTAATGTGGTTGAGCATAGGCTGTGTTACTCTGATTGGCCACGGGAGCCCAGAGCTGTAGAATCAAGTGTGCTAATATTATATCCCAGCCCTAACCAATTTCTGGTGCACTCCTCCATTTCCTGCAAGAGAAGCCACTGTCTCTACTCGGGCATAGAAGGGGTAGGGGTCTGTTCCATCCATCTGTTACCTGAATACAAAGTCTCTCTTCCCTCATCTAATAGTTGTGGTTACTCCTGATCATTCTGTGTGATAAACAAACTCTTCCGTTTTCTCTGACTAGGAATAACTATGCCCAACAACTATGCCCAATTGGGAATGACTTGCCCAATAACTATGAAGGTCAGAGGACTTTCATACTCTAGGAAACAGATTAAAACAGACCTCGCATGTTTCTCACCACTTTGTGTTTACAATTTCAGAAAGAAGGAGAAAAACTCCTGGCAGAAACCAAAGTCAAAGGTACAAGTTTTAAGGAACACCACACAGAGAAGTGAGTTAGCGCCTCGCCATTAGCTCCAACAAACCCCCAAACAAGGACCTATCATCTTTCACCCATTATGTTAATTAATTTATTTATGTTAGTATTACACATTGTCATAAGTCCTGTGCACACAATAGTGACTAAGACAGGATGTGTAGAGTTTACATTCTAGAGGGGAAACAAGTAAATAAATTGAAATATAAATAAATTAAAACACTTCAGAGAGTGATAGTGGAAGGTGAAGAAAAATAAAAATGTGCAATGATGTTAGGAAATTGGTGAGTGTTGTTTATAGATGGAACCAAGACAGCCCTCTCCAAAAGGTGACATTTAAACTGCAACCTAAAGAAGGAGAAGATATTTCCACCTGTGGAAATATCTGAGGGAAGAACACTCCAGAACACAGGTGACCTATAGTCATAGGGTATCTCTGCCTCTACACCCTTTCTTCCTTTCCGGTATGTTCTAGTGGCATGGGTTTTATGGAAAAGTCCCTCTGTATGACCTTTGGAGCCTGACACTCAATTCTTTTCCTGCTTCTTCATACCGGTCTGCATTTTGTCAGTCCTTAGCAGAGTTCTGTTGAATAAATCAATTCCTGTCACACATACAAACACACACACACACACACACACACACACACACACACACTCACACACACCTTGAATTAGAAGGCGCAGGAACAGTGGCAGGCACTGATTACCCTTTTAACCCAGGGCACAGTATTTATATTATTACTTCTACAGACTACTGTGTCAGTGATAGCACCCATGGAGTAAGCAGGCTGCTCAGCAGATGAGATCAAGTGTGTGAGAGAAGAATGACTTAGACGAACTCAGACAATTATCTGGCAGGCACAATCTACTTCCCATTCTTAACAGATATAACCAACCCACCCAACATTTTCTCCCTCTGAGGCCTGACATGATGATTTGCATATTTTAAAAGCCAAACTCATTAAAAAGATGAATAGACGTACTTAATTTTTAGAGCTATTTTTACTCAAATGTTAGAAAAAAATATCTCTCATGGGCTTCCAGTGGTACATTCAACATTTGAATGCTTTAGGAAACATTTTAGGAGGCCATTTATTATATGATGTAGATATACCCAGTGAGGGGAGAAAATGAAGGACTAGACAAAATTCTTAGGGCCTTTTTTTCAGTGAAAAGCCCAGAAGAAATAGCCATCTTAGAATTAATAATGGGTCATAGCATATAAGTGTTCTTATTCAGTTTGGATAACAAGAAAATGGCGGAAGGGGCAAATAGATTGTCTAAGAGAGTTACCCACGGAGGTCTCTTCAGGGACTGTTTCTCAGGAGCACCCAGACCAAAATGCTTGAGAGATGGTTACTGGCATCTACTTATATCTTGCCAAAAACTTGTTCAAAAGTGGTCACTTTCCTTTCAATGTAAAAATAGTGACATTATAGAAAAAATAGTTTTAAAAGAGTAAAGTGACTACAATTCCACCACCCCAATAGAGCTTTATAAATCATTTCTCCTAACTTTTTTTTATTTTGAAACATTTAAAACCTCCAAATACATTGAAATGAAGAATATTCACTTACATATAATGTCCACTTACTAACATTTTGCCACATTCACTTTCTCTCAATGTAGATATGGATATTTTCCCCATGAAATGTTTCAAAGCAAGTTGTAGACATCAAGACACTAATATCCTAAAGGACTTCAGCATGCATCTCCTAAGAATGATAACTCTGTCCTACAAAACCTCAATATCATTTCACACCCAATAAACTTAATATTGATGCAATATTATCACTTGCTACAAAATAAAAATTCAGATTTTCCCTATTTCCCCAATATAGCTGTTTTTCTTTTTTTAAATCCATGGCCCAGTCAATCCATTATTGCATTTAGTGTTTTTTGTCTCTTTAGTCTCTTTTAATCTGAAATAGTCCCACTTTTTTTTGGTCCTTTGTGACACTGGCTTTTTTTAAAAGCCCACCAGATTTCTTAAGCTTTTAATAATTTGAGGCATTTTTCAGACTTTTTAGTGCATAGTTTTAATTAGAGAGTACTTACAATTTTGTAACCTATTCTTTGTACTATATATTATTAGTGCTACAGCAATAGCAATTTCCATGTTATTGCATTGTTTTAATAACCATTACATTTGATAGATTTACAACGCCCCATCAAATGATTGCATTCAAATTTATTTAATCACCCTCAAGAATTAGATACTTAGGTCCTTTAAAATTGTAAATAACACTTTACATCTTCATGAACACCTTAAAGCATATAGCTTGGTCCTTTTTATTTTTGTTTAATATTCTTAATACATACGTATGTTTTTCCAAATACATATTGTTTTCCTAGTACTAATTCATAGGATTTACTACTTTACTTTTAAAAAGTTTGTTATTCATTTTAGAAAACAAAAAATTGAACACCTCGAATTCACATTTAATTTTAATTTTTATTATAAAAATTTGCTATTATTAAATAAATGAAGACATTAATTTGCAAACTGAATAAGAGGATGAAAGGGACTTTCCATCATTACAAAGTTCTGATGTTGAGACTGACATATTAGGTTCAAGTCTGAGTGTGAACTGGTCAGTTTCACACAGTGGAAACCTATGTATGCGACGTAACTGTTGCACTCTCAAGCTTTACACTCAATGTACACTTTAGCCAAGGGGAATATGCTGTACTAGATTGAATGTTCTTTGAGGAGAGGGACAGGTCTTAGTCCCTTTGTTACCCCAGCAACCGGTTTTTTAACAATTAGTAAACATTTGCTTTATGTTGATGGAGATTTGGTTGACTTCTATTATCTGTAGTAGATTCCAATCCTTCTATCTTCCAAAGCCAGGATCCCAAAATACGCAGGCCTTAGGAAATTATAGCTATATTTATTCCTGGACAGAGCTTCAGCTCTCAGGCCCTGTCTTTTGCCTACTAGGTTAAGCTGAGTTGAATTTCAAGAAAGGAAGGAAAGTTCAGGTTACCTTCATCTTTTTTCTTTGCCTGACAAAGAGGCCTCTCTGGATTCCTCTCCTTTGAGCCCATGGGGTCCTCTACATCTGCAGTCACAACAGGAGTCAACTGAACTGGACTTAACAGAAATTGGCAGTTATGTCACACACACACCCTCTGTCAAATTAAACAAACAACCTAGCTTGGGCCTCAAGGGTGCTTCCACATGACAATGGCCCAAATGGTTCTTACCCATATTCTCATCCCCAAGAGAACACCATGGTGTTGGAGCAATGGTGGCACTATGAGATGCTTCCTCATCTAGAACCCCCTGTGGCACTATCTTGGAATTCTACTCACGAGAAACACAATCCTAATCATTCCATCAACTCCTAGCTAATCTGCTTTTCTGAAATCACTATCCTCTACCTCTACCTCATTTCCAATCCATCCTCCGAGCTACTGTTAGAGCATTCTCTCTTTTCAAATATTGTTGAACTTCTCACAATTAATCCTACTATACAAAAACGTATATATAGCATAAAATACCCTTGGCAATCTGAAGTTAATCTCTCTAGCAATCTCTTCCGACAGCATTCTTTCTTTTCTGCATAAACCTTGTGTTTTGCCGAACTCTTCATATTATTTGCTCTTCTCTCTAAATCCTAAGCTTTTTCGCAGAATATGGCTTTTCCAGTGTCGTGTCCTCAGTCTGGAATGTTCTTCAATGCTTATACCCCTATCACTTAGGCCAGCCTGGCGAATGTCTATAATTTACTGCTCAAGACACAGTTCAACATTCCCTCCTCTTTGAAACTTTGCCTAAGTTTATCAGGCAATATTTTTTACACCTTCCTCCGTGCACACATTTCTGATGCCACCTCCTGCCAGTGTTGGAATTCTTCATGCTTACGACTGCTTCTGCTCACTCTTTGTTCCTACTGTCCCAGCCTTTCAGATCCAGCCTCAGAGAATGGACTTCAGTCTATCGTCAAATATTTGCATAGCTTCTCTCTTACCTCCTACAAGTCTCTACTCAAACGCCACCCTCTGAAGCTGACTACCACACTAGTTAGGACAGTGGCCCCACCCAGTGGTGTTTGGGATGGCCTGACATCATCATATAGCTCATCCTCCTTATTCTGATTCTATATTTGCAAACTCACCTATCTGCTAAAATTGAATTGTAACTCTGAAACGAATACTTGTGTTTTTGCCCTCATGTGTGGGGAGATGCACAGAGCAGAGAAACACACACACATTCCAAGCTGAGGGCAAACAAGATGCCACCCTGCCTTCCTGTTTTAGCTTTCATATGGAAACCAGTGTGCTTTTTGCCGTCTATTTAATTCCTGTGTTTCCCACATTTGTGCTTTGTGTGGGTTATTTTTCTGTTTATACTGCTGTTGCTATGAGTTTGACGGTACTGAATCAGTAATATATATTAACTATGCTGTCTTTAAACAGAAACACACATAAACAAGGTTCTGTCTTGATTGGTTGATGAAAATGTTGTGACCAGAGGCTCACAGAAACCTAACCCTATATTTCCCCTAGGAGCAATTGCTCAGTATTCACTAATTCCGCGTTTGTGGCAACTTTATAGAATGTAACAATGGATAACAAGAATTGGACACATTTACTTTTTTGTTAATGATCTGTCTCCACCAAGAAAAATGTAAACCCCATAAAAGTGGGACTATACTGTTTTGCATTATAACGTGACTATATCCCCCCACCTAGCATACTGTCTGACACATAGTAGGTACTCAAAAAATGTATTGAACTACACTGAACTGGGAGTTATTCAAGGATAGAGAATAGTTTTTCCTTACCTTTATACCACTAGTTTTTAACCAAGCGACTAGCACACTGTGAAACTCTCAATACTGGTTGAATAAATGAATCAAGAGGTGAATGAATGGACTGTGAATCTCCTAGCCAAAAATAGTAGCAAGGCCTGGATTTTAGCCAAAGCTTTTCATCCAGGAACACTAAGCACTACTCCACTATTATTTTATCATGATTGCCTATTTGTAACATTATCCTTAGGGCAGACTTTGATGCACGTCTTCAATCTTGGATGCATCATTGCTCTGCGTCCATAATATGCTCTGGAACGCTTACATCTATAAAATATTGAAATTGCAAAATACATAAAATCTCTTCAATGCCCAGGCAAAGTGCATAACAAGAAAAAGCAGAAATCTTTGATGCTGTAATTCAATGCATTCTTTTTTTCCAGGCAAAACAAATACGGCCTCAATCACATTACCCAGAGTTTAATGTGGCTAAGCTTAAAGATGTTGCAAAACAGACTTGGTCTACTTGCTTCACACGCATCTTCTAAGAACCCTGTACACCTCTGCTTGATGCTTTACATTTTAAAGAACAAATTAAGATTTTTTTTTTTTTTAAAAAAACATTAGAAGTTCCCTTGACTGTGTTCATGGCAGAATTGAAAATTGATTTGTCAGTTTCAGCCAGGCAGTTTTGGCGCCCCTTGGATGCTAAAAGGGGTAAAAAGAATGTAGTGGTTTAAAAGTTACAAATGAAATCTGAGCAGTGATAGAAATGGCTATCTTTGTATACAATAGCACCCACAGGGAAACTGAGGGAAAAATGGCAAAGTATTATTTTGTATTCTATGTCTCTCTGAAGATCCTCTGAGAGCTAATAATGACTTGACAGAGCGGAAGCCACTCTATAGTAAGGCACTGAATAAATATACTCTTCCTAGGTATTAGGGGAAAAAGGGCCTCTTCCATCCTGACAGCTACAGTGCTAACATTGGAGACACACAAGAGAAATAAGTGATTCACCCTGGTTAAGTATGTACAGCAAAAGAAAAGCAGAGAGGCCATGAGAGAGTGGAGCAGGGACACTTAGCATGTCTGGAGAGGTCAGGAAAGCCTCCTGGAGCAAGTGGCTTTGGAAAACTACAACCCAGCCAGGAGCAGAAGGCAACCAGCTAAGTAGGCAGCATGTAGGGAGGGAACAGCAAGTATAAAGATTCTGCTTCAAAACCATTAAGGGCTCCCCCCTTGGCCTCTCAAATACAGCAAATCCTTGAATAACATTGTTTTGTTCAATATTGTTTCATTACAATGTTGATGAGAAAAATAATTGCTTCAATTCAAGGCCATTGTCTGTGTGGAGTGTGCATTTTCTTGCCATGTCTGCGTGCGTTTTCTCCAGGATTCCAGTTTCTTCCCACATCCCAAAGCTGTGCATGTGAGATGAACTGGCGTGTCTACATTTTCCCAGTCTGAATACAGGTGTGTGTGTGTGTGTGTGTGTGTGTGTGTGTGTGTGTGTACACCCTGCAATGGAAAGGCTGCCTGTCTAGGGTGGGGACCCACCTTGTACCCTGAGTTGCCAGGGCCCAGAGAGTTTCCTGCCATCTGTGATCCTGAACTGGAATGAGCTTGTTTTTATTCATCTTTCTTAAATGCATGTATAGCTCACATTTATTTCAACATTTAACATTAGAAGTGTTTTGGGTCTTTATTTTGCAGTTTGGTGATGTTTTTGTGACCAGAAGTACGCCATAGGAACCTAACTCTTGTTTATAACAGTTAGTCTATGGTAAAACTGATTTCGTTCTATGTTGTTTCACTTAAAGCCAGTCTCCAAGAACCCATCACCTACGCTAAGTGAGGACTTACTATACCACTGCCTTAACTTCCCATTCAAGGCCTTTCACACAGGCCTCCATTCAGAAGCTAAGCAACCATAGGAATTGTGTCTTGTGTATTACTCTTGAATTTAGTATGATAGCTTGCATATTTACTGATGTAATTACCTAGCCCCTCCTACCCTGCCAGCCTGGGTCCCAGCACTCTGACTCCCCTTCCCATGCACCTGGATGGAAACACAGTACATCGTTACATCACCCTGCCTCCTTCCTACATTCCCATTCTTCACTGCCCATTTCCCTGAGAAGCCTTTCCAGACGTATACAGTAGTATACTGCCATTAAAGACAAAGTTAATTAGCCCTTGTAAAATATCTTTATGCACTTATCACAGGTGCTGTAACCATTTCCCCTCCTAGAACACGAGTTCCAAAACAATAGGGATATATCTGACTCATTTCTCTGACCCTGGTAACAATGGGGCAAGCACTTGGCGTATGGTCTCTAAGGCTCCCTTGGTTGTTGCTTTTTTGTTCTCTCAAAATAGATTCCTGTTGGTCTACAAGCATGCAAACTGGTCCCAGCAGCTTCAATGGCCCACCATCCAATGAACTGCCTCCCTCACTCAACACTGCTGAAGGGTGCCTGTTTATTTTGGGGTGTCCTCTCAATGTGAGTCTGGTCTAGGGCTTCATGCCTTATCCTTATCATGCTAAGTAGGACAAAAGCAAGGAAATGCAAACCACTTGCTGATGGCACATGGCAGCCTTCTATAAATGGTAAATGTAATCTGAATATACAATTAATAAGAAGGGTGCACATAGCTTACAGACTTCCAAGCCTGGTTTGCACAGTTAGCATGCATTAGAATGACTGGAATTTAAGTGTTAAATAATATTTTGTTAGATGAATGGCTGGAAAGATGGACAGAAATTTAGATTTTGGAGATTTTTGCAACTGGATTAGAACCAATGGCAATTTGGAATCCTGAGTTATTTAACCGATTGACTGCATTTTCATTCCTGCTAAGTTCTTTGTGTCAAGATGTCCAGCTAACTAACATAAGAACAAATAGTCTATCGTTATCCTGGTAGATTGTGGTGGCAGAGTTGGGGGTGGGACCAAGGAAATGTAGAAAAGTCAATTATTTTTTTAGTTCAGAGTTCAGCTTGTATAATTGTGAATGACTCATTTTTCTGTAATTATGTTCTTCACTCTTGTTCTTTTTCATCTTTTTGACTGAGTAATGTGCTACTCTTAGATGAAAATTTAAAAAAGATGTAGAAATAATTATAAAATGAGTTACCTTTAAAACACACACACACACACACACACACACACACACACACACACACGCATACACACAAAAGAAAAAAGAAAAAAAAAACACAGGAAGTTTACTAGCCTTTTTGAAATCCTGAATGAGAATTAACACTTAAGGGTAACATCTCCTCTTCTGCCATTAAGTGATGGGCTAAGAGCAATTTACCAATGAAACCAACAGGCAGGAAATAGATCATTGACCACAGAAGGACTTATTAAAAGAAGTAATTCCTTTTGTTTTAGTAACTATAAATCATAATATGAAGACTCCCTCCAGTTGAGATATGTATAACCGCTCACCTCTGAATTTTGGTCAACAGGGACGCTGTAGTAGAGGGAAAGGGCAGAGCAGACACTGTTTAGAATGGGTTCATAGAAAAGTCAGTTTGGACACAGTCTCAGCAGCCAATAAACCAGTATTCCAAAGTCTGGTTAGTTTTACCAATGACTAAAGTAATAGGCAGGATCAAGATTTAAGGACTAACCAAATGCATTTCAAAAAGTATGTTCTTAAACAGTACAAAGGAACCTATTAAAAGGGGGGGCTATATAATTAAATCAATATGGGGAACAGTACAAATAGTATCACAAAGTTGCAAACTGACAGCCTAGAGATTCTCTGGCCTCTTCCTTTGATTTGATAAATATTTTAATTTGATTTTGAATCTTCTGCTAAAAACAGAATGTGTAATTCCAAGAACAGAGCCCAACTCATGATGTGTACTCAATAAATGAAAATTAATTTTGAAATATTTTCAAATAAGCGAAAAATGAAATTTTACATAAAAATACAGAAGTTCAGCTCTTCTTCTCCAAAGAAGAAATATCTGACTAAACTGAGGTAACATCCCACAGTGATTAGGCTTTGTAGGTCGGGTAGGTGTTTTCTAACTCACTGTGGTTCATACTGTTCCCTAACACCTTACACCTGGCCCATTTCACTCATATGTTGTACCCAGTCGCTACAAGAAAATTCCCTTAGAGAATCAAAAAGCAAATCATTATATGAAAGACTCAGAAATGTCCTACACATTTGATATATATCTAGAAATGTCCTGCACATATGAGTATATCTAGAAATAAAGTTTCTGAATCAATGATGTGCATATCTTCAGCTTTTCTAGATTATTTCCAAATTGTCGTCCCATGTAATTGTACCAATTTTCATTCCTACCAGTGTGACCAAAATATTCCCACTTCACACCCTCATCAATACTTGGTATTGGTACATTCTTACTTTGTATTGGTGTGGGAATAAAGTATTATTGTGTTATTTTAATTTGCATTTCTTTTACCAATGAGGTTGAGTATTTCTCATTCATCTGTTTTCCCTCACCTACAAATTGCCCTTTTATATCCATATTCCACTAAAAAATTAGATTGCCTTTTATTTATTTATATTAGTTAAAATATTTTTGATATCAATCCTTTGTCAGGTAAATATGTCGCAAATAAATTCACCTGGTCTACAGCTTTATTATTTAACATTATAAATGATGTTATTTTTCAGATATCATCGTGTTATTGAGAAGAATTAGAAAGCAGGGTCCATCAACATGAAAAGAGTCACAGAAATTTTGCTATGTTTTTACAAGAAAACAATTTAGTAATCATGATTACCAAATCAAAACAGATAAATCTTAAAACCATCATGTTATATGAAAAACAGGTTGCAAATGGATATTCACGTACAATTTAAAAATACACAAAGTAATACTATCTAGAGATTAAGGGCAGTAGGAGTATGAAAGCACCTTGGGAAAGATACATGCCAACATCACAATAACAGCTCTGGTGGGAGGAGGAGAGGAGGATCACTGTTGGAATAGGGAAGTGGGAAGGGCTTCTGCTACGCTTTATTTCCTCCGGATGGATGAAGGACAACAGGAAGCAAAGATGTCAATATGTGTTATATCGGAGGCTGTGATATATTATTGTTTTCACCTTTTCTAGCTCTTGGAATCACTTCATATACAAACTTACACATACATACTTCTATATACACACATTTATTTTTTTAAAAAAAGAGCTCAGGAAAACACATGGTATAATGTCAATGAACTATAGAATTCCTTATTTAAAAAACAAGAAAATTAAATATTGGGTAGGGAAAAGAGCCCTATATAATTTTACTTATTCAGCGTTTCCCATAATTCAATGTTTATTATCCTATCCATGAGACTCTTCACTCTTCTCTTTTTTCTTTTTTTCTACACTTCCTGTAATCTGGATTATAAGTGTTCCATAGACCACACTTTGAGAAACGTAATTTTTGTGAGACAAAAGGCTCAAAGAAAATTAAAAAGAAAACTAGCTCACTGAAGTTAGTGTCAAATTGAGTTTGATTTTGACAAACATCAAGAATAAGTTGGAATGTCTGTGCTTCTTAAGTAGCAAAGACACATCAGTAATTCAAAGGCTAGTGTCCACACACTTGCCTCATTGCAAACATCAACTATTCAAGACACCTCGCTTTGAGAACCACTGATGTAATAACTTTCAAAAATTCAATAGGGGCCACTCTATATATTCCTCTTGCTCCTTAAAACTTATAACTGTATAAGAAAAAAATGCTAGCTATTTTAAAATAAAAAGTAGATTTCCTTAGCAAGTGTTTTACTCCACAGCTATTTTGAGCTAAGCGCTTTTCTTCCTAGGCCATAAACTACATTGCTATTCAAATAAATGAAATTACTGGACAACACAGGCACTTATTTTATTTCCTCATGGGGATAGAATGGCTTAAATATAAACATCATAATACTTTGGACACTGCTCTGAAAAGTACGTAAATTGTAAAGTATGTGTAAAGTACAACTCCATTATCATTTTGCTGCAATGTTCCTGAGCTACTGTGCAAAGAAAGCATGCACTGAGGCTAATCATTTGTATAGAAATTTGTAATTTAAAAAAAACATTTATGCCTTATGTTACCAGATGCAAAACTGGGATATTTCATATGTTCTTGACATTAACAGCCCACAGGGAGGCAATTATCCTACCCATTTTACAGCGGCTCAGACAAGTTCAATGTCATTGGACTGACATAAGCCACACCTCAAGGAAGCGATAGAGCTGAATCAGAACCAGGGCATGTGAACCGGGCCCCTCCTTTCTGAATGGAGAGTCGTAAACAGCACTCACCCCAAGGCTGCTTGAAAACACAAGAAGATAGTCCATGCCAAGCTTGGGTGAATTTCATTATCATCATTTCTAATTTTTTTTTAACATAAGCTCATCTTGATTATAGTGTTATGAAAACTGATGTTCAGCTTTACAGTGAAAAGACAATTATTTTCTAAGTTACTTATTCTTTTATCAAAGACTCTTCTTGAGTAATTGGTGTTTTAAAGTAAACCTGTTTGAGGAATTTCAAATATGTTTTGCTTTTTTCCACGAGACAGTTATGCTTATGTGGAAAACAATCTTGATTCATCACACAATAGAGGTGGTCTCAAATGTTTGGGTCAGTGTAAGCTTTCGGGCTTGTTTATGTACCCCCTTTTGTCCTGGGGATAATTAACATGGTGGCATTTGACAAGGTACACTGTGACTATTTCTTGCAACTGTCAGCCGGGTGTTTCTAGCTATGACACTGTAAATAGGCTTCGGAGTCAAAGGGAAATAAAACATCTTTAGCAAGTTTTCCTCCTTACACTCAAACCAAGCATTTGCTGAAGACAATGAAGGCTGTGATAACAAAGGAAACTTTCTTCCAGGACTTGGGTATTACTAAAGCCATGTGTTTGAGGGAGAACACATCATGCAATTCTGTGCTTCATCTAACTTTGGTTAATAAATGCAATATGATGTATTAGAGAAATAAGCCTTCAAATCAGAATTTTCCAGGAGTATCCAACTTTTTAATCCAAAAAAGAAGATCTGCCTTTTTGTATAATGTACATGTGCATATATGCCTCCATAACATACTGTCTGTGTTACTCAAAGTTCAGATACAAACTCGCTCTCAGTACATTATTGTGGTGTCTCTGTTCTTCTAAATTCACACCTAAATCGTTACTTATGAGTGCTGGAAGAATTCTTGTTTGGAAGAATTCTTGTGCTGGAAGAATCTACTTGTTTGTGTGAAATGAACAGTACTGTGTAGAATCTAAGAACAGTAAGTAAAACAATCCATCTATAAATGCTGCATGACATTTACTTGGCGTCCAACAGAAGCTGATGAAAAACTACTAAGATTTAATGAATAAAGAACATGTCACATCACAACAATTGCATTACTTGGTATTAAGAGCTAGCACATAAAACAGTCATACCTTGGGATCTCAGTGTTTTTGTTTTCAGCATAAGGACAGGAAAGGGTCTGATTTCCTCATCAGCTACTCATCAGTGCCTGGCCTCATGTCTAGGCATGGCAAATGGTGGGCAATTGACACTTACCTACTAAATGAACGACTGAATGAATGAGTGAGTGAGTGAGTGAGGAGTGAAGGTTAGTCCTAAAATCACTGTACCAAACAGAATAATTTATTCTACATTTAAGGAAAACAAATGCAGGCTGTGTGTGTTGAGATACCTGGAAGATTTAAGTAGCTTCAAACCTTGATGGAAATAGTCCTGCGGATTACCATATACAATTTACTGATGCTAAGACTACAAAAGTCAATCTCGAGTGATTTGACTGCGTGAATCAGAACTGGAGAAGGCACTCTGGTTGACCTAATCTGCAGTCAACCTAAGTAAATTCCAGTGATGCAGGACAGACCTTTCCTAAGCAAAGGTCATTTACTATGAAAAAAAGTCTGGGAGAAGATGACACCAAAAAATATACTGCAACACGGGTGCATTCTTTAAGCTTAGGGGTGGCTAATTAAAAAAGCATGATAACCACTGGTAAATTTACTAATGTTACAAACCTTAAAGAGTGAGATCGGAGACATACCAGAATAAAAAGCCCAGATGATTTGAGAATTGCTGGACATTGCAGGTTTTAGTGAACAAAACCTCAGCAAA
The DNA here is from genome assembly GCF_964194185.1 of Rhinolophus hipposideros. NCBI lineage: Eukaryota > Metazoa > Chordata > Mammalia > Chiroptera > Rhinolophidae > Rhinolophus > Rhinolophus hipposideros. The sequence continues at coordinate 22,811,343 of NC_138060.1, forward strand.
GTCATAGGAATCCAAAGTGATTTGCATGTTCCAAATGGCGCATTGTCCTATCTTGACGTTCCACCCAAGTCATCACAGATCTAGTTCTGCTTCTACCTTGGCAAATAGGGTCATTGCCACAACTGACTCTTGCACATTTTTCTTTCAGGCCCTGCTGCAAAAAAGAAGTATGTCAGTTATAATAACCTGGTTATCTAACCTGTTCCATTCCATGGAACCACGGAGGAGGGAGACCTCAGTTATTTCGTCACCCAACCTGGCATAGGACTCTTTCAGTCCTGCCCGCTACCCATCACTGGAGGAGTATCCCCAAGCCAGGAGACCAATGTTAGAGGATCCAAGTGTCCTACACAGCTGCTTTATGAAATATTCTTACTTTATCTTGGCTTAATAAGTCACTGGCATCAGCACTGCCAACTTGGCTGCAATTTTGGACCTTCCCGACCAAAGGGAGTGTTGAGACTCAAGTCCCACCAGGCTCTCTAGGATGAAGCAAGAGAGCCACAGTGACTGTTTCGGGGCTGACCTGTCTTTCTACGTATGTACTTCCAGGTTGCAAGGTTTTGAAATTTTCTGTACAGTTTGTGAGGACTTTTGCACTTTACCATCTGATGTTGTACCTTGGTTTATTGTTTGTTTTTGAATGCCATGTTTTCATAGAGCCCTATTCTCTCAGACACGAAATCTTGGGGACATTGTTAAAATAATGAAAAATGTAAAAAGATCTCGGCAGACTAAAAAACCACCCCAAAAAACAAAAACTTAAATCACATATGCACATGACTGTATAATTACAATTGTAGTATCACGACAAATCATGTTACTTTTTTTTAAGACATAAAAGGATACTTAAAGACCAATAACTGTGCTGATAAACTAGGCCCCACCTATCTATCGTTGGTAACTCATAAGTCACATGAAAGGAAGGTATTGGCTGAACTGAATAGAGGTCTTGATCTTTGGGATGCATGCCAGTAATGTATTTTACAGTACATGTTGATACTATGTTCACTATTCGTATTTGTGTTCTCTTTTATTTTAATTAGGGTATATGAATATTTTGCAATAATTTTAATAATGATTAAGCTATTTGGAAAAAAAAGAATATGGATTTTTCATGTCTTGAGGTTTTGTTCATGCCCCCATGACTGACCAGTGTGATAAGGACTTTTAAAAAAAAAAAAGCATGTATGTTTTTTACTGTTTGTAATAAGTACTTTCGTTAATCTTGCTGCTTATGTGCCAGTTTAGTGGAAAAACAACCTTGCTGAAAAAAATCCCCCCTTTCCATTCTCTTTCAATTCTGTGATATTGTCCAAGAATGTATCAATAAAATACTTTGGTTAACTTTTTTATTTTCTGCCATAAATATTTTAGTTGTCTACCCCCTTTTAGGTACAGTTGATTTCAAACAATCTTAAGTTAGGGAAGAATGGGGACTCAACTGGTTAAAGGAAAAAGCCTTAGCTCACAACTAAAGCCATATCTGAAATGCATACTCTAAACCCAGACGTCGAAATTCTCTTATAGAAAAAGAGCTATCACAAAGCCCATGCATTTTATTTTTACATAATTGAAGCTGAAACCTGACAACCTTCAGATATTTACTTAGCAAGTTATCTATCAAAAATAGCAAAAGTGCTAGAAGAAAGAAAATAAAGAGGACATACAAGCTTCAATAAACAGCAGTCTGGGGACAATTTATTGAAAAGATAAACATCTCTGCACAACTTCATTAAAGGACTTAAGTGAATAACTATTAGGTTGGTGCAAAAGCAACTGCGGTTTTTGCAATTATTTTTAACCTTTCAAACTGCAATTACTTTTGCATCACCTAATATTGCAAAGCATTTGTCTATATCTGCAAACAAATATGGTAGCCATAGTCAATGGCAAGATTAAGACTTGGGGTTACTAAATCAACATTAAGCACTGCCCTCATTTATCAGCTCATAGTAACTTGGGTTTCAGGAACATAAAAGAAAACCTATTTGCAGAGAGTGGTGACTTTTGTCCTTAGCACTCAGGGCTGGACCCCCAAAATCCAAAATGTATTTCAATGACCTATTGTGCATCTCACTGTGATTAATTTTCTACTCTGATTAATAAAACCCACATCTGCTTATACCTTTGGCATCTGCCGACCTCTGCCTGCTGTCTCTCAGCTCCCTTGGCCCAGGGAATGTGTGCGCAAAGACGAGAAAAGTCATTTCACTTTCAGACTGAGAAAAACTAACATATTTCCCAGTTTTCCCAATCCCTCAAACACCCTTCCAATAATAGACCATGGAAAAAATGCAAATCAAAAGTGAACTTTGGCTTATCCACATTTTCAAGTTGTAGAGACCAACAACCTAGTATAAAACCTGACTCTCTCTCCTACTAGCTGTCCTTGGGGATGTTACATAAATATTCTGAATCCTCCATTTCCTTACCTGGAAAATAAGTTAATACTTCTGCCTACACCATAGGGTGAGGAGGGTTGAGAGAGAACACCAATGCGAAGGGCTGACAACAGTGCTTGGCACATGGATAACTTGCCGTACATAGTAGCTGTTACAACCACCACCTCTACCACCAGGAGCATCAGCACTGTCAAGGGTGTCACAGTTTGTCCTCAGAACAAACTTCAGCGTGCAGTGCTTCCCCATTCCAGACATGGAAGGGCAAGCCAGGCTGTCTTCTGGCCATATAGTACAAAGAATTTCTTTCCCAACAAAGTTACATGAGAGAATATCCCCATTATTCAAATGTCTAACCAAGAGTGCAAGAGAAACAGCAACAGCAATTTCATTTGGGGTTGGAAAGAGCAGACTGCCAAAGACCTTTGCTTTGCCTCTGGATTCTCAGGGTAGAGCTGAGATCACAGTGCCCGTGACCATCGCAAGGATACAAGTGAAAGCTTCTCTAGCACCATGTACAAGGCACTTCTCTGTATACATTATATAGTTTATATATAGTATACTTTGTACTATATATGTACTACAACATATTTTTTATATATACTGTGTTTCCCCCAAAATAAAACTGGGTCTTATATTAATTTTTGCTCCAAAAGATGCATTAGGGCTTATGTTCAGGGGATGTCATCGTGAAAAATCACGCTAGGGCTTATTTTCTGGTTAGGTCTTATTTTCAGGGAAACACGATAATAACTTATTTAATCAAAATGCAGTTCTAATCATCTTCTACAACCCCCATCCCCAACCCAGTAGTTGAGTTGAAGTGTGTCTGTAGTCCTAGGACAAATCTATTAGAAAGTATTATCGGTAGCAAGCAACATAACGAATGACACACAGGTCCCCTTGCTCTTTCTCAAATACCAAGCATACCCTACCTTTCCTCTCTTGCCTAGTTATTCCCCTCAGATGCCTGCAGGACTCCACTTCCTCATTCATTTCCATTTTCTTCTTAACCTTCATTGTGTTGTAGGTCTTTTAAGGCCATATCTAACAGGGCAGCCATAGGGAACCCATGACTCTGCTTTATTTTCCTTTACAATACTTATCATTATTCGACCTTATAGACTTGATTCCTTGATTTTGTCAGACCCTTCTGCAGTACCACCTACGAGATACAGATGTTTTCTGTTTCCCTCACTATGGTACCCCAGCACTGAGAACAGCGCCTGACAAGGAGGAGGCATTCTGTGGGTATTTGTAAAGGGATCAGTGAAAGAAAGAAGAATGGATGGATGAAGACAAAAGGCTCTAGAATATGACAGGAGGGCCGGAGGAGCCTGTGCAGATGGTGGTAGCAGGCTCTGTGCCAAGAGGCACTGGAGCAGGGTCTTGAAGGACAAACAAGATAATCGAGAGAAAGGAGAGATGTGCACATTTTACAGTCAGCCTCGGCTGTAGAGGAGAGAGCCACTACCGTGTTTCCCTGAAAATAAAACTGGGTATTATATTAATTTTTGCTCCAAAAGACGCATTCGGGCTTATGTTCAGGGGATGTCATCCTGAAAAATCATGCTAGGGCTTATTTTCCAGTGAGGTCTTATTTTTGGTGAAACACGGTACTATTAGGTGGGGTTCCTTTTCATCAAAAGATGCATCAGTTTTCGTAGGAAATGAAGTGGTAGCTAGATATTCCAAATCAAAAACCTTTTAATCTGAAGGAGCAAGGGAGATGACAGGGAGGTGCTACAGCGGGAAGTCACTGGATTCAGAATCAGAAGGCTCGGGTTAATGCTCTGAGCTCCCCACAGATCAGCTGTGCAATCCGAGGCCATCCACACACCCCTGGAATCCCCATGTCTCCATCTTTACAATGGGAAGAGAACATGGATTCAGGGCCACTCTGTATGAGCTTTTTCCAGACAGTCAATGATCAAAATGTGTTACCCAACTCTGAACACAATAACCTGAAACCGTGTTGGACGCAATGGCTGGGGTCCAAGTGGGGAAGCAGAATCACTTCTTTGTTGTGAATGTAATTAACCCAGCCTAAGGTATCCAGCAGTGCTTCTGGCTGCACCTTTACACAAACAAATGTAATTAAGCTCCAATGGACTAAAAATCCCTCGATCTTTTCATCAGTTGCTGCTGTTATTGCTTTTTTGACATTTTCCTCTGTGAATTATCCTTCCGTAAAATTTGCCTTAGCATGCCCTCTCTTGACTGTTTCTGTATATCCTGATACTCCCATCTATTCTTCACCCTTCTAACCACCATGGTGGTGTTAAGTCTGCTTTACCAATCTTCAGCCAAGGTATTGCTAACATTCTGGAAGATGACAGAGCCTAGAGTAGAGCCCTTGAGGCTTCTGCCAGGGAACAATGACTTACTTAGCTAACTCTGGTGTGTTAATCAGCATCAGATAAATAGAGATGTGGTCATTTCTCTAGTTAAACACCGTTCCCCTCCAAAAAAAAAAATGTAGAAAAAATCTCCTTGTGTTATTTTCTCTTGCCCAATAAAAATAACAAGAAATGAAAGCAAAATGCATCTGCCATGTCTTGTGCAATCAACAAACTTAGAGCTATGCTGGCTCTCTGACTCTCCATCACAGAAGAGAAGATAGAACAGCAATCACATCATTCATGAACTCTGAGTGGCTTCTGGGCTGGCTTTTTTCTCTCTAAGCGTTGATGAGACACTGGCATGATAATCTTCACTGAAATCCTGGAGGGAATAAAATCAGGTTCATAGGGTCTTTCCCTTTTGGAGTTCTGGCCATGGCACACCACCTCTGGATGCTGAGACACTCCTCCTCCTCCGGACTCCTGCCAGGGAGAGTGGGGAGGACAGGTAATGTCTCATAACCTACAGGACAGCCCTGGTGTCTTCACACTCCCACACTCATCACCAGTTGGGTCACACCTTGGTTCCTGACCGTGATTTTGACCTGGTGACCTTCTTTTGTTTGACCAATGGGCAATAATGTAAGTATCGCCCAAAGAGGTACGGGCAACTCAAGCACGTAAGCCTTACAGAACATGCATTTCTCATTCATGTGGCCTGCTTGGCATCTGCCTTTCTTTGACCCCGAACCTTGACCTTGGCTTCGTGCATCACATGCCAATATCTTTATCCTTCCTTTTCCTGTCCCAGAATTGTATTAACTTTAAAAGAAGTTAGTAGTAAATCAAGCAATACAGAGAAAGTAGAGCCAAGGTACAAATTCTGATTTCTTTTCTCTAACATTTATCTTTTAGAAATGCTTCTCAAACCTTGATGTACCTGTGAATCAGCTGGGGAGCTTGTTAAAAAATGCAGAGTCAGTAGGTAGAGCCCAGGATTCCGCATTTCTAATAAATCCCCGAGAGATAATCACACTGCTGGTACTTGAACTGGAATTTGATTCTAAACCTTGATTATACATTAGATTCACTAATGGGCTTCAAAATGTATCTGTTGCCAGACCCTCTCATGGGAGTCTATTTTAATCAGTCTGGGGTAAAACCTGTTTGTTTTTTGTTTTTTATTTCTTTCTTCACAAGATTTCCAGAAAATTTTCACATGTAGGGTAGAAGATTGATGTTCTAGTCTGGTCGGGCCCAGGCTTTAGTGAGCATCAGCATTTCTTGGATGGTTTATCAAAACATACAATGCTGAGCCTTACCCCCAGAGTTTAGTAGGTCCAGGGTCAGAGATGATTATTTGCATTTCTAGCAATTTCCCAGGTGACTCTGGTGCTGCTAGTCCAGGGAACATACTTTGTGAACCACTGGTCAAATCCAAGCAAGCAAACCACGCTTCCCATTCTGGCTTTGCACATGACAAAGGGTTAAAACAAACAAGGGAAAAACACTTTTACAGGTTCTAGCACATTTTGCACACCTTCATTCATTCTGGACTTTACGCTTTAAACACTACTCTTGCCTCTATCACCGTTTTGCAGTGGTGTACATGTACCCCTTCACCCTTCTAGCGTTTGCATGAATTGGTTGAAACCAACCTAACTTATTGGAAAGGTTGTCATGTACCCACAGTTGTCTCTCAATCATTTTTTTTTTCTTTTTCTTCCCTGGGTCATGACCAGTGATTCAGAATTCTACTTCTCAGTGCCTTCCCCTGCTCTTGGGTCTTCCACCTCCTTATTTCTGGCCTCTGGTTCTTTACTGTATTTTGACTTTATTTTTAATTTAAAAGAATGTTATTCTTAGTTTTAGGGCAGTTGTAGGCTTACAGAAAAATGGAGAAGAGTACAGAGAATTCCCATCCATCTTTCCAAAGCCTCATCTGTCCACCTGGCTATGTGTAGGCTGCTTCTCCCTGGCTCAGGAGCTTAGATGATATCTGCGCTTTCCCCTGAGCTTCCCCTCCACCAGTTCCTCCTAGCTGTTCTGAATTAAGTTCAGAAAGGCAATCCTTTTCTCTTCACTGCCCTTGGGTGTTCCAGTATGCAGTGGAAGAGCATTCAATCAAAACAATTGGAACACCTGCTATACACTAGGCACTAATCTAAATTCTTGGGGCCATAGCAGTTAGGTAAGAAGCTTAATTCCCTGCTCGCAGGAAGCTTGCGTTCTGGAGCATGTGTCTAAGGTTTCTCAGATGCTGCACTTTTCCCCAGAGGTGACCTCTTCAGGATGAGCAACCAGATTCACTTCAGACATTCTGAACCAGATCTTTGCTTTCTTTACTTCATTTTTCTTCCTCCAATGCCTCACACTTCTGCTTAGGAAATTTGGACACACTGACTCTTTATTTTGCTTGTTGTTACTTTATGATGACTGTCCTGTGGGTTCAAAAAGGACATAGAGCTCCAAGCAGGCAGATCCCTAGCTGAGTACACCCGGTCCCATAGTTGAGAAATTGTATTTGCCAATCAACTGTAGGGACCTATCCTTGACAAGAAAGGGAAATCCCAGAGAGCCATTATTCTAACTTTGAGTCAGGCAGTCAACTAGCAGCATCCTTTAATAGAGAAAGTGGCAAATTTTTTTACCTTCTCCTTTAAACAAAGAGACCTCTCCAGCAAGCTGCATCTGGCTACTGAGCTGGACAATGACAGTGTCCATCTTGGTAATTGTCACTGCCCCAGTGAACATTTACTACCAGAGAAACTGGGTCAGACAAATCACACTGGTCCTTGAGCCACGGGGGCAGGGCTGCCCCTGCTGTTCCCTAGACTATGCACAGGGCTAGTATAGAGATACAGTCATCAAGCACTGGGTATTGCTCAGTTCTGTGTTAAGCAATTCTTATTGATCTCATTTAATCTTGAAACCAGCTCTACATGTGAGGGATTTTTTTTTTTTTTTACTCATTTTAAAGAGCAAAAGGATAGAGTAGCAGTATAATTTTCCTAATGCCATGCAATTGATGAGTAGCAAAGCTGAGATTTGAACCCGATCTCACTGACTCTGGTTCCAGTACTATGAAACATTAAATTACAATGCCCAGAACACGATTTCTTATTTTCCACAAAATAGCAATTACAATAAAATAAAACCCCTAGGCAGAATGAAATAAGATTTTTATAAGAAAAGTGTATGTATTGATGATACATACTAATAGTTATAACAATAATTATAACAAGAGACTATTAAATAGAATTAAAAGTGATTTAGGAAAGTAAATGTTATAGAAAAATGTCCATATGGTTATTTTCAAGATGATTCCAACTACGTAAATACACATTACATACATTAGGATAAAGTTAAAATAAGATACAAAATGAGTTATGTAATTATGAATTATTTTTTAATCAATTTCCTCTGTACTTTTGTTTCCTTCGCAATGAGCATGCACTGCATTTATAATGAGAGGGAAAAGTTAGTCTGAGCATCATCCTTTGGATTTCTGCTCAGACTGCAAAGTAGCCCAGTGTGATGCTGGCTCCCTATTCAAAATTGTCTCCAGGCACAAATGCTGTAGCATCTCTGGGTCCAGCATTTACAGTGGAACCTTCCGGGGGGATTTTGAAAAATACTGATGCACAGACTCCGCCCAGACTAATTAAGACAGAAATATGGGAGGCAGACATGGACACTGATGTATTTTTAAATCTCCCCACAACAACCTTTTAAGAAAAACGTGGAGAGCAGGGATCAGGACTTGCCTGGACACTAGGGATTAGGAATGATGAACCACTCCCATCCACCACAGCTCTCGCTACCTACCTGCCCCCGCCACCATCAGAGAAGCCAATGCTCAAAATAGGCCAGAAGGACATCTGAAAAATGGAGTTATGCACTGGGATCTTTGTCATGGATAGAGATGGAAAAAAGCACTATTCATGGTAAAAACATTTGGAACACTTGCCCATATTATGCACAAAACAATCAATTCCAGATATAAGAAGGATATACATTCAAAAGAAAAGAAAGGCCTTTAAAAAGAAATACAAAGGAGTATCTTTCTGACTTTATGTGTAAGGAATGTTTGTTTTTAAAGACAGAAAGAGGGTTACCCATAAGGGAACAATTAATAATTTGATTTCATTGCAATTAATACGGTTCATGAAAAGCTAAAGAAAGTGTAAGTAAAACTGCCATTTATAAGGCAATATTTGCAATACATACACCAACAAAGGATTGATATTAGAAATATATATATATATACACACACATATATATTAGCAATAAATATACATATGCTCATGGAATGTATATATTAGGAATATATATGGAATGTACATATGTAAATAAAATGTTACCTATGTCCTATAAATAGATCTTACATACACACACACGAAAGTCAGTAAGATAAACATGAACAACTCAATGCTATAAAGAACAGACATTTGACAGAAGAGAAAATTTATATAATAAAAATATGAAGAGATGCTCAATTTCATTAGCAATCGGGGAGAGATTGAGGTTAGCAAGTGCTCATTACTATGTTATCTTATTAAAACATAAAGAAGGGTGGAGATAGACCAATAAGGATATCGCATGTATCAAGAATGACAACTACCTCAAGTGCCTTTGTGGTACACACCAGTCTCAACTAAGATCCCAGTCTGCCCACTACACAGCTAGAAATAACATGCTTCTTAGATTACTTGCTAAGCCACACTCTTACAAGTGACTTCAGAATTAGAAAATCTCCATCATATCTGCTCTCATTTAATTATGCCTGTAACTAAGTTAGATGGGTGGTTCTATTACCATTTGACAAAAGAGGAAACTGTGGAAGAATGAAGTTAATTACGTCAACTGAACTAGTCTTACTGATAGCTAGCGCCAAAGCTTGAATATAGACCTCGCAAGTCAACATAAAGTTCTTTCCAAGGCATCCCAGAAGTTCTACAGGAGGTGCTGGAAAGAGTCTGCATGCACTTAGGAAACAGAAACAGAAGCACCAGTTCAATGATATGCAGACCACCTGGATCTCTTTTGCGTCTAGTGTTATTTCCATTCTCATACTCAAGAATCCATGAATAGTAAAAGCTATAGCTTTTTTCCACGGAAGAAAGTTAGGCCCTTTACAAGACTCAGATATTGGTTGCATTAGCCTAATGTTCTGCTAGGTCCCACTTAAAAACATAAATCCTGTGCTGCTATCTGGTGATGCCTGAAAAATTAAGATCAGACATCCTGACTGCTGAGGGGAGGTCTTCATGTCTATAGGGAAAACCCGTCATACAGAAAGGAAAGGTTTAAGAACTACCCATTTTTAAACAGATCAAGCTTCTCAAATGACAATGACAAGGGTGACCAACTCTCAGTTTTGCCTATGACGTTTTTTTTTTTTTTTAGCTCTAGAAGTTTAGCCTGGGGAAAACTCCCCAGTCAGGCAAATTGAGATGGCTGGTTCCACTAACCTTGACCCCACTCAGTCATCTCATTCTGCTATTATTAGCCTCCTGCTCCTTCTGTCTTGAACGAAAGTAATCTAGAATCCAGGTCAAAATAAAGCTCAGGGATTTCATATCTGGACAAGTCCACGTCTACCTCCCAAGGGGAAAGTTGGCAGAATCGTGCATAAAGTTTTTCTCACAGATTCCTTAATACTTTTCATGTTTGTACTCTCATCTATATTTTCTCCATCTAAAGACTCTCATTCCATAATAAGAATGACGTGTATGACTCACTGAGATGTGCATTTTGAACAAAATCTTCCACACCAAAGTTTCTAACACTTGCATAATTAGAATATAAATATTACTGAATCTTAGAATTATACACAGTTCATTTACTCATTCTTTTTTGGGTAGAGACTCAAAAGTGAGAAAGCTAAATAATATGTAAACAAGAATTTCCCTAAATTGTCATGTCAGGAGAGGCATGCCATACCTCTCCCCAGCTCATCAGCAATGTAGAGGGGAAAATTTAAATATTAATTTGTCAAGGCTGTTGCTTTGTATTTTATGTAGACAACCAAATCAATTACATTAATGAAGGTAAAAAATATCCAAGAAAACCTGAGAGTCGAGGTGAATTTGGTCTACAATAGATCCACTGTCCCAAAAGGATTGTACTTTCTTTTTCATGTCATGGTCACAAACTGTCCCTCATGATAGTGTTTTTAGGAAAAGAAAGATTGCATGTGCTATATGACAAAGAAGATGAATTTTTAAAAGGAATGTGTAATACAAGCCCTCAACCACAATCACCTGATATTGTGCAACTGATTCCTCGATAATTCTGGTTCTCAAACTTTAATGAGCATTAGAACCATCATGGAAGAGTTATTTAAAGGTAGGTTGGTAGACCTACTCCCAGCATCTCTGATTTACAAGCACTGCAATGAAATCTGAGAGTCTGTATTTCAAGCCAGTTCCCACTGCTGATCTTGTTCAGGAAGGACCACACTTTGAGAACATGGCTCTAGAAAGATAAAAGGTAGGATAAAAGGTAGGGTAGGAAAGTAGAAAAGGAATGTTCTTCCCCAAGCTCAGCGGTCTCACATCTAGACACGTCTAGATGGATGTGCCTATCTGGAGGGAAACTAGCAGAGCTGCACATAAATCTTTCTCAAAGATCTCTTAATGCTTACCAACACAGGATTCTACACCAACTAGAAGTAGCATGTAGGGGATGGCCTCAGCTACCAAGCAGTAATAGAGGTATGTGATAAAGCTTTCACAGCACAATGCAAATTGTTGAGTTCAGGCAGTGTATGAGAGTTCACTGTATAATTTTTCCAGTGAACTGTAAAAATTGTATATGCTTCAAAATTTCATATTAAAATTTTTAAAAATCCAATTTCCAATATTTTATTCATATTTAGTATTACACAAAACTCCTTAAGTTTAAATGCATTATACATTGCCCAAATATTTTCAAGGGATTACATAAATTAAATTATATTTCTGACACACAAAAATGTTTTAAAAATATTTAAACATGGGAGTATTAGGGGTTGAGGATTGGTTTGTCAGTGGTTCTATGTGTGTGTCAGTGTGGAGATAGGGTATCTGGGGAATTGGGTGAGGGGCTGGGTCATCGTGGGAATATCCACAAGAGAGGAAAAGTCTGGAAAAAAGAAGTTCAAAATATTCAACAAACAGGGATGCATTTGTCTGCAAGCAACAGAGAACTAAACTAACACATAGGAATTTATTTTTCATAAGAAACAATACAAATTCTGTAGCCAGACAGTTGAGGCCTATTGCAGCTGGTCAAAGATGGTGTCCAGAACCTGGGTTCTTTTCCTTCATCAGGGCACAGGCAGTGGCTGACCTGTGCCTGCACCAAAACCACTCCAAAAAAGTCTCAGAACCAACATACCTGGTAGCCAGCTTCAAACCACACCAGAGCACTACCCAACTATCTCCATAAATGATACACCCAAAGGGCAGGCTCAGCAGGCCCCGGAGCACTGCTAAAGTAAATCCTGCTGCATAGGGTCAGTCCCTGCACCACAGCTTCTCCACTGTACCCACAGCCGGTCCTCACAACCAATCAGCCTGAGGGGCAACTCCTTCCATTGATGTACCAATAGCAGTCAAGTTTCATCTAAAACAGGAAGACACACAAGGGACACACTTGTAGCACCCAGCTCAGGTGATCAGGGAGATTGTGCCAATAGACCTCACAGGACACCTACTACATAGGACCACTCTGCAAAGGCTGGGAGACATAGCACCTCTATCTAATACATAGAAGAAAAATAATAATCATACAAGGAGGCAGCCAAAACGAAAAGACAAAGAAACATGTCCCAATTGAAAGAAAAGAACAAACCTCCAGAAAAAGATCTAAACAAAATGGAGACAAGCAATCTACCAGATGCAGAGTTCCAAACACTGATTATATGGATTCTTAACAATCTCAGTGAGAATTTCAACAAAAAGATAGGAAACATAAAAATGGAGAGAGAAAAACATAAAAAAGAATCAGACAGAAATAAAAAATACACTAACTGAAGTGAAGAATACATTACAGGGACTCAACAGTAGATTAGATGAAGCAGAGGATCAAATCAGCAATTTGAAAGATAAGGTAGCAGAAAACAGTCAGAACCATGACAAAAAAAAGAATCCAAAAAAATGAGGAGAGTTTAAGGTGCCTCTGGGACAACATCAAGCATACTAGCATTCACATTATAGGGGTTCCAGAAGGAGAACAGAGAGAGAGCAAAGAATTGCAACCCTATTTGAAGAAATAATGACAGGAAATTTTCCTAACCTGGTGAAGGAAATAGACATGCAATCCCAGAAAGTGCAGAGTTCCAAACAAGATGAACTCAAACTGGCTAACACCAAGACACCTCATCATTTAAACGCCAAAGGTTAGAGACAAAGAGAGAATCCTAAAAGTAGCAAGAGAAAACCGTTAGTTACTTATAAGGGAGCTCCAATAAGACTGTCAGCTGATTTCTCAACAGAAACGTTGCAGGCAAGAAGGGATTGGCACAAAATATTCAAAGTGATGAAAAACAAGGACCAACAACCAAGGTTACACTACCCAGCAAAGTTATCATTTAGAATCGAAGGACAGATAAAGATCTTCCCAGACAAGAAACAACTAAAGAAGTTCATAACCATAAACCAGTATTACGAGGAGTCTCAAAGGGACATCTTTAAGACAAAAATCAAAAATACAAATAATAAAATGGCTATAACTACACATCTATCAACAATTACTTTAAATATAAATGGATTATATGCTTCAATCAAAAGATAGCGTGGCTGAATAGATGAGAAAATAAGACCCTTACATATGCTGCCTACCAGAGACCCACTCCAGATCTAAAGACATACACAGACTGAAAGTAAAGGGATGGAAAATCATATTTTATAAAAATGGAAACAACAAAAACTGTGGTAGCAATATTTATACCACATAAAAGAGACTTTAAAACAAAGGCTATAACAAGAGACACAGAAGAACCCAGCAATTCCACTTTTGGGTGTTTCCTGAAGAAACTCAAAACACTAATTTGAAAAAAAACATATTCATCGGTATGTCCATTGCAGCATTATTTACAATAGCCAAAATATGGAAGCAATCTAAGTGTTCAGCAATAGTTGAATGGATAAAGAAGTGGTACATACATACAATGAAATATTACTCAGCCAGAATAAAAAGAATGAAATCTTGCCATCTACAACAACATGGATAAACCTAGAAGGTATCATGCTAAGTGAAATAAGTCCGACAGGAAAAGAGAAGCACCACATGATTTTACATATATGTGGAATCTATAAAAACAAAATAAACAAACAAAGCAAACAAACAGATGCAGAGAACATTTTGGTCATTGCCAGATGGGAGGGTCACTGGGGGGATGGATGAAAAGAGGGAGGGGATTAACAAGTACAAATTGGCAGCTGCAAACTAGTCATGGGGATGTAAAGTAAATCGTAGGGAACATAGTCAACAACACTGTAATAAGTATGTTTTAGAAAAGGGGAGACTTGTCTTTCCTCCTTTCCCCTCCCCCCCATGTGTGATTTTCATCCTCATATTCACAAAATGGTGTCTACCTTCCAGGCCTTGCAACCATGTTCTGAACAGTAAAAATAAAAAAGCTACAGACCTCTTCCTGAGGCTTTGTCTTTTTATTCAGGTAGTAAACCTCCTTTTCCAAGAATTCTTACAGTTTTTTTTGTCCACAAACATAGCACTTGGCCTCTTCTGAAAGGTGGCCTCTTCAATATATGGAGTAGAACTTAACAGTAGGTTACTGGGAATGAATCTTGGTAGAAATAAAAACAGTATCTGCCAAACTAGGAGGTGTTGTATAACTCTTCCTACTTCTAACAACTTCTTTCTAAATAGTGACAACTATTTAGGACACAAAATCACTACTACAAATCTAGGGGATCGCAAATAACATCAAATTCTGGAAAACCTGCCTCAAGTGTTCGAACTAAGGATAAGAAGAGACTCATGTGCTGATTCTCGGGGACAACTCCTCAATGAGAATCCCACAAACCAGAAAGTCTGGGCAGACTGTGTTCTAGAAAGCTGTCTTTGGAAGCCTACTTCAATAGGTACCATTCTGAGAGTTGCTTAACTAAAACTCGCCACAGGAAACTATCAGGGCTGGCAAGGGCCATTCTGATCCATTTTGCATAGATCATTAGGCTGTTTCAGAAGCCTGTTTTGCTCTCTGGGTAGTAACAACTGTCCCCAAATTTACTCTCCTTCCAAATCGTATTTTAAGGCAAATTATCTATTCAGACTCTGTTGCTAACACATGAGGAATCACAATGAGACATTCCATTTCAGGCTGCAATTTCTGTGCCAAAATCTCTTGGAATAGAACCGAGCACGGATCTAATTTTGCCCCTCTCTGCTTTATTCCATCTCCTCTGCCTTACACCAAAATTAAGTGTAATTCCAAATTGTGGAGATATGTTTCCATCCAAAATGGAGGTAGAACTAATCAAAGACACAATAAAGTGTATCTTCATCTCCATCAAGTCAGATGCCTGTACCTTTCATCAGTCTTTACCCATATCACCTATGATTGAAAAGATTTTTAAATTTCTTTTTAATGATTTGTGTTGTCTAGACCAATTTATTAATTACCTTACTAGACCCTATGACAGCCCTTCAAGATCAAAACAGAGCATTGCAATCAGTTCTCCATGTTAGCCCACTCAATAAACGACTGAAGTATTATAAAAATTATAAAGGTATTACAATGCTCATGTTTATCTAATGCCAAGTTCAATATCCAGGCTTATATCCATCCACTCATCTTCTCCACGCTGCATGCTCTGTTCTAGAAAGCTTGTGAACACAGAGTGAGTCCTGCTGTGTAATGATAGGGGAAAATGGGGAAAGTGTCACAGCATTGTTAACTCACTGTGTGTGTTGGACACTGTGGATTTCCTCTCTCAACTACCTTTCATACTTCTTCTAAATAGAGGGATAGAAACACTGAAAGATACATTTTCTGGATGCCTTTACAGTTAAGATTCTGGATGCAAATTAGTTTTCACTATTTAAAAGCACACGAGACTTAGACCGAAAAAAAGAAAAAGTGCACTGGATAATAAAAAATATATTGCATTTACCCGGAAGAAGGCAAGACAAGGTAGAGAAAACTAAAATGGTATGACAAATAAAAAACTGGTAGGATGGTTGCATAAACCTAAATAAATCAGCAATTGTGTTAAATGTAAGGAGTTAAGTGTACCATTTGAAAGACAGAGACTGTCAGATTTTTTCTTTTTTTCTTTTTTTCTTTTTAGAAAAACTTTAAATTGTTTACAAGAGGTGCCTTAAACATGGGACACAGGAGAGTTGCCAGTAAAAGAATAGTGTTGTGGGTTGAATGGTGGCCTCACAGATATTGGGTCCTAATGTCTGGAATCTGTATATGTTACCTTCTTTAGAAAGGAGGGTCTTCAGAGATGTGAGTAAATTAAGGATCCTGAGACGCCGAGAGTATCCTGGATTGTCTGGGTGGGCCCTACATGCCATCACATGTATCCTTCTAAGAAGGAGGTTGGGGGACATTTGATGCACAGGAATGGGAAGAAGACCATGTGAGGGGAGGCAGACACTGGAGCGATGCCGCTGGAAGCTAAGGAAAGCCAGCCATCACCAGGAGCTGGAAGAGGCAATGGAAGGGAATGGCCCCTAGAGCCACGGAGGGAGCACAGCCCTGCCAACACCCTGATGTCAGTCCAGTGGTTTCCCACTTCTGGGCTCAAGAACTGTGGGGCCATCATCTTTGTTATTTTTAGCCACCAAGTCTGTGGTAATTTGTCTGTGTCACTCTAGAAAATGAATACAATGGAAAATGCTATATTTTGCAAAACCAACCAAAAAAAAACCTGGTGTTACTATCCTCAAATTTCTAGTATTGCTTCTTTTCTTAGAGGAGGACATTTCATGGTGATTAAAGGTGAAGAAAATGCAGCTTTCTGCTCCATTTGCCTTTTCTCCTGGGAAGCAAAATCATGAGATCATGATTTTTTCTTTGAGCAGGTTTTCAGTGTCCATTCTTCTTCCTGGGTCCCAAGAGCCAGACTCCATAGTAGCAGAGGGCATTGCACCATTCTGGCAACTTCATTTCTGCATCCTAGTGATTATGGGGGAGAGATCTGCAACTCCTAACACCAGTGATGGCTCCAGAGTTAGGTACAAGAAGATTGGTTCTCACTGCCCTGGGACCAGGAATAATCCCCACTTTGCTGGGCTGCCACTTAGTTTTATTATGAGGAGGGCCCTTTAAGAAAAGGAATCTACATTTTCAATATAAAATTGCTAGGGCTTCTCCCAGAGACTAGGAAGAGGCCATGGAAGTGAGGAGTCCCTTACCCACAGTTTCTTAGCTCACAACAAGGGAGCCACTTCTGGGGCAGAGTCCAGAACCTCAACTCCAGCCTGGCCTGAGTTTGTGAGCACTTAAGTCCCTGGATTAAATATTTTCCTTCTAAAATACCTCGAGGAATTTCTACACAGAAGCCTAACTGGTACATCCTAAAAAAGCCACGTTCCTTCCCCAGGCCCTAGCTCCTCTTGCTACCAATCAAAGAACACTGCCACACTTCACATGGTAGGACCCCAAAGATGAACTACGTGGTTGTGTATTGCTTACCTGAGGCGAAGGGCTGACTTTCCATTTCTGTTTGTCATTTTACCTCACCACACACCTTTAATCCAAAGTTCTTCAAATACTGTTCTCTGAGAATTGTGTTATCAAGAAGTTGCCTATACCATGCTTCTAAAGGGGGGATGGGGAGTTTCTCTCTAAGGAATCTGGTCATCTTCTACTCTATGAACATATTCACAACTCCTGCACAAGTGAACTCCCAGAGATGGTACCAACAAGTGGATCAGCCTGCAGGCTCTGAGGGTGTGAATGTTACTGACAATAAAACATGAATGCATGATTACTAGATAATCACAGGGCAGAGTACAAACAGGACATTAGACTCTGAGGTACATTGGCCAGGGTGGTCTTCATGCCATGTTCCATCAGGGAAGAAGAGTCCAGACACACACATCTTTAATGAACTAAGTCTAGGGTCATGTAAGCCTGGAACCTTCCATGGCATAAGTCAAGGGACCTACTATGTTTCTTTCTCACCGAATATCCACCATGGGGCTCTCTGAAAGACACACATGAATTCCTCCTTTGCAATATGGTGTCTGTCTCAGTTAGTTCAGGCTACTATAACCCAAGTACCATAGACTGGGCAGCTTATAAACAAAAGAAACCTATTTCTCATAGTCCTGAAGGCTGGGAAATCCAAGATCAAGGTGCTAGTAATGTGGGTGTTTGGTGAGAGCCCACTTGCTGGTTCATAGATGGCTGTCTTCCTGATGTGTCCCCACATGGACCAAAGGACAAGGGTGCTCTCTGGGGTCTCTTTTAGAAAGACACTAATCCCACTCATAAGGGCTCCACCTTCATGACCTAATCACTCCCAAAGGCCACATCTCTAAATACCGTCACATTGAGGGTTAGGACTTCACGTATAAATTAGGGGGAGATGCAGGCACTGAGTCTACAGCAACTCCATGAGGACAGTGTGTCATCTTATTTTGCCCTAGATTGCAATCCGAGCACCATACAAGGCATATAAGAAGACTCAACACATACTTGTGGAATGAGTAATTTAAATCAAAGTATCAGTGGCCCCTGCCAGATGGCTTTCTCTTTTATACCAAGCATTTGCCAGCCATTCATAGCTTAGGGCTAATTAGAGGATAATAGTCTGCCAGAACGAATGGTCATTTTGGAAACCACCCATGGGGTTAGGTCATGAAAGTGTATCCCTCATGAATGAGATTAATGTTTTATTAAAACAGACCCAAGGACGTTCTCTCACTCCTTCCACCATGTGAACACACAGTGAGAAAATGTCTTTCTATGAATCAGGAAGCTGGTCCTTACCAGACACCAAATCTGCCAGCACCTTGATCTTGGACTACCCAGGCTCCAGAGCTGAGAAATAAATGTTTGTTGTTTATAAGCCACCCAGTCTATGACATTCTTGTTAAAGCAGCCCAAATGGACTATGACATTTTATAAACCATTATCTGAGGAAGTCGTGACCCTGTGGAGAGGAGCTGGTGGGAACCAAGACAAGACAAGTCCCAGCTAGATAACACTACCTGGAGGGATGGGCAGTAGGGAAGAAAAGGATGCTGAGCAACCAGGTGAGTTGTGGAAGGGACTGAGGAATAGCTAAAAATAGGAATATATTAATACCGAACTGTAAGTATTCTTTTAAATGTCATGGCTTAACTCTCTTCATAATTCAAAATCTTTGGTAAAGTCTTTCACAAACAGAAAAGCCTTGTACATGAATTGCCTGGTGCCATACAAGAAGGAGCATATGAATTTGGGGAGAACATTATGTTTCCACAGGTGGAGAAACGGATTTCCAACCACCTGAACTGGCAGGAAAATGTTAGTTGATCTATGGGCCATATTTAAAAGTTACCTTCTTAACTAAAATCTACCATATTGTATCATCTACCATTGGTTCAGGTCTGGACTCACACCATGCCAGACTGTGCTCTCTGACCCGTGGCCATCCAGGAGACAGTCTTCTCCAGGCCACGCTATCCTCTTTCAGCGGAGACTCTGTTTTGTCTCTGCCATCCAGCGTGCAACCCAGTGAACAAGCTCCTTTTTTCAAATTTTCTCTTAAAACACATTAAAGAAAATCAAACAAATCATTCCAGAAGTAACTAATCAGTTCTGTGAGTACCAGCAATATCGCAGAGAATATTTACATTTGTGCTGTCATGCCACTAATGAATGAACAGTGGGTAAACAGAGAATTAAAATCCCATGTCATTGTTCTCTGGGTAGCTTCTAAATGAGGCCCTCTATGATCCCTGGACTTGGCATCAGAGTTTTCTTCGGACCTATACTCAAGAAATTACATTCATCCCTCTTAAATGTAATCTTCTGAGATTAGACTCATTATCCTAGCCAGTTGAAATTAGTTTAGAACCTGATTCTAGCATCTAATATTATTATAGTTCCTTCAAAACTTGTGTCATCAACAAATTTGTGATTCAGGAAGTCTTTAACTTCACCCAAGATCCTGTGACACAAACCTGAAGAATGTCCCTTCAAGACAAAAATTGAATTTCGAATAGAATTATCCATCTGACTTCAACATTTAGTTTCTAGCTCCTGTTGCTCTGAGCTGGCTCTGAGGGTTGGCACCCCCAGGAGGCTCTGGAAACCCACTGTGCTTTCAAACCTCAGACTTGACAGCAGTTGTGTCAGTGCGTTAGGTATCTGAACTTTCCCAGTGATTCATACAGTGCCTTGCATGCAGAAAATACTCAAACAGCCACCCAATTGATGTTCCCTAGATGACACTACTTCCAACCTCCTGGAAAATTAGCAGGACTCATGCATGAATCAAACCTATCTCCACCTCAAGATAATTCACTATCATATGTGAGGGGACAAAACAAGCATGAGGATTCCTAATATTTCCTTTCCTCTCCTTACTCAAAAGGCTTCTGGATTTTGCCCAGGTTTTTTTTTTCTTTTTTTTTTTTTCTTGCAGTCCAGAACTTTTACTCATGGTTCTGTCATTCCCATTGAATCTTTGTGATGCAGAATCTGAAGAATCCAAAGAAAGTGACAACACTGAAAAAGCAGAAAGAAACAGGGGGCATGAGGCCAGCATCTGGAGAAAGAAATTATGGGGTTTAGAAGAGGCAGGAGCAGAGGGACTTGGGGCATGAGGGAAATGAATGGAAAATAGAAGAAAATTCTAAGAACAAATGCAAGGAACTACATCGCTCTTTCACGATAATTTATAAACTCGGGTGAAAATTTTAAATTATTTTGGAATTGTCTTTGGTTCTTGGACCATGTTTCCTTGACCATGGCAGTGCTCTTAAAATGGATCACATGTGTGACTCAGAACCAGCAAGAGTCTGCGAATCCAGCCAAACTCTCCTAGTCCGCGGTCACCTTAGCTTCACATGCAAAAGCACTCTTGATCTCTGAGCCAAAATAAACAGTGACACTGGGGCAATGATAGAAGTTGGATATGATTTTAAGACCTATTAAAATTCTACATGGTTGGAAAAAAGATTATATATGTATATATACCCATCCTTTTGGAATACCTATATTTTCATTATATTATATGGGAAAAGAAAAGTATTCACATCTTTGATTTTCCTCTATTCAATTTTACCAATAAAACTGCTGAAGAAGATAGGAGAAATGGGCTTTCAGTTCAATGGTGTCTCAAATTAATTAAATGAAAAAAAAAAAACCAAGTAGGTCACCATCTTTCTGGTATAGCTGCATTATAAAGTTCCAAAAGGACCCATGCCCAAAAATGTGTCCTCAATGGCCAGCCACCTTGCCTCCAATTCATACCTTTTGAATACATATTTGGACTAAGGCACTATTTCCTAAAATAATCTTATTTACCACATTCTTTACATGCATTACTTTCTCCCTCATGACAACCCTGTAGGCATTTGATCTAACACTACGATAACTGCTACAAATTGAATTTAATTTCCCAAAAAAACGTATGTTGAAGTATCACCTAACCTCAGTACCTCAGAATGGAACCTTATTTGGAAATAAGGTGGTTGTAGATGTAATTAGTTAAGATGTGGTCACCCTGAAGTAGGGTGGGTCCTTAATCTAATAGGACTAGTGTCCTCATACAAATGGGAAATTTGGACACAAAAACAGGGAGAGGACAGACACATGATGAGGACAGAGACTGGGGTGATGTGTGTACAAGGAACAGCAAGGACTGCCAGCAGACACCGGAAGCGACGTGGCCAGCGACGATTCTCCTCTATAGGTTTCAGAGGGAACACGGCCCCGCTCACATCTTGATTTCAGACATCTGGCCCTAAGACCTGAGAGAGGATACATTTCTGTTTTTTTGTTTGTTTGTTTGTTTTGTTTGTTTGTTTTTTTAATTTATTGGGGTGACAATTGTTATGGTAGCCAAGACATGGAAACAACCAAAATGTCCTTCGATAGATGAATGGATAAAGAAGTTGTGGTATATATACACAATGGAATACTACTCGGCGGTAAGAAAAGATGAAATAGTATCGTTTGTGACAACTTGGATGGATCGTGAGATTATAATGCTAAGCAAAATAAGTCAGACAAAAAAAGTAGAGAACCATATGATTTCACTGATATGTGGTATATAAACAGAAAACAAAAACAAAACAAAACAAAAAGACAAACAAATGAGAAACAAAAACTTATAGACACAGACATTTCTGTTTTTTTAAGCCATGTAGTTTGTGGTTCTCTGTTATGGCAGCCATAGGTAACTAATACAGTAACCAAGAGCGCAGGTTTTAAAACCCAACAGAGCTGGGGTTCCATCCTAGCTTGGCCATTACTTGTGCAGCCTGTGTGAATCACTTCAAGCTTGATCCACCTCAAATTCCCTTGTGCGTAAGATGCAGATAATGGTATCTACCACTCCATCATAGTTTAGAATGTATTAAGCGGAAATATCCGTCTTCTGCTTGCCCTAAATGCTTGCATCAGGCGAGCATCTAATAAGCAGCGTGTGCTGCTGGGACCGCCCTCATGAATATCATTTGTGAATGAAGACGCTAAGAAATGGGTTCAAAACCATGACCGGTGGCAGAGTTGGAGTTCAAAACGAGGTCTGCCTGCCTCCCTAGAGCGCATCCGATTCCAATACATCTATGTGGAGAGGGATTAGGTTTGCTCAGAAATCTGGGGGTGTTCTGAGGAGCTGGACGGTGAGAAGTGAGATCTGGAACGTGAGGGAAGACGAGAAATGGACTCATATACAGTAGACAGGGTGCCGTCTGGGTGGGAGCCTTCCTAAGGCAGTCTGGGTAATCGGAACGCTAGATCACATGTTCTCACATGCTCTGGCTCATGCTGTTCCTTGTGCCATTCCTCACTGCTACCCCTAAGTTCATGTTAACACTGCCATTTATTTCGAAAGACCACGTTTCATCTTTTCAATGTGACCGAGTGCCTTGGATGTCTCCAACCCTACAAAAGCCCATTGTTTCCTTGGGAAATCCAGCAAGCTGGCTTCTTTGCATGCACGTGCCTGTGATCACTGCCTATGGCAGCGCCCCCGGGCAGTATGAGAAGAGACTCAGAGCCAGTGAAAGTCTGCGAATCCAGCCAAACAGTCCTAGTCCAAGGTCATCTCCACTTCACACATAAAAGCAGTCTTGGTCTCTGAGCCAGAAACACCGGCAACACTGGCACAATGGTAAAATGTGGATATGATTTTAAAATCAATGAACATTCTAGATGGTTGAGCTTCATAAATATCACTTCATAGATTCTGGATGGATTATATTTATTTGAAGTGGGAATGGATTAATAGGAGAAGAGACCAAAGCCAGGAAAACCAAAGTTTGCTGCAGCAAATATTCAAGACCCCCTGCCTGGTCAAACTCCCACATCATATACATCTTCCATGTAAGAAAAGTGAGGCTCAGACAGAACATGATTCTGGCTCTGCACTAATAAGTTGCATATCCCTAAACCCAGGACATAGACAACGAGCTAGTGACAAACCATACCTAAGAATCTGTCTCCTGCCACCTTCCTCTGTGCTTCTCATTCTTCCATAGTAGATGGTTGCATAGAAAAATGAACATATGTAGCAAAAAAAGAAAACAATATAGAAATTGCATCAATAAGCATCAAATTTATAGAGTCTTTGTCCCTGTTCTCTCCTTAATCCCAGTTGAGTCAATGGGATTTTGTGCTCACGGGGGAGGAGGCTTTACTCTAATGAACAGTGCCCTTTAGTGGCACTCCTTGCAAAGCTATGCACACAGGCTTTAAGAAGGAAAACAATGTAATCTCTTCCTTTTATGCCATAAATGTCAGTTAATGCAATTTCCAAGGCAAATTTTAAACTACTAGATCCTATATCCGTTGAGATGGGAGGTACCAATAGGCTATAAGAGAGAGGGGGAGTAAGCAATATTACACTAGCACATTCCCAAACAGATACTGGTAGGTGCCCAATAGATCATACAATTCCATGAAAATATAACAAGCTATATAGACGATGACTAAATTTGCACATAAGTTCAAGCCCAGTTGAACTAAATTAAAAGAAAAATAGCTTTAGAAACCTGACAACTTCTTACTTATAGTAAAAACAGAAAAAGCAAAAAACAACCTTCTCAAAGTTGCCTATTCTAGAGGAGGTTTAGAATTTAAATGTGAACAAATCTTTGATAACAGACCCAAGAAATAGTTCTCTCTCCAGTCTTCAACAGGAGCTTGTCACTTAATATCTTAAGGCAAAATTTGCTTCCTTGTCTGCTTTTGTTCTTTTCCTTTTTTCTCTTTCTCTTGGACATTTCTGTGTACAGAACGCTCGGGGTCATGTGCAGGCCTTCTCTGAGGAGACCTAGCAAGCCTCTGCGTGGCTTGTATGCATGCCTTTCACTACTGTCAAAGTCAGCTCTAAAATTTGTAATTTCCGATGCATCTCACAGAACCTGATCTGACGCACTGAGGTGTGGAGACCACGGAGGTCCAAACATATCTGAAAGTCCCCGCTGGGATGGAGGTGGAATCTGGGTCAATGAATCCAGGAGTCATGAGGCGCAGCAGGGGTAGGAAGACAGAAAACTGTCTTTGATCTTCACACTTGCCTGACATGTTGACAAAGATGACAAGAGGCACTTCAGTGGGGCCTCTTTGGAAGCAGAGAGAATGTTTAAATAGTGTGAATTGAGAAAATATGTATAGAAGAGCGAAGCATGGACCCAGAAACTGGGGGCCTAGATTCAGAACATCCATTTCCCCACTTACTGAGCGTCTGAGGAACTGAGGCAAGCTCCTTACCTTTCCATGATTCAGTCTCCTCATCTAAAATGGGGGAAAGGTCAGACCTATCACTAGAGGTTGTTGGAAGGATTAATAAAATATTTGCATTGAGAAGACAAGCAACAGAGGTATACAGATCACAATTCTCCATCAGTTGAATTATAGAAAACATTGGCCTGAATAAAATCTAAGAGAAAAATTCAACACTCTGGCTCCTGTCTTCTGTGAGTGTGGACGATGGCATTTTCATGTTCCAAAGTAGGTTAGAGTAGGGGGAAGGAGGGAAAAAATAGAATCAGGTGGGAAGATGAAGAGATAAGAGGTCATGAAATGGGATATTCTAGAAGATGAGTGGCAACTACATGTTAAGTCAAATGAACTGAACAACTGTTGCATGTGCCAATCTTTAATTTAGCAACAGGGAGACAGAGATGAGTCAATCATCAATTCTCTCTTCAAAATGTCTGTGGTCTTGTGGAGGCAAATGCACCCATAGTAAGAATGCAATGTGATAAAACTGAAAGTATGATCAAAGTCTGGAGGAAATGCAGAAAAGATGTAACTGATTCTTCTGAGGGTGGGACTATCCGTATAATGTGAAGAGAGGAAATAACAATGAAGCTGGAATTGTAAGGTTAAGAAGGCCTGGACCAAGAACAAAAGAGGAAGAAAGCCATGCTGTGTAGGCAGAATAATACCTCCTCCCCAGATATTTATGTCCAAACCCTCAGACCTGCAAATATGCTATTTTACTTGGAAAAGGGACTTCACAAATGTAATTAAGGCTACAGACCTTAAAATAGAGAGATTACTTTGGTTTATGGGAGTAGGCCCATTCTAACCACAATACCCTTCAAAAGCAGACACTGTTTCTCTGGAGAGACTGCAAGATATGAGAGAGAAGAGGAAGTTAGACAGACTGGAAGCTTGAGAGGGACTCAAGCTGCCACTGCTGGAAGAAAGGCCACACAACGACCTGAGAAGGAACGTAGCAAGCCTGGAGAAGAAAGATTGGTCCCCAGCTGACAGCCAGTGTGGAAATGGAGACTGCAGTCTCACAACTGCAAAGAGCTGAATTTGGCCCATACCTTGAATGAGCTTGGAAGTGATTCACTCCCAGAGCCTCTGGAAAGGAATACATCCTTTCCAACACCTTGATTTTGGCCTGTGAGACCCTAAGCAGAAGACGCGGTTGTGGCATTCTGTATCCAGGCTTCTGACTAATGTACAGAACTGTGAGATCATAGATTTGTGTAGTTCTAAGCCACTACTTTTATGGTAAATTGTTTATAGCAGCAGTGCAAACATGAAAATGTATGCCTAGCAAAAAGAATGGAAGAAAAAAATGCATGGAGTCAGGAGAGAACATGGCGTGGCTCTATACACAGTGGTTATTTGGGGAACTACTGGGAAGAAGGCAAGAAATAAGAGCAACAACTTGTTAAAAGATGTATAAAATGGAGCTATACTGTAAGCAAAAGGGGGATGTGGGAGGCTTTTGAGCAGAGGAAAGGCCAATATGATTTGGGAAGGGAGAATAGAAAATTAATAAATGCATAAATTCACCAGAATTCATAAATGACAAAAGCCCTTTTATCTTCAACATAATCATCACAGCAATTTGCATTTTGATTCAAATTAGGTTGCCATGGTCTGAATATACAGGAATTTTCTCTTTGAGATTTGATTTTAGAGCTGACTTTGGAACTGCAGTACTTTACAGACAGGAACATAAAAGCTTGGTTGGGATTTCTCATTCCCTTCCTAGGATGACCTCACTCAGTTTATCAAAGGCCTCCATTTAAATACACAGGGTATCCTTTAAGCCTCTGACTTGGCCTCTCAGTTACATTCATCATTACCAAGTAGTCCTTATTTTCAAAATACTTTTTTTTTTCTCTTTATTTCTGAGATATAGTAATTCCTGGGTTTCCTCTTATCCTTCTTGTTTACCCTCTTCTGATATTTTTCCTATAAATTAATTTTCCAGTCAATAAATGTGCGATTTCATCAAGGCCTAGTCTGAGGACCTCTGCTCTCCCTCACTCTTATACAGTACCCCTAAATGATCAGAACTATTATCACCAATTTGGAGATGATTTATAAATTTCTCTCTCCACTTGAGACCTTTCCTCTATGGTTCAGGACTAACATACCAAATACATACATCATAACTCTTGGATCTCTCAAAGAAAACCTGTCTAAAACCAAACTCCTCAATGTCATGCCGGACTTGGTCTCCCTTCAGGGTTCTCTCTCTCTCTGAGAATGTCTCCACCATCCAGGAGCTAATACTCCAGCATTATTCTTGGTGGCTTCCTGTTCCTCATTTCTCACATCCAAGTCCATACTTTCTCTTTTGCCTGAAGTCTCACCAAGAGCTAACTTTAACTTCAAGCCTTCCTTGTATATTAACAAGAAAAGAGCAAGGATTGCACAGCAGACAAACTGACAAATACATGAGAAGTCATGAGTCATTTTAATAACAGCCATCCACTACTGCACATACCAGAAAAACTGACCCAAAGAAGCTAGCGGGGGGCGTTGATGTAAGATCCATTTGTCACCTGAATCATCAACCTTCAAGTTTACTTCTTGGGTACACTCTGCTGCCCTATCTCAGAAGACTCTATATGGATGGCAAGAGATTTGGGGAGCTCAGTAAGAGTCATGAGCACCACAAGATTATGATCCTATTTTCATTCATGCATACGATATCTTTTTAATTAAAAGTAATAAACTTAGTTAAGTGGCATGTGATTGAGATAGCCATTTTTAGCCTGTAGTCATCTCTGAGAAGCCAGATAGAAGTTAGGAGACAAAGCCTATGACTTTGATACGGACCCTTTCAAGCCACCAAATAAAAATCAATTGATTATTTGAGTAACGCCACATCTTTTCAGAAAAAATAAAAATGCCACTATTCACCTTACTGATTATCTGGTCGCTTCAAATAACTGGTCCACCCCCATAAGGCTCATTATTGCCCAATGGTTAGGCATAATTAGAGGCTTGCTGAAAAAGGCAGTATATAATTGGTGCCCTAACAGCCAACAGAGTTGCAGCACTGTGAGATTTCAGTTCAGTTTCACTTTATAGACCATTGGGTTGGTTAGTGTCTTCCACTGAATACTTGGAGCCACACTTCAAGGGAAATTAACTATGAAGAGGTCTGCTTAGAGAGACAATGAAAATTATTCATGAGCAGATAACCTAACAAGATTCATGAGCAGGTCACCTGGAAGACTGGCTGAAAGACCGGTGGATGTATTTCTTGAGAGACAGCAGATTAAAGGGAATGTAGCTGAAGGGTGGATCTTCTTTGGGCCTCAAACGGAAGAATTAAGATAGATGAAGTGAAGACATAAAAGAATAGAAGAGGAGACTCATTCAAATATGTGAGAATGAGGATGTATGAGGAGAAGACTGCCCTAGAAGGGTATCATCTTTCAAGTATTAGCTGTGTTCAAGCTTGTCAGAGGGACACGATTAATTCAAATAGACACTGAAAATACTGACTGATCGCCTCCTATATATAACAGCACATCAGAGAGATGTGAAGATAGGAGATGGATCTTTGGGCTACAATATTTTTGAGATTCCTCTTTAAATTGAGTTTCTATAATTCCATGTCCCTATCATTAGGTTCAAATATCAAAATGCAAGTTGAAATTCTTTAACTTTCTCCAATAGCAGCCACATGGCCTCTTTAAAAGATGTGTATTCTACCTCCCTTCTACCACCACATGTACCTTGGAAACCAAAAGGAGAAATGAAGAGGGAGAGGAAAGGATGTACTAACTGTAGCCTTGCTCTCAGCCTTCTTAGTGTTGGCAAAGTAATACACTGCCCCCCAACTACAGAGTGTAAGAAAGATCCAGGCAATTGTATAAACTGAGAGCCAGATCCTGAAAAGGAAGATGTCTACAAAGCAATACCATTGGTGTGACTCCACAAAGCTTCCAGCTTCACAGTTTGGTATATTTTGAGTATATTGGGATCACTAGTGAAAGTTCCTAGATTTCCTCTCAAGGTTGGTATTCTAGTCACACCATCTTTTCGTGGGACCTCTCCACTCACTTTCTTTAGATTCTGGGTTCTCTGCCAAGGCATATGGGCTCTCAAATATAATTTCTCATTGAGCATGTGTTGGTTTGGTTTCCTCTAGTGGTAGGTCTTAAGAAAATCATCAGAGGACTAGTAGTCCACTTGGGAGGAAATTCATTAATGGATGGGGAAGAAAATCAGAGAAGAATAGGCGGACCAAAGAGGGTATGTCATCAAGAAATTTACCTCTGGGAGTAACTAGACGTAGTCTCACCAGGAAACTTGGAGAACCAATATAGAATTGTGCCCCCAAATTATCTCAGCTGAGAGACAAGGGAGTCCCCCTCACTCATTGGTTGGGGGCTGGTCTCAGGAGGCACTTATTTTCTGGTGCCCACAAGTAGAGTGGGCTCGGCCACTAGAAAAATTTCTTACACAGAGAAGTAGCTACTGGCAGCTGAACTCAGACAGAGTATGTACAATGGCAGGGCCCAGGGTATCAGGGTAAAACACCAGTACCTTGTGCTACAGGGCACTGCATATAGGCCTAACACTCCTTCCTGCCACCATCTTAGCTGGTTTACAGAGGGAATGTGTGGTACAACTAGATACTCAATAAGTTCTACTACTAGAAATAACTTCTGGCTTTCTAATGTAGACATTCAACAATTCATATTGATAAACTACCGTGCCAGCATCATAGAAATTGAAGGCAAGACAATAGTTGTAAAACATAAAAATACAATAAAGAAAATGGGAAAGAAGGCTTCAGAGATTGAGCTTTCTCCTCCAAATCCATCCCTGTTACACTTACCCTTTCATGGTAATTTTTCAGGTATAAAGTATTAAAATGCTTATTTTATTCATCTGTATATAAGCCATTTGAACTGAGTACTCTGATGTACGTTTACAGGATCAGAAACATTTCACTGGCTTGCTTGCTTTGGATTTATAGATGTAAATGATGAAGTTGTTGTTGCTATAACAACAAAAATGCATGTGGAGACAAGCAGGATTGTACGGTGAATGACACCGATTCTTTCTCTGGGTCGCTCGGCAATAAACTCTTCAGTAGATTGGCTCTTCCACCACACCAGGAAGGGCCACAGCCAAACTCAACTTCCCACAGAGTTGTGGTTCATGAAGTAGACGTCTTACTTTAATAGGCCTCCTTGCTATGGGATATTTTGGACTAGGTTTCCAGGGGCAGAGAAGCTGGTATCTCCTAGAACTTGCCTAAATATCTGGCAGCTGAGCTTCTGCTGACTAGAGTCCAAGCAATTTGGTTGCATAAGACCCCTCTCATTTCTAGTTCATTAAAAGAGTAGGCTCCTTCTGCTTTTGCACAGCCACATGAGGCATATCCAGATGCAATCTGCCCCAACCACACCTCCTGGAAAGATGTTAAGGGACAAAAAAGCCCATGGAAACTACCAGCCTTCTGCCCACAAATACCGCTTGTACCAAATGACTCTTACTGGTGTCCACTCAGAGTCACTTCACATGATAATGAAAACCCAAATGTTATAAATCCAACCTCAGCTGAGTTCACAATAAGTTACATTAACAACAACAACGACAAAGACATAGCACTCCCAAATCAATTAGCATGTAAGTCAAGGGCATCTAAATGGAACTCTATCGCAATCTGTTGTTTTAATATATACCATGTAGGTGGGAGACACCCAGCAAGCAAAACAAAAATAAGACAAAATAAAGATTCTTAAATTTGGCACCTGCAAGCAATGTGATTTCATTATGTTTTCACTGTTCTCTTCATTGCAGGGAGGGCACTAATCATATTTGGGAACAAGTGGGATTGAGCCCAGATGTGTCCTGGGCTCTGCACCACAGAAACATAACTCACACAGAGATGGCCTTTGGCACAGTGACCACCAACAGGGACAGACGAATGACCACACCTAGCATGGTGTTTTCTGTATATTACTCATATACTACTATATCTTGTTTAATCCTGACAATAAACCTGCAGGAAGATAAGTGTATCCTCATTTCCCAGATGAATAAACTGGGTCTGAGAGAAGCAAAACTTACTTCAAGAAGATGAATTTTAACCAAATGTGGTAAGTACTGTAACAGAAGTATACATGCCTGGACAGACAGAATGACACTCCCTGCAGAGGACGTGAATCAGGAGTTGGATTTATCATGGTGAGAAGATGTGCATTAGGTGGAAAAGCAGGGCCATGTATCAGGGAAGAGGGAAGAGCATGTGCAAAGCCACTAATCATGAGAGGACGTGGAAACAAGGGAAAATCCCATGGCATTATATTTCAGGCAACAGATGGGGAAATACGCTGCAGGTAAATTGTGGGAGAGCATACATGCACGCCTAGACAAATGAGACGTTCTGTAGACAGTGGGGATGCTAAAGACTTATAATCAGGGGTATGAGAAGTGAAAATAAGCCATCGGGGTACTCGGGTGCTTATACAGCACTTACACAGCGTAATTATCAGAAACAGGGAGACAATATCAACCACGTAGGAGGGAAGGAATTCTGCCCTCCTGAATTTGAAATTCACATCCACTAGATACAATCAATGAGCATCTGGTATGTGCTGGGCTTTGGTGCATAGTAGAGATTTTGTTTGCTCCTGATGTTGTGATCTCATAACTCCCTAAAGAGATTTTGCAACAACTAGATAGCAGAGGTTTAGCACTTTGAAATCTACACCCCTAGGCAGCAGTACAAACGGCAAGATATGGTTGGAGATGTGAGATTAAGGGACTCAGAGGCTTTGAATTGCTCTCGTTTCTGCAGGTGTATTGCACCTGACTTAGTCCTCTATGACGGTATGATGGTATTTGGTAAAATCATTACATTACTAAGTTATAACTCAGTAATTTACACAAATTTGCAGAATGGTCCATGTAAATTAATAAAAAAAAATACTAACTTGTGAGGACAGAGTTATGTTTTCCAAAGCAGATTTTCTCAGTGTCATGGGATGCCAGTTCTAGAGATTGTCCGCAAAATGATGACGATGGTAATGAGGGTGGACATGAGGACAGCTCCCATCATTTATTGCTATGTGACACATCACCCCAAGCGGAGTAGCTTAAAATATCAACTATTTTGTTATATCTAATGATCGGGTGAGTCTATTCAGACAAGGCTCAACTGGCCAATTATTTTGCTCCATGTGGCATCAGCAAGGGTTATTTGATATCCCATTGGCATCTTGGCTGGTCTGTAGGGTGCAGGCGGGTTTCACTAACATACCTGGTATGTTGATCGGAATGGCTGGAAGACTGGGATGAGCTAGGTCACTGTCTCCAAGTAGTCTCACAGCCTATCAATGTGATCTCTCCAGCAGCGTAGTTACATTTTTTATATTGGTGCCTCAGGATTACAAGAAACTACATGAAAACTGCAGTTTCTTAATGGTTAGTTCTCAAACTGCCATAATGTCATTGGCACTGTATTATACTGTTCAAAGAACTGGCAGGCCAGCCGAGACTCAAGGAGTGGGAGAACAGACAGTGCCATTTGGTGGGCAATTCACCTCCATGTAGAAGAGAGGAAGGAATTGATGATGGTCATTTTAAAGACAAGCTACCAAGATGGTAGCGATGATATTGTGTCTGAAGAAGCATGCGGTTCAACAAACCTGTTTAATGAGAGGCCAGATAATAAATATTTTAGGTCAACTAAGCCACACGCAGTCTGTTGCGTATTCTTGGTTTATTTTTCATAACCCATTAAAAATGTAAAAAATATTATTAGCTCACAGATTACACAAAAACAGGCCACAGGCTGGATTTGGCCCTGAGGTTGTAGTTTGCTAATTCCTGTTTTGGGGGTTCTATATTCAAATAAACTTGTAAGGCTGTATGCTTTCTTTCTTTTCAGAGCGTCATAGTACACGTTCATGCAGCAAAGGCTCTGAAAAGTTCTAAGTAAGGAACTCCACTTAATACTACATTTTACAAAGTTATGTTGGTTAATTTTTCCACCTGCAACCTATGTTAAGCAGGCTTTTAGAAAATATGGCTTTGTAGCATATAAGACTGTGACCAAGAAGTAGACTTAGGACCTAGTTAATGGTTCTGCTTAGTTAACAGATTGTAAAATTCATTTCTGTAAAATATTAATTGGATATAGGAAATGAGTTCTCCAAAGCATCCAAAAATATTGTGTCCTTCTCAGTAGCTTAAACCTCCCCTTTATAGTGATATTTTAAGCTTAGCAGCATTTTAAGAATGCCTGCTGTTTAAAATTATAAAATTCTATTTCAGCATATGCCCCAAATCTCACAGATTAAAAGTGAGAGAAATTCAAATCAATAAACCAATGGAAGTATGTCAGCACAGCACTGTCAAAAGAGTAGAGGACTTGGCCTTGGGGGGGCGGGAGTCTCTGGATTATGTCAAAGTGCTGTCACTCAATAGCTGTGGAATTTAAAATAAGTGACTGAGTTTCTCCAACCTTAGCTTCCTACACATGGGAAAAGAAGAAGCCATTGACCTCCCAGCATTCCGAGGATTGCAGTGAATGAGGCTATACACGTGGAGAGGTTTCACCAACTCTGCTAAATCCCAGGCAATGGTAAGTTTGCCAGTGTTCTACAGAAATGGCATCAGCAATACAAGCGGTTTCTCGTCTTAGGCAACTTCTACCTTATTACGTGGTGTGGGCTTTTTTACTGGGTAGTCAGAGGAAGAACGGCATGGAGTATTGGCTTACCTTGCGGAGATTTGAGTTCTAGCTTATCGTCTCTGCTGCTTTGCACAAGGTTCCTAACCTGTCTGAGCCTTGACTGTCTCATCTGTAAAAGGATAACGATCTGCCTACTTCATGGGGTCGTGACAAGGATTCAGTAGGTAGGTAATAAAGTGCTGTAGCACCCCGTTTGCTACAAGGTAAGCAATCATCAAACATAAGTGTCATCATTAAAATTAATAATTGTTGATGGCTCTACTATAGGAATCTGATCATCAACTTCAGAGTCTAAGATTGATTTTCCAATTTTGCCCCAAAATGGATGCCAATAATATCATCAGTTAACACCTACATAGCGCTCAGTGTATGCCTAGGCGCTGTTCCCGGAGATTCCATTAGATCATTTATTCTTACAATAGCCCTGCAAAGTAGAAGCTATCATTGCCCCACTGAAGCATACAAATGCTAAGTGATTTGCCTGTTCCACAAATGATTAGCCCTGGAGCGCGTATGTCAATTCTGAAAGTCAGCTATCAAAGCGAAGATTCTCAATCACTACACTACATCTCTCCTCTAAGAAGAAAGATTGAGAAGAGAAGGTGAGAGTTAGGTACCCCAGAGAAAAAAACACGTTCAGAAGTTTCAGCTGGCAGAAGAGGACAGAATCAGACCCCAGGATTTAATCTTGCCTAGGACGAGTCATACCATGGGATTTCCTTCTCAATACACACAGCAAATAACTATGTCCATTACCTGTAGACATAGTGTCACTGAAAATGAGTTCCCTGGAAAATATGAAGTCCTGTCTTAAAAAAAAAAAATATCTTTCAAATGTCTCCCCATCTCCCAAGTTTTAACAGCAACAAGTACAGCAGAAAAGCACTTCAGACTAAAACAAAATGTGACGTGACTCACTTGGGATGCTAGCTAAGTGTGGACACTGCAGTTATCATGACAGGCTTTGTGCACCCACAGTGGCCTATTTAATCTCCCAAACTGACATTTCCCAGTAACCCATTACACACACTAGGTAAATCACATTCCTCTAGCTCCAATTATAGACCCCCTGAGAGAAATTTTTAATCCCACTAGCTCCTACGATACAGACCCTATGAGAGTAAATTTGAACATAAGCCTTGGGAAAACAGGATTAGAAAGCTAAATTTGTAAGGGATGCCTCTATGAAATGTATTTATTGATTCAAAAAATATTTACTCAGTGTCTGCTATCAGCTAGACACTGCTCTAGGCACTGGAGATCCATCAGCAAATAAGACAGCATGAGAATCTAATCTCAGTACATTTACACTATCATGAAGAAAGTCAGGCTAAAACAAATGAGATAATTTCAGATAATCAGAAGGAAAGAGAAGAATGTATACAAAGTGGTGATGCAAGGAGGCCTTTTGAAAAGAGGGTTGAATCAACTACCAATCACTGTGCAACAAAGCACCCCGAAAAATACTGACTTACAATAGCAACTATTTATTTTAATGAAGTGGCTTAAAATAGCAACTAGTCTTTCTCAGGAATGGAGGGGTATGCTAAGCAGTTCTGCTGATCTCAAGCCAGCATGACTGCTCTTGGTTGGGTTCACTCATGAATGTGCAACAAGTGAGAGATCAGCTTGTGGCTGGCTGGCATAGAAAGGCTTCCACTCACAAGCTGGGATGTTTGCTGATTGTTAGCTGCGTTGCTGAGATGACTGGGCCATGTGTCTCTCATCAATCAGCAAGCTAGCCTGGGCTTGGTTATGTGGGGGCAGCGTCCCACACATCCAGAGAAGCATGCACGATCTCTTGAGGCCTGTAACTCATGCATTAAAACTTTGGTTGCATATTATTGGTCAAAGTAAATTTACATGGCCAGCTGTGATTCAAAGGGAGGGGAAGGAAATATACTCTACTTCCTGATGAAAGAAGATGCAAAGTCACATTGCAAAAGGCACAGAGATGAAGAGGAATGAAGATTAGGAACATGTTCGCAATAAATCGATCACGATAGTGAAGATAGGGTTCTCCAGAGGAGTGACATTTGAGCTGAGACTTGAATGATGGATGAGTCAGATATACAAAGAGTTGTTCTAGGCAGTGGGAGGTCCAGTGTGTATGTATGAATGCACTTGTATTTGACCACATGAAATACACTGATGTGGGTACACGTCCATGCATGTGTAAGTAAATGTGCCTGTGTATGCACGTAACATTTGAAAACAGAAATGGAACATTGTTGTGCGGGGCAGCCTGCAGGGTCTCTGGTCCCACTCCCCACACAAGAACGCAGGATCTGGTGAGGCCAAAAAGGAACACCACGGAGCCATAAGTAGGGGAGTCATATCACTGTATTCTCGCTGGCGGCATCCGCCTCTCTGCAATCCGCTCTTGCTAGCTCAGCCACCATCTTCTTGTCAGCCCCCATTTTCTGCTAGCGAAGCCAAGGCAGTTATATTAGTGGCCAATGGCTCACTGGTTACAGCTGACGGCCAACTAGCCACAGCTGATGGCCATCCAATCACAGTTGATGGCCATTTACTATCTGAGCCAGCACCTTTCCACGAGGGCGAGAGCCTGGAAATTGATCTCTGGGGCTCTGTCCCCACAAACATTCTGCCCACTGACAACATCTGTGGGCCTCTTTCCCCTACTTTCTCTCTTGCAAAATAGGAACATCCACACATCAATAGAAACATGACTCAATGTACTCTATTCTCACAATTTAGCATGCATAAAAACCACCATTACATTATTCAGAAATACAGATTCCCCAAGACTCCTTCCTAGAAATTCTGATCCAGTAGATCTGAGCTAAGACACAGAAATCTGCAATTCAGCAAAGATGCCTAGAAATTCTAAAACAGCGGTCCTCTATCTAATAAATTAAGAACCAATTTTAATTTTTCTTAAGTTTTGGCTTATTCACATTTTCCTCCCTCCCCAGATAAATGATGCCTGATTGTGTTCACTTTACATTACCAACCTATAATATCTTGTCCTTTTCTCTACAGATAAGCAAGTGAATGTGGACCAGCTGACAAGTAAACAAAAATGGATGAACAAAGTGGAAAATGAAAACCTCAAGATAACATACCCAATTCCCTTGTTGCTCATTCAAATAAGAAATATTTTAACTCTGCCTGCTGCCAGGGAGACTGTAACCCAGGGATGTATGTCTTCAAATAGCAAGTCATTGGTAAAACATCCTTTACAGAATTCCTCAACACTGCCTACACACTTAAATAATCTTTTAAACACATGAGTAAATAAGCAATTACATTAATGCGGGTGGAGTGGGAATTGGGCTTAGGTCTGTGATTTTTAAGGGCTCTCATATGATTGTGATATACTGTAAATGTTGAGATCCAGAGTTAAAGAGTCAAATTAGAAATTTTAAAAGCAACACAAAACACCTGCTTGAGTATTGGGTAACCGGCACCACGTGCCAACCCACAGGCATGTTTGAGGATAATCCGGGCTCACATTCCCACCCGGCAATCGATTCTTCCATTGCCCACCAGTCAAGTCTCAGGTGTCCTGCAAAATGCAGGGGATAATAAAATCCACTTAGTTGGTACTGTAATCATTTTATTAACAGCAATTGCCATAAAACATGATTTAATTTTAGAAGTAAATATGCCACTTTGATGTGATTATTCTGTAGGGAACAGTTCTCATTAATCAGTTTTAAAATGTCACTTTACTGTGTTTAAGGGAGAAAAAAAATAAAAGGTCACCATATCATAATTTGCTCTATTACTTCAAGAAGGTACGATCCATATATTTAGCTAAATTCATCACAAGTAATACAAAGTACATACATTTTGGAGGCTGATGGACATCAATTTGGATCTAATCTTGATTCGGAGCATGTTTCTACGTAAGCCTCTATCTCCTCATCAATAAAAAGGCATCATAATTCTGACTCCACAGGCCGATCCCAGGAATAGCTCAGAGAAGAAATAAAAAAGAAAAAAAAAACAAAAACAAAAACAAAGCTTTTCCTGCAAAGGGCCAGAGATTAAACATTTTAGGCTTTATGGGTCAGACGGTTCTGTCACAACTAGTCAACTCTACTTTTGTGGCCTCAAAACAGCCAGACAATATGCAAATACCTCTGCGTGGCTATATCCCAGGAAACCTTATTTATCAAGATGGGACACAGACCACTGTTTGCTGACCCCTGACTTAGAGAATATCAGTTAAGCACTCAACGTAATTCTGGACACACTGTAAGCTCAATAAATGGTTCCCGGCCCCGTGGCTCATGAAGATGATAACAATAATGATAACGATAATACTGTTACTAATGTTACTACCATCATTGTCAGAGAATCAAGAGATAGGGAATCCTGTTCTGCTTCTGACACTAAAGTTCTATGATTTGGGGTCAAGCTACTTCCCTTCTTTGGACATTATCTTCAAAGGATGACATCACCAGAGTAAGTCCAGCATTCCTGCCTGGGTTACGAATATTTTCTAGGAATCAAACAATCCATTAGAAATCCACTAACACTTGTTTCCCTGTTTCTATGAGCAATAACAAAGAATCTGGCTGGTTACCTGGAGATTTCTCAGAGGTTTAGATGCCAAAGCACTTTCAGAAGCAAGGCCCCTCCATCCTCTGCAGTTATTTGGAATTTGACTGCAGCTGTCAAAATGAATAGATTCCAACGCACCATAGTATTTGATTTTCATCATAGGTTTCATCACACACATTACAGTTGGGTAAAGACATAGGCACTTCCTCAAGGAGATTAAATAAAGTGTATTCAAAGACAATTGAAAAGATACCCCACTGTCACACCCGCTCTCATTCACAAGTTGAAGACAGAGTTAACAGCTGTGAGTTATAGCAAGAACTGTAGTAAGTCCTAATTTTTCTGAGCAAACATGTCGACGCATTGCTGCTAGAAAGAAAAAAATAACTACAATCTACAAAAGGGGTGTCATTTATAAAAGACAGTGAATCTCAAAGTCTGGGTCCCAACCAGCAGCAGCAGCAGCAGCATTTTAACAATTTGCAAGAAATGCAGCATCTCAGGTCCGTAGCCCAGGGCTACGGCCACAAAACCTAGGTGAGGAGCCCAGTGATCGGTGCTGCAACAGCCCTCCACGTGATCCTCTCGCATGCTAACGTTTGAAAACCACTGACTCAGGTGACGAATGTGTCACTGCACATGGCCTCTGTGCATCCATGCAGTTTTATGACAGGCAACTGGCGTTCTCCAGTGCATCACCTGTCCTGCCTTCTTTGGGTAGTCATACCATGACTTTCCTTTGGATAACCCATTTCTCAGTGCATATGGTCCTGAAGAATCGGACCATCAATGTCCCCTAGTCTCTTGCAGGTGAGGGCTGAATAAGTAACCCGCAGTGGGCCAGTCTCTTTTCTCCTGGAAACTTGAATTTTGAGTGAATTGGAGTGGCTTCATCTCAGCAGCTGGACCCCAAAGAGAATGTCTATTCATTCCTGCTTACTAGCCCCTGAGAATTGCCAGGATCCTGTCCTTTCCAAGCTCTGATAATTACACATTCCCCTCCATCATACGAGCTACATCGTTCCATAAGAAACTGCCAGGGTTCATTGTAGCTCCTTACAACCACAGGATAATTAACAAAGACATTTTCATTGCATAAGAGGACCAAGTACCTGAACAGTGCTGTTGCTAAGCTGTTCAGCATGACCAACCTACAGG
Organism: Rhinolophus hipposideros; assembly: GCF_964194185.1. NCBI lineage: Eukaryota > Metazoa > Chordata > Mammalia > Chiroptera > Rhinolophidae > Rhinolophus > Rhinolophus hipposideros. The sequence goes on from NC_138060.1 coordinate 22,850,394, forward strand.
AAGAACATACAAACACTGAGCAAAACAAACCCCAGCATCCGTGATGGAGGGGGACGGAGGCAGCAGCAAACCTCATCAGTAGAAAGGGATGGAGGCCAAAGCAGATTGTATGAGAGCTGAGCCCAGGAAAAGCACTGCAGGGCTTATTCCTGGTGGAGAAGCTTCCACAAGCTCCCCTGCTAGCCACTGGCTCAGGGATGTGGCTCTCCAGTCTCATCACTAGGGGAAACTGACAAGGCACTATGCTAGGACCAGTCATTTAGGACTCATTATGTTGCCAGTAGCCAAGTTCCCAGTCTGAACTGACTTAAATGATGAAGGATGTTATTTGTTCACATAACTGGAGAGCCCTCAGGCTGGGCAGAATTCAGATCAGTCTGAGGTTTCTGATGGTTTAGAAATCATGGCTCAGTCTCCCTAAAATTCCTTCAACATATCCCTCCTTTTTTTTGTCTGGTTTTTCTCAGCAGCTCCTGGGCTAAACCTGAGGGAAGAAAGAATGTTTCTCTTTCTTCAAACATTGAGCTTCTCCCGCAATGGGTCAAGAGCTCATAGGAAATTAGGAACAATGGCAAAGGACTGGGGTCAATTCCACTCAAATAGGAAAAGTGTGGGGGACTACTAGAGGACAGCTACTTGCTGCGTGCAGACAGGATGGGGGGAGGGGGCGTGTAACCTGCAGAACATTTTAGATTGTTTATAGCAAGAATGTGTTGGGCAAGAGTGGACAGATGGATATTTGGGTGGTAGCAGTGGAGGTTGTTGGTCAGGTTGTGAACGACTTTCTAAGCCACATACTAGTATAGACACTAATGAACTAGAGGAGGGGTTAGCAAATATTTTTTTGCTAAGGGCCAGACAGCAATTATTACAAGTTTTGTGGCCCACATCGTCTCTACTGTATCTAATCAACTCTGCCGTTATAGCACAAAAGAAGCCACACAGAATATGAAATGAATGGACAGGGCTGTGTTGCCCTAACCCTTGAATTACCAACACCAGGGTGGGTTAGGGGTTGGACTACTGGGTGTACTTTGCTAAACTCTGAACTGGAGGACCAAATCTTATATGTTGCTACAATGAAGAAAACAGCAGTTGAGGAAAAGTACCGTAAACCAGCACCCACTTCTATCTTTATTTACCATCCAGAGTTCTTTGGCATTTGGCATTAAGAAACTTCTGAATGTTTCTTCACTGAAGACCTGCATTATAAATTACAGCCTCTGTTTTCAATTGCCACCACATCTTCCATCCTGCAACTGCTCAGAAGTCTTACAATAAAGGTTCATTTTTCTCTTGGTGAGTCGCCGTACTCTAGTTCATGGCATACTAGACCATCACTGAGCATAAACAGCAGACGCGTGAAGTTTTACCAGGGCACATCCTGGCCTTAGCAGTTGCCCTCAGGACATCCTTTCGACACCACCCCATGTCTCCTCTCCACCTGCTATCTAAATGGATACTTAAATTCTTCTCATCCACCACCACCCTGCACTAAACACACCCCAAAACAAACTTTTCATCTTTCTGCCAAAACTTGCTCCCATCCTAGCATCCTGTTTTCAGCCCCAATTCTACCATTATTCTATGTCCTTTTGGCCTCCTCCTTCTCGATGGTTTTCTACTTTCAATAAGCCATCTGGTCCTATTGGTTTTCCCCCTGTAACTTCACTTATAATTACCCCCTTCCTGCCAGTCCCACTGCTATCACTCTAATTCTGGCCTTTCATGACTCCGCACCTTCACTATTATAATTAGCCTCTTCACAGTTCTCTTCCTTTTCAGTTTTCCCTTTTCTAATTATCCTCCCTCCATTCCACTGGGCACCCTACCTCTTAACAAGCCTTGCTAATAGGCTTTCCCCATGCTGTGCCTCCCTTCTCGTTGATTTAGGGAAAACTTTGGAATCAAGACTCCCCTGGGCCCAGTCTAAGTCCCTTAAAACTCTGTGAGCTTCTGGGATAGTCAGAGGCTTGTGTGGCCTCCTGGTCCCTTTAATCCAATTCTGGTCTTTGCTGGTTACAGGTGGATCTTTCTCATTATTTTCCTCATTGATGAATCAAGCTCCACCACCCACTTTAGAATTATTTTGGCCATCAGAGTTCTCCACACTTCTTGGTACTTGGGTCTCAAAAACATCTCTCTTGCAAATTCCAATCAATGACTAAGTCTTGACTGTTATAAAACTTTAAAATTCAAGTATTCATTCCAACCATTACTTTCCTTTCCTATGATCCCACCGAGACTACTCACCTCCATAAGAGCAACAGTCTCATATTTCCTTCATTTGTTCTCCATCTTCATCCAATCCATTTGGTCACTGGAGCTGAAATAATTGCAAAACAAATATCTGATCAAGTCATATCTCTGGTTAAAAAATTTTAGCGGCTTTCTATTGCCCTTCTACGTTAATTCTCAAGTCTGGATCAACATTAGAATGACCTGAGTTTAAAATATGTACAGAGGGTGCAAAAAAAACAACGTATACACATTTTAAGAAAGGAAAAGTGTGTTAAAATTTTAATACTTAAAATATACCGGTAACAAAAGATGAATGCAAGTCATGTTTGACTTCTGCAATTACAAGAGGTGCTCAAAGTGGTGACCGTCAACGTCTAAACACTTATGATTACGGCAAACTACTGCTTGAGCAACGCTGACCAAAGTGTGCATTTGTATATATTTTTTGGCACCCCTGGTGTATATATGACGCCAGGGTAATAAAACCTTAACTGTAATTGATAGATTGTTGAAGGCTCAGCACAGACAACTCTGACAGTGGAAAATCCCAGAGGGACCTAGTCATAGGAGCCCAGACATTATTGCGAGGTTTACCTTCAGGAGCTTGACCAGGTTCCCACAGCAAATAGGTGGAGAAGTAAAACAGCCATTTTGAAATACTAAGCCAGAGCAGGTGACTGTGTTTAAGAGGCCTGCCCTGAGGGGAAACTAATTACGCAGAGCCTAACCTGCTGAAGGATTATCAGAGCCTAACCAACCTAGGGGAGGGAAATATCCAACTCCAGCCCATTCTTGCCATCTTGTACCATTTTGTCCCCCTAAGGGGGAGAAAAAAAAAAGCTGAAAAATTCTCAAGACATTCACAGTCCAGAGGCACAAGCACACTAAGAGATGAGACCTAATCATAGGACTGTAGAATGCTTCCCCTCCCCCACACCTCACCACCACAGCTACAAAGACCTATTTACAACAGTTCATTTTACCTACTACATCATGTCCAGCTGTCAAGACAAAATCAAGTCATACCAAAAGGCAAAACACACAGTTTAAAGAGAGAGAAGAAGCATCAGAACAAGGCATGGCAAGGATGTTGGAATTATCAGACTAGGAATATAAAACAATTATGATGAACATCCTAAGGGTCCTAATGGATAAAGTAGACTGCATGTAACAACAGATGCACAATATAGATATGCAAAAAGTAGAAAGATGGAAATCCTCAGAAAGAACCAAAAAGAAATGCTAGAGATAAAAACAAAACAAAACAAAACAAAACAAACAAACAACAACAACAAAAAAAACGCTGTAACAGACATGAAAAATGACTTTGATGGGGCTCATTAGTGGACTAAACATGGCTCAGGAAAGAATCTCTGAGCTAGGGGGTCTATCAATAAGATTCTTGAAAACTGAAAAGAAAAGAGAACAAGGACTGAAATGAAACACACAACAATATATCCAAGGACTATGGGACAATTACAAAATGTAGAACATATGCAAATGGGAATGCCAGAAAAAAGAGAAAAGAACAGAAGTATTTGAAACAATAATGACAGAATTTCCCCCAAATTAATGTCCAACACCAACCACAGAGCCAGGAAGTTCAGAAAACACTTGTTGTGCGGGGTGTCCAGCGGGGCAGCCTGCGGGGTCTCTGCTCCCGCTCCCCACATAAGAACGCAGGACATGGTGAGGCCAAAAAGGAACACCCACGGAGCCATAGGTAGGGGAGTCATACCACTGTAGTCTCACTGGAGGCTGGGTTTACACGACGTGCGACCTGCTGTCCGCTTTGCTGCCAACCGACCAACTCTACTCGACTCTCCTTACTCTCCTTCAGTCTCCTCCTTCACTCTCCTCGGCTCCCCTCCATAGCCACGGCAGTTATATCAGTGACCAATGGCTTAATGGCTACAGCTGATGGCCAACCAGCCACAGCTGACGGCCGTCTACTACCCGAGTCAGCACCTCTCCACATGAGGCAGAGAGCCTGGAAACTGCTTTCTGGGGCTCTGTCCCCACAACACTAAACAGGATAAATGCCAAACTACAAAAAACAGAAAAATAAAACACATGCACCTAGACCTATATCATCTTTAAACTATATCAACTCAAAGATAAAGAAAAGATTCCGAAGGAAATCAGTGGGGAAGGGAACCTTATCTACAGAAGAACAAAGAATAAAATGGCATCCAAATTCTCCTCTGAAATCATGCAAGCAAGAAGAAAATGGAGTGAAAATGGAATGAAATTTAAGGTTGTTGCAAGTAAAATACACCAACTTAGAAATCTGTGCCATATGAAATTCTTCTTCAAAAGTGAAGGAGAAATAAAGACTTTCTCAAACAAAAATTGAGAGAATTTGTTACCATAGACCTCTCTTGCAAGAAATGTTAAAGGAAGTTCTTCAGAGAGAAGAAAAATGTCAATCAGAAAATCAGATCTACATAAAGAAATAAAGAGCACCTAAGAAAGAACAAGTGATGGTAACCACTCAAAAGAAGGAAAAAAAATGCAGAACTGAAATATATAACATAATAAAAGAAGAATCAGAGGGAAAGAAGAAAAAAACGAATCAGAGGGAAAAATCACAGAATACCAACACACAGAAATAATAGACAACAACAAAAAGGCAAAGAAACAATGGAGACACAGTCTTACCAGAAAACCAAAGATAGAATGATAGGAGATCCTCACATATCAATAATTACCCTAAATGTAAATGGATTGAACTCACCAATAAAAAGGCAGAGTAGCAGACTGGATCAACAAACTAACCCAACCATATGCTGCCTCCAAAAGACACATCTCAGCTACAAGGACAGAGACTCAAAGTGAAAGGGTGGAAATTGACACTGCAAGAAAATGGAATCCAGAGAAAATCGGGTGTGTCCATACTGATATCAGAAGAAACAGACTTCAGGATAAAAACGGGAACAAGAGATAAAAATAGATGTTGCTGATAAAGGGGATTATACAACCAGAAGACATAACAGTCATCAATATTTAGGCCCCTAATCAGTGAGCACCAAAATATACCAAGCAACTACTAACAGAACTAAAGGGAGAAATTAACCAAAACACAATTTTAGTAGGGGACCAAATACATTATTGACAGCTATGGATAGATCATCTGAACAGAAAATAAATAACAAAATAGCAGTGCTAAATGACATATTAGATGAAATGGACATAATTGACATTTATAGAGCACTTCATCCTAGAACATCAGACTATACATTTTTTTCTAGTATACATGTTTCATGAAACATTCTCAAGAATAGACCATATATTGGGACACAAAACTAGTCTCAGCAAATTTAAGAAGATCGAAATCATATCAAGCATATTCTCTGATCACAAGACTTTGAAATTGGATACCAACTGCAAAAAGAAAGCAGAAACAACCACAAATATGTGGAGATTAAACAACACACTTTTAAAGAACGACCAGGTCAAAGAAGAAATAAAAGAGATCAAGAGATACATACAAATACATGAGAATGGAAATACATCCTACCAAAATTTTGGAGATGCAGTGAAAGCAGTTTTAAGAGGGAAATTTATATCATTACAGGCCTATCTCAAGAAACAAGAAAAACCCCAGATAAATAACCTCATGTTACACCTTAAAGAACTAGAAAAAGAAGAATAAATGAAACCCAAGGTCAGCAGAAGAAAGGAAATAATAAAAATCAAAGCAGAACTAAATAAAATAGAGAACAAAAAGACAATAGAAAAATTAATGTGACAAAGAGCTGGTTCTCTGAAAAGATTAATAAACTTAACAAAACCTTGGCTAAACTGACTAAGATAAAAAGAGAAAACACACCAATAAACAAAATCAGAAATGAAAGAGGGGAAGTCACCACAGACACCACAGAAATACAAAGGATCATGCAAGAATACTATGAAGGACTATATGCCACCAAATTCAATAACCTAGAAGAAATGGACAAGTTCTTAGAAACATATAGCCTTCCAAGGCTGAATCACGAAGAATTGGAAAATCTAAATAGACCGATCAACAGTAAGGAAATTGAATCAATCATCAGAAACCTTCCCAAAAGCAAAAGTCCGGGACTACATGGCTTCACTAGTGAATTCTACCAAACCTTCAGAAAGGATCTAATACCAATCCTACTCAAACTCTTCCTAAAAATTGAAGAAGAAACAATATACCCTGACTCATTTATGAGGCCAACATTACCCTGATACGAAAACCTGGTAAGGATAACACAAAAAAAGAAAACTACAGACCAATATCTCTGATGAATACAGATGCAAAAATCCTGAACAAAATTCTAGCAAATCGAATGCAACAATGCATTAAAAAGATTATTCATCACGACCAAGTGGGGTTCAACCCAGGGGCATAAGGATGGTTCAACATACACAAATCCATCAATGTGATACATCACATAAACAAAATAAAGGACAAAAATCATATGATTACATCAGTTGATGCAGAAAAAGCATTTAACAAAATACAACCTCCATTTGTGATTAAAACACTTAATAAAATAGGCATAGAAGGAAAATACCTCAACATAATAAAGGCCATATATGACAAGTCCTCAGCTAATATCATAATTAATGGTGAAAAACTGAAGCCCTTTAGACTACGTTCAGGAACTCAACAGGCCTGTCCCCATCACCTCTGCTTTTCAACATAGTGTTGGAAGTCCTCGCCAGAGCAATCAGGCAAGAGAAAGAAATAAAAGGCATCCAAATTGGGAACAAAGAAGTTAAATTGTCACTTTTGCAGATGACATATGCTATATATAGAAAACCCTAAAGACTCCACCAAAAAGCTATTAGAAAAAATAAAGGAATACAGTAAAGTTGCCAGATACAAAATCAACATACAAAAGTCCATTGCATTCCTATACACTAACAATGAAATCTCAGAAAAACCAATTTTAAAAAAAAATCCTTTTGTAATTGCAACAAAAAGAATAAAATACCTAGGAATGAACTTCACCAGGATATGAAAGACCTATATGCTGAAAACTATAAGACATTTTTAAAAGAAATTGAAGAAGACACAAAGAAATGGAAAGATATTCTGTGCTCAGGGTTTGGAAAAATCAACACAATTAAAATGGCCATATGACTCACAGCAATATACAGATTTAATGCAATCCACATCAAAATCTCAATGGCATTTTTAAAAGAAATATAACAAAAAAAATCATCAGATTTGTATGGAGCCACAAAAGACCCCAAATAGCCAAAGCAATCCTAAGAAAAAAGAACAATGCTGGAGGTATCGCACTCCCTGACTTTACCTTGTACTACAGGGCAACAATAATCAAAACAGCATGGTATTGGCAGAAAAACAGACACACAGACCAATGGAATAGAATCGAGAACCCAGAAATAAAACCATATAAATATGGACAGATAATTTTTGACAAAGAAGCCAAAAACAAACAATGGAGAAAAGACAGCCTCTTCAATAAATGGTGCTGTGAAAATTGAAAAGTCACGTACAAAAGAATGCAACTGGACTGCTATCTGTCACTATGTACCAAAATTAATTCAAAATGGATCAAAGACCTAAGCATAAGACCTGAAACAATAAACTGCATAGAAGAAAACATAGGGACTAAATTTATGGACCTTGGGTTCAAAGAGGATTTTATGAATTCGACTCTAAAGGCAAAGGAAGTAAAAGCTAAAATAAATGAATGGGACTATATCAAGCTTAAATGCTTTTGCACAGCAATAAACATTGATGAAATAAAGAGGCAACCAACTGAATGGGAGATTTTTGCAAACAGTGCCTCCAATAAGAAGCTAATATCCAAAATATACAAGGAACTCATACAACTCGACAACAAAAAAACAAACAACCCAATTGAAAAATGGGCAGAGGACCTGAAGAGACATTTCTCCAAAGAGGACATACACATGGCAAGTAGACATATGAAAAAATGCTCAACATCACTAATCATCAGAGAAATGCAAATAAAAACCACAATGTGATATCACCTCACCCCAGTTAGAATGGCTATCATCAACAAGACAAATAGCAACAAGTGTTGGAGAGGCTGTGGAGAAAAAGGAACCCTCATACACTATTGGTGGGAATGCAGATTGGTGCAGCCGCTATGGAACGCAGTGTGGAGGTTTTTAAAAAAATTAAGAATAGAATTACCATATGACCCAGCAATCCCTCTCCTGGGTATCTATCCAAAAAAATCTGAGAGACCATTTATCCATAAAGGCCTGTGTGCCCCATTGTTCATTGCTGTTTTATTTACAGTGGCCAAGACATGGAAATAATCAAAATATCCTTCAGTAGATGAATGGATAAAGAAGTTGTGGTATATATACATGATGGAATACTATTCAGCGGTAAGAAAAGATGAAATAGTACCATTTGTGACAACATGAATGGATCTTGAGCGTATAATGATAAGCGAAATAAGCCAGACAGAAAAAGTAGAGAATCATATGATCTCACTGATATGTGGCATATGAAACTGAAAACAACAAAAGAACAAGACAAACAAATGCAGGAACAAAAATTCATAGACATAGACAATAGTTTAGGGGTTACCAGAGGGTAAGGAGGGAGGGGGGCTGTAGAAGAGGGTAAAAGGGGTCTAATAATATATGGTGATGGAAAGGGAACTGACTCTGTGTGGTGAACACACAATGTGAGGTATAGATAATGTATTACAGAATTGTACACCTGAAATCTATGTAACTTTATTAACAATTGTCACCCCAATAAACTTTAATAAAAAAAGAACAAGTGAAGGCAAAATAAAAATTTCTTTTCTTATTCACAGTTGATTGAATATAAAATAAGTACTTCAAAATAATGTCTACAACGTATTTCACTATGTATTCGTATGTATATATCTTCTTATATATATTCTTATGTATATATCTTATAAGTATATCCATATATATACCATGGATCCATATACATATACATATATATATACACACACACACATATATATATATATATATATATATATATATATATATATGGATATACATATAATGTATGACAGCATTGATACAAGGATCAGGAAGGCAAAATTAATATTATTTTTGTTATTAAGAGGAACTCACAGTAACTGCAAAGTGGTATAATGTTATTTGAAAGTGGACTTGAATTTGTTGTAAGTATACTTTGCAAACTCTAGGTCAACCACTAAAAAAAGTTTTAAAATGAAGGATAACCAATATTCTAAGAAAGGAGAAAAAAGTGGAATCATATGAAATGCTGAATTAAAACCACAAAAGCAGAAAAAGAATGGAAGACAAAAACTATCTTTCAGAAATCCAGTGAAAAACCTGGGTTTTTTTTTTTGTTGTTTGTTTTGTTTTATTTTGTTTTGTTTTTTTAGCAAACAGGGTAAATAGATTGAGCAAGATTGAAAAACAGGGAGAACAGAATATATTTTTTGTATTTCTCAACATCCGTTACAGCATAAATTCCCTTTGAAAGATACTTTATGATCTTGTACTCGTCAGCTAAAAAGTTTAACCTCTAAGTAGTACATCCACAGAAAAGCCAGATTTATTTAAATTTTAAAATTAAATTACTTCATCCAGCAACAGGCAGAATATATATTTTCCTCAAGCTCACATGGAATATTCACCAAGATAGACCACATCCTGGGCCATTAAACCCACCTAAACAAATTAAAAAGAATAGAAATTGTATAATCTCTGTTTTCAGACCACAATGGAATTTAACTAGAAATCAATAACTGAAAGATAACTGGAAAAGCCCCACATATATGGAGAGTAAACAGCATAATTCTAAACAACACATGTGTCAAAGAAAAGAAATTTCCAGAGAAATTTAAAAAAATATATCTTGTGAACTAAATGAAAATGAAAACACAACTTATCAAAATATATGGGATAAACACAGCAAAAAAGTGTTTAGAGGGAAATTCATAGCTTTAAATGCCAAATTAGAGAAGAATTAAATCAATATTCTAAGTTTATACTTTAGGAAACTGCAAAAAAAAAAAGAACAAATTAAATCAAAAATAAGCAGAAGAAATAATAAGAATTAGAGCAGGAAACAACAAAATTAAAAGCAGGAAATCAATAGAGAAAAACCAAGAAAACCAAAAGCTGTTTTGTTTGTTTGTTTGTTTGTTTTGTGTTGTTTTGTTTTTTGGAAACATCAGTAAAATTGTTCAGCTCTCTTAGCCAGGCTAACTAAGGAAAAAGGGAGAAGTCACAAATTACTTATATCAGAAATGAAAGACAGGACATCACTGCCTATTCCACACTAATTAAAAGGATAATAAAGTAATACTATAAATAACTCTACCCCACACATATATTAACCTAGATGAAATAGACTAATTTCTTAAAAGACACATTCTGCCAAAAACCCACACAAGAAGAAATAGGTGATCTGAATAGGTCAATACCTATGAAAGAAATTGAATCAATAATTAATAACCATCCGAAACAGAAAGCACTAGGCCCAGATGGATTCACGGCTAAATTCTACAAAATACTTAAGGAAGAAATCACACCAGTTCTCCCCAATCTCTTCCAGAGAACAGAAGCAGAGGGAGGACTTCCAAACACACTCCATGAGGCCAGCATGATCCTAATACCAACACCAGGCAAAGACATTACAAGAAAACTACAGACCGAAGTCTCTCATTAACACAGATGCAAAAATCCTCAACACTATATTAGCAAACTGAATTCAAAAATAATAAAAAACAAATAAATAAATTATACATCACAGGATTTATTCCAGGTATAAGGCTCCCGAATTGTCTGTAACCCACTCCTCCAGCCTAGTCTTGAGTAATAAAAGCTGCTTTCTATATCTTAAATCAACCAACTTCTTGTCCTTGGGCCTTCGGGGGTACAGGTCTTCCACTCCACACCAGTAAGCACTTCGCTTAGTGGCTCCCAGACTTTGATGAGTATTAGAACCACCCGAAAAGCAAACAAAGCACACAGTGGTGACACTCACGATCTATTACATACTGTCACCACTGGGATACTAACACCACCTTATTCAGATTTCCCCAGGTTTGCTTGTCCGTGTGTGTGTGTGTGTGTGTGTGTGTGTGTGTGTGTGTTCCATTCTGTACTATTTTATTGCATGTGTAGGTTTGTGTACCCACCACCAGTGCTGATACTAGATGTTGATCCGGTTATCATGCCACAATGTAACACCCCTGCCCATTGCAATTAGTGGGTGGAAGAGGTTAGGGACTGGTGGTGGGGAAGCTGGAGGTAGTCAGAGCTCTGCTATTTTTTTTTTGTATTTATTTTATTTTATTTATTTGTTTTAATTATTTATTTATTTTTCAGTTACAGTTGACATTCAGTATTATTTTATATTAGTTTCAGGTACAGCATAGGGATCACTGCATGAATTACATAAGTGTCTAAGCAGAGCGGTGCATTTCCAAGAAGCACTCTAGGAGATTGAGATATTCACCAAAGGTGGTGAGCCACTGGCATCGCTAACTCTCACTCATGTGCCAATATTCAGTGTTGTCTGGTTCATGTTAATTCCGGACTCTGATGCATTTCCCCGTTGTACAATCCCATAGAAACCTCACTTTTTAACAACATTCTGTACACTTATAATTTTTGTCCACCCTCTGTCTTTCCTGAATAAGCTACAAGCATTATTCTTCATGCTTAACCTGCTGAGCCCCAAATACTTTTCAGGGAAAACCTGATGCAAACCATTGGCTGTCTGAATCTAAAACACATGTAAGTCAACCACTGTGCAATACCTCACCCACAGCATGTGGGCAGCCAACGGCAATATTCCTCAAGTCGTCTCCCAATTAATATACTAATCTGTTTTGTTTTTTTTTTCTTCAATTTTGTTAGCAGTCTTCATTCCATACCCTGAAACCTTTTCTGGCTTGAAGAGTTTATATCAACTACAAATACATGTACAGTGTATGGAAAGTGTGTATGTGGGAAAAGCATGTGGAATATAAGAATTATTCGACATGCTTTTCCCACATACACACTTTCCATACACCATATACGTATTTAAGTGAGTGTGTGTGCACATGTGCATGTGTTTGCACATATGCACATATTTAATCTAGGAAATGAATATACTGAAACTATGGAAAATGGAGTCCCTGGTACCACATCACTTTCCCTTTTAAAATGTTATTACTCAGCTTATAAAAACCCCTTTCCATGCTCTCATCTTTCATAGCATAAATAATTTTCCTACTCTAACCATAGTCACACTCCTTCCCTTCCCTTTTTAGTTCAAATAGCTGAAAGGATAAGGGGCTTCATGCAGATCCTGCACTAGACTGATTTGATGGGCTTCCAAGGTGCCAATAGCAGAGGGGGGACCTGAACAAATTCGAGCGCCACCACATCAGCCCAGCTTTCCCTGGTTTGGACTCCAAATCAGATTTAAAGGAAAGTCTGACTCTTGTGCAGCTCTTTATTTCTGCAGACTCGTAGCTGAGTTGAATCTTGATGTTCTGATTATTGGTTTGTTTATTCTCTTCCATAGGTCCTCTGCTACTGTGGAATGGAAGGAAAAAGGTAATGATAAAATAACCTATTCCAGTGGTTTTCAAACTTGAATGTGTGTCTGCATTGCTTGGATGGTTGGTTAAAACATAAATTCTGGGCCCCAACCCCACAACATCTGATTCTATAGGCTGGGCCTGGGCGAGAGAATTTGTATTTCTAACAAGTTCCCAGGTGATGCTGTTTCTGCAGGCCCATCTGACCACACTTTGAGAACCACTCCTCTAACATAATCAGGAGCCAATCAGGCAACACTGATCTCTCTCCTACTTGATTCCAAACACACTGGTTGCAAAGCATCAGTCTGAGATCAAGCTCCCACAAGTCTATGTATTGTTTTAAAAAGGGTTGAGACTACGTTGAATTAGGAAATGTCACGTTATTACTCAAACTCCCAGTTTCTTCTTTGGGGAAGAAAGGAAAAATAGATCTGGCAACATAAGGTCCTTCCTCTCTCACGGAACCAATGGGATGAGGCTGATCAACACGCCTTTAGAGCTGGGCTTCTTCAGCTTGGCTTCATATTTTAATAACCTGGGAAGCTTTTAACAATTGCAATGCCCAGGCTGCTTCTCAGCCCAATTACATCAGACTGTCTGGGGTGGCACCCACCTCTTGTGTAGAATGGCACATGGAGAACTCTACCACCCAGAATCACACTGTGAGGAATAAATTTGACAGCATTCTCGCTACAGACTCCACTTCTATTATTTATTGAGCAATCACTCTGTGTCAGGTCAAGTCATTTACAAACATTATTGTATTAAAACTCCCCTAGAAAATAGTGGGCATTGAACAAGCGTCAGCAATCTAAGGAGGAATTTATAGAATTAATCTATCATATAGAAAGAAGGGGACGTATGTGAGTTACTTGGGAAAAAAAAAAGTTGAATTTATTCAAAACCTTGTTTTACCACTGACTAGCTGTGTCATGGTGGGAAAAGAAACAATCTGTTTACATGTGGTTTCGGTTTCCTCAGTTGAAAAATGGAGATAATATCATCTGCCTCCTTGAGTTAGAGGATTAAATCATTTCGTTTACTGTATGTGGGCTTCAGATTTCGGCTCTGACATGAGAAGAACTTAGAAGTCATCATTCCCATCCTTATAGTACATAGGAGAACGCTAGTAAAAACCAGTGGCTTTTGTTAGCCCTGTCAGAGAATGGAAGCAGCAAGGCAAAACACCACCCTGAAATCTAGCGAGTCGGGCACATATGCAGGGTCAACACTAAGATCTGCCTACCTGGAACAGAAGCCACTGGGGCGGCAAACGCTTAAACACTCAAATGATAATGTTGATGACTTACTGGAAGCTAAGCATATTACAATAATCCTGGCATCATAAAAAGAGCCGGGAAGCATTCCTCCTTCTCTTTCTTCTGAAAGACTTCAGGATTGGAATTTATTTCTTCCTTCAATGCTTGATAGACTCCACGAGTGAAGTCATCTGGGCCTAGACATTTATTTGTGAGAATTCATGTGTTTGTTTTTTTTTCCCCCTTAGAGGAGAGCACACTTTCTGTTCTTTATTTCCCGGAACCCTATAATGTTCTCAACGTACAGTTCTAAGAAAGCTTCTCTCCTGGCTCTGAGAGAGGGACGCGAAGAGTTATCAATGTAAGTGTATAATAAAGGCCAGGGGAAAGTCTTTTGAGAGCTAAAGGGCATTTCTCCCACTCAACTACCCTCTTGCCATATTGTTGCCCCTAAAGGACTAAAAAATTAGTCCACGTGGCTCAGGGAGTCAAGGAAATTGATTTGGAACTCTGCAGCCAGGGAAAGAGTAGGAAGAGGGGGATAAAAGAGCTCTACCACTTAAGTAAACATTTGTGAAAGTCACAGCCCAGGGACACAAGGCCACTAGAAGACAGAGACTTAATCAGAAGACAATAGAATGTTCCCTCCCCCCAGCACCTGATCACCACACCAATAGGGCTCCAATTTAACAATAGTGTTTTATAGCTAGAAGAGTCACAAGATCCAAAGTATCTCTCTAAGGCGGTGGATTTAGAAAAACTCACAGTCAAAAAGAAGACAAAACAAGGATATTAGAGGAACTTCAATCCTCTGGCATCTTCGGCTGCAAAAAGTATAAAACACAGCCCAGCTCCCAGCCAGACTACCATAAAATGTCACAGTAAAGGCCTATGTATCTCAATTGGTAGTACTCAGTATGATGTGTCTGACTTTCAAAAACAACAAAAAGGCATAAGGCACGCTAAAGGACAAGGAAAAACACAGTCTGAAGAGACAAAGCAAGCATCAGGATCAGACTCAAGTGTTGGAATTATAAGAGAATTGAAAATAACTGTGGTTAATATGATAAGATCCCTAATAGAAAAAGCAGGCAACATGCAAGAATGGGAGGAGAATGGAAACAGAGATGAGAATGCTAAGAACTAATCTAAAGGAAATGCTAGAAATAAAAATCACATTAACAAAAGTGATTTACTATATCAGAACATTTATAATGTTCATAACAGTGCCTGTCATATAATAAAAGCAGGGTAAATGTCAGCTATTGAGAGGAAAGCTGATAAGCCCTCCTGAGAAATAACAAGGCCATGGCAAGCACTGAAGTGTTTTTCTGATCACAGAAGCAAGGGAAGTCAAGAACACAACGGGAATTTTACTGGTACACTTGCAGCTTCAATGTTATGGTCCAAATTTTTGTGGCCCCCCGTCCCCGCAAATTCTTATGTTGAAACTCAATCTCCAATGTGACTATATTTGTACATAAGGCTTTTAAAAAGGTACTTAAGGTTAAGAGAGCTTATAAAAGTGGGGTCCTAATCCAGTTGAAATGGTGTCCTTATAGGAAGAGGAAGAAACACCAGGGGTGCTTGTGCAGAGAGAAAAATCCATGTGAGGACACAGTGAGATGGTGGCCATCTGCAAGCCAAAGAGAGAGGCCTCAGGATAAATCAGTGATACTGACACCTTGACCTTGGACATCCAACCTCCAGAACTGTGAGAAAATAAATTTCTGTCGTTTAAGCCTAGCAGTCTGTGGTATTTTGTTAAGGCAGCCCTAGCCCGCTAACACAGTCAGGAAATGCTATAAATACCACCCCCAGTCTTTAAGATAGTCATTTACAAGTAAGAAAGGACACACAAATAAGTTAAGGAGACATCAGAGACTGCGCCAGATATATTCAAGCTAGCTCCGTTTAGGAGGAGTATTTGGGGAGGAATATGAATGGTGTTTGTGCAGAGAAAAAAACATGAAGATGTTTTTTGATATCATGAACTGAAAAAGAGTGAAATTGAGCTTAAAGAAGAAAAACCAAGAAAACAACGGAACACAGTATTTAAGAAACCTTTCCATAAATATAAGATTTGAATATACGTATTAAAAGGCCTACAGGATAGCTGTTCAAATTAACCAAGAATAGTCAACTCTAAGACATATCCTAGTCAGAAACACCCTGATGGAATTTTAATTGTGATTGTATTGAATCTGTAGATGAATTTGAGAATCACCATACTGACAACATTAAGTATTTTGATCCATAAATATGGCACCTCTCTATTTACTTATATTTTTAATTTCTTTCTGCAATGTTTATAGGTTTCAGTGTACAGGTCTTACATTATTTAGTTAAACTTATTCCTATTTATTTTGTTCCTTTTGATACCATTGTGAATTGAATTCTTAATTTAATTTTCAGATTCAATTATTTTGCTAGCATATAGAAATCCAATAGATATTTGCCTATACATCTTGAATTCTGCTACCTTGCTAAACTTGTCTATTAATTGTAGTCATCTGGTAGATTTCTCAGAATTTTTTTTTTTTATTTACAAGATTATGCCACCTGCAAATAATGATAGTTTGATTTCTTTTTTTCCAATCTGTATAATTTTATTTTTCTTGCTTTTTATGTACTAAATTAATACACTATTTAGTAGAAATGGTGAAATTGGACAGCCTTGCCTTTTTCTGATTATAAGGAAAGGATTCCGTTTTTCATCATTAAAAATCATGTTAGCTGTGGTCTTTTCATAAATGTTCTTAATCAATTTGAAGAACTTCCCTTCTAAATTTGTTGAGAATTTTTTTCTCTTATTATGAATGGGTGTTGGATTTTTTTCAAGTGCTTTTTCTCTATGTATTGAGATGATCATGTGTTTTTTTGTCCTTTATTCTATTAATATAGTATATTACATTAATTGATTTTTCAAAGGTTAAAGCAAGCTTGAATTCCTGAGATAAACCCATTTAGGCATGGCACACAGTCTTTTTTATATAGTGATGGATTTGATTTGCAGTTTTGTTAAAAATTTTTGTGCCTGTGTTCACAAGGAACATTGATCTGTAGTCTCTGTAATGTCTTTAGTTTTGGTATCATGGTAATATTGGCATCATAAAATGATTTGAGAAGTGTTCCCTCCTTTTTTTTTTTCTGAAAAAGTGTGTGTAGCATTGGGAATTTCCCTTAAGACAGGAGATAAAAAAGTTTCATAGACTTCAACAGGAAAGTCATCTGGACCTAGACCTTTATTTGTGAAAAGTTATATATATAACATATATATATATATATATATATATATATATATATATATATATATATATTTTATATTATATATATATATATTTTTAATTTCTAATGCAATGTCTTTATTTGACGTGGATCAATTAGATTTTATATTTTCTCTTGAGACATTTTTGGTAATTTGTGTTTTTCTAGGAATGTGTCTATGTTGTCTAAATTGTCTAATTTGGTAGCATCAGGTTTTTCATAGCATTTTCTTAGCATTCTATTAATTTCTATAGGGTTGAAAGTAATGCCCTGGTTCCATTCCCTAATTTTGGTGATTTGTGTTTTCTCCCCTTTTTTCCTAAGAAGGGAGTGTCTAGAAGTTATAAAAATCCAGATAAGAAAAAAAGTGATGCTGAAGTCAGCTAATGGAGAGGAAGTGGAGACAAACATATGGACATGAGAAAGACTTCAGGGCAAAAATAGTCAGCACTTGGTGAGGCATCCCATAAGGCAGTGGAAGGGGTTGGGGGAGAAGGGCGAGGGGAAGGTTAAAACTGCTTCCCAAACTACTGGATTGGCTCTCTGGGCAGATGGTGATGCCATTTCACTAATCTTTGGATCCTAACAGAGGAAGTCAATTTAAGGGCAATGGTCAGTTGGTTTTTGCCTTCAAAATGCAAATATCTTATCTCAGAGAGGTAACAAATTAACATTAATCTGCAGATTAAACTACTAGTTTTCTTTCAAGGAGCAAGTGTGCTCAACATTATAATAGGTTAGTGTAGAGAAAATGTTAGCAGGAAGGCAGACCTGCAAGACACCTGTAGGTATCAGGGTGTGTGCTGACTCCCATTAGCCTTTCCTTCATCTCCACTGCTAACACTCAGTTTGCGGCATTTCACAGTTCTCCTTTAGTGTACAGTTTATTTAATCCTTCATAGAAGGGTACTGCATAGAACATTAATTATGAACATCAAATTGACTCTAGTAATACTGATAGTTGTGTCAGTCAAAGTGACAGTTATGCCAGAGCGTCACAGGAAAGGTGTACCCAGTGAACGCCCTAACCAGATAACTCCAGACGCAGAATGGAGCGTGACCACCTGGACCGTTTTATCTGACTGCAGATGAGCTTTACTGGACTGCAGATGGGTGCACTGCACCCAGTCTTGAGCATAGAAACAGAGGCTCTCTGACAGCTCATCGCTCAGGCTGTAACAGCTGACAGCCTCATCTGCACTCCTCCAGACAGAGCACTTGAAGTCTTCCCTCCTGAGCATCTCACAAGCGCGGCCTGGCGGAGGCTCTGCTCTCCAGCACCGCAGGGACTCTCACTGAGCACGACTCTTTCTCATCCTTCTTTTGTAAGACTCTGTTCGCCTTGCCTAGCCTTATTGTTGCAAACCTGCGTAACCCTCTTGTGTGAAATCACCCTATCTTTACTATCGGAGGCTATCGTCTGGCTAGAGCCTCGGTTAATGCCCGTGGTAAACTGAGTCAGTAAGACTAGATCCATGGTTTTATTCTAATAAAGTCTGACATTGTGGAGAGACACACACGTGTGTGAGACTGCTACTTTGATAGCCACGTCCCGCTCACAACAGGTACATAACACATTATGTGGACCCCTGAGGCCAAGTGACATCTAGGAAGATATTGCTATACATCATTATGTTACCCATGCTTTTTGTTTTCTGTATTCTGACCCTTTGACATCTGGGGCCTTGACCCTGGAGAAACTGTCCTCAGGATTAGACAGTTCCCAGAGATAGCAAACAACTGCTTGCAAACTTGCTTTTCATATGCAAACCAACCAATCCAGAGCTCCTGTTCCCATTTCTTTCTGTGTCTGGCTCTCACATTCTAGGCCACTATCTACCTGCCCTCAACATGTCAGCCAGGTACCAGTCAACTGGGGACAGCTTCTACACTCCAGAGCCCATTTATATTATTCGAACTAGCCAATCCTAATCCCGTTTACCCTGCCTCACCCCTTCCTTCCCACAAAAAGCACAATAAAGACTCCTGTACACATTTCCCTCTGCCTTCTGACCTGTGCTCCCAGCACTTCCCAGTCCCCCACCCCCGCCCCCATGGTGAGGTGTGCCCTCTCTTCTTGGGAATTGTAAGTAATGAACTATCTTTTCAATGGCAGTTATCTCCTGATCTGTGAGCCTTGCTATACCTAAATAAAAATAAAACCTAAATTTTAAAACAATAAATGAGCAATCTCTCCCACACTGTGAGAACAAATTAGGTCTAGGAGTGCCTGAGGAATGTGCTTGTACATGTTCAGGGCCATTTTCCCCTCCATTACTAACTCCCCACCAAGGCCACCTACTGGAACTTTTAAATAAAATGGTCCCCATAACAGCAGAGTGAAAATGACCTTTAGAACAGTGTCTGGGACCTAATTATTTCTGCCAAATCCCAGAGAGTATTAGGAGATTGATTACAGGAAAGCTACCCTCCTGCCATGTTTGCTGGTCAGTCTCATCCTTTTCACTCAGTGGGGCAAAGAGAGTGGGGCGGGAGCTTCACTGCTCCTGTCATTGCATTGATCACCTGCTTCATCCAAGGATCACAGAGCGAACCAAGCACAGTGTGCATGTTGGGGTTTGGCGGAGATGAAAGGGAGGCATTTTAAATAGCACAGGTGATTCCTTCTGACCCTGTCAATGATCATAAATGTCTCAAAATGAGGCTGAGACAAGAGTGTGTATCTGCTATATCCACCATCACTTACATTTCCTGCATGTCTTTCACAAAAAGAATACATGTACCTCACATGCTAAGTGAAATGTGTTTAAAATTATAGAATATTATTTATCACACATAGTTCCATCGTCTTTATCTATTGACCAAGGAAAGAAGTGTTGATTAGGTATAATGCTGCAGGGGAAAACAATTGCGTAAGCATGATTCATTTAAAGATAGCATATTATGCACAATTTAAAAAAATCAAGGGTGAATTTGGCTATTCTGGATATTGACCTTTCCACTGACATTAGAACCTAAAGTTCAAGCAAGACTAGATTTTGCTATACTTGGATCTCACCATGGGCCAGAGACTTGGCTTGGCACTTCAGCCGACAAAAGAGCTTGAGGGCTACATGCCTTCTCAATTTGTTTACTCACTCAGGCAGAGGTACGAACAAGTAAAACAAAGCTAGTCAAAATCTAGATGTCTAAATGTCAAATGAGAGGACTGTCCAATATGTTATCTCAACTGAATCTTAATAAACAGATTTCCACAAGAGAGGAAAATCCTAGGCTTGTGAAATTTGAGAGAAAAATACCTGATGAATATATCTCTTTTATTTGGGCATGTAAACTAGTGAAAGGATCAGGAAATGGAGCTGCTTCCATGAACACTGAAACTGTGCAGATACAGTGACCCAATACCACTTCTGGGCACACCAGAGAAATACTTGCACATGTGCATGAAAAATCACATTCATTGTTTCTGCAGCTTTGCAAAAATGTGAAAACACCCCAAATGCCCATTCTCAGGTGAACAGATATACAGAACATGCAGTGGGCAGTAGTAGAGTTAAGGATAATGAATTTGAACTACTTGGAACAATGTGGGTAGATATCGACAAATATGGTTGACTGAAAGTAACAAATTATGGAATAATATACACTATATGATGCTATTGATGTGAATTAACATAAACATAGAATAATACTATATATTAAGTTAACAATATGCAACAAAACCAAAATGGTGGTTAACTCTATGGAAGATGAGAGGGAATCAGAATTGGCAAGGATATCAAAACTTTATTTTATCTGTAATATCTTTTCTCTTTTGGAGAATGCATTTCTTATATCACTTTTTGTAATTTCCTATATCACTTTTATAATTAATTGTAAATTTACACAGACTTATGTATTTTAAATCACTGGAAATAATATGACAATTACCAACAAGGATTACCTCCAAATAGAACTATGAATGCCACCTTCTGTTTTGCACTCTTCAGATATCTTCAAATCAAAACTCTATCTTTACTTAACCAAATAAATGTAATTAAACTTTGAGAGCACAAAGCATAGCTGAAGACCAGTAGGGGGACAATTTGACTAGAACACCACAGAAAGGATACTAGAAGATGGGGTCAAAAAGATAAATTGGTGCTTGGCTCCAAAAGCCTTTAAATGCAAGGTTAAGAAGTTTGGACTTCATCCTCAGCCCACAGGGAAGCATTATTTGTTTCTGAGATGGAGAACTTCATGGATTAAAAGGATAAATCAATATCCATTCTTCACTTTTACCTCTCAAAGGGTATCTTTTTACCATCATCTCTGACTTGATAGAACTCTGAGGGGTTTAGATGTCAGGCAGGAACTTTAAAGATATATTCTCTTCTCTCCTAAGGGGTTACTGTTTAAGGAAGGATTTAGACTCTTAAGACTTTAAAAAATACATTAAGAACTTGTTGTGAACGCCTGGAAGGGTAGTTGCCACATTTCAGTCTCTTCCTGAAAGTCAAGGGGATATTAACTCCTCGGCAAGGCCCTATGTCCCTGTGTGGTACTCATGACATGAGTGGAGAACAAAGTCCTCACACACAGGTTCAGATAGAGTAAGTAGCACAGCTTTATTTGGGAACCAATTTTCTTCCAGAGTCCAATGCTCTGGTAAGCACAGAAGGCTATACAGAATAGAATAGAATTTAATAATGAACCAAGTCCCAGAGTCAATCGAGGTGGAGAAGGCCCCTGGTCTGGGAGAGACGACTGGGCCCACAATGGGTCTGAAGCAAACTGGTATAGTGTCTTGCACCTCACAGAGGACTCTGTGTGATCACCCAGATGAATGTGCCAGATGAGCGTTCCAAAGTGTCTCACTCTGAGCCTCTCAGATGGTCATAGCCGGAGCGTCCAGTTGGACCATTCACGACATTGCTCTTGAGCTCTGCTTTTATTTTTTTCCTTGGACTTGTTTACTTCTTAGGTGATAACCAGAAGTTGTTTGCCAGGAGTTGTTTACCTCTTAAGTGATAACCAGAAGTTGTTTTGGTGAAGGTATTTTTCACTCAATTTTGTTATGCTCAGTTTCACACAAAAACATGTTTTGTTTTTTTTTCTTTACTCTTATCAGTCTCACACATGTGTGGCCATAGTCCTGTCCCTACTAGTAAACAACTCGTTTTGCAAACCTCATTCCAACATATATAATACAT
The DNA here is from genome assembly GCF_964194185.1 of Rhinolophus hipposideros. Classification (NCBI taxonomy): domain Eukaryota; kingdom Metazoa; phylum Chordata; class Mammalia; order Chiroptera; family Rhinolophidae; genus Rhinolophus; species Rhinolophus hipposideros. The sequence continues at coordinate 22,872,849 of NC_138060.1, forward strand.
TTTATATGCTCTGTACAGAACTGCTCCTTTCCTCTTCTGACTCACCCTTATTCGGTAGCAAGAACTAAAAGGCACTTGAAGATGATGATGATTTTCTAACTGTAAGTGGGAAGCATGTTCAGCCATCTCTCTCTCAGGGGAGAGCGCGATCATGTTACTTTCATCTCCGTGGCTCCAAGTCCTGCCTTGCAAAGCAGAAGTGAGCAGTGAAGCTTGTGGTGAAAGGAACAAAACAATTATGAATTGGGTGACTGAAAAAAAATCATTTCTCTTTCCTGAAAGTCCAGGATGTTGCTGAATTAGGGACACTGAACAGGGGAAAGCAACGGAATATACCCAGTTAGATGTTCAGGATTCAGCATGTGCCATGTACCAATGATTTAGCCCCAAAGCACATTATGGAGAGAAATAAATGGATGGTGTATAGGAAAGAATTAAACATGAAATGCCATCGACAAGGAAGAAGTGTCCATTAATTAACTCCTTGTCTTTCAGACTTAAAACACTCCAACCCTTGAATCTCTATTCTCTATGCCTCTTTCAAACTTTTCCAAAAACATCCAAAGAAAGGATAGCAAGCAAACAGTCCGGAGAAATAAGTTTAACTAGGACAAAATAAAATGCAAGTGATAATAGCCAGAAAAGGAAGGACACCCACATGCAGGTGACAATACCATAGATATTGTCATAACTGATGGCTTTTGTTCCTCACACTCACTAGTGTTCATTCTTCCACCACCACACGTACCAAGTGCTAATTGTAAGCCATGCACTGTTCTGTGCACTGGGGATCAGTGGGAAGCACACAAAATGGCTGCCTTCATGGAGCTTATATTCTAGGGGTGATAACAGAGAAGTAAATACACAGCCTTCTGGTAAACTCATTTCAGAGGTGAGAAGCCCATATGCTGAGTATCAGTAACTTGCCTAAAGTCTGGGCTATTATCTCCCCAGGATGACGTCTCTTATCATCCTCAAGGGACCACACCAGCCCATGATAAAACACTTCACAGAGGTCACTGTTTTCCTCTCTTTTAGCAGAGTTATACTCACAGCGGGCCTCCATCTCATAAAAAGAAAATTACATTGTCAAAAGAGCAACCATGCAGGTTATTTTCTGAACCTGAGTGAAATACAAAATATTGTCACTAGAGGGCAAGTTGATATGTGTCTTTTTTAAAAAGAAAAGGCAGTGCTACATTCTTGGAAGCAGAAAGTCCTTGAATGGGCCATATTTACTATACAATTCTCAGTTTTACTAAAATTATATGCAAAATGGTGACTGGTAAGTGGTATCCTAATGCATCTCTTACCCAGCATCATACAAAGTTTAGACATCAAATAACGGTGTGCAGCCTCTTTTTCTCAAAACCACAAATGCTTCGGCTGCCGTGCTGTCGTTCAGCTACTAGTGTTGTCATTTGTTAACAGCCATTTTTACTAGATTATTTGCAACTCAAGGGCCGAGATCATCAACACATCCCTAGAGCCTAATATTTTGCCCCAAGTAGGTTATATATTTCATAAACATGGAGGAAACACATGCTTTAAGAACTCTTATAATCCTCCTTTTCAGGGTTGTGGTGAGAATGAAATGACATGATATGTGAGCATGCCTGGCTGCGAGTCTGGCACAGAGTAGATGCTTTAAGAGTTCTAATGTTTATCATTAGTGTGTTGTTGATCTTATGATAGCATGTTGGTCAACTGTTAACATAACTTCAGATTCAAATTCCTCTCCATGGCCTTGCTAGTCTTGGTTTCTGCCTAAATCTCCAGCTCTGCCTCTTGACTTACCCCAACTCCCAGGCCACACTAGTCACCTTTCTGCTCCTTGAATGTGCCATGTGGGTCCCTGCCTCAGGCCTGAGTTTTTGTTATTCCTTTGGTCTGGGCTAGTGTGTTCTAGCTCCCCATGCACATTGTTTCTCATCCTTTAAGTCTCACTTCAGCTGTAATGTCTTAGAGAAACCTCCCCTGGCTACACTGGACTATCACAGCCACCCCTCCTGCCCTGTCTCAACCCCTATGTCTCTCTTTCATAATACTATGTACAGTTTGAGAGTCTTACATTCATCTGTTGACTTGTTTTTGTGTCTCTCTGCTTCTGTTAGAAGGTTCATAAAGTTGCACCCCTGTCTGCTTGCATGTACCATTACAGACTCAATGCTTTACACACAGTAGGCCATTACTAAAGGTTTTTGTTTTTCAGTTGGAAGGATGGAAGTATAAATTAAAGAACAAATAATGAACAAATTTGAAAACTTTAGCCTGGGAAATAAAAGGAAGTCTGAAAAAGAATGGGTGGCATTGTGGGTGGAATTGTGTTCCCCAAGGTAGTATATTGAAGTCCTAATCCCCCTAGAACGTGCAGATGTGACCTTATTTGGTAAGAGGGTCTTTGCAGATGATCAAGTGATGATAAGACCATTAGAATGGGCCCTAACCCACTCTGACTATTGTCCTTGTAAAAAGAAGGAAATCTGAGCGCAGACATACACAGAGAGGAAAATGCCACATGAAGAACAAACACAGAGTGAAGACGGTGATGTGCAGACAGGTAGAGGTTGGAGTTATGCTGCCACAAGCCAAGAAACTTCTGAGGTTACCAGAAGTCTGGTCCTCCCCTGGAGTCTTTGGACAGAGCATGTCCTGCTAACATTTTGTGTTCAGACTTACAGACTCCACTACTGTGAAAGAATACATTTCAGTTTTTGTTTGTTTGCTTGTTTATTTGTCTGTCTGTTTTTAGCCACCTGTTTCTGGTACTTTGTTACTGTAACCCTAGGAAGCTAATACAGGTGCCAGAATGTTGTAGGGAGATACACATAGGTTTGGAATCAAACATACCAGGCTTTAGCCCCAGCAGAGAGAGAGCAGAAGGTCTTGTGACCTCATGAATGATAACACACTTATTTAGGAAAGAAAGATTTACATTTGTTCCCAAAACTCCAATTAAACAAGCAACAGAGCCCTAAGATCCACGATAATAGTGGGCTCTGTTGAGCTCCATCCTTGGTGCCAGGAGCGGTGGGGTCTCAGGCAGACTCCTCATACTAGTTTCTGCAAACCTGGGACTGCTGTGGCCTTCTCCAGACCTCCAGCCAGCTCTGCTAAGACTGTGTGGGCGCCTTTCACAGCCTCAGCGCTCCACCAGGACTCGCTGTTTCTCCATTTAGAGGGATTTAAGGAGTTCCAGTTCAACTCAAAAGACTTAGCAACAAAGCCTGCTCTTTCACCAAAGTTATAGTCCCATCCCCACCCACGAAGCCTGTTACTCTATGAAGTGGGTTCAGTTACTAGACCAGTATCTTACTCTTTAGTCCTCATTTGCCATATTGATCGTTTATCTAGAATCTAATGGAATCTACCCCCATAAGCAAGAGACAGTAAAGCTTAGAGTCACATGCTGAAGCCAAACAGACCAGGATTCCAACCCAAGCTCTGCTCAGTTAGTTTCCTTGGGCCACATTCTCATCTGTAAGTGGATACAATACTCACTTCCTAGAACTGCTGTGAGGGAGGAAATAAACTCATAACCAAGGCCGGACACCGGCTTTCTGTGGTGTTCTTGCCTGTCTTCCTCATGCCGCTGCACCGTCATCCTGACTTACCTTCAGATGTCATTTAAGTAGACATCAAGTGCTGAGGACTGGCTATTAGCATAGCTCAGGTTTGGCTAAATACAGCAAAACAAGTCCTCCTCTGGCTTCTGACATAAAGAGTCAGAACGAAATACTCACTCAAGTACCACTCTCCACTTCCCCAGGTTCAAATATGAAACTTGCACTCCACAAACCATTTTGATCATTAAAATGGTAAAAAGAACAAAATAAAATCTGAAAATGTGAAAGTACATGCCACCCCTGACAATGCACCATCGTTGGCAGAGGACACACACGGGATGTGGAGGCAGAGTGCCATTTTTGGACCTGGTCTGTAACAGCTGAACACCATGCATGTAACAAAAGACAGAGTTGACTCAACCAGTTTCCGTCCTCAGCACTGTATGCAAAGGAGCTATTTTACTCCTCATACTCAGTCTATGAGATTGGAATTGTTTTGTTCCCATTGTATAGATGAGGAAAGGGAGAGAAAAATCTACATGATTTAGGAGTCTTCACACTTAACCACCACCAATGCTGCTTCCCTAACAACAAGTACAAATATTTGAGCACCTATCCTCTGGGCCAGGCACCATGCAAGGTGCTTTCATAGCTCACCTCCTCACGGGAAACTCTGAGAAGACACCACCAACCTACCCGATAAGTTTCAGGTGATGCTCAAAAACATATATTTTAAAGTATTTTGTAAGTTACCAAGTTTCTGAAAAAATGCTGTTTCTGTAAAGATACTTGGAAATATCAAAAAGAATTACTAGTGTCTACAATGGAAAACTCTGCAATGTTTGGAGCACACGCTTCTGAGATACCTGCCTCTACTTCCCATTGCCCTTAAGCTACATTCTAGCCCTGTAAGTTATAAACAACTGATAGTGCTGCAAAACAAATCTTATCTATAGACTTCCAAACAAATTCTTTGGTAGAGGTTCAGTTGACTTCATCCCTTTTCCCATGGGAAAATAATCGTTTGGTATCCATTTGCACACTAACTTTAACCTTCCCTTACTCCTTATAAATTTGTACTTCTTAGATTTCTTCTGTGAGCCTGTTATAACAGCTCTTTGGTTCACTCATTAATAATGAGTTAAATAAAATCTTCAACACGTGCTAATTTGCTATCTATATGAGAGTCATGAGTTTACTTTTTGGTATATAAAAAGCATCCTTTAACACTACTTATTACTATGAAAGAATAAAGTTTTTCCTTTTTTTTTTTTTTGGTTACTAATTCTGCATGCATCTCTGTCATCACTGCCTCTTGAAGACCTTCACTTCCCTTTGTATTACATTCAACTACCTATATGTTAGTGGATGAAAACTGGTAGAATGCATGCCTTGATTTGCTTTCATACGCAGGTGACATGCATTGCATAATATCACAGAGTTGCTGCATCCTGTGTTAAAAAAAAAAAAAGTGGGTCAATCTGCCAAGACTCAAAGATTTCTATAAGAATGCAGAAACATATTAACTGTAAACAGACTTGGTCCTACAAATCTAAACAAAAAGAAAGTCAGTGTAACTGTCAGGACAGGTGCCGTAGAGACAGGTTTCAGAGCTTGTATCTCAGCAAATATGTACTGACTTGCTGGAGAAAAAAATTCTAAGAGAACAAAGACTCCACTCCACACACAAGATGGCCAGATGAGATATTGAAAACAAATCCTCTAATAATAAACACAGCTTGAAACAGAAGAATGAGGTAAGTGAAATGGATGAGTTCATGCTGTCAGCCAATAGCCAATAAAACCCAGAGGGAGAAGGGCAAATTTCTGAAGACACGTTCCACACAAAATCAACTTGGAAATGAAAAACGGAATTGAAAGCCAGAGTGGTAATAATCTGGCCTCAGATGACAGAACAAATAGGTGGCAGAGAGGAGATGCACTTGGTTGAAATAAGCAACAAAAAATACAACACAAATAGATGGTTGAAATATGATCTGTTTTCCTTTCAAGGAATCTTCAATCCCAAAACTATTTTAGGAAGATCATAGAAAACACACAAGATTTACCACTTTCATTTCTTTGACATGGGTGGGGCGGGGTGGCAATGAAGGTGCAAAAAGTATGCATACCATCAAATGTATATGCATTGTGGGCCCTGCTACAAGACAACTACAACAGAAGAGTCAATGCCATTAAATAAAAGGATAGGAGGACAATTCAAGGTGAACAGGAACTAAAGCAGGGTCTCCAGTCTTGGCTGCACAGTGGAAACACCCGAGGAGCTGCAGAAATCCTGATGCCTAAGTTTCACATCCAGAGATTCTAATTCAACTGGCCTGGCATACACTTGATGTTGGGTCTTTTTAAAAGATGCCTAGATGATTCTTTTATACAGCTAAAACTGAGAGAGAGTCAACACTGCGCTAAAGCAGCGTTTTCAAATTTTAGCATGTATCACAATCATGACAAAGATGCTGTCATATCTTCAGAGTTTCCAATTCAATACATCTGGGGTCCGATCTGCGAACTTGTATTTGAAGCAAGTTCCCTGATAAGGCTAATACTGGGAGTCTAAGGGACTAGATTTTGAGAACACTGGACTTAAAAGAGATAACAACCAAATACAACGTATGAAATTTGATCAGATTCTGATTTCAAAAACAAACACAAAATATTTTACAGGGACTATTGGGGAAATGTGAAGGTAAATTGGAAATTAAACATTATTACAGGATTTTTCATTTTTATTGGTTTGATAATGGCATTGGATGAAGTGTCCTCGTACTGAATGCTGAAATAGACAACTAGTGTTTCCTAAATTTTTAATTGTCACACTAATTTTTAACTGTTCTGTAGACTCAAATGGTGTAACACTGCGTCACAATATAATTTAACCCTTATATTATTTGCTTTATATTCTCTCCAAAAGCACTAAATTTCTCAAGTTGGAGACATGCCTATCAAGTTCACTTTATGACCATAAATACCTACCACAGATAACCTAATACTTGCTGATTGTTCTTGAATATACCTAATCACTTACAGAAGAGACAATTATTGAACAACTTTCACACAATTTTTAATTCAAACAAACTGCAATTAACGTAGAAAACAAATCTTTTCATAGTTCAATAGAAAGAGGGCTAAATTGAAGTGTGATCCCCCCACCCCCCGGAAACCTGAAACCTCACATAAAACTTTTCCAATTTTGCATCATTAATGGGAAGATGAAGCTGCCTGGGCTTTCCAAAACCCTGATGATGTTAGTAACAAAAACTGTCATATCCTGCACACAACAGACCAAAAAATAATCCTCCCCAAATGTGCCAATAAAAAGTCAAGCTTTATTTTATTAATTGAGGACCCCAAGGTCCATCCAATATTGATGTCAGTTCTGTATATTTTGTCTATCCCTGTCAAGTCCTATCAATTCTACGTTCAGATTTGATTTCCCATCCCTATGCCCTAGTCTAAGCATTTATTATTTATTAGCTTTCATTGCAATCTTCCACTTAACTGGGCTACCTGTTTCCAGTCTCCTCTCCATCCTTTCCATCCATCTACACACTACTGCCGGAATATTTTTAAACCAGAGATTGGTACATGATATGGTGTGTGCCTAACCCAAATGTGTGTTGGGTAATTTTTAAAATAAACTTTTATTGGAAAACAGCCACATCCATTCATTTTCATATTGTAGATGGTTTCTTTCATGTTACAATGTCATAGTCAAGTAGCAACTGAGACCATGTGATCTACAACACTGAAAATATTTACTACCTTGGCCTTGACGGAGAAAATTTGCAGATCCTTGTTTAAACCCTTGTTACACAAAGTGTGATCCAGGGACCAGCAGCTGATATGAGCATCATCTGAAAGTTTGTTAGAATTGAAGATCATCAGTCCCACAACCAGAGCTGCTGGATTAGATCATGTATTTTATTAAAATCCTTAGTAGATTCACATAGACAATAATGTTGCACAAGAATTGTCCTAATGTACACATCTGGTCATATCACTCCTCTATTCAAAAATCTTTCTGAAACTTCCCTTAACTGATATCAGCAAAAACTGTGATATGCATGTGTGGGCCAGTTAGTTTTATTTTACACTTTACAGACCTCAACATACAAGGTCTGACAACTAAACTCACGAACTTGATACAACGATGTTGCTAACCTTTTTTGATATCAGAGGGATTATTCATTATGAATTTGTACCAATTGGACAAACACTTAACCAAATTTACTATTTGGAAGTACTGAAAAGGCTGCGTGAAAAAAATTAGACGACCTGAACTTTCTGCCAACAATTCATGGCTCCTGCATCACGACAATGCACCAGCTCCCAGCACTGTCTATGAGGGAGTTTTTAGCCAGTAAACAAATAACTGTATTGGAACACCCGCCCTACTCACCTGATCTGGCCCCCGATGACTTCTTTCTTTACCTGAAAATAAAGGAAATATTGAAAGGAAGACATTTTGATGACATTCAGGACATCAAGGGTAATACAATGACAGCTCTGATGGCCATTCCAGAAAAAGAGTTCCGAAATTGTTTTGAAGGGTGGACTAGGCGCTGACATCGGTGCACAGCTTCCCAAGGGGAGGACTTTGAAGGCGACCATAGTGATATTCAGCACTGAGGTATTTAGCACTTTTTCTAGGATAAGTTTGTGAACTTAATTGTCTGACCTGGTATGAAGGACTTAACCAGGAAAAGTGGCCATGGAAACTGTTTCAAATATCTCCATCTAAACTGGCAACAGAGGGTTTGCTAAGTAGCTAAGTAGCATAAGGGATGACATCGTGAACTTTTCTTAGGGAAATGCATAGAGCCAACACATGGATGGCTAGAAAGATTGAACCAGAACTTGATTGATGAACAACATTTAAGCACTTGGAGAGCCAATAGCTTTACTCACTGGAGTCCTTTCCAAGGTCAGAATGATCTATTTGGTCCTGGATCCCTCCTTTCACAGGAAACTTGTGTCACCTGATCCAACCAGAAGGCCAGCTGATCCAGCCAGGAGCATATCAGTGCATCAGCTTCCAAGTTCTTGACCAAGTAGGTACTGTGCTGAGCCTTCAGGAACATGCTGCTTCTTGTGTCTGTTTACCAACATTCTACACGTGACATACTCTCTCTAGCACTGCCTGTCACCAAACCATGCTGCCTGGCAGACAGGTTGTGGGGCGGACACTAACTACCACCTGCATTTAGTTATTGGGGACAATTAGATATTTACCAAAAGAAAATGATGATTAAGTGGCTCAGGTAAGCTTATGACAGGCTACCTGTGGGCTACTGCTCAGAGCCACTACGTGTATCATGTCCCCATTCTGTTGTTAAATGAAAAATGTCATAAATGGCAAAATCATGACTCTACCTTTTAAACAGATATAAAACAAATATATGTTAAAGACATGATTTAAACCATTATTAATGAGGGGATTAGTAATATATTACAAGTTTGAAGGAGTCAAAGAAGCATACATTTATATGGAGTAAATAATATTGAAGTGAATTTATAAATATATGCAAGGGGTGGGGAGAGAAGTCAATGGATCCCCCACTGGACAGAAATTATTTGCATGTATACAGAGAAGAATTATTTTGTATTACCATTAGTTACAATTTACTGGGTTGCAAAATAGCTCAAAGGCACTAAAAGGCAAGAATCATTTAACCCGGAATATTATCTGCATAGTTTCCATTGGAATCATCTAGCACTCTTTTTTGCTTATTTCAAATTTCCTTTCCTGTGGAGACTTATTTCCCCAGAGCAATATCAGGGAGCAAGCCATGGCTCCCCACTGTTCACAGGCTTTGCAGACCCCTATTCTATTTTCTCTGGGGGCATTTCTCATTTTAGCTTGTCAGCATCTCCCTTCGTCATACATAAACTTTTCTAGGACTAATCCTTAAGGAAACAAGAAAAGCCCAAAGGGAAAAACTGGGATGTAATGTATACTACTGTTTTAATGACTTAACCTCTCTTGAAACAAAAAGAACTGAACAAAATGTCTGCAAAGAATGGCGTCTGCTGGAAGAGAAAACACAAACTAACACTCCAATAAATAATTTAGCCACACTGTGAGATGTCTGTGGAAGAGAAGCACGTGGGAATAGGTTGGTACTAGAATCCACCTAATCTCTTCACCCCTCGACCCCTTAGCCTGCATTGACAAATGTGATCAATAGACAGAGGGATTTAAGGAAACCTAGTTCAATGGCTCAACATCATTCATTCATTTTGACCTGACAACCCAAGGAGAACTGAGTTTTTGCCATTTTCATGAACACAAGTCCCACCTTGAACCTTGGCTCTAGGAACAAGTCAACAAGTCCCAGCTCTGTGTTCCCCACCTCGTGTCCTACAAATGCCTTCAAAAATTCAATGTGATGATTGAGTAGTGGTAGAGGGGCACTGCTTGCCCTCCTCTAGTAGGATTTCTCTCCCAATACAGTGCATTCTCCAGATGGGGTTCTGGGTCCTATTGCAGCCTCACTTGATATTACGCTCCCAGTGAGCATGAAGTACCCACCCCCACTGGCCCCTTCTGGCCCCCAACTTGCTCCCTGTTTGCACAGCTCCACTTTGCACACCATGCTAGATTTCCTTCAGCCTGCTGCATGATGCAGCTGCCGGCCATGCCCATCACGAGGTGGTGTTCTCTGTCAAGTCCAGTGTGGGACCACCTGCCACTCCCCTCGCTCTCTCTTACCCCGTCTACCTCTGCCACAGGGGCCCTTTTCCTCAGAGTCAGCTCCTTCGCAGTCAGCCCTTCCGATCCCAGCAATTCTACTAAGAACTGACATAGGCCAATCTGTACACAATTCTCCGGTGCTTTTTCACTGGGTTCTACCATCGGAAGGTTTGAGGTGGGTGAGTGTTAGCTACTTGCCTGTAAGTTCATTACCAAGTTGCAACAAAAATGAGTCTCACGTCAACTTTTGCCATTTGCACACATTTTAAAGCAAACGTTTATTAGCAAGTAGGACAAACCAGTTCATAGAGCTGTTCTGTAAATTCCTGCAGCCCCAGGTCACTATCCTTTTAGAGGTTCTGAACACTCATTTGCCAAAGTTTACTGAAATTAGATATAACAACATCTCAGAGAGAATATGAGTCACGCTGAAGTCAGCATCAGCACCCAGAAATCTGAGATTGGACCCAGGACCATGTCACACCTTCCCGCAGGATTCAGATCGGAGGCTTCACTAGACTATTTTTAATGGAAACTTAAAAATACCTATAAATGTAGAGATAATAGTTTAATCAATCCCTATATATCCATTTGGACTCTAAGTACTATATACAGAGGGTGACAAAAAAAGGTATACACATTTTAAGGCATGAAAACTACATTAAAATTGTAATAATATATACTGATAACAAAAGATGAATACAAGTCACATTTGACTTCTGCAATTACCAGAGGGGCTCAAAGTGGTTACCATCAGTGTACAGGCTCTTCTGTTTATAACAAATTATTGCTTTTGGTTGAAATACCATATGATATATAGATACAGTACCATATATCAAAAATGCCATATGTCATGTATGTCAGCCAAGACACACAATCTAAATTCTATTAATTTCACAAATGAGAGCTCACTTCTCTTGACCATTATGCTGATTAACAGCAATTAGTTTCACCATTAAACACATTTATTAGGCTAATCGGCAAAATGTTTGGGTTACTGAGAAATAAAGATAGCTGAAGCCCTTACAGTAGACACCTTTAGAGTAGAGCTTTCCCAATAATGATGCTAGCTGAGCACCCTGGAGTGTAAATCCCTAATCAAAATCCTAACTATACCTAATATGCCACTTATGCTAGCTTACACATGGTGGATATAAGGGTGTCTCTGAAGTATTTCACAGACCCAATAATAAGCATCATGAGATATATGGCTTCTTTTGCCATCATTTCACATGACTTTGTCTAGATGTGAATGTCAAGAGCCAAGGCATTGAAAGTCACCAGTGTCCAAAACAGAACCTGTGTCCCTTTGATAGGAAAGCTGAGTAGGTAAAGGCCATCCCCGAGCCAATTGAGGGCCAGGCTGGACACTCTGCATAGGATTCTCATTTCGATTCCCACACCAGGTAATGCACAAACTGTCATCCCCATCATATGTACAGGGAAACTCAGACCTAGACATGTTAAGAAACTTGCCCAATGACTGTAGCCACCAATAAATCGAGTTCTGCCAAGTTCTGAGTGGAAATGAGAAGGAAAATAAGAAGAGTCGTTTCTGAAAATAAGAGGATCAGTAAAGGCTGTGCCATTTTATGCCAAACAGTCCACAGGGGACCATGGTTCCTGTGCCCATTCTTCATTTCATCTTGAACTACTGACCGCACGTACAAAGAAAAGTGAGAAATCTCCCATATGTGAACACTGATAGGCAGAAACAAACATTTTTTTCAGAAATATCCCAGCAACAGAAGCAGAGTGGGTGTTTGGAATTGTCTGACAGATTTATCTAAAGACAGCCTAAAAAAAGAGGTCCTTTCAAGAAAACCCTGAATCCATGAATTTTCTAGAAATATGTTCGCATTGTTCACACCCCTCAAGTATTAAGAATGTGACATGAAAAAACATGCAGATTAAAAGGGAGAGAACTGATGTTCATGGACCTGCAGCTCACTGCCACATACTCTAAGAGCATTTCATGCACAGCCTTACCTAACCCTCACAACAACCCTGTCACGTAGATGCTATTTTCAAATGGGAATGGTTCTCCCATTTTATACATGAAACTGACATCAAGAGGTTAGGTAGCTCACCCCAAATCATTTGGCTAATGGGTACTACAAAAGGATTGTAGATTTATAAACATAAAAACACCAGCTCATTTCTTTTTTTTTTTTTCCTGAATGTCATAATAGGTTTGACCTAGACTCACAAACAGTAGGAGGTTGTTCCCCAAACCACAAACCTTCAGCTCTCTGTGAGCCTGATCCTATCCTGGATTCCAAATCCCTCTCATTTTCTATCCCCTCCCTTCACTATCACAGAAATCATTGAGGGTTCTGAAATTGTGTTAGGTCACCTATTCAATCTCATGCTTGGTTTAATCTTATTTAAACTGAAAACTCCTGTTTTTTTGTTAGTTTGTTTGTTTTTAAATGTATTGGGGTGACAATGGTCAATAAAACCACATAGATTTCAGGTGTACAATTCTGTAATACCTCATCTGTGTCTCACATTGTGTGTTCATCACTCAGAGTCAATTCTCCTTCCATCACCATGTATTAGACCCCTTTTAGCCTCTTCTACCATCACCCCTTCCCCTCTTACCCTTTGGTAACCACTAAATTGTGTCTATGAGTTTTTGTTTATTTATTTGTCTTGTTCCTTTGTTGCCTTCAGTTTTATATCCCACATATGAGTGAAGTCATATGGTTCTCAACGTTTTCTGTCTAATTTATTTTGCTTAGCATAATAGTCTCAAGATCCATCCATGTTGTCTCAAATTACACTATTACATCTTTTCTTATGGCAGAGTAGAATTCCATTTTGTATATATACGACATCGTCTTTATCCATTCATCTATTGAAGGACACTTTGATTGTTCCCATGTCTTGGTCACTGTGAATAGAGCTGCAATGAATGAATATCAGAGCACATATATCTTTACAGATAAATGTTTTCATATTTTTGGGGTAGATACCCAAGAGAGGGATTGCTGGGTCATATGGTAATTCTATTCTTTTCTTCCTTCCTTTCTTCCTTCCTTCCTTTCTTTCTTTCTTCCTTCCTTCCTTCCTTCCTTCCTTCCTTCCTTCCTTCCTTCCTTCCTTCTTTCCTTCCTTTCTTCCTTCCTTCCTTCCTTCCTTTTCTCCCTCCGTCCCTCACTTCCTCCCTCCGTTCCTCTCTCTCTCTCTCTCTCTCTCTCTCTCTCTCTCTCTCTCTCTCTCTCTCTCTCTCTCTGTCTTGAGTAACCTCTACACTGCCTTCCATAGCGGCTGCACCAGTCTGCATTCCCACCAACAGTGTATGAGGGTTCCTTTTTCTCCACAGCCTCCGCAACTCCTGTTACTATTTGTTTTTTTGATGATAGCCATTCTAACTGAGGTGAGGTGATATCTCATTGTGGGTTTGATTTGCATTTCCCTGATAGCTAGTGAAGTTGAACATTTTTTTCATATATCTGTTGCCTGTTTGTATGTCTTGAGAGAAGTTTTTATTCATGTCCTCTGCCCATTTTTAAATTAGATTGGTTGTCTTTTTGTTATTGAGTTGTATGAGTTCCTTACATATTTTGGATACTAGCTCCTTTATCAGAGGCGTTGTTTGCAAATATCTTCTCCCATTCATTGGTTGCCTCTTTGTTGTTGCTTTTTTTTTTTTTCCTCAATGTTTCTGCTTCTGCTGAGAAGCAAAGGTAGCATTTTTGCTATTGCAACCAATATTGGGAATCAAAAAAGTATATCATGACCATTTCTCAACAGAGCAAAGTTTTTTTGGAGGACACCAAGATAATCAACAACAAAAAAAAACAAGTTTACCTACGGGAGTTTTTTTGAAGTATTAATAACCAGTGTTGTTGTTTGTTTGTTTGTTTGTTTTTCCTCCCTGGACGTGTATAATGAGAGTAAACTGTCAATAATTAATTACAAGTGAAAAAGGCTCAAATACCATTTACAGTCATTTTATAGAGCTGATTTCCCTCCATTAGCATGGCACTGGCATTAGAAGAAATAGTAAAAGATTTATGTACTTCACCTCCCTTATTGTAATCAATTCTGTGTAACAATGCTGCACTTTTCTGAGGCATTAGAAAGGCTGAATCTCTGGCCAAACTCTGAGACAGTATGTCTAACTTAAGAATTAAAAGCATAATCATTCCACCGACAAACTTTTTATTAAGCCCTTACTTAATGCCACATTCTATGCTAGATACTGGGAACTCACTCATCCAAATATTTGAAGTGTATACACAATCTGCCATTAGGGACAGAGAGGTCATAGGCATTAGAAATAGAGAGGTTCCTGTGTCAGGAAGAACTTGACTGGCTTTTGTTCCCAGTTCCTGGGAGGGACCCTTTAACCCATTGGAATTTCCCAAGTGATAGGGATGTCTTTCTTATTCATAATATGCCCAGTAAACCACACCTGACTTCATGCAAATACGGTGACTTGTAGTAGCCTCCTGGATAGTTTAAGCTATAGAGTGACTCAGGATGGGGGTGGTTAGAAGACTGGGGCTTTGAGCCATGTGATATCAGCCAATCTCTGGGGAAAAGAGTAGGGACAGAGATTGAGTTCAACTTCATGGCCAGTGATTTAATCTATCATGCCTACATAATGAAACCTGAATAAAAACTAAATACTGAAGCTCAGGAGAGCTTCCGTGGTTGGCATTAGACTTGGAATACTGTCACACATTGATGTGCCAGTAGGGTAACATGTTCTTAAGGATATGGAATCTGTGCATTATGGACACTCTCAGACCTCACCTTTGGGTCTCTTCTTTCGGCTGGTTCCAATTTGAATCCTTTCACTACAACAAAACCGTTATAGTAAGTACAGCACTTTGCTGAGTTCTGTGAATCATTTAGAGAATTATCACATCTAAGGGGGTAGTGGGAAACTTCAAATTTGTAGCCAGTTGATCAAAAGTGAGGGTGGCCTTGGAACCCTCAAGCATACAGCTGGTGTCTGAAGTGGTGGCAGTGTTGAGGAGATTGCCCTTAACCTCGGATGTATGGCCTACGTTGGAGTAGGTGTCAGGACTCATTGCAGAGGCGAACAAGGCAAAGTCCTTCCCTCCCGAAACTTGTATTCTTTCAAAGCAGGTAGACAATAAGCGTGTTAATACGTGATAAGAATGGCAGCAAGACGTAAGTGCCAGGAAGCTGAGGCAGGTGAATGCAATTGGCAGAGCCTGGCTGGGGGAAGAGGGAGGATATGGTCATGGGAAACCTTTCTCACCTCAGAGCTGACACTCACAAATGAAAGAGGGAAAATAGTGAGGAAGGAGACCTTGGCCCTGTCCTTCTTCGATTATCATCAAGCAGGTACGTACACAAAAAGCTAGTCAAAATCAGTCACAAAAAATTCAGCTTTCCAAAACGTAACTCTTAAAAAGTTGATTAGATGGTAAATTTTCTGCTACCTGAATTACATTTTTCCTGCTTACTTCCATTATCAAATCATGGACAGGGTGTCATGGAAAATCTATGTGGACAGTGATAGGCTGGACACACCAAAGAAACTTGAGGTCAAAGAAACATTACAGCTGAAACATGGGTACTGAAAACTCTCACAGTGTCCTTTCTTCTTAATCAATCCACTCTGGCTCCACTGCACTTTGACCCCATAGTTTTCAAACTTTAATATGCATATGAATTAACTGGAACTCTTGTTAAGATGAAGGTTCTTATTCAATAGGTTTGGGACAAGGCCTGAGAGTCTGAATTTCTAATACGCTCCCAAGGGATGGTGACACCACTGGTCTGAGAACCTCCTTTTGAGTAACTCTAGCCCGGCACTATCCAATATTAAGAAAATGTGAATCACAAATGCAAGTCAAATATTTACTTTTTTTTCAAAGAGGTAAAAAGAATCTTTTGAAACATAAATATTTTATTTAACTAAATTTATTCAAAATAGTTTTTTCAAAATCAACATAAAAATATTCATGAGGTATTTTCAATCGTGTCAGTGTATTAAGTCTGCAAAATCCAGTGTGTGGTTTATACTTACAGGATATCTCAATTAGAAATAGCCACATTTTAAGTGCTCCGTAGCCATCTGTAGATAGTGGCTCCTGCGTTGGTCAGCGTGCATATTAGAGTGCAGCTCTCGCTAGTGAGTAGTCTTAACAGTAAGGTACTATACTTACAAAATCCAAGCCTTTGGCTAGTGTTGTTAAAGCAATTCAATTTTAGTGTTTTACTTCTTATAAGCAACCTTTAGGACTGTGTGATAATTATGCTGTTTTTCCAATATCCTTTGTAAATTAGTTTCCACCTTATATATTCAAATATATGATAAATATATACTGTTTCCCCAAAAATAAGACCTAGCTGGACCATCAGCTCTAATGCGTCTTTTGGAGCAAAAATTAATATAAGACCCATATAATATGATATGATACTGGGTATAATATAATATAACATAATATAATACCGGGTCTTATATAAGACTGGGTCTTCTGTAATTTTTGCTCCAAAAGACACATTAGAGCTAATTGTCTGGCTAAGTCTTATTTTTGGGGAAACATGGCATATATGTAATATATATATATAAAATATATATATATATGAATATACACACATATATATGATTATCACATGTATATGATATATATAAATCATATATGTTATAGATGATACATAATGATATATAGAATATGAATATAGATATATAGAGAGAATATGGAGATATATAGAGAGAATATATTATATATAGAGGATATGAATATACAGTACATATATACATACACACACATATATATATATATATATATTCAGAATAGCAGCTGTGTTTCTTACTGGTATGAAGTAGGAATTTTCACAGGTGTTTCCTTTAAGCAGGGTTGTTGGACACAAGAAATGGATTGTTTTCCTCCACCTGAATTCTCCTGATTGCTAACCTACATTAATAAAAGTCAGCAGGTGATCACTCAAATGACCTACCTTCCTAGTAATACTATTAGCATCTTTCATCTAAGTCTCCCAAGCACATTAAGAGTACAGCTAAAGTTCTGAAATGCCCATTACTCAAATAGCCCCAATTTACAAACAAACTGATAAGACAGCTGTTGGCTGAATGATTTGTTTCCAAACCCAACACCCACTCTAGGAGACTGGCAATCAGAAGCCATTTCTCTGGGCACCATCTACCATTATTTGACCTCCTATGGACACTGCATTTTTTTCCCTAGAATTGATTTTCCTAAGTCACCTAAAGCAATGGTCTGGTGAAGAATGATGTTGGCAAAAAGGAAGTAAATGAGCTTTTATGATCATTAAAACAATGATTTTTAGATAAAGTCATAGTTGGAAGAAGGTATCTTTGCACACTGAGAATTATTGATTCCTCCAACAAGAGAAAATAAGGTTACAATCCATGGTAATTAGCCTTGGATGAAAATAGTAATAATGTGTTTTTATAGACAGAATAGAAAGTAGTTTTTTTTTTCTTTTTGTACTGAATTGCCAGTGGCAATTGTAACAAGGTGGGAGAAAATCTCCCATAGAACAGACAGGTGTCATTTACCCAGAATGCACATAAGTGCTAGTATTCTTTACTTCCTGGTATTTCACCAACTGTTTGTTTACAAAGGTCTTTAGTCAGTTTCAAACATATAGATATTTTTATTATTAACTATTAACCATTTTGAGCTCTTATCTTGCCAGCCACTGCAATGAGAACCTCCATAGATGTTATCTATTATTATGAATCCTCATAATAATACTAGAAAGCACAAACATTTATTAGTCCCATTTTAGATGAGGGAGGTTAATTAACTGGTCCAAGACCACAGATAGGAAGCACGAGAGACAGAACTTGATTTCATGCCTACCTGACTCCAGATTTACCATGCTGTTAACCACTATCCGACAGCACCCTTTTCAATTTTGAAAAGCCCTAATGGTTTAAAATATTATCTTTTTCCATATAATAAGCCGCAACCTGACTCTTGTAATTCCCACCTCTTGGGCCTAGCTCAGTATTTTGAGGCCAAATAAAATGAATAAAATGAATTTATTTATGAATTTACAAATAAAATGAATTTATGTCTGAGGATAACTGTACTTTCTCTGAGACATTTCTTTCCTGAACTACCAGATCCTAGGTTCCTTCCTCTGCCCTAAGAACTCATCTTCTATCATCTTCTATAGAGTTCCCATTACATTTGAATCAGTTCTTTTATATACTCTGTCAGCCAGCCTGGTTGGTGGGTTGGAAGGAGAGTTTGAAATTATGGTAGAATTATTTGTAGATACCAGGTAATCATAGATACCATTAGATAGCAAGGCATTCTGGTAAGGGTTGCTCATTTGGGAGACTATAGTCTTTGTGTTTTTCAACCTCCCTCTCAGGAAAAAAAAAAAAAAACCTAATGATAGATGCTCTTGTAGAATAAATCCACAAATGGTACCAAGGAAGAACAGGAAAAAAGAAAAAAGAGTATCAGCTCAGTTCACAGGACAGGTAACTGTGGTAGATTGCAAAATTGGCCACTATTCTCCATCCCTTCCTGTGTTCCTTTTCTTTCCAGTGTGTATTTGCAACTCTTCCAGTCAAAAGATGGTCTATATACCTTCCGTTTGAACATGGGCTGGTATTGTAATTGGTTTTAGCTAAAATGATGAGACAGAAGTGACCCTGTGCCAGTCCTGAGGCTAAGCCTACAGAAACTTGCAAGCTTTCACTCAGTCTCTTAAACACCTGCCCAGCTGCCATGTGAAAACAGCAGGTTAAGCTGCTAGAATATGAGGGACTACATGGAACTGAGACGAGCTGTCGTCCTTCAGTCTGTGTGAGATAAGCCAGCTCCTGTCCAATCCTACAGCTGACCACAGGAACATAAGTAAGACCAACTGAGGCCAGAATAACTACTCAGCTAAACCTAGCCCAAATTGCCAATCTGCAGAGCCATCACTAAATAAATAGGTGTTGTTTTAAAGCCACTAGGTCTTAGGGGTGGGGAGTGTTAACAATAAAAGTTAACTGATACACCGTGTCTGCAGCTAACATGTAATATAATGAAGGAATTATATGCAGTATGAATAAATATGCAATAAATACAGAGTAGCACAACAATTGTAAAATAAACTCCTTTTGTCATAACAATATATGACTGGTGTTGTTTCTTTCCTTTGCAAATATCTAAAAAAGTGGAAACAATAGGCCACATGGACCAAGCGGGGAAATTTCTTTTTCTTTAAATAACACACAAATGGCCATGGACCAATGCATTATCTCAATAAATCATGGCAGTTAATGTACATGTTTACGTTCAAGAGGGTTCGTACAAGTGGCTACTTCTATATGACACGAAGACATCCAATTCTGCCATATTCTCACTCTGTCCTCCTGTCTTGGTCAGTTGTTTAAAGCCAAGAAGTTACACACACACACACACACACACACACACACACACACACACAAAGTGTCAAAGACCTTACAGTAAACTGTAACCTTCCCCTTTGTTTTCAATAACAGATGTTGAGTTTTCACATCTATCACCCTTGGAAATTCTCCAGTGGGTCTTCAAGATTTGTGTTCCAAACTTTCTGAAGGCTATTCTGAATCTCTTGTGTATGTAATATCCACTCCATTGCTTTCCTACACCGAAAAATCTAAATGAGAAAATGACAATGGCCTCAGTTAATATAATTAATCACTGGTGAAGACAGAATATTTTCTATCACATTATGAATTCAGAGGAACTCAATTCCCAGTTGTAACTTCTAAGATTAATGTGCCTCATGCACTTGTCAATCTTCCAGTCTTAAAATGACAGTGGCAGTATTTGGTAAAAATGTCAGGGGATATTAATCAGAAATTAAGCCAATTTAGTATGCAATGTGCTAAGCGGTAACAATTGGTAATAACAAATGGGGAAATTTTAATTTGTACATTATGAACAGTATATTTGGTGCAAGCATTGTAGTTGTACTGGTTAGAGCAGAAACTCTCTAATTATACCTCCTGAGGAGAAGACTGACCTCACCACATGTTAGCTGTTTGACCTTGGACAAATTCATTGATATCTCTATACCTGACTTTCCACACCTCAAAAGTGGGGATAATAATACTTCTACAATTGTTAATATGAGGATTAAATGAGCTATCAACTTGTTTTTTAATCTAATATTCAGGAGGCAGTGCTATTTTATACACCAATAGGGAAAAAATGGCATTGAATTGTATACTGATTTTGGAGAGTTTAAATGAGTGTGGAGCGCGGCGTGGGAGAATATCTTAGTACTGGTGAGATTTAGTTGTATTTGCAAAGTGCTATATATATTTTTGCTAAAACAAACTAACAAATATATGCAGTAGTTCATACATGTGATCAATGTTCATACACATTTGAAAAGAAAAAAATCACGGAATCCCCCAACCTTGTGTTAGAAAATTATTTCATATAAAATAATCAAAGAGATGTTCATATAAAAATGAGAATAAAACTATAAAACCACTAAAGTAACATTATTCAGTGGTTTTCCTGAAAGGGAATTGTGGTATTTATTGCTGAGATACAGGCTCCAGGGAATGCGGCATCCTTTATGGTAGGGTTTGGTGAGACTTGATTTGCCTATTATTTTCCTCTATTCAAACACTCCTGGGAAATCTCTTTTTATAACCTAAATTATATCATTTGTACCTCACTAGGAAGAAAGGCACAATTTTCTAATTAAGTCCAACTCTATTCTTTTTTTTTAAATTTATTTCACCACAAAACTTAAAAAAAAATTGGCATATCTTCACACTAACACTATTAGAATACAACACAAACATGGATTCTGATATATTTTGGTAGTTCTCAGTTAGGAGGTAGCCGTAGGCCACCAAGAAAACGTTTTTGGTTTTTTTGTGTTTTTTTTTTAAGAACATAAAAACTAAAACCAGGAATTAATATCTATCTATCTATCTATCTATCTATCTATCTATCTATCTATCTATCACCTATTCGATGTATCTTTTAGACCTCAAGTACATGTCAGCAGAGCCATCATACTTTGGCATTTCACAAAAACCAATGTGAAGAAACACGATTACAATGCAAAGAGGATGGACTTGGGAATCAAACTTTGGGATGACCACTTCCAACCCGTGATGGCACCAGCTGTGGAATTGTCTCAGCTTTCACTGTTTCTTTTTATAGCAGAGAGAAAACAAAGATGAGTATAAGAAGCTCTTGGGTGGCAATGTAATAAGATCTATAAAAATAATAGGATTGGCCTTTAAGTGATAAACCAGACAAAAGATGCCAAATGGATGAAAGTAGAGAAATGAAAAGTGAGGTTATTTACATACTTCACTAATCAGAATTTATTTCTCAACTTCCAGGGAATCAAAAAAGGAGTAACTTCAATAGTGTGCAGTGCTTCTGTACCCACCAACTGAGTATAAATGAACGCACGCCACTGAGGGAGAGGCCCCAAGTTAGTGAATTATGTACTACCCAGCCCCAAAGGTGAGCCACTACCTGTAGTTCTTGTATGGAGAAACACAAGCAGTTCCACTGCTACAAAGAAAATTAGCTGTTGGACTAACAAAGAGAGGGATACACAAAGAGATGTTGTGTCAACCTTTCACATGGTACAAACACGAGTAGTATGTTTTACAAGCCATTTAAGGGCTATCCAAGGGAATTTGACCATAGTACTAGTACTTCCCTTTAAACCTAAAAACCTAACCTTCCCTTAGGACGTGGTTCTGTTGTAGCTGACGAAAGGAAATGCCTGTAGGAATAAGGCAGTCACCATTGGAATGGCGAGCATGGTGGCTCACTGAGCCTTATAGTATTCTAGGGACTAGAGCTCACAGCCTGACCACCTGATAGCAGTCTGCCTCTCTTAAGGGGAGTATACATCAGGCTCTCTTGGACCAGCTCCTTAGTCTTTAAGGTCGTGTATCTCATGCCCCTCACTGGGTCTCAACATTCATTTTTTGGAAGGAGGTGAAG
Source organism: Rhinolophus hipposideros (assembly GCF_964194185.1). NCBI lineage: Eukaryota > Metazoa > Chordata > Mammalia > Chiroptera > Rhinolophidae > Rhinolophus > Rhinolophus hipposideros. The sequence continues at coordinate 22,895,090 of NC_138060.1, forward strand.
CAACCTTTCAAATACTTTGGTTTTTCAAGTGACTGTCTACAGGGAAATATATTGTGTCTTCTTGTGAGTTCCTTTACATATTCTTGTGATCTTGTTCAAATTGAGATGACAGCTTCAAAAATGGAGTTTCCTCAGGGGTAAACAAAATCCACTCCCCAAGTTTATGAGACTGAGTACCAGGTCAAGGCAGGACTGTGAAAAAAAAAAAAGCACCAAAACAATGGATGCCATCTTTCAAGGATACTTAGGAGACTGCTGGTTATGGGCTATGGTGTCAGAGGGACCTGGATTCAAATTCTGGCTTCGACGTTTATTGTCAACACGACATTGGACAACTACTTAATCTGTCTAGCCCTTGCTTTCCATGTCTGTAAAACATAAGTAATAGTAAATACCCAGGGTGTCGTATATATTAAATAAAATAAAGCTGATAAGGTGCTGATCACAATGTGGGTCACATAGTCCTCTCTCAATGAATACTAGGTTGCAGCAGTGCTAAAATTACTACTACCTCCTACGTTATCACCGTGCATTGTAATAATAAGATCTGTTCTTTACTGTTTTAATTTTTACAAAACCACTGGGAACAATAATGATAATCTAATAAAGTTCCTAGCACAGTGTCTGGCACACAGCAGCTGCTAAATAAATTATAGCTCTTTATAATGGTAATACAGGATTGCGATGATTAATCGTATCATCTAAAGACGCTCGTGTCTTCCTCCTATTCACCCTGAGAATAAGCCTTATTGAGGTGAGGATAAATTTTATGATAATTACCATAATACACTTCTCACTTAAACACAACATCCTCAATTCTGTCTAAGACCCTCATTAGACATGTTCTTTCAATCAGCATTGCAGGTACTGAACTTGAACTCAATAAAGATTTGAAAGCAATAGGAGCTCAATAGACTTCTGGAGCAGAGGGAAACACCCCCACAGAGAAATGAGTATCTGTTGAGCATTCCTTATTCCTGGGGCTGCCGTATCTCATCCATTCCTCGCAGCACAAACTGAAGTAGACAATACGATTTCACCTGTTTTACAGATAAGAAAATTGAGGCTATGACAGCCTAAATAATCGGTTTTGGGTCACATTAAAAGGGTAAATATTTGCACCCAAGACTGTCTGTGTCAAAGGGCCATGCAATAAGCTATATTAATAGGTGGGACTGTTACACCATATTATCCTTCCCTTATATAAATGTTTACCTTTAACTTGTTTGAACTTCAGTTTTTTTTTCTATAATATTATGGGAATGGACAAGACCCGAGCAGAAGTCTTTTAGTCTGATGGTTCTATGAGGCTCTGTAAAAAGATGGAATGAATATCCAATATTACATGCATTCCCTATTTCTGTAGATCGAGCAACATATAAATAAGTGACAGGAAAACTTCAGAAGATAAATTGAAATCAAAAAGGCTTGAAACCTATCCTGTTAGGACAGGCTGAAAAGATTAAGGCTTTTGTAACTGAGGTCTATACAATCATGAACTATTATGATTTTCTACATATGGCAGATAGCCTACACAGGCCTGATGGGGGTAACGTTAGAGAATGAAATGGACATTTGCACTATGGAGAACAAAGTCCATGATGCTGCCTCATGAATATGAAAACACAAGGATAATCCCGCACGTAATAAATGCCGCTTAGGGCCAGTCCATGCTAGGTACTCTGTGTAGCTCTCACAACCTGTAAGGAAAACTGCATATTCATTTTATGGATGAGAAAACTGAGGATCATGAGCAGTCAGTATCTTGCCTAGATGACAGAACCAGTAAATGGTAGAAGCCTGGATTTAAGCCCAGGTTTCTAATATTCAATTCTGTGCCGATACAGGCTTTAGGGAGGTGAGATTAGTCTTCTCCAGTGTGTTCCTATTACTTGGGGTTAGATTTTTTTTTTTTAATTTGGGAAAAGCTGGTTTCAGTAAAGTCAGACAGGTTTTCTTGTTGTGTAATTGATTTCAAGGTTTGTTACATTTCAGAAATGGGAGGCAACATGTATCATTTCCCAGATAGCATTTGTTTGTCAAGAGAATTTCTTTCACTACTTTTCTGAGCTACAAGCTAGGGCAGCACTGGTTAGATACATTGACAGATGAAGTATTTATTATGGCTACAAAGAAAAATTCTGTACCTGTCAGGAGGAACAAAGGCCAAAAATTCTAGTTTGGGTCCAATATTGAGAGATATTGCTTTTCCAGCCTGGGAGGTGTGCTAGGGGGAGGAAGAGTCTTAATGTGTAACATTTAAAGTACATGACTTTGTTTTTCCCAGTCCTTATGTTTAAACATATTATTCTGCTTGATGGTCACGATGAGAGGAGTCTGGATAATTTTTTGTTCATTTGTTTTTGTTTTGTTTTTTAATTTTTTGAAAATACAATACCAGATGAGTATTATCTGGTATTGTTCCTTTGTTTTTGTTTTGAGGTCATGTATCTCACGCCCCCTACTGGGTCTCAACATTCATTTTTTGGAAAGAGATAAAGCAACCTTTCAAATACTTTGGTTTTTCAAGTGACTATCTGGATAGACATTCTGGATAGACTGTCTGGATAGTATTGTTCATTTGTTTTTGTTTTTGTTTTTTTATCTTAGATAATACTGTTTATGAGTAGGTGGGGGGAGGGGATGAGAAATCAGAGTGGTATGAGTAAAAATTTATACAACCAGTCCAGAGAGCAAGTTGGTACTTTCTAATTGAATTTCACTTCTACATGAACAACCTAGAGAAGCTCCTACAAGTGTGTACAAAGTGTGTACAAGTGTGTACAAGTGTATTCATTACACAATGATTGAAAAAGGGAAAAGAAAAAAAGGAAATAATCCAAGTGTCTATTACTAGGGAAAAAACAAACATAAACAAGTTTATTCATAAATTTAATCTTATCTGATAATAAAGTACGTACATCCACATAAATTAATCTGAAAAGTGTAATATCAACAATGAAAAAGCAAGTTGCACATAACATCATCCCATTGTATAATTTTAAGTTGTGTAAAATAACACTATATATTGTGTACAGGTACTTGCATGTATAAAAGTATCAAGGTATACTCTATGTAATATGTGAAATCAATAAAATTTATATAATTGATAGTCACTAACCTTAAATAGGCTATAAACCTAGGAAAGAAGAAAGACTAGAAAGAAGAAACTAGCATTAGTATAAAGTTAATTTTTTTAAGAAAAATAGCTCTAAATATGGGAAAATAGTAATGTAACTTATGGATAGGCAGTATGTGTCTTCTTTTGTTTACTTCTATGTGTTATATGTTTGAGTTAATATTTTTAATAATAAAATAAAACAAAAATTATTTCTTGAACTTAAAAGTCCTACCAAGATAATCAAACTGGGGGTTCATGAACAGAATGAAAACTATTGAAAAAGAAGAATCAAAACTTTCCCTTTTATTCTTATAAATTAGTTTATTCCATGGGTAGGGCAGGATTTATTTTGCCTCCTCTATTTATGAAACACTATGAAAGATACACAGCCCAAGTGCTAATCTAAGAGATGACAAAATGAAAAAACATGTCCATCTTACAACAGATAAAATATGGTAAATTTGACTTTTTTTAGAGCATCTTTAATAGTTATTAGGTGCAAGGAACTATTAAGAAATTGCCCCAAGATTACATTTTTGATTGATGAATATGTGACTTAATAATATGACTGCCTCATGTATTGGCTGGTGTTTTTCTTTACATCCCAGGATGTGGTAAAGTTTATTATAAATACCTAACATGACAAGATTACCTCAAGAAGGTATTCATTCTATCGGTGATGCACTTTTTTTTATAGTTTTACATAGTCAGACAGTTACATTTTCTAACCCATTGGCTCTGTGTCTCGCTTGTAGCTCAGCAATTTCATATTTATGTGGGTTTGGATTGAAGTCATGGCATGAGATACATCATTGCTAGCTTTAAAAACAAACAAACAAAAAATTGATAATATCTCGGCTGAAATTGATAATATCTCGGCTGTCAGCCCTATTGTTAAATCGGTCCCTTATCTATCAGACTGCAGTATATAGCAGCAGACTATGTAATTACCATTCCTCATAGCTCTACAAACTTCCTCTGACATCAACATGATTATTTCCTGGGAAGCTATAACTTTAAGCAATTCTTTGAACCTCAAACCTCATGAATCAGCGACGTGGATTCAAGATTTGAAGTGTCAGAAAATCATCTTTTAAAAATGGATATTTCCTGGAACACTTGGTTTAAAAAAGAAAGTCATGTGGTTTTAAAAAATCTTCACAGGACTATGTGATTTTTTTTTTTTTAAAGAACACCAGGCCGTCTGCTTACTTAAAAAGATTTCTAAACGCTCAAATGGAACTAAGACTAGCCCCCAAAATAACAGGTGTGCCTCACTTAATGATAATCTAAATTCTCAAGATTCACAAAATAAGATGCCTAATTATAAAGGGAGGTTTCACTATACAAAGAATTTCACTTCCTTTAATGAAAAACTCCTGAGGAACTTAAATGCAATATGACTATCTGTGAAGGCTCTAACTTATCTTGGGGCTTCCACTTATACCCCAAACTTAGCCTAATGATTTTCTTCTTAAAAACATGATAATGTGATAACATCACATGAATCAATAGGCTTAAAATCCTCCACAAGAATGTGGTATACAGTTCTTTTATCTTTGGCAGACTGGCTAGGAAAAGACCAATTTTCCCACTGAAAACAAGCAGAAATTCTGGATTAAATATTTCAAACAATAATATATTTGAAGGTACTGAAGAGCAATCAAGGCAGTGAGCGTTCAGGTGTCAAGATCTGCAAAGAGGGGAAGTGAGGGGGTGAGGCTGACATTGGGGACAGGCTTTTGCCTCATGACAATTGTCAATTCAACTTGTCAGCCTAAAAGCCAATAATAGGAGTAGCACATACAAACAGAGGCTTAAAACTACCAGATACCCAATACCAATAATGGGCACCAAAAAGCAGCATCTGAGAGGCTGAAGCTGCACATTAGGTGATCTCAAGGTTCTGTGCAACAAAAACTGTAGTTTAGGGGCCACCAGTAACAAGAACCCAGGTAAACCTTTCATGTCTAAAGGGGTACACCAAAGAAATAAGGGCTACACATAAATAGACTAATACTCGAAAAGACTGAAATCAGCTAAATTCCAAACTATATTAAGGTGGTATATCTCCAGCCCAACATACTGCTAGAAGCAAAATTAAATCTTATCTGAAAGAAAATAATATTACTAGACTATTGAATTATCTCTTCAATATTTCACATACAATATTTGACATTCAATACAATTTAAAAAATTATATCATTCAACTTACCAGGAGTCTAAACTAAGTGTTCAAAAAACAATAGAAAAGAAAAAAAAGATGGCTTAAAATAAAATAAAATACAATAAAATACCCACTAGAGACTCATATGTTGGAGCTATCAGATAGAATTTAAAAATAACTATTAGTACAAAAAGTTAAGAGACGATGAACTTCAGGAGACAAGAAGAACCTATTTAAAATGAATCAAGTGAAAATCATAAAACTGAAAATAATAACTAGAATTAGATAAAGTTAATGAAGCTGAAGAGAGAATTTGTAATTGGGAGATTGGTCAGTAGAAAATACAAAAACTGCAGCATAGAGAGATTGTAAAATGATGAAAAAATACTAAAAGACATGCGGGATTTAGTGGAAAGGTATAGTTACATAGGTTATTAGAATTTCCAGAAAGAGTGAAGAGAAAGGAGGTTGCAGAAGCAATATCTGAAGAGATATTAACAAAGAATTCGCCAAATGTGAGAAATAATACATCAAACCACAAATTCAAGTGTCACTACAACCACCAATGTAGAAAATGTAGAAATGTAGAAATGTAGAAAAAAAAGTATACCTTGGAACTTCGGAGTAAAAATGCTGGAAACAAAAAAGAAAGAGACGAATCTTAAACATCCCATCCTTTAAAGGAGCAACAATAAGAAATGTAGTTGAATTCTCAACAGAAATAAGAGAAGTCAGAAGACAACAAAGTATGTTCAAAATGATAAAAGAAAATAACTGCCAAACTAGAATTTCACATCCAACAAAAACATCCACCAAAAATGAAAGGAAGGGGTTGGGGGGCAGGTGAAATAGGTGAAGGGAATTAAGAGATACAAACTTCTAGGTATAAAATAAATAAGTCTTGGGAATGTAATGTACAACATATGGAATATAGTCAATAATATTCTAAAAACTTTGTATAGTGACAGATGATTTCTAGACTTGTGGGGATTACATATGTATAGTATACATATGTATTATATATAATACATATGTATATTATATATTATATGTATATTATACATATGTATATTATGCATATTATACATAAATTATTTTTATATATAATTTATGTATTATATATAATATAAAATCACTATAATGTACACCTGAAATAGGATACTGTATATCAATTATATTTGAAAACAGAAAGAGATGGATCCAATAAAGAGAATTATGAGGGTTCTTTGCATGCTTATTATTGCAACTTTTAAGTAAGTTTTTTCCCACTAAAATGTTTTAAATAGTAAAAAAGGTCATTATTTTTAGATGATAGGCTTGTCAACCTAGATATTTTAAAAGACTCTACAAATAATGTATTTATTAACAATGGAATACATATATGTGTATATCTATATCTATCTATCTATCTATCTATCTGTCTATCTATCTATCTATATACTCATTAACATCAAACCTTTCTTTTTCACTCATGTACATGTTGGTTGTGGGTTGCCTTCTGATATGATGTCAGTACAAAAGAGTGCTGGCAGGGGCGTAGAACCGCAGTGAATCTTCCTCTCAGAGTTGGCATTTCTCATGGCATTCCACAGGCTAATACAGTTCACATGGACAACGTGCATCAGTGACGTGGGGGACATGCTGGGAAGAACACCAGGAGCAATGGCTCACGAGGACCCCCCTCATCTTGCCTTGACTATATCAGCAGCCTCATCTTCTGCACCAAACACTTTAAGCTCCAGTAACAGTGAGTTGTTTATGATTGTCCACATTCATTCTGCTATCTCTGAACCTCAAGCCTTCGCTCGCCTTATCTCCTTAGCCCGAATGCCCTTCTACTCCGCCACAATTGTACCTGGCTAAATTCCACTCAGGGCTCTTTATGACTTGGTTCAGATAATTTAAAGTGTGATATTAAAATTATTTAAAATCTCATGTGCCATAGACAGAGAGGCCCATCATGAATGCACCTGCAAACAACAGGTAAGCCTCATAATGTGTAGTGAATAATATTTCTGGGGTTCTCCTCCATGAAACTTCCTTTGACTGCTTTCCAACAATTTAGGTGCCCCTACTCCAGATTATTCTGTGTGCATCTCTATTACTGCACATACCATAGTGTTCCATAATCTCTGATTACGAGCTTGTCAGCCTTACTAGACAATGGACCACTTGGACATAAGGAAAATGTTTCACTGTTTCTCCAGTACATAGTAGGTGTTCAATAAGTATTCATCAAATTCCTGTCTGTTTCAATTTGCAATTGATTGTGGGCACTGTGATATATAAAGCATGTGATGTATGGAAGGTAAAAGTGACTATTATAATCCCAATGTTATCACCTATGATTTCTATGTTATTAATTCCTCATTTTTCTAAAGCACCGTTCTTTTAAGGTCTTGCTATTTTCTACTAGATTCTGGGTCTACTAGGCATACTGATCTGTGAAACAGCATAGAAGTTCACTGTGCATGCATTAATATAATACACATATTAAAATGCAGAGATGGCTCATGTTATTAGCACCCCCCCCCACATAGCTGCTAAGAAAAATCACTCACATGGGAACATTTAAAACAGATGACGTAGTAAATGTGGATATAATAAGCCACTGAGCAGTAAATGGATGATAAAGGATCGATATAAATATTTATCTCAACTAGCCTTTGCGAGTTAGTGAGTCATTTATGTTTTCCAATATATTTTCCTAGTTTTGCCCCTTAAGATGACATATAAATGATCTTTGGAAAAATACCACTGCATACATCTTGATGAAGGCATTAAACACTGTTTAACACAGCCACCCTAATTATGCAGTATGACTTCTTCAAATGGTTCTGATACCAACCCGTGGATGGTGAATTGTCATGGGCTGCCCATGCTGACACTGCCCCTTGGACACGTGCCATGGTGCTCCCTTCTGAGAAGCAGAGACGCTCCCTGCCTTCTGGTCCCACCTACCTCAGTGAATGACTGTGGTATTTCTCACCTCATCGCATTGACTTGAGCGTCTCATTTTTCTTCTGTGTGTAACACTTCGTTCACTCTGTGCTCTCGTTTACTTGTTCAGGCATCTAAAAATAAGCATATTTACTGCTTTTTAAGACATTTTTCTTCCCTCAATTTGGTTTTTATAAACTAATTTCCTTGAGGTCTGAGGATGCCTGATAGTCAAATAATCAATAACGATGTTGAAAACAACAGCAGCTCATATCGCGTGCTTTCTATGTCCTACCTATTGTGCTAAGTGCTTTAAAGCTGCAGAGTCATATTGAAAGCTTGCAGTCACCCTATAAGGTCAGGGCTCTTAGAAACTCCATCGCAGATGAGGAAACAGACTTGGGTCCAGACCTAAATTTATCCAGCTAGCAAATGAATGTTCAAGGATTACTATTAGTTTGGATATCAATTTGTCTTCTTGCCCACACATAATAATGCCTTTTGATCTTCTGATTCTTTTAAGAGAGTCATAACAGTCTTTAGGGACTTGCTTAAATAAACTAAGAACACAAATGTCTAACAGGGCTATAGCACACCAGTTCACACAAAAGAACAATCTAGTAGCTAGGGAAGAACGTGGCGGTTATGGTGGGATTCTTTATCTACCATTTATCTAAGTCCCTCACGAATAAGATTTTTTTGTTGTTGTTTTTTTTTTTTTAACCTTATAAATTCCATGGCGTTTAGGAAGGATATTTGTAAATTAGAGACTGTTTCTGTTAAGGACATCTTTTCCTATCCTTTACAATCCGCCCAGCCAAGCTTCTTGCCCCTAGACTTTGGACTTCCACTAGTCAGCCCAACTTTGCTTTGGGTAGTCTCTGAACTTTGATCCTATCTCCAATTAGCCTCCAAGACTCAACAAGCCTATGGTTTGTGCTCATCTCTAAAGTGCTGCATTTATGTGATCTTTCAAGCAAAAAAATATTGTGTCCATATGAAGATAGTTCTAGAAAATCCTTGGAAACAGTTTATTTGATGAAATTAACCACACACCCACCCCCAGCAAAATTATTTCCACTCTTAATTTATTTTGCAAAATGTATTTTGAGAAATAGAAAAAGAAACTAGAACCCAGTGCTTTGTAAAATACACAAACTTTTTAAAGAAATGGAACTTAATAACCATCTTAGCTACTCTATAACTATGTACTGCATACTTGCCAATGATGTGTCACCTCATTTAATTCTCAGTCCAACACTATAAGGTAGGATCTTCTAATAGATTATGTTTATTCATTATTGATTTTTTAAAATTTAAGGCTTCAAACTTAATTCTTCTGAGTTTTACTTCCTTATATGTATTCCATTATTTTAGCTCTTTGAGAACATTTTAGAGTCTGACATTCCTCTACTTCCGAGCATTAGTTCAAAATTGGTATATTGGTATAATTATTCTCATTCTCATTCTCTCTCTCTCTCTCTCTCTCACACACACACACATACACACACACAATTATTTTCCCCCCTTTGGCCTAACAAAACTTTTTTTTTTTCATTCTTAAAACAAAGATAAAGGGCATTTTGCTCTTATTATTGACATACTAAGTATATTCTTCCTTAGATGCTGCTGCAATACAAAGTCTTCTAGAATTACTTGGAATGCAAAGGAAAGGAAAGTAGGAAAAGAGTTTTGAAAATTTGAAATATATACAGTGTAAGGTTCATCGGGACTTTACCAGGGATACATTCCTCAGCACATCCAACAGCTGAAAAATGTTTCTACATTCTGTTTTTAAGCTCATAAGCTGTTTCTGGTTTCTTTTTGGGGTCATTATGACTGACCCCAAAAGGAATAGCAATGTCAAAACTATAACTGTCCATTTCAAACTCATATTCTAACTCAGCATATATTGGTCTACATGGGATTGAAGAGAAGTACTGTCAAATACACGACATTCAGCTAAACTTAAAGAAAACTGTTCCATTCTAACAGAAATCATTACCCCTCAACTCATAGCTAGCCATTGAAGGATATATGACATATAGAATTCCCTATAAAAGAATGCGCAAATGTGCATTTTGGGGGAGATAGTGTCCATGATTTTTACTTGATTATATTTTACACAAAAGAAATCATTAACTACTATTCTTAGTGTCCCCACCCCAGTTTTATTGAGATATAATTGACACATACCACTGTATAAGTTTAAGGTATACAGGTTTTCATTTGATACACTTACATATTACAAAATGATTACGACCCTAGCATTAGCGAACACCTCCACCACGTCACATAATTACCATTTTTTTCTTGGTGAGAATATTTAAGAATATCTACTCGCTTAGCTACTATCAAGTATATTACAGTATTATTAGCTATAATCACAATGTTGTACATTATCCCCCAAAAACTTACTCATCTTTTTTTAATTAAATTTATTGGTTAGTAAAATTATATAGTTTTCAAGTGTGCATATCTACAATACATCATCTATATATCACAACTTACTCATATTATAACTAGAAGTTTTTACACTTTAACCAATATCTTTCCATTTCCCCTGATCTCAGCTTCTGGCAACTACCATTCTACTCTCTATAAACCATTATTCTTACAGGAAAAAAGAGTGATTGGGATTCTCACAATGCTACGGTCAATTGATTTTTCTTCTATTTCAGACAATATATATGAGTAAGCAGAGAAAAGACCCCTGCCTACTTATATATAAACCTAGATTATGTACTAAATTATTAGAAAATCCTAACTAACTGATACATGGTTATTAGTACTGTCATCAAACAGAAAAGTTAGCATGCTAAAATAACAAAGTTTATCATGAAGGTAGGGAAATAGCATATCCTGAGCACCTACTCTATGAAGGGCCACTAGTCTAGGGACACTAATAATTGTCACCTAATTTTAATCTTACAGTGACCATGTGAGATTAGCTGTATCCCCACTTTACAAATAAGGAAACAGACTGCAGAGGCGAAACTCTTATTTTAAGTCACAGAGCTAGTGAATTGCTGAAATGAGATTCCAATTACCACCTGCTTCTGCATAAGTAGAAACCTTCACTACATATGAGTGGTATCTGGCCCACTTTTAAAGGAGACATGGAGAGCATTGACTGCCATTCAGGAGTAATCATTTACATTGATTGGCAGGGACATTAACCTATAAGTAACGATTTCAAGAACCTTAAGGAAGGGACTTTATCTTAAATCACTTCATTCAAAGGGTAAGCACTAATGAAAATTGGAGAGAATAAAAAAGTAAAATATTTACATCATTTAAAATTACACTGATTGCCACAGGAATATCTAAAAATAAAATAAATACAAAAGAGATTAATGACCAAATCAGAAAGAAGTGGAGGTAGTGCAAATGAGCTACATCTTCATTGAGTTGGTGAAGATATGAAATAGTGGAAAAAAAACTGGATAAAACTAACAAATAAAATAATATAAAAACCTGTGTTGGGAATCACCAAAGTGGTATCATTAGAGATACAGTAGGAATTGTAAGAAATGATTCTTATGAAAAATCTTGGCTAATTAGAAAATAAAGTAGACATGTTTCTGAAAAATTCTAACTTAACAAAAGTGGATTGGGAAGAAAAGATGACCTCAACAGTCCTATGCCTATCACAAAAGTTGGAGAGAAAAAAATCTAAACATTATCACCAAAAGAAAAAAAAATAGCAGGCCCAGATACATTCACAGGCAAGCTTTAATGAAAGTCTGAACTGATGATTTCAATGTACATATGCTTTTTCAGAGAATAAAAAGAGGGAACACTAGCAATTATTTGGTTAGTATGATCTTAAAAAAAAACACTTTATTGGCATGTAAAAAGCTGTACATATTTAATGTATACTCATACAACTTGATGAGTTAAGTATACACATGTAAAACTATCATCAGAGTCTATGCCAGAAACATATCCAACACAAAACATTTCCTCCTGCTGTCTGTATTTCTTCTTATTATTATGTTGGAATAAGAACGTTTAACATAAGGGCAATCCTCTTAGCAAATTTTAAAGTATACAATACAGTACTATAAATTATAGATTCTATGTTGTACAGTAGACAGCATACTACTAAAGGTAAATAGACCTCTGTAACTTGTCTTGTATAACTGAAACTTTATATCCTTTGACTGACACCTCTCTATTTTCCCTCTCTCCCAGCCCCTGGCAACCACCTTTCCACTCTCTGTGAGTTTGACTATTTTAGGTTCCTCATATAAGTGGGATCATTCTGTGGTACCAATATTGCTTAGAATAAGGACCTCCATGTTCATTCATTTTATTGCAAACGGCAGAATTTCCTTTCTTTCTTTAGGGCTGAATAATTTTCCATCTCTGTGTGTGTGTGTGTGTGTGTGTGTGTGTGTGTGTGTGTGTGTGACTCATTTTCTTTATCAACCACTGTTGGACAGTTTGGTTGTCCAGGCTATTGTGAATAGTGCTGCAGTGAACGAGGGACTGCAGATAACTCTTCAAGGCCTTAATTCAATTTCTTAGGATATGTATGCAGAAGTAAGATTGCTGAATCATATGGTAGTCTTATTTTTATTTTTTAAGGAACCTATATACCATTTGTCATAGTACCTTCATCAATTTGCATTATCATTAATAATGTACAAAGTTTCCCTTTTCTCCACATCCTCACCAACACTTGTTACCTTTTTTTTTCTTTAATAATAGTCATCCTAACATGTGAAGTGATATCTCATTGTGGTTCTGATTTGCAATCAGAATTGTAAGAGGAGACATTGTAACCGATACCATGGAAATCAAATAAGTCATAAGGAAATATTATGAACTATTACACATCAATAAATTGGATAATCAAGGAGAAATGAATAAATTCCTAGAAATATACAACCTATCAATACTGAATCAAGAAGGAGTATCAATTCTGAGAAGACCAATAACAAATAAGAAGATTGAATTGCAAAAAAACAAAAAACCTCCCAACAAAAAAAGCCAAGGAGCAGATAACTTCACAGGTGAATTTTACCAAAAATATAAAGAATTAATACCAATTCTCCTTAAATGTTTTCAAAAAATAGAAGAAGTTACACTTCCAAACTCATTTTAGGAGGCCAGCATCACTCTCAAACCAAATCCAGTCAAAGATACCACAAGAAAATTATAGGCCTATATCCCTGATGAATAGGAAAGCAAAAATCCTTAAGAAAATATTAGCAAACCAAATTCAACATCACATTAAAAGGATCATACACCATGATCAAGTATAATCTTGATTATAAAATCAGCCTTAATAATAAGATAAAGGAAGCTTATAGGTCAAACTCATCCACGAACATGTTACAAAAATGTTATTTTTATCTGTTTTAATTTTTATTAAATTTAATTGGGTGACATCGGTTAGTAAAATTATATAGGTTTCATGTATACCTTTCGATAACACATTATCTATATATTGTATTGTGTGTTCATCACCCAGAGTTAGTTATCTTACCATTGCCATATATTGGACTCCCTTTGCCCTCTTCTTCCAGCCCCCTCCACCCCCTACCCCCACCCCCACTCCATCCTTACCCTCTGGTAACCACTATACTGTTGTCTGTGTCTATGAGTTTGTGTTTCTTTGTTTATTTTATTCATTCTTTATTTTCAGTTTTATATCCCACATATGAGTAAAGCCATATGGTCCTCAACTTTATCTATCTGACTTAGTTTGCTTAGCATGATAATCTCAAGATCCATCCATGTTGTTGCAAATGGCACTAGTTCATCTTATGGCAGAGTAGTATTCCATTGTGTATGTATACCACATCCTCTTTATCAAAGGATACTTTGTTTCCATGTTTTGGCCACCATGAAAAATGCTGCAATGAACATAGGGGTACATATATCTTGACAAATGTTTTCAATATTTTTTTTTGTGTGGAGGAAACCCAGAAGAGGGATTGATGGGTCATATGGTAATTCCATTTTTAATTTTTTGGAAATCTCCATACTATCTTCAAAAGTGGCTGCATCAATTTATATTCCCACCAGCAGTGTATGAGGGTTCCCTTTTCTCCACTGCCTCTCCAACACTTCTTATTATTTGTCTTATTGATAATAGCCATTCTAACCTCAGTGTGGTTTTGATTTGCATTTCCTTAATAGCTAGTGAAGTTGAGCATTTTTTCATATATCTGTTAGCTGTTTGTATGTCTCCTTGGGAGAAGGATCCATTCAAGTTCTCATCCTATTTTTTAGCGGATTGTTTTGTTGTTGTTGTTGTTGTTGTTACTGTTGTAGAGTTGTATGAGTTCTTTATATATTTTGGATATTAGCCCCTTCTCAGAGGTGTTGTTTGCAAATGTCTTCTCCCACTTGGTTGGTTGCCTCTGTGTTTTTTTAGTGGTTTATTTTGTTGTGCAGAAGCTTTTTAGTTTGATGTAGTCCCATTCATTTATTTTTGCTTTTACTTCCTTTGCCTTTGAGGTCAAATTCATAAAATCCTCTCTGAACTCAAGGTCCATAAGTTTAGTACCTATGTTTTCTTCTATGCAATTTATTGTTTCGGATCTTCTGTTTAAGTCTTTGATCCATTTTGAGTTAATTTTGGTGTATAGTGACAAGTAGCAGTCTAGTTTCATTCTTTTGTACGTGACTTTCCAATTTTCCCAGCACCATTTATGGAGGAGGCTTTCTTTTCTCCATTGTATATTTTTGGCTCCTTTGCTGAAAATCATCTGCAATTTACATGGAAGAGCAAAAGGCCAAGAATAGCCATGTTACTCCTCAAAAAGAAGGTTCACTTAGAGAAGAAGGAGATCATCTTAGCTGATACTAAGCCTATAAAATCATAATCATTAAAACAATGTAGTATCAGCACAGGGACAGACAAGTAGACAAGCAGAACAGAATTAGAGCAACCAGAAACAGATCCATGCACATACACAAACAGAAAATGTACAAAATTCAGAGCAAGCATTTAGAAAGATTTATCACAACGTGGAACCGCCACGGCATCTAAACACTTGATTTCATAAGTATAGGTATATAATAGCTTTGAAATTGAAACAAAACAAATGAACAAAAAGCTGGTCCTGCACTATTTTCTTAAGTATTTGCTTAGGGAATAAAGTTGGAATGTAAAGGTATTCAGTAATCTTGAATAATCAGGCAAAATGTTGCTTCATAGATACATCAAAATAGACTGAATGCAAATCAAAAGGAGCAAAGCTGAATGATGATTAGACCAGTTTTGAATAACTAGGTCAGGTTGGAGAAGGATTCAAAGGTCAGGGTGGACTGCAAACAAACCTAAGCCTCATGTTCTTTCACTAGAATTGGATTTGTGGCCTCATGATCTACTGACCCTGTGGAACATGAACTTGGAGTCAGTAACACTCTGAGACCCCACTGTGGAAAAGCCAGTTACCATACTGTACCAACCCCCTGGACATGTACCATATGTCTCACAGCTCCAGGGAAATCAGTGCATATCCATAGAATATTAAAACTGGAAGGGATCCACAAGCCATGAAACTTCATCCTGTCATTTTTACAGCAGAAATACAAAGACTGTGAGGTTGAACAACTAGCCATAAAACCACTAACGGCCTGGTGAGACTAGTTGAACCTGGGACCTTCGTTTTCTGAGACATAATGGGCTTCTGCTTATCGCTTAAAGAAAGCACTCTCCAAAGTAGGCAGCTCCATTTACCATATGAAACAAAACTGCCAATTGCCGTAAAAGACATAGAACCATAGTTTGTAAAACTACCAAATTTGAAGGGACTGCCCCACCACCTGGGAAAACAGCACCCATTCAAAACCATCCACAGACTCCCCATCCTCAAGTTCAATGTGGGTACTTGGGTCAAAATGTATTGAAGATAATGAACAAGGCTACAGTAATTCTACCCATACCTATGAAATTAAATCAGCTGGTCTGTTAAGATTTAGCAATATGAATTGTAAAGGTCTATGCACTCATACACAGATCATGCCTGTGATCAACTATGGGTCCTTCCTTATCTCTTTTCCTTCGGTGGCAGTCAGAAGATAGATCAAGAGTACCATTAATCTAAGCCCAGCAAACCCACATTTCTAAATGAAGGCATTCTCTAAAATGTAAATAACTAGCATTTATAGCAAATGTAAAGCACTTCACTGGTTACAACATCTTTAAAATCCATATATACTGTGAAGTAAGGGTTATCATTTCTCTTTTACACATGAGGAAACTGATGTTCATAGCTAATAAGTACTAGAACTAGGATTTGAACTTAGAAATCCTTTCCCAAATCAAGAGCAGTTGCTACATTATCACATTTACTCATAGTAGAAGATTGAAGAAGCAAGTCACAAGAATACACACCTGGAAACCAACATGTTTTCAACATTGTATTGGGAGCACAGTAGTAAGAAAGACTAAGCTTATATTACAGAATATACTTATAAGTAATGAGGATTTCTGAACCTTTATGGTGTGATTATTCTCCTTTCTTTTTGGTTGAGGATTAAAAATATTGTAAGAAAAAAAGGAGCACAAATTCTTACTATAATTTACTATAGTCTTAGAAGACACAATTAATAGGCAAGATCCAAAAAGTGATGTTGAGGTGGGCACAAGAAACCATAATGAGATCAAGAGAAAAGTTTGGGGTGACTGGATGATAGAAAAAGGAATTTGGTTATTGTTATGCCCTTTACTCTTTACCAAGTGAGTTAAGATTCATTTCACAAGAAAGGGAGTATATTCCCCCATCCTTTGATTTTGGACTTGGCTATGTGAGTTGCTTAGGCCAATGGGATATAAGCAGATGTGATTCAAGTGGAGATTTGGTATGTGCAGTGGGATTGTGTAATAGCAGAGGCACAAGAGGACTTGAGAAGATATTTTGATTGGTAGTACAGTAGGCTGATTGCCAAAAAGAACACATACGGGAAATTGTGAACCCAACACACACTGAGCAGCCCATCCATCAGAACCTACCCAGGTGCATCCAGCCTAGATCAGCCAATTTCCAGTCAACTTACAGACCCATGAAAACAATGTTTACTTTTTGTATGCCACTGAGTTTAGGGTGGTTTGTTATACAGCATTATTGTATTAAGATCTATCTGATACAAGGCATAATAATTATGTTCAATGATGAACTGTGGGGTAAAGAGAAGTAAAGACATTTAATGTTTAGCTTAAGTAAAAATTAAAAAGTACACAAGTTTATAGGAATATAGATGAAACTACGGAAAAGAGTTTCTGGAAAAGAGTTCCAGGTACTCTGGAAAAGAGTATGGCAATTTCAAAAAAAAGTATAAATATTATACCATCCAGAAACAGAACTCTTGACATTTATCCCAGAAAAATAAAAATTTATGTTCACAAAGAAACCCATATACTAATTTTTCCAACAGCTTTATTCATAATAGCCCAAAACTGGAAATGACCTACATGTCCTTCAATGGGTGACTGGTTAAACAAACTATGGTACATCCATACAATGGAATACTATTCAGCAATAAAAAGGAATAAGCTATAGATGGACACAGCAAGGTGGATGAATTCTTAGGAAATCATGCCAAGTGAAAAGAGCCAATCTCAACAGGGTCACATACTATATGATTTCATTTATATAACATTTTAAAATGACAAAATTAGAGAGATGGAGAACAGATAAGTGGTTACCAAGGTCAGGGATGAGTGGGAGAAAGGTGGGTTTGGCTATGAAAGGATAACACGAGGGATCCTTGAGGTGATGGGACTTCTATTTCTTGACTGTATCAGTGCTAATATCCTGGTTGTAATTTTCTACTATAGTTTTATAAGGTGTTACTTTTGGTGGAAACTGGGTCAGTGTTATACAGATCACTCTGTATTATTTCTCACAACTGCATGCTGATCTACAATCATCAAATTATAAGATTTAATTTTAAAGAAGTTCACGAGTGCACCCACTTCAGGCATAATAGGATCTAGAGATTCAATGAGTATAATTAAAACACCACCTTTCACCTCTGCCTCTGCCTCCATTCTGAGGCAAAATGACCACTGAATGCTCCTGGATCATATATCTACAAGTCCCTGAGAGAATGAAATTTCTCTTTCCCAATTGTTCCAACAGAATTCCCAGAACTGAATCTCATCAAACCAACTTGAGTCACAAAAAAATCCCTGAAGCAAACATAGAAAACAGTGGAATCAATATACTGATTGGTTGGAGCTGAGTCACCTACCTGTTCGTGGACCCAAGCTATGCCAACCATCCTCATAGAATTACTGCAGGAAAGGGCCTCACACAAAGCATAAGAGAGATCTTATTATCGGAAGGAGTAGTAAATGCCAGATGGGCAAAAAGCTCAGAGGTCCCCTAGAGGTAGCACCAAATAATGTTTCAGATTAAAAAGAAACATGCCGAGAAGTACTATTCAGGAAAAGTATAAAATGGTAATATTTTAGTTTATATATAATTCAATATAGAATATAATATTGAAAATAAAGGCGGGGGGAGAAGGACAAGAACAACACAAGAAAGGAAACAAACCAGTGCTTTGAATCTTACAACCTCAGCACTGTGATTATTTGTTTCCTTGTGTCCTCCTGTGATCTCTGATATGCATGTACATCTCTATCATGTCAACAGCACAAGCAAAATTTTGAGATCTGCTTTTCTCGTTTTGCATAATATCAAACTTGAAAAAATATTTTATTACATAGTCTTCATATCTATCTCTTCTAATGTCTGCAGAATGTTCCATCCCAGATATATACACATATATTTCATATATATCTATATCTATATTTGTACCATATAGCTATATCTATATCTATACCATATATCTATATCTATCTATCTATCTATCTATCTATATATATATATACCTATATATGTACATATATATCTATATATGTGTGTGTTTATATACATATATAGGTATATATATATACCTATATATGTGTATATATAGGTATATATATACACATATATAGGTATAGATAGATAAATATAGATATATGGTATAGATATAGCTATATGGTATAAATATAGATATATATATACATATGTATATATACGTGTATATATAAACATATATACATATATATATATATATATATGTATATGTAGATGTAGATAGATAGATAGATAGATATCCCTTGCCTGATTCCCTACTAGTATATACTTAGGTTGTTTCCAAACCACTGATTATATTCCATGTTTTGATGGGATCCATTATTTTTCTGTCTAGTAATTCCTTCAACTATGAAAACGTAATTCTGGTTGGGACTTCCAAACACAGTACTGGTCACTGGTGGTGTGGTGTGAACCATATGAATGCCTGTTTCTTAAGGCCACATAAGTACCTAAATGGGCATGTGACCCAAGGATCAGAACCATTCGCCAGGATTTACATTTTGGTTTGGAGCTAAAGCAGACTGAAGACTGTGAACAGGTGTTTGTCTATAGCTGCTATCTCTCATTTAGCTGAAGACATCTTTCTGCAGACAAGAACAGAAATCAACATGGTTAAAAAGAAATGAGAGAGGATTGATAGAAAAAAAGCCTGAGCTTCTCTTTGAACTGCTTGATCCAGACTTACCTGAAGCTCAATATTTCCTGACTCTTCAGTAATACAAGCCAATACATTCTCATTTGCTTAAATTAATTTCATCTGGGTTTAGATAGCCTCTAGCCAAGAATTCTAAAGACCACACTTCGACTTGCAGAGTAATAGATTACATGTTACAAGATTTTTAAAAAGTAAATTAAATTTGAAATAAAACATAAATGAAATTAAAATACATTAAAACATAAATAGTGGTCTGTGTAATCAGAGACAATATAGGGACTGTAGAAAGAGTGCCATGTTGGGAGTAGAGTCGCCAGTTCAAGTCCTGCCTCTAGTACTACTAACAACCAGTCGTGTGATCTTGGATATTTCTTTTCAGCTTTCTGGGCCTTTATTTTTCTATACTTCAATATGAAGGATGAAATGGATCAACATTTGGTATTTATCTAACTCTGATTCTGTGAGTCTAAGATCCTGGTTCACCACCTTGAGATCTGATATTGATTAGTAAGCTCACTTAAAAAGAAAAGTGCACACACACACACATAGGCATATCTCAAAGATACTTTAGGTTAGTTTCTAGACCACCACAAACTTTATATATACATATATAATATGTACTTTAAGAAGTCCAAGGAAGGGAACTTTTCAGGTGTGCGTGTGATGACGTGGAAAATGAATCTCTGAGTAGTCCTACATGTACTAGACCTGTTTCTCAATTTTTTTTTCATGAACCACTGCCTAAGTGTCAGCATATCTATTAAGCAATTCAATTATATATTTGAATCAATATTTTTCTTAAAATCACTTCACAGATCTTCTTTAAAGTGCCAGTTGTTTTGTTTTAAAGGAAACTTATGAATGAAAAGCCAGCACATATGGTGACAAATAGGTCACTACAAAAACAAACAAAATAAAAATGAACCAATTTCACTAATTTTTAGTTAAATGCTTGCCTACTACAGAGTTGGAGCTTGAGGCATGCTTTCTTGGCTAAAAAGGAGGTTAACCAGTGTTAAAGGTGAAGATGCATTAGCTTCAATCAGAGTCTTGCCTCATCAAGCAATTAGAAATACTAACCTAATTGAAAAAAATTAATGATGTTATAAAGCAATTCAGCATTATATACCTTCATCCCCATAGATGTCTTTAGTAGTAGTACGTGTCCCAGCCCATAGTACCATTTAACAAGCAGAATTAAAGGCAATGTTTTTAGATTGTTTTCATTGCATTTGTGGGTACAAATCAAACCGTCTACTTAGCACAGTGCCCTAATAAATAAATAGGGAAAAACAAACAATGCCAGCTCTGTCTTCAGGATAGAAAAGATATTGATTCCTCCTCTCCAAAATTATTCTTGCATCAGAATAAAGATTTTTTTTTTCCTCCTTCATTTTCTTAGGATCTTAATTTTTTTCTGAGGATCTACTCAAAGGTCTATCATTGTTGAGTCAAATGTGTAATCTTACCTAATCAAAAAAGGTTGATAAATATTTAGACATCAAAAAATTCTTAAACCCAGGTCATATTAACTAGAAATGATCCCTGTTTCGTTTTACATTCTAAACCTAAGCTGACTTAACCACTCACCCTAAATACATTCATCAACACCTTGACGATTCAGAGATGAAATGATTTCCTCACTATGTTCTCCGTGCACCTACTTCTAATCCCTGCTGCTCTTCTTTCCACATCTCTTAAGAGGAGGCAATCAAACAAGACTTAAAAGAAAACTTCACAGGGAAAGTTTCACTGGGATAGAGGGTGAAGGGCTGACAATTGAACAAGAACTTGGAAGACCATACTACTTGCATGTGGACATCTGCAAAGGGCATGAGGAAAGCCAGGGAGATGGAAGGGTACAAAGCGTGGGCTGGGAGAAATTAGAGCTGATATGGAAAAGGACTTGGGGCAGGCTGCATGAATGCAGTGCAGAGAAGCCTGAAGGTCACATGGCAGGCTAAGGCAGGCCACTGAAGCAAAGGAAGGCAAGGGTCATTTTCTGAGTACTTATATTCTGGAGCTTTCTCACAGGCAGCTAACAGCCCATGAGAAAGAGGGTCAAGACATTGCTTCTCCTAGGCATCAGGAGAGAAATCAGGAAGATGCTTAATCAGCTGCCAATGGAAAGGCTTACTCTTACTTAGACCTGGGAACAAAGAACAGTTAGGTTTTCTTTTCCTCGTTTTTACTGTCTGGTCTGTTTATGAAATGTAGCAAAGCTAAAAATAAAAACACCCTCAGGAATTTACAACCTGAAACAGATGCATTCAGTTTTCCTCCAGCTGCAAACATTCCAGGAGGGACATTTGTCAAAGGAATAGGACAGGTTTATGGTTCATTCTTTTTCTTTCACCAGACTGACCTAAGAAGGATGAACACCAGGTCTGTCTTCCAAGGGACCTGGCAGAGCCACTTACCGTGTAGAAGTTTCACGGCTGTACCTGGAAGCACATAGCACAGGCCCAAGTGTAGACTGGGGTAAGAGAGACCTGGATAAGACTTCCGGTTTCACCTCCTACCAGCTGGGTGATTTGGGGCCAACAAGTAAATGTTTCTGTCCCTTAGTATCATTATCTTTTTTTTATAGTGGGGAGCAAGAGAGAAATGGATATTTAAAATTACAGAGAGAAATGGATATTTAAAATTCATCTGTTAATTGAATAGATGTTAGTTGTTTTGATTAATACATATTTTAACAAAGGAAATTTGGCAAACATCAATTAAATCTCAAATTATTATTTTATTTTATTTTATTTATTTATTTTTTCAGGACTAGAAGGTGGGTTTGTTATATCACAAGAGGATGGGATAGTATTTAAAATTTATATCTAGATACCGGTACCACAATTCATTAGCTGTGACATTTGGCAAGGTTAATTAATCTATGAGATCCAGCTTTCTCATCTATAAAATGAGGATTAAAAACACTTACTCATAAATTGGGAGCCTTATGTGCATTATGCACAGTGCCCAGCTCATGTGGGTGCCTGGTCACAGTTAATTTCCTTCCCTCCTTCTTTCTTCTGTAGGAAAATGAAGGTCTATACATCAGGTAAGCTTTGCCCTTCATTATTTGCCCTCAGGTCCTGATTTCAACTAGATTTGTTTTTCAGCACCAAGAGGTAAAATTTGAAAGAAATATGATCAGTGTTATTAATGGCTAAGATCTCAAAGTGGAAGACTGATGCTACCAATAAGAGAGAATTTGTAAGTCCAAAGGGTGAGTTAGCTTGGGGGAAATGATGATGAATTTGGTTGCAGATATACTAAATGTGAGAAATCCGGGACACTGGACACAGAGGGAGGGACTGTAAGAGAAGAGTAAGGCTTGAAAAATGTTGATCTGAGGGGCATTGTGAAAGCAAAGTTAATCCCAGGAGGGTGGGAAAAGTGAGGAGATGTAATGTCCAAGGAGAACTGCAGAGAACAGATAACTGTGGCGGCTGGAGCATACACACCCACCTTAGAAAGGGGAAGGTAGGGAGAGGAACTGCTGAAGGAAAATTCAAAGGCAGATCCATAGAATTAAGAGAACCCCTTCATGAGAAGAGTGGACACAACAGAGGTCTGCATATATAAGATGGTGGGCACGTGCACAGACGTACATCCTCAGAGCTGCGAATTTTCAAAATCGAGGAATGGGGCCCCAGGACCTGGGATTTTAAAGCAGGAATTGGCAATCTTTTCCTGTAAAGAGTACAATATTCCATAAATATATAAGGCTTTGCAGGCAATATGATTTCTGCCTCGGTCACGGAACTCTGCTGTTGTAGTGCAAAAGCAGACATGAAAAATACGTAAATAAATGGCTGTGGCTATGTTGCAATCAAACTATTTATAAAAACAGGCAGCTCTCTCGATTTCAGTTTGTCAATCCTTATTTTAAAGGACTGTGAAAGCCATCAAAATAGATAGGTTCTATGAGGCCAGAGGCTCCATCTCATTGGTTCTCTACATAGTGTTCCCAAGCGCCTAGCAAGGTGCCCGGCACAACTCAATATGCACCTGTAAACGGAGGGTTTACTGATGTGGAGAAGTGTTCTGAAACATGTTTACACTGTAGTATAAAAGACCCGTAAATAGTGTTCCATCAAAAGCCAAGACACACGCAATTTCATATACATGTGCCGAAGCTTGGACTCAAAGGCTGAAGGTGACAGGGTAGAATTACAGATTCAGCCAGCAGAGATTTGGAGCGGGGCTAAGGGAGTTTTTCTGGCAATGCTGAGAAAAACACCAAGTAAGCAACTGCCCATTTCAAGATGCTTTAAGGGGTCTCAGGGACCAACACACATTAAAACCCCAGAGATATCACAGTCATGGTGCTTGCTGTCTACAAACACTGTGGAGTCAGAAATTCCTTCTGAATTAGAACCTTTGGAGCTGCTTTCTCTCCAGCCACTCACTGTGCCTCAGAATATGGCAGTTCTGCCACATCTCAGCAAGACACACCGAGATACTAACTCAGCAAGAACCAAACTCTTCCGAGAGTTTTAATTTGGTTAATATGCACAGCTCACATGGTAGTAACCTAATAAAAAATGTAACGACAGTACGAAATGGATTGTAGAGGGAATATGCTGCTTCCACAGGAGAAGGTGATCTTGGCCTGTGATAGGTCCCGCTCTTTCCCTGCTAAGGCAGAGAGGAGTATCTCTGGGTAACCTGACTTATGGGGAAGTTTTGCTTTAACCCCTCGGTTGGACAACTGATATTCCTGCCTTTATTTAGATTTCAGATTTTACTTGGAAAGACCTTCACTTACTCATTTATTTAAGCTCATAACAATGACGTTTCATGTGCTTTGCAATTTGTAAGCCCTTCATCGTCTCTTGCAGGTTTATTGCTTCTAAACTCTTAGCTTGAAACCATTTCATTTCAAGAGTCATTGTGCATATCCTTTGCTTGAGGTTGGTGGCTGGGAGCTGAGTTTTCTGCTAGATCTGAGAATTCACTACTATATCATCCTTACACGTAGTTGTCACTCACATAGACCAAGTAAGAGGTCTTCACCTCCGCCCCTGCTGGACAAGCTCAGATAAACAACAGAAGTTGAGAGCTTGTGCCTAGAGTTCTCTAGCTTACTTTCCCTTCCCTGCGGAGTGCCAGGCTGAACACCAGGCAGTCGCCCAGCCCTATTACTTGTCCAAGGGCTATATCTCAGACACCGTACCACAGTGACCTGTCACTCAAAACTCCAATTGAACTACCATTGACACTAGAGCCAACCCTTAAGCTCTCTTCTCCAGTTCCATTCAACTGCTTCTAAGTTCCACTCTCAGTAGTACTTCCAAGTAAAAGGTAAATTCAATCTAAATAAGGAAAAAAAAAAGCTCTTAATAGTCTCAGGAAACAAGTTCCACATAAGCAGACAAACCCACCAAATTAGAAATCCTGAAAAATCTTCAAGATTAGGCCAATTTTCTTTTGCTAGTAACGTCAGATTCTCTTCTGCACACCCACAGTAAATCATCTCAGCTCTTCCCCTAGGGTCTCCCATATTGAATGAAAGAAGTTTGTTGCATTGAAGGATGGATGGATAGATGGACAGACAGACAAATAAGTCAAGAAAAAGAAGGGAAAAAGTAAAGAGGCAGCCAATTCTTCCAAATTCTCTCTCTTTTTTTTTGAGAGCACCCTTACATTAGCATATTAAGGGCTCTTTCAGGTTCTGCAGTTAAGATCTCTATCAAAAGAAACCATTGACAAAATAAAGAGGGTACCGACTGAATGGGAGAAGATTTTTGCAAATAGTTCCTCCGATAAGGGTCTAATATCCAAAATATACAAGGAACTCATGAAACTCAACAACAAAAAAACGAACAACCCAATTGAAAAATGGGCAGAGGACCTAAAGAGACATTTCTCTAAAGAGGACTTCCAAATGGCAAATAGACATATGAAAAAATGCTCAACATCACTAATCATCAGAGAAATGCAAATAAAAACCACAATGAGATATCACCTCACCCCAGTCAGAATGGCTATCATCAACAAGACAAATAGCAACAAGTGTTGGAGAGGCTGTGGAGAAAAAGGAACCCTCATACACTGTTGGTGGGAATGCAGACTGGTGCAGCCGCTATGGAAGGCAGTGTGGAGGTTCCTCAAGAAATTACGAATAGAATTACCATATGACCCAGCAATCGCTTTCCTGGGTATCTACCCCAAAAATATAAAAGCATTTCTCTATAGAGACACGTGTACTCCAATGTTCATTGCAGCTTTGTTTACGGTGGCCAAGACATGGAAACAACCAAAATGTCCTTCGATAGATGAATGGATAAAGAAGTTGTGGTACATATACACAATGGAATACTATTCAGCGTTAAGGAAAGATGATATAGGAACATTTCTGACAACATGGATGGATCTTGAGAATATAATGCTAAGCGAAATAAGTCAGACAGAAAAAGCAGAGAACCCTATGATTTCACTGATATGTGGTATATAAACCAAAAACAAGACAAACAAATGAGAAACAAGAACTCATAGACACAGACATAGTTTAGTGGTTACCAGAGGGTAAGGGGGGTGGGGGGAGGGAGATGAGGGTAAGGGGGATCAAATATATGGTGATGGAAGGAGAACTGACTCTTTGTGGTGAACACACAATGGGATTTATTGATGATGTAATACGGAATTGTACACCTGAAATTATGTAATTTATTAACAATTGTCACCCCAATAAATAAATTAAAAAAAAAAATTAAAAAAAAAAAAAAAAAAAAACTAAGTAACCCAGTTTTTCTCAAATGCATGTTCCCTTACAAACTAGTCTTCATATGCCATTTTGTTAATCCATCAGAATTAGTATTCATGTGGTGTATTTTAGAAATTGCTGATTTCCCAGGTTTTTTTTTTTTTTTTCCAACTTGGCACATTTCTCTCCATTATTCTACCTGATTACAAGAGAAAAACTGGTATTTAAAAAAACATGTAATAAAAACAAACAAACAAAAAAGTGTTATGTTTCCCAAAGAAACATGCATAGTGCACCAACAATACAGCCATGCAGGGAGAAAGAGGAAACTTCGGCCCCAACAGTGTGGATTCAGGCCCCGGAGTTCTGGCTGAAATCCAGTCTGCATTCACTGTTTCTTCAGAATTTCAGAGCCAACTTTTTAATCCTGGGGTACTTGTTAGTCCTGGAAACACTTTTATTTGGTTCTGACATTGTGCTCTTATTCTGTCTTTCAAGCAAATGAAGTACTAATTGGGTTTTAAATGCTAATCAATAAACAACTTTATTTTTCCCCAACAATGCAAAGCAAGTAAGTATGAAAATTGCAGGCCAACTGCCTCTGTGCACTGGGGAGAAATCAATCTCAGGCTCTTTCCAAAACAAGCTGTTGTTTATATTCCTTGATTAGCACTAGTCTACATTTACTTCTGCATAACTACCTCTCTGTCCTCCAAAGGATGGGACTAGAGTCTCCTTGCTCTCAAATTATTTTCAGCCTGCCAAAAGATGCCATGCCTCTGCTACAAATCATTTCTACTCCAAAGCAAAAATCAATGCATTTCATCCACAAGAAACCCATGAACAAGTTGAAATCTGAACTTAGATTGAGATTTCAAGATACTACTACAAGACAGTTCTAGAAATAAGTACATACAATAGTCTCCCCTTACTCATGGTTTTGCTTTCCACGGTTTCAGTAACCTGCAGTCAAGCATGGGCCAACAATATTAAACGGAAATAACAGAAGTAAACAACTCATAAATTTGAAATTGTGCACTGTTCTGAGGGCACATGGTGCACTGGTGAAATACCGCACCTTCCCTCTCCACCCTTTCCCCAGGACATGAATTATCCCTTTGTCCCCAGCATGTCCATGCTGTGTACCCACCCCCAGTCACCTAGATGCCTTGGTCATCGGATCAACTATTGCGGTATTGCAGTGCTTGTGTTCAAATAATCCTTATCTTAATTATTGTTACAATTGTTACAATTGTATTATTTGTTATTGTTGTTAACCTCTTACTGTACCTAATTTATAAATTAGACTGTATCATAGGTATGCATATTTAGGGAAAAAACAAAGTATATGTAGGGATCGGTACTATCCATGGTTTCAGACATCCACTGGGGGTCTTGAAACATATCCCCCCGCAGATAAGGGGGGATTATTGCATAGGTGTCTGTGGGGCACAGGGATCGACTGGAAAGGCCAATATCCCAATAGATAATATTCAGTGACCTATGTCAATCCTGGGGTATGTTGTATAGACAAGTCAAAGCAGCAGTGATTCAATTTGTGAGTGTGTGTGTGTGTGTGTGTGTGTGTGTGCTTCAGTTTGACATTATAGTTTTGAGGCGATGTGACAGTCATTCCCAAATATCTGAAGTACGATCATTTGGAATAGGGTGCTTGGAACAGGTCACGTTCCTACTCATAAAATTTTGATGAGCAGAGTTTGCAGGGTGAAGAACCTAGATTATTTTCTATTCTGATATGGACAATTTTAAGTTAAATTCATATTTTAGATTTTAATCATCTGCCTTGACTGCCTCTTTAGTCTAGGTTCCTGAACAAAGAGCATATATAGTTATTCCATCCCACAAGAATGCACATATTTATTTTTATATCACATTCATGTCAGTTTTTGCTTTGTTTTCCTGTTAGTCTCATTTAAACATAAATTAATTCAATTTCCAGGAAGATAAACCATAAAGCAAATTGCTTTACCAATGCCAAATGAATACAGAACTCCACCTTCTACTTGAGCATATACTTGAGCTACAAAATCACAAATATCCATGTTATTCAAATATGCCTAAATTGATGTGTATATCGAT
Source organism: Rhinolophus hipposideros (assembly GCF_964194185.1). Lineage (NCBI taxonomy): Eukaryota > Metazoa > Chordata > Mammalia > Chiroptera > Rhinolophidae > Rhinolophus > Rhinolophus hipposideros. The sequence goes on from NC_138060.1 coordinate 22,923,674, forward strand.
GTATGCCATTGCTCAAAAATGAAATGCAGTTACTATCAACAGTTATCAGATTGATGGGCTAATTTCAACCCAAGTGAAGGCCAAGAAAATGCCCTTAATATTAGTGTCTTTATTACTTCATTGTATTAAAAACACTGACATTAATAACAGTAATTTCAAAATAAAGAACCTCTGACAACTCTTACACAGATCAAATCTCTCCAAATTTTGTTCTCAAACAATCATCATCCCTAATTCCCACAATTCTTCTTTGCCTTTTTATTTTGTTTTGTAAGTAGATTGTAACATATTTCCTTCCATCACAATAGAGTAGGTACTCAATAAATATCAGAAATGATCTTTATATCTATATCTATCTATCTATCTATCTATCTATCTATCTATCTATCTATCTATCTATCTATCTATATGTATTGAACCATAAGTCCATATGTTGGATAAAATACAGTGGACACAGGACTTCAGTGTAGCAGACTCCAGGTGGTGCCATTTTCATGGTTTAGACATGGATTTGTGATGGTCATAAAACAGTTACAGTAAATTACTGCCACCAGACAGGATGGCAATTCATATGTCACATGTGTCCTGGTGCTCACATCCTTGCTCAGTGAGAGGGAAATACATTTGTAGCTCAGATGCAATCTCAACTGACTCTTTCCACCACAATAAAAGGACACATAACCGTTCCCTTAGTGTAGGTGTTTTTTTCAACTCACAAATTCCCTCACAAATTGAAAGCGAAGCCATTTCCATGAAATACATGCCCAGCAGTAGGCACTTTGCAGCATACAACCAGAGAAAAATCAAACTCTAGCAATACAATGAATCAGAGGATGTGTTTAAAATGAGCTTTGAGCAAGTAAATAAACTAAGATTAAGAAAGGGGGTTTACAATTTAAGAATGTGACATCTGAATGAACACAAGAGGGCAAAAATGGTGTGATGTAACACTGAAGGAATAGCAGATTGTTAACAATGGGAGACAAAGAGAAATTTATATCAAGATATTTCTGACCAGTTCATGCCAAAAATTTTCACCATCTTTCACTGAGGATCAACTATTGCAGTATCTGTTAAATGGATAAATAATTGCCATGTTGCATAATTACTATAGTTGATTACCACGGGTAGGATTTGGCTATTTGAGCTAGTCCTTTTATTATCTTCATAAAGGGTGAAATTGGTGAACTTCTACTTTGATCATTAGAACACAGATTCTGGTGCCTATGTTGGGAAAATTATTCATACCACTCACCAAAGTTGCCTTGACATGCTCATGAAGAAAAAGCAAAGTGTCATTATAAAAAGGATGTACTATTCTACGGAGAACAAATGTTTGGGCGGGGAAGGCAATTCTTTTAAATGTTCAGAATATAGACTGCCTACTGAAGAGCATGCATTTGATTCATTTCAGAACTAGCACAGGGGCTTGCAACCTGCAAATGCTTACCATTTATATATCAAAATTAATATATATTTACACAACACAAGTTCTATTTCATGCACAAGGGAGGAATAAAGTGCTGAGCAACTACACCAGGGAAGATGCTAATATCGCCTAATACATGTGAGCTGGCATATATAAAGACAAATTGGCGTAAACAAATTATAAACACATTTTGGAGTATCAAGAATCATATGTGAGAGTGTAGATTGAAAGAATATTATGAGAAAACCAAGGATGGCCCTCCCTTCTCCAGAGGACTATGTCATTTATCTTTCTGTCTCAGAGCCACCACTGAATTTCCATTATTATGACACGAGATGGATGCAGGTAGACACATAATGAGGAAATGCAGAACTACATCACCTACTCAAAGAAAATGCATCTCAGTCACCTGATGTTTGGCCTCACCTGCTTTCTACCATTAGATGTTGCACAGGACCAACATGGCCTTTGAAGGGTCTTAGTACAATAAGGCTAACCACACAGACCTGCTGCTATGTCTAGCCCCTCCCCCCTGCTTCACGTCATGAAAAGAAAATGGATTTTCCCTTTTAAGTTCATCATTACTGTATTAGTAGGCTAAGGCTGCCATAACAGAATCCCACAGATTCGATGGCTTAGGCATCAGAAATGTATTTGATGTAAGTTCAAGGTCAAGGAGCTGGCAGGGCTGGTTTCTGGTGAGGCCTCTCTCCCTGGCTTGTAGACGGCTGCCTTCTCACTCTGTCCTCACATGGACATTTCCTCTCTATGCTCCCACTCCTGGTATCACTTCCTCTTTTTATAAAGATATCAATCATATTGGATTAAGCCCCATTATGATCCCATTAAACTTAATTGCTTCCTTAAAGGTTCTGTCTCCACAAATAGTCACATTGGGGGTTAGGACTTCAATGCACAGATTCGGGGGGGAATTCAATATGTAACACTGCTCCTTGTACAAAACTAATAGCATCAAGAGACCATGTAGAGGTAAGATTCCTACTATTCCTACTAAATTATTTAGGGCTGCTCTTTATAAAAATGTTTCCAGATGACATTCAACATATTCAACAAGAAATAGAGAGCCTGGGCCTTGATCAATCAGAAGAGATGTTGGAGCAAGGTGTTGGAGCAAGGTGTTGGAGGCCGCACTGGTGCCGGACCATGGTGGGGGAGGCAGAAGCGGTGGGAGGGACCTTGGGGCTTGTGGTAACAGTACAGAAATGTTCCATATACTAAAAACCAGTGCACTTCCTCAGGTCCAGGCTTTGTTATCACTGTTTACTTGAAAAGGGAAGATCTTTCTCTTTTCTCTTTTATATTCTTACTGACATAACAATTTAACTTATAAAAGAGCCAAAATATGATCTTGTAGATTGGAAGGCAGCTCTGGGTGCTTTCACTTTTTTGATATTTATATATGTACTTTGTACTCCAGAGCTTCCGCCAAACTTTTACTTTTCTTCTGCCACGATTAGAATGCAACAAAAAGGAGCAAACTCTACAAATAACCCTGAAATAACAAACAGAAGCAACAGAAACATTATGAGACAAAAGAGTGTTTACCTTGTGTTATTGGGCCCCATTATGAATTTTAATTGGTGATATTCATCTGTATTCTGGCTTACTTTGTGTTTTGAGACAAATCTTCTTCATGTCTCTTCATCTCTATCACATCCTCATGAATATTTTTTTATAAGGTCACATTTGACTAAGTTGAGGACCTGTAACCTAGCAAGCATCTGTACCTTGGCGATGGCCAAGGTGGCCTCATCCTAACTAGCTCTGCCTGACCTCATCACTGTTGATCAAATGTCCTCACATTTCATCCCTTGAATGTCTCCTACGATCCCATGTGCCTTCATCCGTGGCCACCTGAGGTCCTTGGGAGGTGACTATTGATAAATGGTAAGCCAAGAGACGAGGCGCACTGCACCTGAATTCTCATTCTGCCACTTATTGGCACTGTGGTTTGAATCACCACACCACGTGACAAAGATTTCTAGCTTCTGGGGATACATCACTAAGCAAGACAAGCAAGACTCTTGCTCTTTGGGGTTGAAATTCTAGTGGTGTTTCCGTACTTAGACATGTTGCTAAGTCCCACTGAGCTTCAGTTTCTGCAGCTGTCACGTGAGGTAAAGACTTGCAGATCTTCTCACCAAGGTTACATAAATATTCGCCAATATTTTCTGTATTGGTATATTTACACTTTTGTGTTTGGATCATTAATCTGATCCATTTTTTCCAGGCCCACGTATAGGGTGTGAGAAATGGATTTAGTCAGTGGATTTAGTCAATGATGTCAAGCCATGCCAGAAAGGTCTAGATTTTGGATGGAATATTGATGGTGTTTCAAGTGATCAATAAAATGTTCAGAACACTTTATCCCCTTCCTGAATTTGGACCTGGGTTCATCAGAGTCCAGGCAGGAAAAAAATAATAATAATAAATAAATAAATAAATAAATAAATAAATGTACGAGGTAACTCAATAGAGTGGACTGAACATGGGAAATTAGTTAAAACAGTATTTAGGAGAGCTAAAAACATAAATACAGAAAGGGGTAGCAATCTAGAGACAAGCATCTGGAGGAAGCCACTACCACCCTGAATTGCAGGGACAAGGGGAAGAAACCATGTTAAAGGAGCCCAGGAGACGGTGCCTCCAGCAAGGAAAAAAAAAATACACTAGAGCTTTTCTGGAAGGCATTTCCATGCCCCCAAGGGAGCAGCCAGGTGTTGGAGACTGGAACTGAGGTGTGTCTGCAGCAACTATTCTGAAAGTGAGAGAGGGAGAAGTACCCTGCCTTCTCTCTCCCTCCTGTCCTGCAATACCCTGCTAGTGTCTAGCCTTGCTGAATCAGCCAGTGAGCAACAAGTTGGAAACACAGTTTTAAAGGTCAGCACCCCTGTAATGATGAGGGGCATGAGCAAGGACAGCTTCAGAAGAAAAACGAGCAAATAATCAGAACAGGAACCACCTGAGCATTAAGACAAACGAAGGAAATCAGAATATTACATTTAATTATTGACAAAGCTCTTTGAAGAATATGGCGTTAGTCCACGGGCAAACTTGTTTCTTATTATTGCCCAGAGTTAGACAGATTGACCAGCCCTGCACTGGGCCAAGTGGGAGAGCCAATGGCCACCCCTCTGAGAGGCGCAGCTTATTTTGTTGATGAAGTACGTATTAGTCAGAAAGCTGTGGTGCATGTTGTTCCTTTCTAATGCAGGGAAATTAATTCACTATCTTTGCCAATATCACAGGGCTCACCTTTGGGAAATTGCAAGTATAAAATGACTATAGACATTCAATCACAGGTGACGGTGTCTGTCAAATCAAGGCAAAGCGCAACCAAATGCTTTTCTTTCGAAATAAGAGATAATTATATGATGGTTTTTAAAAGGCTTATTTGACTCTGTTTCTATGGTGATTGGGGAGAGATGTTCAGAAGCAACCAATTTCTTGAGAATGTACTAGAGAACTACATTTAATAGTGAAAGGAAAGAGGGCCAAGGATTTGTCTTACAAGCTTACACTCCAGGTTGTGGTCAATGGGAAGTGAAATGGTAGAAGCAGTGCTTTGGAAAGAATGAACCACAGGAGGTGTGGAGAACGCAATGACGGGAAAAGGATTAGAGGGCAGGGGGGAGTTGTCAAAGGATAAAAATGGTAAGCCAGGAGACGAGGCGCACTGCACCTGAATTCTCATTCTGCCACTTATTGGCACTGTGGTCTGGGTCACCACACCATGTGACAAAGATTTCTAGCTTCTGGGGATACATCACAAAGCAAGACAAGCAAGACTCTTGCTCTTTGGGGTTGAAATTCTAGTGGTGTCTTTCTCACAATGAGGATGTAAAATGGTCAGGCTTGCAATGGCGCTGGTGGCTCAAAAGAGCTTCAGTTCTGACTTCTCATGGAGCCATTTGTTCTTCATGGTTCTCACATGCATCACTCATGCTGTCCCTTTACTCCGGGATCACACAGCATTCATACTGCAGCTCTCCACTCCAAACCCCTGCCAATTAATCACATCATTCCTTTCCAGAGAACAGGAGCACAGCCTAAGGAGCACAACCAGGCATCTCCAGAGTATTCCAAAAGCGACTCTCATTCAATTATATCAACAATTATCTAGTAACATAAATGTCAGCTTCTTGCTGCCACCCAGCGGTGCCTTCTTTCTGAAATCACACCTTTGACTCACCTTGTCCATCACTCAGTGCCTTCTAAACACGTGTTATGCTGCTAGCTCCCCTGCGGTTGTTAAAATCTTATATGAGGTAAAGATGCAATGTCCCTCATGCAAGGCCAACCAAGTAGTAAACACTCAGTGTGTTCCCACCAGGAGTAGGGCTGAAGGCTGTTGGATGTGGGAAGCCAATGTGTCGGTACCTTAGCCTTTCCTCCTTTGTCCGTCATGTGATCTACTTTCTTCTCTCTTCAAGGCCCTATCAAATTGTCTCCAAACAGGACTAAGATGCATCTGCTCACATGCATGTATGTTGGACCAGCTGGGAAGTCCTTGAGAGTTTGGTTTCATGACTTGTCTCTGTATCCCCAGCTTATGTGCATATCATAAGTGCTCAATAAACTGTTGAGTGAGCCTAGATGCAGATGGTGAGTGAGTTCCCAGCACAGAATCCAGAAACATGGACTGGAGCCATGTTTCTGTGTGAGGGTGTGGTCCGTGGAAAACAAAGAGAACAAATATGAGCCAGGGGTCCTCCATTCCCACTGCTGTAAAACAAGAATAGGAGCCTCTAGAGAAGTTGAGAGGATTTCACAAGATAACATGTGGCCAGTGCTCATCATTTAGGATAGCAACCAGTAACCATTCCAAAAGCAGTAGTAACGTGGGCTTAATTAGAAGTTGTACCAGTGCTGGGGCCAACCTAATGCTCCTTTCCTGCTAAATACAGATGAGCTGCCTCTAGTCCCTGAGGGTTGGGTTCAGGGAGAACTTCAGGGAAACCAGACAGAGATCCACACTAGAGGCACTGTTCCTTCCTGTCATCCTTTACAATAGAGTGACCCTACCACAGGGCTGAGGGAAGCTAGGCCTGAAAGTTATAACAATGCAGATCTTAGGAAGCACGGTTCTTCTCACAAAATTCCCTTCTATGTTCCAATGAGCATGCACATTTCTTTAAGTAAAGCAAAATCATTATATATCAAGGCTGTTGGCCTTTTGGTTGGTTTGTTGATTTGCTTGCTTGTTTACTGGAAGGTTCTGCAATAGAGACGGGAGTTGCCTTAAGATAACCATGTAAAGTAGCCCAAGACTGGATGGAATTCAGCCAATGAGGAAAACACACAACAAACAAACAAAAAACTAGACTGTGGCCTAAGAAAGTAGATAGATAGGTGATAGATAGACAGACAGACAGATAGGCAGATAGATAGATAGATAGACAGACACTAAAGGGTTAAGGACTTTAGGGTTAAGGGTTAAGGTCACTAAAATGATAACCATTTTTTTTCTGAAGCTTATTTGAAGAGCAATATAACATAGCCCCATGTTTCCCCATCTACAGCCCTGGAGAAATTTTAAGTTGTTACTACATACTTATGCCACCACTACTTCTTAATGTTTTTTCTATAAATCAGCTCACTTTATTTTTTTTTTTATTTTAAAAGTAACTTTTATAGCTACTGCAAATATAAAAGCAGTATCACTTCTCATACAGAAAAGGTAACTGTGAAAATTAATTCAACAGAAACAAAGCTATATTATTAAATCTAGTGAAATTTAATGATGCTTACTGTCTCTGCTAAACATAGACTAGTAAGTGTTTACAGACGTAGAGTGTGATATTGAACTAAGACCATCTCCTTGTTGGAGGCTCTGAAAGAGAATTGTAGAGGGAATGACTCTTTCAGCATGGAACCCTCTAAACCGATCTCAAGGATCCCCAGTAGGAGCCCTGCCCTTTGGGAAATGTTAGTGCAGAAGAACGAAGAGGCAAAAGAACTAGATATTTAACCCAGCTCCACCATTACTAATCCATAGTTCCACCTCACGGAGGATCTTTCTCTCTCTCTCTCGACCTCAGCTTCTCCATGTATAAAATAAAGTATATAGAGTTATTTTACTGTTTTCCATTAAGCAGACAAAAGCCTGTTGCATGCATCATGTTACAGTTCTCCAAGGTAGATAAAATAAGTAGAAAGGCAACACAATCCCCCAAATTTAATTCCCATGTGGGTTGAACATTATCATCAGTAATGATAGAAGATACAGTGCCATCTTTTATTTTAATTGCTCTGTTCCAGGCCTTTTGTAAGCAGTATGGACCCATCAGGTTTTAAAAGGAACAATCCCAGACTAGAATTAAGATAGAAGTGAGGACTCTCTGTCATCGGATCGTCTGTGCTCAAGAATGAGCACGGCCCAACTAGGAAAACAGACATATCTTATAAATAGTAGACTAAGCTGCAGGGGTGAAAATGTTTCAATTTATATTTTACCAATAACAATTCAATTCAGGTTTAAAATCCCAGAGGCAGCTCCCATGGACATGTGTTTATTAGACATTAGCCTTCAACAATACAAGTTACTAGATGATATTTATTTAGTCCTATGTCACAAGGGCCCAGGTTTTAATTAAAAAATGGTGTTTTCAATAGGTTTGACATACCATTTCTCCCTGATCACAACTGTCAGCACAAATCTGTGGCCCCAAATCAGTCTGGAAGATTTCTCTAAGACATAGTTATTAAAGGGAGTGTTTGACACTGAAGCAAGATGGTCACAAATGTGAGGGTAACAAACATTCTCTCTGTGGATCCATTCTCATGGACCTCTCCAGGTAAAGGAGGGTCTGCAATAGCATACAAAGCAGAGTTATATTTATGGAGGTGAAGGGATGTATCTGCAGCTCTATTTTCTTTGAGTTTGCAGCTTTAGCTTTTATCAAGCCTTCTGGGAACTAAAATGGGTAAATGATGAGTCTTGTTTATAAAATAAGATGAAATAGTCACTTAGTCTTTGATATAAATCAAAAGATGAAGAACAGGATGGCTCTGGCCTCCTGAAAGAGACACAGGAAATAAATTGTTGTCCTCTTCACACATGAAAGACCAACCCCCCACAAAATAACCATTCTCTTTATATCCCCAGAAACCTTTCAGTGACACTTGTCCATAATCTTCTCTGCACAGGTAGACAGGAACTAGCCACACTGAGAAGTAACTGGGGAATTTTCTGGAATTTTAAAGATGAGGAAGCCCTAGTCAACACATGCTCTGTTCCTTTCCTTTTGAGGACCAGGCCACCCGCCTCCCATACCATTAAGTTCCGATAGTACCAACAGAGCACTTCCCATATTCTACCCACCATCACTAAACCTTTCCATATTAAAGAACTTACATGGGACTTTCTGAGCTGGCCAATCATATTTCTGCTCCCTCCAATGACGATAAATGATGCAAGATCTGGACAGCAGAGACGATAGAGTTCTTCCATGGGTTGACTATGTAAATGTTTGAAGAAAGAAGCTGCTTGTATCTGTTTAGGTTTGGTTACGCTGCTGTCACAAACTCCTAAATTTCAATGGCTTTCAACAACCACATGTTCTTTCTTATTCCAAATATGATGTCAACGAAATAAAGATCTTTGACTAAATTTGACATTAATGGGTTAGGAAGTATATAATCCTTCCACAGCAAATATTTTAAACATGCATTACATGTATTTTAACATCTGCTGGGGGCTAATATGCTACAAGTATATAAATACAGAATTATTAACAACCATGTCACCCACTAGGAAAGAAATTGTCTATCAAACATTGTTTTAATGAAGCAATCAATCACAAAATTATCTACCCATCCCCTGGAGAAACATGTGATCCAGGTAAAGCCAATTAGGATTGACCATCCCCTTGGTAACAGTGACTGAACCCGATGGGCATATAACTCAAGTAGGGTCCATCAGCATGCTTCCCTCGGGTTGGTTTACAGATTACAGAGGTTTCCTTTCCTATAGGATTTCTAGGCTGGAATATCTGATTTCCATAATGTTGGATGGCATCTAACCTGCCATATGAGGAAGCCTGTTATTAGAGTGAAGCCAAATAGGGACAAAGGAAAGTGAGAGAGAAAAAGGTAAAGAGACAGGCAGAGAGAAAGAATACGAATCCGTGCACTGAATATCTTCAATTCCAGTTCCAGTCTCCAAAGCTTGCATACTATGGCTTACTAAATTTCCCCCCTAGGTCCTGTCAGCTATCTTTCCCAGCCCACAAATTCATAAACAACCCCTCTCTTTTTTCCTCTTCTCTCCTTCTCCTCCTTCTTCTTCCTCTTCTTCACTTTCCCCTTCCCCTTCTTCTTTTCTCTCCCTCTCTATGTTTTTGTTTTATCTTGCCGAGTGTGTGTATGTGTGTGTGTGTGTGTGTGTTTAGCAGGTTGATTTAAGAGAGTTCTGACTAATATAAACGTTAGGTTTGGGAGAAGTTAAATAGTTGGGATAGTGTGTACTCTATAACCTGACATACAAGATCCCTCTTGAACTAGCCTTACTGCCTTTTCCAGACTCATATCCTAACCCCGTAGCCCATTTCACAATACCCTAAATGGAAGCATTGACTTTTCCCCAAACACTTTCTGCTTCTTCTCAACATTGGGCCTCTGCATATACTGTTTCCAATCCCATGGGACACTTCTGTTCCCCAGCAGACTGTTCTAAAGAGAGGAAATAGCACATTAAAAAACCACCTTTGCCTAACTCCTATTCAATCTTGATTTCTGGATTTCAGCTTAGATATATGTTCCAGTGGGACCAGGAATATGCCCCTCACACCCAAAGACTGTGCAAGCTGTATCTCCTACATGTTCCCATGCCATCATGCTTACCCCATATTTTCACACATAGCACACTGATCTGTAGAAATGTATTTATTTACTTTCTCCACCAGTAGACAAAGACTATGTTATGTCCGTCTGTATATATTTAATGATGGTGTCTGGCAGAAGATCTCAAATATTTGTTGAATAAATAAGTGTCAAATATCAGCAGCTAGAAAATAACATATTTGGATCAAGAAACTATGATTTCTAAGAAGGCAGTACTTTCCCTAATACTTTTTCATATTAGTATTGTATTGACAATTATCCCCAAAGCATATTAAGTACCACAAAGTTTAACATTGACAGATTGCTTCCTTTTCCCTGGACCAATTTTCTGATTTTCAAAAGAGAACCTGAAGATGGAGGAAGGTCTGAAAATATGTAAGTGTCACGGTAAAACTACTCATTCAAGGCAGGTAGGCTGCTATAGCTCTCATGCTAACCCCTTGCTGACATGACTTCCTGTCTATAAAGAACTACATTGTCGAGATGCCCTTGTAAGGAGTTACGCAGGTGAACTGGGTTCAGTCAGGCTAACACACACCTCCATGAGCCTTGAAAGATAATTATGACAAGTATGAGGAGTCAGAGAGGGTGGAGCTTCTGCCAGACATGATGGGGAAGGGTGTATGGTTCTTTCAGGGGCAGCATAGGAGGAAGGTCCTAACATCACTGGTACCAAGAGACACGAAGGGTAGGAGTGGGGTTTCATCCAGAACATTCCATGCTATGGTTGGGCACTTGTTCTGACCATATGTGTTCCGTGATGTAGATCTAAGCTTAGTTCCTGACCCTCCAGGTAATTCTGTAATCCACCTAATGCTCTGTGATAATTTTCTTTCTGCTTAACCAGCATAAATAAATTCTGTTATCTACAAGAACCTTGATCTTCTTAATCACTCCACAAAATAGCCTTAACATCATTACCCACTTAATTTATCTGTGAGTATTGGAATCTGCCCTGAAATAACAGTGTGTCAGGGTTTAGGGAACTGCACCTACCCCCAATAAGTCATCTTAAGAAAAAGAACTGTTTTAATGAGATGTTAGGGTGAATGTTCCCATCACAAGTTATACACCCCCAAGAAACAGATATATAGGGTGAATTATTTCTAATATATTTTCCTCATAGAAAAGTGTTTCCTCATCCCTAAATTGTTAGAGAGTATGCTTCTTGATATATTTGTTTTTTGAAGGAATGATTTTGAAAACAACATTAATGAGTAAAATAAACAGATGAGGTGATTTATAGTATGAGGGGCAAAGTATTAAATTATGTCTGAATTAACACAAATGGATAGAGAATGTCAACATTCTTGATTCAGAGCTTAGAGGCATTCATCTCACTCCTCAGAGAATGCAGGCAAATGCATATTTATGTCTTCTTTGATGATTCTAGATCACTTCAATTTGTCTAACTCGTGGCTTCCTTTTACCCCTGAACATATGCTATTTACTTCAGGACTCTGACAGCAGCCTTTTGTTTAAGCATTAACGCCTTAAATAGGAGTCTTTACATAGGTTCAAAGGCACTTATCTACTTAATTTAGCTTTATGCTTCAACAAATTTCAAATACACCCTCACTTTTCATCGTATCATTGCAGCAGGATTTTTCTTAAAGCTTAATTGTTTTATCATTAGACAGCTGATGAAGTTTCATCTGACTTTCACTCTGAGAAAGACTAGGAATGAAGGATTAATCAAGGAAGTGAGCTAAGTATTTAAATTTAGTGTCAATGATGAACCTAGGATTTCTAGGCCCTCTACTAATGCATGGGTTGATATATACAGTAAACCCATTCTCTATTTTTATTTTTGTTTCACAATGTGTCTACATGTGTGACACGAGGAATTATAAAGAGTGAAGTGCCTAAGAGATTACCTGGACTCACCTGCTTTTCTCACAGATTACAGTCTCAAATACAAAAGAACAGGGCAAACCATATGCCTTTCCCATAATGGGAAGGACGCAGAACCTTGTGTCTCTGTGCAATGGCTTCCAAGGACAGATACTCAACTTCCCCATTTCTCCATCCCAGAAATCTGCATTTTCTTTTCCTTCCAGAGTCACCACCACCACCTCTTCTCTTTACACCCCTTCCTACTTCCTCCAAAATCTTTCTCAGGAGAAGGAGATCACCATTGACCTCACTCATCATGGAACTGGACTTCATGGACAAAATTTTGTCCAGGTTTGGGCCTAGGTTTTCTCAGGAGGACAGATAATTTTATCTGTTTCTTCTCTGCTATATTCCCAACAGCTAAAAGTATTCCTATTACTTAATAAATGCTGAATGAAGAACTGAATTGTTGAGTGAATTAATTAGGGAGTGAATGAATGAATGAATGAAGCACAGGCAGATAGATTAGGGTAGGAACAAAGGATCCACATATAACCTGGTAAAGCCTTCCAGGCAATAAGCTTATCTACCTCTACTAAAAGGGAGACAGACAAGGGCCAGACCCTGACTGACCCAAGACTAGGCATAAAGGTCAACAAAGGAGGTTGCAACTGGGGGCTAATTTTCCCAATGAGCTTCCCCTCCCACTACTAGTTATCTTCACCACCACCCCCTTTTTGAAGAGAAAACAATATGAACAACTCATTCCATTCAACTGCTTTGTAACAGACATTGATAAACTCTAGAAGCAAAAGGATAAACCAAAAATACTTCCTGGACTTGAAGAGCTTCCCACCTGAAGAGGAGCTGAGATCTAGAAACAGAATATCTGCACTCTGATGTCATCAGGACTGCACCTTCAAACCATTTGGAATAGGCAAGGAATAAATATGTATAGCCATACATAGAGGAGCAGAAGGGATAAGAGATGAAAATCAAAGAAGGGTGAGGATAAAAGGAACAGTATTCAATGTGGGCCTTGAGAGATGAGTGGAAGTTTATGAGGAAAAAAAAAAAAAAAGACATGCAGGGACAGAAAGCATTCTAGGCAGAAGAAACTATTTGAACCAAGGAATAGACCCATGCTCTGCGGCAAACCTGCCCCTGGCCCTGGAGCTGCCCACCCAGCTCCAACCTCATGAAATGGCATCGATATCCAGTGAGTTGCCCAGGATCTCTCCTCATCACCCCTTTCTTGCTACTCTTTGTCCATAATCATATCAGGTCAATTTTAGCTTGTAAATCCGACTCTAATTATATCACCTCTCTCCATGTCTGTCCCCATCCTGGTCCTTGCTACTCTAATCCCTCCAGTGACTTTTCCATGGCGGTTTCCTTAGTAGGCTGCTTACTCTACTCAAGCCTTCTTGCATTTACACTGCAGTAAGATTATTTCATTTTAAAATGAACAACTAATCAAGTTATTTCCCTACTTCAATTAGTCACATGTATTCCGATATAGCAATGTCCCAAGTAGATAAATACCGAAGCTTGCTTACACATTTGCAAGAGGAGACTTTACAATCTGTTTATAGCAGCACAGCTCATGAGAGAAAAAGCTAGAACTAGGTAAAATGCCCATCAACGGGAGAAGAAATCATGGCGTAGTCAGCCAACAGAATATTATAGCGCAGTCAAAATAAAAGAATTAAAACAACAATTAGAATTAAAACAACAATTAGAATTAAAACAACAAGTTAGATGCATCGTAGTAACATAATATTAAGTAAAAAACTTATACTTTTTAAATAAAGTTAAAACCAGTTTAAAGCAGACTTTCTACTTATATAAATATATAAAGTGTATTATATAGAGGTGTATATAGAGGCATTAAACTATCAAAAATAAAGCAAAGGATTGATGATGAGAAAAGATTCAGGATGGTGTTTTCTCGGTTGGGAAATAACAAGAGGGTATAGCAGGGTGGGAATTTACGTGGTCAATATAGGTTAACGCGTTAGCTTTTGCTAGGGGTGGTGGGTTTGTGGGTGCCTGATAATCACGAAATCAGTAAATAAATAAGTATATAAATAATAGGCCATTCATAGACTAATGATAAGAATATGTTGTGAATCAATGATTAAGATTAAATCAATTTCATGCAACTGAGGACCAATTTAAAAGCAGAAAATCCCCTGATATATACTGGTGTTTCTCACAGAATGCTCGGCAAGGCTGCCTTGCTATAAGGAAGAGACCTTTATATGTTTTAAATTGGTCCCTTGCCTATGATGTCATTTGAAAAAGAACATTTGATTCTAAAGTAAAATAAATGAAAAACTTGAAAACAGTTCTGTGAGAACTCACTGAGTGTTTTAAAAGGGAGGTTACCATATCATTAGATCCGTGACACGAAAAATCACATACTATATAAAGGAGGCCGCTCTCAGTGTTGTTTACATTTCAAAGAAGAAGCCAATACTGCACTCCAAAGAAATGACTCTCAAATGGTATACAAGTACGAGCATGTATCAAAAAGCCAATGACAGGAAGGTAAGAGGAAGAAGACACTTTAAGGTCCATTCACCTCAATCACTGCATGGAAGTAAAAAGAGACTTAAAGAGCCAGATCTATACATATAATCGAATCCACATTAATACAGTCCTTTAAAGTAGCGACATATGCATATATACACATTATTTAGCTCTACGCACAATGAGAGCCTCAATGCATTAATCTGCAGTACTTTCTCCAAAATAAATGTCCTATACTCTTTAAAAAGTTTCAAGGAAAGATGAAAAAACTGTTCCAGATCAAAGGAGACTAAAAAAAAGGGGGGGGGGCAAGTACATGCAACACATGACGTTGTATTGGACTCTTTGACAATAAAGGACATTACTTAGGTATTTGGCAATACTTGCATGGAATCTTTGGATTAGATGATAGTTATGTAGGAATGCCAATTTCCTGATTTTGATGACCATTCAATGATTACGCTATAAACAAGGAGAAAGTCCTTGTTTTCCTTGTTTGTAGGAAGTTTGTATTGAAATATTCAGGAATAATGAAGTATTCAGGAATAATGAGGTATTACTTTGTAGCTTATTCTTAATGGTTCAAAAATATTTGCAGCTTTCTTTCCATCTGTCTCTTAGATTGAAGTTGTTTCAAAATAATAAAAACAATTCCAAATCTTATTCTTATATAAACAAATTCCATGGAACTTGATAGGAAACAATGGTTAAGCAGCAAAATTGTGATATTTCTGTATTTAAGCACAGGATGATTATAATGCAGATATATGGGGGAGGGGGAAATAGGTTATTATGGAAGTTCCTTCACAAAATAGCAACAGGAAATTGAATGAAGCTTGGCTATAGGGAGAAAATTTCCAAATTTCAATGGAAGCCTTGCGTTGCCCCATCTTACATTAAGGTGATGGAGAAAAATGGTCATTGAACTGCTTTGAATTTGTTTATATAAAACAATGAAGATGTCAATAGAAACCTGTGGAAAATGCCAGAATTGAGAAATGGATGTGGCTTGTTGAGTGGTCTTGTTGTAATCATAAACATCTTAAGCTAATCCTCAAAGACACCAAGATAACTTTTCAATTAATTGGGAAGAGTTTGACAGGAGACTTGGACAATAGTGGCAAAATAGACCATCAACTGACATTTTTACATCCAGCCAATTGTTCTCACTTCATAGAGTTTAGTTTACCTAAAAAGAATCCATTAATAATAATAAGAGCTGTTTCTTTCTGTAATCAACTTCTTAGGGGCTGAACACTCCCAAAAAATCAGGGAAGGAGAAAAGTGAGCTTATGTGTCTACTCCTTTCCCATGAACAATCAGAAAACTCTGGAAATGCTTATTCCCTTATAAATAACACTAAAAGTCAAACAAAGCTGGCATTTATCAAAAGTCTATTTTGAGCCAGGAATAATGAAGTATTCTATAAAGCATCTTATTTAGTTCTTTCAACAGTGATAAAAAGTAGGTATCTTCTTGTTAAAATAAAGGAATGGAGGTTCAGAGAGATTAAGTCACTTATCTAGAGCCACACAGAATTGAAATGGAAATAGAAATTTATAGTCAGTCTTATTATGAAACTAATTAATCCTCACATATAAACCTTGCAACCTAGAGTATCATCCCCATGCAAGAAAACTAGTTTAAATCCATGCAATTTTAAAGCCGTGTGTTCTTTTCACCTTTAAACTTTTCTATTTAGTAATATCATCTGAGGTTTTTCAATATCACCTTCATTATATGATTAATAAAAATAGTAATAATGATAGTTACAACATTAATAGTTGAAAAGCAATTTGTCATTTACAAATGCTTTCTGGCCTACTTAATTTCTATCTTCTCAATAACTAAAGAGAAAGACATATTTTCCTCCCAGTTTTAGAGATGTGGACACTAAAGTTTATAATAGTTAATGGAAGAGTGCAAACCACAGAATAACAGTCATAACTTAATTCTGAACCAAAAGCAGTCAATAACGTTATATAGGAAAAAAAATAGCAGTTTAATGTATTACTGAAGTAAGTCTTATTGTACAAGTACATTGAAGTAGGCAAGAGACCAGAAGGGAAACAACCTGTGAAGACAAGGATGAACAGTGACTGACCAGTGTTTTTGGATTTAAATGTTTAGTTGGTCTTCAGCTGGGAGAGAAATAATGTATGAGAGATGTAAAGGCATCCCGAAGATCAGTTGCCAATGAATACACGTAGGCATACTGTTCTGGGCTCTCCAATGGCCATGGGTTTCTAGGATTCTGCTGCACGCTTACGTCTATTTCTGAAAGCTGCCAAGCAGTGAGCCTGTTTGCAAAGGATCATAAATGAAAGAAAACCACTTCTGGATCTCCTCCCGTGGACTCCTCCTCCCTTCCCAGGCTCTGTCGGAATGGAGTGCCCTGGAAAATACACTGCATTGGTGGCCTGCTGCTTGGACAACCACAGCACCATGTGCAAAATCCCAGGCAAGGGCTACATGGCTGGCACATGCTGCTCAGGACCAGGTGCTAAGACGGCTCCTAGCCTACTGACAAGAGAGACTGACCTAGTTCCCTTGATGCAAAAAAAAAAAAAAAATGAAAATGAGCTTGTAAAGACTTTGTCAAACTAAATCTAATAACTTGTCTTCCAAACTTTCTAAACAAAAAACATAATTAAATACCTTTTGCTACATCAGTCTTCTGAATTTCAGAAACTGCTGCACTCTGCTGAGTTTTTGTACTCTGATAAGCCTATTTTACTTCTGATTTCTAGTGATTTCATGGGCTATATAAGCACTGTGAAAGCTGAGGCAGCATCTTCCCTTTTCATCATGTGCCTGGGGTAGTGTCTGGCACATAGTGTCTGCTTAATAAACATCTGACAGGTGAATGAATACAATATAACCACTTAATACAGCAGAAGATGACGTCACTCTGAATTACCAATAATTAGCCTATCGCAGACTACATACTTTAAAAGAGAACGGGTAAAATTTCAATCTTTTTTATGGCTGAGTAATATTCCATTGTATATATAAGCCATATCTTCTGTATCCATTTGTCCATCAGTGGACTCTTAGGTTGTTTCCATATCTTGGCTATGATAAATAATGCTGCAGTAAACATGGGATTACATATATCTTTTTAAGTTAGTGTTTTTGATTTCTTCCAATAAATACCCAGAAGAGAAATTGCTGTATCATATGGTAGTTCAATTTTTAATTTCTGAGGAACGCTCATAGTGACTGCACCATTTTGCAATCCCACCAACAGTGCATGAGGTTTCCCTTCTCTCCACATCCTTGCCAGCACTTGTTATTTTTTTTTGTCTTTTTGGTAATAGCCATTACAACAGGTGTGAGGTGATAGCTCATTGTGGTTTTAATTTCCATTTCCCTGATGATGAGTGATGCTGAGCATGCTTTCATGTACCTCTTGGCCATCTGTAGGACTTCTTTGGAAAAATGTCTATTCAGGTCTTCTGCCCATTTTTTAAAGGAATGGACCAAGAAGATATTATGCTAAGTGAACAGGTCAGACAGAGAAAGACAAATAACGCATGATTTCACTTACAAGTGAAATCTAAAAGTCAAAACAGCACTGCTGGTAGGAATGTAAATTGGTTACAGCCACTATGGAAAACAGTATGGAAGTCCCTCAAAAAATTAAGAATAGAATTACCATACAACCCAGCAATCCCTCTTCTCGGTATCTACCCCAAAATTCTGAAAACAATTATACGTAAAGATATATGAATCCCAATGTTCATTGCAGCATTATTCATAGTGGACAATACATGGAAACAACCAAAGTATCCTTTGATACATGATTGGATAAAGGAGATGTGGTATATATACACAATGGAATGCCATTCTGCCATAAGAAAAGATGAAATAGTGCCATTTGTGACAACATAGATGGATCTTGAGATTATTAAGCTAAGAGAAGTAAGTCACACAGAAAAAGTCGAGAACCATATGATTTCATTGATATGTGGAATATAAAACTGAAAGCAATAAAGGAACAAGACAAATAAAGAAACAAAAACTCATAGACACCGACAATAGTTTAGTCATTACCAGAGGGTATGGGGAGGAGGGTGGGTAGATGAGGGTAAATGGGGTCAAATATATAGCGATGGAAGAAGAACAGACTCTGCGTGGTGAACACACAATATGATATACAGATAATGTATTACAGAATTGTACACTTGAAACCTATGTAACTTTACTAACCATGGTCACCCCAATAAACTTTAATTTAAAAAAAAGGACTTGGTAGCAGAAATAAGTTTTCTTTTGATTAATCACCCTCTCTTTGTAACTTTAGAGAATGCACAGACTTTACCTATGTATTTTGGTGGGAATGCAGGTGATTGTGAGGCATCCAAATTATTATTAATTTTTCTAATGTGGAGAACCCCAAAATAGTGGAAGATGGGAGTTGATACATGGGAGATGATAGGCCAATCCATGATAAAGACACAAGAATTAGAGTAGCCAGTTAGATGCTCCTGAAAAAAAATTTAATATTAAAGGAGCAACTCAAATACCCAGCCATAGCAAAGACATTTTTAAGGTGATGGCAGCTGGCAGCAGGAGGTTCAAAAATCTTGTGATGAAACAGCCATGAGTGTCCAGGAGTAGACAATGATCAGGGGAGAAGATACCAGTAAAAGAATTTTAAGTAACTAATGGACACTGTTCACTTAAAGGGTCACATGCATATCCATTTTTCTAGTATGTCTTGGCTCTGGACTGTTTTGCAAACCTCCCCTTCCAATTGATTCTATGTACTATCTAATAACCTACTAATAGATCTATTTTCAGGGTCATTCAGTCAAAGCTGGTTTCACTGATTTGCAAACAAAAGCATATTTTGGTAAGGGAAATATTGCCAACAGGCAATTATTAGGTTGGTGCAAAAGTAATTGTGGTTTTTGCAATTATTTTTAACCTTTTAAACCGGAATTACCTGTGCACCAATTTAATAGAATAGCCTGGTTTTCTATAGGGTAATAGGTTTTCTATAGGCTATAGGGCCTTGGAGAGGAAGCGAGGGAAAACTATAGTGTCTGGTGCTTGAGAAAGCTTTACCTTGCAGTTTGGTAGTATGAGAAAGAATCAGGCATGGGGTGCAGCAATTTCTTCACTTGTGCATGAACTCTTAGACTTTGACATACTGCCCAGATATGCCATCCATTATTCTTTCCCCAACATCTATTACCTGAGTACCATGTACTAGGAGATATGCTAAATGCTACTGAGGTAAATGAGGGTCTAGGCTTCACAAGTTAAAAACATAAGTCCTGAGATCCAAATGCCTGGGTTTGAATACTGGTGTTATCTCTTCCAGTAACGAGATGGCTAAGCAATGGACTTAACCTACTGTGCCTGTTTCATCTGTACAGTAGGGTTAATGGCATCTGCTACATAACAAATGTTGCATTAATTTATTTAACCCTCACATGTAAAGACCACAGAAGAGTGCCTCATCTGAAAGAAGCATTCAATAAATATTAGTAGTAGTAGTTGTTGTTAATTTTATTATTAGCAGGATGTTGGATAAATGTTAGACACAGAAAAGGCAACTGGGGAACATTATACATTTGAAACATGTCATCAGCAAAGATATGCAGAAAAATGTTGAAAAAGATGCACATTGGAAAGAAAAATCATTGAAAATGATATGCCAAAAAAAACTTTGAAAAGAAAGACCTAGAAAAGTCATCCCAAAGCAAGCAACATCTAAGCTAAGATCTGAAGGGTAATTGGAAACAAGCTAGTTAGTGGGGAGGGTCAAGAATTTGCAAAGGGCCACAGGACCAGGAGGGCATGGCAGGTTGAAGGAAACGGGCTGCATGCAGAATGGTTAGAGAGAAGGCCACGTGGTGAGTGAGATGGTGGGGTAGGGAGAGGAGACTGAGTGACAGAGCTGGAAAGGCAAGCAGGAGAAAAAGCATGAAGAGTTGTGTGAAAGACCATGCCCGAGAACCATAAACATCTACCCAAGAATTTTAAGCAGAGGAGAGTTATGGTCAGATTTGCACTTTAATAATAACATGATGGACACAGTCTGAGGAATAGTTGGGAGGCCCATGAAGAGAGCAGTTAGACTAGCATTTCAATAATGGAGTAGACATGTTGATGTGGGGGGCGATTTTGGGGTTTTCCATGATAAGAAATGATTGTTGTTTAAGACACATATGGAGAGCAGTCTAAGGAAGAGTCAGTACTCTATTCAAAGTGAGAAGAGAACAGAAAAGAAAGAAATCACAACTGAGACTCCAAATTCCCTCACACACTATGAGGTGGAAAGGGTGCCATTTACTGGAATATGAAAGCAGAAGGAAGGAGTAGATTCTGAGTGAAGCGATATGGAAAACAAATTTATTTGGGGGCAATTTGACTTTCAGATGCCTTGGGGACATCTAGGTAGATATTTCCAGTAGGCTTTTGTGGGTCTCAAAATGAGGAGAGAAGTCTGAGCTGATGAAGTAGATATGAATGCCAATAGCAGAAAGAATAGACTATTCAAAAATAATGTGTTGATTGAGAAGACAGCCTAGAACAGAACCTAGAAGGAAAACTATCACTTAAGAGTTAGAGTCTATGAAAGAGTCGGAAGGAGCAGGTAGAGGGTTAGGAGGAAGGCAAGGATTATCAGCAATATTGTATTCAAAAAGGAGATATTTTAGAAAGAAGTTTTTTATCAACACTATAGAATGCTTTATAAAGTTCAAGCAAGATTAGGAATGGAGGAAATGGTGCATACATACAATGGAATATTACTCGGCCAAAAAAAGAGAATGAAATCTTGCCATTTGTGACAGTATGGATGGACCTGGAAGGTACTAAGCTAAGTGAAATAAGTCAGACAAAGAAAGACAAATACCATATGATTTCACTTATATGTGGAATCTAAAAAACAAAATAAATAAGCAAACAAAACAGAGACAAACCTACAGATATAGAGAACAAACTGATGGTTGTCAGATGAGAGCAGGATGGGAAGGCTGGGTGAAAAAGGTGAAGGGATTAAGAAGGACAAATTGGCAGTTACAAAATAGTCACAGGGATGTAAAGTACAGCATAGGGAATGTGTAATATGTCAGTAATGTAATAATTATGCATGTTGTCAGGTGGATACTAGACTTACCGGGTATCGGGGATCACCCCATAAGTTACATATCTAACCACTATGCTCTGCACCTGAAACATATAATATTGAATATCACCTGTAACTAAAAAAATTTTTAAAGATTAGGAATGGAAATTGTCAATTGATTCAGTGGTAGTCACTTAGAAGCCCAGTTTCTGTGGTGAGTAGGATTCAAAACCCAGATTAGTAATGGGTTGAGGAGGAGTTATTGCAAGATGAAGCAAAACCAAGAATACTGACGAGGATTTCATGCATTTTGGCTGTAAAGAATAGGAATGATACAATAATTATTGAAGGAGGGATTGGGGTGAAAGAAAGACAGAAGAGACTTGATTGGTTCCCATTTGTCTGACAATTTTTTCTTTGACTTTCACAAAGAATATACTTCTGCCAAATCCAGCCATTGCTCAAAGACATTGTATCACCTATGTTCAAATACAGTATGAAGGCTATATAGAAAAAGGAAGTCTACCTTTGGCCCATAATGACAATCTGGACTAAATCATGGCTGTGAAGACCCAGGATTTTAATAGTTATGTAAATCTGTAAGTGCGTTCAAGATCCTTATCCATTTATTTGATTGCTTTTATTGTGGATGATATACCGGGACGGCCATCTACACCTTTCCTCAGTTTATACTTCTTCTATATTTTTGTCATCATTTGGACAATTGGATGTCAAACTATCTCATCGTATGATACACATTTTGATGCTTTTTATAACATGTGACATAGTCTTTTGCTTTATGATTCCCATATTTGAATTTTGTTTATTCTATTATTTGTTTATCTGTGTTTCAATATTCTGAAACCAGATGCATTATTTTATAGATGGATGAATTATACGTTCTGAGAATAACTAGATATCTAACAATGTAGATGAAATAATAATATAATTTAAAATTATTTTTCATTGATTAAATACAT
The DNA here is from genome assembly GCF_964194185.1 of Rhinolophus hipposideros. Classification (NCBI taxonomy): domain Eukaryota; kingdom Metazoa; phylum Chordata; class Mammalia; order Chiroptera; family Rhinolophidae; genus Rhinolophus; species Rhinolophus hipposideros. The sequence goes on from NC_138060.1 coordinate 22,946,403, forward strand.
TTTTCATTGATTACATACCTTGAAGAATGATTAAATGAATAACATCAGTTGAAACATATTACAAAGAGGAAATTTCCTAGAAACAGGCAAAAAGATGAGACTTTACCACTTGGAAGTTTAATTTAAAATGAACAACTCTTGGCTTACATACCTAAAGCACACTGACTGACCAAGTGCTATAGGTATATAAGCGAAGAGTTGTTCCATCCTCCTAACAACCCAGAAAATTGGGATATTCCCCAAGTTATCAAACATCAAAACAGTCAGATGGAAGGTGGAAGACCCAGCCAAACAGCTCTTTTGCCTCCACAGTATCATACAAGCACCTCAGAACTCCCAGTATCCCAGGCACCTTTACCAAGAACCTCAACAGAACAAGCACTTTACATGTCTCTCTGCCCCTGACCACACCACTCCAATACTATACTGGGTGTGTGGGATCAGGTTACTTAACACCTAAGCTTGTAAACAGAAAATAACTATCGGCACTGAGTGTCTACTAAATGTTTTACTCTGGAATGGGTATGACTGATGAATGACAGAGTAGAGCTCAGATGTCAGGACAACCTGAATATATATCTATCTGCTCATAAATGCTGATGATACACTATTGGTGGAGAAAAAAAAACAGCACTAACCCATTTTCATTGGATATCATGTGTTGCTCTTTAAAAAAAAAAGAAAAAATAGTCAAAACACCTATTTAAGTAAGAAAACAAGATAACTTAAGAGTTGTCAGGTGTAAAGAAGTATTTGAGTTCTAATAATTATTTTCTGTGTCCAAAACAAAACATTTCTGATGTGTTTATTTCATGACAGACACCACGCTGAGTGAATTAGGAACTTTGCTTTATTTGGTTTATGACCTCTCTGTGAGTCCCATTACTTTTTCATTTTACAAAGTAGAAAAATCAAGCTCTGAGTACTTCAAGAACGATTTTCTGGACCCGCACAAGTATTAGAGCCAGGACTTGGGCTACTTTCTACTCAACACCTAATCTGATGACTGTTTTCCAGTACGCTGTATAGACTACCCAAGAATGTTGTGCTGGGTTATGAAAGTCACATGAAGATAAGAGAATGTGTCACACAAGGAGTCCGAGGGATATTAAACTCTCTCCTTCCAAATCCTAAAACAGTTAAATAATTTCTGAAAAAAATCTTTGTAAAATATGGCATACTACCCAAATTTCAGAACCTTGGAATTAGAGTTGAGAGTGCAGTGGGTGCCATATCTACTTCATAACACAATATTTTTTTTAAAAAGCGTTTCTGTGTTGTCATATATAATAATAACCCCCCATTACTAAGTCAGTGCTTCTTTTGTTACTTTTTTCTTTCTCTGTTAGGTTTTCCTCCTACTGCTGCCTTTTTCCCCAACAATTATGTTTCCCTGACTCCTTAAAGATGGAGAAGATGCAGATACATATTAGCAATAACAGTGAATGCCAGGTCTTTTTTCCCCTCGTTCCCTTTAAATTATTTCTCTTTTCTCTGATAATTTAAGAGAATAAAGGAACCTTGGATAGTATTTCAAAGTTACATCAAAAACAATCGTGTTAAAATGGCAAATCAATTTTATGATTTGAGAATTAATTCCAGATGTAAAAGAGTAAACAAAACCTAACTGAAGTTATCTTAAAGTTCATGGTCATAATTATGAAGATCAATATTGTATATACTGGAAAATTCTGCAACGTTAACACAAGCACCTTTTTTTCTTTGTTTGTTTGTTTTTTTAAATCCAGAAATGGCCTATCTGGCAAACTGAGTTTATTCTTGAAACAGCCGAGAAGGTAGAAACAAAGACATTTAAGCCATCGAAAGAGAATTCTTGAAGTCACAAACACATGCCTACAGAGGCAAGACAAATGCTATAACTGAGTATAAAGGAGGCTCATGTAAGACAACAGAACTGGTGGGGCCATGAGGATGTGGCAACAGCTACTCAGCTACAGTGAATTTTTACCCTGGGGGATCATGGGCTCAAGGTCAGAGGATCTTCCAAGTTTCAAACAGAAGCAGGACTTACAGATGTGTGTGGGGACGGAGCCCCAGAGAGCAGTTTCCAGGCTCTCGGCCTCACATGGTAAGATGCTGGCTCAGGTAGTAAATGACCACCAACTGTGATTGGCTGGTTGTCGGCTGTAACCAGTTGGCCAATTGGCTGCTGATGTAACTGCCATGACGATGTTGGTTGGTTGGTTGGTTGGTTGGTCGGTTGGTTGGTTGGTTGGCTGGATGGCAGGCAGAAAAGCGGCCGGCAGATTACAGATCATGTGGATCCCAATTCGTGTGTCTCACCCAGCCGGCAGCAAGAATATAGTGGTATGACTCCCCTATCTATGGCTCTGCAGGTGTTCCTTTTTTGGCCTCACCATGTCCTGTGTTCTTATGTGGGGAGTGGGAGCTGAGACTTCACGTGACACCCTGCATGAAAATGTGTCATGTGAAATTTTCTCATATTGGAAACATTGTGTTGTTCAGAGAAAGAAAGAGAGAGAGAGAGAGAGAGAGAGAGAGAGAGAGAGAGAGAGAGAGAGAGAAAGAGAGAGAGAAAGAGAGAGAGAAAGAGAGAAAGAGAGAAAGAGAGAAAGAGAGAAAGAGAGAAAGAGAGAAAGAGAGAAAGAGAGAAAGAGAGAAAGAGAGAAAGAGAGAAAGAGAGAAAGAGAGAAAGAGAGAAGAGAGAAAGAAAGAAAGAAAGAAAGAAAGAAAGAAAGAAAGAAAGAAAGAAAGAAAGAAAGAAAGAAAGAAAGAAAGAAAGAAAGAAAGAAAGAAAGAAAGAAAGAAAGAAAGGGAAAATTTTAACAATCCAAACTAGATAACCCAGATAACTGAATTCCAGGATAGCTTTACTACCCTACTTATGCATAAAGCCTGGGTAATGCAAATAATTCACTGAAAGTCAGATTTTTAGAAACAGAACTGGAAATAGAACCCAGCTTCTCTCATGTTCGCCATATTTACACATATGTCACAGCCTTCCAAAGAGACAACCGATGTGATTTTTCTTGGTGGTGATTCTTCCAGGATATAACGGCAAGCCCAGAACTGGGTCATCTCTGGGAAATGACCAGAAGGCAAGTAGGAAAGGTAGTTGGTACTCAGCCCTGAAGCTTTCCTCTGCCTACCAGTCAATCATGGTTGCATTATTTTCCCCCTTTGAAATGGCAATTTCTACTCAGGAGCAGGCTTTTGGTAATAGTAAAGGGACTTCGACTTAGGCATGGTCACCATTTAGTGAATCAAGAACCAGGCTTGGGAGAAGAATCACTATTCACGTCACTGAAACGCTATGCAAGTGAAGAGACTAGCTAATTATTATTAAGTCATAGAGATGACACGTGTCTTCTCAAAAGGTTTTTCAAAATTATTTAAAAATGCCAAATTTTATCTGTAATCTTATTTCCTTACAAGTCAGTGAGTACTCATGGCTCTTTTGCACCTTGCATTTCCAGGTCTCTAAGCACTCAGAGAGCCACAGATTCAGATTAAGAACATCTCACATTCTGAAATTCTCCAAAGGAAAGTTCTCTGGTCCCATACATATAATAAGTTGTACTCTCCCACTACCAGGTCATGGCCTCATCCCAAGTAAACCCATGGATTCATGCCCTTGATATGTTATTTGTATTTTTCCAAGTACATTGCAATAAATTCAAAATTATTAAGAAAAATAGTCTGTCTTCATATAATCCCAAACCATTTTTTGTTACCACCCTCTGAGAAATTCTGATTTAAACAAAACTTTTACAAACTCTAATGTTGCCACAGTTCCCCGATTCTTGATAATAATGTTACTTGTGTTATATTAATAAAGTATCAAGAGTAATAGGGAAATATGCTTCCTTAATTATATTAACACAAAAATTAAGAGCAATAGCAAAAACACATGTTGTTTAATATGTGTCAGACACTCTCTTCATGATCCTATAAAATACATATCATTATCTCCACTGGACAGATGAGAAAACTGAGGCACAGGAAAGTCAAGTAAGTTGCCCAAAGTTTTATCAAGCCCATCAGCAACAGAGCCAGTGCTTGAATTCAGGAAGTCTACTTTTAGAGTCCAGACGCTCCCGAAACCATCCTGAGTCTCTGTGAGGTATCAGCAGGCTCGCTCCTGGCTTCCTCCTGCCTGCCATGGTAAACAGACAAAAGGAGGAAGCCGTAATCCCAGAGGTCCACACGAATTTGTATTTCATACTTGAGATTCTCAGGTCACACCATGATGACAGAAGATTCACAGCCACCTTTAACCAAGGCTTCTGAGAGCTTTGTGTTATTTCTGAGGCCATTGCAAAGCTCTGGAAAATGTCCCACAATGGAGATGAAGCCTGTCTGTGAATTGAGAGGGAGGAACTCTCTCCCTAGCCCCAAGAATATCCCTTTACATTTCCAAATGGGAGCCCGCTGGGATGTGTGGGGGAAGATCTGAAAATAACACAGGCAATAGTGCGTGCAGGGCACCTTCTTGTCCATCAGGCTGCCCAGGACTGACCTACACACTGGCTGCCCGGGAGCTTAGGAAGCAAAAGGAAAAGAGGGCAGGAAAAGGGAACCAGAAAAGGTTAAGACAGATTTAAGTCAGTAACGTTTATCAAGCAGTTCACAGACCCTTTCATTTTACCCTCCTGGTTAATCCCATGAGGTGGCTGCTATCATCATTTGACACATAAAGAAGGTGACGTTGAACCAGTAGGTCACCTGACTAAGATGAGCCTAACTTATAAATAAGAGAGTCAGAAAGCAAAACCGCAGCCTACGTGAACAAGTCCATGCTCTGTAAGACTTGGAGGAAAAAGTAGACTGCCAAATGCTCTCAGAATTCAATCACTCCTCATACATACATACATATATGCATACATACGAGTACCTACATACATACATATAAGCAATATTAAGCCTATGGATTATGAAGGCATTTTCCCAGAACTATGTTTATTCTGAAATCTGTGTTTACATTGTCTATATGGCTCTGTATCGTGGTCTCCATTTATATTTGGAGAGAAGCAGAAAAAATAAATATGTTGCCATTAAGCATGTTGGAACCAGGAATTACAGCATTAAAGGGGGTGGGGACACTGGCCCTGGACTTTCTCAAGGAAGCTGAACCTCACCCTCCAAATCCCCAGATTTACAAAACATCACCTGAAATGCTAGGAACCATACATGATCAGAAGCCAAACTCGGGCATCCGATGACAAAGGGCAAAACTCAAATGTCAGAAAGCACTTATCATAACTTGCCCTATCATCTCCTCCCCAAACAAGATGAAAGAAGAAATCAGAGGTTACCAAAGTGAACTGCCCAAGGTCAAATAGTCTGTGTGACAAGGACTAGAACCCAGGACATTCTGGCTATGAGGTCAAGCTTCTCTCTTCCACTTGCAAGTTATAGAATCGGGATTATGAGTACAGTGCAGGGATCCAGGCTCAGAAGAAGCAAGTTTCAAGTTCTAATGCTAATGCTAATTTGTGACCTTGGGCAAGTTATTTAACCTTGTGTATCCTCAGTTTCCTTACTAGCAAAATGGGAATAGTAATAGTGCCTACCTAACAGCGTTGTGATGCATAGAAACCAGAGTTATCACACAGAGAAGCATTTAGTACAGAGTTTGACCCAAGGATGTGTTCAGTAAATGTTAGCAGTTTATCATGATGTTCATGAAAGCACATTATAAAATATAATGTGTCATTGGATGTTATTTATTACTACAGCCTTATTTCCCTAATAAGGTAATGTACCACCCTATATAAATTTTTCTTTCTTATACATCATAATATCATTTAGGCAGTTACAAAATTGTCTATATAACCATCTTGTTTCTCATCATTTTTAATATAAGAAATGCAAACTGTACACATAATCATTTCTAAGACTCCTACATCTCTCAGTGAAGACCCAGAGAGTAAATGTCCCTTTGCATGTTGCTGCCGATTAGTCAATAATACAAATGGCCTTCTCTGACAACAGTATTTATTCAAAACAAAACTGAAAGGTCCTATATAAGAAAAAAGCATGTTTGGTCTTTGTCCAGAGTTTCTGCCACAATGCACCTAAAACACTTGGGGTTTCTGGAGTGGTCGGTGTGTCTTTCATTATTTATAAGGAGCCCTTTTAGACCATGTTTTGAATTTATGCTAATGAGATGACTCACAGACAGTCCCCTAGGTAGCCTCATATTGAAGGACTGGTCATCAGAAAGACCACAGATGATTAGAGGGTGGGAACTTTCAGCTACCCACGCTCTGTGGAGGGGAGAGGGACTGGAGATTGAGTTCAATCATGTGACCAATAATTTCACCAATTGACTGAACTTAACAAAACCTCGATAAAAACTCTGAAACACTGAGGCTCAGAGAGCTTCCAGGTTGGTGAACACATTGAAATGCTGGGAAGGTGGCACATCTGCAAAGGGCATAGAAGCTTTATCCCCCATGCCTTGCCCTATATACCTCTTCTATTTGACTGTTCTTGACCTGTATCCTTTACAATAAAACTATAATTGTAAGTATAGCTCTTTCCTGAGTTCTGTGAGTTATTCTAACAAATTAACAAACCTGAAGAGGGGTTGTGGGAACTCCCAAATTTGTAGCTGTCCAAGCAGAAATGTCAGAGGTTTAAGGACATCCTGACCTTAGGGCTGGTATTTGAAGGACGGACAGGCTAGTGGGATAGAACCCTTAACCTGTGGGGTCTGTGCTAACTCTGGATAGTGTCAGAATTGAATTGAGTTATAAATCACCTAAATGGCATCAGAGAATTACTTTGGAAATATGTGAAAGGGCTTTGCTTTGGTTCTAAGCCTTCCTTCACATGTTGATAACTGGGCTGGGTACAAACTCTAGTTTTTCTATTAGGTTGGTGCAAAAGTAATTGTGGTTTTTGAAATTATATTTAACATTTAAACCACAATTACTTTTGCACCAACCTAATAGTTCCTCTTGTGATTTTTAGATCCTCCAACTGGAGCACAAAAAGTCCTCATCCTGTGTCTGAAGTTATGGAGATTCAAGGCAGTCATCAGATATAGTAAAACTGAGGTAGAATTTTAGAAGCAACCTTGATTACCTACTATGAGCTTTAGCTTTACTTGTCTGACTCATCCCTGGTTTTGGCAAATCCTTCCAGTAATAAATTAAGAAAAATGCATTTGTTTCCAAGGTGTTATACAGGGATACGATTCAGCCAGAGACCCAGGTAGCTCTAAGGCAGCAAAGGCAGGGGCCTGGAACTCTGAGTTCCAGCCTTGGTTCTGCCTCTTGGCGTTAAATGAGCTCATCAAGCTCATACAGTGAAGGGGTCTACCATTCATCATCCATGCAGTAAGGAAGTTATATCAATTTTGAAAATGTGCCACCTGTGTTAGACTCACCTGGCATGCTTGTAATGGCCGTTTATATTGCCCTAGATCTGATGACTTAGAATATCTGGATTTGGGACCCTGGAATCTATATTACTGACAAGGAACCAGGGCAATTCTAATGCCCAGTAAAAACTGGCAACTGCAAGACTTATAAGACCCCTTTCAGTCTATTATAGCATTCTGTAACATCAATTCCACCATATCACTTCTCTAAGTGAAATATAGGTTATGAGTTTGGTGAGGGCATTAACAAGGTAGGCATCATACATTCCAGTATTAATAAGTCTTGCCAAATAGTAAGGCTAGTTAGATAAAACCAACACATACAATGTGTCAATCTAGAAAATTCTCTCTGATGATCTCCCCACACCTTCTTGCACAACTTCATCCTTGTGGTAGCTTCTTTTGTGTGAGTTTTTCAGATAATGGCAGTATCTTTCCACTTAATTGATTTACATACATAGCTCCAGTCTCTGAAGTACATCCATCCCCCAATAATGTACCAAGCCCGTTGCAATCTTCCTGACTGATGCAGCAACTTGAGGCAGGGAGCAAATACACTTAATGTAGTCCATGCGTTGACACATTCTTTTAACGGTCATGGAAGTGCTCCTTGCAGTAGCAAAGGAGTTTAAGTGATTCTGATGTAGCTAAAAAAGGCAAATGCTTCTGAACGTAAAGATTAGCGCTGATTCCTCAAATTCACCCTCTTCAAAGGTCATCCGCTATTGCACAATTTATTATTCTTTTTCTTGTCTCCTCCCCCCACTCCATCCCTTCCTTTCATGCAGAATTTAGGTTATCTTAAGCACTAGGTGAGGTCATTGGCTTTCTTATTGTTGTTTTAAGGTACCTGGCTCCTACACAGATGATTTTAAACAATTTTTAAACAATATTTATGCTTTTAGAATCTTCTCAAATTGACATGTTGGGAAAATGCAGAATGACTTAGATCATCCACTGGACCTATAGCCCGTCTTCCCTCACTTAAGTAGCTCTTATACAGATACCTCAATGCACATATCTAAGCCATTTGTCACAAGGAAGGTAATTCGATGTAACTTCAATATGGCTAGGAAAATGTCAAGTTCACCAAAAATACTGTCATGGGTAACTTAAAATCAAGGCTGTCTTGGATGGTGAATGTCTTTTATTTTCACAATAATGAAAGATTCCAAGGGAACCCAAGTGTCCGAACCCTCTGCTTAGATTTTATAAACAATGCTACCTTTCTACATGCTAGTTACACAGAACTGACTGACTGTGGGTTCTAACCACTTGGAAGTGAGTGGGTAAGATGGAGACACTCACAATTTTGAGAATACGATCAAAGCTACAGACAATACCCTCCCTTTTTGATAAAAAAAGGATACATTGAGTCCCCAGATGCAAAAAGGACTGAGCTGGGCCAGTTCCTACATAGGCTCTCAGTCAGAGCTGCTCAACCTGTGGGCCACTGACAGTGCTGGTCTCTGTAAGTTGCCTGTTGCTGGTCTACAACAACATACTGAAATTGAGAAGAAAGCATTCAGAAACTTCAGAGAAAGCTGACAAAACACTTGTGTGCTTGTTGAATCTAAAAATATAAAAAGGAAGCTTGTCTCGTGTGTGTTTTTTTAATTTCATTTTTAAGTGATTTTCATTGCATTTTAAAAGTGTGTTACTCTGCGATGGATTCGGAATTTCACAAACAATAAAACTGACCTTTTGTCACAGATCATTTGAGAAGCACTGCTCAACATGGCAGCTTGCATTCACCTTTCATGAGACATCTCACAGGCATGATGTGCCCATTTCTACACATTCTAAAAGCCTATGCCTCCCATGTATGTAAGGGATGCGGTTTACCCATATCCCATATAAGAGATGTACCCATAGAGAAAAAGCAGGCAACCTTGTGCCATTTGTGCCAAGATGGGATCAAGAGCCAGAACTCAGAATGTCTAAGATGAAAGAAGAAATCAAATAACGAGAAACACAAGGAAGAAGTAGATGCTATTATAGCGTCCCAGTGTGAACCTCAGGTCTTTGAACTCAGCACGTGCTAGGACCATAACCTGGAGGGGAGTTGCACATCATTGGAGGACGCACTGGCCCTTTGAGGAAATACAGGAAGTGCATCCAAAGGTAGAAGGCTCCTGTGTTCTAATACCTGCACTCAGAGGCCATCAGGGGTGACTGCCGTGTGTGGCAGGAGACGTGGCTACAGAGACAGTGGATGCCTCAGCGAGCAGGTCAACATCCCCTGCCCACAACTTCTCTACAGAGAAATTAATCCTCTGTGGGAGCTGGGTACCCTCATGTTGGGAGGCTCCTGCTAACATGTGCAAACACCGTACCCCATCCTGGAAACTTGGGGTCTTCTGAATGAGTCCAAGGGCCACTTTGTAGCCTCCTTGCTCATGGCAATGATTTCCTCAGGGTAGGGACTAACAAATTCACAGGGTAGTTCTCTCCAGCAAGTGGTTACATGGTCAAAAGAAACAGCGACTACACACATGCAAAAGAGGGAATACCCATTCCCCATTCTCAGAGCCTCTGCAAATCAGTCAAAACACAACTCTTTGAATGATGAGGATTACTATGCCTTTTAGGTGTGTTGCAATAAATTTAAGTCTAAGGTAACCCTTGGTTTTACTGTTCTAAGTATAATATGCAAATCCTCAAACAAGCCACGCACCAGACAACAGGACAACAGGTGTCCATGCCACCCTCACCACTGCACCTACACCACACACACACACACACACACACACACACACACACACTCACTCACTTATTCACTCCATTCACTTAGTCCCATATGACTCCAGGCACAATGCAAGGGCCACATCCCAATGCAGGGACCGCCCCACTTGCCCAAGGCCACACAGCTACCTACAAAGCTCCTCAGATGATAACCTGGATCTTCCAACTTTGGTCCCCACACTTCCCACTTCTCAGATCTATTTTAAAAGTAAACAAATTCTGCAATTACTGACTCCAGCTGAAAGCAGAAATGTTTTTAATTATTTATACCCAGCAAACGAATTCCATGTCTTAGATCTTGTGAGAAACCCAATGAAATGTCAGCTTCAAACAAAGTTTTTAAAAAAATGTTAGAACTTGATATTGCAATTGAAGTGTAGGCCTGAATAAACAGGCCAAATGGTTAATACTGATTATATATCCATGAAAACAAACAGAGAGAATGGTAAAAGAAAAACAATGCATCCAAATATTTCTCATTGAAAGCCAAGAATGTTCGAAATGGTTTCAACTCAGACAATAGCTCAAGAAGGTGCACATCTAATAATAGACAAAGGAGGGGGTCAGCATTATCCTGAATTAATATATTGGCCCCAAAAAGCCAATCCTTGTATGTTTTTCAGAACCATGAATCTCTAAGAGACGGGTGGCTGGGTAAGAAATGTGTTGGTGGCAGGGATAAAATAAGATCTCTAATGCTTGAGTATCCTAAGTTTCTTCCCACTCTTTCCTTCCTCAAGGAAAACTTAGTTTTCTGGGTCTCTCACCCTCCTGTCTATCATTGCCACAGGATTTCGTCTAGCATGACCATGTCTGACGTAAATGATTACTACATTGATCCATGATAGGAGAAACTGCAAAATCCGGAGGACACGGTGAGGCCATCATGAGAAAAGGAAAGAACTGCTGAGTTGGAGGAAAGAAGAGAGAGGACTTGGGGAGAAAGAGCATGGAAGATAAAAACCCAAGCAGGCTTTGAGTCTAGGAAAGTGGAAAGATATTGAAGATGTGCAAGTGGTTGGGGGTGGCAGGTTCTGGCCAGAGAAATATATTTAAAAAATGCAAAGAGTGATTATGAAATTCTAGTGTGATTTTGACCCCAAACTTGGAAATCAGCTTTGATCATTACCCAACCCTTTGAAATAAGGTGAGGGACATGGAACAGTGTCATTTTTAATCAATGATGTATTAAGCCATCGCTCAAGGATTGTTTCATTCTCTGGAAGGCTACCTGTGTTTGGCATTGCTATTTACTATTTGATTAGACAGAGCCCAGACACTGTGAAGTCATGTTAACTTGTAGATTTATGGCCACTAGAGAATCCCCAAACATTAAAATGTTAAGGGTTTATTGCCCAGCAGGACATTCATTAGTATTGTGTTCAACCTAGTAAACTTAGGCTAACATTTTTTAATTCCTGTAAATGTCCAGTTCCTCAAATGTTCTTGTGATGAGTTTTACTATCTCATTGGTTCCTTTACTAATGAGTTAAATAGATTTGACACTTGTGTATACTATATTTATATTACTATCATGTTTTTAACTTTTTGAAAATTACATTTTGACAGAATTAAGGATGTAAAACTCCTTCTGCCACTATCATGACCATTTGCTCTTGTATGAAAGTCTCGAATTTTAAAAATTATTTTTCAGTGGTGAAACTACTTCTCTGAAAAACAACAACAAAGGCCATGCTAGTTGTGTGTGAGTTATAAGTCTTTTACAATTTTTTTTACCCCTAGCATGCCTTTGGGGACGTCAAGGGTCTGGGGGTCAGGAAGCCAGCCACTGGTCCTTGCTCTGCCTAACACTGTAGGAACAGCTCCTTTCCTCTCTGGGGCTGTTTCCCCACTGGTGTAAAGAAAGCTTGGATGTCTGGAAAGGTTTCCCCAGTTCTAACAACCCTAGAGTCTATTTTGGGGTCTTCTCTGTTAGAAATGTTTTTGTGTGGCCCTCTTGTTGATGTAGTGAGAATGTGCTAATAATATTTCCTCAGTTTCCCCTCTTCTTCCACAAAGAAGGAAAACAATCATCACTTCAGGTGGGCCTGAGCCTCTCTAGATCAACCAGAAGAGGCAGTGCTGTGTCCTGACTAAAGAAGAAATCCATCTAACCTCAGCGAACCAGAGCGAGGCCCAGCAGAGAAAATCGTAGTCAACACACAGAGAAGCAAAGAAAAGGCTCTCCCAACCCTGCCAATATGTAAATCCCTTAGCACACTGAAAATGATTTCATATTCATATTTGGGAGGGGGTAATAATAACATGAAAAAACATTACCATCACTGATAAATATCATATTTAGGTGCCAATATCAGCACAAATGCATGTGGATTTATATTCATTTTCTAGTCATTTGAAGTGTTTATATCTGTTGAATATGTATTATTAAATTAATGCTGATTGGAGTTAGGAGGCAATTTAGATCAAAAATGTATTGCATTGTGCTGTAGGTAAAGTCGAGTATAGGAAGCAAATTATCTGGCAAATTGAACTTGCTGCACTCCGAGTACCCATTCCTGGTGAATACATAATTCGCTGATTATCTGCTTGGGTTCCTTCCCAGTGCTGACAGGATTCTTCCAGAGCTGCCTTCCGGGGAGGGAAACCAGCTGGTAGGAGGGAAGCAGATACCTGGACATTCCTTGGGGCCTGCGGAAGGTCCAGCGAACTCCTCCTTACCTTTTAAGAAATAAATAAATAATGAATGGGGGAGGGGACACCCCTTGTGCATTCCTTTGAGTTTAAGAAAAGCCAGAGTTGATTTTTTAAAAAATAAATGAAGTCAAGGCAATGACAAGTACATTCAATGAAGAAGAAACATAGGTTCAAATGACTGTGGTGAGGAGAAAAGTAAAGGTGAGTCAGATAAGGGGTGACAGAGCTCAAGTGATCACAATTCTGATTCAGCGTAAACAGGGGGAAACTGGTAGGTTTGCCCTATGTGACAGTTTCCTATAAACTGTTGGCATTTCTTAGGTATGGCTCCTGCAAACATCCCCAGTCTCTTTTCTTCCTGTGTCTCCTCATATCACCGGGGACATGCCAGCCAAACAATGCTTCCCAAAATGCTGTTCTCTGGCTCTATCCCCAGCAACACCTGTGGGGATCATGGAAGCGGCTGAGTATGGCCGCAGTGTGGAATGTAGGAGAAAAGGAGATGCTCTAGGAGATTCAGAATCAAGGATGCCCAACACTCAATCACGCTTTACACTAGAAGCATTTTCCACACTGAGGTTCCCTGTCCCCAAAATGCAGGTGTCTGTCACAAAAAGGACAAGATGTAAGAGAGAGAGTTAATGCAACAGGCACTCCACACCATCGTACCGCGCCTGCCTAATAGTGAAAATAACAACCTGATGTATCTGTTTTCAGTGAAATTTGCCATATTTTTTCTCACTAGCCATCAGTGTGGCGGTTGCTTAGGCTCAGCCCAATAAAAATAAGGAACTGAAAAGGTGGCCATTTCTAGAAAGCCCGATCCACTTATTTAGATAAGTGTGACAAATAAAAAAACAGCAGGATTTTCTACTTCCTTGATAGGAGGCCGTACCTTGATTTTTGGAGGGGGACTTTGTTATGCCTCATTTGACTCTTTGATCTGACCACATATTGGGAAGAAACAGACTTAAGTCCCATTTTTATGAAGACTAAATCTGGCTCCATTAATGTAGCAGAAATAACCATGATAAACATGACAATAGCTAACATTTTGCAAAAGCCTACAATGTAGTAGACACTCTTTTAATTATTTTACACAAATCACCCCTTTTTAACTCTCACAATTCTTTGAGGCATTCTGTATTCTCCTCTCCATTTTGCAGATGAGGAAACTCAGGCACAGAAAGGTTAAATTAACCCACCCAATGTGACATAGCCGGTGTTTCAGTCAAGAGGCTAACTGCTCTATCAGGCAATCCTAAAATTGGGGTGACCTAATACACTGAACATGTACTATATTTCTCCCTCGATAAAATCCAATTCAAATATTCTAGGTCAAGTAGCTTCCATCCCTTTTGAGTGGCTATTTTTCAAGCAATGTCTCAGGGATTCAGGTTGGGGCATATTTTGGAGCTAAGGGCTTCAACATGTGGCCTACTAGAGCATCACAGAGGTGCAATCTATGTGGAAAAAGCAAATACTATTCTTAGAAATTTCCTAGGTCAAGATATGACATGCATTCTGCCTTCCACAATTTATTTCCCAGAACAAACCACATGGTTCCACCTAATTGCAAAGTTGCTCAAAAATGTAATGGAACTCTAGCTAAGGGTGAATGTAGACCTAGCATGTCTGATCTGTTACTTTGGAAAGTTTTTTGAGAAGAGAGAGAAGTCAGAAATGTGACATTTTACGAAAAAGGTCCAGATTTTGAAATACAAGTATACCTCCTTTTTTACACTTTGCTTTATTGCAATTCACAAGTGTTGGATTTTTTGCACACTGAAAGCAAGCCCCTCCACCAGCAAAAACATTATGACTTGCTTTATTGCAATACTCATTTTATTATGGTGGTCTGAAACCAGACCCCCAACATCTCTCAGGTATGCCTGTTCCTGGTTCTGGCAGGCATGCCATCTCCAGAAGAATTCACATATAAAAGAGATAATTTCATAGGAATGGGCCTAACAGATTGCAATTGGTGTCCGAAGGTATCTAGCGAGAGGGGTGCTTCCCGCTAAGAGCAATGGAACCGCTCTGAAGCCCTGACAATGGCTGAAGCACAGCCTTTCCTCAGAATGCTCGTTGGCCACACCTAGGTGCCCAACCCACCCTCCTCCAGACAACCCTCCTCTCCTTTCATCCCAGTGCTTAGCCAATGTTACTTTATAACATTCTTCTCTACTTTTCTTCTCTTCCCTCTTCTCTCTCTTTTCTGCCCACTGGCGCTTTCTCCTTCTCCTTCTGGTCTTAACTCTCATTCTAATGATAACTTGCAAATGTTTTTTAGATCTCCCTCTCCTTTAAACTATAGGATGACCTGTCCAGGAAATATCATCTAAAACAAATGTCTCACCCTGCAACTCACCAAAACTGGCTTCACATCTTAATTTCCTTATTTGGATAACTTATACTAGTGCTTCTCAAACTGTAGTGAAGGGGAGACTTGCTGATGTTTGTTTGTTTGTTTGTTTGTTGTTTTTTTGTTTTTTATTTTTAGTTTCAGGTGTACAAAACAATGTAATAGTTAGACATTTGGATGCCTCACAAAGTGATAACCCCTCTCCCCCAATCTACTACCCTTCTGACATCATATATAGCTCTTACAGTTCCACTGACATTTTTCCTTGTTCTGTACTCCACATCCCATGAATATATATATTCAACTATATATCTGTATCTATATCTAGTTATAGTTGACATTCATTATTATTTAGCTTCAGTTTCAGGTGTACAGTGCAGTGATCAGGCATCTACATCATCCCTGAGGTGGTCTCCCTAATAAGACAAGTGTCCATTGGATACCCTACAGAATCTTTACATTATTGATTATATTGCCCAAACTGTCTTTTGTATCCCCATGGCAATCTTGTGCTTACCGATTGTGCTTTCTAATCCTATGTTTTGAATTCCCCTTCTGTCTCAGACTGATACTGTTGAGAACTAATTTTCCAAGGATATTCCCATATTTCTGCTTGTCTGAGCTTTCTGAGAATTGGAAAACTTGGCTAAAGGATGACGTAACGGCAAATATACCTTGGAAGCTGGGTATAGTGTATTGCTCTGGAGAGATTTAGAGACCTCTCTCCTGGAGCCATTGGCTGTCCTTCCAGCTAGGGAATCGATAGATCCCATTCCGGCCTCTCCAGAGAATGTTTATTTATATTCCAGAGGAAAATTTCCTGTCTGTGGGTGAAGATGGGCTGACATACCAGCCACCTTATATAAGCTCCACATCCCATAATTCCTGGATTCCTCTCTTGCCCTCATTGTATCACCCCAAGAAGACTGGGGCAAAGAGAACTGGTGCTAAAATACCCTGTGAGCAATACACAACCTGTTCTCTGATCCAGAGACCCTGTGTTTTCAGTAAGAATATCATATGCATATATGCATATAAGAGATACATGTATGGAATGCAATAAAAATGAATAACATGCTAAGAGAAATCTTAGAAGATGTCAAAAATTCTCATCAGAAAAAGAAATTTGTAACTATGCATGATGACCTATGTTAACTAGACTTATTACAGTGATTATTTCATAATATATACAAATATCGAACCATTATGTTGTACACCTGAAACTAATATACATGCTATGCGTCAATTATATCACAATAACATAATTTTTAAAAATCACACAAGAATGCCTCAGAGGTACTATGATCTGGGAGATGGGGCCAGATTGCCCAGGTGGGAATTCTGGTTTTGCCATTTATCTTCTGAGAATCCATTAGCAACTTAAACTCTGTGATGCAGTTTCTTTATTGATGAAGTAGAGACCCTGATAGCACAACCTCACAAGTTTGGTGTGAAGACGCAAGTTGACACAGGTGGAGAACTTAGCACCAAAATACTAAGTGCTCAACAGAAATGAGCTGCTAGTTTCACAGACAGACTGTGAGTGTGAGCTCTCAGGCACTCTCCTTTCTCACAACGGTCATCCCAACCCTTTCCAGATGACCCAGAAAAAGTCAAGAAAAGATGGACCCCTTGGTGATCAGGAAACAAGACTTGGATTCTTATGAGGAGATTCAATTGTATGGTACCCAGGTAGACTCAAATGTGGGGGCAAAACCCCCCACAGAACCTTTACAAAAGCATCCTCTAGTCAGTTTTGAGTAAATTGAGATCTGTCCTCACAGGCAAAAGTGAGCCAACTTTCAACATGTTCTTCCAATTTACCCACTTTAGCTATGAGTGTCCATAAGACCTCTTTGGAATATTTCTCTTGAAAAAATGTGGGACCATTTAGTACCAATGAAGAAGAGCTTAAAGACACAAACTATTTAAATGAGACCCAAGAGGTAACATTACTAGAAGTAACTACTTTTACATAGCCTAACGAACAAACTGGATTTAGTGGGGGAATAAGGCTTGAGAGAGCCTCTAAATGCACCCCCAAAAAATGCATTACATGAAATACAAAGCCAAGGCATAAAATGTAGAAGTCAAAATTGTATTATCACATAAAGTCATTCTGTCAACTGGTCATAAAAGTTTCTAAGCCTTCCTTTCAGTTTCTATGTTCACTATGACATGGATCATTCCAGTTTGTGAGCCTCCACTGATTCATGGACTTTCCTTTGAGTGGCACTGACTTATACCACCAGCTGATTAAGGTTAAACTTCAACATTAATCTATTTACAGCTCTTAATGGATAGTCTATGAGTAAAACTTGGAATAATGCCCAGCACATAAGGGTTCAATAAATGTTAACAATTATTGCCATCCAACTCCACCCTCTCCTTCACCCTTACTTCATAATGCACTCTCAAGTCTCATTAATTCACCATGTAATTTATTTTCTGTACTTGTTCCTCCCATTCTGGTCCCACAGCCATGACTTCAGTTCTGTTTAGACAGACCCTTATCACCACATGGCTATAGCATTTCAGTAGCATTCTAATCAGAAGCAAAGGCAGTTCCAGAATACAGAGCTTGGGTGACTGGATGGTCAGTGATTCCACTGGCAAAAATAAAGAACACATTTAGAGAGCCTATTGGGGAAAACAAACAAACAAACAAAAAAAAACTAGTTTGCTTGGGGGGACACTGAGCTGAATCAATGTACAGCTGGAGACCTACTACGTGACTGACCCACCCCCAGTTCCCATGATATCATGCCCACAAAGGCCTTATTTTTATTTTCATTTTTTTGCATACTACAATTTCCTTCATTCCTAAGCGACAATGAAGGAAAAGAGGACATAAAGGTGCATTTCATGACCTCGTATGCCTTCTCAGAAAGCCTGTGGTTAGCAGCAGTGTAAGAACGAGGAGCAGAAGATGGGCAGGGCAAGGTTGGCTCCTCCTTTGCAACTACATGGACGTACTCACTGTGAGTGGCCACAGTGCTATAGTAAATAGTATATGTCTCTGTCTGACTCATATCGGACAAGTCCTGGACTTGTTTCCAGATTTTGCCAGAAATCAATCTAGAGAGGACTGTTGTAGTAGAAGCTTCCAGTGGTAGAGCTACCAAGCCGTGGTTCTCGGAACTTCAGTCCTAGAACTTCAGTCCTAGAAGTCAAAGCCGTGGTCCTAGAACTTCAGTCACGTGACATTCCTGATCTACAGGTGTGGGTTAACAACCTGAGCCATGGAATAGTGTCCTTCAGTGGTAGACCTCCTGAGAGTTTTTGCAAGCCCCTAATGAGTGCCAGAAAGACACTTGGATACACATGTCTATTGCAGGCAGGCAGAACTGCAGCTCAGTAAAGAATTCAGCCTTGGAGAGACAGTACACACAGAGGAATGGCATGTTATTAGATTATCAGGTCAAATCTATTTTTAAAAAAATGATCAAGGGCAAATCCTGGTGGAACCCTTGTGTTTAAGGGTGGAAGAAGAGACAAAGAAGGAATATTTAAAAGGAACAGAGGAAGAATGAAACTCAGAAAAATAAGCAAAATAATAATAATAATAATAATAATAATAACAATAATAATAATAATAATAAAACAGTAAAGTATGAGAGAAGCTATGGGTGGAAAACATTTGAAGAAGAAAGGGATGTCTACAATGTCACTTATAAGAGAAATAAACACATTGAGGGCAGAAATGTACTGAATTTAATTACTAGGAGGGCACCAGAGACCTTTGAAAAAGCAGTTAGAATAAATAGAAAAAGTCAAGGCATAAGTGGGAGGTGAGACTGACAATTCAAAAATGAGACAGGACAGCTTCAAGATTGCACTGATAAGAGAAACAAAGCAATTACTCCCTAACATAAAGTTACATTGCCAAAGAACTGATTTACTTTCAATTGCCACCCCAGTTCTTTCTTTTATCGTTTATAAATGCAATACCTCCTGTCTGCTCTAACAGTAAGTCAGA
Source organism: Rhinolophus hipposideros (assembly GCF_964194185.1). Classification (NCBI taxonomy): domain Eukaryota; kingdom Metazoa; phylum Chordata; class Mammalia; order Chiroptera; family Rhinolophidae; genus Rhinolophus; species Rhinolophus hipposideros. Next base: position 22,965,522 of record NC_138060.1, read on the forward strand.
GCTTCAAATACAGTCATTTTTGAAACAGCAGTTACACATGTAATTCAAGCCAAAAGATACCTGTTGATTACAATTACTGGATAACACAAAGGAAAGCATTCAATGACTTGAACTATCAACGATATCCCCTCAATCTTCCATTTTCTATTTGAGTGGACTTAAGAGCAGAGGGAGGGAGAGAAGTGGATAAGAAGTGGCATCAGTGACATTACTTGGTACCACAATTGGGGCAAAAGTTCTTATCAAGAAAAGGTGAAACCTCTGGAGATTGTTCCATTAAAGATTTCAGACACAAATGAGAGCTAAATTTTAAAGGTGGCAAGAGGACAGAAGGATAATCAACTCCACCATCCATTGAGTCCCTGATTACACAGTGTGTGTGAGATAAGAGGCCCTGCGTGGAAGCTACAGTCTCCCTAACAATCGGGTTCAATGCCAAGCTAACCAAGCCAGCCCTCCACTGCTTTTAGAGCCTTACACACTAGACATTATTACCCAGTGTAGGATGGCACCTGGGGCCAAACCAATTAATCAAACCTACTCCATTTCTTGAAGAACAAGTATTTTGGCAGCTTGAGCTAAATGTTCCAGGATAGCTTGAAATCCCGTGCATGAGAAGTATTGATTTTTTACTCACTGAGGTTAAAAGAATTATTATACTTTGATAACTCTTCCTCTTAGAAAGCAGCCTGAACTCCTCTGCCTGCTCTTCTCTGCCTCCTACTGGCCCTTCTGTCTGGACAGATGGATAGTCGCCACCCCTCACTCACTCCAATCCACACACAACTCCACTGTATGCCACTCCTTTTCAGTTTGGAAACGTCATCTTATCGTTTTCCATGGAAAGTCACCCTTTATAAGACCATCACAAACAACCTTGTAAAGTAGACACAAGCTTTGTTTTCTCTGACCTCTGCTTTAGTGCTTTCAACGCAATCGCATAAGGTATTTAATGCTTTCTGCCTCTTTGCTTTGGTCCCCCCTCCCCATTTCACATGCATCTCACAAAAGCAGGAGCTATAACTGCTTTTACGGGGTGGGGGGGAACAGGGATAAGAATAAGTGGGGAGGAAAGAAAGGGTTGCGGGCTGAGAAAGTAAGGGGAATGGGGATGGGGACCAGAGAGGAGAAAATAGGGGACAGACGTGTTATGAATTTCTGCTGCACTAAAATCACTACAAGTTTACTGGCTTAAAACAAGGCAAATTCATCTTCCAGTTTTGTAGGTCAGAAGTCCATTTCAGACCTTAAAATAGGTCTTCCATTCCTAAAATCAAGGGGCCAATAGGATTGCTTTGCTTCTGGAGGCTGCAGGGGAGAAGCTGTCCCTTGCCTTTTCCAACTTCTGTAAGCTCTCTTCATCACTTGGCTTGTGGCCTCCTTCTAGCAATGGCATAACTCTGACCTCTGCTTCTCTAACTATAACCCTCCTGGCTCCTTCTTATTCTTTTTATTTTTTAAAAAAGCATTTTTATTTTTTAATTACAGTTGACATTCAATATCATATTAGTTTCAGGTGTACAGCACAGTGGTAAGACATTTATACAACTTACTGATTCTCCCTTAAGTCTTGCACCAACCTGACACTATGTATTGTTATTACATCCTGCCTCCTTCTTATAAAGATTTGTGATTACATGTAGCCCACCTGGATAATCCAGGATAATCTCCACAGCATTTCAAGACCCTTACTTTAATTGCATATGCAAAGTCCCTTTTGCCATGTAGGTAAAATATTCATAGGTCCTGAGGTTAGAATGCGAACTTTTTGATGGACCATTATTTAGTCTAAGACAGAGAGAGAAAGAGAAAGTTGGCGAATGGAAGGGAGAATAGGGGAAAAGGTATGATTCTCCCCTCCTAATCCCTCACTCTTTTTATCCTACGTCTCTACCTAAAACCCGATTCCCCAAAGAAACCTTTCATTGCAACACTATGGGCTCCTGTATCTCTTGGTCACTCTTACCTTCAACTGAATTTTTGTGAGTTCAGATTGAGGTTAATAAAATACCATGCCCAGTTCCAATTTATATTCATTCTTACCAATGAAATATACCACCTTTAGTTGTCAGCAGCTTAAAGCATGATTCTGTTTGGCATATTCCATGCCAAAATGCACAATTATTATCCCTTCCAAATCAAGGTAAAAGTCGTAATGTTGTCTCTGGGAAATAGAACAAAGTGTCAACAACTGGCAAGTACTTCATGTTTCTGAAGATAGGTGGCATCTACTTGTTTTAATGAAGCTGACCAAGTCAATTCCTTTAGACAGCCCTTCAAGACAGGTAATTATTAATTGTTCAACTCATTCAAAATGGCCCATGTGGAAACTCTGTTCGATAAGTTCCTGCCAGTTTAAGAAACACCAAATAATTATTCTTATTGCTTTTTTCCCTTTCTTGAATTTTTCTGGCTTCTTTCACATTATACAAAAGAAGCAATCAAAGCAAAAAGTTCATCAGATCCCATAAACATTCAAAATGGGCACTGATTCAAAATGGGCACTTTTTCAGAAAACAAGAGATTCTTTAACAATATCCAGCATAAGTACTCAATAAGTGTTAGCTAGTATGATACCCATCCCTATGATTCTTATCTTGAAAATGTCCAACTTATAGCTAATTAGCAGATAATTTACTCACTAGAAATTCAGACTTATTTTAAGGTTAAAAGATAGTGTTTTTTTTTCTGAGGCCAAGATCCTCCTCAAAACTTCACTCTGGCTTTCAAATTAGGATATGTTCTACATTCAGAAATCTCAACAAAATTCTCCCCTGCCTCTCCAGCCCCTCGACTCCACAGTTGGTGAAGTATTTCATTATGTTGCCTGTGGTTCTTGTCAAGAGGTGGGAGAAAGAGAACAAACGAGAAAGGCATTTCACAAAATAATTGAAATGAGAAATGTCACCTTGAGTTTAGTGTCAGCGAGCTTATCCTCAGCCTTGGCCTTGGCTGGGAAGTAGATAGTAGAAGTAAAATGGCATTTGCAAAAACTACTGATCCTGTGCACGAACAAATCTATCTTTCATTAGTATTTGATTTTTTTTTTCCTGAATTGATTTCCATGACATGGCCGTCACCTGGCTGAGTCCTACAATTTCTATTGCATGCAATTTTCTTACAGAATTACTTTCCTGAAACAGCTGGACATTGTAGCAGCCTTTTCAAACTACACACATGTCAACAGCATTTGGTAGTGACTGTTCAATAATTAATTGACTAGGTCAGACTGTCAGTACAATTGGAAAAGTCCCTATTGGCTGTCCATGTTTCTTGAGGCCAAAGCCCAGCAGCATGACAAGTGGACCGTGTATAACACAAGTACCAAGTTATGTGCTTTGATATAATCAACTCTACATGTGTCTTAAGGAGCAAGTGAGTTTAGAATCCCAGAAAATTAGAGCTGGGAGGAATTGGTATCCAACGATCGTTTTATAAATGATCCACTAATCATTTAACTCTTTTATTTTACAGAATTTGGCATCTCTATATTTGTAAAGCACAATTAGAAAAGTGTGTTTGCTGGGATATTAAAATAACACATTTTTATACTATTTTTCACTGTGTGAGAAGGAACCAAAAGAACAAGAACTCGAACTAAAAAGAAAGATGTCATAAGGACAATCCTGCTTCTGGTTTATTCTGCTTCATGGCAAGTCTGCATAAGACTGAGAATAAGCATGCTTATTTCTAGCAGTCACTGCAGGGAACTATTTCCGATTGTGTAATAATTCCAGTCACGGCAGTTTTAAAACATGACTGCAAATGCTTTGACACTCCTCCCATTGAGAGGTGGACTCAAAGTTCTCTCTCCTTAAATCTGGGCAGACTTGTGACTGTTTTCAATAAGAAAATACAGTGAGGGTGACACCATGTGACTTCCAATGCTAGGTCATGTAGCTTCTGCCTTGGTCACTAGAACACTAGCTCTTCGAGTCCTGAGCTATTAATTAAGAAGCCTAATTATCCATATGCCACCATGGGAAGCCCAAGTGACGTGAGGAGGTCACATGTAGGCACTGTGACCAACAGTCCCAGATGAGCTCAGGTATGTAAATAAGAAAACTTGTCAATGGTTTAGCCATAAGACATTAAGCCTTCCCAGCTAAGGCTCCAGACATTGCAGAACAGAGACTAGCCATCCCTATTGTATGTACTCTGTTCAAATTCTTGACCTGCATAAATTGTGAGCATAATTAAATGGTTGATTTATGCCACTAAATATCAGAGTGATTTGCTATACAGCAATAGATAATTGCAATATTTATTCCATCCCAATTTAAAAGTACAGATGAAAAAGGAGATCATTGTTTCTTTTTCTAAGGCAGAGTAACCTTCATTTCCCTTCTGGTGCACTAAACACATATACCATCTCAAGGAAAGATGGAAGATGGGGTCAGATGGGAATAGCTAAAAGGGATCAGAAGGCAGATTGCACTCACTCAGAAATAGAAGAATTAGTTACAGATGCTCAGAAGAATCATTAAAAAAATAGAAAATACCTTGGGGTGGGTACAAAATGTGGCATTTTACAACAGTACAAAATTAAGAAAGCATCTCAAGGGACTATTATTGCCTGCAAACAATTTCTGAAACTCTAACTGGATTTATTATTTTAAGATAAAATCTGTTTCTTGTACCTATTTTTAAAGAACTTCAAAAGCCCCTTTTGGTTTAGTATTTACATGGGTTATATGTATATGAATCACTACACAATATTAACGGGCCCCATAAAATATTACCTGTCAGTCACAAAGCCATGATGGCTATTCGTGAAGACTGGCTGCCTGCCTGCCATGTTTCCCATGCAAAGATCTGGATCATGAAGGATTGCAAAGTCTCTTTGCACGGGTGGAAAAATCATGTTACAATTTGGAACATGTCACTGTCCCACTTCAAAGTCTTCAGAAGCAGCTCATTGTCTAATTACCACAGTTTAATCCTTGTAGTTTACCTTTCTTGGCATTTCATAATCTTCCTTTATCTTACCTATCCAGTCATAGTTTATTCTTGTACTTTAATTGATTAAAAAAATATTTGACCATACTATGTGTAAGACATCATTCTCAGAACTAAATTGGTGAACAATGATAGAGAAGGCCCCGGTCCTGACCAAACCCACATTTTAACAAGGGAAGTCGGTCAGAATTCTCAGAAAATAAAGTATTTCAAAAATGTAATTAGTGCCATGGAGAAAATAAGGTGATGTGATGGAATAATTGGCTAGAGAGATCATGGAAAATAAGAAATGGATCTTTCCTGTTTTTTATTAAGAAACATTTTGAAGACTCAGCAAAGTAGAGAACATTTTCCCAAATATGCTTCTAACATGTTTTTGAGTAAAAGTAATTTATAGACATATTTCTCCCTAAAATAACTTCAGTAGTCTTGGAAGAACAAGGGCATTTTCCTACATAAACACAGCACCATGAACGTACTGAACACAACTGATAATTTCTTAATGGCAAATTCCCACACCAGATCCAATCCAGTTGTCAGCCAAAAGTCTTTGAAAACTAGTTTGCTCAAAACAAGATTCAAATAAGGTCCAATCTGTACAATAGGCTGTATCATTTTTTATTGATGAGAATCCTGCTGTCTCCTTTTTATTCCTCTATGATATTGACAATAGTTACAGATACTGGGCTAGTTCTGGATTCACCTAAAGGTTTTCTCATGGTGTCATTTAAGCCGTACTTTTTCCTATTATTTCATATAAACTGGAAGTTAGGTATAAAGGCTTGATTATCAAGTGAAACTACTATTTTTGCACAAACTACTTGATAGGCAATGCTATGCACTTCACAGTACATCATTTGAAAAACCATGTAACATCTGAGTGCCCCCCCTTAAACTTTCTGGGTTCAGGTGGTGACAGTCTGATCCTGCCTTCATAGAATGACATTTCCTGACTTGTAACCAATCAGTAGCATGCACAGATACAGTATGGTGCAACTTGAATATCTGATTCCTTATCAATCTTTCATTGATGAAATGGTTTATTTGACGATCCTTGGCTGACTCAATTAGTCCATTAGATAATTCAAATGGGTCGTATTTCTAATTCCTTATCATTTTTCTCTCTGCATTGAAAAAGCCTAGAAACAATAAGTTCCCAGGACCAGTGAGCACCCCTGGCATTTAGATTTTATTCTCTAAATACCATTTCTTATTAAGAGAATCGAGGGCTCTTTGGAGAAATAGCTGATGTCTGGTGCAGAGAAAGCCCTGGGTGTCCCTGGGATGTCCAAGATTTACTAGAAAGCAAAAGATATTTAAAGGCAAATGAGGTCATTTAAGAAGATACAGAGCTAGTACGAGGGACTCTTAACGTCCACAGTTGTTATAACTCAAGTAACAGTATGATTTATTATAGCGTAATACAAAAAAAAAAATACATGAGTCTATAGCCATTCTCAAAAAAACAAAAATCCAAATTAAAGCCAAATAACGACAATAATAAAAAATTCATTAGAGATTTAAAGGTAAAGAGGCATTTATCCTGCCTTTGTTCTGTAAGGATGTTACAGGTCAGGATGATCAAACAGCTTCCTTTGATAAGAGAAGGCTCCTTTTTTTAAAACAGAAAACTACTTGGCAAAATCATCTTTTAAAATTTATGAGTACATACTGAGACTTCCAAATCAAATTAAGCCCAGAAAGGATTATTTTTATTTATAATTGTACTTTTTTCTTGCATTGGAAATCATGGTTTCTAATTATAATAATGTAATTGTTTATTTACTTTACCCTAAGAGCAAAACCAACATTATGCCTAGAACCAAGACTACTCTGTGTGGATTAAAATTGTTTAGCAGTTATTTTGTCTTTAAAATATATTAGGTTGGTGCAAAAGTCATTGCGGTTTAAAAGGTTAAAAATAATTGCAAAAATTGCAATGACTTTTGCACCAATCTAATATCTCACTAGGGATACAGTCATTACTGTACCACTTGAAATAGTCTGTTTTTGTGGATATATTATCAATTTTATGTATAACTATATCTATTTGCTCACATGGTCCTAGTGGATTTCTTCTTCTCCTTTTTTTTTTTTTTTGAGACCTTAAAACTATCCCACTACTGATGTGTGGTCAGATTAATTTATTGTAATTGCCTAACAGAAATAATTTTATCTCTGTGGTTTTTACACAGCTGTAATTACTTCTACTTCCTCAACATTAATGAAACATAGTTAGAAAACAATTTTTAAAAATGCATTTGAAGTTTACCCATTTGACAGGTTTTTAACAAATAAACACACTCCTGAAACCACCACCATTAAAATACAGAATAATTCCATCATGCCAAAGCTATTCATGCTCCTTTGCAGGCAAACTTCCTTCAGCCTTGTCTTTTGATTTGTAGTCAGGTTCTATAGATTAGCTTTGTTGTTTCTATACATTTACACAAATAAAACTTTATGTTTTATCTTCATTAGTGAGTAGTATTCTAACGTATGGATGTATCACAGTTTGTTTATGCATTCACCAGTGAACGTCTGGCATTTTCTAGTTTTTTTGTTTGCTTTTTTGGTGTATGTATGAGTGTGTGGGTGTGTGTTTGATTGTTTATTTGCTTTCCTGTTAGATATAAAGCTATTATGGATGTTCACATATAAGTGTTTTAGTGTGACTATATTTTTATTTCAATTGGATAAATATGTAAGCATGGGATCATTAAGTTGCAGGGTAAGTTGACGTGCAACTTTATAAGAAACCCCCTTTATTTTTCCCCAATGTGGCTATATAATCATGCACTCCCAGCAAGAATGAATGAGAGTTCCAGTTGCTTCACATTTTTGCCAACACTTGATACTGTCAGTATTTTTGAAAATCATGTTTAGTGATGTATAATTAAACATGTATATTATATTTAAATGTATATTATAATTAAATATACACATTAAAATACACCCTCTTGGGATCTCATTTATATTTGATTTATATTTGAGAAATGCATATCCATGGGATCACCATCCATCAAAATCAACAAATAGACAGTTTTAGCACCACAATAAATTCCTCTGTGCTTCTTTGTGTTCAAATCCTCTCCCCACTACCACCAGCTCCTAGTAACTACTGATTTCTTTTCTGTCCCTGTAAGTTTTGCTTTTCTTGAATGTCGTACAAACAAAATCATATTATATTTGTAGTCTTAGGTTTCTTTTATTTGGAATAATATATTGGAGGTTAATATGTGTTGTTGCATGTATCAGTATTCCATTGCAGATTATTACTGAACAGTATGCCATTGTATAGGTGTGCCAGAGTTTATTCATTAATTTACCAGTAGATAGATATTTGCATTGTTCCCAGCTTTGGGATATTGAAATGAAACCACTATAAATATTTGAGTACAGATTTTCATATGAAACAAAAGTTTTATTTCTCTTGAGTTTGAGTAGGATTGATGAGTCAAATGATAACTATGTGTTTAACTTTATAAGTTATTTTTATCTTCCATTTCTCCGCTTATACTTTTCATGGTTTTTTGTTTGTTTGCTTTTTTGTTTGTTTTCCTTGTTTTCTTAAGGGTATGGAACATATTTTCTAGCAGGTATTTTAACATTTTTGCCCACTAATTTCATCATCTCTGTTATGTCTTGGTGTATTTTTGTTAAATAACTTTTTCATGGCTATGGATTATACTTTCTTAATGTTTTTTGCTTGCTTGGATTTTTTGGATGCTTGGTATTTTAGACTAGATGAAAAATATTAGATATTTTACGTTGTTTGTTGGACTCAACTTTATTCCTTTAAATAGCATTAAACTATTTTCCAGCACTCAGTTAAGTTACTTTGAAACAGTTAAATTTATTAAGATGCCTTTAAGCTTTGTTAGGGAAGGTCCAAGACTGCCATTCATCTAGGGCTAATTTATCCCATCTTTTGAAACCTTCTGGAGGCTCAAACAAATGTCCCATGTATTAGGAGGTTTTCCAAACTGGTTATTATGACAGAAAATATTTCCAGCTCAGAAGGAACTCTGATAGTCTTTTAGTCTACTTCTTTCCAGTAGTTCTCTCCCAGCTTTGAGTAGTTTCCTCTCATGCACTCAAACACCAGTACTCAGCCAAAGACCAGAGGGGCTGCCTCTGCAAATCACCAGAGCTCTCTCTGTTTAGCACCATCTTCTTTGGTGTTTTGTCCTCACAAATTCTTGTTTCTTTGGCCTCCCTGAATTCTATCTCCTGTGCTGTTGCTTTGAAACTGTCTGTAGAAAATTGGGCTCACCTCAACCTTTTATTCTTTGGGGAATAAAACCTTTTATTCTTTGGGGATCACAGTCCTGCACTGTCTAGTGTGCAATGATGAAAACGATTGTTTCACATCATCTGTTTCTTGTTATTTAAAGTGGAATGGTGAATCTGGTCCTCCTTACTCCCTCATATCTGGAAATGGAAGTCCTTACAGTTGCTCCCTCCTTACCCCCACTTTATTGTTAGCAGCTTCTGCTTGCTTTTAATTATCAAAATTACATATTTCAGTGACATAATTCTGTTTTTAAATGTACATGTTTCAAAGTAAAAATATTAACAATAAGCTCAGAGTAGTTCCATTTATGTGCTTATTTCCTCATGCCACTCCTTTGGATAACCTTTCTATCAGTTTTTGATGTATCCTTTCAGTATTCAGTTTTCTGGAATGGTCTCATATGATAAAGGAGACAACTTTGCTAAGACACATGACCCCTGGAGATGGCATTCAAGGCAGAGACACTGTCAAGTACAAATGTTCTGATGCTTTAAAAAGCATAACTTATTACAAAAGAAATAAGGGAGGCAAAATGAAACCCATAGTGTGACCAGAGTATCCTAATGAGGAAAGGAGAGAGACCATTTATTTCAGGTTGCAGGCGTCAGAAGAAATCTTATCGCGGGCTTTGTATGCTAGAATAAGAAACTTAGTTATTACTCTCAATGCAGTAGGAGGCAACTGAAGAGTTTTAAGTGCAGGAGTGATAGGATAAAGTTTGCTCTAAAACTGTAACCATTAAAAAAGTATGGAGAACAAATTATTAAGAGTACAAGAATAGAAGAATGAAGACAATTTAGGAACTCATAGTAAAAATCTAGGCCACAGATAATGGTACTTTTGTCCAGATGCATGACTAGAGCAGAGATAGAAAGGAGTAAAAGTCTTCAGGTTACATTTTTGCATCAGGACAAGAGTTGCTGATGAGTTAGTTACATGTGGATGGTGAAGGGAAGAAAGGCGAAAGGATGATAAGGATGGTTCTTAGGTATTTGGCTTACGAAATTAGGTGCTGTGAAATACCTCAAGGGAGAAACAGGCTGGGGGACCAACAATTCTATTTTGCCTGGTTAAATTGAGGGGTCTGCTAGACTTTCAAGTTACACATATCAAATAGGAGGTTGGATATATTGGCGTGGAGCCCAGGGACTAGGGAGTGCAGAAAACAATTTGAGAGGCAATGGGCAAAGCACTAGATTAAACCTTCTAGGGAAACTGTGTGTTCAGAGAATAACAAAAAGAAAACCCAAACTCTTAGGACACACCAACATTCACAAGTCTGGCAGAAACGAAGAATGCAGCAAACATACTAAAAAAGTAATGTTGGTAAGGTGGAGAAAACTAGAAAATTATTGTGTCATGGATGTCAACAGTAGAATGTGTGCTACGAAGGAAATAAAATTGTGTCTGACTCAAATCTGCAATAGGAGAACAGAGGAGTCTCAAGGAGAAGCAGAGATGACAGAGCAGGTGGTCCAGAAGAAGACAGAGGAACAGGGGCCACTTGATCATTTCTAGCTCCTGTGATATTGAATTATATTAATTGCAATTGAGATCCAGGCCATTCCCAATGTATCCTCTAAATTCTCATCATTTGGTGAATTGCAAGTAGATTTCTCTTTCTTATACTTATGAATAGTATGATACCACTTCAGGAGAAGAAACCAGATCGTCTAAAGCAATAAGTCATATGTGAAAAGAAAGACAAGACTTTGTTAATAATCATAATTGATGACTAGAGTCTCAGGGTAAAATGACAGGATTTGAGGACTGGCTATATATCAGACATAGGATACGCCTTACCATACACAAATTAGCATTTAGCAATCATGCAAATTTAGACTTTGTTATCTATTTGCATATAAAGAAGTTACGGCTGAGCAAGTTTACAATATCTCTATTCCCAGAATAGGGGAAGGTAGAAGAAGGTAAAGGGGGTCAAATATATCGTGACAGAAGGAGATTTGACTTTGGATGGCAAACACACAATGAATATAGATGATGTACGAGATGTGATCAAAAACTACAGTGAATGTTTAAATTTAAAAAAACTTATTCCAGTAAAAGACACATTGTCATGTATCCCCCTCAAAACCCTCCTTGCTTCGACTACACTTATCCCATCGTTCTCTCCACTTTGTGAAGCAGCTCTGGAAATTTTCTTTAGTGTCTTTAGTTGCATTGTCATGGCTGCCTCGATGTGCTGAATCGCTTTGACTGTGGGGAAGAGCCAGAAGTTGCACGGTGCAGGATGCAGTGAATAAGGTGGATGAGGATACACCATAATGTTTTTATCTGACAGAAATTGACATACCAGAAGCGATGTGTGACATAGAGCATTGTCATGATGAAAGACCAAGTAAAGACATTCATGAAAGAGGACTTCCAGAACTGCTTCAGAAAGTGGCAAGAATGATGGGATAAGTGTGTTCAAAGTGAGAAGGAGTATTTTGATGGTGATTAACAGCAATGTGTCTTTTACTGTAATAAATATTTTTTTTAATTTAAACATGCACCATTTCTTTTGATCAGACCTCATATGATAGAATTATAGACTTGAAACCTATATGATTTTATTAACCAATGTCACTCTAATACATTTTATAAAAAAATAAAAATTAAAAATAAAGCAAATTCATGGTAGTCGAGTTTCAAATGAAAGTTTACTTCAAAGTCCACACTTACCATGACTGTTTTTCAAAATAATAAGTAAAGCCATTGTTTCAAAGTACATAAAATATTTTTTGCCTTAGAAGATCCCATTTCATGTAGGCAATGTTCCATAAGATTTCATCTGTGGCCCCCATGCCATGCACAGACAATTGAGTAACACTGTCAAATTGATTAAGAGAGTTCAGTGACACAAAAACAAAACAAAACAAAACTAGCAGTATGTTTTCTGAACATCATGTAGACTAATCTGTATTTGACATCATACACAAATACACAAAAAAAAATTCCCAAAGTAAAGGTAGTTAAGCGATGGCATAAGATCATGAAAGCAATGCACTGAATTTAGGGGAGAAAACTTGCTTACACAGAAAGTGGAAAAAATCATAGAGGAGATTCTGGAAAATTCATAATTTCAGCTTGGGGCAAAATGTAGCTATTTATATGTTGCACAGAAATTATTATGTAAAATAAAAAATGGCTGGTCTATATTTAAATAGCATTGAAATAGAGCCGAAGAAGGAAATCTCAGAGACTGGAAACCCAAAACATTTTATTTAACAGATGTGAACATTGAGACCCAGAGAAGTTACTTGCCCGAGGTCAAATGGCTGGTTAGTAGTCAAAGACAAAGATAGAAATCAGGTGCTTCTCATACCACGACTGAGCACTTTCCAATGTCAATTGAAACCCATGTGTATACATAACTGATAATATTCATTTGTAGCTCAGTTATGGTAATACATATTTAAGTAAAATACAAAATGAGCTTTCCTTGAAATCTAAATAGTTCTATAACACCAACTTCAAAAACCAGGAAGAAAGAAATATTTTATTTCCATTACCATCACTTTTTTTTTTTTAAACCAAACCAAACAGCAAATTCGCTCGTGTTCAGGAATAATTTTTATAGTGTTTCATCACTTTAAATGGATGTGATGAAGAATGGAGACTTCAAGGGAAATTACTACAGCCCTATCAGTATGGAGAGGCTGGAATCAGAAAGATCTACATTCTCAAAGGGGGACCATCAAAACAGGTCAAAGGCCAAGTGTGCACATGGGTGGACTTTTCTCCCTCCTTTAAAAGAACACTTGGCTTTTGAACCACCCAGTTTTATACTACAAAATTTTGGAGTTGTCTAAAATCTTTGAATCTATAAGAGGAGTTGCTTGGCACTAAGAACTGGATATTTTGAGCAAGTCACTAAAGCAGGCAAAGCCAAAGGCTTTCAACTAATCCAGAACAAGTCTCTCATCCTACCAGACTAATTGAAATACTTCTTTGGAAATCAAACCTAAAGAACAACATCTGAGAACCCTCAATTTCAGTGCAAATGAGACAAAGTGTGTGTAGCAATGAGATGACTGAGTATCAGGTACCTCAATTCTCTGTTCATATCTGCAACAACCAGATATGTGATCTTGAAAAGGACTGTAGTAATTTCCCTTGAAGCCTCCATTCTTTATCATATCCATTTAAAAAGTCACGTTTTTCTCTCCAAGTGTCAAGTTCCTAATCATCAAGAGATTGTATCAGGCTGGTAAACTGGTTACACCCCTTGGGGCAACTCTACATAGTGGATATGTTGCTACAACCAGTATCAAGTCCCAACTACATTCCGTCTACCAGAAATACACTTTATAACATCACAAATAGGTTAAAAGTAAATGAAAGAAAAAGATACAGTAGGCAAACACTAAGCGTGAGAAAGCTGGATTATCTCTATAACAGATCAACAGAATAGACTTTGGGTTGGGGCATATTTCCAGATAAAAAGTAAGGTTTTTCTTAATGATCAAAAGGGATGATTTACTAAAAGAACATAAAAATCTTAAATATGTATGTACCTAATAACAATTTCAAAATATGGAAAAAACTGACAGAACTAAAAGGAGAAATAGATACATCTACAAATATAGCTGGAGATTAACACTTCTTTCTCAATGATTGATAAACAAAGTAAACAGGCAAATCAGTAGGAATATGGAAGAGTTGAATAACATTATCAACCAATTTGATCTAATTGACACAACGGAACATTACACTGTTGGCAGATTACACATTTTCTTTCAACAGCACATGGGCCATTCACCAAGAGAGATAGCTAAATGGTTGAGAAGTTTTCACAATTAAGAAAAAACATGGATTTGCGGATTCAAGAAAAGACAAGGAATTCTAAGAAAAATCAATGATGAACCTACAGCTACACAATTTTGTAGTAAAACTAGACTAAAAAAAGAAGAAAGAAAAAAAGAAAAGGAAAAAAAGCAGCTATAGAGAAAAAAATCACCTACAAAAAGTCATAATTAGACTAACAGATGACTTCTTTATAGAAAGAATGGAAGCCACAATCCAGTAGAATAATACTTTCAAAGGTCTGAGAAAAAAGAACTCTCAATTAAAATTACGTCTCCAGAATGCTGGTCAAGATGGCACAGTAGGTAAACACTGCTTACCTTCTCTCCTGACCACATCAAAATTACAACTAAATTATAAAACAACTGTGGGGAGGCTAGGGTGAATCAGGCTTTCCCCCAGCCAGCTGGTGACCTTGACTGGCAGGGCTCGCCAGTCCGGGAAGATAGAAGGTCATGCCAGCGCTGTCCATCCTGAAGATGTTGTTTATATATAGCCTTATGGCAGCCCCTTTGGCTGTAAGCCACCTTTGTCTCTGTGGGGTATAAATGGCCCGGCCATGTTAGGGGACCGGGGCGACAGAGACCAGGCTGACGCAGAGACAAACAGGCTGAAGCAGAGACACAGCAGAGCCCATGGGTTGTGCTGTATGTGCTGTGTTGCTGACTGTGACCAACAATGAGCCATGCCCAAAGGCGTCTGCCGTGGGCTGCTGAGAAGCAGGCTGCTGTGAGTTATGAGGCTGCTGCTAGCTGCAGGTTGTGACCCGAGAACATCCAGCTGTATACAGCAGTACAAATTCCTGGCTATATTCCAGGGGGCCTGTAAATAAAGTATGTCTACTTTGCCTTCAGCTCCACACATCTTCTTCCGGCTCCCCAAGACTCAGACCCCTTACCCCCAGGATACCATTCACTCGGACATTGACCTTACAACAACCATCATTGAGAATTACCTAAAATCTTGCTCACCCAAAGCCCCACAACTAAGGACATGCAGAAGAAGCCACCTCGAGACGGGTAGGAGGGGCAGAGATGCCAAACAAGCTGGTCACACACCTGTGAGTGACCATTATATATTTGGAGGGATATCTCGGCTGCGGAGGTCCCCCCTGGAGCAGCATGGGGTACCGGCTCCTCCCCAGCCCCGGGTTCCAGCGCCAGGGAGAAAAGTCCCCGTACTTTCTGGTTGTGAAAACCAGTAGAGATTATGGCTGAGTGAGACGGAGGGTGGCTGGAGTCTTACCCGCTCCTCAAAAAGTGAGCACGCACAGACTTACCAACGGGGTCACTGACTCTGAGCTCCAGTGCTGAGGCAGCAGGGACTGTCAAGCAAGGTCTCAGCTCCCTTTCCCCGCATCAGAACACGGGATATGGTGAGGCCGAAAAGGAACACCAACGGAGCCATGGATAAGGGGTTCATACCACTATATTCTCAATGACAGCTGGGTTGGAGACACAGGGAGCAAACAGCTGCCAGTACCCCAACAAAGGGTCTTCCTTCACCCGTCTCGCTGGTGGCCAGGCAGGACACAGGAAGTAGAATCCACATGATCTGCCATCCACCGTCTGCTTTTTTACCAACCAACCAACCAACTAGCACAGCCACGACAGTTATATCAGTGGCTAATTGGCTCACTGGTTACAGCTGATGGCAAACCAGCCACAGTTGATGGCCATCTATTACCCGAGCCAGCACCTCTCCACGTGAGGCCGAGAGCCTGGAAACTGCTCTCTGGGACTCTGTCCCTACAGGGATATATGATGGGGAACTGAGTTGTCTGGCTTCAGGACAGGGGCTTCAGGATGGAGGAGTTGGCAGAGGACATTGTTTCTTTGTTGAGCCCTCCCCCTCCCTGCATGCAGACACAGGTGGCCTCAATATCTGAGTCTCCATTAAGCTGTCTAACACTGTGCCCTGGTGACTTGAGACCCAGCCCTACCCAACTTTCGGGCACACCCAAACCACTTTTAATGGCTTTTTCATAAAAACTGCCTTCCCTGGCTCATACTGTAGCCTTTCCTGGGATCTCTCAAACATTCACAAAACCCAGACAAGCAGAACCTAGCTTAAGTATATTCTGTACCTCTCGCTGAGCATCCCTAAGCAGGCACAAGCAACAGCTGGCCTTGGTTAGTGGCTTGGCCTCTCAAGGCACCTCCAAGTACAGCGTGGGAGACAGCCATCTGCGGATTGCTTTGTGGCTCCTGCCAGGTGGCCTCAGGTGGGGCACACGCTGCAGCTGAACTTGACCTGCAGTGGGTCCCCTCCAAGGTGGCCCTGGTGCTGGCACCCCCAATGTCCAGCTTCAAAATGAGCTGGAGAATTACCCAGCTGCCTCCAAGGATGAAAAACCCAAGGGACAGACTGGGCAGGCACCAGAGCCCTGATGAGGCAGATCCTGTTCCATAGGGTCAGAGTTCAGCACAACAAACCTTTCTTAAAGGAATTTCTGAAATACTTTTGGAAGAAGAAATATTATAAAGGATAGGCCTACACAAATAAAGAAAAAACAAGGTAAACCTATAAATATGTGGGTGAATCTAAACAAGCACTGACTATGCAATTTAATAATAGTGATTTGAAGTTAAAAAGAAGAGGTAAAATTCAAATGCTGAACAATAATAGCATATAAACCGTACAGAGGTGATTAGAATTTAAACATCCTAAGGTTTCTACATTGTCCAAGAGGAAAGATTTTGATTAACTTTAGACTATAAAGTTAAGAGTCCACAGGGAAATGTTGAGTTTAAGAATACAAATAGTTTTCTTTACAGCTCTAAAATTAATGTTGAATGCAAATTTTGCACAGGTCGGAAAGAAAGAAGACTTAGACTTTGGAAAAATAATTGAGTCCCAGGATCTCATGGATTCCGTTGAAGTGGAAGAGAATGGAGGAAGTGAAAATTAGGGGCTTTGACTTGTGTAAAAATCGGAGTCATCCTTTGGGGTGAGCTAGTTAACTAGACAAATGTAGTAGGATTACCATAATGACCCTAGCAAGGTGGGCCTGTGGGGGGTGTAGGGCGAGATGAGGCTGGAGGGGTAAACTGGAAGAGTCAGGAGAAACAGAATGAAGGGCTTGGAGATTAACTGAGAACCTGCTTCTACGAGCTGTGAATTCAAGATGGCAGACGGAGACTTCCGTGTCACCTGGGTACAGCGGAGGGCACCTTGGGTTCTATAGAGAATCGGGAACAAGACCCGCTGCGAAGAATGACTCCATTCACCCCTTCTCCCTCTGGAAGAGTGTCTGTGGTAGGATATTCCTCTCTGTGTTTGTTCTACTGCGGTTTTTAAACTCTAGAGTCATTGTCTCACTTGAGCCAGGCACTAATCAGACGAACCAAGTTTTACTTAGAGTATTAATAACATAGCATGAATGGTTCCTCCTTCCTCACCAAATCCCGGGCATATCAATGCACACTATCCAGAACTGTGTACATATTCACCCAGAAAACAATTAGAAAATGACTCTCAAACAATTCTTATTGTACACAATACACAAAAGATTCAGCCACCAAGGTCTTTTTTAAAAGCTGATTAACAAACATATGGTGATGGAAGGAGAACTGACTCTGGGTGGTGAACACACAATGGGATTTATAAATGATGTAATACAGAATTGTACACCTGAAATCTATGTAATTTCACTAACAATTGTCACCCCAATAAATTAAAAAAAATATATATTTCCCTTGAAATAAATAAAAAAGAAGGGGAAAAAGCTGATTAAAACTTATTCATTTAAAGTCAATTTTCAGAACTTATAATCAATAAAAACAGCCACCACAGTCATCAAACCCCCTCCCTCCAACTCCCTAAAAAATGCTTTAAAGTACAATAGTTCTAAACTGCCTTAGTTAGAGAATAAAGCCACCAATATCACCCCCACCCCCAAAAAAGAATATGTAAATAATGGAAACTTCATTATGTTTTGTAAATTTGGAAATATTCAGACTCAAACATAAATGCTATAGAGAGAAAAACCCATAATAAGGGACACTCAAAACCTGTGTTGACGGCTAAGCTGAGTATCTGAATAGTGAATGAGATGCTAGTCTGTTCAACATTTGCTATTTTCACTCAGTGCCCACCACATAACACTGATGTCTGCTACATAAACTCCATCAGCAGAGCCAAAGCCGGAACACTCTTGACTTCTACTGCCTCTTTACAATACACCTGACCTAGAAAACCACATGGCAATTCTCATAACACAATATAAATCTGTGGTGACATATGCATGCACGTGCTGCAGCCAAGACCGGACAGGCTGAGGAAATGCTCTGCAGAACTCTGCATAGCATCAACTCTCAGTTTGGTAATCCCAGAGTCTACACTGCCCATTGAGGCACAGCAATTTCCTAAGAAGCCCTGACACCCGGGGTCAGCGGACTGTGGTACATGGGCCACCTCTGGCCCCCAACTAGTTCTTGTATAAGTTTTATAGGAGCACAGTCATGCCCATTTCTTATCTACATCATATTGTGCACAGCTGCTTGCTTTCTGCAAAGCAAGGTAAGTAATTGCAACAAAGAGCATATAGCCCTAATGCCTAAAATATTTGCTGTCTGAATAGTTACAGAAATTTTTTTTTCCATTCCTGCCTTACACAATTAGGCTATGAAAATGATGTAAGAGATAATAGCGAAGGATTAGGCATTCCTCAGCACAGTTTTGCCTTTTTGTTCTACTCGCCACCTTCACAAGGGACAGAAAAAAGGTAGTACACACATGCTGTTTATTAGTGAAACCCTGGATGCTACATGGAACGGGTTAGAGAGTCTAAGTTGCAAACGTGTCACAGACCATCTCTCAGGAGCCCAGGACAGACATCATTCAATGGTCACAGTACTCTTTTCTTTAAGTCCAGCTGTCCCCTCAGAATCCTTTCCACACAGTTCTCTAGGCAGCCAATAATTGACTGGGATTAGCATAAAAGATGAAGTATTTCTGCTATCTCTGGTCCAATTAATTCTCATGTTGGTATTTTAAATCATTACCCTTTAGTCTGTGCATAAAAATCTATCATCCACTAACTTCTATCTACTGGGGCTCGTTTGGACCTTTAACTTGTCTCTGAACCAACAATCTTGCCAACATTAGAAAAGTGTGTGTGTGTGTGTGTGTGTGTGTGTGTGTGTGTGTGTGTGTGTACTGGCAAAAAAGGGGTTGTGACTAAAAAATTCTATTTCAGAACATTACTTCCAGTTGTGTGGTTTATGCAGACTTTTTCATTTTATTTTTTGCCAATAAAGACCTAGATTTGGGTTACCAGTACGACAGACACTAGAAACTCTAGAAATGTGTGATGCGTCTCTAGCCAGTTTTCAATCCCTATGTCTGTCCCTTATATTTCTCCTCACCTGTCTGAAAATGAAGGCTATCTCTTGTCTTTCTGAAGCCCAGCATGGGGAGGAGAGGTCAGTGTGGTGTCCTGACAGATAAGCAAGCTTCCCGAAGCAGGCCCAGCGGACTGAGTCCCTAAGGCAGCCCACGGGGCCCCTGATGGGGCCTGTCCAATTCCCTTCCATCCTCTCACTCATCCTCCATTTCTTCTCCTCTGTCTCTTCTCCATTAGACTACACAGATACTCAGCACTCCTCTTTTCTGCTCGGAATTCTGGACACATTGCTTAATCTCACTGAGCCACAGATTGGGAGGTTGTGAGGGTCGAGATGAGAAAAACCAGATCTTTAAAATCTGAATCTCTAGAAGGAGGAGTCTGGAAGTCTGTGGACTTTAGCCAACCAGTGATTCTAATGATGGGGCAAGTTTGCAAAGCACTGCTTTGCTGATGTCACCACCTTTGTGATGGAGTGAATCACCCGGATGCTCGTTAAATAGGCATATCCCCTTGGTCTCTCCCTAAAGCCACTGACACAGACTCCCTTCTAGTCGATGTATTCTGCTACCAGTCATCTGCAGAAAGCATTTTGAGGAAGGCTCACTAAGGCCTGGACTCTCATACAGTGTGGTCCTTGTCACGCTGTCAGCGTGGTCACCTGGAAGGTTCTAGCAATGCAGAAAATTCTAGGCCCTACCTCCTGTGAATCCGTGTGCTCTTGGGAAGCTCCTCAGGTAATCTTATGCACATCACAGGTTGGCAAGCCCTGGACCTTATGTCCAACACTGAACCACAGAACCAAGATTTTAAGAACAGCTCTGTAGTCAAATGTTCATAGCTTGATTTAAAATGTTACCTGACACACTTAATCCCTATTTCAGATGACAAAAGAAAAAAAAAAATAAAGCACAAGAAACTTGAATAGGAAAGGAGTTAGCTGTCTGCCTTCAAAGCCAAGGCCAACATGGCCGGGTGATCTGAGACCTGTTCAAGGATCTCACTTTGGCTGCCCATGAGCTTTGACTGCAGTTGGTTCATGGCAGGAATCATCAGCCACTTGGAACTTGACAATAATCAGTCCTTGCGTAGGAGAAATGGCTTCTCACCTTGGGCCTCAGTTTCCCTATTCATACAAAGAGGATAATAATGCCCACTTCGCAGGTTTGCAGAGAGAATCAAGACAGTGTATATAAAACGCAGGCTCACTGTGGGTCATGGGGCAGGGTTCTATTGGTGAAACAGAGTTAGGAAGCTCTGGGGAGAGACAGCAGTAGTGACAGTCCTTGAAGTTGTAGTTTATGCCCTCACTTGCATGGGTGCACCCCCCCACACACACTATTGTGGATGATGGGAAAATAAAACGTTTGTATCACAGTGGTGTCACATCTGCGAATAAGCACAGGAGAATAAAAGACAAGCATGATCATGGAAAACACTTTTCCCAGCGAAATCAGCTTTTATTTGCAGCTCCTTTGGCCTCTCCTTTGATTGGTCTACTCTAAACTCTGAAATGGCCTCATGTGTCCTAATAACCTGGAATAATAACACTCTGACCCAAATCTTAGCAATTGAGGAGTTTTGAATTACAAATACCAGCTGGCTTATTTTTGTTATCTTTACCTCAGTTTCTTTGCTCTAAATAAAAAATGAACACTGAGACAGAGCTACATCAACACTTTTCCTTCCTATATTAATTCAAGCTTGCATTACTTGAGCACATACTATGTCCCTGGCCCTATGCTAAGCTCAGTATATGCGTTATTTAATTTTACCCTCATTGTAACCCTATGATTTAAGAATTCATTGTATATCCTTTCTCTGGAAGAGGAAACTGGACCACAGTTAGGTTAAAATCTTGCCAAAGTCACTCAGTGAATAAGTGAAAGAGACAGCCACTAAACCCAGGCAGTCTGACTTCAGACCCCGTGTCCTTAACTATCAGGTGGAACAACCACTGTGTGCCTGGAACTGGGCTGAAATGTTCATAGCTTGATTTCAGCTCTATGAAAAAGAGCTGAATACAGTCTTTGACCTCAGAGGTTTATGGCCGAATAGGAGACCGAATTCTAACACAAAGATAGTAATCCCTATCACAAGTCACCGATGCTTTTTACTTGCCCACAGCAGACATAACTAATTGATCCTCATCATCTTTCCACTGGATCTGGGCTTGATCACATAGGACTCCAGGAAAACACCACCAATTGCTTGAAGCTGGCATTGGAGATAACATTTTCTATTCTTGCACCAGGGGAAATAAATCTAAATCTGGTTTGGTTTATCCTTATAGAATCTGGATTTGGCCTATGATAGAGGCAAAGGACAGCACTGATATTATGTGCAACTAAAAATATTAGGTATTGAAGATTCTTTGCAAACAGACAAAATCCTAGGAAAAAAAAACGTAACAATAATCAAGTAGCCAAAAATATTGTTTTGGGCCAGCCTGTTGGTTCAGGCGGTTGGAGCTTCATGCTCCTAACTCCGAAGGCTGCCGGTTTGATTCCCACATGGGCCAGTGGGCTCTCAACCACAAGGTTGCCAGTTCAACTCCTCAAGTCCTGCAAGGGATGGTGGGCTCCGCCCCTTGCAACTAAGATTGAACATGGCACCTTGAGCTGAGCCGCCTCCCAGATGGCTCCGTTGGTTGGAGAATGTCCTTTCAACCACAAGGTTGTCGGTTTGACTCCTGCAAGGGATGGTGGGCTGCACCCCCTGCAACTAGCAACGGCAACTGGACCTGGAGCTGAGCTGCGCCCTCTACAACTAAGACTGAAAGGACAACAACTTGAAGCTGAACGGCACCCTCCACAACTAAGATTGAAGGGACAACAAATTGACTTGGAAAAAAGTCCTGGAAGTACACAGTGTTCCCCAATAAAGTCCTGTTCCCCTTCACCAATAAAGTCTTAAAAAAAAAAAAGAATATTGCTTTTCATTGGTTCAGCTTGTCAGGAAAGACAAGACTGTACTTTACCCAAATCATGTCACAACAGCTACTAAATTTCTATAGTTCATATAAGTTATCTGCTTGAATTTTATCTTTTCGGGAATTAAAAAGAACAAGTTTTTGTTTTTGTTTTTTAATTTTAATGGGATGAAAACAAAGGTTGAGAAAAGAACATAATACAACTGCATTTGATATCAGAAGGGGTGGGCCAATAAGGCAGAAATTTACCTTATGAACTTATTATAATCCGCCTTTCACTAGTTAATTGAAAATGAGTTAATGTGCAGGTGGGCTGAGTTAAAATTAGCATAAAATAAAATCATTTTTTCTGTTTATATAATTTGCATGCCTTTGTAATCAGCGAAATGACAGATCAGACAAGAGGCCTACCTGCTGTGAGGCAATCTTTAATCTCTGTCATATATTAATCATCTCCCTGTAATATAATAAAGCTGCTTCTGTCAGGATGGCATTAAATGTAAATAATCCCAATTACAGGTAATTCTCAACTCTTTTGCAGAAATAATAGTGTGGTACGACCCATGATCCATGGCCTTTGTAAGGAAACAAAAATAATAAATGAAGGTAACTGAATTTTGCATCTTGGTTGGAACTTTTCTGGAGTCTTCCTAGGCTCAGTGTTTACTTTTCTTGGTTATTTCTAAAAGCTGAAGCAACATAGAAGCAGACCCATGGGAGAAAAACACCCTTCAGTTTATAAGGTTCAGGATGATATTAATGGGCTGAAAGTGAGTAAGCAACATGTACTGCTAATTTCCCACGGGCATTTTCCAAGTTTTCACCACTTACAGTGTGAGGCCTTTGAATAAAAAGGTTCTGTTTCAACCAGATATTCTTGTTGCTCTTGTGGCACATGAGAGAGAAATAAAAATATATTCAGCAGTGAAAGAGATTACAAGACATGGAACTAATGTCATACCTGCCTAGTATTATGAAGAACTTACCTCTCAGGTTCCTCTAAATTCCAACAGCATTTAAACCTTCTGATTCTCTCAGAAAATAAATGGTCACTGCCCTTTTAATGCTTCTTAAGAAGAAATTCTCCAAAGGGAGATGATTCCTGGGACTCCAGAGAAAAGCTGTCATCCAGGTTAAAGGGCTCAGATCGGGGTGACAAAATCAATCTGTATTTACTACTCTTTCACCAGTGGCAGACATCACTAATCAATTGCAGTGCTTTTTCACATGAGCTCACATTTAACCTTATCACCTTAGGCCTCTGGACAGCCATTAACAATGAAATGAAGTAAAAAGTGAAAGATACTTGCCATCTTTCCTCTTAGATTTAAATTGCTAGCTAGAGACAATATCTCTGCTGTTCTATTTGAACTACTTCTTCATTTGGAAAGGTACAACATGACTTTTGCAATTAGAAGAAAATCAAAACAGGGAAGAGAATGCTTGATGGGATTCTTTAAACCTTCCCTCTCCTCACATTCCTACCTGCCCTTCATCTTCTCTTTAGGAAATAATAAAACCAATTGTAAAAATTCAAGGCAGGGTGTCTGAAATTTGCTACCAATGTCTAGAACTAAATATACTCCATAAGGTTTTTTAAGCTTTGCTTATTTTCCCTTATTTGTTATTTTTATAACTGTCTCAAATAGTAACAGTAAATGTGGAACTAAACTTTCTGTACTTTGAAACATCTATAATTTATTTCCATTTCTTATTAAAAAATTTATTTTAGCTAATTTTAGGATTTAAGTAGTTAATTTTGGTAGCATACTAATGGCATTATGCAAACACTTCTCCTCAAATAAAAATCCAGAGGTAGACAAAAGCAAAAGAGGCAGCAAATCAGAAACCCATATAAGTTATTACCTAAGCCATCATCTATCTGTGGGTATCATGGATAAAGACCAGGTTGGAGAACTCAGCTTAGCTATGGAAAACAAACAAACAAACAAACAAACAAACAAACAAACATTGTGCTACATCATCTCCCCAAATCCAAATCCAAGAACGCTCAAGTATTTCTGCAGTATGATGTGCGATAAGAGATGCACCCCCACACAGGACCCCATGTCCACTTATCCACACAACTACATAGATTAAGAGAGAAGATGATGTGGGCATTTGCCTTTTGTCACATAGCAATCACAAGTCCAAATGGCCCATACGATTGAGCTGAATTCTGACTAAAGAGATCGGCAAATCCTCTTTGCTTTGGGGAGAGAGACTGGAGTAATCTTCTCCCCTAAAGTCATCCCATTTTGAAATCTACATATGCAGCCCAGGTAGCCACTGTCCATCATTCAATCTCTCTGATCACCTGATTGACTGCTAGCATGTACCCCCTGACTCATCATTATTTTGAAGTCTCTGATTGATACACATTGATTCATTATTCCCATATGGATCGCAGAAACTTTCACAGTAGAAACAACTTTACTATTCCACAGACGTTATTCATACGATATGTTTCACTTGGTAGATGTATGATAAATATTTGCTGACATGATTACTTGCCATTGTTAATAAATATATAAATTATGTATTTTTACCTTGATGAAACTAATTGTACTAAAGTACTGTTGTTTTTTTTAAAAAAATGCTATAAAGTGAGAGAGTTTTAAAAGGGAGTGTCATGACAACAGTATCTTCATTTAAAATATCTAAATGAAAATATTGAACTTGCTTTTTTAATTTTAAGACAATCATAGATAATTTTAAAATTAGGCTAACATACGGAAGGTGTTTCCCCAAGAGAAATAAAAACATCCATAGAAGAGACCTGTCCACAAATGTTTACTGATGCTATATTTAGAAGAGTCCCAAATTAGAAACGATCCAAACATCCAACAAGAGGAGAACAGAAAATCAGATTGTTCCATATTCATAGAATACAATGCAGAAAAAATGAACTATTAATGCATGCAATATAGATGAATCTGAAAAAGCCTGCTATTGAGAGGAGGAGGCCAGACACAAAAGAATAGATATTGCATGATTCTATTTATGTGACATTCTAGAACAGCAAAACTAATCTCTGGTAACAGAAAATAGATTAATGATTAGCTTCAACACAGGATGGAAGGGATGGCTGTAGAAGTGCTCACAGAACATTTGAAGACAATGGAAATGTCCCATATTTTTTGTGGTGGTGCTGACATGAGAGAATACATTTGTTAAAATTCATTGTACTACATATTCAAAATTTGTACATTTGTTGTTATGTAAATTATGCCTCAACATTGTTGATTTAAAAATCCATGCTGTCCTCAGGGAAAAAAAAGAAAAAGAAAAGCTTACAGTCATAAATGTTTGCAGACCTGCCAAGCAGAACGGAACTGCATTTCATGTTGTGACAAGTGTGACTTATCTGGTGTAGAAGCCCCTGTCTCTTCTAGAGTCACATTCAGAGGGATTGTGTGATGGAACCAAGTGTAACAACAATCATTTTTAATTTTTATCTCATGTCTGACTCTATCTGCCACCTTAAAAATAGAGAAGATGGTGAAAGTTTTGAAATTGTCACATAGTCTACAATCACACGGAGGTTTACAACCCTTTGAGTTATTGTGACACGCTGACAATTTTAGGGCTTTTGACAAGTGGAAGCAAAAAGTCCTATCTCTATTTTCTGGGTAAATGAGAGCCCTCAGAGCACCCACAGGGGGTGGCAGGTTTGGCTGTTGAGTCTGCCCTATTTTGATTGCAGTTTCATTTGGAAGAGAAGAGAATACCCCATGCTGAAAACAAAGATGTACACCAAGAATTGTGGCCAAATGCATCAGAATCCAGTGAAAGCAAACTGGAGGAACAGTGGATGACTCTCATCCTTGTGGAACTGGAATGCAGCTTTATGCAGAGGAGCTGCTCATACTCAGAGGGCTTTGTAGGCTTTGGTAAAAAAAAATTAAATGGGAAACCACTTAAGGATATAAGCCAGAGAGAAGCTTATTCATGTCTGCATTAAAAAAACAAATCACTTTGGCTCCTGTGTGAAATAGGAGTTGGAGAAGAACAAGAGTGGATGCTGAGGAGACCAGCAGTGAGGCTATCGCTATAGTCTAAAGAAAAAAGGTGATGGTGGTTTTGATTCAGTGATAACAGTGGGCTGGAAAGACAGGACTTAGTGAACTGAATAAATTAGGGAGGAGAGGAAAGGGTAAGTGTTGAGGATGATGTCTAAATTTCTAGCTTTAGTAAATGAGTGGCTGATGATGTCATAGAAAGGGAGGAAAAGGGGAGAAAAACTAAATGTGGTGATTACATAACTTGCTCATTCCACATTCTTTAATTGGATCCTATATATAAGCTATACTGCAAAGAAGACCTAGAATGATGCTGCTCATGTAGTCATCTGCCCTAAAGATAAATATTCATGCCAATAATAGTAATACTTAATTTTTATTTCTGAATACCGAGTGCAGTCTTAGGCATTTTACATTCACTGTTTAGTTTCAATTTCACAAACAGCTCTGTGACATGGATGTTTTCACCTTCATTTTACAGATGAGCTAACAGAGGCACAGAACAAGCAATTACCTGACAATACTAATGTTCACCCATATCCAGTTCTCTTCGAATCAGGTACATGGAAGATTACAATCCCCTGCGCACCTGAAGTGTAACAATGTGACTTGCTTTGGCCAATGGGATGTGAATGGAAGTGAAATGTCACTTTTGAGTAGAAGCATGCAGGACTACGTGTGTGATACTCTATGCTCTCTCTTCCTTGGCTGAGCTGGACGAAAGGCCATGTGTTCAGATAGTGTAGCTCTACATTGAGGTAGCTCTGTGAGGTCGCTCAGTAATGACAATGCTGACCTGAGTCTCCTCAGGTTAACACATGGTGAACAAGAACTAAAACACTGTTGCATTAAGGCACTGAGACTTATAGGGTATTTTGTACTATAGCATAACCTAACTTATTCTGACTTACACAAGTTTCAAAGATTCAGTAAATAGCTGAGTCAAGTCCTGGAAAGCTGGCTCTTTAACCACAATAGTGGGTTTAAAGTAAAAAGAAGAGGAAGGAAGGAAGGAAGGAAGGAAGGAAGGAAGGAAGGAAGGAAGGAAGGAAGGAAGGAAGGAAGGAAGGAAGGAAGGAAGGAAGGAAGGAAGACAGAAAAAAGAAAGTAAAGAAATTATCTCCAAAACGAGACCACTTATTATGAGATCTGAGACTTGGTAAAGGAGAGGAAGGCAAAGCAAAGCACTGAATAACTGCAGCCTGCACACTTACGGAAACAGCAGTCAATTTAAATGTGTCAAATGAACCTGAGAACAGCAATGGGTCCAGTCACCCCATCTAGATCTAGGTCAATGGAGAAAGCTTAGGATCATTTGGCCAAATACACTAAATTTCTTCATTGTAATTTTTTTTTTGCAGAAATATTGTAATTTTTTAAGGCTTTTTTTTTTTTTTTGTACAGTTTTAGGTTCATAGCAAAATTGAGGGGAGGGTAAAAAGATTTCCTATACTACATACCCCAGACCCCTCAAATGCATCGCCTCCCCAATTATCAACATCGCCACCAGTTTGGTACATTTGTTACAATTGATGAACCTGCATTGACACATCATAATCACCCAAAGTCCACAGTCGACATTAGAGGTTACTCTTGGTGTTGTACATTCTATGGTGTTGGACAAATGTAGCATAAGACATATCCATCACTGTCGTCTCAGACAGAGTATTTTCATTGACCTGAAAATCCTCTGTTCTTCACCTATTCATCCCTCCCTCACCCCCAACCATCAGCCACTCATCTTTTTACTGTCTCCATAGTTATGCGTTTTCTAGAATTATACACTGTGTAGTCTTTCCAAATTGGCTTCTTTCACTTAGTAACATGCACTTAAGTTTCCTTTATGTCTTCTCATGGCATGATATCTCCTTTATTTTTAGTGTTGAATAATATTTGTCGGGATGTGCTATAGTTTATCCATTAAGTTACTGAAGGTCATTTTGATTGCTTCCAAATTTTCATATTTATAAATAAAGCCGCTATAAACATCTGTGTGCAGATTTTTATGTGGACATGTGTTTTTAACTCCCTTGGGTAAATACTAAGGAGTGCAGTTGCCAGTTTGAATGGTAGGTTTAATTCTGTAAGAAACCACCACACTGTCTTCCAAAGGGTACCATTTTCCATTCCGATCAGCAATAAATGAGAGTTCCTGTTGCTCCACATCCTTGCCAGCATTTGGTGTTGTTAGTGTGCTCATTATACTTTTGTAAAATCTAGCAAAATACTTAACAGTTTTGACAGAAATGGGCAACTTTGATTATTAAGTACAATATTTACAAAAATATATTTTATCCTGTAGAAATAAAATCTAAGTGTGAATATGGGAGTGTTCCTTTAATCCTAATTTGTTATACGATGTATTTTGGCTAGTTCTGATTCATGCATATGCTTTGAATTTAAATTAAAACTTACCATTAATATTTGATAAATTGACTTGCAGTGAACTAGTCTTGGCAAACTGGCATTTGGAGAATTAATTTTCAGAAAGTTGTCCTCTTACCATCCCGAAGGAAGCTCTAATCTCATAAATAAAGGTAATCCATGAATTTAGCAGAAGCTACAGTGACAAAAGGGGCATATGATAGGGGACAAAGTAAATATCTTTGGTTTTTGTCTCCTGGCAGCCTTTTTCTCTTTTCTGATAATAGAATATTCAGTGGTTCAGGTAAGTATAACTCCTCTCATCATTGGCCACAAGCATTAAGATAATACGTTAGCTAATCAACTATTACACTTCCAATTCCAAATCCTGTATTCACTATTCATTTGTGAATGACCAAATCTCAACTCAAAATTGCTTAAGCCAAAAGGACATTTACCGACTTACACACCTGGGCCTCCAAGGGAGTGTCTAGGTTCAGATACGGCT
This sequence comes from Rhinolophus hipposideros, assembly GCF_964194185.1. NCBI lineage: Eukaryota > Metazoa > Chordata > Mammalia > Chiroptera > Rhinolophidae > Rhinolophus > Rhinolophus hipposideros. The sequence goes on from NC_138060.1 coordinate 22,994,760, forward strand.
GGATCTGGGAGCTCAGACAACTCCTTTCTCTGCATGTCTTCCTTCTGAAACATTAGCGATAAATCTGGAGGCGTCAATAAGGCTGGCCCGTTGGGCCTCCCAGGTGCCATCTTTCCTGCTGCCAGGTTCTAACCTGCCTGAAATAGATGGTAACAAGGCCCAGCAAGAAAGATTAGAGAATGGAGAGAAGGAAAGCCAGCTTAATAAGTATTCTAGGCCCCACACTCTTGTCTGTAAACTTGTAGGAAAACAAAACGAACGCCAACACATTCTTAAATATGAGATGACAGGCATCTTTACAAAACAAGTCATAAGCAAAATAAAAGGCTTACTTAATTGAAGAACTTAAAAGCAAGTTCTCCTAGGAGTAGCTGTGATAAAAATTCTCATATTCTACTAAGTCTTCCTGCTGGACTAGGTGCTGGGGCCACATTTGGAAACTATTTCCCTTTCTTAATGTCTGGATTGTGTCTGTTTGTTCAAACTTTGTGGAAAGGTATAGAGCTTCCCATGTATATAACGTGTTGTCAATAAGTGAGTTAGGAGTATTTCAACAAACTTCAAGTAAGGAACAAACTAAAAATCAAGACACTTATGGAATGCCTAGTGAGTGCCAGACAATATGCTAGGCAGTGGGGATAAAACAGCGAACAAAGTGGATAAGATGGAAAAATTTTAGATTCGGAATAACCTACAGCAATTCTGATAAAGAACTCCACATGCAGTGAGAGGGTGCTGAAGGAGCAAACAGTAAAGTCATCAGATCTTGTCAGGGGCCATCCAGGAAGGCTTATCAGAAGAAGTAACAGCTATAAGGATGGCTGGGAGTTAGCCAGCAGAAAGAAAGTACAGGAGGTGGGAAGAGAAGGCCAGAGAGAAGGAGCAGTGCACACCGGTTCAATGGCAAGATTTCTTGGCTATGTTGAAGAATGTAAGAAGGAGTTTCAAAGATAAGTGGGAGGAATGGCAATAAATAGGGCAGAGAAGAGACTCTAAGGGATTTTCAATCATAATATGGATATTAGACTTTACCCCAACACTGTTGGGATGGTATTAAGGGGGTTTAAGCAAGAGAGCAACATATTCAGATCATACCTTTCAAAGATGGCCCTGTTACTATGTGGAAGTTGGGTCAGATGAGAGCAGGGGTGGAAGGAGGTGAGTTATATGCTAAGACAGGCTTGAAGTGCAGACTGAAAGCTTATGATTTCTTCAACTATTATCTTAAGCTTTCATGCAAATTTTGTGTTTTGTCATGTACTATAACCTTGTTTGTTTTAATATTTAAAAATATTCTCAATTATTAACCACAGTTAACCTCGTTAATTTAGTAATAAATAGACATTTTCTCTTGGTACACAGAACTAGAATTTTGTTTGATATAGCATTGTGATAAGTTGCAAACACAAATCTAACCCCCAAAAGGTGCCTGCTAAGGATGAAAAGATACTAAAAAACCCAGTTTTCTAATGCTGGAGATTTCGTTATGTAAGCAAATTACACTATTTGTTTAAGCCACTGTTTTTGTTACTTGCAGCTAAATGATATACTAACCCTTGAGTAGAACAAACATTCCACTAAAATAGACCCGTCTTTACCCTGAAGTTTCATGAACCACGAGGCACACCAAGACGGAACTCCAGGGAGCACCTGGAGTTAGAGAGGCATACCCTTGAGCCAACACCACCAATTTCAATGATTTCACTCTAATATTCCAGTTCAAAATTCTTTCCCTTTGCTTAGTTTCAACAAAGGAGCAGGTTAGGCTCTAAAGACTTAGGATAACAAGAGAGAATTCTTTTATCCTGTGTGTCTGGGTTTACCTTGGCCCTGTGCTTGGGGAATGGCAATGACACTCTTACACACAAGGTTCTTTTAGATTTCAGATAAAAGGTAGTAGTATCTCGGCACAAAGAATATTTATCATTCTCAGAGTTTTTCCTTTTGTTTCCTTTGGGGCTAATGTACTTTTGTTCAAGAGGCTCTGAGTTGCCTGATGTACCTGCTTTCAGTTTTCAATATAAGTTACAGAAGAAAAGATGAAGAAAAGACGAAGTCCTCTCAATGTGGCTTTCCTCACAATGTTGATAACAGAATGGTACACTTTCATTAAGGGCATGGACCAAAAGTAAGAATGGAGGATGGGTCTTTCCCTGCACTTCTCTCATCTGAGCACTGTCTCACTGCCCAACAGTCCCAAGGATAAATGGCAGTGGGACAGCACAGGCATGATTCTTTGATAACTATTTATGGGCAAATATTGCCTTTTCCCAGACTCTAGACAAATAATCTGTTTCTCTGGTATTTAAAGACAGAGCTATTGCCATTAGGAGGAAAGGGACTATTTGTGTGATAAATGCAGAAATTCGGTGGCTTCGTGTGATTTATTATAGATGAGTGTGAGAAGGAATATAAAAACTATTCCATTAATTCAATTTCCATTTTAGTGGTCATATGGGCTTAGCTGCCTTGAAAATTATCTTCTCATTCTCTCAGGAGGGAGATTTTGAAAACTACAAAATGGCTGGACGTGTTTTGGCAGAAGCAATGGAATCACCCTTATGAAGCTAGTTCTCCTAGCTCCCCCAGCCCCAACTAGCTGTAATGATTTTGGGGTGATGGAAGATAGGTGTCTGGAGCCTTCTCTAATTCTACATATCCCCCGTCTACTAACTGTGCCATTATCCCTTCTCACTAATTATGCCTTGGTTATCACCTCATTCATTCATATTTAAGTCCATCTGTTCCTTGAAGGGGCTCAGTAATGTCAATACATGGAAATGTTAATATCTTAGTTGTGCGTTCCTATCAGAAAAGCTCTTTTGAATGCCTTCATTGCATTTCAAAACCCAGATTTGTGAACTGGACACTTTGAAGAAGTCATTTAAAATTCATAAGAATTTTACCAATTCCCAAAGATGTTTTAAAGACAGAAATTCCCAATCACATCATAAGTTCTCATTCTATGTTATCATAACTTGCAGAAAAACATTTTGTACTAAGCAAACAGATAACAATGTTAGCTTAAATTTATTGGTTTCTTAACCATGAACCTAGAAATCCTGAAACAGGATTTCTACAAATATCCTCTAACTTCAGCAATTGCACAACTCTTTGTGGTAGCGATGATTATTAGTGTCTCCATTATATAGATAATAACAACCAAGAATTTATGTTGTCTAAGATCATGCATCTGGTAAAGGGTAGAGCTTGGATTTGGACTTTGCTGTTTGGGTCCACCGTCTAGGCTTTCAATTGCAATACTGCATTGCCTCAGATGAATGCTTTCCAGGAAACCTGTGTTTGGAAATGTATCAGCGACTAGTCCTGCATTTTCTGTGGCTATTTTGAAAAACATGGAATTAGTAGTGGAGTAGTGGAGATATTTTTGGTGACTAGCCCAGCATCTCCTTCCTTTCAAAATCATTATTTCATTCAGGTATCCACTCTACTCCCGTGACTATTAACTCCGTCTTCATCTCTAGAAGTGATTCTTGATTAGTCTAAGCCAATGTTGGTACTCTCGTCCTCTTTGATGGTGATTGGATTTCAAGCTTCAGCCAATCTGCTCTGGAAATTCTCCTAGCCCTCAGTGGTCCAGGGATTGGCGCAATATGCCAGTCAGTCTAATAAGACTGAAAAAAAGAACATCTATCTATAGTTAGGGAGATGAATTATCTCTCTCCCACCAGAACAAAGCCGTACCTTGTTCCAGTCACTGCTGGCACGGATGACTGTGGTGAAAGCCAAGCTGAAAACAAATTTGCTACAGAAAAGGAAAGAGTCAAGAGGACAGCTACAAAATAGCCAAATCCCTCATCATGGGAGTCTAATCACACACCTCTCTCTGCACACCAATGTCCTTTCTATTTAGCCAATGTGAGTCATAGTTTCTTTATAACCAAAGGTATCCTAAAGAACGCAGATAGCCATGCACTTGGTATGATTTCAGAGACGCTGAATGGCTGACTGCCCCCATATATCTCACCCACCATCTGCTACAGTACTGAAGTTTTTATAACTACGTTCACTCCCTAATGATCTTCGGATAATGCTGACTGCCAGCTAGGTCACAGTAACACGGTATTTGGGCAGGGGCACGGTATTCCAGTGCATCAGGTTCGCAGGCTAGTTCACGGTAACCTGGCCTGGGCATCCGACCTCCCTTAGTTTCCAACCTCCTGTTCCCCTAACTCCTGTCACACCGCCTTTCTTTCAGACCGCCCAATTTATCATGTTTTCCTCTGCCTCAAGCCCTTTGCTGCTACCATCCCTCCTCACTACACACACACACTCACTCACACTCATACACACTCACACTCACATACACACTCACACACTTACACACACACTGACACACACTCACATACACACACTCACACACACACTCACTCACACACACACTCACACACACTCATACACACACACTCACACACTCACACACTCACACACACACACTCACACTCACACACTCACACTCACACACACACTCACACACACTCACCCTGGCTGGTCTCAGCTTTCGGAGCTCAGCTCGGTTCACACTTTTCCAGGGAGCCCTTCTCTGGAGGCCTGTCCTGTGTAGCTCGCACCCAGCTGTGGACCATTCATAAGCGACACTGTAGCAGAGACTGAGTTGCTTCCCTGTAGCTCTACTTCCCTTCTTCAGAAGTAGAATTTGAGACTTCTCACTGGGCACACAGCTGACCAGAGGAAAGACCAGTCTCCTGCTTCCTTTACATCGAGGGATGGGCACAATTCAAACATTACAACGGATGCTCTTGGTGCCGAGTCCATTTCCCCTCAGCGGCTGCCATTCCAGTACATTCTAAGCTCATTTTGTTTCAAGCATGGATACTCGCTGCCTTGAGGGCATGTGCTTGGAGTTGGCTGAAAATGTTTAGTGGTTAATGAAGGCAGGAGCAGCCTTCAGACAATAACAGATTGGAATAGGAGTATAAATACCTCAGCTTCCTCAGCTTGGCAGTGGCATTATTTTAAAGCATGTTCTATACTATCTCCCAGAGTCCTCAGGGGGATTAAACCTCCGTTGTCCCCAGTGCTGACCTGTTCTAGAACATGTTCTTTGTTGGCTTCTTTGCCTTCTCACTTGCCCACAGCACTTTCTGGGACTAACTCCCAAATAATCTATTCACACTTCAGTCCTTGTCTCAGGGTTTGCTTCTAGAGAAATCCAACCTAAAGCTCTCTCCCCCAAGAGCTTTTCCTTTGGTTTTGATCTTCCCAAACCACATGTGGTTAACTTCTGAACCCATTTATACTCATTTCGTATCTGTCTTGTGACAGTTTTATTGTTTTTTTTCCCCATTTTATTGGATCATATCACCAATTAGAATCTAAATTCTTTGAGTATCAAATTAGAAGCTCGGGTTCCGGTGTCAGACAAATTTCAAATTGAAGCTCTATCTCTAACTAGTGGTGTAATCTCATACTATATCTCTCTGGATATATTTCCTCATCGGTATAATAAAAATAATAATGACATCTATCTATCTTTTAGTGTTTTTTATAAGGATTAAATTAGATAATCCATGTAAAGCATTTAGCAACATGCTTGATATAAATTATCACTTAATAAATGTTGGCTACTATCATCTTAATAGTATTGGTATTTGTAGTTTTAATATTAGTAGTATTGGTATTTGCATTCATCTTGGTTTCTCCTACAGTGAGTAGTACAATTTCCATTCAACATTAGTAAACACAAAATTGATATTTGTTAATTAAATAAAAAATGGTGAAGGAGAGCAGCACATTTTATTTTCATAATTGACACTGAGGTTTCATTTGGCCAATGGATTTTTATAGCACACAGAACAGAAGTATTGCTAAATTGCTCAATCCTTAAGGTTTCTCACAGATGTAAATATAAACTACAAGTGATCTGCCATCTGCTCCCTGAGCAATATACAGTTTGTCATTTTTCTGAGAAGTTCAAAGGCACAAAAACATGTGTTAGATAGCTTTCTTCTCCTTTCATCTACTCAAGCTATGTTTAAAGGACTATAGGAGTTACACTTAGCGTCTCCATGTAGAGAGTAGCTTTGGGAGCAATGCAGAAGCATTATGGATGTTTCTCGCAGCCATCCTCCGGACATGCCAGAGTGAGTCTTAGAAAGCAAGGCTGAGCAGGTGAATCCTCGGCAAAGATGTCCTCAATAGCTCCTCACATTCTCTTCTCAAGTCTGGTTTACAAGGTTGCCCATGTCAACCTCTGCAGACACGTTGTCCCACTTTAAGTTCAACTTCTGGTGTTTCCTCTGAACACTGCTCTCTGTTGTATTTATGCACCATTACCCATGCTCACTGCTCTGTCAGAATGCCCTTCTCCACATTGCGGGGAGGAGGGGCAGCTGGTAAACATTGACTTACCTTCCAAGACTCAGCTTAAAGATATCTTTCCTCTCTCTAGACCCTCAATTAAGTAAAACTAATTATTCCCTTTTATGTGTCTCCCCAGAAAGCTCTATCTTGGGATCTATGATGCTGAATGATATATCCTACTCATGTGTCACAATACCCAAGTGGTCCCCACCAGAAAAAAATAATTCTTAGTTCCAGCCAAGCTCAAACATATTTGGCATCTGAATCAAAGGATTTTTCTACAGAAAACTTTTTCAGACTAGGCAGTGCCCACTTTAGATGGGTATCACCAGTCTCTTCTCCCCTCTTTCCCCTTCCTGATTGCACCCCCTGCCCTCACCCAGGTTTCTGGCTCCATCAAACCACCACTTCCTCACTCTCTGTATTTGGCAGCAGCGACATCTTTGGCCTCTGGTGTCTATGGCTAGCAATGGTTGAGCTTCACATTTACAAGACAAATTAGTTCCTGAATTATTGAGCAAGCTATTTAACAGGTCTGTGTCTTACCTTCCTTAACTATGAATACAATAATTAAAGAACCTACTTTATAGAGTAGATATGAGGGAAAATGAGATAATATACATAAAGCATTGAGAAGAGTACCTGGCACATGCACTCTCAATAAATGTTAGTTGTCGTTTGTTTTAATATTATTAGTATTAATTAGTCTTATTAGAAGTGGTAAAATATTGATCACTTTTCAAATAATAATTTCCAAGGATTATTTTGCTAAGAGACACTTCTCCAGGAGCAAGGATGGAGAGCAATGGGAAGAAAAAGGAGTGGACCACACATTTATTTGTTAATATAGGTGACCCATTCCTCTCCCCTCGGTGCATCCAATAGACTGTGAGCATTTTTAAAGAAGGGTCTATGTGTTGTTCCTAGTTGTATCTCTAGCACGTAGTATGACATTAAGTCCAGGTGAGGAGCTCAGTAAGTGCTTGTTCTATTTTCGATGGACACCCAGATAACACCCTGTGTCTACCTAGCACTGACACTAATAGACAAATTCCAGGATAAATAAAGGCTGAAGGTCCCGTCATGTTTTCACTAGATGCTATGCATCAGGCGCTTTCATGCCTGGCTGGTGGTTTTCAAGCCTACTCTTCCATGACCTTCTTCACTTTTGTTTTTGGTACTTACAAGAGTTCTGGGCACATAGTAAGTCTTAAAAAACAGCTATTTGTTGAATGAATCCATAGAAGACGCTATTAACTCTATGATAGTTAGAGACTAGGAAGCCAAGAAAGCAGGAGAACTGGGATTTCCCGAAAGACGTGTTCCAAGTGACTGTGCACACCCCAGCAGAGAGGGAGGGGTTGGAAACCAGCTGGGGGTACACCTCCAGAGCACACAGATAGAGCCCCCCGCCACAACCCAGACGACAGGGGCAATTTATGACTCTAATTCCTTTCGATTACCTATTAATTTATCTCTACATGTTTACCTTTCCTTCCATTAAAAAAAAAAAGAACAATTTTAAATGTTCACATAGGCCAATATGAGAAGAAAGATATCAAAATTCATTTTCCGTAAAGTTGGACAAATAATGAAATGACTGCAACGCAGCCTTCCATAAAATACCTTTATGAGCAAATGCCAACTAATATTTATTATAGAACCAGGATTTCAAGAGGAGAAGCAGAAAAGCTTTTAAATAAAATCTGCCACTCTGGCCTCTGATTCATCCCCTATCAGAGCAACATGATACATTACAGATAAGTAGGCAGTGCAGTGTGGAGGCTCATTCCGAAGATACCGGGAGGCTCTGAAATCATTTCAAGGACCAACATGCTGATAAAGAAGGAAAGAACACCAAGACTGTAAGGCAACCAAACCAGGTAAACTCAGGTGGATTTCTTCTCATTTGGCTGAAGGAAGTTAGCGTCATTATCCAAACCCACCACGTAACACCACACCAAACTTTGTGTCTTCTTTTCAGTCTCCTTCTCCAACTTAACATCATCTTTGGTTAGGGAGGGGAGTAAAGTTTGAGTGGTAGGAAGATTCCAGAGAACGAGGGTGGTGAAAGTGGACTTCGTTCTGAAAACAGTGGTGAACCATTAAAAGTTGTTTTTAGTAGAAAGGTAGACAAAGGCAAAGCTGTGCCTTGGAACTATTCCTGGAGCATTCATGTCCACACAAGATTGAAGGAGAAACATATTGAAAGAGATGGATTTGATAGACATCGAGAAAGAGAAATTGGCAGGACGTGGGGACTGATTGATTTGGGTCAGAGAAGGAAGAATTATAGGTTTGTGCACTTGAGTTAATGGCAGCAATGACAGAGATAGAGATTTTATTTATAAAACTCATATCTCAGGGTTTATTGCAGGTCACTTTTGTAATTCAAGAAGTTATTGGCCCAGCAAGAAGTTAACCTGAAAGGTAGAGCATTGGTCACATTTCTTTCAAGGAGAAAGTAGAGAGCTGAAAAGTGAGAAGATAATTTCACTTGTATATTGAAAGAAATAAGAACATTTCTGTTCAGAGGAGAATCAAATAATGAAGACTATTCAGATTTTAATATGATTAAAAAACACATTTAATTCAGTGAAGTAATAACATACATCCATTTAAAGCCATCATACAGATTTGTTTACTTTAAACTGACTATTTTAATGTCAAATACAAATGCTTTTGCTTTGGGGATATTATCTTGATGACTGTGTTAAATTCCGTAAGTTAAAATTTGTATATAACTCTCATATTTTTTTAAATTTATTTATTGGGGTGACAATTGTTAATGAAATTACATAATTTCAGGTGTACAATTCTGTATTACATCATCTATAAATCCCATTGTGTGTTCACCACCCAGAGTCAGTTCTCCTACCATCACCATATATTTGACCCCCTTTACCCTCTTCTACCACCACCACCTTTTACAATTAGGATATGATCACAGATCCATTCACCTTTTACAATTTATTTCCATGATCATCATTCTGGTGTTGTTCCTCATCTCAACTTTTGGAATATTATAATAATATGACAGACATCGCTTAATGTTTCCAGCCACTCCCATGTTTTCTGATAACTACTCTCCCTCTACCAAATAAATAAAAGTAGCAGTATGTGTGCTACATGACTCTACTCCTTAGTTATATCTGATTGGACTGGAGCTAGTTAGAGGGCCAAATGGAGCCAATCAGATGTCTTCTCCTGATGTTGGGCACTTGGGTCAAGAAAGACTGGGACGTTTGGATTTGGAAGGAGACTTGTAAAAATTATGTGGATTCAGTGGCCAAAGATGCCATTTTGGGGGTAGTTGTGATGGCTCAAGTACAAAAGAAGTCTTTCCTCTTCTGAGAGTAAATGTAGAAACCCGAGAGAAAGAGAGACAGAGCTTGTGGCTCCAAAGGAAGATGGGTAATGAAACAGGTTTGACTCCTGGTGGCAACCCTGAACTGCAGGAGACCAAACAGCATAGACTTTCGATGCTTGAAGTCTATGAGAAATCCCTCTGCCATTGCCAGCAACTGGATGTGAGACCCAGGGGATAAATTTTAGCAAACAAACAAAGATTTGGCAACTACATGAGGTAATTATGCTGGATTTTTAAGGTTGTGTTTGGGGGTATTCAAGTCTTGGTAAGCACCGCTCCTTGTGCTTGGCGGTCCTGACTGGCAGGTTCTCTGATGTCCTGAGCCTCTGCGACTCTGGCCTTCTTACTCAGCACCACTACATTCGCCGTATGTCCCACAGTTAGTTAACTCTTTCATGTCTACTGGTGATAACAGTCTTTTGTGCGGTAGTATGCTTGGATCTTTCTAATAATTTGATTTGCTAGTCAAATTGGCAAATCAACACTGTGAGAATGTGATTCTCATGAATTCCTCCTATATGCTTATTTTTATGGCTAAAATATTGCTCTATGGATATCATTAAGCCACCCATAAAAGATATAGTATCCTCTACTTTCATCTATTTATCTATTTATACATAAACTGCATCTCTCTCTGGAAATATCCTTAGCAATATCTAGGCCTTTGTTGAATCACAAAGTTGGTTAACGATTCTGGAAGGCTATGGCCAAAAGATATTTAATACTTCCGTTCTTCTCAACCAAATTGATAAAGTCAATCCTTAGAACGGTATGAGATTATGAGTGTACGCTTATGTCTATGATTTTGTATTTTTGCTCCCATGAAAATTCTCCAACCAATACCATTATCTCCCTTGACACTAGAACTGAGGAGAAAGTTCTTGAAAGAGATGCTCCTATTATTTCTGGTCTCCTGGTTTGGATAGCTTGGTATTTGTACAATCTCTCAAATATTCTTAGATGCATAATGCATCAAGCTCTTCAACTGCCAAAGGAGCATCAGAAGCAGATGGGATGTGTAATGAGAGTGAGGCAGTTGACACAGATCTTGCTCAAAGCTGGCTGGTGGGAATGGTGAACTGATTTCAGCATTATTTGAACTCTGCAAAGAACGCCATGAACTGGGAATTGGGGAATCTGAAAAAGAATCCCTAAGTGTGGTAGAGCTGCTCATCCAAAATGTTAAGACCTTGGCAGGCCAGGGGCCGACAGAGCTAAGCCTATGCTAAGTAGTTTGGAAGCAAATCCAGAGCCCTGCTGAATTACCTGCCTCTCACATTTTTTGGTACCTTCCCCTGAATTATTAAACATAGACATTTAGAACATTTGGTTGTATCACCTTCACTGAATTAACTATAAAAACCCTGTCCTGTAATGAATCTCTGGGTCAGGCTGGAGGCTGAAGAGCCAGTTTGAATATGGCAGGCATTCTGGCTATCTGGGAACCCATAATTTGCTGTGAAAACCAAGGAAGGAGAGAGGAAAAGAAAGAGAAGAGAGAATAGCGATGTAAAGCAAGAGGAAAGGATAAGCAGGAGGAAAGGAAATGAGGAGGGAGACAGAAGGGAGAGTAGAGAAGAGGGGAGAGTGAAACTGTCAGCGGGCAAATGAACATATGAAATGGGGAGGAGAAAAGTGAAAAGGATAAGGGTGGAAAATGGGGAAGAGAGGAGAAAGAAAGAAGGCAGAGAGACTGTAAGAATAAAGAAAAAAGGTATTTTTTTTAAATGAAGGAGTAAGGAAGAAAATAAGAAAGGAGACGAGAAAAGAGGAAAAAGACAGAAAATGAAGAGAGGAAAGAAGGAAACTATCAGTCTATGTAAGGCATCACATCTAGTGTTCCAGATGCCCTTAAAGCTAAAGAGAGGAATAGAGGAGGGGGTATTCATCCCAAGTCCCTCTGATTTGTACCTGCAGACTGATCAGAGACAGACACCTGTAACCCCAAGTAATTTTGAAAAAGAAAAAGAAAAAAATGCCTATGCAATGAAAAACTGTGGGCAAAGAAAAACCGGTCAGCAATCCTTGTTTCCCCTGACCTTGCACCCATGTTCCCAGGCAGGGTATTTCCACCAACCAGGTTCTCCTTCAGGGTGGCTGTGATGGATGACAGATTTCAGCGTTAGTTACCCATGGCTTGAAATGCTCTGGCCACTATTGACGTAATGTCTGAGGAACATAGGAGGAGTCAATGTAGGTTTGCAGAAGACTTACACAGAGACAGGAAGTGACATGCTCACCACAATAGTACCATCTCATGACCAAGAATCAGTCAACTTACTGCAGGGTTCCTCCCTGATTCTGTCATCCAATACATGAGCCCATGCTTCCCTGGTCAATTTGCCCCAATGTTGTAACAATCACCTTACTTTCTATTGGCATGTTTTATGCTAAGACCTTAGCAGAGAAGTGTGAGATCATTAATGTATTAACTTTTAACTTGCTTAGGAATGACAAGCCTATGAATAATACCAGGAAACAAAATGTTCTTATAGCTAAGACTTGGTAATTAGTGCAAAGTCATTAGTTTTGCTATTTTTATCACAGCACTTAGTTCATAAACCAAGTTGTCATGTTTTTTTTCTCCTTTCCTCATTTCCCAGGTGAGCATAGTGAGTGAGGTCTGTGCCCCACCCAGATTCCCTTTATTGGGCTAATGCATCAGCTACTGTGTGTATTGGATCTCAAATGTCCCCTTCTCCAAATCTTTAAAACAAGAATTGTGCTTGGCCAAATGAAGCGACCTCATCTGGGAGATAGTATACCTCTCCCCACACACAGTCATTCCCTGATTAACTGACCTGGGGGCACAAAAGGCTGGGCCCTTGCCTCAAAGTTGGCCAACTCTGTAGCGTGATTCACATTCCAGAGTTCCCCATGGGATCCACCTGAGGCTAGACTTACCCTGAAGTCATATTTTTGCCGAGCTTTTTTCTTTATGCCTTTCTCTCAAGTGTACTCAATAAACTACTTTCACAAGATTCCTCACCTCAGGCTCTGCTTCTGGGGAATCTGAACTAAAACAGTGAGATTACCACCAACAAAATTACACACCTAGGGGCAGGGGCAGGGGATTTGGAAAATACTCAAGACCATCCCGCAAAGAGTGTCTACCTGCTAAAGCATTTGGATATGGAAGAAAGGAGATTTTCTGAATTGCTGCTGCCTCAATACTATTTCATCCAAACTACTTGAGTTGGAGGCTCCATGCAGACCACGTAAGGGTTAACATATCTAGAAGATTATTTTTATACTGTTAGAGAAAATGTATTATCAAAGAATACTTTCATGAAGTTTCCCTTTGCTCAACTCTTTATTTACTAAGTTTACTACAAAATACTGCATTCATGGTGCAATAATATGAATGCAAAAACTGTGGGTTGAGTAGAAAAGCAAAGTAGCCCAATTACTTAATATAACCCTGTGGTGACAACTAAACACTTTCTTCAGCATTTTACTATTTACTGACTATATTTTATTTTTGCTTCAATAAGAAGCTGTCAAATACTCTGAGAATTTCACAAATTCACTTACTCTACTGATTACTCTTTGCCATGAATTAATTACTGCAAGTGCATAATGTTTATTTTTGTCTGAGGCAGTCTGCACTGGTATGTCTTATTAGCATTTGTTGAGGAATATAAAAATAAAGAGTATAGTTGACATGGTGCAATTAAAAAAAGGCTTTATGCCTTCACATCTCCAATGATGAGGCTTAAAAAATAATTGTCTACTTTAGTTCTTTGTTGAGCTTGTATCATAGGCAGCAACTTCACGTCTTTAAGTTGGTTGTACAAAACAGATGCAACTCAGGGAAAATCCAAGCTGTGTCACCAATTAAAAACCCACAAAGTTAAGCTCTGCAGATGGTTGATCAGTTAGAAATCAGTTTCTGGTTATTTCTAGAAGCCAATATCCTACATAATAATGTCACATGCTTTTTTTTTTAAACCTGATTCATTTTTGTGTTCTCAACGAAACAGTCCATAGTGAGGTACAAATAACAAAGCCTCATTAAATGCTTGTTGAATGGATGAATGAACTTGAAACCAAAAGATACAGAAAAAAAAAAAAAGCAAAACACCGTTTGGTATCTGGACAATAGATCTGGTTACTAGTACTAGTATGCCATGCTTAAAAAACGTTAGGCAATTCGCGTGGTCTTAGTTTATCTTCTCTGAAGCACTGGGGGGTCTGAAACCTCTCCTGCGAATTTAAATGTTTGACCTCATCAATAAAATGTGGAAAATTCGATGCTGGGATTCAGTGGTGTCTCTGAGGGACTTAGGGACATGGTTCTATTTGAAACTCTTATGTGAACCACGTTCCCATGAACACTAACTTGAATAAGCCAAATAAAACTTGATATCCCTGTACAAAACAATTAAAAACATGTTGTGGCACTTGCTCCTCCAAGTGTGATCCGTGAGCAGCATTGTTAGCATCATTGGGGAGTTTGGCAGACACTCAGGATCTCAGGCCCAGCCCCAGCCCCCCGGGTCCCTCAGACCTCCATATTGCCAGGTAATCAAATGCATGCTAAAGGTTGGGAGGCACTTTTGGAGCAGGGCTGTCGGTCAGCTGCATGTGGGCCTGGGTTACCTTTACACTGTGGGGTCCTCTTATCCCAACAGCCAGCCCCAGTGTCTGGTTGTCATAGCTCTGCCCCACATTACCCGAACTTGCTTTACTCTCGTACACAGAAACAAAAAATGCCTAAGCATGTACGTTCTTCAAGGGACACACCTTAACCAATGACTAGTAGGTGAGAGTACTAATAATCCAGATCCTTCGTCCCTGATCAGACAACTCGGTTCTCAGGGCTTCTCCATAGGATTGAGCCAAAGTAAAACTCCATGGGACTTTACTTGATATCACATTCCTGTTTGGTCTTCTTCTTTCCTTATTGGTCTGATTCCCTTATCCTGCCACGATCCCCTCATTCCTGGAATAATTCAGAATAAATCACTTTCTAACAAAATCTCACTTGCGGGTCTGTTTCTGGTAATCACAACTAATTTTCTTAGGAAAAAAAATATCTCTGAGGTTAAGTTTTTGTCAGTTTCCATGATGTAAGTGCTCCCACCATCACAGATTATAAGTTATAAATATGAGCTCACAGAATCAAGAAGAGATGCTCAAATCTGTTCTCACAAGCCAGTGTGAACTGGTACTATTATAGTACACCACTGCGCGTATTTATAACCCACCTAATTTAAAACCAACAATTCTTTACCAAGGTTTCTTGAAAAGCATCCGTAATATAATTCTGCAGCATTATTCCACAGAACACAAAGCAAAACTTTCTTAATATCCATCTATCTGTCTAAATAACCACACAGCACCAAAGATGCTCCAATTCATTGACGCAATGAACATTTACTGAGCCATTGCTATGTATCCATCATTGCTATAGGGGCAGAAATAAAACTGAGTAAGGCATACATGATTCCAATCTATGAGAAGTTTACATTCTTGTCAGGGAAGCAAAAATTAAAAAAAATCAATCCTTTCAAACTGATAAATGCTATGCGTAACACAACGAAGGAATCCAGATTGAGTACTGACTGAGTTTGGGGAAACCCACTTGAGACAGATTGGGCAATAAAGGTCCTTCTGAAGAGCTATCAGTTAAACTGAGACCTACAGCAGAAGGAGGAGCTAGCTTTGAAAAGGGTAAGGAAAAGCATGCCAAGCAGAGTTAATAGCATGGGCAAATGTCTGGAGACAGAAAAGAGCCTGGAATGTTTGGAAAACTGACCAAAAAATTGCTATTGGAGCTGATTGTGGGGGAGAAAATGAACATGAGTTTGGGTAATTAGCGTCCATGTCATGCGGAACCGAGCAGGCCATGGTTGGGAGTCTATGTTTTATTCTAAATGCAAAGAACAATCATTAGAGAGTTCTGAGTGGATAGGGGAATGAATGATCTGAATTGTTTCAAGATAATTCTGAATGTGTGCAAAGTAGACTGACAGGAATGGAAACTGGGGGTCCCATTGGGAAGCAAGATGTGATCCAGGAGACCGATGATAATAATGCCTTTGATTTGACAGTGGCAGTATAAATTCGGAGAAGTGAATGAGTTGAGCATATATTTTGTTTTTGTCTTTTCCTAAAAAAAACAATTCATTTGGCTGTCTTGATTCTACCTCTCTTTTTTTGGCCCATCTATATTTTCCGGAATTTTGCTTTTCAACTAAAGATTGCAACATGTCTTTTTAAAACTTATTACTTTAGATTCTCATGGTTTCACCCAATTTTCTACATCCATATACCTATTAACTCAACAAAGTCTCACAAAGCTGAACATAATCAATAAACTCTTGGTAAATGTTCAGGGAAAGAAGGATTACCTGTAAATATTCCAATATTACTATTTTTGTCCCTGTCTTACTTAAAGGAGCATGAAATCGTCCAGTAAAGATATGTCATGCTTCTCAAAGTCAAATGTCCTTCGATATCACCTAGACAGTTTCTGAAAACACAGATCACTGGGCCCACCTCCAAAGTTTCTGATTTAGTAAGCTTGGGGTAGAACTCAAGAATGTGTATTTCTAGCAAGTTCCCAGATGATGATGATGGTACTGGTCCAGTGTCCCCACTTTGAGGACCATTGAGATATACTATCAAAGTTGTACCCAGGAAGGCCCAAAATATACAAAGAGGGAGATGCACCATTCATGTATTATTTTTAAGATGGTTGAACTCCCAATGTTATTTCTTCCTCTCGGTCTTAGATAATGAATTCCTCAGTTATACTGTTGGCCTGAGTGCCCAACTGTCACTGTGTGTGAAATGAGAATTGTAGCCCTTCAGAGAAGCGGAACACTCTGGGCACAGAGGTAACTTCTCATTACAAGAGACGAAAAGAGATGAGTTAATCAGAGGACTTCTTCATCTCCTCAGAGGCTCATCATTCCTAT
Organism: Rhinolophus hipposideros; assembly: GCF_964194185.1. NCBI lineage: Eukaryota > Metazoa > Chordata > Mammalia > Chiroptera > Rhinolophidae > Rhinolophus > Rhinolophus hipposideros. The sequence goes on from NC_138060.1 coordinate 23,011,401, forward strand.
TTCAGCAGTTCAGACAAGCAGTTAATCTGTTGGAAAGATGGAAAATGACCTGGCTGTATAATCTATTCATGCCAGAGGAGACCTTACATTAAAAAGAGGATGCTCATGTATTATCATTAAAGACATCTAGGTTTTCTATTTAAGTATTTATATTTTAATGCTATGTTTAGTTAGCCTGCTGGCCTTTCCTTTCTACAAGGGGAAGAGGCACAATAAAACCATCATATGACTGTATACTATATTATACTCGTAGTGTGTGAGGTCTTCCATGGATAATATATTTTTTAACTTTAGACTAATCTGGTAAGATACGAGTTATTCTTTCCATGTTACAGGAAAAAGAAAAAGAAAGTGAAGCTCACTGAGATCAAAGACTTTCGTGAGTTCACACAGCAAGGTGGTAGATTAACTGAGACTGACATTCGAGTCTTTTAACTCCTCATGTAATGATCTGACTCTATGAGAAACTGGAGACTCCATGATTTCAGGCTCCATGAGCTGAGGGTGAAAAGTCCCAATCCAGAAGGTTGGTGTCCACACAGTCATTAAACTGAATTCACCCCCTGAGGCACTTTATTGTCAAGTCCATCCTATGAGGAGCCAGAGGGTCTGAGTTTCTGCTCACCAGCTTTCTAGACACATTTGTCATCCACTGTGCCCATTGAGACATTCACACCTTCTGCTTCGACTACTGGGTATTGCTCTCTTTTAACAAAAAGCCAAATCTTGAATAAAGGCCACAACAAAAGTACTATGTGTAAGCCTATAGAAATTGCCAAATGTTGACCACTTTTAACCTATGATTTTATGTGATTCATCATAAATAACAGCAATTTTATCAGTATTTCCCATTAAGAATGATGTTCTGGAAAGGACAATGTCCTTGGGGTCAGAAGCTCTGGGTTCAAATCAGACTCTGCACATAGCACTTAATGTCTATGAGTCTCAGTTTCTGACTTGTGAAGACAGAAATTATTACCATACAGTCTATATAACAGCATTTTTGAAAGGATGGTATGATATTGTTTCATTCAACTAAGATTTATCAAATAGTTATCTTCTCCCAGGTGCTCTGCTAAGTGCTGAAAATATAGACATGAACAAGACAGAATCTATGCTCATGAGGATCACAGTTTAGCAAAAGAAAAATGAGTAAATCAACTGTTGCAAAAAAGCTCAGGAAGCCACAACAAAAGTGCAATGGAAACAGAGAAGATGGTAGCTAACTCTGTCTGTGATCAGGGTCGGGCGTAGAAGATTCAGAGGTGACAAGCAGAGGACTGTTTGGATTGGTGGTATCCAGAATTGCCTGGGAAACTTAAAAATGCCAATGCCCTGAGGCCCCTTTTACAATGTGTTTGGATAGGTGGAGGGAGGTGGCCCAAGTTCACTTGTCCGTAAACAAGTTTTGTAAATTGAAAGGGCAGTACTATCTTGAGTACTATCTTTATTATTATTATTATTATTATTATTATTATTTTATTAAAGTTTATTGGGGTGACAATTGTTAGTAAAGTTACATAGGTTTCAGATGTACAATTCTGTAATACGTCATCTGTACATCCCATTGTGTGTTCACCACCCAGAGTCAGTTCTTCCATCACCATATATTTGATCCCTTTTATCCTCATCTACCACTCCCCTCCCTCCTTACCCCCTGGTAACCACTAAACTATTGTCTGTGTCTATGAGTTTTTGTTTCTTCATTTATTTGTCTCGTTTCTTTGTCATTTTCAGTTTTATATCCCACATAACAGTGAAATTATATGGTTCTCAACTTTTCCTGTCTGACTTATTTTGTTTAGCATAATAATCTCAAGATCCATCCATGTTGTTGAAAATGGCATCATTTCATCTTTTCTTATGGCAGAATAGTATCCTATTGTGTATATATAACACAGCTACTATGGAAGGCACTGTGGAGATTGCTTAAAAAATTAAGAATAGAATATGACCCAGCAGTCCCTCTCCTGGGTATCTACCCCAAAAATCTGAAAACATTTATCTGTAAAGATATATGTGCTCCTATGTTCATTGCAGCTTTATTTATAGTGGCCATAACATGGAAACAATGAAAATGTCCTTCGATAGATAATTGGATAGAGACATTATTATTTTAAATAAATAAAAGGCAAAGGGACAAAAATTATGGCTTTGTTTCAATGAACAGATTTCTAGATGAAAGTATTGACTGAACTTGGCCTACGGATGCAACAGAAAATAAATTTTGAAATGGATATACTGCCCCATTTGTCTATTCATGGTCAACAATTATTTCTCAACCAAAACCATGAAATTAATAACTATTTCATGCTTGGGGAAAAAAACAAAGATACCAACCATGTCTCCCTGGTACATATTAGCCAAGGCTTGGTCTGTTGCTATGCTGCATTATCACTAGTAATTATAGCTGGATGTTGGTGCAGCTCCATTGGAGAAACTCTTGTGATGAGGCCCAGGGTACAGTGCTCTGAGCTGGGCATGTTGCCTGTACAAGTACTCAGAGTTGGAAGAATATGTAGACATCCAGAGGCCACCAAGCTTTCCTTCCTAGTCACCACCGGGGGCCAGGGCAGCCCTCAGATTGGCATTATCTTGGCCAGTCCAAAGACAAGGAACTACCAGTCAGGGATCTAGAAGGACCAGGATCTACACTCTCTTCCTCCTTAAAGAAATCTCATTAGGCAGGATCACTGGATGCTTCTTTACTACACATTCATTCTCCCTTAATCTGTGGGGAAACATTGATTTTTCCTTTGGAAAACTAGCTCTCTTTCATAACCATTCTTTATAAATGCCTGTGCATGGACTTACTTGCTGATGGACCCACTGAATCTGAGCTCCAGCACTGCGTCAACAGCTGGAAAGTCACCAGGGACATATGGGTTAGGAACTGAATTGTCTGGCTTCGTGGTAAGGGTTAGAGGGGCAGCTTTCTCCCGGACCCAGACAGAGGAGCAGATGGAAGCCATTGTTTCTTTGTTGAGCCCTGCTCCCTCCCATTGTGCAGACTTAGGTGGCCTATCCACCATGTCTCTATCCACCTGGCTAAAACTCTTTGGCCTTCCCTGGTGATTCTCAGAAACCATACCCCACCCAAATTTCAGACCCACCCAAGCCAATTCTAGTGGCTTTTCGGTGTGTCCATACCTCCAGCTGAGCAGCCCCAAGCCACGCACTAGCGGCAGCCAACCTTGATTCACGACTTGGCCTTTCAAGACAACTCCAAGCCCAGTGCAGGCAGTGGCCACCTGCAGATTGCTTTGTGACTCATTCCAGGTGGCCCAAGGAGGTACACATGCTGTGGCTGAACCTGACCTACAGCAGGTCCCCTCCCAGGAAGTTCCAGTGCTCAGCTTAGGATTGAGCCAGAGCATCACCTGGCCACCTCCAAGGATGACACACACAAAGGTCAGGCTAGGCAAGCACCAGAGCTCTGCTAAAGCGAATCTTGCTCCATAGGGTCAGCCCCTCCACAGCAGCTATTCCACTGTAGTCATGACCAGTCTTCACAACAAATTATCCCGAGGGTCAATCCTTCCCATTGATCTGCAAACAGCAACCAAGCCTCAAATACAACAGGAGGGCACACAACCAACATAAGGGACACACCTGGAGCACACAGCTATGGTGACCAGAAAGACTGCCCCACTGGGCCCCACAGGACATGTACTACATAAGGCCACTTTAATAAGATGGGGAGGTACACCAGCCCTATCTAATACATACAGGCAGCCAAAATTGGGAGACAAAGAAAAATGTCCCAAATGAAAGAACAGAACAAAGCTCCAGAAAAAGAACTAACCCAAATCTAGACAAGCAATCTACCAGACACAGAGTTCAATCTACCAGACACTGGTTATAAGAATGTGCAATGATCTCAGTAAGAACTTCAATAAAGAGATAGGAAATGTAAAAATATAAAACATAAAAATGAACCCATCGGAAGTAAAGAATACAATAAATGAAATGAAGAATACATTAGAGGGAATCAACAGTAGATTAAATGACTCAGAGGATCAAATCAGTGATTTTCAAGATAAGCTAGGAGAAAAAACTTAATGAGAACAGCAAAAACAATAAAGAATCCCCCTCCAAAATGAGGATAGTTTAAGGAGCCTCTGGGACAACATAAAGTGTACCAACATTCACATCACAGGGGTACCAGAAGGAGAAGAGAACAAGCAAGGAATGGAGAAACCATTTGAAGAAATCATGATGGACAACTTCCCTAACCTGGCAAAGGAAATAGATATGCAAGTCCAGGAAGTGCAGAGAGTCCCAAACAAGAGTAACCTAAAGAGGCCCACACCAAGACACAACATAATTAAAATGCCAAAGTTAAAGACAAAGAGAGAATCTTAAAAGCAGCAAGAGAAAGGCAGTTAGTTACCTACAAGGGAGCTCCCATGAGACTTCCAGCTGATTTCTCAAGAGAAACTTTGCAGGCCAGAAGGGAATGGCATGAAATATTCAAAGTGAAAAAAGCAAGTGCCTACAACCAAGATTACTCTACCCAGCAAAGCTATCATTTAGAATCTAAGAACAGGAAAAAGAACTTCCAAAACAAGAAAAAACTAAAGGAGTTCATCATTACCAAACCAGTAGTAAAAGGAACATTAGGGGACTTTGTTAAGACAAAAAAAAAAAAAGAAAGAAAGAAAAAGAAAAAAAGACAAAAAAAATATGAATAATAAAGTGTCAATAACTACATGTCTATCAACAATTATTTAAAATGTAAACAAATTAAATGCTCCAATCGGAAGACATAGGGTGGCTGAATGAATAAGAAAACAAGACCCATCCATATGCTGCCTACAAGAGATTCACTTCAGATCAAAAGACACACACAGACTGAAAGTGAAGGGATAAAAAAAGACATTTCATAGAAAAAAAAAAAAAAAGCTGGGGTAGCAATCTTATACCAGACAAAATAGACTTTAAAATGAAGGCTATAACAAGAGATAAAGAAAGACCTAGTAATCCCACTTCTGGGTATTTTTCTGAAGAAACCTAAAACACTACTTTGAAGAGACATGTACATCCATAGTTTCATTGCAGCATTGTTTACAGTGGCCAAGATGTGGAGGCAGCCTAAGTGTTCATTGATGGAAGAGTGGATAAAGAGGAGGTGGTCCATTTTTACAATGGAGTATTGTTCTCCATTGGAGAACATGGAGGGGAATGGGTTCTTGCCATATGTGGCACATGGATGGACCTGGAGGGTACTGTGCTGAATGGAGTATGTCAGACAGAGAAAGACAGATGTGATGTGATTTTGGTTATATGTGGAATCTAAAGAACAAAATAAACAAAGAAACAAAACCAGAAAAAAAGTGTCCACATTTGTATCACCTTATCTTAACCAATTATGTCTATAAGAAAACCCTGTTTCGAAATAAGGTCGCAGTCCGAGGTACTGGGGATTAAAACTTTGGCATATCTTTTTGGTGACACAGTTCACCTCATACCAAATCCCCCAGTAGGTCTTTCTTGGCCTATGAACCGTGAGAGCAGCTGCATCTGGTATCCATTGGTCTCTGCGCTACAATTTTCTTTCACTATGTCAAAGCCTTCTTTACCCTGTATTATCTGTCTATCTCTATGGTAAGTTAAAGAAAGAGAGTGTGCCGAGGCCCAGGCCCAGTGATGGAAGGAATCCCATGCCCGGGAAGCCCCTACTGGGACAATGAGATACAACCTGCAAAAGAGAGGAGGGACGCCACTCATAGCCTGATAGCTGGTGGAAGCAGCAAATGGGATGAATTTGTGGAATATTTAAGCATTCTCTAAAGATGTTCAGAGACACCTGAGGAATCAAATCTTCTAAAGACAGAGCTTTCTGCAGTCAGAACTGAGGGGGGCTCACTTCTTAATGTTGGTATTTAAACAAAGGAGTTTAACTTTATTCTCTAACAGAGGCTAATCGGGTCTGGAGCACTTCGGGTAAAAACTAACATTGTCTTTAACAGACTTTGAGAAAGCTGACAAACAAATAAGCATGTTAGGACAAGTGGGAGCTCACAATTTTTCTTTCACTTTTTCTCCTTGTCCTGACAACATGTTCCCAAACAGAATAGTTATTGAGAAAAAAGGCTTCAAGAATCCACACACAATGTAGGAAACTAGCCCAGAACATCTGAGAAGATGCCAGAGGGACCATGGCCATTTCCTAGGAAGGTGATGTGAGCCAAGAGTTAAATGATTTCTACCCAACTATTCAACTAACCCAAGAGGGAGACAAAATTCAATGGCAGTTAATAGCATTTTCTACATGCCTTAATTACTTGGGTTTTGGTTATTAGTTAATGAGCTGGAAACAGGAGATAAGATGGCAATGTTAACTCATGAGAAATCTGAATAATTCAATTAACATAATTAGGCAAGATGTTCAGTGGAACCCTGTTGTGTTAAATACAAATAAAATGTTGTGATAAACAAAAATAAAATCTCTTTGCTAAAAATTCCCAGGAAAAATAAACGGTCTCCTGTTCCTCCACAATGCATTGAAGTGACTCATGATGTCTACTTTTTTAGTTCTGATGTTCCTCGTCCTGACTGTAATCCATGAAATAGGAGAATTCAAGGATAAACAACTGAAACGAGCGTGTATCTCAGTCTTTGATTAGCCAGAAGTGCCCTCACTTTTACAGACATGCACAGAGCAAAATGAAAAATATAGATGTACAGAGCGTTGTAGTGCTTCTGTTGGTTTGTTTGTTTGTTTGTTTGTTTGTTTGTTTGTTTGTTTTTCTAATGATTAAGTTGAATTTAACATCTGAAGTGACCAGGCTCTGAAGAGATCCCATCCCCGCTCATAGGAAGCTCACCGTCTTCTCGGGCTTATGATTTGTTTATAGCAAATGTGACACGTGAGATAATAAGAGTACATAAGAAGCATAGTGCTTTACTAGGTGGGATGGATGAGAACAAGTGGCAAAGATCATTATACCCCAGCCAGGTCTGGAATTTGAACAGAAATAGCTAAGTGAACACTGTGTTGCTGAAGAGGCTTCCAGATACAAGAGTCTGAATGGACAAAAGCACACAGAGTAAAATAGTGAGGCACAGAATAAAACAAAGTTAAGTTGTTTATGGGGCTGGATTGTAGACTACAAGACGGAAGGGCTACAATGGTTGGCAAGCAGTCAGTGGGGCCAACAAAAAGTTTTAAGCAGGAAAATAATTAGAGTAACGTATTTTTTTAATTTATTTTTTTGCATAGGACACTGTTGGCTATGGCGTGTTACTCAGTGTGTACGCAGAAAACGTTGATGAAGATGAGGTCATAGGTCAAGTTCATGCAGGCCAATAGCAACCTCACGTCTGTGACCATGGACTATAGTCCTACCTCTCACCAGCCATTGCTCTAAGGACAGTCCCTACAGCAGGCATTTTATTGCTAGCAGGTATGTTAGGAGTGGCAGCTGGATGTCTGAAGGGGCTTGCCAATGTAGTGACCATCAAGATGGCCCAGGGAACTTGCAGCTAGCTCTTTATCATTACCAAAGCCAAAGTTTGCAGGCTGAGGTTGGAAATGCTCAGCGAAGAGACAGGAGGTGTTATTATCTGCACTTTCTGGCCTGTACTCTGCTGCTGCTTTGACATTTTCCTAGCTCCATTCAAACATAATGGAAAGGAGAAAAGGGAGTTTTGGGACCCAAGGATGCCAATACCTGTGTGTCAGAACTCTTTCTGCACCTAGAGGAGCATCACTAACTAATTGTGGGACTCCCTCCACTAATCCTCATATCCTTTTGATTAGTCCAGCCTGCCACCAACAAACTATTAGCATTGGCACAGGAAATGAAGTCAAGTTGCCATCTCTGTTTTACAACAATCTGGCAGAATGGCTTGTTAACATTGGCTTTCTGTGGACATAATCCCAAAGACATGCTGTTTAAAGTGGTGGCAGCCATGTCTGATGGCAGGCTTTTAGAAGGCAAGGCTGAAAGCCAGCCCTGGCAGAGTCAAGGCAAAAGTTAGAATGTAAGAGTAGGAATAATCAAAGTGTGGGGGTCCAAAATTCAGAGCTCGGAGTCAAGGCACATGCTGTTCCTTCGGCTTGGAATACTCTCCTAATCTGCCTTCTTTTGGCAAATCTCTATACATTCTTCAGGTTCCAACTTAGAAAATGTATTTCTTGCTCTGACCCTCACTTGTGAATTCAGTCACACGTTCTATTGCACTGACAGCATCCTTGACTTTCTCTATCATGGCAACCTTTACCAACTGTGGGAATCGTATAGGTATTATATGTATCCTCCAGAGACGTACCGTATTAGTCCACCTCAACCTTATAACTAGCACAGCAGATGCCCTGTTTCAGTTTTTTTTTTTTTAATTAATTTTATTGGGGTGACAATTGTTAGTAAATTTACATAAATTTCAGGTGTACAATTCTGTATTACATCGTCTATAAATCCCATTGTGTGTTCACCACCCAGAGTCAGTTCTCCTTCCATCACCATATATTTGACCCCCTTTACCCTCATCACCCACCCCCCACCCCCTTACCCTCTGGTAACCACTAAATTATTGTCTGTGTCTATGAGTTTTTGTTTCTCATTTGTTTGTCTTGTTCTTTTTGGTTTATATACCACATATCAGTGAAATCATAGGGTTCTCTGCTTTTTCTGTCTGACTTGTTTCACTTAGCATTATTCTCTCGAGATCCATCCATGTTGTCACAAATGTTCCTATATCATCTTTCCTTAACGCCGAATAGTATTCCATTGTGTATATGTACCACAACTTCTTTATCCATTCATCTATCGAAGGACATTTTGGTTGTTTCCATGTCTTGGCCACCGTAAACAAAGCTGCAATGAACATTGGCGTACACGTGTCTCTGTAGAGAAATGCTTTTATATTTTTGGGGTAGATACCCAGGAGAGCGATTGCTGGGTCATATGGTAATTCCATTTGTAATTTCTTGAGGAACCTCCACACTGCCTTCCATAACGGCTGCACCAGTCTGCATTCCCACCAACAGTGTATGAGAGTTCCTTTTTCTCCACAGCCTCTCCAACACTTGTTACTATTTGTTTTGTTGATGAAAGCCATTCTGACTGGGGTGAGGTGATATCTCATTGTGGTTTTCATTTGCATTTCTCTGATGATTAGCGATGTTGAGCATTTTTTCATATGTCTATTTGCCATTTGTATATCCTCTTTGGAGAAATGTCTCTTCAGGTCCTCTGTCCATTTTTCAATTGGGTTGTTTGTTTTTTTGTTGTTGAGTTTCATGAGTTCCTTGTATATTTTGGATATTAGCCCCTTATCAGAGGAACTGTTTGCGAAAATCTTCTCCCATTCAGTTGGTTGCCTCATTATTTTGTCAATAGTTTCTTTTGCTGTGCAGAAGCTTTTCAGTTTCATATAATCCCATTTGTTTATTTTAGTTTTTACTTCCATTGCCTTTGGAGTCAAATTCATAAAATGCTCTTTGAACCCAAGGTCCATAAGTTTAGTACCTATGTTTTCTTCAATGCAGTTTATTGTGTCAGGTCTTATGCTTAAGTCTTTGATCCATTTTGAATTAATTTTGGTACATGGTGACAGATAGCAGTCCAGTTTCATTCTTTTGCACGTAGCTATCCAATTCTGCCAGCACCATTTATTGAAGAGGCTGTCTTTCGTCCATTGTATGTTTTTAGCTTCTTTGTCAAAAATTATCTGTCCATATTTATGTGGTTTTATTTCTGGGTTCTCAATTCTATTCCATTGGTCTATGTGTCTGTTTTTCCGCCAATACCAAGCTGTTTTGATTATTGTAGCCCTGTAGTACAAGGAAAAATCAGGGAGTGTGATACCTCCAGTATTGTTCTTGTTTTTTAATATTGCTTTGGCTATTCGGGGTCTTTTGTGGTTTCAAACAAATCTGATGATTTTTTGTTCTATTTCTTTAAAAAATGCCATTGGGATTTTAATGGGGATTGCATTAAATCTGTATATGGCTTTGGGTAATATGGCCATTTTAACTATGTTGATTCTTCCAATCCATGAGCACGGAATGTCTTTCCATTTCTTTGTGTCTTCTTCAATTTCTTTCAAAAATGTCTTATAGTTTTCAGCATATAAATCCTTCACATCCTTGGTTAAGTTTATTCCTAGGTATTTTATTCTTTTTGCTGCAATTGCAAAAGGAATTGTTTTTTCTATCTCTTTTTCTGAGATTTCATTGTTGGTATATAGGAAAGCAATGGACTTTTGTACGTTGATTTTGTAGCCAGCAACTTTACTGTATTCATTGATTGTTTCTAATAGCTTTTTGGTGGAGTCTTTAGGGTTTTCTATATATAGCATCATGTCATCTGCAAAGAGTGACAATTTAACTTCTTCATTCCCAATTTGGATGCCTTTTATTTCTTTCTCTTGCCTGATAGCTCTGGCGAGGACTTCCAACACTATGTTGAAAAGCAGAGGTGATAGGGGACAACCTTGTCGTGTTCCTGAACGTAGAGCAAAGGGCTTCAGCTTTTCACCATTAATTATGAGGTTAGCTGAGGGCTTGTCGTATATGGCCTTTATTATGTTGAGGTATTTTCCTTCTATACCAATTTTAGTAAGTGTTTTAATCATAAATGGATGTTGTATCTTATCAAATGCTTTTTCTGCATCAATTGATAGAATCATATGATTTTTGTCCTTTATTTTGTTTATGTGATGTATCACATTGATGGATTTGCGAATGTTGAACCATCCTTGTGCCCCGGGGATGAACCCCACTTGGTCGTGATGAATAATCTTTTTAATGCATTGTTGTATTCGATTTGCTAGAATTTTGTTTAGGATTTTAGCATCTGTATTCATCAGAGATATAGGTCTGTAGTTTTCTTTTTTTGTGTTGTCCTTACCAGGTTTTGGTATCAGGGTAATGTTGGCCTCATAAAATGAGTTAGGGAGTACTGACTCTTCTTCAATTTTTTGGAACAGTTTGAGCAGGATTGGTATTAGATCCTCTTTGAAGGTTTGGTAGAATTCACTGGTGAAGCCATCTGGTCCAGGACTTTTGATTTTGGGAAGGTTTTTGATGACTGATTCAATTTCCTTACTGGTGATCGGCCTGTTAAGATTTTCCAGTTCTTCATGATTCAGCCTTGGAAGGCTATATGTTTCTAAGAACTTGTCCATTTCTTCTAAGTTATTAAATTTGGTGGCATATAGTCCTTCATAGTATTCTTGGATAATCCTTTGTATTTCTGTGGTGTCCGTGATAACTTCCCCTTTTTCATTTCTGATTTTGTTAATTAGTGTCTTCTCTCTTTTTATCTTAGTGAGTCTAGCCAAGGGTTTGTCAATTTTGTTAATCTTTTCAAAGAACCAGCTTTTTGTCACATTAATTTTTTCTATTGTCTTTTTGTTCTCTATTTCATTTAGTTCTGCTCTGATTTTTGTTATTTCCTTTCTTCTGCTGACCTTGGGTTTCGCTTGTTCTTCTTTTTCTAGTTTTTTAAGGTGTAACATGAGGTTATTTATTTGGGATTTTTCTTGTTTCTTGAGATAGGCCTGTAATGATATAAATTTCCCTCTTAAAACTGCTTTCGCGGCATCCCAAAAATTTTGGTAGGATGTATTTTCATTGTCATTTGTTTCTATGTATCTTTTGAGCTCTCCTCTAATTTCTTCTTTGACCCAGTCGTTCTTTAAAAGTATGTTGTTTAATCTCCATGTATTTGTGTTTTTTCCTGCTTTCTTTTTGCAGTTGATATCCAATTTCAAAGCTTTGTGATCAGAGAATATGCTTGGTATGATTTCAATCTTCTTAAATTTGCTGAGGCTGATTTTGTGTCCCAATATATGGTCTATCCTTGAGAATGTTCCATGTACACTAGAAAAGAATGTATAGTCTGATGTTTTAGGATGAAGTGCTCTATATATGTCAATTATGTCCAATTCATCTAATGTGTCATTTAGGGCTGCAATTTCGTTATTTATCTTCTGTTTGGATGATCTATCCATAGCTGTCAATGATGTATTTAAGTCCCCTAGTATAATTGTGTTTTGGTCAATTTCTCCCTTTAGTTCTGTTAGTAGTTGCTTGGTATATTTCGGTGCTCCCTGATTGGGGGCATAAATATTGATGACTGTTATGTCTTCTTGTTGTATAGTCCCCTTTACCATTATGAAATGTCCATCTTTGTCTCTTGTTATCTTTTTCACCCTGAAGTCTGTTTCATCGGAAATCATTATGGCTACACCTGATTTTTTCTGGGTACCATTTGCTTGAAGTGTCAATTTCCACCCTTTCACTTTGAGTCTATGCTTGTCCTTGTAGCTGAGATGTGTCTCTTGTAGGCAGCATATGGTTGGGTTTAGTTTTTTGATCCAATCTGCTACTCTGTGTCTCTTTATTGGTGAGTTCAGTCCATTTACATTTAGGGTGATTATTGATATGTGAGGATTTCCTGTCATTCTGTCTTTAGTTTTCTGGTAAGGCTGTGTCTCCATTGTTTCTTTGCCTTTTTGTTTTTGTCTGTTATTTCTGTGTGGTAGTATTCTATGATGTTTCCCTCTGTTTCTTCTTTTATTACAGTATATATTTCAGATTTGGATGTTTTTTGAGTGGTTACCCTTGAGTTTATGTAAAAGAAAGTTTGATATTTAGAGTATTCCAGTTTCTTCAGTACGCTTACTTTCTCTATTCCCATATTCCAGTTCAGGCCTTTACGCTCCCCCTTTTTATGTTTCGGTTGCCACAAGTTGTCCCTGTTGATGGTGGTCTAATAGCCTCCTTTAGTATTTCTTGTAGTGCAGGTCGTGTATTAGAAAATTCCCTCAGCTTCTGGATGTCTGGATAGGTCTTTATTCCTCCTTCATATCTAAAGGAGATCTTTGCTGGATATATTATTCTTGGCTCATGATTTCTCTCTTTCAATAGTTTGAATATTTGGTTCCATTCCCTCCTAGCTTGTAGAGTTTCTGCTGAAAAATCTGATGATAATCTAATGGGCTTTCCTTTGTAAGTTACCGTCTTCTTTTCCCTGGCTGCCTTGAGGATTCTTTCTTTATCATTGATTTTAGACAGCTTCAATACAATGTGCCTTGGTGAAGGCCTGTTGGGATTGAGGTAATTAGGTGTTCTATTTGCTTCTTGGATTCGAGGATCCAGTTCTGTCCACAAGTTTGGGAAGTTCTCATCGACGATTTGTTTGAATATATTCTCTGTTCCCTTCCCTCTTTCTTCTCCTTCTGGTATGCCCATTATTCTTATATTGCTCTTTCTGATGGAGTCAGAAAGTTCTTGTAGAGTTCTTTCATTTCTTTTAAGTCTCAAGTCTCTTTCTTCTTCCCTCTGTGTAAATTCCAGGTTCCTATCTTCGATGTCACTGATTCTTTCCTCCATCTGGTCAACTCTACTACCTAAGCTGGATATTTTATTGTTAATTTCTTCTATTGAGTTCTTAATCTCCAGAAATTCTATTTGGTTCTTTTTCAAGATTTCAATCTCTTTTGTAAAATGCTCATGGTGTTCTTTGATTGTGTTTCTGAGTTCATTAAACTGCCTTTCTGTGTTTTCTTGCATCTCGTTCAGTTTTTTCAGAATTGCGATCTTGAATTCTCTGTCATTTAAATCACAAAGGTCCATATCTCTAAGTTCCTTTTCTGGAGACTTTTCACTTTCTTTCTGAGCTATCTTGTTGCCTTGGTTATTCATGGCAATCACTGATTTACTATTTCTCTTCCTAGACATCTACAGGAGTGTCTTCTGCAACAGGTTGATAGGTATGCGAAGAGCTTTTGGAGTTCCAAAGCTCTTTCTGCACCAGATTCAGAGCCCGTTTGTTTCAGCAGTTCTGTTTACTCCTGCAGGGATCCACCAAGATAGGTGGAGCCAGGGGCGGGGTGAGTTGTGAGAGGTGGCCCAGAGCAATGGCGGCGACCACCACCACAGCCAGTCCTGCTTCCACAGCTCCCTCCCCTTTGCCGGAACTAGTTGAGCTGCGAATCTGTGTCTGCGGTCCACAGTTCTCAGAGCAGCAAATATTCTGTCCTTTGATCCGACACTGCTACTTTATCGCTTCTAGCACCGGGCAGGTGGGGGCGGGGCGAGCTCTGGGAGGGTAGGGAGGGGGCGGCTAGTCTCCGTGCCTAAGGCTTCCGTTCTCCGCTCGGCAGTGAGGGCTTAAACCACCGATTTTAGCCCTCTTCCCTCAGTCTTTGCTCCGAGGTCTGCCGCGAGTGAGCGTTGGGTTCAGCGGTTTTGTACGCTGCCCCCTCAGCCCTGTGGGCCGTAAGCGGAGCCCTAGCAGTCCGAGTCCTTCCCTCTCCCACAGTTGCGGAAGATCCGGGCGCAGCGGGCTCCGAGCACTGAGCTAGGTCTGTGTCCTGCGCCCGCACGGCTCCGTCTCCGCACTTCTCCTCTCCCTCCTCCCCCGCTCGCGGGATTCACCCACCTGGAGGTGAATTCAGTAGTCGGCCTCTTCGTCTTGCCTGTCTGCTGTGCAAGGAGTCCTTTGTGGAGTTTTTGTTGTCCGATTCGTTGTAAATTCCAGGGGAGCGTTACAGAGGCTCACCTCACGCCGCCATTTTTTTTCCTCTCTTCAGTTTTTCTTTTTCTTTTTTTTTTTTTAAGATTTTATTGGGGAAGGGGTACAGGACTTTATTGGGGAACAATGCGTACATCTAGGACTTTTTTCCAAGTCAAGTTGTTGTCCTTTCAGTCTTAGTTGTGGAGGGCACATCTCAGCTACAGGTCCAGTTGCCGTTTCCAGTTGCAGGGGGTGCAGCCCACCATCCCTTGCGGGAGTTGAACCAGCAACCTTGTGGTTGAGAGCCCACTGGCCCATGTGGGAATCGAACCGGCAGCCTTCGGAGTCAGGAGCCTGTAGCTCTAACCGCCTGAGCCACCGGGCCAGCCCCAATGTTTCAGTTTTTCAAATTGAGTTGACATCAGGAGACTTAGAACAACAGGATCTGACCACTCAACCAGGTTAGTTCAGTAAAGACTAAATATGTAACGAGGCAACAGAGTCAGAAACAAGAAGACTTTGAAACAAGGCTTTAGGCAGAAAATCTTTCCTATTTTTCTGCTACAGTAGGGCCCCATTCTTTTCCCAGGAAAAGACCAGTCCAAAGTCTGGGATTAAAATGGCAATTCACCATCTCTGGCAGCATCTGATATTTGCTGAGTGAATACAATCAGTAAAGAAAAATGCTGCCAGAACCCGGTTTGTTATTATATAAACCTGTATATACTGTGTATATCAATTGTAACCTAGATCTGAAAGAAACAATCTAATCCAGAAGAAAAAGCACAACTGTACGAGTTAAAAATATCTGGGGGTTTTTTGTTGTTGTTTTTTTGTTTTGTTTTTTTCTGTTTTTTTTTTTAAATTGGGAAGGAAGGCTTATATTTTAGTTCTGTATAATCTTGGTCATATTACTCAGCCTCTTTGAATTTCTGATTTATTCACTTGTAAAATACCTTTCAAACTTGTGCTGAGGGTAAGATATGACATTTGTAAATACTGACACAATGTTTGACCCATGAGGGGCACTAAAAAAATAAAACCACTGGTACTCTTTTAAAAAATTATTAATTGGATAAAAACGCATGCCATCCTTTTTCAGTCCTAACAATATAGGGTCTATTATTATCTTCATTTGACAGACGATAAAATTAAGTATCAAAGAAGTCCCCTGACTTACCCAAGGACATTCAAAGAGTAAGGGGCAGACCAGAATCCAAACACAGATTGGTCTGATTCTGGAGCTCATGCAGTCTACTCCGCCCATCTCTATATGAGAATACAACTGCAATTGTCACTCCAACTTGGTTAGCCTATGAGATGGAATAGATATACCCCCAAATTATAAATGATTTTTGGAAAATTTGAGATAAAACCTGTATTTCCCATCTTCCTTTGAGACAATAGGCAAAAGTTGCAAGATTGTTTAAAGGGAGCTCATTTCCTGGGAAATCATATCTCTGTCCCTCTCTTTCCTTCCATTCTGCTGCCTGGAACATGAACATGATGGCTGGAGTTACGACGGCTACCTCGCAACCTTGAGGACAAAAGTCATACTAAGGATCGAGGATCAGAAAGAGAGAATAGGCCTGGGCCATGCATAAAGGTGGATCTACCACAGCAACCCTGGATTGCCAACTACTGGTTGTCTTTTACATGAAAGGAAAACCAAATCAAAGCAAAACAAAACAAACAAAAAAATACCTCCTTTCTTAGTAAAACTGCTGTTATTTGAGTTTCTTTCATATACAGCTGAATTTAATCTTAACTAGTATGGGCTTCCACTATATTTTTCATTTTTATATTTCTCAGCCTAGGAGATAATGCAGTATGGAGACTCCAATTATATTTTAAAATTTATAAAGCATAACTGAATCAGGCAAGGTGCCCACAAGAATAGCTAGGGAATACCAACATGACAGCAGAATTCACTACTGCTTCTGGCTCAGGAGATTGTAAAAAATGAAAGGAAAAGCAAATATTCATTATTCTGCTTTAGAGTATTCCAAATATTCATCATCCTGCTCCCAAGGGCAAGGCTCTCAAAGACTGAAGTTTCTGGAATAAAATCTCGTATTTTTCTTCCACGAGGTCATCCTACTAGTTGGTCTACAAAAATAGCCTATTCATCTTCATGTTCTTTCAAGAATATGATTCAAGAAGGTCCTAGAGACCAAACGTGACATCAACAGCAATGACCACAGCCGTAGGGCACGTATTGGGTACTTAGCCTATGTTAGGCAGTGTTCTAAATACTTTATATCTCTTAACTCACTGAGTTCTCAAAACAACCCTGTGATTGTCGATCTCTCTTATAAATCAGAGACTGACATACAGAGAGATACCGAATTAGGTATTCACAGGAAAGAATGATTTCCAAGAAATAGTAATAGAACAATTCATCGGAAACCCATCTAATGTTTGCAGTTGTGGGAACAAAATATCATGAGTGCCTTCTTTGAGAGAAAAGGAAGGGAAAACGTGAGATCAGCACTGAGTCTCTCTCTAATAAGAAAATTTACTTTAGTTAAAGGAAGTTATGAAGTAAATCTCTAGAAAGTTTAAAGTATTTTGCTTATTCTGGTTTTAAATTCCTTCCGTATGCTGATAGAAAAGCCATGGGAGCTATAATTTGTGACATGGTGAACAAAAAGCCTTGGTTGATTGACAAACTAGCTAAGGCAGAAAGCTCAACTGTTTTCAACCATAAATAAAGAGTTCCTCAGTGGCATTTGTCTGCCCTTCAATGCAAAGAAATAACGAATTACTTTCATATCATTTTATTACAGAACTTGTTTGAGATGCATTGAAATATAAACATGCATGTTGTTAAGAAACCAGGGCTGAAAGAATTTATAAGCTGGCTTAATCCAATGATCTAGTAAGTGAATTAAGTAACTCAGTGTAAGCTTGGTGATTCCAATACCCATTGGTGATTCCGATACCTTTTCACTAACATGTTCACACATTTGCTTAACCAAAAATATTGAACACCTCTCTGTTCATTGTGCTAGGTATACAGAGATGGTACTTTTTTTTGAGTTCACCATCTTAGGGGAGCAATCAACAAATATTTAAAAAATAATTATATACAAGTATAGACAGGCATACCTCCTATTAGTATGCTTTGCCCTACTGTTCTTCACAGATGCTACAATTTTTTTTTATTTTTATTTTTTAAATGTGAGAGGCAAAGCCTTCCACCAGCAAAAAGATTATGACTTCTTTATTGCTTTATTGTGCTGGTCTGAAACCAAACCTGCAAAATCTCTATGGTATGCCTGTAACAGAAAATGACACAGAAGCCTCTAGGGGAATCTGAGAAGACCCCATTAAAAAGATCACAATTAAGCTAGGTCTTTATACCAGATAACCTTTGGAGGTATCTGTCCCACTCATAATCTGTCCTCTCATTTCTGAGAATGGTCTGCTCCATCACCACTACCCACCAAGAAGTTCCTAGGGACAACACAGTTACTTTGTATCTCCATTTATTATATCTAATTCCACCAGCAGTGCACATGTAACCAAGCTGGGCTCCATCAGATTATCTCTCCAGAGAATTTGAAACACACAGAGCAGCTAAGTCACACAAATGGTAGTGTTCCAGGAAGAAAGCTCCCCACTTCCTGGTGTTAAAATCTCAAAAGCTGCTCAGAGACCAGCCATTCCTGAGCAGTCATCTGTCCAATCAATTCCATCCCTTGTAAATCTGTGTAACACAGATTTCTCCCACTTGCATCCAGTCATGTTACAAGTTATTAAGTTTCAAAAGATGAATAAGAGCTACCCAGAGAAAAGCTGGAGTCAGAGTTTGAAGATTCTCTAATGCCACATGAAAGGTAGACATTATCCTGGAGGCAATAGGGAGCAACAGAAAGATGTGTTTATTTGTTTTTATAGTATTACAGCTCTTAAATAAGCAAATTAGTAAGGGGCTAATGCCAATGAGAAACAAGACAAATGTTTACAGAAGCAGTTGAAGATTCATAAATAAATGTCAAAATATTTTCCCCGCAAATTATTTTGGAGTGAAGCTATATGAAACATGGCTTCCATTTACAGTACCCATTATGCTTGCATCCCTTCTGGGTGGTCATGTTGAGTATATTCCACTTGCCCTCCTAGAGCTTCTCTCCACCATTCTCCACCCTGCTCTGGGCCCATGAGGCTAGGCAGTGGGCCACTTCTTCAAGCTCCCCTGCCCTCTGGTTTCCAGTTGGACTTGGCCATTGGAGCACTTCAGCAGGAGACCAGAGGAAGAGAGAAGAGTATGTTCAGGGCATTTGTCCCCAAGATGCCTCTCTGCTGGGTCTCCGTGGGCTCCTCTCAGACAACACTCTCCACACAGCTTTCATTTTCACACTGCATTTTATTCTCTAGGTGTTGGTAATTATTCTTATCCATGTCCCCTTCAGATCTAGCCTATTTCTAGCCCCAGAATAGCACCCTATCTCTCTTGGTTTCCCTGACCAGGTCTTTGTAAATAGTCCCTTCCTAAAATTCTCTTCAAAGGGCACAATGTATGTGCCATTTCATTCCTGCAATAATCCTGATAAAAAACAGAGTCCTCTAATACCTTGGATGTGAAGACCTGGATATGAGAAATGAGTTCCCTTTATAGCCCCCTACCCCAGGAAACATCCAATGATAATGTCCTATTTAAGGATGAGCTGGAGGAGTTCTAGGGTTACTACAGTCATAAATAAACACATTCACAGTCACAGGGAATGAAGCATTTCCCCAAGAAAATTTCCCTATCCCCACCTGAGATGAGGAATACTTCACACCAAAATGAAAGGGGAGAAACACTTGAGTAATAATAAACAGAGCAACACGCCACCGACAAAGTCCAAACAGCAAAGAGAAGTAGGAAGACGTGCCTACCTTGGGATGGGAAGTCAGGACCAATTAGCTGGTAATTTGAACTCACTTTAAGAATCAGCCACAATTGCTTAGGCAGCCTGTTGTGCAAAGAACAGAAAATAGGTGGAAGGTAACTTAATTTAAACAAACTTTTTAGAACATGGGTTAAGACAGGCTTATTACATAGTCCCTCCCAATCATATGCACTGGGGTTATCCCATTACATTCACTGAAGCCTGATTTATTCATACATTTATTTCTTCATCCACCCATGCATTCAACAAACAATGTTAGAACATCTACAGAAGTACAGGACATGGGATTATGAATGGGAGATACAAAGAAAAACAAAAGATAGTCACTAATTACAATCAGGTTGGGCAGACAAAGACACACAAACAGATAAACAAGTTAATGATTGTAGGACATTGTGATGAAAGCTAAGGTAATGAAATGCCAACAATGAGGGGAGCACAAAGGAAGCAGACAAGGCCCAAATACTGGGAGTCCTTAGGAATGGTCAGTGAAGGCTTCATGGAAGAAGTGATAATTGAGCTGAGTTTCAATGTTGAATCTGATTTAAAAGGTGGAAAGCCCACCTAAGTGTATAACATGGATCATAGGCATCTTTAAATAGAAACTTCCAAAGAGCACAGAGTTTTTTCACATCTTTCAAGGAAACTCAGAGCCTTAGGTGGTACCGAGGAGCTAAAGTACCCTTATCTTCTTTCCATCATGTGAGAACAGGCAACATGCGAGGCAACCATGATTGATCTAAGGGCAGCCTCATTCTCTATCTCCAAAATTAATTGAGAATGAGGCTTAATTAAAAATATATATACACGGCGTGACCAAACAATATAGCGAATGTTTAAATTTAAAAATAATTAATACAGTAAAAGACACATTACAATTAATCCCCCTCAAAATACTCCCCCTCTCTTCAAACACACTTCTTCCATTGTTCTTGCTGAAGCAGTTCTGGAAGTCCTTTTCTCGTGAGTGTCTTTAGTTGCACTATCGTGGCTACCTCAATGTCCTGAATTGATTCAAAACATTCACCTTTCATGGTCATTTTGACTTTGGGGAAGAGCCAAAAGTCACCCGGTGCCAGATCCAGTGAATAAGGTGGATGAGGCACACAGTAATATTTTTATTTGACAGATATTGCCATGCCAGAAGCAATGTGTGACACAGAGCCTTTCCATTGTGATCAACAAATACAGTGAATGCTGCTGCCACGTGCCATCCAACAGAAGGCAGGGATCTTCAATACAGGAAATAGCACATGGGAACATAGTCACAGTGTTTGACAAGTTTCAACTTGTTTGGTACAATCAGTCAGGTGTGAGCTACGGTTGAGAGAAGGTGTGTTTTAAAGTGTGCCATAAATCATTTCCATCACGACAACGCTCTGTGTCACACATCGCTTCTGATATATAGCAATTTCTGTCAAATAAAAACATTATGGTGTCCCTCATCCACCTTATTCACTGGATCTGGCACCATGTGACTTCTGGCTCCTCCCCAAAGTCAAAATGATTCAGGACATCGAGGCAGCCATGACAGTGCAACTAAAGACACTTACGAAAGAGGACTTCCAGAACTGCTTCATTAAGTAGCAAGAATGAAGAGATAAGTGTATTCAAAGTGAGGGGGGGTTATTTTGAGGGGGATTAATGGCAATGTGTCTTTTACTGCAACAATTTTTTTTTTAACTTAAGCATTCACTGTATTGTTTGATCACACTTCGTATATTAAGTGTGTGTGTGTGTGTGTGTGTGTGTGTGTGTGTGTGTGTGTGTGTGTATACTAAATTCATGACTTTGGAGCTTCCTTTTACAAATAAAAGGACAGCTTCAGGCCTTTATATCTGGTTTAATTGTGAATTTCCTAACTTCTCTTCAATCATAGATCGACCTCAATATACATTCAAAAAAGTCATACGTCTCACTCTGACAAAGTACTGGCATAATCATTTTGAAACAAACCATTTCCAGATATACCTTTTAGAAGCCGTTGGACTTTTGACCTTTCTTGGAAAATAGAAAAGTGATTAAAATAGATTTTGAGTGTGTCTTCTAAAAACAAGGAGATCTTGCAAATAGAGAGAAAGGTATTTTTTGATTATACTATGTATACAAATTCAACTGCCTCCAGCTATGTAACCAACATGATGTCAGATGTGAAGTGATGAAATAGTAATATATATCAGAGGCTTCATCTCTGAGAACTTTTAATGATGACACAAATGTGTCCCAGTTCTGCACAGTGAAGGGTTCTTTTCTCAGTTCTGACTCTCAGCATGATATAATCTTCCATGAACAGAGTTTTCAAACATCTCAACCCAAAATAAGATAAACTAAAACAAAAGCATACTCTATCAAAGTGTGGAAAACCAGACTTAATTAAATGTATAATAATAATTAACAAAATTAATCAAATTAATCCATACAAATTCATAGTTAATAAAGGAAAGATTGCCCACTAGTTTATCTGATTCTTGCGATTGTCTATATGTAATGTCTATAGAGTATGCAGTATAGAATGTAGGTCTAGTGCTACAGACAAGTTTTCATTAAATTTTGATTAAGAAATCCTTTCATTCTTCATAGATAGATTCAGGTATGGTTCTGGGTCACCTTACCTGACTACTAGAGGCAAAATGCTGGGACATACAGAAGGCACACACAAAATAGCATTTTAGAATTCATACACTTGGAGCTTCATTTTACAAAGAAAATAAAATGATTCCTACAGGGAAGCCATTAAAATATGATATGTGTATAATATGAAATGTTATTTAATCTTTATATGGAAAGAGGGAGACTTTTGCGTTCTGAATTAGAAATATCTCCAAGAAAAACATAGGTCTTAGAACAATTCATATAATATGAGATTACTAATGGGGATTGAAAAAAAAAAGATGTGTTCATTTGCTTGTAAATGTAATAGAAGGAGACAAAATAGAAGGAGACAAAAATAGGAGACAAAAGAACGTGCATTAAGCATTCTTTATAGTAATATCTCTCATTGGGTTGAGGAAGAGTAGTAGAATTTCATATTCTATACTGAATTACTTACAAGAGTATGCATTTGAGTGTGTATTTAAGATATTGAGCATTAAATAGGTACATGCATACAAAGAGAATTTGTTTTAATAAAATTTCTTTCTTTGTGGGTGTCATGCCTGCTGCCCCATGTTCTTTAAATAGAATAAGAAAGATTTTTGCCGTAGACTTTAGAAACCTTCTACTTAAATGTTTTTGCTAAAATTCAGAGAAGCTAAATGGCTTATCCAAATGACTGTCTTCCTTCCTTTCCTTTAATTTTATTTTAAATTATAAAATACACAAAACATAAAACATAGTGTAGAAAATAATGAGACTTCCAAATATCCAAAGGCCAAATGTAATTCAATGTTTATACTTCATTATATTTTCTTCAAAACTCTCTTTTGTTTTTAATTAGAAATTACAAAGCTAACCCTATCCTTCCCCATTCTTCCTGGTCCTCCTCACATACACCTATAGGTAACCATTGCTCTAAAGTTAGCGATTATCATTCCTGTGCATGTTTTTGTACTTTTACTAAATATATACAAACCTATAAATAAGATACAGTACTGAGCATTGCTTCTTTATTTATATAATACTTAAATTATATCATAGAGTATATATTTGCCTGAACCAGACTTTCTGGTCCACTTTACTCCATGCATTGATTTAAATAATGCAGCTAAATAAGCTTTATCTAAGGTTACCTTGATAGAGTCAAGCAGAGAGGTTGTACAAGGGAATTAACAAAAACGCAAAGTCTGTGATCAGAGCCACAGTTGGAATTCCCAACTCTCTACAGCAGTGATCAGCAAACTATTTCTGCAAAGGGCCAGATACAGTAGTCTCTCCTTACACACAGTTTCACTTTCCACAGATTCAGTTACCTGCAGTCAACTGCGGTCGAAAAATATTAAATGGAAAATTCCAGAAATAAACAATTTATGAGTTTATAATGTTGTACTCTTCTGAGTAACATGATGAATTCGCATACCACCCTGCTCCGTCCTGCCCAGGATGTGTCCTTTGTCCAGCATATCCAGACCGTATATGTTACTCCCGTATATGTCAGTCACTCAGTAGCTGTCTCAGTTCTCAGCTTGACTGTTGCAGTATCACAGTGCTTGTGTTCAAGTAACCCTTATTTCACTTAATAAGAGCCCCAAAGCCATTCATGTAACTTTTATTACAGTGTATTGTTCTAATCATTTCATTTTATTATTAGTTATTGTTAATCTCTTACTGTGACTAATTTATAAATTAAACTATCTCCTAGGATGTACGTATAGGAAAAAAACACGATACCATCTATAGGGTTCAACATATCGGTTATTATTATTTGTTGAAGGAGTGAAAGAAAGGTTTCAGGCATCCCCTGTGAATAAGTGGGTCTACTGAAGTAGAAACTTTCTGCTTTACAAGTCAGATGGTCTCCATGGCTACTACTCAACTCTGCAATTGTAGAATAAAAGCTGCCACAGATATGGTGTAAATGAATGGGTGTGGCTGTGTTTCAACAAAACTTTATTTATAGAAACAGGCTATATGTTGTTTTGGCCCAAGGGCTACAGTCTGCCATCCTTTGGTCTATGGAAGTGAGAAAGTTAGAAGGGATTCCTCTACTATATCTCTTGTTCTATAGAACCCTGGGGTTGGCAGGGCTGATCTAAGCGATTGCCTTCCTCCCTGATGATCCAAGTGCATCTTTCCTGAAGTTGTGTGCTTCAAAGAGAATGACAAACACTCATTCGTGAGGACCTCTCTTTGGTTAAATTTACCAGGGAAGCTATGTTCCTGCTAGAACCTGGCACCAAAGGGCGGGGAGTGGGGAGGGCCATGTGTCTCCATAGCAGGAGCACTATGCTGACAATCAGGGGACATCGGTTTGGGCTTTGATTCCCAACTTGGTTACTGTCATCTCCGTTTTCTATCTGGTCTCAGGCAAGACACCTCCTTTCCCTGGGCCTAGTTTCCCTCTTGCAAAATGAGTGTGTTGGGGGTATACCATCTCTGAGGTTCCTTAGAGCTCCGAGATTCCATGATATTTGGGATGATTTAAATAAACAAAATCTAGTGAAACCACCCAAAGGCTCTTTCTTGCCATAGTGTAGCAATGTCTCCAAGAACCTTCCAGAAGTATTAACAGGGAGAATAAATGATTGATTTAAATCCCTCCAGCTCCATTTACCTACATCCCAGTCAGCAGAGAAATGTCTAAAAGGCAGAAATCAGAGAATGACCATGAAGTATGGAAGAATTCAAAGTAGAGCCAAAAGATTAGGAGATAAAGGAACCAATGGAAGAGGCGGTACTCAGTGTCAAAAGAGAAGATTCACTCTAGATGAGAAACCTGGCTTCAAATAGAGGGACAGACGAAAATCATAAGTGACAGTAAATTTATTCCATATTGTCCCAAAAGGGAGAAACGAATGCTATTATAAGAACTTGGGTTCAACTCAAGCAAAAAAATACTTTCTGAAAATTATAGATTTCTGAAAATGCAGCAGCTGTCATAGAAGCATCTCCTCCAAAGACATGTGCAAGAAAAGACTGGCTGAGCACTGGAGGTGGTGCAAAAGGGTTGGATGTGGAGTTGGATGAGATTCCTGAGCCTGACCCTCCATCCAGCCATGAAATTCTGCAGTTATGTCAAGATAGGCTGCACTTTGGACACTTAGGCCAGGGCCTGAATCTTTTCCTTCTGAAAAAGCTCACTGCATTTTTAAAAATATTTAGCTATTGGAAATTATCTCAAACAAAACATTTTTCCACTATATTTATGCTGTTCCCTAAGACCAACTACAATGTTGGGCACATAGTAGGTTCTCATTAAATATTTGTGGAAGAAATGGAATAAAGGGAGGGAAGGAATAAAGAAAGAAAGATGGAAAGAAGGAAGGAAGGAAGGAAGGAAGGAAGGAAGGAAGGAAGGAAGGAAGGAAGGAAGGAAGGAAAAAAATGGAAGTAATTGTATAGAACATAAAGGAAAATGGAATCTAAAGAATGTCGTGAAGGAAATATTTAATCGTTTATGTGATCCTAGACATACTGGAAGCTCTAGCTTCCCTGCTTTTCCCTCCCAGATCATCTCCATGGGGTCATCCAATTGGCTGCCTGCACTGAGTGGCATAAGATCAAGTCCATTCATTCCAACACCTCTGGTGGGGCCAGAGGAGGCTTGGATAGCCACAGTCTCAGTGTGCTCTGTTCTCATCCTGGCAGTGTCCTCCATGTGCTGCAGGATAAGGTGGGCACCAGCATGAACACAATTGTCTTCTCTGTGGCAACAGCAGGACTGTCTGGAAGTCACAGCAGTTATACGGAGGACACAGCTTGAGGCTCAGATCTGGGACACTGGGGAAGGCATGTAAGGGATTCTGGTCCATCACCAGTGTCAATAACCTCTGGCTTTGAAAAGGAGAGCCACAGCCGAGAGAGACCAAATGGGAAAATCCCATTCCTTTTCTCACGCAGAGGATAACAGGATGTGTCTATGTATTGGGTATATTAGCAACTACAAAGTCGTCAATGATCTGACTTCTTTTCAAAGAGCCTTCAGATACATGGCCGATTTGATCCCATGTACAAGGGAGTCAAGGCAGGTTTTTCATACAGAGAGAGAACAGAAGGGCACTGGTATTTATTGAATGCCTTCTGAGCTTACTTTTTTTTGCTAGACAGTGCATGAATTTTCTCACTTAATGCTTGCAAGGATAGATAATGTCTCCATTCAACAGAGAAGAAAATTCATTCAGACTTAGAGAGAGAAAGAATGGGTCCACTGTCGCTGAGCAGGCGAACCACTCAAAAGTACTCAGCTTCACACTCCTAATTTCAGACTCCCAATCAATGCCAGTGGTGAATCTGAGCATCACACTTATTTCATTTTGTCTCATGTTTCCATGGCCAGAACCACAATCCCCTTCCAGAGCCACCTGGACTTCAGAGGCTATTACCCAAATGTGTCGGTTAGGTACCTAAACTACAGGAGTCTGTGGTTTTGGAAATGAGAAAGGGAGTGTTATTATTATCAGTCTGCTTTCTACAGAGAAAAAAGACTAGCAAATAGGGATGAGAATCCTGCCAAGTCTAAAGCCACTGCCTCCATGGAAACCTAATTACTACTTAATAGCACTAAATGATTAAATTAGACCTTTTGACACTGCTTCTTAAGAACAAATGAAAGCTGGGTGCTTTGTTTTATCAGCCTTTTCTTTTATGATTCCAGTCTTGAGTGAATGTGCTCAAGAGGGATCCTTTTAGTTCTTTCAACCTTGAGAGGACCCTAAAATATCTTCTTCTTATACCATATAGAAGACATATGCTGCATTTATTGATAAACTTCTCCAAGTGCTGGGGTTATATGTAGCACTTGCTAGACGATTACATTAGATTTGCTGTTAACAACCGCACCCCAGGAACTAATATAACTTCTCATTCCTCCCCAAAGAAATATTTTACCTTACCCTTCAGTTCAAGAGAAAGTTAGTGAATCTCCATCACCATAAATGAGATAAAGGGTAATTTGTCAGATTAAATCCCTGAGCTAAAAATTAAACAGTGAGAACACTGCCTGAGCTTTTTATGATTTTCATTCTTGAGGTGAATGGAGAGGCACAGTTTTAGATTCCCAAATTGGAGTCATGGCAGAGGAAAGGAACGGATTTAGCTTGAAAGGGGGATCTCAGGAGAGGGCAGTGATGACACCAGACTGGATTTTTTAAAGAAAACTATAAATGAGGAGGATTTTTACAAAGTGAGAGGAGGGTGGTAGAAGAGGGTAAAGTGGGTTAAGTATACGGTGATGGAAGGAGAACTGACTCCGGGTGATGAACACACAATGCAACCTATAAATGATGTATTATAAAAAGTACACTTGAAACCTATATTTTTACTAACCAAGGTCATGCCAATAAATTTAATAAAGACTTTTTTTTTTAAAGTGAAGTAAAGTGCAGCGGCCTACATAAGATCCTAAGAAAATACAAGTTAGATCCCATAGTTTCTCTGCCCCAGGCTCTTCACTTGGGACAAAAGGACTGGAAGTTGGGGGCATGAGTCTTCTCACATCAGGTCAAGTAGAAGCCTCTAGGACATTATGATGATGAGAAAGCCCCACCCAATTTCGATGTCCCACCTCCCATTCCCCACCTCCTGCCACTAGCCCCCTGGCTTACTCCATCCAACCACAGAAACTTCCCTTCTCCTTCTTGAACTTTCCAGGAACTCTCCTGCCTCGGTGCAGTTGCATTTGCTGTTCCCTCTGTCTGGAATACTCCCTCCAGGCCCCAGCTAATGGCCTCACTCACCCCCTTACCTCCTTCAGGCCTTTCCTCCAAGGTCCCCTACTGGGTGACAATTTCCTAGACCACCCTATTTCAAATAGCAAAAACCCCCTACCCCTCTACCTGGCCACCCTCCTTCCAGGCTCTTTTCCCCTGAAACACTGATCACTTTCTCACATATCACATATTTTCCTCTTTTATTCTCCATCTCCCCCAACCTCTTCCGAATATATGCTCCATGAGAGTGGTACTTGTTGCATGTTTGGGTCACTGCTGTCTGTGCCCCAAACAGTTGCCAGTACACAGGTGAGTGAACAAAAGAAAGAAAACAAAGGTCCAACTCTGAGGGGGAAATTAAGTAGGAGAAATACCAGGGTAGGGTGGGAAAGATAAAGAGTGAGGAAGCCACAAAAGGTAAGAGAACAGGGGAGTAGGAGAGATTCTGAAGGATGTACATAAAGAATAGAGCAAGATAAATGGCTCCTGAAATTCCCGCCATGTCACTTGGCATGGGGGCTGATTGCCTGATCTCCTGCCCTTTGAAACGAGCTGCTCACTTCTCCAAAGTTCTGTTCTGCCTGAAATAGTTACAACACTGTAGCAGAGAGGGGTGGAAGTGAATTGGTTTCTGGGCTGTGGCAGTTGTGGCTGAGCTGTGTTATCTGGCAGGGGGCTTGGCAAGGGCTGGGTGAAGCTGGGCTGAGGAGCTCTTAGTTCACTGTCCTTTCCGCCATGTTGACAAAACATCCAATAAGAATGGGAAGAAACACATAACCAGAGCTTGTGCCTCTTTATGCCAAACAACAGATTTATTGGAAATTGCCATCCAATCAAAGAATAGTAGAGGAATAAGGAAGAATAAACATATATATGAATCTCTCCTATCCCCCGAAATTCTTCTATGGAATAGGTATGAATCTACAAGAACAAAGAAGATGGAAGAAGAGATAACAGTAAGAGATGTTCACTAATTTCGGGAAGGCTGAGAGACAGTGGAAGAATTGCCATTATCCTACACAAGACAAAAAGTGTAAGAAATTAATAAACACTCTGAAGAGAATTAAGACAGGGAGACAGAGAGACATGATAAAGAATGGTGGGAACAATTATACACAGACATATTTGTGAATTGCAATTAATGCCATGCTAATATAATGTGATATATTATATCACATTAGAGAGAGAGAGAGAGAGACTGAGAGAGAGATGACAAATTTAATTTAGAATGGGAAGGGAGGTATCAAAAAATATCTGTGTACGGAAGTAGTATTTCAGAAGAGACTTGAAAGACGAGTAGGTGAATTAGGTAGAGTATAGGTGAGAGGTGGGCTATTAAAAAAAAAAAAATAAGACAGGCAAGGGCCAGGAGGTAGGAGAGACCTCAGCCTTGGAGGCACTAAAATAAGGCTGTAGCAGAGATACTGAGTCAGTCAGTGGGGCAAGGTGAAGTGGAAAGGAAACCGCCACAAACCAAACCCTCATGAAGTTTTGAGTGGCATGCCTAAGGAAACAGACATTCATAGAGGTAAAGTAACAAACTCAAAGAACCCAAAGATTGTGATAAAAGTTAGATTAAAATCCAGGACTATCAAACTATGCAGCTCATCATTCTCTTTCTACTGTATATGCTACCTCTCTTGTACTAAGATACAGCTTGTACCCCCCGACCCTCCACCTCTCTCTCTCTCCTGAACTAGGGCTATCAGTTCACGAGCAAATCCCTCCAGTTTGGCTATATGTGTGTGTGTGTGTGTGTGTGTGTTTTGTTTTGTTTTGTTTGTTTGTTTTTATTGTTTTTTTAATATAAAAACAACTTGTTTGTGGCATTGTCTGGCCCATTTCTTCCAGCACAAAACAAAACACACACACACACACACACACACACACACACACACACACACACACACTAGAGATCATGTCAGCAGCTTATATCTCAGTAGGAAGCCAGGACCAACCTTGCAACTCACAACTGGGCTGAAAGCACTTAACACCTAAACTTCCGGGGCCACTGGCACGTCAGATGACAGAGGAATAAATAGAACCATGACACTTCACTCTTGGGCTATAAATCATCTGAGAGCCTTCATCATTTTTGTCAAGTTATTTTAATTGTTGTCATTTGCAGAAGCAAATTAGGTGTAGCATTGTCTCTGGATGCCATGCAGGTTGGTGCCAAGAAGGAACAAACAGAGGGGAAAAATTAAAACCCCTTTCTAAACAAAAGCCCAAACTCTGCAAGTGAAATTGATTTGTAAACCTTGTCAAGGTAGTTTCTAAGGCAAGTCTATTCATGGCATCATGAGGTTTTTAATCAAGTTCAGGAGAAATTGTTCAATTAATACACATGTTTGTCAACAGTAATGGATTTCTTTTCATAAAGCAATACCTTACAGCTGCATTACCTCCATCTAAAAACTCAGAAGAGAATTCCAGTCAAGACAGTGGAGTAAGTAAATGCTCACCTCCTCTCACTATCACATCAAAATTACAACTAAACTACAGAATAACCATCATTGAGAACTGCCTGCAGTCTAGCTGAACAGAAGTCCTACATCTAAGGACATACAAAAGAAGCAATCTCAAGACTCGTAGGAGGGGTGGAAACCCAGTTCTAGCTGGTCCCCACACCCACATGTGGTGGTTAAAAATTGGAAGGGATATCTCAGTGGTAAAGGTGCCCCCTGAGGAGCAAGGGGTCCCAGGCACAAACCAGGCTCCCCAGCCCAGGACTCCAGTGCCAGGAAGAGACATCCCCATAACTTCTGGCTGTGAAAAGCATGAAAATTATGTCTGAGTAAGATGGAGCACTGCTGGAGTCCCAGGCATTCCCATTAAAGGGCCTGCACATGGACTTACTCACTGACAGACTCACTTGCTCTGAGTTCCAGCACTGGGGCAGCAGCTCAAAAGGTGCCAGGGACATATAGGGAGAAACTGAGTTGTCTGGCTCTAAGTCAAGTGCTGGAGGGGCAGCTTTCTCCCAAACAGAAGTGCTAGCAGAATCCATTGTTTCTTTGTTGAGTCCTCCCCCTCCTGGCTCAACAGCCTATGGGCAAACACAGGCATCTGCCATATCTGAGTCTCCATCAACCTGGGTAACACAGTTTGCCCAGCCTTGGTGATTCTCTGAGACCTTACCCCACCCAACTTGTATGCTCACCCTAGCAACTTCAAGTGGCCTTTCTATACAAATGGCATGTCTTGGCTCATGCTGTGGAAGTTTCTAAAATATCTCAAATGTTCACAAACAACAAATAAGCAGTGTCTGGCCTCAGGATATCACGCACCTCTTGCTAAGCAGCCCTAAGCCCGACACTAGCAGCAGCCAGCCTCTCTTCACAGCTTAGTCTCTCCCAGATACCTCCAAGCCCAGCATAAGTGACAACCATCTGCAGGTCACTGTTTAATTTATATCCAGTCGCCCAGTGCAGGACACAGGCAGTGGCTGACCTTAGTCTGTAAAACAGTCCCTCCCAAGAGGCCCCAGAAGCAACACACCTGATGGCCAGCTTCAGACCACGCCAGAGTACCATCCCACCACCTCCACAAAAAACACACCCAAAGGGTATACTTCAAAGGAACCGAAACCCTGCTAAAGTGAATCTTGCTCAGTAGGATCAGTCCCTACAAAAGAGCTCTTCTACTGTAGTCATGGCCAATCCTCACAACCAATCAACCTGAAAGGCAATCCCTCCCATTGACATGCAAATAGCAACCAAGGCTCAACTATGACAAAAGGGCACATACAACACAAACAAGGGATACACTTGGGGCACTCGGTTCAGACTACACTACTGGGCACCACAGAACAACTACTACATAAGGCCACTCTGCTAAGATTGGGAGACATAGCAGTTCTACTTAATACATAGAAACAAACACAGGGAGTCAGCCAAAATGAGGAGACAAGGAAACATGTCCCAAATGAAAGAACAGAACAATGCTCTAGAAAAAGAACTAAATGAAATGGAGACAAGCAATCTACCAGACACAGGTTTCAAAACACTGATTCTAAGGATGCTCAGTGATGTCAGAGAGAACTTCAACAAAGAGATAGGAAACATCAAAATGGAGATAGAAAACATAAAAAAGAACCAGTCAGAAATGAAGAATACAATAACTAAAATGAAGAATACATTAGAGGGAATCAACCGTAGATTACATGAAGCAGAGGATCAAATCAGAGAATTGGAAAACAAGGTAGTGGAAAACACCCAATCAGAATAGAAAAAAAAAGTCCAAAAAAATTAGGATAGGTTAAGGGGCCTCTGGGACAACATCAAGCATGACAACATTCGCATCATCGGGGTACCAGAAGGAGAAGTGAGCAAGCAATAAATTGAGAAACTATTTGAAGAAATAATGATGAAAAACTTTCCTAACTGAAGGAAATAGACACACAAGTCCAAGAAATGCAGAGTCTCAAACTAGATGAACCCAAACAGGCCCACACCAAGACACATCATAATTAAAATGCCAAAGGTTAAAGGAAATGAGAGACTATTAAAAGCAACAAGAGCAAAGCAGTCCAAATTACCTACAAGGGATCTCCCATGAGGCTGATTTCTCAACAGAAACTTTGCAGGCCAGAAGGGATTGGCACAAAACATTAAACATGATGTAAAGCAAGGACCTACAACCAAGATTACTCTACCCAGCAAAGCTATCATTTAGAATCGAAGGACAGAAAGAGCTTCCCAGACAAGAAAAAGCTAACGAAGTTCATCACCACCAAACCAGTATTACAAGAAACCTTAGAGGGATTTCTTTAAGACAAATAAATAAATAAATTATATGAATAAAATGGCAATAACTACATATCTATCAACTACATTCAATGTAAATGGATTAAATATTCCAATCTAAGACATGGGGTGGCTGAACGGATAAGAAAACAAGACCCTTACATATGCTGCCTACAAAACACTCATTTCATATTCAAAGACACACAGAGACTAAAAGCAAAGGAAAAGGAAAAAAGATAATTTATGAAAATGAAAACAAACAAACAAAAGAGCTGGGGAGCAATACTTATTTAAGACAAAAATAGACTTTAAAACAAAGTCTATAACAAGAGACAAAGAAGGACCCAGTAATTCCATTTCCAGGTATTTATCTGAAGAAACCCAAAATTCTATTTCAAAGGGGTATATATGTGCATTGCAGCATTTATAATAACCAAGATATCAAGGCAACCTGGGTGTCCATCAGAGGATGAATAGATGAAGAAGAGGTGGTACATACATACAATGGAATATTACTCAGCCATAAAAAGAATGAAATCTTGCCATCTGCCATAGCAATAACATGGATGGACCTAGACGGTATTATACCAAGTGGAGTAAGTCAGACAGAGAAAGACAAATGTCATAAGATTTCACTTATATGTGAAATCTAGAGAACAGGATAAATAAACAAACAAAATAGAAACAAGCTCATAGATAGATACAGAGAGCATTTTGATGGGTGCCAGATTGGGTTGAGGGTTGAAAGGATGGATGAAGCAGGGGAGGGTATTAAGTGGTACAAATTGGTAATTACAAAATAGTCAGGGGGTTGTAGAGTATAGCACGGGGAATATAGGCAGTAGTATGTAATAACTATGTATGATGTCAGATGGGTACTAGATTTATTGGGGTGATCACCTTGTAAGTTATATAAATGTCTAATCACTGTGTTGAACACCTGAAAGTAATATCATATTATATGTGAATTGTAATTGGGAAAAAAAAAAAGGATCCAAAAAAAAATTAAAAAATAACACCTCAGGACAAAAGGGATGAGGATTTCTTACAGCTATGCTATTGTTGGAAGTTTGTTAGAGTAAGTCTTCTCTAACACATGTTAAGTAAAATGGTAATTGGGGAAGCCATTTCGGAAATGCAGGCAACCCACCTCTCTCCACTTATCTGGTTAACATACCTCTGTTTTGTCCCACCAATTTGGGTTTTTCTGGCTAATTTACTGCTTAATGATATAACCACAGGAAGGTGAACAGGGAAAGGAAGATTTGATTCTATTCAACAAATGTTTAATGAGTGCTTACCCTGTGCCAGCTACAGAGCCAAGGTCTGTAGACAGTCTGAAATTGGTGGTAGAGACACGGATAGAGAGCCCAGAAGGTTCAGCTATGCTGTAAACTCGCTCAGACTCCCAGTTCCATTCACAAGGACTCACACTGGAAAAGGATGTCGCTCTGGGGACCACACATGCTGAATTTCCTGAAGCATTTTATGTTATCATCCAGAAACCATCAAAATATATCCTAAATTCCAATATTTGAAAAACCAATCTAGACTCTTTATTACCAGGAAATATGCAGTCCTTAGTGTGACAGTGTGACTTGAGTTTAGATTTTTATATTACTTTTGTAAACTATACTTTGTATATTTTGTATTTATTTTGTATGTTTTGTAAATTATTATCTTTCTGGGCCCTTGCCCTTAGATTGTTGAACTCCTGTAAATTAAATGCACCTATCAATAGAGTTGAGCTTATACCCAATTGTCTCAAGCATTAAGGATGGATTTTTTCTAGTAAAGCAGATCATCAGAAGCATGAAGCTGGAATTAAATTAATCTGATATTAATAATCAAGAAGTTCCACTTGCTCATCGGAGTCCCGCCATGGAGAGTAAATACCTACAGAGACAGTCTGGCAAAAAGAATTAGAACTTACATCAAGAATAGGCCTAGATTAAGTTAGGGGTGAGGGTAGGGAAGGATTGTTAGTCAGGAAGCAAAATGTAGTATAAATACCTGAAGAGCTCTCTGAACTGAGCTTTACTGCAATGTTCCCAAACTATTTAAGTATGTAGAGCTACATGATGTTGCCATTTTTGTAGGATAAAAGCGGTTAAATCTTGGCAATTTCGCGTGGTTCATATTTATATATTAATATATATTAATATATTTAGGAAATGATCTTCAGTAAATATATCTGATTTTGATCAGATATATTAGGTAAATCCTTGTCGATTAAGTATCTACATTAGCATAATAAAGTCCCTGAGAACCTTTAGAGTAAATCAACCTGTTAAGCATATTTCCCAAATGCCTCTGATTTTGAAACTGTTAAACTGTTTTCCCCACAGGAAATCTTGGGGAGACTTTGAGAAATACTGCCTTTCAGTACTGAAATATATCACTAAGAAGAGTTGTGGGTGACATAATGTCATTCGAGAATGACAGAGTGTTGTGCGTTGAAAAACTTGGCCTTGGCGGGGGGTGGGGGTGTCTCCAGTTGTTTCAATCCATCTGCAGATATTTTTCCCAAGATGATCAGAGGAACTATGCTTGGATTGCAAATGAGTTATCTTCATGAGAAAGATATCTTGAAAATCATAAAATCCACCCTCATGTGTGTAAGATGACAATCTGCGAGTAATAAATCCTCCTATTTTTCAGCTGAAATATCCCTGTTCTTATCCACACATATTCTCAAGTGAATAGACTATAATTGGTAGGAATGACAGTTTTCTTCCCTCATACTACAATATTTACTTCCTGAATTATTACTTTTGGGTAGTTCTAATATGATTTGTAAAGGACCTGGTTCAGCAAAACCTAAAACAAGTGTTCAACAAAATGGAGAACTTAACAAAGTAGAAAGTTTGTCCATGAAGCACTTGGATAAAGGGAAACAAAATAAAATCTGGCGGCTATTAAAATAATAGCCAACACTTTGGAGAGAAAAAAAATCAGTGTAATACATTTTCAGGTAACACAAGACTTGGCGTTAAAAGGATTCTGTTACTTAATAATTGGATAGGTGAATGAACTACTGTTCCACTTGAATGTCCTCATCTGTAAGATAAGGAGGGATGTCCTAAATACTTCCAGGTGCTCTACTGAATTCCCACTGAACTATTTCCTTTTATCATATTTTTCACATTCTTTATCTTTTATCAGGTTTATTTATATGCTTATCTTATTTCTCCTTTATGTATCCAGTACTAAAAGAAGCAAGAACTAACTCTGACTCATCTATGTTTTCTGCATACCACCTAATGGTGATTAAGCCTGCAGTTCTAGAAACAGACTGCCTGAGATGGAGTCTTGATTCTATCCCCCACTGGCTCTATGACCTTGGGCAGTTGCTTAACCTCTGCATCTCAGTTCCCTCAAACATCATGTTGGGATTATAATCATCCCTACAATATGACCTGTTCAATCCATGTACTGTATTAGAACAGTGAGTGACACATGGCCAACCCTCAATAAACGTTAACAATTTTATTAAGTACTTGGTAACTATTTGTTGATTCAGTGAATGTGTGAGTGATTATAACAGGCTAATATTCCTTCCTTATAATGAAAACATTTTTATACTCTTAATAACTCTTTTTCTTTTAATTAAAGTGTATTGGGGTGACAATGGTTAATAAAGTTGCATAGATTTCAAGTGTACAATTCTGTAATACATCGTCTATATCTCACAGGAATTCCCCCCTATCTTCCTCTGAACAGCACCAAAAAAAAATTGTTGGTTTAATCCTGGCAGTCTCAAAAAGAAGTCTTGAAATTTCAATATATCTTTTTACCTCCAAACTTCCTTTCAAATGTTTAATTTCCTTTCTGATCTCTTGAGAATAGGACTTCTTCACATTTTGCTATTAATAAGATCTTTGGTGAAGGATGCAATTTTATGTTTATAACCTTGAAAAATATTTTTCCTAAAGTTGTAGAAGTGATTACTCTGAATTAATGGTGCTTATGTTCACCAACTAACTGTCCAGTGGACTAGCTGGGAGCCTCTGTAGATATCAGACCCAGAGTATTCATGAGAGAGAGTGAATACTGTCAAAGCATTCTCTCCCACTGACTTCATCCCAGCCCAGACTTTCCCAGATTTTGTATAGCATTTTAGCCCCTATAATTCTCTCTTTCACTGAACATTCACAGCGGATTAGAGATAAAACTCAAGATTTGTTCTAGAACTGTGCTGTTCAATAGCTACATGAGGTTTTTGATCATTTGAAGCATGGCTCATCCAAATTGAAACGAGCTCTAAGTGTAAAATATACACCAGTGTCCTAAGATTTAATACTAAAAAAAAGTAAAATAGTTCATTAATAATTATTTATTGATTATATGTTGAAATGATAATGTATTGGATATACTGGGTGAAATAAAATATATCATTAAAATTAATTTCAACTGTTTTATTTTTTTTGTATGGGGCCACTAGAAAATTTTATAATGCATAGGTAACTCAAATTTGTGGTTTGTTTTACATTTTTATTGGACGGAACTGATCGAATGCATAATCTAGCTCTAGAATATTATCTGACACAGTCCCTATCCTAAATTCCTTATGTGGGTTCTTTCACTGTATAAGGAAGTCCAGCGAGGAATTCTGATTCTTATTTTAGATTCAATAAAATTGGGAATTTCTTGAGGCTAAACTAACTCAATAATAAAAAAACAAAAAACAAGAACATTGAATTTTGGTTTCCCTGACTCTGCATTCGTTTTCTTGGTTGCACCAGATAGCATTTGGGTGGCAAAATAACCCAATATTAAACAGTATTAAATCCTTATTTCTGGTTGGATTTTCCAGAAATAGATGCTGAGATAGAATTTGGCATGCAGTATGTTTGTTAGACATCAACATGTATGGAAGAGAGGAGGAATTAAGGTTGAGCGGAGTAAAAGGTCACACCACAATAAAACCCAACAAAGGCCCAGCCACCCCAACAGGAAGCTCTAAGGCAAATGTTGGCTGAGTGATCTCTCTTTGGGCTGACATAATCAGGTCTTATACCCCTGACTCTCTCAGTCACTGAGTGGACGTTTCTCTGGAAAGAACATGAACTAGGGTAGGGCTGCTCTGTGCAACTGAGACAGATCCTGAAGTAGCTGATGGCTGGAAGCTGTCTGTTGACCACACACTCCGCCGCTGTACACCCCAGGATCTGGGTGGTGTATCACTTACCTGAAAAGAGTTGATTTTTAATTTTGTTTGTTTTTTTGCCTTAATTCTTCTTTTATTCTCCTGAATACCTCAAGGAGAAATACCTTTTTTTTTTTCCTTTTCCCACAAAGAAATAGTAGGCTTCAGGCTTAGAGACTCAGCAAGAAACAGAAGCTAGCTAAAATTTAATAATATTGTTTGTTTCCAATGACTTACTTTCATATTTGTATTCCACTTACAAAAAATGTGCATTGGTTTTCCATGTATTATTATATAAAATTTCTTTCATAAAAACCCATTTTTAAAAAGAAGCAATAAATTGAAACATGCAAAGTGAGACTATTTAAGTTAATGCAAATTAGA
This sequence comes from Rhinolophus hipposideros, assembly GCF_964194185.1. Lineage (NCBI taxonomy): Eukaryota > Metazoa > Chordata > Mammalia > Chiroptera > Rhinolophidae > Rhinolophus > Rhinolophus hipposideros. The sequence continues at coordinate 23,049,360 of NC_138060.1, forward strand.
AGCCTTAGTGCCCTGGAATAAAAAAGGACAAAAATCTGTAGAGACAAAGCTTACTCTATCACAAGAATATGGATCATCTTTCTAGCTCTGGACATAAGCATCACGGTGGGGTCTGGGAAGCACTGAAAAGTACAACGCTAACTACCAATGTCACAATTTGTTCTGGAATTGGACCACATCTGTAAGAACTTGGCCACTGCAAGGTTCCACATTCTTGTCAGTTCCTTCTCTTAAAAGTCTTGGATCTCTTGCCAAAGCCTGTTATTTCACATTGCATTGTTGTCACGTGGGGTCCTTCTTAGAATATAGTTTTCTCTTCTAGTCTGATGCCCTAACCAAAGGACCCAAAGAACTTCCTAAGCATTTGACACAAGAGCTTCATAAAGCCTATATCCTGATACGAAAAGATTGATAAGATACTTCAATATTGTAGGGATGGAGTTTGGGCCTCTTCTTACTCTTACATAGAGAGAAAGTACAAAGAAACTGCTAAAGGTTGTTCCTTCTAGGGAGTAGGTTCAACTTGGAGCAACTAGGAGAGTGGGTAAGAGGAAAAAAAATGTTTTAACAGTCCCATCTATTGTTTAAATGTCTATGCAACATTGTGTATTACCGTTACAATTATGTAAACTATTTTAAATTAAAACGTAAATAAATATTAAAAACCAAAAAGCTGGTTTGCCAAGGAGATTCAGCTAGAGGGCACCACTAAGCCCACAGGGAGCTGTTCTCTCTGGGGTGTTTAAAAATGAAGAACTCTCTGGCAACAGAGGGTCAAAAGAATTGCTCCACAAACTAAAGAGCCTAAGGAGACACAGCAGGACCTTGGAGAGTTACCAGCATCTACCAGCTGCTGACCATGAGCATAAGCGTAAACCTGGAAGAGTAACAAAGGAGACAGCAGGGATGAGAGAAAATTCTGCTGAGAGCAAGCACTAGGCAGCAAGTTATTCACAGGGAACTCCCACTGGCAGAAGTTTGCACTGACGCAGCAGACAAGGTGTGAGACCCAGAGGCCTTGTTTTTCTTAAATGCAAGGCTCTCTCTCTTTCATCTCTATCACTTATTCTACCTTATTTTTTTCAAAGCAGTTATCACTGTCTGCTGACATTTGATTGAGTGACTGATCATGTCTCCTCGCCCCGCCATCTTCCAAACAAGCCTGAGAGAGTCGAGATGTTGACTATTTTTCACATACCAACATTTATCAATATTCTTCTGAAGTAATTACTAGCATCACCACAATTGGGTTTCAGGATCTCCTGTTACATAAAGTAGATGGTCAACTAAAATTCAATAGGGATTATTAATGTAAATTGATAAAACCAATCGTCCATCGAATATATTTAATATAAGGACCAATTTAGGTTTCTCTTCATTGAAGCTTTTGTTATTGGAGTTTTGGACAAAAGCATTTCATTCGCCTTTCCCTCAAAGTTGCCCTCTGACATTTCTGACCATTATCATGGAGTTCCTGTATTGGCGTCTCCTTTGCTCTTCCCAGCAGATGTGAACATTCACCACCACGCGTTTACATTTAGATCTCTTTTCACCTACCCATGATTCCCCATCACTGTAATTTTATCAGTTATCAGAATATCCATTATCTTCCTTCCTGATATCACTACTAAGCTCTAACCTCATACCTTCAATTTTTTCTTGCATCCTCACCAGAAATTCCTATAGCACTTTCTAACTCAACATGTTCTTTTTCTAAACACCTTTTTTTACTTCCTTATATGTGTTCTTCCTCTATGTTCTTCATCTCAGTGAATCGAACTCCAACATTGGCCTTCCCTATCATTCCCACAACATCTCTTTCCTAGACAATGACAAAAGTCCTAGCTTCACAGGCTTAAGTATCTCCACTCTCTCATGCATTCACCATAGACTTCCAGAAAGGGTTCTATATAAAATGTGCAAACATGTGGATGACTCCCTTTCTTAGAAATCTGCAAGAGCCATTAGGCACCAGGCCAAAAAATAACATTTCTCAACATGGTACTATTCCCTTGCTTATTCCAATTTCAATTCCCACTATATCAATTAACATACCTTTTTTTTTCAAGCAAATGGATCTACTTGCTTTATCCAGACAGCCTTTACTGTTGTTCTCTCTTCCTAAACGGCCATCTATCTTTTCCATCTGGTGAATGATGAAGGTTTCATCATTCAAGATCAACATCAAAAAGCTCTTCATATATAACACTTTCTTCCACCCCTTTATCACTCACCAAACATACTCTCAGATTATGTTCTCATAACTCCATGAACTTATATCATAGATGTTATCACATTGTATTTTAATATCTATTATATTGATATCAGTCTTTCACCTTCATAGAATATAACTACTCTAGAGGCAAAGTCCACATTTTAGTCTTTTATATATTTTTGCATTCCTATTACAGCAAATGTCTGCATATAGTAGGAGCTCAGTGGATTATTTGTATGAATGAGTAAATAAGCAAATGAGAAAAATAGATGAATAAATTAAATTACCATGGGTCCCAAAGGAAATGGTGGTAACCACTCAGGAAACTATTTACAGTATAAATAGATCAGCCCTAAATCTAAAAATACTGCTTTGCTTATTCCCTTTTTCTCCTAACTCCATTCAACCCACCTCCCAGAGGTAACCATTCTCCAGATCACAATTCTATCCAGTTTTAGTATTGTGGCAGTCAGACATGATGAATCTAATTGGTAAGATGGGGATCCTAGACATTACTAGTGTTTTGCAGCACATGCTTAAGAATTTGGGGGCTGATTAAGTTTCCCCCTTGCAAAGCTTCCCCATTTACAAAGCTTGCCTGGCTCTCAAGTTCCTGATACTTTCACAGCTTGAGTATTAATGTTTAACACTCCTCCCTTGGGCTGGGTAATCACTGCTGCATAGTGATCTCTCTTTGTTACCTCCTGACAGACCTAAATTACCCAACAAAAAAATAGCTGGCATCCATTCTGTGGCTGACATTTGAATCTGTATTCTTTGTAATGATTACCATTTATCAACAATCAGCTATCGATTACTCCCACCTAGGTTTGTAACTTGATTGAAGGTCAGGTGGACACACATACTTTTCATGTAGGTTCGGTGCACAGAACCCAGCCTGAGCTGGGTAAATGAGGTGTCCAGACACAAAACGGATAGCACCAATCCAAATTATATTAACTTTTAATGAGCCAAGATTAAAACAGCTCCAGGGATTTAGAGTTCTTGGGAAGGAACTAAAATCCAGGCTGATGAAATACCATTTTGACTAGCTTTTGCAGAGGTTGGGATTCTGTTTTCTCAGAATTCTGCACATCTTTTGTGCAGTTGAAAGACCTATTAAAAGACATATTAAAGACCTATTAAAACACGCAGTAATTGTTTGCATTTCAGCACCTCTTTAATGGAGGCCACAGAGAAATGGGATTTGAATCAGAGGGGAAAAAAATGTCTCGGAAAACATCCCAAATAATTTAACTGAGTACTGAGACCAGCTCAAGGCCTCAATAATGAGGTGCAGAATTGGGGAAGTTAGACAACTAATAGCAGGGTTTTAAAACCTTGGCCGAGTACCATGTGTTTAAAAGGAATTCTGGACAATTTGCATTTGGATCCCCAATCTGCTACTCTTAAAAAAAAAAAAAAAGGCAATAGAAATAAAATGCCTTGGCTGATAGCACAAATTTATGTCACAACCGTCAGAATTTAAACTGCAGTTTAGCCACTTAAAAGTCATTGCATGAATAACTTAATCTTCCTACTAATCTCTATAGTAGAAATAAATAACCTTCTCTGAGGAGTTGTTCACAGAATTGTCTGACCTCACTCACTACATGTGTCATATTTAACAAGTTGCCTAGAACTAAGAAATAAATAGTTCAATAAAAGGTTATTGTTCTTCCTATTATTTCATTTCATGGAAGCTTCTTGACTGCCTACAGTGGGCCACGCTCTGTGTTGGAAATAATAAGGGTGAAAGAAAGAAAAAAATAAGTATGATTCCTACCATTATGTTAACAAACAAATAAAATAATCCCAGTTTGCAACAAGCGCCATGGAGATGTCACACAAGGTTTTGGTGAGATAAAAATAACAGCGATGGACCTGTTGTAGGCCGGTAGGTAGGTCAGGGAAAGCAGCTCTGAAGAGGTGGTGCCTGAGCTGAAAATTAAGGGAAGAGGGGAAAGAGCATGTGCAAAGATCCTGAGGTAGGAAAATGAAAGTTATATGAGGAACTGAAGAAGGATAAGCATGGTTAAACGTTATGGACGAGGGAGACAGCAGATCTACGCAGGGGCCAGATCATGAATAGCCTTTGTGACCATGGTGAGGAGGTTAGACTTTATACTAACTTACCCTATCTTCCCATTGATGACTTTTTAGGAAGAAGAGTGTTCAAAGGTACATGATAATTCAGTACTCTCCCCCAAGAGCTTTGCTTACCAGACCTCAGGTAATACACAGAGGGAGGTTCGTTACTCCTATCTGTGTTTCCAACACTCGAGTCCTTTCCGGGCAGCATTCTCATTCCCCAGATCTTTCCATTCCCAAGAGGAGTGAGAGAGACAAAAATGCCACCTTAGCGCAAAATACAACCAATATATACAGTGGTGGGTCAATCAATACAGTTTGTTGAGTTTATTCTGAGTGGTAGGTTAATTGCCACAAAAATGAAAGTTCATTTATAGTCTCAGAGAGCAAATTTAATCTTCCAAAACAATTGTATTTCATAGTTTATATGAACAAATGCATCTTTCAGTAAATATTCTTTTTTAAAAAAGTTTTGTGGATAACCGCCTAGTGGTAATCTCCAAGGTTATGCTCCTTGGAGATTGCACAAAAACATTTTAATTAAACAGTAAATATTAAAGAGAAAAACAAAGCATATATAGATTTAAACTTCAGTTAAGGCTTTTACTCCGCCCGAGCAGTCTATTTATAGGACTTCTCCTTCTCTTGCCAAAAAGGGCCAGTTCAACAGCACTTGAGTATATTGTTAGTGAGATTAGTCTCAAGTCTTCCTATCAAATACAATTATGTTTTTTTTAATAGAGACAGTCAAAGAATTTAAAGTCTATAATCCTTAGCTTCCACAAGTTATCTGATGAACTCATTCACACTAAGACATAGTAATGTAACTTCACCCAGGCGTGCTCTGTTTTCAACAGCGAGAGGATACTGTCTAACCTCCAGTTGAAATTTACTCCTGAAGGCATTTCTGAGATCATTTGTAAGATATGCATGAGTCAATTAGCTTCCCGGGCGCTTTCCAAGTTACTTAGATAAATTCCTCCTTTGACCATGATTTAGTCACCTAATTGGAATATTTGCTTGCATTGAATTTATGGAAATTCTTCTAATGTTGGGAAGAAGTGAAGAGGAAAATGAAAAGATATGACCCCTTCAGAGCTACTTGAAATCAAATTAGAAGATGACTGGATGCAGAACTTCTTCCATTCTCATAGAAACTCTGTGTCATCATAAAAGGCTCTAGTAGTCACAATGGTCACCCTAACAGCTGTCCAATAAATAAACACTGTCTCCTCCACTGACACAGAATGCTTTGGAGTGCTATTTTTCACTGTTGGTTATTTTGCTCTCTCACTATGTCCACTGCTAATGGAAAGATAGACACAGATAGTATGGCGGTGTCCTGAGAGAATGATGGGAAGTTGGCAAGGGGCACGTTCTCACATCTCTCAGCTATTCCCGGTCACCCTGCTATAACCAGCCTCTGAGCCCCACCCCAGCCCTCCTTCCTCCCCTGCTAGCCTAGGCCCCACTAATGGCCGTAGCAATAAGAATCCTTTGGAGATCCCCCTTTCATTTTTCCTTTCCCCATGGCCCTTCTGCTGTATGCTCTCCGCCAGTCCCAACCCAGAATCCATCCTACATACACATTTTCTCTACAATTGCTCCCAGGACTCCCACAAGTGCTGGAATAAAATCACCGCCATGCCCTCTTTGCCACATCATGTTTTCACCTCTGAGTGATGCTTTCCAGTCTGCCTGATTTTTCTTCACATTCTTTCTCACTTCCACAGAGCTGCTCCAAAGTTTACTAATCCAGTCAAGTATCCAGGCTCTACCTCCACTGCCTTCACAAGACAACTTTACCTGTTCCACAGAGAAAATGCAGGCCATTGTGCCACCACCTCCAATGTTAGCTATCTTCTTACTCATTCTTATTTTGTTCCCTCCTATCCCAGGGAAAGAGGGTATCCTGCCCCATCGAAGACCAATTTCTCCTCTTGCAGTTTTTGATCTGCTTTTCTCTAGGCTCTGTGGTCTTCTCTCTGTCTTTTCACTTCCTCTTTTTAAACCAAACCCTTCCCTTTCAGAACAGTTGGAATATCTCAATCTTGTTAAGTCACTTATCTTTTGATTTCCCCTGTCCTTTGTCTCTTCATCCTTTACCTTCTGAATTATTATTACCTTTGTTGTTTCATCCCTTACCTCCCAATTCCTTAAAGAGTTGTATATAATCGCTACTTTATTTCCTTACCCCTTTTTTTTTTCCATCGGCAACCTGAGTTTCCACTCAAACTGCTTTAATTAGACCAATGAACTAATTGCTTCAACTCCTGGCTTCTTTTCAAGTCTCAGCCTTCTTGGCACCTCCGTGGTATTTGATGTTGCTAAACCACCCTGTTCTCCCAGAGATGTGCTTTTTCCTTGTTTTCATGAAGCCAATCATCTCTCTTTCTGCGCCTAGTTCTGTGCTGGCTGCCCAATTGTCTCTTACATCAGTAGTTGTTTCTCTGCCACCCCTGAAATGTGAGATTGCCTAGGGCTTCACCATGGATTCTCATTTTACTTTTATTTCCAAGAGTCCTTCCCTACCCCCGTGGTATCAACTACTGCCCACCACCAGTGGTTTCCTAATATGCATCTCTAGACAAAAACTCCTTACTAGTTCTCCCTGCCTTGAAACTCTTCTCTCCAATTCATAGTATTTCCTGAGCAAACTCTAATTCAAAGATTTGACCACTGCCTTAAAAATGCCAGTGGGTCTCCTTTGCCTTCACGTTGAGGTCACCCTCATTATCATGTTTACCGGTCCTTTAGAAGCTTGTTCCATTTTTCTTCCTCAAACTCCACTCTTTCCCATGCCTCAATAGTTTTGGGATTCATTCGGTCTATTAGATATCACCAAAATATACTGTAGTCTTTCACACTCTCATGTCTCTGTCACTGCCTGTGATGCTTTTCCCTGCCCCACTGCTATTCATGACCACTCCCATTTATCTCAGAGCAAATGCTGCTCCCAGGGCAAATCGCTAACAATAGCTGGTATTTATCAAGTGTTCATATATGTCAGAGACCGTGCTGAGTGTTCCACATGCATTGTCTCATCTGGTCCTCAAAACAACTTGATAGATAGGTCTGATTAGATATAGGAAAACTGAAGCTTACCTGGTGAAATAACTTCTTTAAGATCATATGGCTGGTAAATATATTTGATCTGACTCCAGAACCTTCTCTCCCTACTATACATCCCAAAGTTCTGTGTTTTGCCCACATATATCGCCCACATATATCCATTCATGTTATATTCCCTCTTGACTAATATGTGACTACTCTGTCCTCTGATAATATACTCAGAGCTCCTGGAAGGAAGGACCTATGTTTTCATCATCTCTTTGCTCTCCCCACTCTTCTAACATACTTGGCAATTGCTGGTGGTTCGACAAATGCTTTCTGCATCTGAATTTGAAATGAATGCATTATACATATTGACTAAGGGGTGGAGAGAAATTTCAAGGCAAAAGAGCTAATTAGCTGACTGTGTGCATGAGTGCCAGTATTCTGAAATGATCCGTGAGCCCCAGAAGAAGGCAAACACTTACAGTTCATTCTCTGTCTCCAAATCACTAAAGCTCTTCAAATAGGCTACGTTAAACTATCCAAATTGTGGTTACTTTACATGAAAGAATTTTCTGTTTATACAAGTCTGTGTTTTTCAGTTTTCTATAGAATTAACACTCAAACTAGCGACTTAGCAACCCTGTGATACAGAGACGTTAAGGCCAGGTGACCACCCATTGAAAATACTGCAGAGGTAGAAATAGAGCTCTCACAGATTACAGTCTAAAATAACAGTTTCCTGTTCTCCCTGGAATATTCTGTGCCATCTTACGTTTACCTTGCGAGTGAGAGTCTGAGTATCATAAAATAAATGGTGAAAGAAAGGAGGGGATAGTCAAGGAAGCAGAAGGGCATAAAATAAGGATGTTACCATGCTCTCATTGCATTCATTTGTCTTTCTCAAACATAGAACCTGTAAGTTTCTCTACACCTCTCCCACACATGGAACAGGGTGCTTTCTCTTTAGCTGTTTTTTATTGCTAAATACCAGCTTTCCAAAATCCACTGATGCTTGACTTTTGAAATTGGTGTGATACACGTTTCCCTCACTATTCAAAAGCAGAGTGTTCCTATGAAAACTTTTATAAGTCTAAGTGGCGTAAAGCAAAGACGCAATTATCTTAGGACTCATCTTGCTAACAAATACACAAAATATATGGAGATACAGCAAAGATGCTCACAGAGAGTTCAAAGCTATGGCAGCTTGATACTGAGATGCTGAGTATAGTTCCTGGAAAAAGCTTGGCAGGACCACTTTGGGGGGTGTGTTGCCTCTCTATAAAACAAGTGCAGAACGCTATTTTTGCTTTTTGTCTTTTTTTGTAAAAGCAAAAATCCTCTTCGGATTTCTTTCAGCTAGCAAAAACTGATATTAATGTAGGTCTTCCGTAAAAGAGAAGCAGCGTAAAGCAAACTTCTGAAAAGCATGGAATACCTGTATAATTTTATTTTACTTGAAAAGCAAATGGATTGATTCCTTCAATTGCATGTAAAAAGTGACCTATTTTGAAAGCTGGGAGATATTTCTGAGAAAGTCAAGCAAGGTGCCAATGTGCTTTAACTACCTATTGGTCTGAGCCCTTCATCCTATTTTCTTGGGATTTAGTTCTCCATCTTCTGCCCTCCTCTTCATCCTCATCACCCCAAATTAGTGGGTGGACCAAATGATGAAAGGCATTATAAGTAGGTTCATAGGGTATCAGAGCTGACAGAGAATGTAGAAACCACTAATCCAAACTCTTAATTCTACAGATGGAGAGAATGATGAAGATCAGAGAGGAGATCAACTTTCCCCAGACGCCAAATAAAATGAGAAAGTCCTGCCGGATTTGACAAGAGCCCGTACTGTGCCTCTCTTCCCAACTCTGCGTTCGGTGACATCACGTTGGTAGCTGGAAATTGGTCATGGAGGGAAACTGGAAACTGGCAAATGCCACAAATCAGGGTGCTTTCTCTCCCCAAAGAACTAATTTATTCATATCAACACAGCACTGCTATAAATATGTAAACGTAAAGCCCAATGATCGTTCCCTATTCTCTGAGTTCTTTCTTTCACTCCCTTTTTCTTGCCTGATTGTTTGCTTTCATTAATTCACTAAACAAGTAGCAGTCGACCACTTTTAATATACCAGGCATAATGCAAAGAGTTGTGGATAAAGTGAAGAAGAAAATAACAAAGTCTTACCTTCACTGAACTTAATATAACGGGGGACATAGCCATTGGGCATATGACCATTATGGATATAAATTAAGGACTTAATATGTGCTGTAAGATTATATATGAAAGGGACATAATCTAAGCTGGGGAAGTGATACATTTAAGGAAGCTCTTCCTACCATGTTATCGCAAAATGGTCTATGTGATTCCAGAATGTACTTCGCAGCCAGACAGTTCTGAATGTGAATCCCAGCTTTAAAATTCTTGTTGGGTAACCTCGGACAACCTCTCAAAGCCTTGCTTTTTCTCAAGTAAAATGAGGATGATCTTAGCACCTACTGCGCAGTGGTGATGTGAGGTTTGCACTGATAACATGTGGAATGTCTAGCCCCAAGCCTGTCACATAGCTGACGTTCGATAAATACTATGTATATTTATAATTAGGGCCATTCATATTATCTTATCTTCCCACTGCATGTCTGGAATATTCACTCTGTGTCGGCCCTTATGGGACATCGACATTGCTTCCATGTGTAATTTCTCTGAGAATGTGGTGGACTTGCAGAGGCCATCTGTAGATGGTGGACACTGGCCAATTCATGACTAACTGCCTAAGCACTCTGGCTCTCCTTGGTAATGGCTTTGGCGGGTCTAATTAGTGAAAACCACATGACATCTGTGAGTGGCTGCTGTTGTGAGCTTGAGCCCTAGCCAGCAGCTCCAGGTTCCTTCTGAGTTTGGAGAGGAGCCTTTGGAAAATGGCATTTAAAAAGGAGCTGGCAGAGGTGGGTCATGTCTGCTCCCACACCCTTGACATGGGACTCGCTATGACTAAAAGGAGCACAGGCGTTGTGATTAGAGGACAGATGGAAAGTGGGAACACACACTGAGCAGCTTTTAGTGACCTCTGAGGATCAATCTAAGCAGCTCCAAGCCCTTGGTTTTGATTTGCAAAGCTAAGGCCAGGGCGCCCCAATCTAGGGTAGGAAGCATATGCCACTTCCAGGGTTTACCTACCATTTAGTCTCCCAGCTGCCTCTCTTTGCATTGCCATATGCAATTGCCATATGCAATTGCCATATCCAAATAACAAGCACCAGATATATGTTTACTCAGCATATTGTGTGGAACACAGTAGGGCCTCCACAAATGTTAGCTGAATGAAAGCAGTTCTGTTTTCTCTTCACTCAGCATGGTCTGTTTCTAATTCCTCTTCATTCCACCCACCTCCTCTTTGGCTCATGCTGATGGTCAGACTACGCACATGAGGAAGGCACAGAAAATAGTTAGCATGGAACCTGGCCACTGGCAAATAACCACATGACTTTATTATCATGTGCTAGTCCCCAAAGACAAGCAGCGAGACATAGTTTCTCTCCTTTCCTCCAGATTTAGCTGTGGATAATGTCAGCACTCACTGATGACATCAGCCTATCTCCATATCACGGCCTTGGCTGAGTTACAATGGAAATTCACACCCTCAGCATTTTTTTTTTACTGAAGATCAGAGGGGAAAATGTTAGCATTTGCTGAATCTTAGGTAGTGTAGCACTTAACAATTTACAAGGCACTTCCCAATGCATTTGCCTCACTCTGTTCTTTCTGAGCCCTTTTGTGTGAAGTGGGGATTATTAACTCTGCTTAAGGTTTATAACCAGTGGAGATTCTAGTCTTAGCCACCTGTCCAAGGTCACAGAGCCTGTAAAAGGAATGAGAAAAACGTAGAAAACATCCCTAAATTCTGCAAATTCTTCCTGCCACTACACTACAGAGAGACACTTCTTCTTCCAGATAAATTCTAAAGTCACTCGTATTTACGTAAACCAGAGCAGACGTGAGGGGCACTCACAAGTGTTGCTGGATTTCTTCCTGTCAAAGTAACCTAACTGAGGGCACACACGTGAGGCTTTTCCACTGGGCCATGTAAAGGATTTTTTGACAAACAAATGTGACCAGAGGGAAGAGAACTCACAAGTAAAGGAACATAAGTATATGAAAGGTACACCATAGAAATAACTAATCGGGCTTAAATGTGTCCCTTGGCCCAGACTATCAATCCCCAGAGAGCTGCGATTAGGAATGCAGTGGTGCCCGGAGCACCTATGTCTTCATCCCAGCTCGAATGCACACAAATTGGGGACAATAATTTGTACAGCTGGTGACAGTGGGGGGTGAGTTGCTTTCACGTTTCCTTTCCACTAAATCTTACTATATTTTCAAAGTAATTTTGTGTAAGGCAATTTTCTCCTTTTCCAAAGGACTCCATACACACTTCAACAATACATTTCATCTTTGAAGAAAAGAGGAGAAAACATTACAGCTGTTTCAGTAAAAGCCAAGTGTGTGTGTGTGTGTGTGTGTGTGTGTGTGTGTGTTGAGGGGAGGGGAGGTAATGCCTGCAGGGTTCTGAGATTCTGAGATCAGGCCATACCAATGACATTAAACAAAAGTAAAATGATAATGTCTTGCCCAAGCCGAGCCATTGATGTTATTATGCCATTGGGGATTCTTATTCTTTGTTTCAGATAAATCCAGATATTCTCCTCATGCGTTCATCAGCATTTGGCACCTAAATTCTACCCTAAGCAATGTTCAAGTTTAAATCTGGTCTCAAATAAAAAGTATCTAGCAAGTAGAATGTAAGAATTAAGAATGGTGGCTGGGTAGACAGAATGCATGGATTTGAAATCTGAATCACCTACTGACTTAGCTGTGTGACTTACACCAACTGAATTCAACCCCTCTGAGCCTCAGTTTTTCCATCTACCTAGTAGGGTTATTTAGATAAAGCACATGTAAAGTGCACCAATGAAAATCATCTCAGCCCACTTTGTATTTCAGTCACTGCTGGGACAAACAGATCCACTGAGGCTGGGATCAGCTTTTCAGAAATGCAGCCTAGAGCTCACAGCTTCCCAGCCCTCACTGCCACTGGTGTAAACAAATGCAGAAGAGTGACTGGTATCTACATGTAAACCAAAATTAATTTTAGACTGTAATAAAGAATAATAAGCATTTATTTCGCAAAAGGAGCTGCAGCCCGGGAGACACAGATTCTGGTAGCATCCTAAAAGGGGAGGACACCTTTTATAGCGAAAGTTTTTGCCCAGGTTCTCAATTAGGGCTGTTCTATGTAAATGAGGCATCCAAATTGAGCAGTTCTGATTGGATGGGGCAAGTCTCCATCCATTGGTAGAAAGATGAAACCAGGATTTCCCTGCAGTGGTTCACTGAGAGTTCAGTCTGAGGTTCTCCCCAGTGTACAGAGTACGTGAGGAGCCCCTGTCAGCAAATTGCCCGCAGACTCGTATTATTTAGAAAATTTGAGCCTTAGGTTTACCATGGAGAGTCCATCTGAACACATAGATTCCTTTTTGGGGTTCATATCAAATGAAACTTTCTTTGTGGGGTGCACACACATGTGCCACCTAGAGTTAAGGGGTCACCCTTGACAGAGAGGGGGATAAGAGTCCTGAGCATTTCCTTAGGGATCTAAAGGGGAAAACATGTACTTCGCTGGAAGGCTAGATCCCAGATTGTCTATACCCTGGAGGGTGCCACCTGGGTTATCCAATTCTATGAAAGCTGTTTCCTGAAGCTCTCAATTATAGATGACTGAGAGCAATGCAAAATGATTCTTGACGATAACAAGCAAATTCTATCCTGTCCAAAAGACTCTCTTTCCATGCTGGCAAAAGCAGATCTGTAAATGGAGCTTTCCTTTGGATCCTCTTTTGAAGTGAGTGAAATATTTGTTCAACTCCCTCATGGATTATGACCTAAATATTTACCATATGTTTATTTTTTTATGTCTGTATGAGAATCATGATTTTATCTTACTTGCAAAATTACCTTTTAACAGTTCCTTGGAATGTCCCAAGGGATTAAATAAAAGTGGCCTATGTATGTAACACAAAATTGTGTTGGTTTTACCATACCTCCTCCCCATTACGTTCCCTCGTGTCCCTCACTCCTGGCTCCTTACCATTACATTCACAAGTAAACTACCTGTGTGCAAGTTTTTGTCTTGGGTTCTGCTTAGAGGTGTAGGGAGTGGGTTCAGGAGACAGGCTAAGACATTGGACCATGAAAGTTATTCTATAAATGTTAGGTATTATTTGGGTAAGCTGGTAAAATAAATTGGAATCTTGAAACTGTTAACCTAAAAATAAAAAGTCAGAGTGAAAGGCAATAAGTGTGCATTTGAAATCATAGAATAGCTATTTTGGAAGCACTGATTCAGACGTAAACCCCAAAAGTGTTTATGAGGTCAAGGCTAAAGGGGTGTTGCTAAGAAAGGGATGTGAAATAATTACATGAATAGAAGGAAGGAATTTCTATTCATGCTACCAAGTTAAGGAAGAAATTTCTATCGGTCCAAATAAGCTAAGTTTTTCTTTCTCTCTCCATGGTAGTGCTAATTCTAAAGAATTTCCTTAATTTTCAGTCCTGTACTCAGTTCTGCTTTTCCTATTAGTTTTAAAACAGCCGTTTTGAAGACAGTGCTGATCTGGCCCAGTTCAAAGGGTACGTTTCCTACTTCAAGTATTCCAAAGGTTCAAGGAGTAAGATGGGCAATGCAGTTCCTGTGGAATGGCTGATCTGACTCCATTTTAAAATGGCTTCATTTATGCCAACTTTTCAGAACAGTAACAATATAAGCTATATATTGAGGATGGCACAGCAACAAAATAGAAAGAACCTGGGTGTCCCAAAATTGTGGAAGCCCTAGACTGTGTGTTTAAATGCAAGAGAAGCAAATGTCTTTTTTATGTATGTCAACACCACTTGAGTTTTCTTCACTTAGAACTGAGACTCATCCTAACTGATGCATTTCCCCTCTCCCTGAATCAGTTGATACCTAAAGGCTTACGTATCTAAATCAAAGAGGAAGAGCTGACATGAGAAAATCATTCATAAGTAATTAAGTACAGGGAACCAAGCCCTGGTTGACTAAAAATGATACAGAACCCCACAGTGGGCTACAATTCTGCAGGATTTAAAGTAACAAAACAGATAGGGCAGGAAATTCAAGGTAGAGAACAGTCTGAATATACATGAAGATGGTAAAGAGTGCCAAGTGGGCTGTGAAAGGTGAGAGTGAGAAATGGCTCTAAATGGAGCAGCGGAGCTTGGGGGAAGGTATGACTAGTTCTTACAGGGCCTCCTTAGTCCTGCCCACCACCAAATACAGCTGCAGGGGAGCCCTAAGAGCCCCTTGTTTTACAGACCCAATTACTTTTTCACTAGTGCCTCAGAATACCTTTTACTCCTTGTTTCCATCAACCGCAAATGTAGTTCTTGTACAAATTCAATGAGATTAAACAGGAAAATGACCTGTCAGGATGTCCATAAACTCCCCCTTTTTCCACCCTCCTTTCTCTGGTGACACCCATCTCCACATAAAGTTCAATCCTAGGCAATTTGTACTGCAGTTTCAACACCTGATTCCTAATGGTGATAATTAAGCCATTTAGCTTGTCTACAGAAACCAACTGGCATATTAAGTCTTCCCTTCTACACTTTTTTAAAAAATAATGATCCTTTCATAACAAACGCTCAGTATAATAACAGTTCCCAAGCCTAGTGTTAATTGTGTCTCTTGTTATGCAGTTATAAATTACACTCGCTCTGGATCACACTGTGTAATTATTTTTATGCATTAATATCTAGTACCTAGAAAGAAATGGATCCCACCTAGTCCTTTTGGAACGCGGTTCTTTGATACCCTCAATGGGCACATCATCAGTAAGAGTCATGACAGGCTGGCCACATTTTTAAAAATCATGGAAGTTTATATTCTTAAACCTAAAAATGTTTGTATATATTTTTGAGAAAGTTTACTGCAAGGAGTTCAGAAAAGGAGACGTATAACCCTATAGACCAAAACTTTAAAAGAGAGATCCCTATGGATTAAATCTAGAAAATTCCAGCTCGATGATTAAGAGAGGCATATGAACACACCACACTTTCCAGACATCACATTATAAATGAATCTCTAGTGTGTTTGTGTGTACGTATAAGCAATTATAAAATAGCTTCCATAAAATCAGATAACCCACAGGGATGTCCTCCAGAGTCTATATAATCCAAGGTCTAGTTTTCCACAGAAAAAGCAGAGCTTAGCTATTTCGGTATTTCTTTCCATGAATCCCTTTTTGTACTGGATATGTTCTATGTGGTTAAATTTTTGGTGATTGAGAAGTGACGTCCCTCCCTCAGTTTATTCTCTCCTTGCCTACTGCTCTTTTATAGTACTAGACTTTGAGGGTAAGAGGAATGCGGAAATAGAGCCCTAGAGAAGGGAACTGATTTCACCTATTCCCTTAGCACAAAGTAGGAATTGAATAAATACTGAAAAAATACTAAATACTGAATACTGAATATCCCAGGTGGCACAATGACTGGTGACAGTAGTTCTAAGGGTCAGTAGCTGTGTCTTATTTACTTTTGTTTCCATAGTGGTTAACACCATACCAGGTCCAGGTGCTTAATATATTTTAATCGATTAGTTATTTGTCACAATGAGGACATTCCTTCTACCCTCTTTGGTAAATAGGTCATCTATAAAATGGGGATAATAATGACTGAAGACAGGAGACTATATTAACTGAACTTTTATAATCCAATTTAGCTTGGAACTCTCTACCCTTCACTGCTAACCGAAAAGAAAGATGCTACCTTTTTTCTGTCTCTCTACCTTTTTTCCCAGGAGAAAAACGGTTGGTTCCCATTTGTCTTAAAATTTACTGATTGCTTCCTGAGTTCTTTCCTCTCAGTCTACACTTTGGGAGTTTCTGTATTTGTTGTTGTTATATAAATCAACCCACTTATTATAGGCTAGCAATGTTTCAAATGGTGGAGCTTGTACTAATCTTTCAATCCCTTCAGTCTACTCATGGTGGGCTTTACTGTGACAACAGAAGTTGTGTTGTATGTCCAGGCACCTCTGGCTACAGTTTTCATGCAGGAGGAAGTACAAAGAGAAGACAAGTTCCTTCCATTTTCCTGCATATCTCAAAGCTGTCTTGTTTTAGGTCTTTATATCCTGCCCTGCTGCTTGCACCCTCAGAATCTATTTATGTGGCTATAAACTGAACAAAAAATAGTACAACTTAAAGTTGGAATGCTTTTATGTGACACTGAAAATAAAAGACAGAAATCAAAGTATATGACTTCTTGGCTCCATGCAGCTTGGATGATAAGGTTCTCAGCTATGATCCCGTGCAGGGCTTCTATGACTGGGCGTCAATCCATCTAGAGAGAAAAATTAATGGCCCTTGAGTCACTGTAGTCCTTTGGTGTCTCAGCTGGGTGGTAGAGTATTAAAACTGTGCTTACCATTCACACAGTATTGAGACACTCAGTAAACCATCCTGAATTCAAATGTAATCTCCATACCCATTCAACTGTAATCATACAGGGGGGAAAAAAATAATATATATATATATACACACACACACACACACATGTATGTATATATATGCATATATATATACATATATATGTGTGTGTATATATATACATATATATATATATGTCATACACACACACACACACACACACATGGTGCCAAAAAATGTATACACATTTTAAGAAAGAAAAAAAACTTTATTATGAAAATTGTAATACAATAAATGACGCTAGCATTATTTGATTAGTGCCATCTTTTGAGTGAATATCATACTCCACATTGCTATGTAATTCAATTCAACTTCGAAAAGTAATACATAGATAACGTCTCTTAAAAGGTATACATTTTTTGTCACCCCCAGTATATATATTTCTTGTATATCTATATTTCATATATATATATGTACATATATATATATACATATATATTATATATACACATATGGACGATAATGTCTGAAGGCAGAAGACTGTATTAAATGAAGTTTTGTAGTCCAATTTAGCTTGGAGCTTGCTCGCTCTCTCGCTCTCTCGCTCTCTCTCTCTCTCTCTCTCTCTCCATATATATATATATTGGAGAGATATACTACATATATATAATTATATATTATAATATATATAATTTTTTTCTTCTTTTTCTGTCTCTCTACCTTTTCTCCCAAGAGCAAAACCTTTGGACACCATTTGTCTTAAAACTTAGTGATTGCATCCTGGGATCCTTATGAACTGATAAAACCCACCACAGCCCAGCAAGGTTTATTTAAAAGAGGGTACCACTTTCCTCTCATTTCAAACTTTTGGGAGCCTTGGCCAATTGGGACTCCAAAAAGCCTGTCAACTTTATTTAATTAAAGTGGGGAAAAAAAGAAAACCCATTTTAACATTTCTAATCAAAAAGAGTCTAATTAGTCATGTTGATTCCTGGAGTTGAGACACAATAGAGCATTTCCGGAGCTAATTTGCTTCATTAATATTCAAAGGATGTAGATCACCCAGCGTTTTCTAGGAGACTCAAAAACCAAAAACGTCAAAGGGAAAGTTTTATGTTGCACACAATGTTAAACAGACGCTGCACATTGAACCAACCCTAGCATCTAATGTCAGAGTAACTGCCTTATTCCCTGCCTCAATCCCACTTTCAAAATGGATCTGTAACTCTCACCTCGAAGATTTCTCCTCTTCTTTAATTCTCAGTCTCGACACTGATGATACTGTCACTGCCAGGACTGGCTCTGCCCTGGCAGAAATCATTTGGGCTTTGGAGCCCATCCACCTGGGTTCAGATTCGGGTCTGTTACCTTCTAGGTGCTATTTTAAAAAAACAATTTAGTGAACTTGTCTTTTGTTGAGTATTTAACAAATATTTATTGAGCACCTCTGTACCAGGTACTATGCTAGGCACTAGAGAAATGGGAGAATCATGGAATTCTGAACCTCATTTTTCTTATATATAAACTGGGGGTCATAAATTCTGTTTCAAAGGGCTGTCTTGCTGGTATGATGAGAAGGACTACAGAAGACACATGGGGTACAGTGAACATTCAATAAATGGTAGTGTTATCTCCCCCAGTCCAGGATAATTTATATAGCCATAACTATACTTGGGCATTTAATTGCAAAGTTGTGATTTGGGGCATGTAATTGCAAGGTTGAAATGTGGGGTTTAAAAGACCAATCTGTGGAGTACAGTTAAGCAAAAACTTTCTGTGAGAATGTAACCCAGACCTTGTCATTTATAATGTGATCTAACAAACAAGATATAAGTCAAGTGCTATGAATCCACATTAATTCTTCAAGCAATTAGTTATTAGCACAGTCTTACAAATTGCATGCATTCAGTAAATGGTTTTTATGAATAATAAGAATAAATCAACTAGCGAAAGAGAGTGAACTGTATCTTTATCCAATAATAATAACAATACACAATTTGCACAGCCTTTTCATGTTCATTCCACTTATTCCTGCGTGTGTGTATATACGTATGTCTACACACACACACACACACACACACACACTCACACACACACTCACACACAAACACACACAGATCTCTATGTTTAGAATCTCCCTGCCTCACGTGGCTTATTTCTAGTAGGAAAGACAGTAAGAAAAAAAAAATAGAATGTCCAATAATGAGTGATAAGGGAAGAAAATGAAAGTCCCAGCATTTCTTTGAAGAAAGTAAAAGAATATGAAGAAAACTCATTACAGAAGAGAGGTAAGTGTGACATTTTTTAATGAGATATTTGTGGAAGAACTCTCTGAGAGGTGTTGCTTGCGTACGTGTTGTTTGAGGTCAGTGAGGTCGGTTAAAATTTAGGGTAAGAGCATTCCAGGAAGAAGGAACAATAAACACTAGGACCCCAAAGTGGGAGCAAGGTTTGCATATTTTAAAAAGATGATCAGTGTGGCTGGAGAGATGAGAAACTAGAAGAAAGGGTAGAAGTGGGGGGAGATGAGAACTGACCATAACAAGCCATGGTGACAATTTTAGATTTTATTCTATATGTGAGGAGGCAATCAGTTAGTGCCAAAGGGTGGCCCCGAAGATTTCTCCCCGCCTTGTTCCACATCACTCCTTGCAGAGAGGGAGCTGTTTCCCACTCCCTTGTATCTGGGCTGGCCACGTGAGAGCTTTGACCAATAGAATATGTGAAGGGACGTTTTACAACTTCAACAACTTCAAGTCCAGACCTCAAAATTATTGGCAGATTTTGCTTCCTTTCTCTTTGTTCACTGGGAACACGCTCTTTCAGAAACCAGCTGTCATATCACATGGAGAGGGTACATGAAAAATTCCAATGGTCGGCCAACAGCCCCAACAGAGCTTCCAGTTAACAGAAACATCAACTGCAAGTCATGTGAGGGAGCCATCTTGGATGTTCCACACCCACTGAGCCCCCAGATGGCCCCCATCAACATAGCAGAGAGAAGAATCACCCAATAACGCCCACTCAACCCACAGAATCATGGAAGATAATTATGTGGTATTGTCTTAATTTATGAAGTTGTGAGGGTTATCTGTTACATGGCAATAGATAACCATTGGATATAATGAGAAGCCATTGGACATAATCTCCATTATAATAGTTAATTAATTTTTCATACTATCCCTAAAAGGTAGGTTTCATTATGGTCCCTGTGCTGTAGGTAAAAAAATAAACGTTAAGTATGACTTTCCAAAAGTCACACAGTAGCTAAGAGACAGAGAGCCTGGCTTCAGATTTCAGGCTTCTGCAGAGTTCTTTGCATTAGGTATAACCAAACATTGATCTAAATAAACAGAAGCACCTAAATTTTGTGGACAGAACGGATAATTCCAGACGCTCCACTAATCACATTGCTATATACTTAGGCCATACTTATTAAAATATCCAAAATTTCACTGTAAAGCCAGAATTGTTCTCCTATGCATCAGACTATTTAATATCCAGACTGCAAACACTCTGGGGATGTGAAAGTGTGAGGTAACTGAAGGCTCACTGTCTACCAAATGCTCTGCAGCTGAGAAAGAAAAGTGAACAAATTCATGAGTTAGCCTCTGTCGATTCTGAAAGTCCAAAGACTCAGTATTACTCGTTTAGGTTTGGGACTTCTGTCTTGGTCGGAGACATTCTTATTTGAAAATGTGAGTGAAGTTATTCCTGGGGGGAAATGCAAGACTTGTGAAAATCAAAAGGTGTGAAGACCAACTACATTTAGACTGGTAGGTTAAAGAAATTCACATTCAACTTATCTGCTGAGTGGGTAAACTAAAAATAAATATATGAGTGTATTTTCCTTCCTTCTAGTGCATGAGAAAACAGAGAGCAATGTAAATGCACTTTGTACCGCACGCCCTGTAGTAAGGGCCCTTGCAGTAGCACTCCTTCTTCTGAATACAGCCTGGAGGTGTCGGGGAAGCTTACGTTATATGGCAAACTGTCTAGTGCAGAGTAGTCCACCATAAGTGTTCAGTTTTAGAAAAGGCCCTTTTCCAAGACTCAGTTTCTTCATCAGTAGGTTAGGACGAGGACCAAGAAGGCAAACATGGACTTTACCACGTTCTCCTGGAGCGGACACCTTCCATCACACTTTCCCGCTGACCCCTGACATTACACCCTTTTTCAAAACAGTGTCATAGATGTTCTACCAGTTACTCATAGTTGGGCCTTGAAAAGGAACCATTTACTTTTTGGCAGACAAGTATATGCTGCCCTCCAACCTCTGAAGTTTATGACTCCATGGTCCCAAATCCATGGAACTCTTTAAAGTAATTGAGGTTCCTCTGAAAGTGTTTTCACTGTAACAAAAGGAACATTATTTTAACGTAAAGACTGCACCACACTGACCAACATACACTGAGTCGGGTGATTAATTACTAAAGTACTAATTATCACTTCATTTTTCACTGCAGGATTTATAGCATCTTTGTATATTTAGCATGTAGAAAGCACTTTCACTCTTTTAAATGACAAGATGAGCAGAAGTGTCTCTCTATTAAAATGGTCTCTATAATTTGTGAGTCGTAACAAGACATGATTTTATTTAGACTTTTGAGTCATCACACTAGAAGTGTAAGATGTAAGAACTGGTGCCAATAGATATCAAGGGTTTGGGAGAAGAATACTAGTAAATAAAAGCAGAGTCACATAGAGTTTAAAATAGTACTTACTGGGTGCAAAAAAAAAAAAAATAGTGGTAGGCCTTTAGGGAACTCAAACTAGAGGACAACAGTGTCTGTTCTCAAGGAAGCCATTTTCTAAAGGCAGAGATACCGTGGCATTCTAGCAAGATAAATACAAGTACCAGGACCCATTGTGCTAAATGTCAGACGTGTAGCAGGAGGGGCTCCAAAGATTCTGAGGACGGAGGACGGAAAGGTCAGTGTGGGCTGGTGCATGGATAAGATCTTAAAGACACCTCCCTGGAGGATGCAGGCTTCACTGCTGTAACATGTAACATCTAGCTAAGTATGTAGTTGACGTTAAAGAAACATCTGGAGAAATCAACAGACCTAAGGTGCATACAGTCAAGTAAAGAAAATGTCAAAGTTGAGTGGACAACAAAAGCACAGCAAAGGCGGCAGCTCCTGGTGGGCCCTGGAACGCAGCTGGCTGGCCTGGAGCAGGGGGTCCAAGAGGTGAGGACACAGGGTTGCCTTTGCACACTCTCTCCTGGAGCAATCTCAGTCCCAGGTGTGGCTCAGCCATGCCTTAATACGCCAAAGGCTCCCATTTGTCACGTAAGTTCTATTCTACAAACCTTTACACTCTCCCCCCAAACCCATACAACCAGTGGATATCTTCTTTGGAATATCTCACTGGGTCTTCAAAGTCGAGTTGTTTAAAGCTCTTCTTCTAACCCCCTTCTTTATTGTCCTTTCTCTGATATTGGGAGCACCTTCATTCCAGACTGGAAATTGTATTGGCATCTGTAACCCTCTCCTTTCCTTAGATAACTCTGATGCTTCTCCATCAAATCCTCCAATACCGGTTGCCTGTGTCCTATTCTCACTGGAAGTCCCTAATGGTACCCAAGGTTCAGACCTCCGTGCATCTCCTTTGATCAATTATATGTTATTGCCTTATCTCCAGCCTGAACCCACTGCAATCTCTTCTGTCATATTAACCTCCTAGAGAACAATTCAGATACCATCTTTCATACACGTATCCATTACACTGAGTCAGTGCGTACTGTGTGCCAGCACAGAGTTCTCTGATCAGCCTACACACACAATCAGAAATGATCTCTCTCTCTTCTTCCTTGGCTCATATCTGGTTGATCCAGTTTTTGTCTCCCCGTTTAAACACGTAAGCTACTTGGAACCATGGCCATGCTTGTCATAGTATCCCTTGCAGCACCCTAGCATGCAGCCTTGCATACAGCTGACACTTACTCAGTGTACGTGAAAGAAAAGAGAAATTAATGCAGGAGGTTGGGACTATAGAGCTAGAGAAACCTAGATTCCAGGCTAAGGGATTTGGCCTTCACCCTACACTTGTTGGGGAACCCTAAGGCCTCGTAGCCTTGTACTTATTAAGTGACTTCTGCAATCCTACTAATTAGGAAGATTGTTCTGGTACCAGAATAATCTAGGAGAAAGAACTATCCCATTAGAAAGAGTCTTGACTTTCTGAGGAAATCTGATGCTTTAAATGAATGAAATACTAGTTGAGAAAAAATAGTGAGTAGAAACATCAACATGAAAGTTTAGAGAAAAATAAGTCTATTATCTAGAGTGTCTCCATAATTCTAAAGGATCACATGAAGATATCATTACAGTATTTTTCAGTTGTCTGTGGTAATAAGGCAGAGTGGGTAGTGTTAATATGAAACCATCTTAAATCTTTTTGGGTATAAAGAATAGTGAAAAATAAATAAACTATATAACTATGTAGTAATTAAAATAAATCTTTGCTATGTCAGGATCTCGCCCTCTGTCTCTCTCTCTGTCTCTTACACACACACACACACACACACATACACACACACACACACACACCCTAAAGCTGGAAAAAAATAAACTTGAAAAGCAGTTTAGCTTAATAGGTTTGCCCTAACCATCTGATGATAAAGGTGTGTGTGAATATGGAAAAGGTTACAGAAAATCCAAATAGAAGAGAAGTAAATTTCATCTTTTCTTACCACCAGGTAGTAACCCATTGTGTATATATACCACAACTTCTTTATCCATTCATTTATTGAAGGGCATTTTAGTTGTGAGATTATAATGTTAAGCAAAATAAAAGTCAGATAGAAAAAGTAAATAACTGTATGATTTCACTGATATGTGGTACATAAACCAAAAACAACAAAAGAACAAGACAAACAACTGAAAGAACAAAAACTCACAGACATAGACAATAGTTTAGGGGTTACGAGAGGGTAAGGGGGAAGGAGGGAGCGGGGCTCTAGAAGAGGGTAAATGGGGTCTAATATATGGTGATGGAAAGAGAACTGATTCTGGATGGTGAACACACAATGTGAGATATAGATAATGTATTACAGAATTGCACACCTGAAATCTATGTAACTTTACTAACAATTTTCACCCCAATAAACTGTAATTTAAAGAAAAAATAATAAAAAAATACAATAGAGGTAAATTAAGGTCTGTGGATGTACTACTGAATGCATTACCAGACTCCAGGTAAGTTAGAAAGTTGTACCACCTTCATATTCACATGAGGTGTACACTGGGCCTCACTGATTCATCACCTTGAACAGAAAACTTGGCCCTATTCTCTAGGGAACTAGGCAGGTGTAAGAATGAATAAAGATTCCCTCAAAGGTCCTGATTTGAGTGATGAGACAAAAGATATGTTGACTGTCTGGGTTTGGAAATGCACTCTCTTTTATCGCCAAATAAAGTTTATCAAGTTTTAGGGACATATTTCTGAGCAACTGCTTTCTAAACCAGCAGATTTTTTTTTTATTGTTCATCAACCACTTATTGTTTGTCATATAGCAGCTCCTACTAGTTAAGGAGATCCAATGGTAAATCAGACAGACTTTATACCTATCTTCATAAGATTATAGTCTAGCCAAGAGAATAGACATTACATACCTAAAGTAATTAGGTACCTACAGCACAGTAATTGTCGTGATTGTGGAGAGAATCCAAAACTAAGCTAGTACATCAGAAAAGACCTTCTAGAGGAAGTGACATTTAACCTAAAGCCAGAGGGTAAAGAGGAGGGAGCATGTAAAACGGTGAGAGAACATCCAGCAGAAGAAATACTGTGTGCACGGGCCAGGTGATTTGAGGAACTGTCAGAAGCTCAGTATGGCTGGAATATTGAGAAGTGGGGGAAAAGTGATGAGTTGAGAATTGAGATGAAGGTGGCATACGATCTTAATTCTAAGTGCATTAAGAAATTCTTGAAGTGTCTGAAAGAGGGGATTGACAATGTCCGATTTATAATGGGTGAAAGTTATCTGGCAAATGTTTTAGCGGGGAGAAGACTGGATGCTAATGGATAAAGATGCTGTCATCTCTTTTTTCTGCCGTCATTGTTACATACATGGTTTCCCTTGTTTGACAAAAATATCTAAACTGACATTTTATTGGCTTTGAAGTTATGTCTGAAATAGTAAATTACTAGTTATTTTGGATGGTGCAATGGAAAAGCCAGTGGAACCTGGGGCATTCTTTTATTCACTCACTGACTTTTGTGGATACTTTGATGTAAACAAGACAAGGCCCTCTTCCTATGGCATTTGCTCCCCAGTGAGGAAAGAGACAAGTGAACCAAGCAGAAACAGGGTCATCAAGTCACAGTACCAGTACAGAGAGGGAAAACTAACCCTGTCAGAAAATGTCAAACAACGCTTTCAAGAAAAGTGACATAAGAGAAATAATCAATAAAAATATTGCTAATGTTACTATGAATAATAAGAAAAATTATGAAGTATGATAAAATATACATAGCAAAATTTACCACCTTAACCATTTTAAATATACACTTCAGTGGCATTAAGTACATTCATATTGCTTGTGAAATCATCACCACCATCTGTCTCCAGAAGTTTTTCATCATCCGGAACTGAAACTCTATCCATGAAACACTAATTCTCCATGCCTCCCGCCCCCAGCCCCTGGGAACCACTATTCTACTTTCTGTGTCTACGAATTTGACTACTCTTGGGGTGTCACCTAAGTGGAATCACACAATACCTGTCCTTTTTTTTTTGCCTGGCTTATTTCACTTAGTATCCTATTTTCAAGGTTTATCTATGTTGTAAATGTATCAGAATGTCATTATTTCTTAATATCCCTGTGTGTGTGTGTGTGTGTGTGTGTGTACCACATTTTGTTTATCCATTCATCCACTCCTTAGTGGATATCTAGGCTGGGTTGACCTTTGAGCTACAGTGAATAATGTTGCCATGCACGTTGCTGTACAAATAACTATTCTAATCCTTGCTTTCAGTTCTTTTGGATATATATCTAGAAGTGGAATTCTGGACCATATGGTAATTCTATGGGTTTTTTGGTTTGTTTTTGAGGAACCACCCTGCTGCAGTAGTTTACATTCCCACCAGCAATGCACAAGCGTTCTACTTCACCCATACCTTTGCCAACAATTGTGCTTGCTGTTCGGCTCTGTTTGGGCATTTTGAATAATAGCCATTCTGCTGGGTGTGGGATGAGGGGGGACCTCATTCTGATTATGATTTGCATGTCCCTGATCACTACTCTCTGTCAGCCATGGACACACAGCGTTCTTCCTGCGGCCCCTAGGACTGCAGCACCCCCATGTGCCTATCTGCTACCCTCCATCAAAACGAACCCACTTTGCAGCCCAGTCCTTTAAGGTCCCAGCTTTTGCTTCTTGGTAGTAACAGGTGCTCGAAGATTCACAAGTGAATTAGTTGGCTAGTGCAGTAAGCAGCACCGTGCATTAACACACCTGATAAAAGGTATCACAAAGGGGGCCGATTTGGGGAAGAAGTCTCTGATTTGAGTTGGGTTTGTGTGTGTGTGTGTGTGTGTGTGTGTGTGTGTGTGTGTGTGTGTTTTCATCCTGACGCAGAGGTATGTGGCTGGCTGGCAGCCTTTGCCTATTTGCTTTCTAATCCACGCCTTACCCTTCTGCTCTGTTGTCTACTGTGCTGGGCTGGCTTTATAAACTACACTTCTCAAGCTTCCTTGCCAAGTGGCTTCCAGGTAGGTTCAGCCAGCAGGAGGCGCTGGTGGAAGAAGCTAAGCCATTTGTCTCCCTCTGTTACAGGGGCCGCATCTCTGGCTGTGTCTCCTCTGTGATGACAGGTTGCACGGGGCAGCCCTGCTTCCTGAGCGCTGGCAAAACCACCTCCTCCATTTGTTCCTCAAGCTGCAACGTGACTATTGCTTCCTGCAATTTTTAAACTCTGAGGTGCCTCTGATCCCATTTGCCCTCCCAACAGCCTTCTAATTAGTCGCTTCTATTTTATTGTTTGCTGCTGAATTGCTTGCAAGCTCTGTTTCCCTGACTGATAAAGGGCCCTTCAGGAAGGGGAACACAGAAAGTCTGCCTCCAGGGCAGGACCAGAGCCAGGGGGAAAAGGAACTTCTCTGTATGCCCAAGAAATCCGAGGGACAAGGTAGGAGAAGGAGGTTAAGGGAAAAGGGACAGCGATAAATGTCACTAACATTTGTTTATCACTTGAATGCCTAAGGTTTCCAGTTAATCTTGAGAACAGTCCTTCAAGGGAAGTATTATCCTCAAGGATTGGAGAGCAACCTGGGACATAGGCGACAAGGAGCTGTTGCTTTGAAAGGTTGAACAGCATTCGTAAGGTGAAATAGCCAGTGAGCCTGGTGCTGCAATCGAAACCTAGATGGGTCTTTTTCACTCTGCTTCACTAACAAGAAAGATAGTTTTTTTGTTGTTGTTGTTTTTTTGTGTGTGTTTTGTGTGTGTGTTTTTTTTAAAGCAAAAACTGGAATTTACAAATATCAAATCAAGTAAAAAAAAATTTGTTCAACTCTGTCACGATTTTTAAATAATCCCTCATGCCTGTTTTGTTTTGTTTTTTAACACTAACATATAATTAAGAGTTAATGTACTTATGCAAAACAAATCACATTCATCTAGATAGATGACATCAGACAGTACTACAGGCTCTAAAAGGTGATGTCAATCCAGAAACTTTATTAACTCATCATATTTTATGATGCCATCAGGTGGCATCAAAACCCTAGCTCTCCTAGCTCCAGCTGATTGTGAAATTAAATACACTTTTGCTGACCACTCCGGGCAGGTCAGAGATGGACATGAAGAGTCACTGAAACTCCAGGACATCTGAACACAGAGCACAGCTTTTATACCTTAGGTGTCAATTCATGTTCTTTCACTTTAGTTTGGCTCATGTTAAGAATTCTTCTAGTGAACTCTGAGACAAAAATAGAAATTCTATTATGTTTAAAGTTCAAGACAATTCTATAATTATTGTAACATTTCACAGCCATTGACTAACTAAATAAACCCCATTTCACATTAAAAACAATGGAACAATCTTAAGGGAGGCAGATGTGTTTAAACTGAGCCAGAGTGTTCACTCCGGAGGACTGCCTGTGAGTGAAGGACCACATTTGGAAGTCTGAGCTACCCCAGCATCTCTGAAAAAAATCTGTCTGCTTATCTGGTCGCCTTCTTAACTTGCAATGTATCTTTAGGCCCTGTTCTTTCCTCCCACTTCACTGGGAGGGTCTGGTTGGTGGAGGTAACAGGAATTAAAAGAATAGGCAAGATAGATAGATAGATGATAGATAGATAGATAGATAGATAGATAGATAGATAGATAGATAGATAGATAGATAGATATAGATATTATACATATCTATCTCTATATATTAAACACAAGTGAAAGAAACCTATCTCAATTAGCTTATGTGAAAAGGAAATTTATGGGTCACACAACTGGGAAGTAAAGCTGTGGCGCCCCCTTTAGGTAAGGCTAAGATTCAGGTAATAGAGGAGGGCTTGGTCTCTCTTTCCAGCCTTGCCTCTGTCTCCCTCCAGGGATTCTGCAGACTCTTTCCCAAAATGACTCCCAATTCTCCCAACTTTACCTCCCACTAACTTAGCAAGTCTTTTGGGAATTAGGACTCTTCTCTCTCCCAACATCCTTACACAAATTCACAAATGGTCTTTTGACTAACATTTGAGATTCTTATCTGCCCTGTAAGTACTTATTGAGCTCTTCTGATCTTTGAAGCACTGTTTCAGGGCCCACAAGAAACAACCCTTCCTCTTGTAAAGCGTGTATTTGTGTGCCTGTGCTGTTTCCAGGAGGAAGGGCTACTGTGTCTGAGGCAATCTGGACCAGACACTCAGCCCCATGAGGCCATGGTGGGGGTGCACACTGTGACTGGCGGTCCCATTCAGACATCATGGAATGAAGGAGGGACAGTTTCCAAATGATACAGGTGTACTGAGCACACACAACAACCGATGTACTGATCACCACATCAATTCCTGTTTTCCCTCCTCATAAATTCCAGAACTGTAACCTCAAGCCCACCTGTTGCATTTAAGCATTCACACAGGAAAGGATGCCAATGGAGGCTTTTTTCTGGAACTGCTCTCAATCCCTATAAGGCAGTAAAAGCACAGGTGCAAAGCAGGTATGAGGAATATTGGCCACAAATCTCCAAGTCTGCAAATTGGGTAACTAACTGTGTTGGGACCTTGTCAAATGATCTTGTTTGCATTTATAGATTAAGTTTTTAATTCTCACATTTGTAGAAGTGACTTTTCTTTTTTTTGGCATTTGACTTTTGTCTCAGAAGCAAAATGTCATGGTATTTTAAAAAGTGCATAGATTTGGAATAAACGTCAAAGCGACTGGCTTCTGGCTTGGAAAATAACCAGACTACACTCATCCTGAAATGGGATGTGACAAAAGGTCCAGAAAGTGTTTCTTGTTTCTTCTAACAAGGGCTACACCTTGGCGTGCCCCTTATTCTGAAATTCCAAATATTCTTAACAGTGTATGTCCAGAGGAACATCAGAAATATAACTCACAATGCCTGGGAAATTCAGGAAATTGGAGGTTAGATACATATCCTTCGGCAGGTCTTACAGGTATCACACACGCTTGGTGGGAGGTGGCTAAAGAAATTGTTTGTTTCACTGAATGTCAAAGAAAGTCATGTGGCCATGAACCTGAGGTAGAAGGATGACAGAAATATGCAGTGCATGACAAAGGGTGACACCCATCAGCAACCCTGGGCATTGTCCTTAAAAAACACTAAACTTCTTACATTTTATCTGCTTGATCATTTCTCTTTTTCCTCCACTACATTCTAATTTTTTGTGAGGATTCTTTGTTACCTTTGAAATCCCAAGGCCCAGCAACATGCTTTGCCCATAATGATGATGATGGTGTTGATAATGATGAAAACCGTTAGCATTTATTGAGTGCCCATTATATTCCAGGCGCCATATTGATCACTTTGAACAAATTAATTCTCTCAATCATCATAATATACATGATGGTATCATTACCATTACTTTCCCTCCATATTATAAAGACGGGAACCAAGGCACAGAGAAGTGAAGTAATTTGTCTAATACCACAGAGCTATGAAATGAACAAGTTAAGAATAAAGTCTACGCAATTTGACTCAAGAGCCCAAGTTCTTACACATCTGTTCAGTGAATGGTGAAAGGTCTCTCACAATCCAAGTATTTTACTTTTTGTCCTATGAGAGAGAGGAAAAGAATGAAGTATTCTGGATATTGTCTATGAGTAGAGATCAGGGAAGTGAAATACCTTTGGGAATCTCATTTCACTAAAACGACAGCAGCAAATCCATTAGTGACCTGTCTAGCTGAAGATTTTCTTAATGTTTGCTAATTTAAAAGTTTTAAAATCAAAGTAATGCATACTTGAAAGCAATGTCCCTGGCCCACCCTTCACAACCCAGTCCTGTTCAGCTAAGATACCCATTTCCAACTCTTGGTTGTTTCTCCTGATAGTTCTCTTCATTACGGCTGGAACTTAATAATCAAGATCAAATTTAGTCATTATTTAGTGTCTGCCAATACGGTAGGATAAGATTTAGATAACTTATACCACTCCTACCTCTCTTTCCCTGCTTATATACTTCAACATTTTCAGACTTTCAGTCAGGTCCTGCTAATTTTAAATAATACCCTAGCATTATTGGCAATTGATATTTTCTCATTGATACTCCATGATGTATAAGATAAAGATATGAATATCCCTTCTCTTTCCTTCAGCTCTCCTCCTCTGTTTGCCACCCTCAACCTTTGCCATCGGTGCTTCCACTTTAAGACAGTTAGATTAAATAACTTTTACATTTCATTTTTCTTGCTGTTTTTAGAGGTTGATCTTAAAACTGCATATCAATAACCTATGTTTGTTGTTGTTGTTGTTGTTGTTATATTGGGAAAATTATTCACCATGGCGATCATTTGTGTACTACTATTGTATCATTGTATTTTTTAAATGATATTTTTCCTGGAGTGTCTCATTATCTTTACTCATTTTTTCTTGCCTTGATCATATGTCTTCCCCACCCCACCCCCAAGACCCTCTTTACATCAAATTTTTCTGTTGACTTCTGTGGCGCCCCAATTGCTGCCCTGAATTAAAATGCTTCCTGTAAATTTGGGATTTGCCTTTGTTTCTGTGCTCGACTCACTGATTTCTGGATCCTACGTCTCCTCTCTCCTTGGTACTTTCTCTGTACCGGTCAGGATAGACTATTTTATGCTGAAGTACCAACCCCCCAGCCTCCATGGCTCAGAACCACACATGTCCACGTCCACCACAGATTGGCAGGGGCTCTGCCCACATCACTCTCGTTCCAGGGCCCAGGCTGACAGGGCAGCGTGCTGCCTGATAGAGGGAAGAAGAACTTGGCTACTTATGCACTGGTTCTAAAAAACTCTGAGCTGGAACTGACACGTGCCACTTCCGTGCATATTTCACTGGCCAAAGCAAGTCACACCATTAATTCTAACTTTAAAGAGGGCAGATGCATGCAATCCTTCCATGTGCAAGAAAGAGGAGGAAGGGAATATTTGTGACCAGCCCTAATGACAATTACACTCTCTCATTTTGTTGAAGCACATGCTCCAGAACCTTCCTAAGAAATGCAGCAAATAAATGTTCATGTCTGAAATTGCATATCTTCAAATTCGCTGAAAATGTCCACTTTCCAAAGGAGGGACCAGTAAAGAGAGCACCTGCTGCCCCAAACCATGTTGTAATCCACAAGGAGGATCTGATTAAAGAGAAGAAGTAGAATAAGCTTCAGGAGACTCATGCCGTTTATTGTCACAAATAACTAGAAAAAAAGGAAGAGAGATGCAAACTTCTTTTGTATGGCTTTAGAAAAGCAGATTTAAACTTTTTTTAGAACAAAGATTGGCAAGTAGGAAGGTTCTAGAGAAGCACTCTGCAATATCACTTTCTGTGGTGACGGAAATATTCTGTAATGTGTGCTTCCAATATTGTAACCCCTAGCTTGGTGTGGCAACTGAGCACTTGATATGTGGCTGGTCTGACTTAGGGAACTGTGGCTCGTAGCTAACATATTGGACAGAGCAGTTCTAGAGATCCCCCTATAATGTAGGTCCAATAAGACAGCCTCAGAAATGGCAATCTTATATTGAAGTAACAAAACAAAACAAACAAAAAAATCATGAGGGGTAAAAGGAGGAAAAGAATTAAGAGATCATCATGGGCCTATGAGGTAACACTCTGTTGAGCTCACAAATTAACATGGGCACACACAAAAGATGGAAGGAGACGCTATAATATAAAAGAATAACCACAAAATGAATGAATAGGGTCAAAAGGTGTATACCAAGTTTCTTGGTGAAACTTCTAATAATACCAAAAAGAGAATTTGTGTTGTCTTTTGACAACGCAGAAGAAAATGAGCAAGGATGGAATGAGGCCCATTGGAAGGGGCCAACAGTGTGCTTACCACATGGAGAGAGAGGCGTGCCCCCATGCTATGCTCATCTTCCTCTTTTCTGCCAAACAGAACTCATTTGGTTAAAAAGGTAAGGGGAAAAGCTTATAGGGAAGCACCTGAGTCTTCTAATAGAATGAAAATCTCTGGCGCAGAGCTAGGGTCCTGATTCTCAAACATGAGGGTACAAAAGAATCACCTAGTTTTTGCTAACCATGCAGATTACCCAGGAACAACTCCCAGAGGTTGTAAGTTCCAGGGGAGGGGAGGGGTCTCAGGGACAGTCATAAGGGCGGGGCAGGATAGGTGTTGGAAAATCACCCACAATATAATTGTTGAAGGAATCTCTAACTTGGGGTACACGCACTGCCTACAGGAATGCAGGAAGAAAATATTTGTCTTACTACTCACATCTATCTTTTCCTCTAGCAGAGAAATAAACATTACTAATGTTTAATACATGAACTGACAGTCGCATTTGCATATGATTAATAAACACACATAAATTAAGGATACATGATAGAAAGGGAAATTTATGAAAATTAAATTAAAAAATTTGGAACCACTGCAAACGATCATACAGCAAAATATATGTCTCCCTCCCCTTCCTGATCCCCATTCCTCAAATTCCCCTCTCCAAGTTCACGCCTTAGCATTCGTGTATTCTCTTTCCTTCTTGAGAGAGTCTGTACATATAAAGCACAACTGAATCTCTTTTTCTTTGAACACAGATGGTAGCTTAGTAAATACATTGGCCAGTATCTTGCTTTTCTTTTTTTCATGTAAAAATACGAGTTGACAACTCTTTCTTGTCAGCTTATATTGATGTGTCTCATTCATTTTAAGTAGAGGGAAGCAATGCAATGAAGTGGTTTGGAGCATTGACTCTGGGGCTAAACTGAGTTCAAATCTCATCTATGCCACTTATTAGCTGTGTGACCTTGGGCAAGTGATGTAACCACTTTGAACCTTAGTTTCCTCATCTGTAAAGTGGGTAATAATAATAGTACCTATGTCCTAGGGTTGAGTGACAATTAAATGAGTTAATTTATGAAAAGTAATTAGAGCAGTGTCTTGTACATAGTTAAGTGCTTATCACTATAGAAAGGGATCAGGTGATTCTGATGGGAGTAAGCCAAGGAACATTTGAGAATCCTCATCCTAAATTGATATGGTTTCATTCATTCACTCATTCATTTGTGTATTGAGTACTTACCAGGTATCAAACAATGAATGTATGGAAATGAGTAAGAAGATGAAAATGAAACTCAATCATAGCACAGACCGTGCAGTACTGTTCATCCCTCCACCTATCCAATTGGTCTGAAAACCTGTATTTTTCCTTCTCTGTTTTCTTAATGGTACAATAAGGTATGTTCAGTAAATGCATAACAATTGAAGTAATGGTAAATTTGCCATCATACAGGCATGATCTCAAATATATCTTATGCAATACAGAAATAAGGATTCAAGAAACAAATGAAAAATTCTAAGACCTGACTACTCTTGACAAACTTGTGAGGTCGGGCCATTTCCTTCTGGCTATGCCTCTCCCCCTTTCTTTGTTCCTCTTATCAGTCACAATTTACTTTAGAGACTAGGGTCTGATACTCTATCCCAGAAGAGAACCACTGCCCCATAGTAAAATATCTTCTACCTTTTCCCCAAATCAACCTGTCTTAGCTCACTCTCAGCCAAAGGCACCAAACCCCCAAATTAATGTTGATTATTTTAATATTTTAAAATTTTAATATTTTAATATTTTAAAATATTAAAAAATATTTTAATATTTTAATTAAAATGTTGATTATTAATAAGTGCTACTATGTATATGCCATTCCAGGAGAACATGTTCATTAAAAAAAGGCAATTCAATCCATAGAAATTAATATCTAATAATAGAATTTAATTAAGTATACCACTCATCAGGGGTTCTTACAACACACAGACTAATGTAGTCAGCCTCAATAATAGCATTCCCCACCCCATGGCTGCTAGTCCTTTAAAATTTACAAAATCCTTGAAACTTTTATTTATCAAAACTTATCTGTGGGCTGAGTTCACTACTCCTGTTTTACAGATCAGGAAACAGGAAGACATCGGGTTTAAACCACTTGTTTAAACCATGGTGCCCAAAAGGGTCAAAGCCAAAATTCAAACTCTGTTCTTCAGCCTTGATGTCCAGTCCTATTCCCACCTCATTTTAGTCAGTTCTAACTGGGAATAAAGACTGGTTGGAGAAAGAAAACATACTATCAATATAACCGGCCTGTTGTGTCTGAAAAATCATACTCCCCACCCAGAGGGGATTAGTTGTAAATCTAGTCATCAGTTCCTGCATCCCGCATGTGACCATGATGAGTGTAATTCACACTGAAATACAAAAGGGGAGTCTGTGATCTCAACTGGAAATACAATCCCTGTGCAGCAAGCCACCTAATTCAATAGTTTTGGGTCAAAAAGACACCTCTTTTCGTGTTTCTATCACTGCAATGCCCTCTAGTGGGAAAAAATGGCACCATGCCCTAAAAAGCTGTGCTGGGTGAAGGGATGTCACTCACAGCCCTTCTTCATGGGGTACAACAGAACCCGTACATAAACTCCAATCTGCCTGGGCACACATGGGGCACGTGCATTATTGCAACACTGGGTGACATTTTCAGATTAAGATGTAAGAGCCCCCTTAAAGCCTCCGGATACAGAATCACATCACAGTGACCTTTCCCCCGTTTCTTTTAAATTGTGTCTGTGTTCTACATTTCAGAGGATTGCCTCCTTACACACACACACACACACACACACACACACACACACACACACACATCATAGAAAGTAACAGCTGGACCTAAAAAGTATCTGGCCCAGTGACTGCAAAGAGATGAACAAGCAGGTTTGGGACTGCATAAGTGCTTTGCATGGCCCAGTCAGTGTTGTTCACTTCTTTATTTGCTATTACTCTAAAGTGAATTTAAATGTTTTTAGGTAGATTTTCACTCTCCAGTTACCCACAGTTTTTTATCAATTTCCATTGTTTTAGTTTGGTCCCCAGCCCCCGCCCCTTTGCCCAAAGCAGACTCAAGACAAGAATCCAGGTAATTGGTTTAGGGGATGATCTAAGGAAGCAGTGAGGGAGTGGGGAGACTGAGACAGGGAGGGGGGAAAAAAAGAGTGTGTTATAGGCTGAATTGTGTCCCCACAAAAATGCATATGCTGGAATCCAAATCCCCAGTGCCTAAGAATGTGACTATACTTGGGAATAGGGTCTTTAAACAGGTAATTGAGGTAAAATGAGGCCAAAGGGGTGACCCCTATCCAATATGACTGGTGTCCTTGTAAGAATAGAAAATTAAAACACACACACACACACACACACACACACACACACACGCACACAGACGACCATGTGAAGACACAGCAGGAAGACAATTATCTGCAAGCCAAGGAGAGGCCTCAGAAGGAACCAACCCTGCCAGCGCCCTGACCTTGGACTTCCAGCCCCCAGGACTGTTAGACAGTACATTTCTGCTGTTGAAGGCGCTCAGTCTGTGGTCCTTTGTTATGGAAGCCCCAGGAAACTAATGCCAGGTGTGTGGATGAGGGGGTCACTACTGTGGGCAACTGGGGCTCATTCCTGTTGGGGACTCTTGAGAAACTGCAGGGAACACACCTGAGAATGGTGCCCAGAGAATGGGGAGGCTGGGGCATTTATCCGGGGTCAATTCTATGGCTGAGAGGTGTGCCAAGAAGCGCTAACTCTCGGCCTTTCCAAGTGCCCTGAGTGAAGGAGCGTGTTCTCCTGCTGCTGGAGAACAACCCTGGCAGGCAGAGAAGCAGACAGATGTGGGCAGTTGAGGGGAGATGCTTTTAGCACGTTAGGGAGACTGTCCACCTTCTCTACAGGTAACTGAGAAGTGAGCCAAGGCAACATAGGCCAACAAGCGGCAGCTGCACCTGCCTTGCTAGATCTCGATTTGCACTACTAATCTCTATTAATATGCTATGCTATTATCGCACGACTGCTGTGCACACTTACATCAACAGCATGCATGCACCTTTGCACAAACTGCCCCTCTGCCCTCAGCACCCCTCCTCCAGACTCTAACATGACTTTCTCTCACCATTCAGGTCTTGGGCTCAAGTGTGGCTTCCAGAGAGGCATCTGGAGAGAATTGTCCAACTTTAGAATCCCCACCACTCCCTCCATCATGCGTTTGTGCTTGTGGCTTGAAACATTCTGAGTCTTTGCACATGGTACTTTTTATATGAAGATTTATGTACATTACGTTATGTTTTTATATCTTAAGAAGAAGATAAAGCTTGCTGCTGCTGTACAAAACAAGATATATGACAGCTATCAGTTCCTTTTTTCCACTTATAAATTTGTCACATCTTCCTTCCAATGACACTCATTGTTCCTTTAGTTTTGGGGGAAAGCTAATGACATCCCCCTGTACTGAGTGTTCCTTTCTCAGCTACACGCACTGGCAGATGCATTGTTTCAGGAGGCCCTCAAACACGCTGCTGAAATGTGGCAGAGGCAACCCTAACCCCCACGTTCTAGACTTGCAAAACAGACCCGAGCAGCTGCATGGTGTGTCCCAAGTTCACCTAATAAGACAGAGATGATGGAGAGAGCATTTCAGGCCCGGGAGCCAGCTTGAGCACAGCACAGAGGTCAGCTGAGACAAATGTCCATTCATATACCTGGGTGTTCTAAACATGTGACTATTTGTACAATAGTTAATTTTCCCTTTGACCCCCATCCACTGGACAGCAGACAATCAATTTAGGTCTCCCCTCCCTCTCTCCCCAGGAATTTGCAGAATCTCCAAAAAGAACCAGAGAAGAGAAAGTATTCTGTTCTCTGGTTTGGGGTCCGGATGGTTAATTTATGTTCTCAGCTTAGTAGAACATGGTACCCAGATATTTAGTCAAACACTAGTCTACATGTCAAAATGAAAGTAGTTTTTAGATGAAATCAGCATTTAAATTTATACAGCTTTGTGTAAACAGATTAAGCAGATTACCCTCTATAATATGGAGGCCTTACAAGGAGAGAGACAGAGAGAGAAAAAAAAAAGAGAGAGAGAATTAGAAAAGTCTGCTTTTAAACTTAAAGACAAGATTTGACTTTGGTGTTACCTGAGATATGCCAAAACTGACATATCCTGAATCAACGAATGCTTCGACTTCCTTGGCAAGGCAATGGATTTAAACAATTACTTACCAAGAATAAAAACACAGTTATATCAAACAATGTATCAAACTATTACATAAATCACTATCACACAAATTACTACACAATGTAAGAGATAACAGTTCAAAACTAATATACTAAGGAAGGGCTAATTATCTTCTATTGTGGTGCAATGAATCAGTACAGACAAAATAAAATTTAAAATAAATACTAAGTAAGCACAGTGTCAGCATTTTGGTAAAGAATCTTTTAATCCTCTTTCCTAAACCAATCAATCCCTCAGTCTCTTCTTCTCAAAAGCTGTATTATTTCAAACAAAATCCTAAATTTTTTATCTCCATTTTTCAATGATTTGACCACCATGTCAGATTTGTTACACAAAAGACATGGTAAAACTTCATATGATTTTGTCAGATGCAGTATTATCTAGAAATCATTGATAATACAAATACAATTATTTCGATGATATCTACTCTTAAGGTATGTATTACATTTCTTCTTTTTCTCCGAAAAGTATTATTCCCAAGGCCTGAAAACTGCAGTATAGCATATATTTAGAGCCAAACTAATAATTTTTGTAATAATATTATCTAGCACTAATTAATAATTTTAAATGTCAGTCACCCTTTCTCTGACAGACATGGAAGTAACTTACCAAATTTCTCTTGGCACTATCTTGTTTGAAAAATAAATTCTGAGAAGTTGTTTATTTGTGTACACAGAGACTTTCTTTTATTCAGTTTTGTATAAAATATCATAACCTTTCCTGCAGAACACATTGCAACTGTTTATCTTCGGTCTGGAAGCTTTTCAATGGTTTGTGTCCAAAGCAATAAAATTCTGACATTTAGATGGAGTCAAATATCTCAAATGGGTTGTTTTGTTTTTGTTCTTTGGTCTAAAGGAATTCAAGGTGATCCAGAAGCTTCAGTGTTTAGCAATGAATAGCAAAGCAGTGTCAGTGATTCTGCATTTGCAGAATAAGGATTTCAATTAAAAAGTACATCCGGAGAAAAGTCAGACCGGGAGGTTGACCAGTATGAAGAATGCAAAGCATGGAGCCAAAGGCCCTGGGTTCGTGATCTTGTTTGAGTTTTTTAACCAGCCTGGGCCTTGTTTTTCTCATTGTGAAACTGGGGAGAATAACTCCCCAAAGGAACTATTTTGAAGGAAATTCAGCAGGTGAAAAACACTCTGCAAATTGTGAAATATATACATCAACTGCCATGGTTAACAAAACACTACACTTTAATATCACACACAATGCATCGCATCTCTGTGTTGTGCCTTCAGTTTATCTCTGACTTAAGTTGGGATCCCTACGGTAGAAACCAAGCCTGAAAATGGATGCTTGTTCCAGGAGGAAAACAGAATAGGGCAGGAGGAGAATCCCGGGTGAGAAGAGGTTTTGGCTATAATCTAACCTCAGCCTGGAGCCATAGAGAACTCTGAAGCGTGACTGACATCACT
Source organism: Rhinolophus hipposideros (assembly GCF_964194185.1). NCBI lineage: Eukaryota > Metazoa > Chordata > Mammalia > Chiroptera > Rhinolophidae > Rhinolophus > Rhinolophus hipposideros. Next base: position 23,088,382 of record NC_138060.1, read on the forward strand.
GAGTCATCTTCACTTGAGGCAAAGGGGCCTTTTGTGTCCCTACATCTGTCACTGGCCATCAGGGAGATGGGAGTGACATAATGCCCCAGGCATTTTCAGGTGAGACAGCTCTCTCTGTCCAGGACATCTCTCCAGTGAAGGGTATAGTTGCGAGCCATCACCAGACTACCCTACCTGCAGCGGGGGAAGGATGCCCCACTGTGCAAAGCAGATCTGGACCAGGCATCAACGGCACCTGTTAGAATCAGCATTTGGACTCAGAAACATACAATATTACCAAGATCTTTCTCACACGGACTCCCTGTGTGGAATCAGATTCTCTGTTAGTCTACTCAAAGCCTTCAACTGCAAAACCAGCAGCAGCTTAAGTAAGAAAGACTGGAACTGAGTTTAAAAGTCACTAGCTATGTATTATTTAATAACGTCCTTCACAGGCAAAAGCTAGACCTGAAAATAAGATTTGCCTGTGTTTATGGAACTAGCTGATACTGAGTGAACTCCTACTCTGTGCCAAGCCCCCCGCTAGTTACTTCCACATGGTAACTCATACTACCTTACAGCAAACGGTCTTATGAAATCAGTACAAAGGATCTTCACCTTGCCCAACTTTTAATTTGGAAAACTGAGTCTCATCTGAAACGGTACTCATTTGGGAGACATCATTGAAAATGTTAACACCTCAAATTACCGAGATTTGAAGGAGCTCCTAGTCCACACTTAGAGAAAGTGGACAGTTGTTGTTGGTATGTCAATTTCACTAACAAAGAATCTGCACCCTCTGTGTGCACCGAGTTGTACATAAGATGCAATGAGGAACAGAGCAGTCGGATCTGGTCCCTGCTACGTAGTTTACAGAAAGGGAGGGTGATGGGTGGCACAAAGTGTTCCTCATTAATGGTGGTCACCCCAAAGATGGCTGAGGAATTCACTCAAGATGCCTTGACTGAACACCTATGTAAGAGTCAGGCCTCGAACCAGAGTGCGGGCAGGTATCTGAGGGAATAAGCCACAGTCCCTGCCACAGAAGGGTGCATGGTCTAATGATCAGATTTGTTCTGAATATTCAGCTTTCTGGCTCTTAAGTCTCTATCTTAAAATATAATCTTATCTCCTCCTCAATGTTGTGTTTAATTTTTTCCAGAATGGACAGGATGACAGCAGTCCCCTGGGCCACATTGTTCTGTGAACTCACTCACATGCTGTGTATCAAGTCCTTGCCAGAGAATACATACTGACATTTGTCCTACTGGGACCACATTGGGCAAAAATGAGAACTAAATGAGAAATTTCACTTTGATAGAACAGAAAAAGCACATTCCTAGGGAATGGGGTTAACCACTGGCCGTAATCTGGAATCATCTGAATTGCAAGAGTTGTCATTTCAAATAAATGTGTTTAACTTATTGGACTAAGAAGTTGGATCATGCCAAGCATTTCAAGTATTCTAAAATACAAACACAGATTTCATTTCAGTTGTTCCCCCTTTTTCATCGATCCCATCTTGATTCCACCCCGGAAACCAGAGGTCGTTTCTTTTTCTGAAACAAGTGGGATTTGTTTATGACTATGGCACTGATCAATTTTTGCCTCACATTAGAGATATTTTTGTACAGATCTTGTGTCTTGTTTCTCCTAACAAATCCCCTTCTAGATTTTCAGCCCCTTGAAGTCAGCATATCTGTTCTGATTAGTCTTTGTCTCCTTTGAGGCACATGAAAGGCATTCAGTCATGGCTGGCTGGACTGATGAAAGAATGGATGAGTAGAGAGATGAAAAATATTGCATTCTCTGCCTACATTCTCTTGGGGCCAGCACATGACCTGATTCACCCAGGACTGAGAATGTTGCCAACAGGAGAAACAACTGGCAGAGGACATAGCCTTGCACATATTACGTGCTCAGGGAATTCTCTCTGAATTGTCTGAACTGCACAGGTGCAGACTCAGTGAGGGGTTACCTGAACACATGGATTAGGAGCCACAGGGAGCAAGTTCCACCATCCCTTGGGCTACATAAATGAATATCGTCTGCGACACCCATGTGCCACTCCTGCTACTTTAAATCTAAAACACTTTTTAAAAAAATGACACCTAGAGATAAATATTGACATGTAATTCTCCTGGGTGATTGCACTGGATGTTTATTCTTTGTCTTCTCAATATCTATTATGCCTTCTGCAGGAGACAGCTACAACTTTCACTTCTCCCCAGTTGAGCCCAGAGAAGCTGGACTCAGGGTGTGACATATGACGTAGGTCTAAGACAATTGGTGTGGTGTGTCACATTCCCTGGGCCATAGTGATTGATTCAAGGGTGGACATGTGAGTTAGAGTAGTCCAATAAGATAAAATTTAGAGCTTTTGCTGGGCAGTCTAAACCAAATGTTCACTCTTGCATTGGACATGAACCTAGAAGGATGTAAAACCAGAAATTGCTAGCAGCCACTATTGACTATGAGGAAAGAGCATTTCTGAAAATAGAGCAACCGCTTGCTTAGAGGACACGGAGACAATTGGATGCAGGAGTCCCTACATTGTTTAGCACCTAAAAGAGACCTTCCTCTGGACTTTCCTTCTACATGATCCAATATATTTATTTTGTGATTAAAGCCAGTTTGGAGTCAGTTTTCTGTCACATACAAATAAGAGACCTGAGAGAAGATGTCAAATGCCTTGATAGAAGGGTTACCAAGTGACTAAAAATTACACTAAACAATAAATGGCTACAGCAGACTGAGTCGGTCCCCCACCCAGTTCCCTCTGTCCACCCAGAGGTAAAATCTACAACTTTAGTGGACAAAAGTCATACATGCTAATGACTTTCTGCCTCAGATTTCTGTCTGAAGACTTTCTCTGGCCGCAGAGACAAACTAGGAAGATGTCAAACTAGGAAGTTAATGCCCCCAGAAGCAAACCGCAGCTTGGGAAGGATGGGACGATTCCGAGCTGGGTTTCAACCTTTCATTGATTTTCCTCCCTTCTTGACTTACCTCCTCAGTCCTTCACTGTGCTATCTGGGATCATCTTCCAAATAAATAATTTGCACTGAAAATATTTTCAGGTTCTATTTTGGAGGGAACTTAACTTAGAAAATGATTGATAGAAAATTGTGTCTAGGGGACAGCAGGAGGAAGGAGAGAGAAAATATTGAGTGTTTCCATGAAAGAATAAAAGGCGCAGAGAAAAGGGATACTAGAGCCATTCTCTGCGAGGAGTAGCCCACAGCCCCCGTGTTAGGGCATAGTTTATCTATGTTACCCAAAGCCTTCCCTTCTCTATCATAATGAAAACAACCTGAGATTTGGAACCCTGAGATTTTACAGCTCTACCACTTTTTGTTCATGTTCATTTTCAGCAAGTGACCTAATACCTTTAAATCTAGTTTTCTTCATCAGGGAATAATGATATCTATTGCAAAGAGTGGTTTTAGGACAAAGAACAAAAGATGGGAAAATGATTTATAAACTACAAAGCACTAGGCAAAAGCAATTATTTCTGATTCTTGAGTACAGAAAAGGCAACGTTCCCAGACTAAACTACATCTGAACATAAAGGAGAAAATCACATTGAAAATGCAAAGTAAAACATTCTACCCCAGGAGATTACACTTGAAAAGGGGTAAGTACATGACACACTGTGTTGTGTTAATATTAGTACCACTTCCATAGTTACCAGTTGCTGTTGATTTTTCAAGTAAGAAGAAGCACAATATTAATACAAATACATCCTCTACAAATACTGTAAAAATAAAACGGTTTTACAAGAAGATGGTGGATGTTATTCTTTGAAGGTCCCAGCTGGATATTTTAGAAAAGGAAGGCAGCAGTAAATGTGTTTGATGGTCTTAGAAACTTAACTAATTTAGAATCAAAAGTTTTACTGCTTCACCAATATTCATGGGATTATAAATTTATCTAAAATTTTGTGTTTGTCCTATACATCCAAGGTTATTAGTGGGCCAGCTGCTGATTATTAATCTTCATTTCCAAAAGAAAACTAGTCCTGTGTTTCTTACAGACTGTACCTAATACACACAAACCATATCCTGGAGGCCAAATTAAGCTGGAGTCAATAGCCCATTAGAATGAAGAGTTGTGAGCAAAAGCTGTAGGGAATTTCATGTCTAGAGTTGTAGTGATTTCATCACTGCATTTAGATGTAGGAAAGTTTTGGAAATATTCTACTTTTTTTTTCACTCAGCAAATAACATGGCTTTATATCTTTTTTTTTCTTATTACATTGTTTTTAAAATATTTTTATTAAAATATAGATAATATACATCTGAAACATATTGTTTCAGGTATACACAATAGTTATTTAATATTTATAACTGAAAGAAGTCATCACCATGATAAGTCCGGCAACCATCTGACACGGCACCACGCTGTCACAATATTATTGACTGTATTCCCTATGCTGTCTGTTACATCCCCATGACTTAATTGCTCTGTGCCTGGAATTTTGAACCTCTTATTCCTTTTGACCTTCCCCCATTTTTTAATTTTTCAATTACAGTTGGCATGTAATATTATTTTCTATTAGTTTCAGGTGTACAGTATAGTAGTTAGACATTTATGTAATTTACAAAGTGATACCCTGACTAGTATCCACCTGGCACTATGCAGAGTTATTACCATGTCATTGACTGTATTCCATATGCTCTATTTTGGATAAAAAAGAGGTTTAGAAATAAGTTCAACCTCCATCTTTTGTCATGCAAGATAAAAAGTTATTCTGTCTGTATGGTCTAGGTACAAGAAGGCACAAAGATCTAAGATGGGCACAGAATAAACTCAGTCCTGAGCCGACCTCTAAACCCCTCCACACTCACTGATTCACCAGTCTGGCCAATATTTTCTTCTAGTGACATTTTAGTATCTTTTAAACCCTTTAAATTGTATTTTAGTATTTGATTTAGCTATATGAAGAGTCCTCTCCTTTGGGACTCAATGTCTCAAATTGTGGCTCATTTATTCAAGAAATATGTGGTCCCTATCCTTTACAGCTAGCATTCCAGTTCTCCTTCTATCCTCCCGACACACTTATCTCTGACTGATGTGTACTTCTCTAAGATTATCCAGTAAAATGGAATTTTCTCCACAACAATACATTTCACATTGAAGACACTTTCAAAAAATATTGAAACCCAGTTTGGAACCCTCCCTGCTAGGGTCGACGAGATCCAATATTGATCATCAGAGGGACTCCCTCTCTCTCCCTGTTGTACAGGAATCCCAAAGAGGCCAATTCAGGATAAGAAATTTGAGGAAGGGAGTTTTGGTTTTCACTGAAGTATTTGCTGATCAAGGTCATTTGGTTATTTAACACTGTAGGTCTCAAATTCCCCCGCAATCAGACCTTTTATGTTCTGGTCAGTTACTAAGCGTTTGATGCAGCAGAGTTTATGACCAGTCCCCACTGTGCTTGGGTACTGCTTGGGAGTGGGACACTCGGCTACATCAATCTCAGGACTAGCCACCTTCCGTTTCCAGCCCTAGTCTTAGAAACTCTAAAACCCTCCTTAAAAATGAGGCCAAACACTTTTAGCCTTTCCTTTCTCAGACAAAGAAATACTGAATTGCACTTTCTCCTCAGAAACCTTTGGGAAGAAGCAAGAAAACATGGCTCTCATTCTTTGGTTACAATAGTACAATAAATAAATAAATACATAAATAAATACATAAATAAATAAACATTTAAATAAAGCATAGTTAAATTGTCAATTCTATCCCCTCGCCACATCTATTTGTACCAAGTTTCCTGGACTTTTCTTGCCTTGCGAATGCAGTTAGGGTGAACAAACATTCTCTGCTCAACCTTTCTTACCTCTGATTCCCATTCCCTAAAGGAAACCACTTGCAATTTCTAAGATTGACCTCCACATTTCTACATAACACACTTACCTGCTGGTTGTTGACTTGATATTTTTTTTCTACTATTTGTTGCCTTAGTATTTTTTTTTAAATAAAGATTTGACTCTTTTACGTGATCCCCACCAGACATACACAAACACACACACACACACACACACACACACTTACACATTTTCTCTCCTTCTATCATTCTGAAATAATTATATTGCATTTCTTGGATATTAAACCAATATTCAATGGCATGGCTATATAAATAGCATTCACAGTTAATCCTTTTAGTATTCTGTCATTTCATTTCCATCCCTATATAACCTTTGGCTTTCCCTAGAATTAACCATTGCCTCACTTTTTGTTGTTGTTTGTCTTTTTGTCTATTTGGCTTTTGCTCTCCCTATTAGTAAGTCATTGCTTGATCTCCTACCATCATCATACATCTCCTCTCAATGTCCTTTAATCATATCAGGTAACTGGTAGGTTTTAATTTTTTTTTTCTTGGAAAAATTCTAGAGCCTTCTTTCTGCTCTCCTTAAATTTGGACTGGTTGCTCTTTAGGCCTACTACACACCTGTCATTCTGAGACTTGACCATTATCTTGGAGATCCCCTTCCGCCTTTTTTCTGATGGAACATGGAGATGAGAATGGAGATGGAGCAGCCATTCTACAACCATGAAGCTGTAAGCATGAGCACAAAGACCAACATGCCAAGGCTGGTGACATGAAAACAAAGAGCAAGTTCCAGTCCCCAATATCATCATTACCTCCTCTATCAACGGTAGTCTGTCTTGCCCAGACGTCTTGTTGTTGGAAATAATTAATCCTTTTTTTTTTCAAGCCACTCTAGTTTTCTCTTACTTGTAGAAAAATGCATTCTAAACTACAACAGACAGTGCAATTAAGTAACTTGTCCTACTCCACACAAATAGCAAGCAGTGGCAAAAAGAGAGTTTGTCCTACATAGGTCACACAAAATACTGTAACTATCACTACTACTGTTTACGATGTAGTAACAACATGCTGAAAATGTTTTATTTTCCTACCCTGTGAGGTAGGAATTACCTCCATTGTATAGATAGAGATTGACTATCATGCTCACATTCTTACCATGAGGGCATTCCAGAGTTAGAATTTGAACTCCAGTGTGTCATCTGGGTCTCTGCATAAAAACTCCATAACGTGAATACATTGTCTTTCATTATGTGGCTCAGTGTTCTTGCAACTAGCAAGTCATCATAGATTCATAATAATTTTAGAGTTTAGTCTTTGGCATTTGTGGCGGGCAGGCTCTAAGATGCTCTTCCATGAGCCCTGGATCTTGGTATGCCCTTGGGAAATCATTTCCCTTTGTGTGTCAATGGATCTAGTGACTTGCTTCTAACAAACAGAATATGGCAACAGTGGCAGAATGTTACTGCCATGACCAGGTAACAAAACACTCTGCCTTCCATCTTGCTTACGCTCCCTGTCTTGCCCTCTTGCTTGCTGTCTCTGATGATGCCATCTACCATGTGGCAAGATATTCTATGGAGAGACACACGTGACAAAGAACCATGGGGGTCCTCTGGCCACTAGCCAGGGAGGGACGGAGGCCTTCAGGCCAGTCAGCTGTGGGGAATGAAATCTTGACAACAATCACTTGAGTGGCGCCCCCCAGTCAAGCCTCAAGATGAGGCAGCAGTCTCAGCCAATACCTTCATTAAAGCTTTATTGGGAACCCAGAGGACTCTGCTAAGTCACGCCCAGATTTCTGACCCACAGAAGCTGAGAGATAATAAGTGTGGGTTGGTTTATGTCACTCAGTTGCGGGGGGGGGGGGTAGGTTAAACACCAGTAGATAACTAATACAACAATATTCCTCCATGTACACATCTGTAGGGCTTAGGAAACCCACAAGAAAACAACCAACAAACTGTACAGGTGAAGGTTTTTGAAGAAGGGCTTGCCAACAAGATCATCCCTACGCAGACAGAATAAAATGTTTGTGATAATCGATTTTTTGAAAAATGGAATTTGTCTGTTTCCTAGTTAGATGATGCATGTGGCTGAAGGTCTTCCAAAAAACAAGATTCTCCATCATTCTAAGAATTATTTTAAGTCAGTGGCATAAATAGATGTTCACCTTTAATGATGACTTAAGACTGTCCTACATATTCAATCATAAAGCTTTTTGTCCATAATCAAGTAATTAGCATGGAGCAGGGACGTTCTCAATGAACTTGTATTTACAAAATGTGTATAATTTATTTCCTGCTGATAGAATGTATTTTTGACTCTGTCTAATTTCTTTTCATGGGCTGTTTGGAAACACCTCATTTCATAACCAAGGAATTAAAGAGAGGCCAATGACAGGTAAATGGCTTTATTAAATGCTCTCAAGCTCCTGCAAAGATTTTAGCCTGCGCGGAAGATGAGTGATTGTTGGTTCCTCAACAATAGCTTACTTAACATCGCTGGTTTTCATTCCAATTTAATGAATCAAGAGAGCCTTAAACAATAACCATTTAGCACTCTCCACAAATCCTAATGACTACGTCTCAACATTTTATTACTTTGTTTTCCTATATTTGCTTCCATCTTTTGAGAGGGCTTTCTAATATACATTTAAGGTCTTGCTAGAAAAGTGAATGGTGAGAAACTTACTTTGAACAGTGTGGGGAGCTGAATTGTGAGTTACGGCACTTCCTATCAGAAAGGCAAGGACCTGGAATTATTTCATATCTTGCTTTACTTACATCAAGACAGAGAAGGTAAAAGGGTCTGGGGTGTCATATTCACTAGCACAACTCTTAGGGAGCAACTGAGACTCAGTGTCACAGGGAAATGGTCTCCACATTCAGTTTTGAAAAGGACTGTCCTGGGTGATGAAATGTCTCAGCTTCTTTGTGGCCTGCTTGCTGAATAAATAGACCCACGCTTGCTATTTGACCTTGCCATCATGTTTGAATGGTTTATTTTTCCCATATGGGTGTGCAGAAAAGAATTATTATAATCTCATCAGAATATTTCTATAAAAACTCCACATGCACGACCAGAAATGGGGCATGAGCTACGAAGCATCAGCTATCTGTGATGCTGACGTGCCTCCCCACCAGAGAGGCCACAAAAGGGAATTCCAAGGCAGGTGCTGTGATGAGACGACATGCAGAGCTATAGCGCTAAGCCCTAGGACCCAGTTGCTTCTTTGGTGTGGGTCATATTGACAGTTTCTGCAGAATGGCAAGGCTGTCATTCAAAATGATGCATGGCCATTAATTCATTGGTCAGTCCAAGCATGGGGGTTTGGCTGGGACTTGTCGGGGAAGATGAAAATGTATGGAGTAGGAAAGATGCAGGGCCTTAAAAATAAGCGAAATCGAAAGTGTAGCTGACAAAGCATCAAACAGTTATTGTGCATTTACTGCTGTGCTGAACCCTTTTATTGTATTATCGCACTTAAGGTTGTTCCCGTGACCCTATGAGACAATGGCTATGTGCTGTCTTTCTACAGTATCTATTCGTGGCTTAGAAGGCTCAGGCTCAGAAAAGCGACTTGGTGAAGGTCAGAATTCGTACGTGGAAGAACCTGGATTTGAACCTGGAGATTTGCCAGCATCTAAAGCCATGGGGGCTGCCTTCTGAAATTGTTAGCTCAGGAGGTTAGAGAGAGGACACCACCCAAGAAAAGAGAGAAAGAGAGGGAAGCAAAGCCAGTGATGACCCTGAGCCAATTACTGACAGCCATGGCTTTAGCAGACCCATCAGTCTGATGGGCCAGTCAGGGGCCTCACACCCCACTCAGCAAACACAGATTCTGAGGAGAATCAGTGTGTCCACAGTAAGGAACAGACAAGGGCATCAGGTTTTCATTTTGTCATTCATTCAACGTATATTTATTAAGCACTTACTGTGTGCCAGACACTGCACCAGACACTAGATATATTCGTGATGAATTAGAGGAGTGGTAAAGTTACCTGCTCTAACAAGTATACATTCTAGTACAAGAGTTAGGTGGGGAGGTATGTAGGTAGACAAATGTTTTTTTTTTTTTTTTTTTTTTTTTTTTTTTTTTTTTTTAATGAATGATTTCAAATAGTGGTAAGAGTCATGGAAAAAATAAAACAGGTGACAACATAAATTAGTATAGCTATTGCAGAGTACCATGTAACATGGGGGCAGCGGGGTGGTAAGGGAAATATTCCTGGAGCTGAAAGATAAGACACAGAGCCTGCTAGGGTATGAGGTCAGGGGCGTGCATTCCAGGTAAGAGCAAGTGCAAAGGCCCTGAGGTGGCAATATGCTTGCCATGAAGGTTGGTCTGACTGGAGCACAATGAGCAAGACAGAGGCAGAAAAAGACAAGTGACAATGAAAAGACCTTGTCATTTTGTAATAAGTGTGATGAGAAGCCTTGGACTGGGGGTAAGGAGGAAAAGGGGGTGGAACTAGGAGACTAACAGGATTTCAAAAGGGCCTGGAGGTTGGGAATTATGAGCAGCAGCCAGAGCATGAGGCCTATGCTGGGTGGGATGGGGAATGGCTGAGTAGCCAGTGCAACATGGCAGCCCAGGGGTCAAGCCTTGGAATCTGCAACCTAATGTAGTACCTTAATGCTCATTGATTCAGCGTTTGTATTAACGTTCAGTCCTGAGTGCAGGGATGCAGTGTGCCCATAGAGCTGATGTTCTAGTGGGAGAGAAAAAATTAACAACTATATCAGATAGTTACATTTAATAATAAGTGCTCTGAAATAGAGTTGCGGAAGATCTAAAGACTGGTCTTCTTTAGATCAAGGAAGCCCTGATGGAAGCAGTGACTCCTGAAAGCAGCAGGGGCAATGTGAAGAGCACTCTAGGCAGAGAGGACAACATGGACAAAGGCACAGAAACAGGAAAAACTATTCCATGTTTGAGGAAAAGGAAAGCAGCCAAGGAGCCTGGAGTTTAGACAGGAGACGGGAGATGGATGAAAACAAGAGACTTGTAGGAGCAGCTCTCAAGTCACCAATATCAAAGCTTGAAACTTATCCTAATGCATATAAGAATTTTCTTTAGACAAAATGCACAATTCACTTTTTTATTTTTAAAAGGTAGTAATAGTTAAATGTTAACTGAGTACTTGATATTGAACGAGCACTCTATGTTATTACTATGTGTCAGTAACTGTTGCAAGCATTTTATTTACATTAGAGCTTTTACTCTTCAAAACAACTCTTAGGGCTAGGTACTCTTTTTCTTATTTTGCAAATCAGAAACTTAAAGAAAAGAGAGGTCTAGTAAGTCACAAAAGGTCACACAGCTCATAGCTTAGCCACAATTAGAACACAGACATTTATTCTGTGTTCAGGGTGACCCCAGAGACTGACTTTACCCATGTCCTTGGTCACCATGACTCCCTGTGACCTCCTGCCCTTGGATGTATTTGAATATCAAAGAGCATCAGACCTGTGTCCTATCTTAGTTTGGGTTGCCCCAGAAGCAGAGCCTGAGGCAGGGATTACAGTGCAAATAGTGTATCCTGGAGGTGACTGCAGGAAACACAGGTGGTGGCGTGGGGATGCAGAAAGGGAAGTCAGACAAGAAAAGGTTCATTTTCAAGTCAGTTCCATTGAGGGGAACTAAATCCTGTGAGCTTAATCCTGCTGGAGAACCCAGTGGGGAACATACACTTCAGGGTAATCCCATTCCAGGGGTTCGGGAGATGGGGTATTTACCCACTAACTCCCATCAGTCATTGCATGCAGGTGGCTCCCAGGGGACATAAATTCCTCCAGACTCTCCAACCTGTCCTGTTTACAGGGAGAGAAAGCTTAGGCGGGCAGAGAGAGCCACAGGTAGAGTCACAGGTACAGGTAGATGTAAATTAGGCTTCAAGCCTGGACAAAGTAAATGCCAAGGTGATGTGGGAACGTTATCAGTAGCAGCCTCTGTATTACTTCATTTCTCGGGGCCTGTTTCTACATCCATAAAAGGGTGTGGAATAATAATAATCCCAAATCTCTTAGGACTACAGTCAAGTAGCAAGACCGCTTTCTAAGAATGGCTGCTAGTCTCACAATATGCACAGCACAGGAAATGTCCCGGTATTTGTTGAATGAATGCATGCATGTCATCCGTTGCACACTGAAGCCAGCTTGTCCTGGCGCACAAGAGCAGATTGTTAAATATTCAGGAATTTTGCAAGCCAGTTGCTAAACTGTTGGTAACTCAACACCAGCCAGGGTAAGCGTCTTTGCACATGACAAAATCAACAAACACTGAAAATCAGGCTTTTGTTTTTCCTTTTTTTCCCCTCTGAGAGCCAGTTTAGCAGCATGCCACTGAAAATATGTGAGAGAATTTGGCCTAGTACCAAATGAGTAGAAGGGGCTCTAAAATGTGTGTTTTCTCTCTTCCATTGAAAGTGAAGTGGGAATTGAAAAGGCTCCACGTTGCACTATGCTTTGCTTCTCATTTGCTGGTTGCCAGCAAGTTCTCCTCATAGGGAGCCACAACTCTCTCTCTCTGTTTATTCATTTAAAGAAATAAAAGATAGGGAGATAAAGTAAATACCCTGGTGTATTCAATCTGGGTGATGAATACCTGGGACTTTATTATTCTCTATAATTTTCTGACTATTTGAAATGCTTCATAATAAAACAAAAGGAGAACTGAAGATGCCCCTTAGCTTCAGTTCTGATGCCACGCCATTCCCTACCCACCCATCCACCCTGGAATGAAGAGAATGAGGGTTTCAACCTCAGCACACACTGAGAAACACCGGAACTAACCACAAGTGCCAGCCAGCTAGTGTGGGACAAAGGCAGGGCTGCAATTAAGCCTTCATCCACCTGCAACATTGAGGCCCTTAGGTCCCGTGAGGTTTTGTGTCATTCATAATCAGAGATAAAGGGGTAGGAACAATGATTAACACATATCACATACACCTTGCAAATCACATACACCAAAAAACACAATGGAAAAATTTACAATTATCTGTTGCTTCCCTCATAGATTATCTTTCTCATTGGGTGCCAATTAATTAATCGGTCTTGGGTCAGTTGATGAAATCAGTAAACAATACACGCAGGGTATTGCAGAAGGCATTCCTTTTCCTTTCAGGGTCTCTATGCCATAGCACTTTTCCAAATAGCACAGTCTTAATACCAAAAATGTCATCACTAAGTTTTTTTGGAATCACTTTCCTATTTCTCCACGGAAGCATCATGAAGACTTTAGGCATGATTAAATTCAACCCTCCTCAAATTCATTTAGCCCTGTTGTGTGTCTCTGACAGTGGGACACATCCAAACTCTGCTTGACCGCGTTTAACTTCAGTGCACTGATTTGTGCTCAGCTGTCTGGACCACAGATCACTTACTTCTTCCGCCCAAGTGTTAATGGGTCCTCTTAGTCTGGGGTCCGCAAAGTTTTCTCAAGTGAGATATTTTCTCGGCACTTCGGTCTTGAAATGAACCCTCCCCCAGATGTACTCTAAGTCATCATGTTCTTCTTACTCAGCATGTATCCTGAGTTAGAGCAGCTATAATGTGACTTCTGATGGGATACTAGGACTACCTATTGTTTCATGCTATCTGTCAGCCAGCCCTTCTGTGATAGATATTGTGATTTACATAATATGAAATAGATATTCGGTCTTCATCCTGGTTTCTGGCACAGAGTTTCAAAAGCCCTTGGAATTTCCTAAGTGACAAGAGAAATAAAGGTGTCACCTATTATGTGAATGAGTGACTTTTGGACCATACCCCTGGGTGGGGGTTGGGAGAACTATGTAATTAAATTTTCAGTCCCACCTAACTGACTTTCCAAGTGGGGAGAGGGCCTAGAATTTGGATCAACCATCAATGGCTAGTGATTTAATCAATTATGCCTATGTAATGAAGCTTCCATAAAAACCCAAAAGGACTGGTTTGAGGAGCTTCTGGGTTGGTGAATACATGGAGATTTGGGGAGAGTGGGCACGTCTGGGGAGGGCAGGGAAGCTCAGAGCCCTTTCCCCATACTTTGTCCTATCTATACATCTCTTCCATCTGGCTATTACAATTTAAATCCTTTTATAATAAATTGGTTATCTAGTAAGTAAAATGCTTCTTTGAATTCTACGAGCCGCTCTAGCCAATTAATTGAACCCACGGTGGGGTTCGTGGAAACCAGGCAGAGGTACAGGCAACAACCTGGACTTGCAATTGGCTTCCTGAGTTGGAGTGAGGTGTTGGAACATCCAATACTTAGCCAGTTGGCGATACCAGAACCTCAATGTTTTTCCCTCAGTCTACCTGTCTGCACACACTAGCCCAAAGAACTGCACAAGCAGGAGTTTGCAATATAGAAAGAAAACTAGTTTAATATTGGCCAATTCAGAGACAGAAAGTTTGTTCATAACAACAACAACAAAAAAAAAAACACAAAACATTTCCCCAATGGTGTCTAAGTTACAGATTATATAGGGCAAAATCAGAAGACATTGTGAGGTTAAGGGTTCAGGGTCATGATGGGAGTTGATTGATCGGAGGTGAAGTAAGGATAATGGGGCTGAGGAACTGAAACATAACTTAGGTCAAGATGTTATCTTTAGCCTGCCAGAGGTCAGGACCTTGTGACAATCAGTCAGGTCCCTGCTACTGTCTTCAGCGGCCTTGGGAATTGATGCAAGAAAAGCCTAGGTCTCTGAGGGGTATAGAGACAGAGAGAATTTCTAGAGCTAGGATTTAAAATTAAATTTAATCAAATTCATAAGGACCCTCAGTTTATCGGTCAGAGGTAACAACCTGGGCTTGAGACTGGCGTCTGAAGTGAGGGTGGAGGCAGTCTTGTAGAGACAACCTTAACCTAATGCTCTCTCCTGGTAGATAGTGTCAGAATTGAGCTGAATTCTCAAACATTCTGCTAGTGTCAGGAGAATTGTTTGTTCTATGTCGGAACCACCATACCATCAGAACTTGGGTTTCATACCCAAGTTCATATTTCTGTATTTTACCATAAAGACCTTTCTAAGCATGTGTAGACAATGTAAGTTTCCAAATATGTTTGAAAATTGCTTGTAGAAAAAGTAATATTTACTTTTACCTTTCTTTACTTGGTAATTCAATTTTTTTTACCTTAAAGTCAAGGTTTTATACTCATTGATGTATTGGACCCCTGTGGTTTTTGCCCAGCGTCCACTCCCCCTTCTTCTGGTAAAGTACCCCAAGTGTGTTTTGGACAATTGTTCCCCCTCTCAATACGGGACAGTTTCGATGGGACTGTTATTCAACGTGGCTTCCTTGGGGGAAGACATCAGGGGCTCTCTCCTGGGCCTGTGAGCCTTGAGCACAAAAATGCAGGCTGGGAGGGGATGACACCTGCCAGTGCAGGAGCCAAGGCCTGACTCTCCATTGCTGCCTTCACCCTGGGTCCCCAGAGCTACCATCGCCAATCCCCATTCTTAGCCCATGTATCTTCACTTCCAATAAATCTCTTTCGCCACAGTTAGTTTCTGTTTCTAAAAAAACAAGTAACTCAAGATAATTCAATTGTCAAATAAGCCACAAATCACACTGTTTTAAAAAATGCCAACAATGGCTAAAAAAGCATGGTATCGTTCATTCGTTTACTCGTTGAATTAGTAATTCCTTTACCCGCTCACCCAAACATCATTCAATAAGCTCCTATCATGTGCCAGAAACTAGACATCCCTTCTAAGACATAAATATCTCCTGGGGAGAGCTGTTTAAATAGCTTTGTATGCACTACATAATGGCAGTATCTAATATGTATTTATTGCTTTATCCAGAGGGTTAGCAACAGAAACTTTGTCAAAAGCATTCCTTGAATTCAGGTATCCTTTGAAAGCAAAAAACTCTCTATCACCTCACAAAAGAAAGAAAATCCTCTTGATATCCTGCTTTAACTTTAGAGTATATAATTTAAATCAAAAACATATTCTCTTTTACAAATGGTGTTTGAAATAAATAGAACAGACATGGTTAGTCTTATAATTTCTATTTAGGTATTTCTAGTTGAAAAGCACCTTCATATTGAGTACTATCAGAAACTAATATGTTCTTTCCATACCTCGCTTAGCATCACGGCTGACATTTATCCAGTCAGTCTAGGCTTATTATGTACTTGGAAGTCTTTTCTGATAGTGTTCTATTTACTTATATCTATGTTTTTGCAACCTAGGGTTAAATTCCTTCTGCCTTCAATTTTTTTCTGACTTTTTCTTTTCTTTTCCTACGGATGCTTTAACACAGTCGCTATGCTTTAAGCATAATGATTTTGTTTAATTTAAAATGTCTCCCAAAGCTTAAGTAGATTGGAGTGGGAAAGGATGTGTGAATTTCAGAACTTACAATTAGCAGACCTGTTTCCTGGACCTGCCTCCATCTTGATTTTCTGTTTTACCTTGGATGAGTAACTTAACATCTCTGGGCCAAGTTTTTTCATTCATAACATGCACTAGATCACAAACTGGTTTGTTTTTTGAAAGTTCATGTTTCTGTATTTTACCTCTGATCTACTGGGGCTGGGAAATCAGGAAACTATGTTTTCCAAAACCTATCATCGTGGTTCTGAACAAATCAATCCATGGATGCATGTTCAGGACAAATAAAAACATAATAATGGCTAACCTGTACGCACTTTACGTGATGACCCAAAGAGCCTGGTACTGTGGTTATCTTGCTTTCATAGCTAAGGAAATTGAGGCCCAGAAATGTTGAGAAACTTGCCTGAGGACAAACAGCTTGCAAGTGGGGAGCTGGGGTCCCACCCTAACCAGCCTGTCCTTAGAGTCCCTGCTCCTCATTATTGCACCTGGCTCTTCCTGGGAACCACTAGTTAGATGATGGAAATGATCTTTTCCAAATGTATTGGCAACTCTTTAGAGCTTTTTAAGGGATTTCTGATATCTATCTATCTATCTCTATCTCTATATCTCTCTCGATACCTTAAACTATTTTAGGGACATAGGGAGAATTCTTTTACCATTAAGAAAGTAGTTCTTTGCAAATATTCCTCTACTTGGAATATCTTCTTCTCTTATTCTTAGCCAATTTTGCTTTTGTCCTCCAAAACCCCGATAGGTGCCATTCCATCCAGGAAATTTGAACAATACTCCAGCACAATTAATTAAATGCATGAGTACTTCATGTGTGCTATATTACATTACCAATCATTAATGATACATATGTCTGGAGCTTTTCAGTGCTTGGACTAAAATAATGGGCCGTGCAGCCTCTTCTTTGGCTCTGTGCCTAGAAAATGCAGCCAAAGGAGCCAACGAATGGACAAGGCTCCCTGGGGGTGAGTCCAGTCCTCACTGCTGTGTGCTTTGCCCTCATGCTCCAAGTCTGGTCCTCAACTTCCGCAAATTCCTCCTCGATGGTTATCTCACTATACAGATTTTGAGTCTGTGCTCCTCTATATTCTGTCATAATATATGTGTTCTAGGGTTATCATCTGCCACTAACACACACACACACACACACACGCACACGCACACACACACACTCAAGTAAGCATCATCTAATCACGCAACATTTTCATCACTTCTGTCTCCTCAAACAACATCGTATGATATCTTCAATATCAAAATTCAAACTTCAAACTCAAACCCATGACCATCATCTTTCCAAACTGATTCTGGCCCTGCTATTGCTCCCGATGTCCTGACTAGGTCTTGACTATACCTCCTTCACTCCTTCCTCACATCCAACCTCTTCGCATTCCAATGCAAGCCACTATTATCTCTTGTATCCTAATGGTCTCCCTGCCTCTAATCCTATCCCTTTCCAATCCATTCTAAGCAGAGCAAACTTTCTAAGCCACCTGATAATGCCACCCTACGTCCTATTAGGAGCCTCCCCTTGCCACAAGAATACTGTCCCAATTCTTTAGTGAGGGAAATAAGGCCATCAAGGTGTGGCCCCTGCTTACCTCTCCTGTTTCCCTCAAAACAACTCACCTCCAATTTGGAGGAACCACTGTATTTTTCTCTATGTTCTCTGGCAGGTGGCCCTCTGCAAAAAACCTCCCCATGCTCCACTCTTGCATGAACAACTCATTAAGTGTCATTTCATCCGGGAAGCTTTCACTAACCTTTCTTCTCAATTCTCACCAAGAGAGTATGATGTCCCTTCTCTATGGCCTGTGTGCTTCTCACTGTCATTCATCACACTTTGCTGTCACCATTGGCTGATTCTATCTCCTCTTTAAGGCAACGAACTATATATTCTTTGATTCTGCTTTCATGGTTCAAAAATTGGCAGATGTTTGGCTGTCAGTGAATGTTTATTGAGTAAATTAAGATTAGTTTGCCTTTAATCAGCTAAGAGTTTGGGTGCATTTAATATCCAAAATGGAAGCCTGATTAGAACATTACATAAAAAATAAATGATGCAGAAAGGATAAACACAGTTTAGGCTTATGTTTCCAGGAAATGTATGAAGCTCTGAAACCACTACACCCATCTATTTAAATAAACATTATACGATGTAAGTAGTGTTCTGTTTTAAAAATAAAGACCTCCTTTCTTTCCCTTAAATGAGGTACAAGAGAATCCATTTCTGATTCTGAAAATAAGAAAAAGAACAAACTTCTTTCCAAGTTAATACCCAAGAATTTTCTGTGGAGGTAGTTTTAGCAGCTATAATTTGACCCAGAGTATATTTGAATCCTTGTGATAATATATAACATTACAATATGTTTGTACTTTCAGAGTAACGTGGAACACAGCTAAATTGATGATACTGCAATAAGATAAAATAGTTTTCAAAGGCTATTTCCTGAGTGTGAATTTCAAAGACCACAAACAAAATATGTTTGATGTGGTTTTTTTTTCCTGTTTCTGTTTACCTACCCAAATAACTTACAAAGAATTGTTCTAAGATATATAATCATCTCTATCATCTCAGGGACTATTAAGAGACAGTATACTTTGACACAATACAGTATGGAGGCCCAGAGTCAAGAACATTGCAAGTTACACAAAACTAACTCTGGTTCCTTCAGGGGACAAATTTCTTTGGGGTCTGAGTCATATTGCCTAGGTGCACAGCTCTCTTCCCAACCACCTGAATGACCAGCGTTTGAATCTCAGTTCATTTAGCAGCATAGAAACCTCATTAAATGTTATGTACTCAAAAGGTCAACAATTCCTCACGCTGAGAAAAAAGAAAAAACGAGAAACCCTCCAGCAAAACAACTGAAAAACACTGTAAATGTTAGTAAATGAGAAAATATAAGGAAGTGCCTGCTGGTAACAGATACGTGGAGAAACAACAAAAGCTCAAAGGAAAATTCTCTATCATTCATCATGGTCCAAAAGAAGCACTTCTCTTTAACCAATATGTTGTTTAATTAGAGCTGTATCACCTATTCAGATGTCCAGTTTTCAAAGAAATACAATAAAATTAAACACACTCAAGATAATTTACTTTCTTTGGTGATTCAGAGTGCTTCAGGACATGTCAGGAACTCAGAGAAATCCAACAAACCAAATTATCCCTTCATTCTTGTTTTTTTTCTCTCCTAAGATCAAATTTCTGCAAAAGGTCTGCCACCAAGAGCTTTGTAAAGCTAACTATGTGAGGCTTCCACGCTGCCATTTAAAAAGGGTGATGGAGGCTCTTGGTTACTCCCAGTTTTAACTCAATAATAATATAGTCTTTAGCTAGAAAGTCGTATTGACACAGGGAAAACACAGTTATGGTTTCTGCAAACACAATTTTTAGAATTTTTTTGTGGTATTTTGTGTGTGTTTTTTAATTTATTGGGGTGACAATTGTTAGTAAAATTACACAGATTTTAAGTGTACAATTCTGTATTACATCATCTATAAATCCCATTGTGTGTTCACCACCCAGAGTCAGTTCCCCTTCCATCACCATATATTTGATCCCCCTTACCCTCATCTCCCACCCCCTACCCCCCTTACCCTCTGGTAACCACTAAACTATTGTTCACTGATATGTGATATATAAACCAAAAGCAACAAAAGAACAAGACAAACAAATGAGAAACAGAAACTCATAGACACAGACAATAGTTTGTGTTTTTTTCTATGTAAACAGTGCTAAGGTCCTCTACCACTGCTGAATCTTAGCTGAGTTGTTATAAAATCAGATTTGGAAGACAATTTGCTTTGTGGTTGGATCAATTAATTCAGAGAAAATCATTTGTTGCTTTTTAGTGTGTTGAATTTTGTCAGGTATATTCTCAAATACAGTTCCTTTACTACATTTTTGTGGTTGTCTTTAAAATAACATTTTGATGCTAAAAAATTCAGAGTGCATACAATGGGCAAATGATATTCCATGAAGTAAAAAAGTACAGTGTCTAGGGAGTATTCAAATACTAATTTTTGTTGTTGTTGTTTTCTCCCCAAGAAAATGTAATATCCATCAAATATTATTTCAGGCAGAGTAGCACATTTATTATTAGATACTGAAATCCAATCTTTTTTAAAAACTTTCCATATTAATCATAGCTCCTAGGGATTATTCCCATTTAGGAGGTTATGAATCATTATGCTTTATTATCTTCCATGTCAACAAATACGATTAGAGACACATGAATTAAATATTCAAGGCATTTAATGCATTTATTTACACATTCCAAGAGAGAATTTATTCATAGCATTCCACTTGGATTCATACTTCATCAAGCATTAAAAAGTCTTATACCACATGCCTTTTAAGTGTCAGCCTGGTTCTTCCCATGTTCCTGATGTGTTCCATGTACGTGAATAGGTAAATCTATAAAGAAGGTGAGCTGAAAAAAAAAAAAAGTCTTCGTTGTTTGCAAATGACTGCACTAATCATTCCAATGTGCTTTTGCTAAAACATCTTTTCTTTAACGAACTCCAGAATCTCATGTCTACTCTGGCCTGGATAACAACACATTCTCCTTCCATAATATGCCAACCTCAAATTATTCATATATATGCCATTCAGTTTGCCATGTCTTTTCAGATCTGTGGAGGATTTCTTTTAAATGAGTCACTACAAAAGGGGACAAAAAAATAAGGACAGTATATTTTCAAAATGGGCAAGTATCTACATCACTGAAAAATCTTTGGCTTGTGGGAAGGCTGATGTGTGCAGTGTCAATTCATTTTGTGCTTCTAAATTTTATTTGATGAGTGGGTTGGAACCCTGCAAGGCAAAAATTCTCTTAGGCACCTGAGATATTTTTGAGGCAACATATTAGGGCCAGATTGCATCAAATATGAAAGGAGAACACTGAACAATCCCTGTTTCTAACTGAATTTCTGGGGAATCCTCTGAACAATTTAGGCCACTTGATTGCCCCAGTAAGTAGAGACTAAAAATGACAGTTTAAAAACAGCGAATATTTTGTTAATGGAGGACATTGTCAATTACTGCAAGGACAATCTGCATTCTCACATTAAAAATCATCATCATCATCATCATCATCATCATCATCATCATCATCTCAGTGGAGAAGGAAAACCAAAATGAAGACGGTTTACCTATCAATGGAGATGAGATACTTTGAAAAATATTTAAGGGATTTACTAAGATCTATTAAATAAAAGTTGACTATGAATGCTGTGAGAAAAACCTGAAATACACAAGCAAAGAAGGAAGAAAAGTGTAGAGAACCAATTTCAGAATTTAGGAAGATGAATTTTTTTTTTAGTTTTTTGGGGTTTTTGTTTTTGTTTTTTTCTAAATATACCATCAGGAATTCTACTGATTATTCTCTGAAACTAAGCTTATGAATGGCCCCTTTGATGCCCTAATGTCTTATTTCCTCATGAAACCTAGTAGATGAATTTCTGAAAAGCTCCCTTACAGATCAAACACATCAGGAATATGTGACATCAGAAGACAGAGCTGGAGGGAAATTAGACCTGTAGCCATGGCAACCAGAGTAATCAAGCAGCACATTTTCTGAGTTGGGACTAGGAAAGATTCAAAATATTACTAAGGTGTGTGTGGGGGGGGGCAGAGAATTATTTCCTAGCTCACAATGGGGTGAGTGATGATAGAAAAGAGTAGGTTTTGATGGATTTGTGTTGGGTGAGAGAGTCAAAAGTAGTATAACAAAGCTAATGTACAATTTTAGCACATTAGGCAGCCCACACTAACCCATCTATGAAAGGCACAGAGTCACATTTGATGTGTTTCTTCAAACAAGAGAAGAATGCTCAAATTGTAAAGCTTAAATGAGATTAAAAGAAGAGTAATCCTTGGCAAAGGTGATACTCTGTTGAAACCAGAGGGAAGGTGAATACTAGTATTCTTGTACCCAGTCCTTCACTGTGTGTGTGTGTGTGTGTGTGTGTGTGTGTGTGTGTGTGTGTCACCTGCAGCACTGGGGCAATTCTTTTAATCAGGATGATGACTACTTAAGTAGGAGACTAACCAGAAGGTGACAAGCAAACGAAAGAGATCTTTCTAGAAAGAAGTCCTCTGTGTAAGTATACAGAAACTCAGGACTCTCCCCTGGCATCCTAGCTCATCAGAGCATTATCTCCCCTCCTCCTCATCAATTACCTCTGGAACATGGAACCCTACACACATGGGTCTCTATCAAAGCCAATAGCCATGGCTTTCAAACATTAGCATGCGTAAGAATTACCTGGAAAGCCTTTATATATTTAGATCCTTGAGACCCCAATGGTTCTAATTCGGTAGGTCGAGGTAGAATCCAATAATCTACATTTTAAACTACAGGGAATCTTTGGACCTCCATCTGACAAACAGTAGACTAAGGAAACCATTCTTCCTTCTTGGAAAGATACATCCTTGGAAAGCCCAGATAATATCGGATAGAATCTATTTCTTCCACAGTTGGAGGAAGTACGAAGAGAAAGACAAACATTTGCTTCCTTAATAAAAGATAGTTAACATACAGAATAAGAGTTCAATTTTAAGTCCTGCTATTTGGGTCACCTCAGGCTTATCCTGGAACAACTGGACGTGGCCTATAATTAGTTATGGAGATTACCCATGAGCGGTCTTGGTCTGATAAAATGGTGGTGGAAATAAATGGGACTTTGGGAATCATGTTGGTCTTAAGAAAGCCATTCCCAGTAGAAAGTATTCACACATACAGTGGTCAAGTGGACTATTTTCCTTTCTATAGAAAGAAATTATCTTTGGAGATGGGACTGAATTCAAAACTAGGGCATCTTGCTTTGATCAACTGAATGATCAACTGAAATAAGGAGACTATCATAATGCTGGAAAGACAGGAGATACAACAACAAGTGTTTTTACTCTATTATCAATCATGAGGGATGGTCTTGGTATAAATCTAGCATCATAATGATTTGACTTCTACTTCAATTGCTTTAAAGAAAACCTATGACTATCTGATCTGTTTCAAGTGGAAAAAAATAAAATAAATAAATTTTTTATGAGACTTTTACATCACTAAACAGAGACAGTTAGACATGCAACTGTTAAATTATAGAAAGTCAATAAGATTTTAATTCACATGTTCATAGTTCTAAATACTCTAGGATAGCTGGTCATTTTTGCTGCATTTTTTGGCAAACGATGAATACCCATCCCCCAACTAACTGTTTTGTTACATCTGGCTTTCCGTATGACAGAGCTTGACTCTGACTTCTGCAGCACTGAGAGGAGACAGAAACATCGGAGGACACGTTTATAAATTGAGAGCTCTTTAAATACAACAGATTAATCTTCTTTCTCTTTGCTGGGCTCATTATTGTTGCCCTCTGCTCCAGGCAGTGTTATTCCAAGAGTCTTAGATTCCAAGCTCCTAGAAAATTATACCTCAGCCTCGCATTTTATTTGAAAAGGCTCATGCGAAATATGCCCTAATGGTCACAATAGCCCAGATTGATTTCCATTCCACAGCTCTGGCTCCGACAAGTAAGTTCATAACTGCATCAGGGGATTTGAGGAGAAATACATCACAACCATCCACTTCAACCATTAGTAGCACACCTCACTTTGCTGTTTTCCGTTGCTTCCTAGGACTTACCTTAGAGGCTTGCTAGCTCCTCCATAAGACAAGTTTACCAGCTATAGAGGAGACTAGTTGACATTTTCCAAAATATAAAATACGTACATGTATACCTTTTCTTCTTACGCTAACACAGCTAGGACAGAAAATGGTATTAACAACGGAAACAGAAGAAACTTCTAGTAAAGCAAATGATATACTTTGTATAAACAGTGGATGGTATAACTGAGTCTAGAAGTCAGATCTCTTGACCCCCTGCAAGTACTGACCAAGTCTCTTATTCTCCCACTTGATTGTGATCCGTTATGAAAGGTCCTCATCCCTAAGGCTTGTCATGAAACATTTATTGAGCAACTACTATATGGCAGACACTTGTTTAGCTGAGCAGGTCAAGATCTCTTCCTGTTTTCAACTCCCCTCATCTGAGAGGGCAATAGTATTTTCATCTGTGCAAAGTGAGGAATGGATTTTCCCTAAGGTTTCTTTCTATCTAGGACCAACTCTAGTTTGTGTGCAACATACAGAGGGTGCAAAAACAATGTGTACATATTTTAAGAAAGGGGAAAACTGTATTAAAATTGCATTACTCAATATATGCTGATAACAAAAGATGGGTACAAGTCATGTGTATACATTTTTTTGGCACCCCTGGTATAACAAGAAGGGGGAAGATATAAGTTACTCAGGTCATAATCAAAAAGTTTGTCTAATTGATTCCCATTTTTATTTCCAGGGACATTGGAAGACTCAGCATCCTACCTGTTTCTAGTAGGTTAATAATTTCTGTGTTATATGAAACACTGGGCTGCTTAATGATATATCCGAATAAAGGGTCGGAATAACCAGAGGGTGCATGCTTGTTCTGACCATTTGTCACGCTGCTGGCTTGAAATCATTTTCTCTTATTCACCATATTGCTGCCCAGCTTTGTACTTGTCCTATTACGTAAATCAGTAGCTTAAATAGGAAAGAGCTCATATCCCTATTACTTGCAATTATCCTTTGAGACAACCTCCTACCAAAAAAAAAAAAAAAAAAAAACCGAAAGAATGAAACAACAACAACAACAAAACAGATGTAGTCTAGTCTCTATCTGGTGTCCCTCATCTTCTAAATCATTTCAGAAGAAACTGACATAGTGCAATTCTGATGTCACATCCATTTGCATATAACAAGGAAAGTTAAAATATTTTTTAATAAATGCCTAAGAATGAAAGCCCTTCTCCTATGTATTTGCTGCAGTGTGGGATTTGGATTTAAAGGTCTAGCCTTTACTTCTAAGAAGGTTTATTACCTATGCTGTCAAGCACTTTTTTAATTTTCAAAGTGCTTTTATGATCTCTCTCTCAATAAATCCTCACCGTAATCCATGGAGGGAAATGGGACAAATTGCAAATGAGGAAGGTTTGATACTTTCATAGGACCATTGTGAATAGTCTGAGGTCTTATGTCAGACAGAGACAGAAATTAGACCCCTAATTCCTGGTCCAGGGGTCCTTACCTTCAGCAGTGCCATGACTTTACCTAAAATGGTGGGGGCACAGAGTGTGAACCAGGAGCCACCGCGGCTTAGCCTCAGGGCTCTGACTCTGTTCTTTATCAGTGGATTCCTCTTCCCTGGTGTCACCTCGTCTTCCAATGCTTTACACTAAGAGCTGGGCCACTGGCAAGATCTGAGTCTCAGCCATGCCAGGTTATTGTACCCACCTCCACCTAACTAAACGACAATCCAAATACTAAACCAGAAAAGGGCAAGACAGCATCTAAGAGACTTCTCGATTTTCCTTGAAGACTACTTGGATGCTTTCTTTCACATATAAAAACTTTTCCGATGAAAATTTTGGAGGGCTCTCCCTGCTTTGTAGATACCCTAAGAATGTACCCGTGGGGTATCAAAATGGGCCAGTTGGAAGTGAATGGTGAAGAATACACACACACATCCCCCATCACCAGTGCCTATGCAGGGGCCTCTGCCACACCAGTGCCACCTCAGGTGCAGTTCCCGGTAGGGGTGTGTTGTCAGATCTCTGAGGAAAGCATCCACAAATAAGGTCATAATAAACAACAGGCTTCCTGGAGGGGCCAGGCTGTCACTTCAATGTCCTTCCACCAGGTCCAGAAGCCCAGGCACTCCTCTGAGTCAGATCATTTAGCTCATGAATAATTCTGTCACAACCAGTGACATGCTCTACTAGAATCATTCAAAGTTAACACCGGTGTAAGTTGAAGAACTTGATGGGATCCAAGCATAACTTCCTGGCTGGCGATGGTGGAGGTGGCCAAGAAAGGAGTCCTGGGCCCAATGACTTGATAATGCATGGCTCCTCAAATCGCTGGAGGGAGAATAAAATTCCCCTCTTGTCCATTAACTCAGGACTCGTTCCTTCCATGGGCAAGTGAGTTTTAAAGGGAACAATTTGCATTTCCAAATGCAGTGTCTCCAGCCAGAGACAAGATTTAAATTCCACATCAAAGTTCACTTGGGCAGCTGTATATTATCCTGTCCTAGCTCTTCCATTAGACATTTAGTTATCAATCGATTTCCCTGGCAGGAGTTAATTCTGTGAGGTGGAGGGGAGGCACAGTGATACATTGCCGTGTGGTCCCTATTGTTCGCAGCTCTGATTTGCTCATCTAGACATGCAAATCGTATGTGTGCTTCTGGTGGCAGCCAGCCATAATGGCCCAGTTGTGTTTAAATTCAAAGTACGAACTTTAACAGAAATTATTCCATGGTTTACTATGGAAGAAAACCAAGGTGACAGCTAGCCACTTTCTTTATAAATAAGCAAGAAAATAACTGGACAGCAAATGTAAATGAGGGCCGCTGCATATTTTAAGCACTGCTAAAACGATACTTTATTCTAAATTACAGAGACCAATATTATGGGGAGTGCGTCATTAGTCTCTGCTCCTCTTTGAAAAGAGCTGATGGTGTGACGTGGATTCCAGAGACCCACCTGTAGTTAAAACCAAGAGGTCCTCTCTGAGGCCATCAGAATGCTTACCTGGTCAGAATGAACTGCCCCCACGGGCCTAGCCTTAGCTGCCTCATGAACCGGGCTCCTGTTGAAATGCAAGGTTTTTACATTTGGGAACAAGGAAGAAGTGCCTTATAACGTCATTGCATATTGGTCAAGAGCAGGGTCTAGTGGCTTCAGGAAAGAAGGGAGAGAAAGAAGGGAGAACGCTACCTGACTTTCATTGTCCACATCTGTGCCCATGCTTTGACCAGCGTCAGCCTTTCGTTCGCTCAGCGCTCTAACCCACATGTACAGCTCAGCCTGGCTTCTGGGATTCAACCTGCCCTGATGATGAAAGGAGGAACGCATTGGCCCCAACCTCATCCTCTGAAAGATGGCACTTTCCTTCATTACTCTCTTTCCCGCTTGGAGTGCACGGTGAACTGACAGTATCACAAGAGATGGAAAGAGCATTGACGTCTGAAAAATCACATATACAAGAACTTCCACTTACTTGCACTGAAACTTGCCTGAGCAAAATGCAAACCTGCCCTGTGATAACTGGCTGAGATGGGGGATTTATTAGTTGCTAACAAAGTATAAAATATCCCACCCCGTTTCTTCTCCTGGACCCCCACCAAACACCATCATTTAGCCAGCATGACAGATGTGCTCTCATTTCAAATGTCAATCTTACCCTTTAAAATTTTCCTCAATCATTAGTCTTCCTTTTACTTCTGGCAGCTTTCCACCACCCACTGAAATGTTGGCTGTCCCTTCACGGTGTGACAGGGTCAATAAGAAATGAAATGAATCAAAGCTTCTGGCTGTGTGCCCCAGCAAGGCGGCTACAAGTACAACCGGTCTTAATTGATGGAGCAGTTTACTGAGTCTCTAAATTAAAATATTCTATTTGAGCCACATGACACCCTAGGATTGACCTCTCTCTGGAGCTCAGAGGTGGTGACATCAGAATACAGCAGGCAGCTGTTCCGTAATTAAGGTCCTTCCTCACCCTCTAGGGAGTGGTGCCAAAGCTTTTCCTTGAGATACAGGGCAGATAAAATGTTAATTGCAGTCATGTTGGAGGAGGCACAAGGTATGAATCAGGGCTCACCTTGCTCAGATTTCAGGAAAGCAGCATCTGGGGTTGATGGCTCTATTAGCATTCTGACTGTGCCTCGCAAGCCTGTGATGTTTGCAGAACTCTCTCCCCACAACACACAGTTAAGAAGAAGAGGAAAAGGTGCTCAGTAGGTAATAACAGTGGGGCTCACAAATGGTGACAGCTTACAGCATTGGGGGTGTTATACATTCAGAGTCACTACTCTTATGCTTTCTACATTAAGTAGCTGGGCTGAATGCTTATTACCTAATTCTATCAAGCACAGAGCACCAAAAGGCATATGTTCTCTTAAAATATATTCCCTGCGAAAATGCCCATATAAAGATATTTTGTGGGTAATTTGGAAGCATGCATCAATAGGTTTTGAGGAATTAGTAGGTGCAACCCTGAAAGGCAGCTCTCCTAGCCCCTGCACCCTAAGGTGGGGGGACTGAGCCAGCTCTTCTGACAGCAGCTCCCTGGCTCTCCCCAGGCCACATGCAGACCCCCACTCTCATACCACTGTGGTCACACTCTTCCTATCAATAAATTAAGATGTCAAATACGCGATATTTGAGTAGATACTATCTTCACCAGGTTACCTCCAGCTAATCCATCTCAGCACTGTTTCTTAATCAGTTCTCCAGATGCCACTACTAACTGACCAAGGCTAATAAAAGAGATGAAACCATTGTTCACTCATGTACTAGATGCTGTATTGATTTTTCTACTAATAACTGCTTGAAGCTCCCTCACTAGCTCCCATTTCCTGCCCCAATCACAAGTTCTCCCCACAGTCTGCTTGGAATGTAAGACTGACCTGGGCTCAATCCACTTTCATTACTCACTAGCTATCGGTCCTTGGAAAATTCACCTGACATTTCTGATCCTCTGGTGTATTATGTATAAAAACAGGAAATAATGAAATCTTCCTCACAGTGTGATTAGAAGGATTAAATAAGATAATATATTTGGAAATACCCAGCTCAATGCCTGTCACATATTAGGTGCTCAATAAAAATGTGTTAATCTTATTTTCCAGCTTGAAAAGCATCAAGACACCACTCAGGGACAGAGAACTTGCTTCAGTTTTTAATTTTCTTTTATTCCCCCACCGTGTTATATCTGTTGAGTAAAGAACATAGACTTCATGACCTATTTCACAGTAGAAAGCATAATTAACATTAGTGGTACAAATACGAAGGTAGACATGCAAAAAGATTTTTCAAAATATTGATTTTTGTTTCCAAAATGTTGACAGAGAAAGTTGGTATAGTGATAGGATTTATACATTGCTAAAATGATGTTAGAAATTACCGTATTTTTTCACAGAACTTAAAAGTCTAGGATATAGAGGCTAGAATCTCTGGTATGTCTTAATTTACAGATTCTATAATACACTTGGGAAAAACTGAGAGACAAAGGTAAGTCTGTTGCTTTTCCTAGAACAATAATTGGAACTTCGAGCCTGCAGAACGCTGCCTGGAGTTCTATAGGTTTCACCAAACTAAAGTAGGCTATCAAAGTCCAGCTTTGAAATGAGAAGAGAAGCAGCAAGCCCACAGGCCTGCCTCTCCAAGGGCTGTAACACAGCGAGATTGAAATCCTTAAGAGACAGATGATGTCAGCAGCCTTCAACCAATGAAAACTTCCCAGCATCAATGAGGTTGGAGTGAGCCAAGTGGGTTGACATAAGAATACCTTTTGCCACCTGATAGGCATGTTAGGGAAGGAGCTCTGCAGGCCACTTCTGTGACTCCCAATAGCCTTGAAGCTTAAGTCGACATGTAATCTAAGTATGACCTACAGGGCCCTCCATGACCTGTTCCCTCCATTTGCTTGAGTGTCATCTCTTACATTTAATAGCAGCTCCACTGCTTGTAACTTCGTGCATACCATAAGTTCCTCTTCCCTGAGCCTCTGCTCATGCTATGCCTTCCGTCTGGGAGATCGTCCCCTTGTCCTTCCCTTCCTGTCACCATCCTCCTCCAATTCTTCTGCTTGACTCCTTGCCAGTAACCCCAGGGAGTCTCCCACAGGCCTTGTTATTTATGTTCTTACCGTGGGCCCCAGAATGTACTGAGCATTAGCTCTGTCAGTAAATTCCCACCCTGCTTCATAACTCCCCATCCCCTTCTCTCTTCCAGTCTCCACTGTAAGTGACAAAGGGACAGGGAGGACTCCTGTGCCTTTCAATGTTACAGCTCCCGTGTCTAGTCCTGAGTACGGTGCAGGGAAGGGTAGAAAAATGGTTACTGGATGGATGAATAAGTGAATGAGAACGAATGAATGATGTGTATATGCCTCAGATGTGGGAAATGGAAAGGGAGGGAAACCATCACTTACAGACCATGGAATATTCCCTCTAAACAGTCTCACTCACAGATATGATAACTATACAAGTATCCTATTTCCCCGAAAATAAGACCTAGCCGGACAATGAGCTCTGATACATCTTTTGGAGCAAACACTAATAAAGACCCGGTCTTACATTATAGTAAAATAAAACGGGGTCTTATATTAATGTTTGCTCCAAAAGATGCATTAGAGCTGATTGTCCCGGCTGGGTCTTATTTTCGGGGAAACACAGTATGTTGTAAACCCTTAAGACTGGGGTTTCTAGGGTCATCACGCAAGCCCTCCCACCACAGCCAGGGGCAGCTGACCTACCTGGGCCTGAGTAGGACCCAGTTTCTTTCCCCAGATATGGTCTTAAAGTTACATTTCTTTTTAAAATCTCTTTAAATGTGAAGAAAATCCCCAGGGCTCAATCAAACATTAATCCTATTAGACTGTTGTGTCACTTCAATCAACAGCAGTGGTGAAGCTCTGCCCACCCAGCCTCAGCTCCCCATCAAACCTGACAATGAGTGCAGGAGACACGGCTAGCACACCACCCACTCTTGGAAACATGGGATTTAGCTAAAAAGCATTTTAGGAGAGGAAGAAAAGGAAGGTTGTTTCCCAGAATTTGTGGTTGGAACAGAAAGGAAAGGCACAAACTGCTCTCTAGACAGCATTGCGATACAAACAGTATTAAGTGATGTAGTGTTTTTCTTGAGCCATTGAGCCCATGGTTCTTTCCTCCCAGACATAAAAACAAACAGCATGATACAAATATCCAGTTCACATTGCAACCTTGCTTTCCAAGGGACCAGTTGGTCCGTTACTCACACCACCTAGAACTCAGTATGGGAGTTATAGGAGAGAGAAGAATGTTTACTTTATGGCTCCTCAAAAGCTTATCAATTCAGCCTGTTCGCTACAATGCATGTTTTCTTCCATCAATACATTGAACAAGTATTTGCTGAATGTCCACTCTGTGCAAAACATTATGTTAGGCATTGGAGACACAGTGGGGTCAACCAGTAGAGGCAAAGACAAGGAGGGCAAATTGGCATCTAAAATTGAAGCTGCTGGGATTCTAACATATAGCCTTTCCTTCCATTTTTTTCAGTGGTCATCTGACCTGGCACAGTCCTAGTGAAGTTTGCAGGGTTCCAAAATGGGTTTGCAACATTGCGGTAGAGTGTGCCAAGTTCATGTTCTGTCTTTCCTGAGAAGCAAAGTAGAAGTAATTCTTGGATAAAGCAGAGACTTTACTCAAAAGGCAACAAGAATTGGTTCATTTATTAATGGAAGATACAGGCAGTAACCCTGATCTAGAAAATTAGGAAAAATGGTAACATAATAGAAGACTTCCAGCAGTTCCAGGGAATTCACAGTAACAAAAAGTGTTGGAAAGTTAGATAAATAATTAATATATAATAAAATTCATAGTAATTAATAGCAAAGTGATATTTCAACACCTGCCACCAGATGTCACCTTGGGGAGGGAATGAAAATTGTTGGAGGGATGGTTTATAAGGATGTGAAGAGATGGCACAAGCCCAAGAATTTGGGACCAGCATGGCTGAGAAGCGCAAAAGAAAAGGGAAAGACTTTATTTTTCTCCTACAGGCAAGAAAAATGAGTAAGAAGGAAAAAAATTGGGGATGGCAGCTGTGAGTTGTACCATGACACAGAGGCGTGCCTGGCAGAAAGCGGGCTGCAAAGACTTTTAGGAAAGAGAAATTCTAACATCCAAGATTAAAGTTGTTTCATGTGCAGGTATGGAATGTCAACCTCTCCATTCTCCCACTAAAACCTTCATAAAAGTCCTCAAAAGAGTTTACGCTGCTCGAGTTTTCAGGGAACTCAAGGAGTTTTGTATTCAGTTATGCAGAGACTCACAGAAAACAATCCCAGGAGTCAAACAAGGGCAAAGGCATAAGAGCCCTGTGAGGAATTCACTACAATCTCGAAAACTCCCAGACTCTTTAACCATAAGGGTCCAAGCCAATTTTCCCTAGACCTTGAGGGACTGCTGATTTCTTGGTTACTTTCAGGTTTTTTTCATGTGAAAACCCTTGACTTTGGTGATAACTATAAAAGAAGAAGACAAAAAAAAGTTGAGACTATTTGGTACAAGGGGCATCTGTCTCTGCATGCCTGTATTTGTGGTGTCGCGATGGGGTCGAGATCTGTGTCACCTGGCCTTCAGTCAAAATCTGCCATGTCATCTTTCTTTTGCTGCAGAAAAATAAAAGTTTCTAGTTAAGGAACAAAACTGAGTAACTAAAAGTGAAGTTGAATCTTAATTGGTCGGAATGGTCACATAAATGCTACGTGTTTTGTTTTTTTTGTTTTTTTTCCTCCTAATCTGCCACTGAATGCAAATAGGCAATAGAAACAAATCATTTATAATATAAGTCCATGCAATTTTACCACAGCTTTCAAGGGGAACTTGAAATCAGCAACTGAGAAAAGCTTCAGATTTCTCATCTGCAAAATGAAATTATTAACGGAGAGATGTGAATAAGGTCTGTAGTCCAGTGAACAGCATTGTACCAATGTCAGTTTCCTGGTTTTAATACTGTACTATAGTAATGTAAGATGCCATTATAAGCTGGGTGAAGGGTACGTGGGACCTGTCTGTACTATTTTGGCAACTTGTTATGAGTCTATAAGTATTTCAAAATAATAATAACAAATGTTAAGAAATTATGTGAATAGCTTCCTCATAAGGGAGTTATATGAAATAAGATAAAATATGAAAATATATTGTTAAGTTGCCCAAAGCGCACAATTATTGGTGGTTTAATGATCATTCCTATTCTCCAGCTCTCAAAATCAATGTTCTAGTGACTTTTCTCAGGGTGAAAATAGCGAATATATATGTAGCTGTTACACATGCCAGCCACCATTCTGAATACATCATGTTTGTTACCTCATATGTGTCTCTCAACAATTCTAGAAGAAACTAATAATGATTTTTCTCCTTTTTGCAGGTGGGGAAACTGAGGTTCTGAGGGATAAGACACTCAAAAAAACTCCCATAGCTTCTAATTGGATAGAATTGTGTTATAAACCTAGGTCTAGGATTCCAGAGCTGGAGCACTTAAGAGCTCCCTGTAGTGCCTCTCCTTCTGCTATCTCACCTCCCCCAGGTGCCAAAAGAAAACAGGTTATGACTTGGATTTATTTTATAAATAACAAACCTTTGCAAACTCAGTGGCTCAAAACCACTGTCATTTATTGTCTCATAGTTCTGTAGATCACAAAGTTGGGGCACCATGTGACTAGGTTCTGATGGAATGAAATCAAGGTGTCAGCCGGCTACATTCTCATCTGGAGCTCAAGGTCCTCTTCCAAACTCATATGGTTGTGACAGAATTTACTAGTTCCTTGTGGTTGTAGAACTAAGGTCTCTATTTCCTCGCTGGCCCCCAGCCAGAGAAAACTCACAGCTCCTAGAAGCTGCCCCCAGGTTCTTGCTACGAGAGCCCCGCCATCTTCAAAGCCAGTAATGGAGACTCTGTAACATGAAATCCTTCAGTTTTTCAAATCTCTATCTCCAGGAAGAGCTCAGGACCTTCTAAGGGCTCACCAAACTAGGTCAACCCTGCCTAGGATTTCCTCTCTTTCTTAAAGACACCTGTGCCACATAAATAACCTAATGACGGCATGACATCCATTAGAGTCACAGTTTGGTGAGAATCTTGGGAGCCATCTTAGAATTCTTCCTGCTCCACAACTTTCTCTACTTTTCCAGTGTTGCCAACCTTCTCCCTTAACCTCTAAGGGCTGGGGTATGAGAAAACAAAAGACTGTCTCAAGTTAACTTCAAAATACAATTAACCAATTGATATAGCCCTTCTGTATATATTACACAACTGAGCAAGGTGTGTGCTGTTTACTATTCCCAAAGTTGCCCAATTAATAAAGATTTTAATGTATACCAAGAATCAAAGTCAATGTTTGGCTGTTGTTTGTTTATTTGCTGTCACATTTTTTACTATGCTAGAAATCCATGTAAAATAATAAGAATACATCAAGGAACACGTGAATAGATAATTCATCAAGATAACCAGGGGAGCACAGACCACACTTGGTCATGCAATCTAGTTACTCTTCAGACAACTAATAGAGGCAGAATTATCCAAACTGAAAGTGTTTTGAAGATTTTTCTGTGATCAATTGCTGCTGAATGAAAAGTATAAAGAGGCCAAAAATATTAAAGTATCAAGATTCTTAGCCCCCCTGCTTCCACCAGCATGGATGAAGAGAATACTATATTCACCCTCAGCTTTCCCTTCTCTTATTCCATGCCTGGGAGACCTCCTACTCTCCAGGAGACACCATCAGTGCCAGACTGGTTATTTGGATTTGTCAATGCATAATTAGAGAATGGGCAGAAAGATGTAAAAATAAGAGGGAGAGACAGAAAATTCTTTATAAGAAAGGTTAAGTCAATCTACACAATGAAAAGCTGGAAGAGATAGATGAGAAATGTATGCAAGATGAAAGGAAAAAGGGGAATTTAAAAAAATGAGCTACTTCAGAGAATATGGGATAGAAAGAACTAGGAAGAAGGATATAATAAATGTGAGAAATTATATTTGAGAGTTCCAATTACAGTAACAGTCATTCTATTTTTGAGAGATTAACACTGAAGATTAAAATTATTTAGAAAATAATTACTTTAGGCGGTTTAGAGATCATATTACACAGATACGTTCTGTGTAGATTTTTCCTCTAATTAATGACTGACTTTTAAAGTATTCTGGAAAAAACAAATCTTAACTCACTCTAAATAAGTATTAATTCACTTGATGGTAACGGGTGTTCCTAAATGTACTAAAACTCTAAGGAAAATCATGTGTGAATATATCTTTCTTGAAAAGAATTCTATAACTTTCATAAGATTCTGAAAAGGTTATTTGTGAGAAAGATACCATGACTATGGGAAGAGCACCAGAAAAGGTCTGGATTCTCCTGGAGAAGATAACTAGAGGATTATTATTATAGTAAAAGACTCAATCACAGGCATACATGTCATAGGACATATCTATGGCACCGGCCATACCTAGCAGATACATCATAAAAATGCATCCAATTTCTGATGAGTGATAAAGTTGGCCATAGTAAATATTCTATTGTTATTTGGTAGCAGTTTGTGGTAGCCAGCCTCCAAGATGGTGACTAATGATCCTTGCTTTCTGGTGTCCACACAGAATCAGGGAGGTACTCTTCTTCTGCATGGAATCAAGGATGGCCCTTGTGACAAACAGAATACAGAATTGATGATGTGTGGCTACTGAGGTGAGGTCATAAAAGGCACTGTGGCCTCTGCCTTGGTCCCTTGGATTGCTCACCCTGGGAAAGCTAGCCACCATGTCAACAGGGCACTTCTACAGGGCACTCCAGTTGCCCAATAGAAAGACCCACATGGAGAGGAACAGAGACCCTCCTACCAACAGCCAGCACCAAGTTGTCATTCATGTGAATGAGCCAAACTGGAATTGGATCCCCCAGCCGTCGTCCTGGCTGACATCTACCTGCAACCTCATGAGATACTCAAGCCAGCATTGCACAGCCATGCTGCTCTGTTCCTAACCTGCATATGTTAGAAGGGGTAGCAAAGGATTATTCTTTAAGCCACTGAATGTTAGACTAATTTGTAGTCCAGTATTTAGCTAGTTAACACATAGGC
Organism: Rhinolophus hipposideros; assembly: GCF_964194185.1. Classification (NCBI taxonomy): domain Eukaryota; kingdom Metazoa; phylum Chordata; class Mammalia; order Chiroptera; family Rhinolophidae; genus Rhinolophus; species Rhinolophus hipposideros. The sequence goes on from NC_138060.1 coordinate 23,124,277, forward strand.
CAATACACAGAGTTGATACTCAGTTATCAACTATTATTACAATGTCATTACTCACACTGATATTCGATCCAGTATAAACAAAAGGTAACATCTAATCTAATTTTTACAAAAGGAGGGATTCTACTGATAGTGAATGATAATAGTGCCATAAGTTATAAACACACGGCAGCACACTTTTACCATTGGCTCTTAGTGATATTGATTGCCTTCTAGTTACTGAGGGAAATTGCAATGCTTATGTTTGCTCTTGATATACTGATATAACAAGCACAATATAGATCCTAAACTCTGGAATGAAACTACCACCTCCCTATAAAATAAAAAAAAATCCTTTTCACGTTGCTTGTCTTCACAAAAATAGAGGAAAAAGCTTTTGCTAACCCTCGGCTAGATTTAGAAATAGAAGAAATTGAAATTTGGCAATATATTTAGTAACTTAATAATGAAAATCATCAAATCAGTATTAATACTCTTGAAGGAATGTGCTTAAGTAATGAATTTAAATGTATTCATGTCACACCTTGCATAATATGATATTCTCTACAATCAAAAATTAATAAGCATGAAAGTCTGCAATGTATTTATTCCTGAAAAGAATAAATATTATGGCCTCAGAAGAACCACTGAGCAATATCAATATTTCCCCCATCAAGTCTAAAGCAATTAAAGATGAACAAACCAAGAAGAAATATACATAATTACAAAACAGAAACCATTGAGGAGAAACTCACAAACAAACAATTGTGTAAAGTAGATCATTAAAGCCTCATAATTGCCAAGTTCTTGCTGAGCAGATAAAACATTACTTACAACATGAGGGATTACAGTCGTTCACTTCTGTAGTACTCTGCTAATGACAAACAGAGTGTCATTTGGTATATTTCTAAAAGGCAAACGATATATTTCAAGAAGTAAACTATATCCGGGTTTCAATGAGAAGTCCAGAATGAAATTTAGGGGATGACCAACCTATTATTAATAATCTTTACAAAAGACTCGTAGTAGCATGATTATGTCTACAGCAGTCAACAGAAAGTAAATTGAACTAGTTTTGGCAATAACGATAACACAACCACATGTGGTGAGATTTATTAAACACTTATTATAACAGATTGAAAAAGTGGCCATCATCATTCACAGCTCCCCCTTGATTCAGACTCTTTACAATGTAACTGCAGCACCCCCCCCCATGAAAAAGTAGAACCAACTTCCTAGTTCTGAGCTGGCCTCGTGACTTGCTTTGCTCAACGGAATGACACAGGGGAGTGTGCCAATTTTGAGCCTACATCTCAAGAGTCCTTGCATGCTTCCACGCTTCCTTTTGACCCTCTGTCCAGATAACATAGGGAAAAGGATATGGTCAAGCCTGCTGGAGATTGTGGACCACGTGGAGATGAACTGACCACAGATGTGTGAGTGAACAGAGCTGCGACCAAAGTCATCGTCCAGCAGAACCCAGCCCAAATGGCCAACCTACAGAACTGCGAGCTTCCTTGATGGTTGTTTTAAGTCATTAACTTTGGCGTCCTTTGTTCTGCAGCTCTGTTAACTGCTATGCGCCAGGTACTGTTTTCAGTCCATGACACACATTATTTACTGTGACCCTTGGTACATGCTATGAAATAAGTGGTATAATTATCCCCATTTTAGAGAAGAACCTGAGGCATAGAACAAGAGAGGGAATTTATTGTTTAATGTAACTGGAATACCCCAAGGAAATGACTTGCTGATTCAAGCGTAGGCCAAGTCACCAGGGCTCTGCTTAATTATTCTCCATAGTTTGGCTCCACTTGCCTCTGCCTGGACACATGCTGGCTACGTGCAGCCCTAGGTTTACATAATACTTATTGCTCATATTCTAGAGAAAATAGCTCAGATAGAAACCTAAGGAGGCTCCAGTTGACTAGACCGAATCATATGCCTAATTCGGGGCCCGGGGGGCAGGTGAAGCCCTGTGACTGACAGCCCACCAGAACCACGTGGTAGAGATGGGATGGGGAAGAACAGTTCTGTGATAGACAAAGGAGTATTATTAGGTGGACAGCAGCATTATGCCCTCCTCATGGGCTCACAGATTCTAAGACCCCTTGGTGGTGAAATGATTGGAAACTTTTGAACTGTAAGATTAAGTGCATCAAGGAGCTGGTGTACCCCCCAGCATGCACAGCCAAGGACTGCGCTCTTCTGGCCCTCTGGCAGCCGTTTCGTCCCACATCTCTCCATGCCACCTTACCACAGCTCCTCTTCCAGAATAATGGGAATATTCTCTGGCATTTTTCAGTTTTATAGATACACTTGCTGTTTAAAGAACAGCATTGTCTCCACAAAATTGGAGAGTGGATTATTTGCTTTACAAAAGGAGTTTTTACTTTACAAAGGTTATCCCAGAATAGGACTTTAAATAGCAACCACCCCCAAGTGTATTTAAACTATGATTCCATTTGCAAGCTACTGCTTCTGAGTATCTCAAATTCAGTTTACCTGAGGGGCTGGGCGAGGCAGTGTCTAAGAGCCTTGCCAACCTAAAAATTACACGAGTCTATGACCCATAGCACATAGTGGCAAAAAGACCAGGATAATTTGACTGGACAGCCTGGGTTCTTACCCTGGCTCCGCCACTGATTTACTAGCTGTATGATGACTTTGGGCAACTCGCTAAACCACTCTAAGCCTTGGCACCCTCACCTGTAATAGGTGCATAAGAATGTCACCCACCTCAATTTTTGTTGTGAAGATTAAATGAGTTAAGATACATGAAATGTTTAGCACCTCCTTAAGCGCATATTCAGTATTCTGCCTACAAATCCTTTGGCTAGTTTCCAATCTGTTTTGTCCTCTGCAGCCAGAGGGATCTGTAAAATGTAAATTCTATCTTGTCAAACCGTTCCGCTTAAAATCTCAGTAGTTTCCCACTGCTCTAGTAAAACCCAGTATCTTAAACTGTCCTACTATGGCCTCCAAGTCTGGCCCCCTGCTGGCTTCCCACTATCATTACTCACCACGCTCATTCCCATCTTTATATAAACCTGTTGCTATTTTTCCCAAATCACAATTAAAATATTTTTTCTCTTCATCTAACTTTGCCTGCGAGCCTCAGCCCCATTTCTTTGCTCTCCTTTACAATGAAAGTCCTCGAAAGATCTGCCATGTTCTCTGTCTTCATTCCAGTCCTCCCAATGGCCTACTTGACATCTCCACTGGGATATGTAATGGAACTCTCATTTCAGCAAGTCCAGAAATGAACTCCTGGCCCCCTCCTTCCCTGGTCTGCTCTCCCTGGACTCTCTCTCACATCAGTTGATGGCAACTACAACACTTTAGTAGCTTAGGCTGGAAATCTGGCAGAAATGTCTGACTGTTCTCATCAGCCCTTCAATGAGCTAATACTATGTATGGCCTCACCTTCAGAGGGCAACTAAAAGATGACCACTACTCATTACCTGCACTGCCTCCAACTGCCTGTGACAACTGTCATGACCATTTTTCATTGAAATCACTGCAATACTCTCCTCGTGGCCTTAGCTTCCACCCTTGTGCCCTACCCCTTTATTTCCAGCACAGCAGTAAGATAATTCCTTTTAAAACAAAATTCAGATCATGTCCTGATTCTGTTCTAAACCCTCCAGCAGCTGCCCCACTCAGACAGAGCAGAAGCCAAAGCCCAAATGGCGCCTAAGGCTTTCCATGATCTAACTCCACCCAGACCCTCTGGCCTTGTCTCCTACTACTCTCCCCACTCGCCTACTCTGCTCCAGGCCTGCTGGCCTCCACACTTTCCTAAACAATCCAGGCACACTCCTCCCTTTGTTTCTGCCTGTTCCCTCTCCTAAAACGTTTTTCCACCAGTAGAGCTCACTCCCTCACCTTCAGGCCGTCATTCAACCATCAACTACTTCTCCTTTGTAATGGGGCCCACCTCAATCACTCTATTCAAATGTGTGAGTTGTCCCCAGTCTGGAGACACTCGTGATTCTCTTTGCCCTCCTCCACCCTTTCCATGTCACCACCTTCTAGTGCACTATATAACCATTATTTAATGTTTATTTCTATTGATACCCACTTCCGAAATATATAATCTCTTCAAGGACTGGCATCTTTTTTCTATCTTGTTCACGTATCCTAATCAACCAGAAAAATGCCAGGCATATAGCAAATACTTAATGAATAGTTTTTACAAGATAACAAGGAAGCGTTCTGTGGTCTCATGCTCTGGGGCAGTGGGTTGTGCCATGAGGGATCTGGAAGGGACTACTCTGACATATCAAAGGTATGTTATATTAGATGCAAAAAAACAACAGACAAGCCCACTAAGGTCAAGACTGACCTTTGTCAAGGAAGCTAGAGGCCTAGGATGTGACTGCCCCAGTGACCTACTTCGGTCTCTGAGTTTGTAGAGCTCACCATGCTGGCTTCCCCTGAGCTTGTCAGGTTTAGTATGTGGCCTCTTTTTGTCCACACTTCTCCCTTTTGGTCATAAATCAATCCAAAGGATGCACTGATGACCAACCTTTTTGTTGGATAATGTGGTCCCATAGTGATAGGAAGGCTTATTGCTAGGAAGTTTTATTGCCATTATTTATTTTGTTGAAATGGTGGACCATTGGGGATGATGCAAGATCATAATTTTGGATAGAAGGTAAGGCTGAATTTTTTTAAAGGAAAAGGAAGGTAAATGGGAGGCATTCAGGTCTTATGGACCTTCACTAAAAAGAAAAAAAGAAAAACAAACAAACAAACAAAAAACTTGCATTATTTTTAACCTGCAAACTATTAGGATTTTTAGTTTTGCTACCTGTTTTACTTTTTTTGTAGTTTGCATTTAGTATAACATACCTTTGAAATGTCAATGTGATTTTTTTCAGACCTCTTAGGACACACCTACTGTACCAGAGCATGAGACCACAGAACCCCTTATTTTTACCTTCTTTTTATAATACCCTTTTTATGTGTTGTAGATTATAATTGTTAATTATTTCTTATTGACCAATGTAAAAGAAATATGTGCTTTGTTTTATTTTTTTGTTTAATTGTACATATTTTTCTACTTTGCTTTTGCTTACACCCTTAATTTACCACTGTTGGATTTTACGTATCCCTTCTTATGTTTTCTTTTCTGATTTTAATGTAAAAAACTAAGCTGCAGAACTTCTATTTTTCAGGGCATTTTTTTCAATTTGTTGACATTTTTGCTTCTGACAGTTGTTGTCAGTTTGGCTTAAATAAAACTTTTTACAGGTTTGGACATTTACTACATCAATATTTATTTGACGTAGAGGGCAGGATTCCAAAGAAGCCCACCCAGGACTACCCTGTAGACCTAGACCTGTGCTAGGTACCATCAGAGGCCCACTGTGCTCAAGGGCTCCCCACTTTGCATTGGGTGAACTTGGGTGAGTTTTGCTTGGAATTTCGGACCTCTCTGTTTTAAGGTAGTAGGGCCTGACTTGATTTGAGCTATTCTTAAAAAAAAAACAAAAAAATCCTCGAGATGATACTAATGGTTAAGGGTTGAGATAACCCGGGGGGGGGGGGGATAAAAACTAAAAACTAAAAAAATAAATAAATAAATAAATAAATAAATAAATAAATAAATAAATAAATAAATAAAATAGTTTTTAACTAAGTACGTAATCTTGCCATGCTGGTCTTCTTCCATTCTCTTAAAATTTGAGGTTGTAGCTCATACATCACTTCCTCAGGAAGCTTTCTCTCATCTTCCTGATCATCTTCCCCAATTATAGACCCAGTGCCTCTCTCCTTCATAAAACTTTTGACAGACTGATTTTTATATTTGCTATCTGACTGACTAAGCTCTCTCAGAGCAGGAAAACCCTGTTTTTAGTTATCTTATCATTAATACTCAAGAGTAACTGCATATAGTAGATGCTCAATACATATTTATTGAATAAATGAGTATTAGATGGTTATTACATATTACTGTAAAGAGTTAACATACTTTCACTAATCAATGGCCCCAAGTGTATACATCTAGCATGATCAAAGTCAACCTCCTTTATTTGCTACTTGAAAACTGCGACTTGCCCCCAAATAGACCAGTGGTCATCTGCAGGGCTCTCATAGATATTCTGCTTTCTACCCCAGGTGGCTAAACGAGTGTACCAAGTGACGTGCCTGCCTTTTGTTAGAATTATTTCAAGCACTCAAATAGTATTTGTTTTCATCTGAAGGAAGCCCTTTTATTTCCCTCTTAAAAGCATGTAAACATTTTTGGGTTTTGTAAGTGACAAATTGAAATTTGAAGATTGTACGAAAACAAAAGATCCATTTTTAAGTTTTCCAATGTAAAGCATTTTTCTTTCTAAATCTGCTTCATGAGAGATTAATTCAAGATCCAGTATTGTAACAAAGATGAACAAAATAGTCCATTGCAAAGATGATGGTATATTTCTTGTCTTCTGATAACTATGTACCTCCCATAATTCCACATGCATGGAATTATGACTAGTCGAATTACAGCTAACATCATATACCCTGGCTAAGGTGGTTGTGTCGGTAATTTATACAATACTCTGCTTATTAAATTTAAATAAGGCTTCCTTCTTGATAAACGGCAGCCATTTTTGTCTGGGCCTTCAGAAGGTTCAGAATGACGAGACATGGATCAACTACTGTTGTATTCCTAGCTTTCTCCTCAGAACATCCCTCCTGTTGGGATGTTCAAGATTGACTGCTGAGCACTCCATAGACTGCCCTCGGCCACAGAAATGGGTTAGTACACAGAGGCCTGATGGAATTTTCCTCTAAGGCAGGGCTCCAGCTCTCATTCCCACCCCACTCTGAACAGACACTGTAACTCTTGTGTGTGTGTGAGACCTTGGTAAACAAAGCAGTAGTAGAGAGGAGGGTTGGACATCCTACCTTTGCCAGGGACTCTTGAGAGAAAAAGGAGACACTGTTAACAATTTTACTACCAAATATTTCAAGCATATAAAAATGCATACAAAACAATACAACTTCTACCCACCACCCAAATGGGTACCTACTACCAAAATTTGTCAAAACTTAGTATTTTGCCTTCTGGCAGACCCTTTAGGAACAGAAAGGAAACATCAGAGTTGTGACTGAAGCCCCTGAAGACCCCGCCTATTCCATTCATCCATCTACCTTCTTTCCCAAAGGTACTGACTCTCTGGAGTGCGAGGCCTATGTGGACACACATGCTTTTCTTGTTGTCATCTACAAACTTTAACTTTTGTGTTTTAAAATTTTGCATAAATGTTATCATACTCTGTCTCTTTCTACAAGCTGTTCTCTCTCTCTCTCTCTCTCTCTCTCTCTCTCTCTCTCTCTCTCTCCCTCCCTCCCTCTCTCTTTCTCCCTGGCTCACTATTCTATTTTTGAGATGTATCCATATTAAAACAGGAATAATAATGTTCCATTTCATTCACTTTAAACTACTGAATTGCATTAAAGCATTTAAATCCACAATGTATATATTCATTCTCGTGGTGATGTGTGTTTATGTTCTTTCATTTTTGCTGGCAGAGTAGTGGGGTGTTGGTGGCAGGAGTGAAGAAAGAATAAAGAGATGTTTTTTCCTTCCTGGGGATTCAAATCTGTGCCCTGAATGAGAACCCGTGTGATTAAAAGATATCTATGATGGTTAATTTTAATTGTGTGTCAAGTTGGCAGAACCATGGTGCCCAGATATTTTGCCAAACATTCTGGGTGTTTCTGTGAAGCTGTTCTATGGATGTATTTAACATTTAAATTGGTGGACTTTGGAAAGTAAAGCAGATTTCCCTCCATAATATGAGTGGGCCTCATTTAATCAGTTGAAGGCCTTAAGAAAAATAAAAACAATAGGTCTCTTGAGCAAGAAGGAATTCTGCCAGCAGACTGCCTTTGGACACGAACTGCAACTCTTTCCTAAGTCTCCAGCCTACTGGTCTACCCTGTAGATTTTAGATTCACCAAGCCTCCACAACCACATTAGCCAACTCCTTAAAATCTCTCTCTCTCTCTCTCTCTCATACACACACACACACACACACACACACACACAAACACACACACACACACACACAAACACACACACACACACACACACACACACACAGAGTTGCTTCTGTTTCTCTGCAAAACCCTGACTAACACAATGTCAAAATACAACTTGCATTTGTTTTCATGTGTGACCATTTGGTCTTTGGAGATAAAAGAATTTGAGGAAAAATGCAAGAGTTTCAAACAGGTATGGGACAAAAATGATAGAAATAGTTTTCTTAGTGTATCTTCTTATAATTCACCAAACTTATACTTTCTACCCTGAACCAGCCCTTATCTTTTCTAACTACTTTCTGCACTTGATTAGAAGGCATGAGGTTAATTTCTTTATCCTCCACTAATGTTTATTGAATTATCAGGTAGATAAATGAGTGATGATTTCAGAAAGCAAAATACAGGTACAATAATAACAAAGGAACCAGTTAACTAACAAATCCATCAATAAAAACATATCTTTGGGGCATGGCCATATATTTAGCACTGTGCCAGGGTATGTTGAGTAATAGGGGTTCGCAACTTGGAAAAATAATTTCAATGGTGGCATTTAAGGTGAAAAATAAAAGCAATCAAAAATGCTGGAACAAAAGGAGCAAATGATAAAAGAAAACATAAGAAAGAATAATAAGAAAGTAATGATTAAAAGTAAATATGATGAGAGTAAGTATGAGAAGGAAGGATGAGAGGTAGAACGATAAAATAAAAAAATGATGGATTTTAGGAACTGAAGGTCTATATTCAAATCATAACACTTCCTCTTATTCCCCCCTCCCCCAGTATAATACCTGGCCAGAAAATTGTCTCCTTTACAGAATTATTTTGAATAATCTCTCATTATGTTCACCTTCTAGATTATCCATGTATTATCTGGTGAATAGGTTAGTTATCATACTAACACCAAGTACTAATTGACTGATATTCCTCCTACCCACTGCCTTCACACACAAAAGCCAGTCAGTCACTCAGACATAGCAGCATTCAATACTCAAGGGTGCCATCTTTAAAAAAAAAAAATCTATTGATCTCTGTCAACAGCAAGCAACATGACCAAATGCAGGGTGAATCACCCCATTGCCTTATGTATGAGTTCACATTTCACATACTGCTCTAGAAATTTCAAAATCTTGTGACGTATCAGATAAAGGGTCAAATACGTGTCTCCAAGTTGTTCAAATCAGCAATCTTGTAACAAGATAGGCAGTCAGATGAAACTATGAGGAACACAAATGGCCCTCAGTTGGGTTCATCACCAGAGAACTCCTTCTTCTGTGAAGGAATTGAGTTCTCTATTATGCTACCCCCTTTGTGGAAATGTTTTATATTTAATCAACCTCTTTGCCCACATGCCTGAGAAATGCAATTTCCTTTTCGATACGGAAAATTGGCCCCTGACTGATTTCTATTATATGTATATATCGTCACCTTTGCTGAGCATGCTCCAGCTGGATCTCAGCAATGACAAGGGGCTAGATGGGGCTCTCCGGGGTAGAGAGGAGGGGCAGCCCATAGGACAGAGCTTCTCCTTTGCATCCATCTGTGCTGAAGGTATGCCCTCTCATAGCCGGCAGCCCCAGAAATGCAGCACACAGATCCTGAGCCACAACAAAGTGCTCCGAGAAAGAGAACTAGGAAATGTCAATGAAAAATATTTCAACAGTGAAAGAGGTGAGAGTATCCCATTATAGTCCGGACTCTGCCACTAGCTAAATAGGAGCTCTTGGATAAATCACATACACTCATTGGTAAAATGAGATTCTTTCTGTTTTACCTCTCTCAGGGACCAAATAAAACATGAAAAGGATATTATGAATGCAACGTTTTGATAAATATTGTCACATACAGTCCACCAGGGAGAAAACCTCAAGGAGCTTCCGATGGTGCCCTCGCTTGGCTGACAGCAGCAGAACTTTGTGGTTACACATCAGGAAGGGGGTTGGAGGTGTCCTGCAGGGTTTCAATCCCATCTCCCACTCTGGCAGTCTGTGTGACCTCAGGTAAATTACTCAGATTTAGCCATAATCCTTCTTTTTTTTATCTACAAAATAATTAGCTCACCGAGTTATTGTCAGGTTAGTTTCATGGCTGATAAAATTAACATTCTAGATTGATTCTAGTTCTGGACATTCTGTTAATTCTGGACATGCTGCTGCCATTTGGTACAGTGTTTGCTTAAAAGATTGATAAAAAAGACAACTCATATAATGCTAACATGACAAATCAGAGAAGAGGCAAAGTTCCATATAACCGTTGGCCAGACAATTGTCTCCTCTACAGAATGGCTTTGAATTGTCTTTCATTGTGTTCACCTTCTAGATTGCCCATGTAGTATCTGGTGAATAGGTTACTTATTATAACAACATCGAGTACTTATTTATTGATTTTCCTCTTACCCATGTGCAAGCATTCACCATTGGATCCTCGTTCCACCTCCCCATATCCCTTTAGTGAGCTCAAGTTTTAGTTGGATTGTAAAGCAGATCTTCCTCTACACTGCTCATCAGAAGAATAAAACAGGGATACAAGACACTGTCTTCCACAATGTGCAGCTGCAAAGCAGAGGACACAAGGAAATCTGGACGAAAAATTCTAGAGTGTACACAAATATGCTCACGACCAAGGAAGTTAGAGATGATGGAGCAAGAGAAATACCCTATTTAATATCTATAATTTCTTTCCATCCTCACGAATCTCCTTTAGGGTATATATTATCATCCCCCTTTTACAGAGGAGGAAAAGGCTCAAAGTGATGCCTCCTGGCTGAAATCACAAAGAAGTAAATTATGGAACAAGAATGAGTCTGCGACAGGCTGTTGCTTTCACAGCCGTAATTTACACCCCCCAGTCTCAAGGTTTTTTTTTAAAGTTCATTGCGCAGGTCACATAAAATGACTCACCCCAAAGTGGCCACGGCAGACTTCTGGGACTGATATTTTCCTGCCTTCACTGACCCACTGGAAGCTTCAGTTCCCGAAATCTCTAGGCAAGTTTTTGCTCCAAGGGCTCTCTGGGCCTAAAAGGAAATAATAAGTAGAGCACATCCTAATTACACATGGAACAAATGAGAGCAGAAAAGGCCACTAAAAATAGGAACCAAAATTCCCTAGAAAATGGGGGGAAAAAAGTTGGGACTCTGTCTTGAAAAACTAACTAAAATGTATTAACATATGTTAATTTTATATTTAAGAAAGCATAGATTATTTTATAATTCTTTGATGATTACTAAAATCAACAAATAATTCTTGAGATCACTTTCCAAAAAAATTACAAAATAGTATGATATGGTACCCTTCAATGTACAGCCATAAGGAGAATCATTTTTGCAAAAAGAGGAGGTTTCATCAATTTTCCCAAAGGCCTCCCTGCATCCTTTGATATTCAAACCATCAAATTATTTCCTTTGAAGCCTATCGTGTTATCACCCTTGTCAATTTTTCTCTTCTTCAATTATTAAGTGGCCTCTGTCAGATGTTCACTTATCAATTATTTTGTACATGATTAGAGAAATTCTCTATCATCCCTTTCATGTTTGAAAAATCCTGCATCATTTTCTCAAGTTTTCCAGTTTCCTTTTGCAATCAAATTGCAATATGCTTGTGCTAAGTAGCCCAGCACAGGTACTGACGTTGTGGATATAGAAACATGTTTGAAGTGAAAGATATTTGAGTAGAGACTAGCTTTAATGAGTGGACAATTTATTAGTGCATGTTGTCATGGATTGATGCCTTTCATCCTACTCTCCTATGAAACTTTAACTTTGGGGATGGTCATAAGTAATACTGGGGTAAGAGGATTCTCTGTAGTAGAAAGAATAATAACTTGTAAGTCCTGGGTAGCTCTTCACAGACAGCAAGCTATTTTTACATCTATCACTACATGTGATCTTTACAGCATCCCTTAGAGAGGTGGGGGAAGTACAATTGCATACATGTCACAACTGAGGAAATTGAGACTCCACAAGGTGGACAATTTTATTTATTTATTTTTATTATTTTTTTTTTTTAGAATTTCTTCGTAACCCAGTACCTTCAGAGCAGGAACTTTCATTTATTGTTCTCTTGCTTAGTCTTGAGTACTGTGCTAAGTACTTAATATATCACTCCATCTATTCCTGATAACTGTTTTCCTGGGCGATTATAATTAGGCATTATTACTTTTAATGTACAAAGGACAAAACTGAGGATAAAGTTAAAGAACTTGCTGTGTTAAGTCAGTTATTGCTACAGTAATCCGCATACTAAATGATACCCAAATCTCAATGGCTTCCAACAACCAACTTTTTTTTTTTTTTTTTTCCAACAACCAACTTTTAGTTCTCCCATATCAAAGGATCAGTTGGAGGACTGAGTTGACTCAGTTTCAGGTGGTGGTCGGGTTCAGGTCCATTCCAGGTATCAGTCATTTGTGACCCAAGCTGAAGGTGCAGTAGCTCCCTGGGCAAGATTGCCTCATGACTAATGTCAGTAGTTCATGAAGCTATGCTCATGTCATATCCAGTGAACAGTGAACCTTTCGCTGTTCAAGATGAGTCACTGTATAAACACAAAGTCAGTGGGATGACAATGTATGATCTGTCTACTCTGCTGGGAAACACTGAAAAGTTACATGACTGAGAGGATGGATGGAAAATCCTATTACAAGTGTGAGGAGCCAAATAAAGCATACAAATCATGTGTGATATCAATAAATGAAAAAAAAGAATTTGACAAGATACAACCTATATTTATGATGAAGTGCTTAATAAAACGGGTATAGAAGGAAAGTACCTCAACATAATAAAGGCCAGGTATGACAAACCTTCAACTAATATATACATAATGGTAAAAAACTGAAAGATTTGCCTCTAAGATCAGAAAAAGACAAAGATACCATCTCTTACCATTGTTATTCAGCATATTATTGGAAGTCCTAGCCAGAGAAATCAGGCAAGAGAAAGAAATAAAAGGCATCCAAATTGGGAATGAAGAAGCCAAATCGTCACTTTTTATAGCTGAGGTAATTCTCTCTCTCTCTCTCTCTCTCTCTCTCTCTCTCTCTCTCTCTCTCTCTATATATATATATATATATATATATATATATATATCTCCTAAACACTCCACCAAAAATCTATTAGAAATGATAAACACATACAATAAAGTTGCAGGATACAAAACCAATGTACAAATATCCATTGTGTTCCTATATACTAACAATGAAATTTCAAAAAAAAAAAAGAAAAGAGCAATCCCTTTTTCAATTGTAACAAAATGAATAAAATACCTAGGAATAAACTTAAAGAAGACACAAAGAAATGGAAAGATATCATGAGTTCCTGGATTAGAAGAACCAAAGTAGTTAAAATGGCCATATTATCCAAAACAATATGCAGATTTAATGCAATCCCAAAGGCATTTTTTAAACAAATAATACAAAAAAATATCATCAGATTTGTATGGAATCACAAAAAACCCCAAATAGTCAAAGAAATTTTGAGAAAAAAGAACAAAGCTGGAGGTATCATACTCCCTGGCTTCAAATTATACTACAAAGCACAATGGAATTGAGAACCCAGAAATAAACCCACATATATATAGGCAAATAAATTTTGACAAAGGAGCCAAAAGCATACAATGGAAAAAATAAAGCCTCTTCTATAAATGGTGCTTGGAAAATTGGAAAGCCACATGCAAAAGAAAGAAACTACACTGCTATCTGTCACCATTTACCAAAATTAACTCAAAATAAATCAAAGACCTAAATATAAGACCTGAAACAATAAATTGCATAAAAGCAAGCATAGGCACTAAACTTATGGACCTTTGTCTTAGAGAGGGTTTTATGAATTTGGCCTCAAAATCAAGGGAAGTAAAAGCAAAAATAAATGAATGGGACTATATCAAGCTAAAAAGCTTCTGCACAGCAAAAGAAATCATCAACAACATAAAGAGGCAACCAACTAAATGAGAGAATATATTTCCAAACAACACCTCCAATAAGGGGCTAATATCTAAAATATGTAAAAAACTCATATAACTCAACAACAAAGAAACAAACAATCCAATTAAAAATGGGCAAAGGACCTGAACAGACACTTCTCCCAAGAAGACATACAAATGGCCAACAGATACATGAAACATGCTCAACTTCACTAGCTATTAGCTATTAGTGAATTAAAACCACAATGAGATACCACCTTATGCCAGTTAGGATGGTTAGCATCAATAAGACAAGTAATAATAAGTGTTGGAAAGGTTGTAGAGTAAAAAGGAAACTGCATACACTGTTGGTGGGAACGTAAATTAGTATTGCCATCATGGAAAACAGTATGGAGGTTCCTCAAAAAATTAAGAATAGAATTACCATTGACCCAGCAATCTCTCTTCTGGGTATCTACCCACAAAATTTGATAAATTTATCCATAAAGATATACGTGTATGTACCCCTATATTCATTGCAGCATTAGTCATGGTGGCCAAGACATGAAAACAACCGAAATATTTTCCAATAGATGATTAGATAAAGCAGATGTGGTACATATGTATAATGGAATATTACTCACCCATAAGAAAAGTTGAAATACTGCCATTTGTGACAACACTGATGGATCTTAAGATTATTATGTTAAATAAAGTAAGCCAGATAGAAAAAATCAAGAATCATGTGATTCACTAATAGGTGGGATATACTCGTAAAACTGAAAGCAACAAATGAACAAGCCCAAGATAAGCAAATACTTATAGACACAAATAACGTTTTAGTGGTTACCAGAGGGGAAGAGGAAAGGGAAGGAGGGAGAAGAGGGCAATGGGGGTCGAATATATGGTGATGGAAGAAGATTTAACTTTGGGTGGTGAACATATAATGCAATAGATAGATGACGTAGTATAGAATTATTCACTTGAAACCTGTATAATTTTATTAACAAATGTCACCCCAATAAATTTAATTAAGAAAAAAGAATCTTCAGCAATAGCTCTGTTGACACTGAACCAAGTTTTCACAGCAAGTTCTGACTACAAAGCCTGTGCTGCTCAGCACCCCACTGCACTTCTCTGGAATTGCTCCCAGTGCTCGAAGGTGAGTTCTCACGATCATGCTGGTAATTATATCTCTACTTCTTTGGGACCAAAGTTGCCTGGCACCTGCTGGCTGAACCATCTTCATCCTCTTCTATATGTTTGGCCCCAAGTATCTCTGGGACCAACCCAGATCTGGATGTAATGCTTTCTGTATCTTCAGGCCAGCAGCTAAGCAAGGAAAAAAGATTTCCTCTTGGCCCTGCTATGATCATAAAAGAAGTGCATAGGAAAAGTAATTCTAGCATTTCCATAGCTCCTTTCTCCATAGAGCACTGCCCCCCAAATTCCATTGGGTAGACATGATACCCAATGGGATACAATGATAATCATTATGCAGATTTAGAAAATGAAATTACTCACCAGTATACAGCTCATGAGAGCCATACTTCTGATGTGACTTGTAATGTTTTGTTTAATGTACTTCTACTGTTAACTAAGCATTTTTTCTGGATCAGGCAACTTACTGAGACACTACAGATGTGACTTTATTTCATTTTCACAGCACTGCAATGGGGAAGTTGTTCTTATATATTTTTGTACATGAGAAGTTAAAACAATTGTCCCAGCTCACAAGCTAGCAGGCAGCAGAGCCACAGTCCAGCCCAGCTCTTTCTCATTTCAGTGCCTAAGCTCTTAAACCTTACACCATCCTGTTTGTTTTCTTTATTCTTGCCCCATCTCCTTAGTAATTAGCTGCCAAGAGCTAGAGGATCTCTTGCCCTGAACCCTTGTGACAGAGCCAAACTCTGGTCTGGTTCTTCATCTCCAGGCTCTGCCCTGCACTCCGTGCCTGAACCTCTGCTTTTGTCTTCTCGTTCGGGACTCCTGTATTCCACCCCTGCCAAGGATGCCAGTATTACATAATGTCTTATTTTCAGGCACGTCTGCGTGTATAACTCTGATTTCAATTTGGATTGAAATTTCTTCAAGTTCAACTTTGGAACAAATAGGTTGTCAATATCAACAAGAATAAATCTATTATTGAAGCTTTTGTTTGCAATAGTCTCATACATTTAAATTGCATATTTTTAGTTTTAAATTAACATACAGTAAAATTGATCTTTTATTGATACACATTTTTATGAATTTATTTTTAATTAAAGTTTATTGGGGTGACAAGTTTTAACACATGTGTAGATTTTTGTAATTATTCTCACTATCATGCATAGAACTGTGCTTTCATCCCTCAAAACTCCCTTCTGTTATCCCTTTATAGTCATGCCCTTCCCCATCCCTAAAAATTGATAACCACTGATCAGTTTCCCCATTACTATAGTTTTTTTTTGTTTTCAAGAATGTTGCACAGACTGAATCATACAGTATGTAACCTTTTGAGACTGGTTTCTTTCACTCAGCACAATCCCTTTGAGATGCCTGGAAGGTGTTGCAGCTTCAATGGTCCATTCCTTCTTATTGCTGAGTAGCATTCCATTGAATGGACACACAGTTTGGTTATCCATGCACCTCTTAAAGGACATTTGGCTAGTTTCCAGTTCGCTGTGATTAGGAATAGAGCCGTCATAAACACTCACATACAGATTTTTGTATACACGTAAGTTTTCATTGCTCTAGAGCAGGGGTGTCCAAACTGCGGCCCTGGGGCCAACTGTGGCCCGCAATCCATTGTTAATTGGCCTGCAGCAAATTCCAAAAATACATTTAGTTTACTTAAATAAACCAGCTGAGGCAATACGTACTTCACCTCGAGTGAGTGGCCCAGCTGTTTGTGTATTTTACCACATATGGCCCTTGGTGAAAAACGTTGAAAAAAGTTTGAACACCCCTACTCTAGAGTAAGTATCCAGGATGGATTGCCGGGTCTTATGGGAAGTGTTTGCTTAACTTCATAAGAAAGTGCCGCACTTTTTTCCAGAACTACGGCCAGCTTGCCTACTCTACAGTTTTATATTATTGGCAGATTCTATTGCAGTTCCACCCATGGCCCTTCTCTACCCTTCTCCAGGCCTCGGGAGACAGATATCCATGGGCTACACCATCAGACTCCCTTGTCCTCTTGTTTCTAATTGAATTTGGCTTGTGGGAGGCATTGTCAGGAGAGCAGAAGACAGGAAGAAAAGAATGCCTGAGGATTTGCTTGCCTGCTCCCTCCCTGCTGGGGGCCACAGCTGTTATATCTCTTTAAGATAGCGACCGCTTGTACAGGCTGCAGGCTTTCATTCCCTCACCCTGCAGGCCTGCTTTTGGTCACCATGGGTCACTGCACTGTCGCTGGTTACTTGTATAGTCAGCATATTGTTTAATTTTTCCCAAATCACTATGATATAGGAAGACAAATGTGGAAACTGAGGCATGAGGGTAACTTGCCCGAGGTCACATAGGTGGTCAGTAGCAAAGCCGAGACTAGAATCCAGGTCTTTTGACTCTCGTGCTCATGTTCTTCCCCAAAAACTCTGATTTCACCCCATGTGTGCCAATGCGCCTATCACATATTTCTACAATCCATTGCATATGCTGGAAACTTCAAAATCAATTAGCAAGTTGAAGTCGTGATCCAGTTCTTCTGAGCAGGCTGTCTGGATTAACATAACTTCTCTTCTTCCTGTTTATTTGATATTTTTCCTTAATTCCTGATACTCATGGCATCCTTCACATCAATTCTAAGTCTAATAAAAATGATTAAAATTCTTCAATAAAACCTAATAGGGCTAAGTAAAATATTTTTACTCTTAAATGAACATTGCATAATGCTAGTACGATCTACATTCTTTATTTGAAAGAATCGTTGATTAGATTTATTAATAATTTCTTTTAAGCTTTCACTATTTTAAAATAAACTTCTACTGACATAATCACCAATGGTGATGGTGAGAGCAACAGATGCTGTTTAACAGAACAATGAATGCTTACCATTGGGCTGCCTTTACCACCCTAGGGAGAACATGAACACAGGAGCAACAGACAATTCCATACGTACATTCATCTGTTCATTCCTAATCACTGACTTCATTTAACCCCTTTATTCAAGGTGTCACTGCTAGTAAATAGAGGAGTTTGTTCTCTTGATTTTCAGGTCAGGAATGTGTTTCCTATGGGACTATCATTTTAACGGGATTTTGTAGATCACCAGGGGTCTACAGTTGCACTCTTGAGGGTTTGCTTGGTTGTTCTAATTCAGAATGACCAACCATCCCAATCCCAATTAGTCCAAAACTGAGGGGTTTCCCAAGATGTGTGACTTTCACTGCTAAAACTGGGGAAGCCCTTATGCTACACCCTACATCCCCATGACTACTTTGTAACAACCAACTTTTACTTCCTAATCCCTTCCCCTTTTTCACCCAGCCCCTCAACTCCCCTCCCTTCTGGCAACCATCAGTTTGTTCTCTGTATCTATGAGTCTGTTTCTGTTTTGTTTGTTTATTTTGGTTTTTAGATTCCACATATAAGTGAGCTCATATGCAGTTGATAGATTCCCCTCTGCGCCCAACTCCATTAGGTATCAAGCCCCAAGGACGGCGGAATCATAATCCTGTATGTTTATCTTTATATCCTCATCACTAAGCAGACTGACTGGTATTGATTACACGTCTGCTGAAAACCTGATTGAATAACAGAATGATACATCCTGCTGCCTCTGGCCTCCCTGATCTGCCTAATCATATCACCTACCATCTATCTTTGAATTCTAAAACGTCACTATACTGGGCCTTACATTGGGTTGCCAGGTTTATGTTGTGCCTCTCTAAACTGACTACCAGCTCCTTAAAGACAGATGTTGGTGTACCTGTATTTTGTTTGCCCCAACAATGCTTAGGAGGTAGATGAACTCACAGCTCGTGTTCAGTACGTGCACTGTGATGCTTGGTTGAGAGTTGTCACTATCTCCACCATCCTTGCCAACTCTACCCAGGGGACCATTTAGTTCTGGACTCGATGTCATCTGGTTCTCTAATTAAAAGAAATTACTCAGATTTCTAACAAGGCCTCCACATGCACATTGAGCTACAGAGTCTTGGGTCCAAGGGTTCTCAAACTGTGTGCGCAAGATCCCCAGAGTTCAGTGCAGTGTCTCAGAAGCTGAGCAGCGAGAGAAGCTCAGTGGAAAGTCAAAGCATAGATTTTAAGTTCCCTTGTCTTTTCTTTTAGCCAGGTAGTTCTCTCTGTTTTATATCCCGAGGTTTCAAGTTAAGATTTCACTGGTTGAAAGCAACTGCTCTAGTCCAATCCTATCTCTTTATAAAAGAATTAATCAGATAGAGGTGGGAACTGGATACTGAAAATTCACAGCAAAATTCTACACATGAGAAGTATGAAATGATACTCTCTTCCAAATGAAATATTTTCTAAGTTTTTATGTGAATTAAGCCTCACTTTCTATTAAAACAATAGCCCCCAGAGTCCTCTATGTATTACCTATGCTATAGTTAGGCTGATTCAGCAGCATTATTAATAATATCACTTAGAAAGTATAATTTACTAGTCACCAAGGACTTGCGGAGAATCTCAATGTCTGGGCCCATGTCGCTCTCCTCATGGGTGTGGTCTTTTCCACGTAAGTAATCATCCTGTCACTAGGTCTGTGCACAGCGACACTTGTCAGTGGTAGGCCTAGCAAATCTATAACCAGTATAATCCAGAATAAATGTTTCAGGGAAAATGGATACCTCCAAGACTCTACAAAAACAGAATGATCTCTAGCATTTGCATTTGCCATTTTGCATATGTGGTTTCTATTTTCATTGACATTGACTTTTTTCTCTTTTATTCTTTCCGGCTTCTTCATTGCATACGAGTTTATAATACTGTTTTTCCATTTCACAGTCCTACATGTGGATTCGCTGAAAACATAAAATTAAACCAGCAAAAGAGAAGGAAACTATTTTAAAAGTATAAGGCAGAGAATATAAAAAATCTCCTGGCACAATGGGCATTGTTTTTTGTTTGTTTGTTTGTTTGTTTGTTTGTCAGAGAATCATCACCATTAAACCATAAAAATATACTTTCCAGACCTAAATGCTAACAATGGAAAGAGACAGAGAGACAGAAAGACACACACACAGAGAAAGAGATCATTGGGAACTTCTGAGCGAAGTTCAGAAATAATGGAGAAAAGTTGGTTAGCAAAAATTTCTTTCAGTCTTAGAACTTATTTAAAGGAAAAAATAGCTCTTACATGAGTCATTCTCAAACTTTTTTGGTCTCAATGCATTTTTATGTACATAAAAACTATCAAAGACCTCAAAAAGCATTTGTTTATATGAGCTATATCTTTCAATATTTATCATATTTGAAATTAAAATTGAGAACTCTAAATGATATATATTAATCTATTTTAAAATAACAATAAATTCATTACATGTTAACATTCAAAACATATTTCTATAAAAATGAAAGAAAAAAAAAGGCTTTAAGCCTTGGAAAGCTGTTGAGCTCAGGTTGGCAGGTATAAATTTTCCAAAATTCTGAAAGTGTTTGCATGGATGCTCAAATTCGTCATTGGCAATAATGCTGCTAGTTGTGTTTCTTAAAGTAACAAGCTCACTTCATTCATTTTAGAGAAAATGTCTGCCAAATGCCCAAGTTTAAATAACCACAGGTTGTGTGTCAGTTGTTCTTTCAAATAAAAATGGTGTTCAGTGAAAAAAGCAGTTAGCTCTGCTCACAGTCTCAACAATTGCCGATTGCTTTCCCTTAAGACACTATCATACTTGTTTGCCACAGAAATATTTCCTGTGTTTCTTTTTTCTTCACACAGAATAATACTCGAGGGTTAAAATGTAATCAAATTAATAATTATACTGTTTCATCACAAACATTCCTAAGTGAAACTATTTTTATACTGTAAATGCAGGGTGTGAAGAACACAATGATGGCAAGTACAGTTTGACCCCTTGATTTGTACTAAAGCAGCAGCAGTTTTACCCCCATGAGTTTTGTCTCATCAATGCCAATGTCAGTGGAAAAGACATATCACATCTTAGTATTACCATGAAAATAGTTTTGACCTCTCAGGGTCAGGCTCTCAAGGACCTTGAGTGACCACTGTCATAAATGATTTTTAAGAAAATAAAAATATTTTCTTTCTTCCCTCTGCCTCTGAACAAAGCAGGCGGAGGCTTGTAGCCAAATACTAACGGGCCTTCATGGATAAGTGTAACCTGCCTCTTCTCCCCCCAGATCCCAGTGTCTCCCCGTGGGGCCTTTTCTCCTAGTGATACAGTCTTTTTCCTCCCTGTCCTTCCTACTAGTTGAGTTGACTCTTGTCACTTGCAACCAAAAATTCCTATTTTGGAACCAAAATAATTCCTATTTCGCAACCAAAAATTCCTAATCAAACAGAGCATTCCAAAGGCCAAAACTTGAGTCTCCAGGGTACTTCTATCCATGGATTTCCATTGCCTATATAATCTTTTTTTTTGTTTTTTTAGTTTCAGGTGCACAAGACAAGGTAATAGTTAGACGTTCATCATTAATATCCCTCACACTGTAGACCCCTCTCCCCCATCCCCCCATCCACTATCCCTCCGACATCGCACCGAGCCATCACATTATATATATATAAAATTATAGTTGGCATTCATTATTGTTTAGCTTCCGGTGTACAGTGCCGTAATCAGGCATCTACAGCATCCTTGAGGTGGTCTCCCAAATGGTACACATGTATCTGAAATCTATAATCACTGATCAGTTCATTGCTTACTATTCAAACACTCATTTTCATTCTCTCCCTCTTTTTCTTATGAATATTCTACATGTTCTGAGTATATTTATTAGATTGAATTATATGAAATTTGCCATTTGGGGTGGGTCAAAAATGGGTGAATATCATCAATTTCATATACTTCAACCTAACACTCGTCAAAGCATTATCTTCCATTATTGGAAGGGAGAAGACAAAATACATCAACTGAGAGAAAATAGATTGTTTCCCAGTGATTTGATGGACATTATATCTCAAATAAGAAAAGAAAGTCAGTAAGGTAAAGATCACATGACTTAAAATGTGTCTTAGTCAAAACCAACAAGGCAATTTTGGACCCTACTGGCTTTGTTCAAATATTGAGCTCATCTGTTTTGTGTTTCCATGACTCTATGTTGTGGAGGAGAACAGATTTTCTACTGCCGATGTCCTTCCATGTAGATATCTAACCTCTCTCCAAACACGACCCCACTTGTTCTTTCCCAATGAGAAATTTCAGATAAAGAACCCAGCATGCATGGCCTGTCCCTCACCTATCTTCTCTTAGGATGACAAGTTCTGGTCAACTCCTCCTAATCGTACCTTATACAGGGCCAGACTCCCAGGTGGGAGGGAAAGGTGGGCTGTGCTGGTGCAGAGATGTCTTCCGATAGAAAATGTTGTAGTCTTCTGGGGTTCACAACAAAGAATCACGTTATTTCCACACACCTAAGTCACTTTCTGACTCCCCAATGTCTAGCTCTCAACTTGGCAGAAGAAGATTATTCTTTGATTCCTTAAACACTAACATGATGGCGTTTATATTTTTTTACTCAGTCCATAGTACACAACAGCAGCTCAACAAATATTTGTTGAAGGAGTGACTGCAAGTACATAGCTTCTTAAGGATAGACTCTATGGCTTATCCACGCATGACGGCCATGGGAAGATGTTCACATTTTATCTTAAGAGAATGGGAAACTACTGAAGGATTTAAAGAAGAGGGTGCATGATCAGATTCCCATTTAAAATATTAATTAAATAATCATGAATGTGAATGAGAATTCATTTCTGGTGGAGATCCAGATAGGGGCAGGTGGTGGGAGGAGGAGAGAGGATGTTATATGGGTCTGTTTTCACCTCATTACTTTCATGATCTTCTTTCCAGAAATAAAATGAGAGATTTGCACCCTGCTTGATCTCCATGAATGGATAGCATTACTTTGGTGACCTGCTTCACAATATCTGGCTATTTGTCCTTGATACAGGCAGGCCTCTCTGGGGCTTGTAATGATGATGTCAATATTTTCCCCAGCAGGAAAATAAAATTGACCGTGGAATTTTATTGACGAGTTTTGGCTATCTGCTTCTCAGAGATAAAAAACCTTCCACGCATTATATGACTGTCAATGTAGGCATTCTTTCATAGTCATTTTAGTCTAGTGATCGTAGGTGGCACCTAGGGACACACCATAGATTTGTTTTTGCTTTCTATCTCTGAACTTCCCTGTAAACAGGGCAAGGGGCCTTGAGCACCCGTGTTGTGGTTTTAAAGGTGACTTTACTACTTTCCACCCTCAATTAGAGAATAAGTTTCTTTTATCTAGAAAGTAACCATCTTTAGCAAAGGCCACACATCTACAGCAGTGAAGGATGAAGAGAATGCCAGCCTGGATGAGCTGGATTAATCTTGACTATTTGTAGAACGATAGATATTAGAGGAAGCCCAGTTTCACAGCCAAATGGGAAGGGAAAGTTGAAGTTGGGATTAAAGCCAGTGGTGACCATGAGTAAATGAAAATAGGTCTGACATTGTCACAAAGTCATGAAGCTATGTGTTCTCAAACAAAAGGTGAACAGAAAGCACAAGAGCTGCTGATATTGTTTGCTTCTCAAAGTCCCCAAGACTTTGGACTCGGATTCCTGGTGGCAATGAGTGCAGTTTGCATCAGCCCTGCCAGGGGACACCATGGAAATGAAACCATACCACCCTTCTGATTCTGGCACATTGGGACTGAGTGTTCTCCTTTACCATGGCCATATTCTCCTGAGAAATGTTTGCTTACAATTTCATTTGTGAAGTTGTTTGCATGGATAACCCATAGAGTCTAATTCTTTTAGTATATGTGCTGCCCAAGCGAGCACCCATAGAGTCTAATTCTTAAGAAGCTAAACACTCGCATTCATTCATTCAACAAATATGTATTGAACGGCTGCAGTGTGCCAGGCATTATACTGTGGACTGTGTAAACAAATAAGAACAAAATAGACATAGCCTGTGACCTCACGAACACATAGAGATGCAGACATGTGCAGAATATAGAATTTTCCATTTCTAAGGGAGGTACCATGAGAGCAATTTAACCTGTCCCCTTACTCTACAGATGAAGAAACTGAGGTCTAACGAATTACTTTCCTAACATCACACAGCTAGTAAGCAACAGGATCAGGGGTGGTAATAAGCATCATTAACCTTTACTGAGTACTAACTATGTACCTGGAAAGGAAGTACTGGACATGGGTTATTTTCCTGAGTTTTCACACAATCTCTCTGAGATAAGTACTATTATCATCTTAATTTTCTAGGTTAAAAGACTGAGATATAAGTCCATAAAGCTGGGAAATCATTAGCTCAGGTTTACATCTAAGGCAGGGTGATTCCAGACAAGATGTTCTTAATCACTGTCACACTACAAAAGTATTTCATCCCAACTACGCAACCCCTTGTCACCAGATAAGGTCCAACACCTGCTAATATCCATATAACAAAGGGAATTTACCCAATTTATGAAGTGAACCATCTGTTTGCTTGCAATAAAGCCAATAGTAGCCATAAGAAAACAAAAATAGTTTGAGATTCTCTAAAAATGTCTGAAATCTTGGTCTCTGGTATTTCAGTATATTTATTTCAGTACATTAAGTTTTCATGTAGGAATGATTCACAATGCTAGAAAATAATTAGTCTTCACAATAGAGGTTGAAACAGAAGTTAATTTCCTGTAAAGATAAGTGTCCTTCATTTCACCAGAGTCCTCCCAAAAGGGCCCTTAAAATTTTATAACTTTCGGGCCCCTCAAAACTTACATGTGTCCCTACTTAATCACAGTACAGATGTTGGCCTCAAGATTTTACAGTTTACTCTGGCTTTGCCATTTACTAACTGTGAGACTTTGGGTAGCTTATGTATCACTTGGAACCCTGATTTTCATATCTATTAAATGGATATTTACACTCTTGACATCATAAGGTTGTTGAAAGGACAAGGGTAGCCATGTTTATATAGCAACCGAGATAAAATGTTCATAAATGTTGACTCTTACACCCTTTGTTTCCTTGAGGATGGCTTTCATCTGCAATAGCAACACCTCAAGAAACAGTGGCTAAAACAAATAAAGGGCCAGTTTTTTCTCATTTAATAAGAAGTCTAGAAAGAGTCTCAGAGATATCACGGGGACCCAGACTCACTGTATGTTTCTCTTCTTCCTGCCTTAGTGTAGACTCCCTTGTCGTGGTCTCAGAATGGCTGCTGTACTCTAGACACTGTGTTCGTGTTTCAAGAAGAAAACCAGGGGAGGGAGTAGGAGGTATGCCATCTGAATCCATCTCTTTATATGAGGAACATAATATGCAGAAAGTCGACTGCATAGAGGTACAGTTAATTTGTAAATGATCTATAATAATTCTATTCCTATCTCAGGGATCCTTGGAACCGTAGTATTATTGACCCTTAGCCAAGAAAGGGATGAAATGCATTTATAATGTTATACATAATGCCCAAAACTCCCCAGGAGGCATATGATACCAGCTTCTCTATGTTGTTTATTGAAAACATATAGAGAGATGGTCTGCACTTGGTTTACCTCGTTTTATAGCCTGGTTTTGATTACTTAACCAGAAGGGTATAAAAGACCCTTCAGTAAACTTGTGCTTGAGCTTCCCTGAGAACACACCTTACACCTTACATGTATCTTGCTAGTTTTTGCTCTTTTGAGGAAGTGTCTCTTCTGAAACTAAAAAGCTGTACCTGAATATCTCAGACCTCCTTAATGTTTACTGCAGGTGCTTTCTTTCTCTGGCTATATTATATCCTATGTTTTTATTAAAAATATATACATATAAGGACATACATACACATATATATGTGTATATATATATATATCTTTAAATATATAACCTATATATTTGCTATATAGATATAGGATACATAAATTTATATAGAGATATATAATCTATGTAACTATCTATGTAGCTAGATTCTATATTTATATGCAATCTATATATACACATATATGATATATATACATATACCCACACATTCTTGTCAGTTGTTTTAATCATTCGACCTATGGAAATGTTGCACCCACGCAGTAACTTTCTACTTATATTTCATTGATGAGAAGTGAATTTCATGGCAATCTCAGCTTTAAAAGACTTGGGGAAGTTAGGATTTTTTAATGGTAACATTTTTAAAACAAAAGTGGAGTTCTAAACATGTGAAAGAGAAAATCATTTATCGAGTACAGGGGTTCTCAAAGTTTAGCTGACATCAGAATCCCAGATGGCCAGGTCCCACCCCTGAGTTTCTGATTTACCACTTCTGAGTAGGGGCCTGAGGCTGCACTTTTTTTTTTAATTTTAATTTATTAGTTTCAGGTGTACAAGACAAGGTAATACTTAGACGTTCATCATTTATATCCCTCACACTGTGAACCCCCCTCCCCCCATCCACTATCCCTCCGACCTCGCACCGAGCCATCACATTATATATATAAAATTATAGTTGGCATTCATTAATGTTTAGCTTCTGGTGTACAATGCCATGATCAGGCATCCACAGTATCCCTGAGGTGGTCTCCCAAATGAGACACATGTCCATCGGATACCCAACAAAATCTTTACAACATTATTGAATACATTCCCCAAATTAATTTTCAGAAAACCCTGAGGCCATCTTGTGGTTACCAGCTGCTTCCTAATCCCTTCACCTTTCCCTTTATCCCCCCGCCCGCCCATCTAACAACTCTCGGTTTTTTCTTTTTGTCCCCAAAACTGTTTCTGATTAGTTCATTCACTTATTCTTTTCTTTAGATTCCGCATATGAGTGAGATCATATGGTACATTTTTAACAACTCCGCAGATGGTGCTGATGCTGCAGGTCGGGGCTCACACTTGGAGAACCCTTTGCCTAGCAAAACACGAAAGGATAGGAATAGTTTTCCTTGGTCTTTGGCAGCATCTACTGGGTCAATTTTATGGTCCAAGCAAAGCAGCAGATAAATTGAAGCAACTAATAATTAAACCTGGATAGCGCTCATTTTCCTGGGGAAAATGCCACATAAATATCAGCCTGTTTCATTGGCTTTATTTGGTCTGGGGACAAGAAGGGTGCTAATGAAAAGGCTGGCTATTTGGCCGAGGCTTTTGAAACCCATCTCAGAAGGGAAGAGTGAGCCACTTTTGCCAACTGCCATCGAAGGAACACAGAAGAAAAACGACAGCTGAATCCTAAGGACAGCCAGTTCTGAAAATGCTATTTTCTGCTGTGAAAATATGGTCAGCGAGACCATGTGTTCAAGATGCCATCAAGCTGGAGCTGCAGGGAAGATAGGGCAGTGGGGTCCTTAAAGGACGTGAGAATGCATTCGGACAGCTTTCTACTTCAGGTCTTTCATTTGTTTCAGCACAAAGGACGTTTGTGTTCTGGGCTGTCATGGGAAGGAAGTTTGAGCTTTCCCAACAAGCCGTTGGAGCAGGCCTCGTGACGTAGCCTGGACTCCCTTGAGAAACACCTGACCTATCTTTTCTCTCCTGAGTTCTAATGACCCATTTACCCGAATTTTGTTTGATAAAGGTCTACAATCCCTTATTCACAATCTCCAAATCCAAATTCTCTGAAAACCAAAGCTTTGTAACCCATTGGGGGTAAAACCTGACCTGACCTGATTACATTTGGCAGCAAAGTCTGACATGAGCCGACGTAAAACTATTCATAGTCTTTAAATTTTCTTATTTGGTGTGAACGTTTATACATTTGACTGCAGAGAAATGAACACACTTGATTATGAAGTCCTGCCCAGACATGCTGGGGGGATTTTACATAATCAATGGAGCATGTATTATTTCAAAAGTAAGAAAAATTCTGAATTCTGAAACCCGTCTGGTCCCAGCAGTTTTTAATATGATTATTGTAGACCTGACCTTTGGTCTGCCTGGTTATCCTTGTTCCCATTGCTGATTAATCTTCCAATCACAGACTCGCCAGATCTCCAACTACATTCCTCTGGGCACTTTTTCAACACACCCAGATCTTCTTGATTCTCTAGCAAGGGGAGATCTGATGTCACTTGCCCATGGCTGAATCATATCTTGAACTCAGCAGCTAGTGTTCTCAGAGGCCCTTCTCACTGGATTGAGAGTCAGGAGAGGAAGTCGCAATGTCCTGACTTTAAGAAAATACCACTTACTTTGAGAAGATCACTTTAGTAAAGTGTTTGGTTTCTGTCCTCACACCACATCCCATGCAGTCTCTTTATACACACAGGGAAGAAACCAAGGCTCAGAAAAATGATCAAGTCCCTATATTACTACCCCAACATGATTCTAAGATACAACTTTGTAAGCAACTTGCAGCCAGAAACAGACTCCACCATCTTCTCTACAGAATAAGCTGCATAATTTGCAGAGTCTTAGGAAAATGAAAGGGTAGGGCCCTTTGTCCAAAATGTATTAAAATTTTAAGACGGCAACATCAGAGTTAAACCAAATACAGGTGCCTCATGACTGCACAAGTCACATGCCCATGAAGCAGGCACTGCTTCTCTCTTTTCCACAGCACCCAACATAGCATGACGACAAAATAGTGTTTTAATTGAATGTCATCAATGACAATCAATGGGAGGTAATGCCGAGCAACAATATCCACGACATGTTCTAGGGCTGACTGCACAATATCCCTCCCTACTTGATTACTATCCATTAGACAGTCTGCTTAACTTGTAAACTGCTTTTGTTATGTGTTGAAATAACACTTCTGTAGTGGGCATATTGCCCAGGAGATGATAACACTGCTACAAATCTATCCGTGCTCAGAGCAATTTATTATCCTAAAAGCGTGTCCCCCTTTCTACACACCAAGTTGTAACCTCTTCCAGAAACCATTACACACCACTTCCTCTAAACACTTTCTCTCACTTGTATTGTGGATTGGACGGCATGTCCATTTGTCACGGTGAGCTTATAGACATCCAATTTGTCTTCAGTGAATATTCAGCTTATTCCAGTACTGCCAATTCATGACATGAAAAGCAAGCTAACTAGCCAGTGTGGCCAGTGAGGCGACACCATGTGTAGCCAGTAAGGCTACACAGTGATGCCTAATTGGTAGAAAAGGTTGGTCTCTTTATGGCTGGGCCAGCAATGTACAAATAAAAGACAGAAGAATGTAAAATCTGAAACAATGCTTAATTCAAAAATATCCTTTGGAACTGTAGAGTTGATTTGTTTTTCAATGTTCTCATCAACTATGGTTTGTTTATGATGTGCGAAGAGCCCCATTTACACAAAATAAAGATTTAGGAAGCTGCATCACATAAGCCAGAAACTTGTCCTGCATCTCTATTTTGTCACCTTGTGCAATCTCAGGACAAAAGGATGCTCAAGCTTTGGGGAACTTTCAAGATAAATAGTTCCAGCTTCCTCAAGTCACAGAGGGAGAATCTGAAGCTGATTGGAATCAGGTTCCCATTCTCCCATGCTCTCCCTGAAATTCACCAGGTGGACAAGTACTTGGCTCCTACTGCACTGGTCGAGGTTCCATGTCAAAAATAGGGCTGAGATATTTAGGAAACTGGAAAGCAGATCAGGTGTCATAGTATTTTGACTCTAACTGTCCACAAAATGAGTCCTAAGGGTGGTAAAGGGTAACTGTCCTAGGTCAGTCAAGCTATTTCTGAGTCAGCCAATTGCACCAGACGTTGGCTAAATGCTTAGCCCTTTGCCAGGCACTAAAGGAATGAATGACGACAACAAAGAAGAAATCAATAATATAGTCATCTCCCTCATGAGAGGAGCAAACAACCAACTTGGGGAATAAAAGTGAGTTCCCACTGACCCTAAGCTCTGCTGGGGCCCCTACTGTCTGTACATCTTTTACGTGTGTGCAGCCACAGCGATCCTTCCAAAATGAAAATCTTCACTAGCTCCCCTTGCTCTCAAAGGAAGTGTCAAATCCTTAATCCTGTGTTTGAAGCATATACAAAATATAGAGTAGGGGTCAAGAAACTTGTGTAAAGGTCTGAATAGTAAACATTTTCAGCTTTGTGGGGCAAACAATCTCCATGGCAACCTCTCCATTCTGTCACTATAGCATGAAAGCAGCCACAATTCGTAACGGAACAGGTACAGCTGTGGTCCAATAAAACTCTAAGTGCAAATACAGGCAGCAGGAAGCCTGGGTGTATAGGCCACAGTTTGCGGACCCTGGGTATAGACTATGCGTCTCAAACTTGTGCCTACAAATCACTAGGGCCTCTTGTTAAACACAGATTTTAATACAGTAGGTCTCTGGTATAATCTGAGATTCTACATTTTTAACAAGTTTGCAGGTGATGCCAATGCTGCATGTACAGAGATAGTATCTGTACCTTTCTGGCCTCAGCTCATACTAAGCCTCCCCTCACCTTCTGTGATGATCCACACTGGCTCGCTCAGTTCCACCTTCTTGTCATGTTTCCTCCTGCCCCAGGGCCTTTGTGCATGCTGTGTCTTTGGCCTGGTTTGCCCTTCTCCTTTTTCTTTATCCATTCATTTAAATCTCATCTAAGGGATCACTTCCCTAGGAAAGATGCTTCAAACTAAGTCAAAGATACTCCTTATATGTTCTTACTGCTCCAGATACCTCTCCATCAGAGTAACTATCATACTTGTAATTTTATATTTGCTTGTGTCATTCCTGATTAATATCTACCTCCTCCATTAGAAGGAGACCAAACGCCAGTTTAGTTGACCATTTTATACCGTGTCTCCCGCACATTTTCTGGATTAATTGCTGTTCAATAAATATTGAATGAATCAAGAAAGCAATGACTTAATCAGTCTCTATTATCCAGCCTGACCCATTATAGACAGGCACTCAGTAAAGACTGTTGGATAATTATTGGAAGGTTTTGGAATGTTTTTAATTTTGGAAGATATTTTCAGACTCCTTTACTGTTCCGCTTCTCCCTCCCCAGCCCCCATTGCTCTAGTCATCTCTCTCTAAACCAGCAATGTGCAGGAGATCTTTCTGAGATGATCGGACTGTTCAACGATGCTGTCCAATTTGGTAGAGACCTGTGACTACTGAGCATGTGAGATGTGCTGGTGCAACCAGGAAACTGAATTTTAATTACATTTAATGTTAATTTAAATTTCAATGTGAATAGACTCATGTTTAGCAGCTATTATATTGGACAGCAAAGCTCTAGATTTTCCTGGAGTAATTATATCTACTATAAATCCAATGGCCATCATTATAACTGTTACTAAATCTCTTACAATTTAATCACCAGGAGTGTGGGAACTACCTTATTTTTTAATCCACTGTATTGCCCTGTGACCAGCATCAATTGCACCATGTTCTCAATTTGAAGAAGATCTGAGTGGTACACCTCTCTGGCTTCCGAGTGCCCAAACATGTTCTTTTATTTATTATTATTATTATTTTAATTTTTCAATTACAGTTGACATTGAAAATTATTTTATATCACTTTCAAGTGTACAGCATAGTGGTTAGACATTTATATAATTTAAGAAGTGATCCCCACGATTAGTTTAGTACCCACCTGGCACTCTGCATAGTTATTACATTATTATTGACAATAATAACTATGTAACTTTACATCTCTGTGATTATTTTGTAATTATCAATCTGTACTTCTTAACCCCTTCCCCTTTTTCACTCAGTCCCCAATCCCTCCCATCTGGCAACCATCAATTTGTTCTCTGTACCTACGAGTCTGTTTCTGTTTTGTTTGTTTATTTATTTTATTCTTTAGATTATACATATAAGGGAGATCATATGGTATTTTTCTTTCTCTGCCTGACTTATTGCACTTATACCCTCTAGGTCTGCCCATTTTATCACAAATGATAAGATTTCATTCCTTTTTATGGCTGAGTATGTTCCACTGTATATATGTACCACTTATTTTTTATCCAAGTTTCTATTGATGGGCACTTAGATTGCTTCTAATCTTGACTACTGTAAATAATGCTGCAATGAACATAGAGGTGCATATATCTTTTCAAATTACTGTTTTGGATTTCTTCAGAAGTGGAATTGCTGGTCATACATGTTTCTATTTTTAATTTTTTGAGTAATCTCCCTACTGTTTTCCATAGTTGCTGCTCCAATTTGCAATCCCACCAATAGTGCACGAGGGTTCCCTTTTCTCCACATCGTCGCCATGTTTCCTCCTGCTCCAGGGCCTTTAATGCAACTTGCTGTTTGTTGATTTATTGAGGATGGCCATTCTGACAGGAGTGAGGTGATATCTCATTGTGGTTTTAATTTGCATTTCTCTACTGAACATTGAACATCTTTTCATGTGTCTACTGGCCATCTGTATGTCCTCTTTGGAGAAATGTGTATTCAGGTCTCTGCCCATTTTTTAATTGGATTGTTTTTTTAGTGTTGAGTTACATGAGTTCTTTACAAATTTTAGATATTAACCCATAAGCACTTATATAATTGGTGAATATATTTCCCATTCAATAGGTTGTCTTTTCATTTTGTTGTTTTCCTTTGCTGTGTAAAATCTTTTTAGTTTGATATAGTTCCATTTGTTTATTTTTTGTTTGTTTGTTTCCCTTTACTGAGGAGAGACACCAGAAAAAAAATTACTAAGAGTGATGTCAGAGAGTTTACTGCCTGTTTTCTTCTGGGATTTTTATGGTTTCGGGTCCTACATTTAAGTCTTTAGTCCATTTTGAGTTTATTCTTGTATATGGTTTAATCTTTTTAGTTTGATATAGTTCCATTTGTTTATTTTTTGTTTGTTTGTTTCCCTTTACTGAGGAGAGACACCAGAAAAAAAATTACTAAGAGTGATGTCAGAGAGTTTACTGCCTGTTTTCTTCTGGGATTTTTATGGTTTCGGGTCCTACATTTAAGTCTTTAGTCCATTTTGAGTTTATTTTGCAGGTACCTGTCCATTTTTCCCAACAACATTTATTGAATACACTGTCTTGACTCCACCGTATATTCTTGT
Source organism: Rhinolophus hipposideros (assembly GCF_964194185.1). Taxonomy (NCBI): domain Eukaryota; kingdom Metazoa; phylum Chordata; class Mammalia; order Chiroptera; family Rhinolophidae; genus Rhinolophus; species Rhinolophus hipposideros. The sequence continues at coordinate 23,157,243 of NC_138060.1, forward strand.
GTCCTTTGTCATAGATTAATTGATTATATAGGCATAGGTTAATTTCTGGGCTCTCTATTCTGTTCCATTGATCTATGTGTCTGTTTTTATGCCAGTACCATGCTGTTTTGATTACTATAGCCTTGTAGTATAGTTTGATGTCAGGTAGCGTGATACCTCCAACTTTGTTCTTCTTTCTCAAGATTGCTATGGCTATTCGGAGTCTTTTGTGGTTCCATATAAATTTTAGGAGTATTTATTCTAGTTTTGTGAAAAATACCACTGGTATTTTGACAGGGATTGTCATTGAATCTATAGATTGCCAATTTCACTCTATTGGTAATTCCCACCTGCAAAGTTATTTTGGCTCTTCAGGATAGTGTGCTGAGATTGACAAGTCATGCCTGCTACGCATACAGGTGATACAATGATACAAATGCCAGAGAGTAGCTATCTCTACTCTTATACCTTAGACCACATCATGTAGTGATTGCCTCTATGCATTAGTTCCCCATTTCTTCCAATTCTTCTCCCTTCTTATTCACTATGCTTCACCCCCTTGAACTTTATCTCTCAACTAGATGAGGGAGACAATAATAGCACTTACTTTATGGGACTGTGCAAAGATTAAGTTAGATAACAAAGTTAGATAACACAGAACCTGACACACAATAGGTGTCTGTTATCCTCTAAATAAGTGGTTCTCTATTGGATAGGAAGGGGGAGAGCCATTCACACACACACACACTCCCCAGGAGACATATGGCAATATTTGGAGATATTTCTGGTAGTCACAACTTGGAGAGGTACATTACTGGCAACTACTGGGTATAATCCAAGGATGGTACTAAACAGCTTAAAACACACAGGACAGCCTCCCATGAAAAAATAAATTTCTAGCCCAGATTGTCAACAGTGTCAAGGCTGAGAAACACTGCTCTGAATTAGTGCTAGAATAAATGCTGAAACAAGGCATTAATTCTTACTACCTTTCAAACTAAATGTTTATGTTTTCTTTTATTAAAATTATAATACACAAAACTCAAAAAAGTTTATTGTCTCCTCTGCTGGGTACCAGGCAAAACAGAAAATAAAGCCTATCTTCTTTCCCTCATTCCCTCCATCCTTTCCTTTCTTTCTTCTTTCCCTTTTCTCTCACTCTTTTCCCTCTTTTTGTTTCCCCAAAGCTCCGTAAAGATGGCTGCAAAGCAAAGATTTGCAGAGACTATCAAGGCATATAATTTGCATTTCAAGTTCACCATGAAAATTTATGCTCCTGCAATAAGCAGGAAGCCCAGGAACCTGATTGTCTCTGGTGACATATGCACTCCATAAGGCAGAAATTGTTGTTGTCAGAAGAACTGAGCTAAAATATCAGGATATTTGCCGAAACTCAGAGAGCTTGTCATATAAATTGCCACTGAGCAGGGACTGCATATGGGAATGGAACCTTTTGGAGGGGCGATTAGTCAGTCCAGGCAGCAGAACCGGCATAGTAAATAACAGTAAAATGAAATGAGCTACGTTCTCAGAAATGCTGTACTTTATGTTGCAATGGGCAGTTAGGGAAATAGAAATAAGTAACGTCTGCCCACAGCATTCTGGCATTTATATCCAACCATGGCCCCCTCAGTCACTGGTACTGTGTACATGTGTAAAGACTGACCGTGGGACTGACACCTTTGCTGGGGATGAGCATATGCATATAGCTAATAATAACATGGCAGGGGGCGAAAAAACACATGGGTCTTTGAAAAACAACAACATAGGGCCATGAGTGGATAAAACAGGTAGGTTAATTCCTACTGGGTGGGGTCAGGGAGGAGCTTGATAAAGCATATTTGAATTAGGTTTTAAGATATGAGTAGGATCTGGATAAAGACTTCTTAACTTGAAATCCATGGACCTTTGGGTAGAGTCCATGAACTTGGATGGGGAAGAAAATTACATCTTTATGTTCACCAGTTTCTATGTGACATTTAGTATTTTCTTCCATTAAGAATGTCGGCCTCACACACACAATTTGGAGAACCTACTGACTCTGTCACTAGTCAGAATCACAGGTGTTCTCATGGCATGTTACGACCTTGCAGATAATTGGAATATTATTTATGTCCATCACTCCTTTGAAATTACAGTAATTATTAGACCAATTGTTAGATCTTGTTATTTATAGGGCATTAAAAAAAACCTACATTACTATATCACAAATTATTTTTTTTTGATTTTGTAAATTATTTTTAAATCGAATTGGTTTCGTTTGTAAATTTATAAATTTTCTATTATGGATTTTAAAATGTTGTTCAGACAAAAGATAAATGGACTTCACCAGATGCCACGTGGCCCCATGGCACAAAGAAAACTAAGAACCCATGACAAAAGGAAAATGGGGACTGGAGTGGACTCCTATGTCACAGAACAGTATAGGCAAAGCGCAACTAACAGTATAGAAATATGACCTCATGGCTGCTTTGAAAATAGCAATAATAAGATCTGATATTTTTATAGTGTTTTACCACGGGTCACATTCTGCTCTGCATTAGCCAATTAAATTCTCCCAACAACTCTGTGAGGTAGTTATGATTATTTCCCCCATGGTACAGATGAGGAAACTGAGGTAAAAATGCTAGGATAGGTTAAGTGACTTGCCCATAGTCACACGGCCAGTAAGAGGTGGTGCTGGGTGACTGATTTCAGAGGCCGAGATGACAGCACCTACATTATACTGTTGCACAACAATAACAATAACCATAGTAACGGCAGTGATTACCTGCTGAGTGTTCTGTAGCATCAAGCACTGTGCCATTTCATTACAGACATCGTGTAATTTAATCCTTATGACCATTCTGGAAGATAGTTATTGTCCTTCCTTATATTATGTAAAGTGTTGCTCAGAAAAACTATAAGACTTACCCAAGTCAGATAACTCGTAAGTGGCTGAGGGAGTATCTGAACTCTTCATGGTTACACCAAACTGTATGAGAGCAGAGGTCAGAATCCCTGTAGTAGAGAATATGTGTCACATAAAAGTGAGGCTGGAATATAGTTAAACTTGCAGGCCATGCCAAAAAGTTTGCTTTTAGTCCGTGGCAAGGAGGAGTTATTGACAGCTTTTGAGCACGGAACCAGTAATACATGATCGATATTTTAGGCAAATCATTGCAACAACCATATAAAAGATAAACTGGAGGAGAAAAACTTAGAGGCAATAGTACTAGTTAAGCAGCACTGGAGTACATGTCCTAGGAGAAATTAAGTAAAAGGTGAGAAAAGGAAAGACATTTGAGGAAAGGATGGGATTTGGTACATATCAGACATCTTAGGGGTGGGGGAGGCAGTGTGAGAAAGTAGAGATGTCAATGATCCCATCCAGGTGTCCCGCTAGAGTTTTTAGGTTGAAAATGGGGTGACTATCTGAAACAAAACACACAGAAGGACAAACAAACTTATCTTTGAGGGTCAAGGAGAGTAGAAAGTCAGTGAGTTCTTCTTTGAACATACTGAAACAAGGTGCCCGTGAAACACCCTGCTGAGTATATCCAAATGATGGTTGGGAGTTTGGGTGTGGTCCTCTCCAACTGAGATGTAGTTTTCATCCTGGAGATGCTCGTATATTTCAGAACAAGACAACAGTAGTATAACTGGTGGGAAAGCTGAGAAATTGATAGAGAGGTACAGCATGTAGGGGTCAGGGTAGAAAATTGCTCTTTAATGGAGGGAGATAATAGAGACAACAAAAAATAAAAGAGTAATAAAGCAACAAAATATTTCCTAAAGAAAGATTTTGACTTTCTTTTTCCGCAGGCTATTTTTTTGTTAAATTTATTAGGGCAATATTGGTTAAAGCAGGTCTGAGTAGGCTTCTTCTTGGATTTATTTAAGTCCTGATTTGCATAGAGGCAGAGGGATAGAAAAAAAAATGACATTTCCATGTCCTGCCTAACCCATTTACAGATCGGAAGTTCTAAAATATGTAACAAGAGAACTGATTGGGCTTCCAGGCACAAGGAGGAGAGGTGAAGGCAGTGAGCAGTTGTCTAAGGAACCTGCTTTTCAATTGTAAAACTGGAATGAGAGAGGTGTGTGTGTGTGTGTGTGTGTGTGTGTGTGTGTGTGTGTGTGTGTTGAGGGTGGCCTTGAATTATTCACAAATTTACTTATCAGTGTTACAAGATTGTGTGAACTCTGGAAATAACATGCAGAGGAATTTAAGCCATGACAATATTAAAAGAGTCTGAATGTGAATGTGGCAATATCTACAAAAAGCTATGGTTCTTTGTGGGGGGTGGGAAAGTAGAATGGTGGATAATAAACTAGTCGAGCAGGTGAATCATTTTAAATACCTGGGAAATCTCATTAGCCCAGGAGGGGAAAGAATCCTGAAGCTAAGAGATTAAAATTTATTACAATAAAGAAGAACATTAAAAGATATTTATAATATAGTCACAAAGCCGATTATTAAATTTGGCAGGGCAACTTGGATATGGAAAGGAGAAGATAAGAAGACAATATGGTGGAAGCTGCTGAAATAAAATTTCCCCTTTCACTTGAGGCTTGGATAATATTTAAAGAGTGGAAGTAAGCAGGATGCTGAATATTGGTAATCAGTGACCAGAACTTACCTTTAAAAAAAAATGAAAGATTAAAAACACAGTGGGAGAGTGAATAAAGTCCGAAACTTTATTCGGACAGTAGGAGAAAACAAGGTAGAAATCATTGCACAGAAACAAACCTTGAAATGCCAGGAAGTGCAAACCAAACAAGCCATGGCAGATGAATGCCTGCCCCTCAAATATGGGTCCCACCAATGTCGAGGGGATCATTAGTCCTCGAGGTGTCCAATTCAATTGCAAGTCTTCTGATTTGCCAGTTCAACAGAAAATTGAAACTTCCTTGAGGAAAAGGGAAAATTCTTGACCTCTGAACCAGGAAATTCTAGCAGAATATTTAACTTAAGCTTAAGACAGAGGCTCAAATGCTGTCCCAAGAACTCTGTTCTTTTGCCTCTGAGATCAGCTCTGTTCTCTCCCTCATGTGACTTCTTTCTCACTCAGGCTCTCTCATCCTTATCTGAAGCTAGCTGCCACAGCTCCAGAACTTATCTCTTCTCAGCTTTCCACCCAGAGGAATGAGCACTGCTTTCCCTACAATGGTCCAGTATGAATCTTGAGGATTCTGCTCACTAGCCGTACATAGGCCATCTGCCCAGCCCAAGCCAATCATATGCTCAGGGGAATAGGATATGATAATTAGCTTAAGTGAAACTGGGGTCTCCTCTGGACTGGAGGGGACTGGGAAAGATGAAATCACATGAGTTAAGAGTAGGAGAGGGCACCATTTATTGAGGAGGCTTTCTTTTCTCCCTTGTATATTTCTGGCTCCTTTGTCAAAATTATACAAAGATGGGTTTATTTCTGGTTTCTCAGTTCTGTTCCATTGATCTGTGTGTCTGTTTTTCTGTCAATACCATGCTGTTTTGAGTATTGTCACTTTTTAGTATAAACTGAAGTCAGGGAGTATGATAACTCCAGCCTCGTTCTCTTTTCTTAGGATTGCTTTAGCTATTCTGGGTATTTGTGATTCCATACAAATGTGATGACTTTTTGTTCTATTTTCTTAAAAAATGTCATTGGGATTTCAATGGAGATTACAGTAAATCTATATATTGCTTTGGGTAATATGGCCACTTTATCTATGTTGATTTTTCCAATCCATAAACACAAAGTATCTTTGCATTTCTTTGTGTCTTCTTCAATTTCTTTTAATAAAATATTGTAGTTTTCAGTACATAGGTCCTTCACATCTTTTGTTAAGTTTATTCCTAGGTATTGTATTCTTTTCGCTGCAATTGCAAAGGGATTGCTTTTTCCAATTCTTTTTCTGAAATTTCATTGCTAGTATATAGGATCACAATGGGTTTTTGTACATCGATGTTGAATCCTGAAAAATTACTGCATTTGTTTATTGTTTCTAATACTTTTTGTTTCTAATACTTTAGGATATTCTCTATAAAGAATCATGTCACCTGCAAAAAGTGACAATTTAACTTCTTCGTTCCCAATTTGGATGCATTTTATTTCTTCCTCTTGTCTGATTGTTCTGGCTAGGTGCAAAAGAATGAAACTAGACGTTATCTGTTATATACCAAAATTAACTCCAAATGGATCAAAGACCTAAACATAAGACCTGAAACAATAAATTAAATAGAAGAAAGCACAGGCACTAAACTTATGGACCTTTGGTTCAGAGAGAATTCTATGAATTTGATCTCAAAGGCCAAAGGAAGTAAAATAGGAAATAAACTAATGGGACAATTTCAAATGAAAAGCTTCTGCACAGCAAAAGAAAGCGCCAACAAACAAGAGACAATCAACCAAATGGGAGAATATATTTGCAAACAACACCTCCAATAAGGGACTAATATCCAATATATATATAGAACTCATACAAATCAGCAACAAAAAAACAAACAATCCAATTTAAAAATGGGCAGAGGAGCTGAACAGATACTTCTCCCAAGAAAACAAAAAGCTAACAGACATATGAAAATATGCTGAACTTCACTAGCTATTAGGAAAATGCCAATGAAAACTGCAATTAGATAACACTTCACATCTGTTAGAATGGCTATTATCAACAAGACAAATAATAACAAGTGTTGGAGAATCTGTGGAGAAAAAGGAACCCTCATACACTGTTGGTGGGAATGCAGACTGGTGCAGCCGCTATGGAAGGCAGTGTGGAGGTTCATAAATAAATAAATAAATAAATAATAAACAAATAAATAGCAAGAATAGAATGAACATATGACCCAGCAGTCCCTCTCTTGGGTATCTACCCAAAAAATCTGAAAACATTTATCCGTAAAGATATATGTGTTCCAATGTTCATTGCAGCATTATTTACAGCAGCCAAGACATGGAAAGAACCAAAGTGTTTTCCAATAGATGATTGGATAAAGACAATGTGGTACATATACACAATGGAATACTACTCTGCCATAAGAAAATATGAAATACTGCCATTTGCGACAACATGAATAGATCTTGAGATTATCATACTAAGTGAAACAAGTCAGACAGAAAATATCGAGAACAACATGACTTCACTCACAGGTGGGATATAAAACTGAAAGCAACAAACGAACAAGACAAACAAGCAAACAAAAGCTCATAGACACAGAAAACAGTTGAGTGGTTACCAGAGGGTGAGGGATGAGGAAACATGGTGGAAGATGGTAAAGGAGGTCAAATATATGGTGATGGAAGGAGAACTGACTGGGTTGCAAACACACAATGTAATACAGATGATGTATTAGATTGGTACAAAAATAATTGTGGTTTGTGCAATTATTTTTAGCCTTTTAAACCACAATAACTTTTGCACCAACTTAACATTATAGAATTGTACACTTGAAACCTATATAATTTTACTAACCAGTGTCACCCCAATAAATTTAATAAAAAACTTAAAAAAAAGAACCATAGGGGTGGTTCCTCAACTAAATGTAGGGGACGTTTTTCACACAAAAAGAATAAATAAATAAATAAAATAAAAGAGGAAAAATGATTGTAAGAATTAAAAAGTCCACTGCAGTTAACAAACTTTAGTTCTGAAAATTCTACCTTTTGCCTCACTTCAGCTTCTTATTCTAATGTCTTAATCTATTTCATTGCATTTTGATCAATAGTGGTATCAAATAAATATCATTAAGCAAAAGTCCTCATTGTTGCGATGGAGAAAAGTCTTTTGACACTTCATTTTTGTGGTCTGCCTCATTGGAGCAATTCTAGTTATTATAGATGAGCTATTCTTGGGGGTTTTTTTTCAAACTTGAGAAAGATGATGGCAGGAGATATACCTAGGAAGATAAAATGACCTGTACATACAGTTTTCAGACTTGTACATACCGTATTGCTTGCTGTATGAAGAGCTATTGATTATTTATTTGAGTTCCTCTAGTTATCATCTGTGCCTCTCTACCGTGAGATGTCCACATTCCCTCACTTCAGTCTCACAAAGGAAGGTGTGAACAGATTAATTACAACCTATTATACTTCAGTGTAATTAATGCTGTTGAGAACATCAAATCACTTGGAAAATAACTGGGGAGGAACGGTTGTGAGCATTCATTGCAGAGGTTCTGTGCAGCACACGACAAAGCAATGCACACTCATCTTTTAAATTAGACAGAATGTGATTATCACACAGAAGAAAGAAGTCAAATGGAGCTTGATCTCTTGCTCCTCAGGTGGGAGTATTTGAACACTTTAACACATTAAACTTTTTAAAAATCTGGAAGTGGAGTTAACCTCTTTCTCTACATTATGTTCTCACAGTGTATAATTACAAATGCCAACCCAGATACAGCAAAGGCTGCCCTGAAATATATTAAGGTAAAACCACATCTCTCTGGGAGGGGAAGAGAGCAAGAAAGGTAAATTGCATCATGTAATCGATCGTCTGGGGCAGTTCTCTGCATGGAAAGTGCAGAAAAAGAAAATATATAATATGGCAAGTTCCTGAAGCATGAAGATAAGTATCAAGAGAGACATTTTGTTTTCTCTGCTTAGTCCCACCTCTTTTGTCCCATACTCCCCCTCTTCACTGCCTAAGAAAACCTCTACACAAAATAGCTAAGAGAGAGGAGTCATTAGAAAAATTATACTTCTTCATAGAAACCAAAGTCTGATTCCTTAGATGTTTACTTAAAATATGAGAGAATTAAAAAAATAATATTTTCTAATTATCCTCACATTGCGTTGTCATAGCTTTCAAATACAAAATGAATTGCAACTCTTTTGTCATAGAAGGCAAAGCAGAATAAAAATCTTCCAAGAAAATGCATTCAAGGAACTCAGCAAATCATGTAATACAAATAGATAAGCAAGATGCTTCCCCAGAAATACACAATCCAGATCTTTGTCCGCGTACAAGAAAGAGACAAACGTTCAGAATCATAGTCTCCCTGAGATATTGTGGGTAGTTCTGAAGTGATACATTCTCCGGAAGAACATCGATTGATGCTTGTTATGTGACAGACACTGTGCTATGTACCTTCATACATGGTTTCATTCCATCCTCGCTTTATCCTCATTTTTTTTATATTAAATGTATTGGGGTGACAATTGTTAGTAAATTTACATAGATTTCAGGTGTACAATTCTGTATTACATCGTCTATAAATCCCATTGTGTGCTCACCACCCAGAGTCAGTTCTCCTTCCATCACCATATATTTGGCTTTATCCTCATTTTAATGATGAAGAAACTGGGGGCTCACAGAAAACAACTTGTCCAAGTGCAGAAACCCAGACAGTGGTAGAGCCGGGATTTGAACTAGCATCTACCTGATGCCAAAGCTCACATGCTTCCAGTGCGCCATGTCGCCCTGGTCTATGGAAGGCACATAAAAGGTTAGCTTCCTGCTGTGACGCTAGGGATTCGTGAGGATGATGCTACCTAGTCTTTAAGGCCTGGCATGAAGAAGACTCAGCTGAGACAAAGAGGCGATTCCAGGACCTCCAGCCACCTCATTTCAGCACTGTTACATCTAGGACCATGGGAAGGAGAGGGATCTTTCTGCAGGAAACATCACCACTCAAGAAAGTGTGGGTCCAAAGGGAGCACCAAAGCGTCCCCTGGGATTATCCTCAGGAATGATGACAGAGAGACCAAGGCTGATGAGATATCCATCTAAGAAAGAAAGTTGTAGGCCACAGACCTTGCTCAGAGGCTTTGGGAATGCTTGGAAATTTATGGAATTTCTCCCTTCTTTTTGCATAGTACTTATGTTAAATCTTTGCTGTTCACTTCATTTCAATGTTTAAAAAGAAACGCCTTGAAACTAAGACAGAAAAAATAAAGGGGGGCACAGGGGTATGTTTGCCTGAGCTACCAGGGGAGATCGGGCTGTGAAAATGGCATTCACCTCCATAGCCTGTCCAAAGGAGGGTGCAGTGGTTTGAAATATGTCCACAAATTGAAACTCCTCCCTCCAGGAGGTGGAACCTAATGTGCCTCCCCCTGAGGGAGGGCTGGACTTAGTGACTCACCTTTAAGGAAAAGTAGACTTAACTCACACATTGTGACTTAATCAGGCCATCGAAATGTACTGCAGCTTCTATTTTGGTGGTGTTTTCTCTTGAATCACTTGCTTTGGGGGAAGCCAGGGCCCACGGTATAAGTAGCCCTATGGAGACACCATGTGGTAAGGAACTGAGGTCTCCTGACAGCAGCCATGTGAATGAGCTTGGAAGTGAATCCTCCAGCCCGTCAAGCTGACGCCTTGACTGCAACCTAATGAGAGTGTGCGAGCCAGAGTCACCCAGGTAAACCACTCCCAGATTTCTGACCTCAAAAATGGTGTAATAAATGCCTGTTGCCTTAAGGGACTATGTTTGGGGATAATTCGTTACACAGCAATAGGTAAATAATATAGGCATATATCAATTTTCAGAGAAGAGAAAGAAAGCTTGGAAGAGTGAAGGAAAGCTGGATGATTCTGGAGGCTTTGCTGATTCTTATACCATCACTCAGAGACCCAATCTATAAGAAAAGAGGCTTCCTGGGTTCCTTCTCTGGAAAAAGGCTGCAGAGTTACCAATAAAGATAGCAAAAGGGACCTTTCTTTTTTCCTGGTGCACTTATTACATGCAAAGTAAACTTGGTTCGAGATCTTCCAAGTGTGCAATGTGGAATGATAGGGAAAGTATTTAAATGTATCCCACAGAAACGTCTATTAAAGGAGAATGGCCACATATTATTAGCTATTGGAAAATTACATTAAGCAATCACAAAAAGTGCCACAAATGTGTATTGGGTGCCTATTCTCTGGAAGATGCTGACTGTATGTTGTGGAAGATGAGAGCGTTCTTACCATGAAGGAGAATGGTTTTCTTAGACAGCAGAGAGACCCAAAGATTCAGCATTTAGTCAACAGATACTCCTATACTGGTTAGTATGTGTCAGGTCCACTCACCTCCGGAAAGATGACATGAAGTCAGATATAGCTTCTGCCCTCAGGAAATTTAAGTTCCTGTGGATACAGACAGAGAGTAAGATTCCGAGGTACTTACTATGGAAGGGATAAGCCCCAGATGTTCACAGAAGCACATATGGGAAACGTGGCAGAGACAGCTGGTGCCCCCAAACTTTCCAAGTGCCTCACTAAACTTCAAAGCCCCCCTGACACTTAGGTAGGAATCTTGGGGCCAGTCGGGGCTGTGAAGCGTGAGAGGAAGGGTAGAAGACCATGTGTTCTAGATGATTCAACTCCAACAGGGCAAACTTCTCTCGGCCTGGGCCTGCAAGGACTGTGTGAAGCAAAGATTCCCTACCTTCCTGTAATTGGAATGGTAGGCATAAATACTTTTGTTGGGAAAGCCACTGAGACACTGGTGTTGATTTGTTTTTACAGCACAGCACAGGCCATCTTGACTGAGATAAGGGACATCATGTAGCTACAGAGTGTAAGGGTGAGTCTCTGCAATTTAATGCCTAATATATCTGAATTCAGGTGTGTGTTGAGGAGAGAGGGGGTGAGGAAAAGTGGTCCAGGCAGAAGGAATGGAATATACAAAGGCCCAGAGAAAACAGAGAGCTGTGATTGGGGAAAACACAAATTACTCAAATGGCAACAGCAGAGTTTGAGAGTAGGAAAATAGTGATAAAAGAGGCTAGAGATCTGTAGTTCCTAGTAAGGAGCTTGGACACTATGCTGACGACAATGAGGTCTCTTGGGATAACTTTGAACAGGGGAGTAACTTCGTCAAATACATGCTTCTGGATAACTACCAATGCCCACCCAAGTTTGAGCTGGTATTGGAAACAAAGGACATGGGTACTGAAGTAGTCTGAAGATAGAAGACTTCCCAATGAGGTGTTCTTATCAGAGAAGAATCAACTGGAGAGAAAAGATATGGGCCTTGAAGGACAGGTAAAAGGATAAAAGGTGAGAAAAATAGTCCAAACGTGAAGAGGACATGTTACAGAGATCACTTCACCAGTGCTGTCTTACATTAATATATTGGAGTACTTACATGAGAAAAAGTATATGAGAACATCTTGAATGTTGGTGTATTATTTTACTATCACTGCCATAATACTAGGTAATAAGCGACCCCCAAATCCCAGGGGCTTTCCAATAACTAATACACTTTTTTTTTCCCTCTTGAGTGTTTGGGTCAGCTCTACCTTGGACCGTGGGTTGGAGTCAGGTTCACCCATGTGTCTTCATTCTGAGGCCTACAATGAGGCCTCATATGTCCCCCGAGGTCCCATAGTGTCTGTCTGGGACACGCTCTTCTCAAGGTAGATCACAGAGAGGGAAAGCCACACAAGCAAATCTCTGTTTACATCATGCTCACTCATCTCTCAGCCAAAGGACATCACGTGATCAAGTTTAATATCAATGGGGTGGGAAAGCATTCTCTGCTCACATGGAGAGGTTAAGCAAGGTTACCTGGCAAAGGTTGGGATTTATAATCCTACTGTGAAGAATTGGAAACAGTAGTCTAGTCACAGCAGGTCAGAGAATTTTAAATGTACAGTCCACACAATAGAGATTTATTGATGTTTCTGAGCATCTGAGTGGCAAGCAGTGGAAACATTTTAGCAGGGAAGAAATTAGAGGGGGGAAAACTTGGGAAGCTAGTACAACTAGTTTCAGGTATATGGTAATAGCAGTGTTATCTCTAAGGCAACAATGGTGTTAAGGAAAAAGAGCCAGAGGGATTGTCTGAAGGGAGGAATAAGTGGAATTGAATGAGTGATTGGAAATGATGGTGGCAGAACAAAAAGGCTAGAAGACTTGTCCAAGATGATTCTGATGCCTCAGATTTGGATGAGCAGAACCTCTGGATGGCATTGCTCATTTGAGCGACTAGAGCAAATTTGGAAGATGGGAAGAAAACAGAGTGTCATGTATGATATGGGGTCCTTATGGTACATTTGCTGTAAATGTGCTATGTACAGCTAAGCAGAAATGTCTGGAAGTTGTAAAGGTCTGATTCACATCTGGGAGAAAGACTATATGTGAATATGTAGAATTGAGGGCCATCCACATGAAGGAGTAGTTGAGATTCTCAAGGAGGACAGAGCATAAGGAGAAAGGACCTAATTTTACAGAAAGGGGAAATGGGGAAGGAACAGATGAACAGAGATTATGAGACAAGGATAGTGACACAACTGCATCAAAAAAAAATAAAATAATAGTAACTCTGTAGGCAATAATACATAGGAAGCAAACTTCTCAATGTAATTACCTTAGATATACCTTTGTCCACATCGAAATTACGTTGGAATTTTAAAAGCAGATTGTGTTTCTGTTGCTTTGTGGAACATAATCTACAAAACGAGAGCATGTAAAGATATGAATTTATGGCTGTTAAAAAGCTAGAAGAGAAATGCAGCAGCTGGAGTGTTAATGAAAGCATAATCTGTTATGTGTGGAAATAAGCGATATACATTTGCTGTGATGGGGCAACCCTGATGAAACTTCACTGCAACAAAGTGAAAAATCTGAGCACAGAAACTTTTCCAGCCAAGAGGGAGAAATGTGATGAATTTTTTTAATTTTCTTTAAACTCAAATGTTCCCTTGCATATGCCAGGATCACAAGAGGGAAACAAAATTGGCTGTGTGTTGGCACTGAACACTTTTTTTAAAAATTAAATGAAATCACTTAATATATTAGATAATCATCAAATCATTTATTAATGACCATATTATGTATGATGTCAGATCTGGCATACATAATAAATCTTAATTGAACCATGGAAATGTACTAATGAGACAACAGCCATCCATTAGGTGAGAAATGCACACTGTGGCTGATAAAATACTTTTACACACATGATAGTCTTTGATGCTCACACAATGCCTATTACATAGTCTGGAGGCATGTTCTTACCCAATTTACAGCTGAGAAAACAAAATGTAAAACGGATAAAATGACTTGCCCAAGATCGTTCAGCTGGAAAGTCACAGTGCCTTATTTAAATCCATGTTTGGTGTCCTTTCTACTATATCAAGACACTTATCCACACACATACACAAAGAGTACTCCAACCTCCTTCTACCTCCTCCCTTCCACTAAGAACACTGTTGACTCTTCATTGCTTACCAGATAAAATCTAACATCATATGCAGAGCATACAAGAATCTTTGTAATCAGTCCTTCATTTACCATTCTGATCTCACCCTCTCTCACCACCTTCCCACACGCCTCATCACACCCATCTCCCCACCAAGCGGCAAGGAGCCGCACTGGGAGAGTGGTAATCTTCCAGCATCTCCATGTGTTCACCAACTCAGAAACTCTCCCAATCCCATACTTTGGGGGATTTTTATGGAGGCTCATGTAGGCATGATTGATCATTAACTCCATTTTGAGCCCTTTTGCCTTCTCAAGATAATGGTGGGGGGTGAAGGGGGTGGAGTGGAGCTGAAAATCCCAAGCTTCCAATCATGGATTGGTATTTCTGGTCACTAGCCCTTATCCAGAAGCCATCCCTGAGCCCCCTCCGAGTCACCTCATAGAACGAAAGACATTTTTATCACCCAGGAAATTACAAGGGTTTCCAGAGCTCGGTGTCAGGAACCGAGGCCAAAGACCAAATCAGAACAAAAGATGCTCCTAGTGCTCTTATCATCTAGGAAATTACCAGGGTTTCAGGAAGTCTGTGCCAGGAACATGAGTTGGAGAACAATGTATATTTCCCATTGTCTCACATGGCTTTAACATCCTTGTGGGACAATTCCAACACCTGAATCTTCTTGGAAAGGGTGTTAGTTTTGTTCACTCATTCAACTTGCAATTTTCTTGATTCTTGGTATGATAATTTTCGGTTATATTCTGGACACTTTGTCTATTATATTATGTATGTTAGGAGACTCTGGATCCTATTTAAATCTTTTATTTTAGCGCTCACCCTGTTTAGATTTAGCACACAGGTATTGACCTATTTTTGTGAGTTGCGGTTTCAATGACAGTTCAATTTTCAGAGCCTTTGAGTTTATATTTTGGTTGGCTTGATTTATCTGGTGACAATGGGGCTCCCTGTAGTCCTTGATGGTGCTGCTGAGAGGACAAAAGGAGGTCATCTATCTGAACCACCAGATGTTTCTTGATAGGAGAGGGTGTAGTAGGATCCCCTTACCAATGTTCTCCAGCCTCCCAGTGTTTCTGAGCAAAGGGGTAGTCTTGGGTCCTTAGGGACAAAACAGCTGCCTGGTCTAAGCTAATTGCTGTAATTAGGTTCCTTTTTCTGTTTGTTCTGGCTCACCTGGAGTTTGAGAGTCAGGGAAGAACAGATATGCAAAAGGTTTCCTAGACAGGGCAGCTTGCTGTACCTGGATCTCTCTGGCTAGTTCTGCCACCTTCCCTCTATTTCTTGATGAAAAGGAGGTGTCCCAGTTCCAGTGGGGAAGGAGAAGTGGCCTCTTGTCTTTGGCAGAGCTCTTAATCTGTCCTTCTTGCAAGCGATATAAGACTCATTTAAAGTCATTAGAGGGATTTTTATTCAATTCAGGGGCTGTGGGGGAAAATCCTCCTGGGCTGTTTTCTGTTGCTATATCAGGAGTTACAAAATGCCAGGTCTGGTGACCTTCTTTGGGCGGGTGAGGGGACACGAAATACTTGCCACTATGTCTTTCTTCCAAACCTCAGATTGAAAATTAGCTCACATTCTTCTTACCACCTAACGGAGTTTTCCTTTGGTTGCCTCTTACACCATTTCCAAGGGGAGCAGAGATAATGCGTCTATGACATCTTATTTGGCTCAAAAGCCAATCCATGCTATTTTAACAGACCAATGCCAGGACTTTTGTTAGTGTAATATCATTATTTTAGACATGGATCCATAGCTTTCTTTACACTTCTTTGCCCTCTCTTTATTCCTATATCCTTCCCTCTCCCTGACTTTTCACTCTCACCTGCAACGTCCTTACCACAAACTTGCCCAGTCCCTTTATTTCACTAAGCTCCTGCAAGCCTCCTGCTTCCTTCCATGTCCTCTTACCCTCCCACCTAATAATAATATCAATTACAACAATCATCATCATCAAGATTTAAACTAAACAGAAATAGTCTCAGAGATATAGAGGAAAAACTGATGGTTGTTGGTTGGGAGGGGAGTGAGGATGAGAGAGAAGGTAAGGGGATTAGAAACCACAAATTGGTAACCACAAGATTGCCTTGGGGACACAAAAGTCAGTTTGGGGAATATGATCAATAATGTTGTAAAGATTTTGTAGGGTATCCAATGGACACTTGTCTTATTAGGGAGACCGCTTCATGGACGGTGTAGATGCCTGACCACTGCAGTGTACACCTGAAGCCGAAGCTGAATAATATTGTATATCAACTATAATTTAATATATACAGTCATGGATATGGAATACAGCATAGGGAATGTAGTCAATGGTGTAGTAACAGCTATATACAATGTCAGAGGGGTAGTAAAAGGGGGGAGGAGGGTTATCACTTTGTGAGGGGTGTAAATGTCTATTACATTGTTTTGTACACATGAAACTAATGAATACAAAGATTACAAATAAAGCTCGTGGGAGGAAACCTGAGAAGCATACAGATTATCTCTCCTAAGGCTACAGGGAAGATATGGGCTAAGGGCAGAGACAAGGCTGAAAGGCCAACCAGGAGGAAGAAATCCAAACTGCTGAGGACGGAAGTTGAAGAACTCTGAGTGCGAGTATGGCTGTTATTTGATATTAGAAATATATATGCTTGTATGACATTTATATTTTCAAAAATTTACATTTCACTGTGTTTCAAAGTATTTATTCTGGTTTGAAATATATTCAATGTAAAATTTCCCTCATTTATTAAACTTGTGGATTCTAAACCATTTAAAATGAAATACTAGTATTAGCACTCATATTTCAGTATTATGTGGCATAAATAGTAAAATGCAGGCAATGACACTTTCTCTTGCATTGAAATGACGAATCACACATCACGCTGTTCTTTGAAACTGTTAAACATCTGGGTATATTAATCTTCATTTATTTCCAATTTTTTAACAAAGTACACTCTTCTGCTACACTTTGAGCAAGACAAGAACCACCCTTAATCCTTTAGTTACTACAGAAACTTGGGCAATACAGAAAAGACCAGCTCACATCGAGCAAAGTTTGGTACGCCCCATACGCTAATGTTTAATGAGGCAATAAGAAAATCTTCTTTTCACATTGTGAATATATGACTGCAAAACCCTACACATTCACAACAAAATCAAAGATACGAGTTAGTGAAAATGCAGGGGCTTTGGAGCTGTTGAGTGGGTAAGAAGTAGGTATCATAAAGTGCCACACTGCATGATAGAAAGGAGGCCTATTGCATAGAACAAAGATTTTACACCGTTTCCAACTGCACTTACTAAAAATACACGTACTATAATTTTAACAGGTGGATTTCATAACTATGGCCATCTGACTTTCTTTTTTCCTACCAAGGAATACTCAGTAAATCTACCATTCTATCTTTTGTGTTTGATAATTACTTGAGAAAAGGTAAAAGGTGAATGCTGAATGTTCTAGGGTTTTCATTTACCACAGCTGGTGATGATGACTAATTCATAGTGATAATAACAGAATGTAATTCCCTTAATAGATACAGATACCCCTTATTGCTCATTCCAGCTACACTACTGATTTCACAGAAAACAAACTGGTAGGAGAAAAATGGCTGCTATTATACTCATCCCAAGGAGGTCGTACATCTATCATCATCCCTTTCATTTTCTTTTCAGAATAGTCTTTAGGGTTCACCCTGCTAGAAAAAGACTGCATCTCTGGCTTTTTAAGGCCCACACCTTTGCTCACAATGTCATCTGATGCAGAAGGCAGGCTCTATCTTTTCCCCTTTTTCAAAGCCCTACCTGCTTACTCCATCCACCAAGAATAGCTCTGCCCTCAATTCCTAGAGAATTCCTGTCATAAAATCAAGGAATTTCCAAATGGAACAAGATTCTCACTGTTTTAACCCTCCCTCAGACACCTGAGTTCATTCATTTATCTATTTATTCATTCAGCAAGCATTTGTCCAGCCTTACTTCATTGCCAGGCACTGTTCTAGACAAGAAAATGCAACAGTAGAGACACACATTCCATACCCCAAAGAGCTTACCTGCACACCTTTCCTGAAGCTGAAATCTGTCTGCTACTTAGGGTTACTACATATACGGAGTTGCCTCTCTCTTTCACATGACAGCTCTTAAGTAGCTCACAGGGGTGACTTTGTGTTCTCTCTCTCTCTCTCTCTCTCTCTCTCTCTCTCTATCTATCTCTCTCTCTCTATCTCTCTCTTACGTTCCACTCTAATGAACCACTGCACTGTATTTTTAATATATCTGTATGTCTGTCTCCCAACTAAATGGTGAGCTTCTAAAAGCCAAGGTTCACATGTTATGTCTGTTCCTCTAGCACAGGGTATCTCAACCTCAGCATAACTGACTGGGTCATTCTTTATTTTTATTGTGGGTGGCTATCCTGTGCATTGTAGGATGTATCGCAGGGTCTCTGGCTTCTAATTACTAGATGACAGTAGCAACGCCCCCTGCCAGTAGCAACAACTGAAAACGTTTCCAGACAGTGCCAAATGTCCCTGGGGACAAAATCACCTCCAGTTTAGAATCTCTGTTCTAGCACTATATCCTGCAGTGAACATTGGTATACAATTTGCATTTGTAATTTTCCATTTACAAAAACTTTCAAATACGTTATCTCACTGACAATAACGATATTTTTCAAATTACGTTTTCATGTGCACTTTGATTTGAGATTCAACCCTGGGTAGTTTGAATCTAGGGCCAACACTCAGAACCTGGCTGTGTAATCTTGGGACTTACTCAATATCTCTGAACCTCAGTTTCCTCATCTATAAGATGAAAGAAAATAGACACACCTATCTCAAAGTGTTGTGGTAAGGATTGAATAAGATAGACCTGGCACATTAGGGCCCAATAAATGTGGCTCACATTATTATTTCAATCAAATACAGGTTGTAGGGGTGGGCGGATGCAGGGGGTGGCCAGGTTGAGCATTCCACTAAGTGCTGAGGAGAAAACTTACCACAGAAACCTATCTCTCTTTTTGGAAATTTGGAAAGGTGTTATAACTTAGGCCTAGTACCACAGGACAGCCATCTTCCCTACCACATAAAAACAGCTTGTCTATGACATTGGAGAAGTAGTCCACATGCAAAGATAAATACAGACAAGTAAAAACATCAGCGAGAAACAGAGAGATGGACAGAGAGAGAGAATAGCTGACATTGAATGAACCTCTGGCTGCAGCTTACGCATGAAACTAGTTATGCCCTTGGACTCCCTAGTGCTTGAACTAAAAAAGAAATTCTCTTTTATTCTTCAGAAAGGTAAAGAGGAGTTTCTATCTCTATCAGTTGAAAGAAGCTTGACTAGTAAATATTTTCAGAATGACTATTTACACTCACCCAAAGAAAATTACTACCTTACAATCATGAAACCATCACAAAGGTTATAAATTGCTTAATCTAGTCCAAAATCAACAAATGTTTGTTAGGAAATAAAAACACACTCTGGTTTTCCCTAAAGAGCATTTGTTTAATTCTGTTTTTCTGAAATTTATAAAGGACAAAGGTGTCCCAATTTGGATAATAAATTATATGTCCATACTATTTAATTTTAACTCACTATATATAAAAGATGTTCTAGGTCCTCTGATGGTATACAGAAAAGATGAAGTCTTTGCTAACCTTCATGCACTTTTCTGGGAGGATAGACAGGTAAACTTAACAGATAACATATTGAGACATAAACAAAGTTCTCTGGGGATGAACTGAAGGATCAAAACGTAATTACAATGCTTAGCAGATGCCAATTTTGCCTGCCAATATGGTTGTTCATGCATATTGTACATGCACACTCGTGCATGTGCACACACGTCTCAATTTTAATACCCTCCTGATCAAAAGGAAGAACAGATAGAAATATACAAATATCAACATGAACACATGAGAATTAGAACAAAAGAAAACGGTCAACTCAAGCTGTGAGGAAACACTGGCACCTCCCATCACTGGTTCCTCGAGCGCATTTTTTTATTTGTGGCTGCTGTTCTCATTTATTGTTTGCACACTGGAAATTTTAATTTCAACCAGAATGGATCTGGGTTGAAGATTAAAACCAGAGAGTTACTTAAAAAGAGCAGAGAAAATTAATCTTTATACCATAAAACCATTCAGCCAGAAGGTAAATTTGGGACAAGCAAGTCTTCTGAAAATATACGAATATGTTTTTCTTCTCAGGTTATGATTCCCAGGCTTTCCAATATTCTGGTTTTTGCTACACCTCAGTGGGATCCATATTAAGTTCATGTTTCCTCCACTGACTACTGTTTTAAGTCTGTGATGCTACAGCTTTCTAATTTACCATTTCTCAGCTTCCAAGAAAAGAAAATCATCTTAATCAGGCAAGTATCTCAACACACAGATTAACAAACTAAGCTACCAATCCAATTCATGTACTTACTGTGGGAACAAGCACATTTGAACACTGAGAGAAAATTTGTTCTCAAAATTGTATATGTCTATTACCCTGGCCCACCTATTTCAGGGGAGCAGAATGTGAGGCAGTAATACAAATAAAAACTGTTACAGAACTTTAGAGTTGAAAAGCACGTTTTTTTTCATAATCTATTTCCCTTGCAGGGTTGGAACTTTTTCAGAGGAGGAAACAGAGATGCAGAAAAGTTAAAGAACTTGACCCAAGTTAATTGTGAGGTAATGTTAATGTTACTTCTGGGTGAATTTCACAGATCAAGGTGGATAACAACAGGAGAAAGGATTTGGAAATGCTAACACATAGTAGTCATCATCCATCTGTGTCACTAGGAGAAATCATATTCTCATCCTTATCCCTTCCTTTCCTTACCTGCATCCTCTCCCCCAGACCAGTGATCACAGTCATATGCATTCTTCCTACACCCATATGTGTCTAGATACAAAACCACGCCTTATATACAAGTCCTCACCTCATTCTTATGTATTCCTGAACTGATTTTGCATGAAAATATAATATTGTAGAAGAATTTATATCTGTTTTGCACTTAGCAAGGATTATTATCATCATTATTATTATTATTATCATCATTTTGCAACAACAATTAGAAGCAGCAGCCCCCTTAATTCTGGATGTCTGACACAATGCTCCCTCTGCTCTGTGCACGTGTCTCTCAAGGGTCAACACCCCACTGCACACGGCATGGCCGACGGCCATGTCCTTCCCTGCTCTGTGTGTCAGTCAGGACAAGTGCAGAAGGGCGTTTCTTTGCGAAGCCTCACCTATTAATAGTCAAGGATCCCCCCACAAAATTGGTCAGAAAATGATGGGTGTGGAAGATACTGCAACTAAATCATAACACTGTAGGAAAACATCACATGTGTTAGTACAATTAGATTCAATACAAAGAACTGGACATGAAAATAAAAACCAAGACATGTACGCCTTCGCACTTTTGTCTCCATCTTCAGGTATAAAATACAGGCCAAAAAGTGAGCAAGCCGAGAGAGGCTCCTCCCAGGACAAAAGGAACACAAACTCCAAAGCATGTGATAAAGATGCAGCCACCATACGAGTAGGTAAAAGTAAATCAGGTAAAATTTTAATTCACTCATTAAAGGTTCATTGTAGACTGGAATATGAGTCAGCAATAGCTAGGGGCCCTAAACACAAGGAAATCCATACTCACTCACAAGCCATTTACCACAGCCCTCTACTGGGGGTTCACGGGAAATATTGGGGATAGAAGAGGATGTCAGAGGAACCCCCCTTGGTACAGAATCCCAAAGCAGGGGGTGATGAGGTGCTGCTGAGAGAATGGAACAAAGCCCTTTTCACTTCCCTAGACCTCTCTTTCTACAAAGCAGAAGCCTTAAGCTGCTGGGAAAGAGACAACAAACCTTGTCACTGCCAGGCATAGGCCAAGAACCGCTGCAGAACAGGGATGGGTAGGTGCAATTTCTACCCGTAGGGGAGGACTGTAAAGTGTCCTGGGCCCAAAGTCTCATACCAAGCAGTGGTCTGCCATGATTGCAGATGAGGCAGGAAACTCCCAGCGAAGACCAACCATAGGTAGGTACATGTCAGAGTTCCGTTCTCCTGAGGACAAAGGAAAGAATGTGAAGAAAGCTGAGAGTGGATATATAAAATACACATCCATGAGTCCATACTGATAGAAATCAATGGGTAAATACACTAATAAATAATAAATGGGGAAGAAGAGACACATCTCCATGCAACTCTAAATAATTTATCTAGATACTTTAGGAGTGGAACATAACTCCCCACACCTGATGGGTAGGCTGCACATGGTCACTTCCTTAAAGAAAACACAATACAGAAATGGGGAAAATAAGAGTAACTTTATAGTGCTAAAACCTGACAAACATTACCTCAGCCATATCATATGGCCACCATATTGACCAAGGTTAATATCAACAGTGATAAGTCATATGAACAGCATGTACTCTTGGAGTGATATGATGAGAATGGCACTTTACATCTGTGCTATTCCTCCAAAGAATCCACAACCCCAGTCTAATCATGGGACAAAAATCAGAGAAATCTCAATTGTGGGACAGTCTACAAAGTAACTGACCAGTACTTCTCAAAACTGTTGATGTCATGAAAATCAGGAAAAGTTTAAGAAAGCATCACAACCAAGAGGAGCCTAGAGACCTCAGGTCAGACTGGATGATTATCAGCTGCGCTTGAAACTATAAGTTACTTTAATTCCTAACATTGGCCCAATCATCCTGTCATAATTACCATGGGCTATTTCAAACATAATTGCTTTTTTAAAAAATTTGTTTCTGTGATAAGCAAAGCCAACACCATTAAAGAACCTATCTCTATAAAAAGCAATTAGGTGTTTGGTAATAAATGAATTGTGGTTTCATATTTTGTTATGCAAATATCATATCATGTTATACAAATATTTTTATTTCTCTTGTAAGTGGAAACCTAGGGTAGCGTGTGGGCCTATTTCTAAATTTTATTACTGGTTTTGTCTTGCAAAAAGTTTCTTCTTATTCTCTTTCTTTCTCCTTCACATTTTTCTTTTTTGTTCTTACCTCCTCAAGGCTTTGAAGTTTTGACTTACAAGTTTACATCCATCAGCTACTGAGTATAAGTTTTGTCTGAGTTTTTTTTTCTGATTTTTATTAAATTTATTGGGGTGACATTGATTAGTAAAATATAGGTTTCAAGTGTACAATTCTATAATACATCATCTATATATTGCATTATGTGTTCACCACCGAGTCAGTTCTCCTTCCATCACCATATGTTTGATCCCTTTTACCCTCATCTATCACCCCCCTCCTCCTTTACCCTCTGGTAACTACTAAAGTGTTGCCTGTGTCTGAGTTTTTGTTTCTTTGCTTGTTTGTCTTGTTCATCTGTTTCTTTCAGTTTTATATCCCACATATGAGTGAAGTCATATGGTTCTTGACTTTTTCTCTCTGACTTATTTTGCTTAGCGTGATAATCTCAAGGTCCATTTATGTTGTCAAAAATGGCAGTATTTTATTTTTTCTTATGGCTGAGTAGTATTCCATTGTGTGTATGTATCACATCTTCTTTATCCAATCATTTATCAAAGGACACTGGTTGCTTCCAGGTCTTGGCCACTGTGGATAAAGCTGCAATGAACATAGGGGTACATATATCTTTACAGGTAAATGTGTTCAGATTTTGGGGGTAGATACCCAGGAGAGGGACTGCTGGGTCTTATGGTAATTATATTCTTAATTTTTTTAGGAATCTCCATACTGTTTTCCATAGTGGTTATACCAATTTATATTCCCACCAGCAGTGTGTGAGTGTTCCTTTTTCTCCACAGATTCTCCAATACTTGTTATTATTACTTGTCTTGTTGACAATAGCCATTCTAACAGCTGTGAAGTGGTATCTCATTGTGGTTTTGATTTATATTCCCCTAATACCGTGTTTCCCTGAAAATAAGATCTAGCTGGACAATCAGCTCTAATGCATCTTTTGGGGCAAAAATTAACATAAGACCCAGTCTTATTTTAACACAATATGAGACCAGGAATAATATAATATCATATCATATCATATCATATCATGTCATAATACAATACAATACAATACAATGCAATACAATGCAATATAATATATAATACAATACGATATAATATAATACTGGGTCTTATATTAATTTTTGTTCCAAAAGATGCATTAGAGCTGATTGTCCAGCTAGATATTAATTTCAGGGAAACACAGTAACCGGAAAATAAGCCCTAGCATGATTTTTCAGGCTGACATCTCCTGAACATAAGCCCTAATGTGTCTTTTGGAGCAAAACTTAATATAAGACCAGGTCTTATTTTCGGGGAAACATGGCAGCTAGTAATGTTGAGCATTTTTTTCATATATCCGTTAGCCATTGGTATGTCTTCTTGGGAGAAGTGTGTGTTCAGATCCTCTGCCCATATTTTAATTGGGTTGTTTGTGTTTTTGTTGTTGAGTTATGAGTTCTTTACATATTTTGGATATTCACTCCTTATCAGAGGTGTTGTTTGTAAATATTTTGTTCCATTCATTGGTTGCCTCTTTGTTTTCTTGGTGGTTTCTTTTGCTGTGAAGAAGCTTTTTCATTTGATATACTTCTATTCATTTATTTTTGCTTTTATTTCCCTTGCCTCTGAGGTCAAATTCGTAAAATCCTCTCTAAACCCAAGGTCCATAAGTTTAGTAACTACGCTTTCTTCTACGCAATTTGTTGTTTCAGGTCTTAGGTTTAGGTCGTTGATCCATTTTGAGTTAATTGTGGTATACTGGTATATGGTGACAGATAGCAGTCTAGTTTCAGTCTTTTGCATGTGGCTTTCCAATTTTCCCAGCACCATTTATTTGCCTGTATAAGTGAGTCAGCAGCATGGTTGTGAAAAGGTAGCCTGAGTGAGAAGTCAGGAGAACCAGGTGGATGAAATTAAAAAGTCAATGAGGAGAGCAGGGAGACTTTCCGAAGAGGGGTAGAAAGCTCTCCACTGAGGTTTCCCTGAATGGAGGGACCATAATCCAGGGTATGAGCCTTAGCCTGGCCAAAGACCCAGAGTTGGCCAAAATGGAGACACTGACTCATGCCAATCACATATGAAGGACCTGAAGCACATGGGCCTCAAGCCAGTTTGGAGCTTCCAATGAGGTTTACCCTGTTCTAATCACTAGGATTCTTAATCTCCTGTCTAGGTCCCCCTTTTTCTCAACTCAGAAGCCTGAGACATCAAAAGGTTGTTATGTCACAGACTGAATATTGCATTTCCCATGCTAAGTGCTCATAGAATTTGGCAATTGCAATTCTAAATGCCTGGGATAGTATGCCCAACCTTCCCCAGCAAACATGAAAATCACCCTGGTCCCAGTCCAAGGAAATACTGGAAACTCAGTGAAAACAGGAATGCGTTGTTTCCCTTTAAAATACACATAGTTTTTCTTAATACATCGTACTGTCTTGCCTCCTACAGAATCCGAGATGTTAACTACTGCTCAAAATACCTGAATTTTTCTCCTGCCTAAGACTCATCAGTAACTGACTTCATCACCATCCCATCCACTTATTCATGAGCAAATTGGAGGTCTATTTCTATTTATATAAACAGACTGACCAATGTATAAGTACCGAGCCATTTTAATGACTTCCATAGAAACTGTAACTCTGGAGTAAACAAAGAATCTGTTGACCTCCTCGGGGTGGAAGATGATAAATCCTCATGTCACTCGTCATCAGAGCACTAGCCTCTAAGCTGCCCTGCTGGCTGCATTGTAAGGACCATATAATGAACCGACTAGCAACTACACATCAAATATCAAATAAGCCCATTATTAGGCTGCACCCAGGTCTCTGCAGCCACTAAACCTGGGCCCGAGTTCTGATGATCGATAGAGTATTCCCTCAAAGATAAGGGTCCCTTTGGATCAATCACTAATATCTTCTTGTTTAAGCATTTGGTTTTGTTCTGTTTGCTTTTGATAACACCATAAGTGGAAAATAAAAACTCACATAGTCTAGAAGGGACTAAATTGGTTCAGATCCCTTAGTAGTCAAACCATAGATGGAGCTGTTGGGAGGTATTGATTCAAGTATATAAGTGGACTTTTTTTAGTGTCATTTCATTAAGGCCATCGTGAGAACCCATGGACTGCCCCTGACTGCCCTAAGAGTTCATTTTTGCCACTCGAAGGTGCTGGACACACACTGCCAACATCTAACTCTTGCCTTTCTATCCCAACTCTACTATAACCCTTCCCTTCTTTTTACAATAACTTTCCCTCCATCTATAATTGATTTTATTTCTGCATCCTGCATTACAGTTAGTAGTCTATTCTGCCGCCTGAGAAACGCAGGCCACTCTGATGGGATTTTTGCAAACTTCCCTGCCACTTGTTTACCATCTTTTGGGTTGCTCCTTCAGATGGATAATCTCACTGTGCATATACTTCCTTAGTTTGACTCTGAGAAGCCTGGTGCTCCTCACATTGACCTCTGAATAACCAACCACACGTAGTTGTTTCATCTCAATCTAATTATTTGTGAATTTGTGCAAATAATTTTATCTGCCTCACTTTGGTTTCCTCATCGATACCATAAGAGGACTAAACCTGATCACCTCTAAGTTTTTATAGCCCTGTCACTGTGATTGCATGCACTATTTCTTCTTTGTCCGTCATGGGCACCACACAATGGAGAGATGAGGTACATAAAAGTAACATAATGGGCATCTATTAGTATCAGGTAAAATTTCATACTTCCATAAAAAACAAGGCAAACATTAAAATTGTCGTAGACAAAATAAACTGAATTCTCTCCAAAAACTTATAAAGTTGCTGCCTTACCACAAATCCAATTTAATGCAAGGCACAAAAATATCAAATATATATTATTCAGTATGTTCCCTTAAATACTGCTGTTAAAACCGTTTCTATCCTTGAGCATCTTTTTATTGCTCTAGGAACCACTGTTTTCCTGAGGGAACACATCTCTGAAATTTTTTCAGTAGGAAACAAAGTTTCAATTTACAGAATAACTGATAAACAAGCAACTCTATAGATTCAGCTATTTTGCAAATGTGCTCTTTGATGTCCCCTCGTGGCCACTTAGAGTCACTACACCTCTCATAAGGCGGTTAAGGCATGCCCCACCACCAGTTCTTTTGCTCTTGCCTTTGCACAAAAACTACAACCTGTGTTAAGATCTACTATTATCATATACTGCTTCTGAACATAAATCAGATATCACCTGCCTCCACTTGCTCATTTTGGACAGGGGGACTCATGTTAAAAGTCAAGAGAGCTTTGCCGAAGATCACAGAACCAGTCACAGGCAAAGCTGGGACTGGGTGCCAAATGATCTGCTATCCAGAAGTCCCACGAAGCTTTCTATGAGTTTCCAGCTCTCCGCATACCAAGAAAGCTGCACTTCCTTGTTTCCTTCTTCTATTGTGAATATAGGCAAAACAGTAAAATTGTAATTGCAAGAATTGTATTCCCTCATTGAACTCATTTGGTTTAAATGCAGAGTGCTAAACGATTCTTGCCATTTATTATCCAGAACTAAAACTCCTTTATGTATTTTGAAAGAAGGAAAAGGAACAGCAGAATCAGGGTGCATAAGTCCATTTAATTATTGTTTACAAGTCTCAGAGAAGCAGCTTGCCAAGAGTTTCCTTTGCTGCTCAGCCTATATTCTAGATGAAGAGCCACTGCCTCATCGATGCCAGAGTCTGAATACTTCTGTCAGGTTTTAAGCAAGTCCATCTATTAAACTAGAACTAAGCGAGAATGTGCCAAGATTAGAATCTCGACAAATGCAAAAGGAAGGATGATACTTGGGTCATTTGAAATAAGTGTCTCAATGCTGGACATTCTTACGGGAGATAGTTCAAGTCCTGCTTAAATCTTGAGTCAGGATTATATGCTCCCAGAATGGTTCTCCTGAATATCATAATATATGGCCAAATGATCCCTAATGGATAAAGATAGAAATGCCATAGCATACAAGACGGCAAGAGACTGAGGAAAAAGAAGGTGGTGGGATCATTGAGAGATCTTTCTAAGTTATACCTACTTTAAATTCAGATCCTTTTTCTCTTTGGGTCCAAAAATTATATTTCAGCACCTATTCTTCCTTTCAGATCATCAGGTTACAAACAGGTTCTTTCTACCCATTCATTGCAATTAAGCGTAAAACACTCCTAAATTGTGTGTGTTTGCCAATAATAAAATTAGATAAGGGCCACAGTTACAAGCACAGGAGGGTTTACAGAGTCTGATTGGCTAAGACAAAAGATCTTATAACAATACACACTTCACCAAAGAAGACATACAATGGCAAATGAGCATAAGAAATCATGCTCAATATCATGTGTCATTAGGAAATTGTGAATTGAACAATGAGTTACCAATACTAGAATAGCTATTTTTTTTAAAAAATGACAATATCAAATGTTGGCAAGGATGGACAGCAGCAGAAACTCTCAATCACTTGCATCGCTAGTGGGAATGTGAAATGATACAGCCACTTGGAAAACAGTTTGGAAGTTTCTTACAAAGCTAAACAGTCTTGCAACATATTCAAGCAACTGCACTCCTAGATATTTACCCAACTGATGTGAAGACTTCTCTCTACACAAAAACCTGCCTGAGACTCTTTGTGTGTCATCTATTCAGAATTGCCAACAACTGAAAGCAACCAGTATGCCCTTTAATAGGTAAATGGATAAAAAATAAAAACTGTGGTATAGCCATATAAGAAAATGTTATTCAACAATAAAAATAAATGATCTATTGAGCCACTTTTTGAAAGACATAGGTGAATCTTAATGCATATTGCTAAGTGAAAGAAGCTACTATAAAAATGCTACATACTGTATGATTATAATCATGTGACATTTTTGGCAAAGGTAAAACCATAGCAGTGATAGACCACTCATAGGTTCAGGAGATGTGGAGGAGGGTTGAATATGTGAAGCACAGGGGATTGTTTTACGATGGTGAAACTGTTCTATATGAGACTGTAACCGTTGGCACGTGACGCTGTGCATTTGTCAAAACCATAGAGGACAACACAGAGAGGCAACTTTAATGTACACAATTTAAAAAAAAAGAATCATTTAAGAGGTTGGAGATTCCGGGATAGAACACAGAATGTGACAAACAACCTAACTGCATTATAACTGTATGAAACAACCTGGGGTAAGGAAGAAAGTGCCCATCTAAGTAACTTTGGAAATGAATAGAATCTGTAAGAACAAGAGAAAATAAACTGTACATAAGCCCTGTACTCCCATTATCAAAGTTCTTCCCCACTAGTACAGATTAACAATTCTGATCCTGCTACACATGTATACTGGAATTAAACAATTAAGTGACAGAACGGCAGATGGGAGGGCCGGTTTCTCACTATTGGAATGGGAGTTTACAGATAGATGTGGAGAGAAGGCTAGAATGACCCACGTGGGGATGAACTGGGGTTGGAGAATTCAGTATGAACTCATACATAGCTTAACATAGATATGGAGAGTTACATAGAGAAATACTTATAGATAGGTATATATACCCAGGGTAGCACATACACATATAAATCCTTGCTGTGTCAGCTGAAAGGGCCTGGATGCAATAAGACCCAGTATAAGGAACACTCAGCATCCAGATGTTGCTTTCTCGTACCATTCGCCAATGAAAGAGCCTATGGGTTATTAGAGAAATGGCATCACTAAGAGGGGAAACTGGGTGTGTAGAGAATATAGGAATGCTCCATACTATCTCCACAACTTTTTTGTAAGTCTAAAATGCTCCTAAAATAAAAAAGTATGTTTAAAATGATGGTCATTGGAAGTGTTCCCCGGAAATGGCGCCACTTGCCTATTTGATGTAACCATACCAACCCCATACTTGGGGTTAGCTCTCCTAATCCCATGTTCTTTACTCCTAGGTCTGGTATTTCTAAACTATTTAACCACGTAACACATATACGTGCATGACCACCTCCACTACCTATGTCTTTCTTTCTTCATCCTAGAAAAAGGAAGAAGAGATGGGAGAAAAAGAATGTATAAAGGCCCTAAAAGTGTATGTTGATTTGGGCAAAAATCTGAAACAAAATGCAATTTAAGAGAAAAATCCCAAAGACCATATTCCTTTTCTAAACAGCTCAAGGCTTCACCTAGGAAAACCATCTTAGCTCATTACCGAGTGGGTCAGAGAAGCTTCTAAGAGTCAGAAATTGAATGATTGTTTTCTCAGAAGCCAGTTGGAGGCAGATACAGCAACGAAAGATGGATTCATTAGGATTATCTGGGGCTATGATAGAAAACCCCAAATAACAAGGACTTTAAAAAATGTAAGTGTATTTCTCTCAAATAGAAAGGTAAGAAGTCCAAAACAGATATGGGTGATCTATTACTACCATCAGGCACCTGGATTCCTTCCATCTTATTGCTCAGTCATCGTCCACAAATGGCAAATTCTCATGGCCCAAGAGGGTTGTTCCAGCTCCAACCAGCAGGAAGGGGGGGGGGGGGGAGAAAAGAAAAGAAAAAGAACGTACTTTCTATGGACACACAGAAATAGTATGGAACATACTTTTCTTAGAAGTTGAAGTCACTGCATACACTGTATTCCACTGGCTAATACTAAATGACCTGATAACTTCTAGCTATAAGAAAGAGTGGGAAATGTTGTCTATATTCTTGGTGGCTATGTGTTTAGCTAAAACTCAAGTGTCTAGGAAGAGAGAAGGGAAAAACATCTACTGAGGGATAACTAGCAGTCTCTCTGCCAAGAAGAGGGCCAGGCAAGGTCCACAAAGAAATGCTATTCCTTTCATCTGACACTAGCCAGAAGCCTACTCAATATTGTTTTCTCACTCAATACACTGAGTGCTCTCCATTCCCCTTTTCCTGGACTAATTTTACTCGTTGTTCTGGCCTCAGCATATGAATCAATTCCACTTGAAGGCCTTCATTTACCTTACAGCCTTAAAAGCCTGTCAACCACGTGAACTGCCCCTCTTCTGTGCTCTCATTATACCTATTGTTACTCTTGGTAGAACTAACACATTTAGCAGTAATCGCCTATCAATGGTGTGTCTCCCCTACTAAACTATAAGCTCCATGAGGGTAGAAACCGTGCCTGACTTATTTGCCATTACAGCCACAAGGCCTGGAATATGGGCGCTGAGTTATGACAGCTTGAACAACTAGGTACATGAAAGTTTCACCAGCTCTTCCATTGAACTGAGTGAGAGCTGCTGTAAATGCTTAACACCGACTTTCATTTTGGGAGACTTTCATTTGGGGACACTTCCATTTTTGTCTCCCCAGCATCTATCATAATACCTGGAATACAGGGCTGACAAGAATATAGCTGAGTTTGAACTCAATCAGATGATACCAATAACTCAAGGAGAAACTTCCCAAGGAGAAGGCTTTTCAGGGCTTATCTCCTTCAATTCACTTTGTCCAGGTGCCCAGGTTACCCTGTGTGATGTGAACATTCAATAAGCATAAATTATCTATCAAAAAACCTAAGGGTAATATTGAGGTGTTGAGGACCTGAAGTACAAATCCTTAGGGATAAGTATTTGCAGTCTTATTTTTATAACCATATCAAAATCATAATCCATGTGGCCCAGCTCAGCATAATGTAAAAGTTTTTAAAAATGTTCAGCAACCAAAGTATATTTTCAAACTACCTTCAAGATCTTTATGTACATTTCTCAAATACCATAAAAAAGAAATACTTTTTAGTACTGTTGCCTTTCATTACCTTCCCTTACACACCATTATTAGCCCTGTGCAAAAGCCCTCTCCAACATATTTAAAAAAAAAGAAATCGCTGCTCCCAGACAGAATGATTGACACTTACTCTTCTGCTTTCTCCACCTTGTGAAAATGATGACCATGTCGCCAAGCCATCACATCCCCAGACAAAAGGGTCACCCAACTCCCACCGCTGCAATTTAGTCACATAAAAAATGGTGGCAAGTATATTCAATCGGATTACTCAGTTTTCTGCTTTAATACATTTCAGGACAAAAATCAGTCAACATATAAGTGTCTACAGTTACATGTTTTCCTTTATCTTACCCATTAAAGAAGGCAAGGCCTTTCCCAGTCAATCGGTGCCCTCTCCCGCCCTTCAAATTACTGATGTGTTTGTATCAGTACAGTCCTGGGTTTTGCATGTCTAGGTCTCACTGTGGATGTGACCCTCCAGACCTTTCAGTGGGTCCAATAAATATCCGATGCCCTGAATTTCTGCCAAATAAACCTGGAATCATTTATAGTTCCTAAAACTAAACCTGACTTAGAAATCCTAACCAGGTTTCTTCTGGCATGCTAAATGCTGGAATCCAAACTAGGCTAAAGGAAGGAACAAAAGGAAAAATTATATATAGACGTGCAGGCCCTTATAATTATCAATTCCATGCCAGTGAATGGGGATGGCAGGAGAATTTGAAGGTGTCCCCAGCGCTGGCAGGTTTAATGCGTGTGGTTTACTAGTCACTTGTATATATTAGGTGATTTGTCTGTCCCCATGAACATTGAACAGGATAGTATGGCCACAGCTGGCTGAGCATTCGACAGATTTAAATTAATTTAATTAGAAATACAGATGAGTATTTTTGGGGGGTCTTTTCAAAGAACCTAGTGCAGTACTTTGTTGCCCAGTGAACTCCTATTGAAGTGAATTTGTCAACAGAAAACGTCAACAATATCCCAAAGGAACAAATCTCGATCTAATTGTATCCTTGTATAAAAATGATTCCATGACACTTTACCACCCTCCCCCCCACACACACACACGGATTTTTAAACCAAAACACTAGGTATCTTACTTCCTATGAAGTTGTTTTTCTTTTTTTTTTTTTGTTTTAAAGTCTTTATAAATCTAGTTTCAAATATAGTTATCACATTTCCAGTGAAAAAAAAGTTACCGATTTTAAACTTTGAGAAGAAAACAAGCCCAAGTACCCACCAAAGAAATTGTATGCTAAAATAGGAAGAAAAACAAAAAAAGATAAACATGTGCACATAAAATATTAAATTTATTCTTTTCCACAAGTGAGAAAGCTCCATTGATTTTCTTAAGTCAAAGCCACCAGGTTAATTACCGGTTTAATGACGTAATCTAGCTCTCTTTAGTTTAGATGAACTCTCCTCTTTCTTTGAGCCCTTTGTTTTTTACATTATAAATGTAAAACCTGCTTCAGCAAGTCTGGGAACAACTTGCTTATTGATCTGCTAAAACCCATTACTTGGGAGTCAGCCTTTTAGATTCATGGCAGAATATGCAGTGTCTACCTGGGAGAAAGCTCATCCACCACCGGAAATGAAAATGCAGGCATTATACAAGTGTGAAGAGGAAGAAAGTGTGAAAGAGAAATGAGAAAAGAATAAATGGCCCTTGAACATCCTTTTACATCCTGGCTATACAAGGTACTAATAATTATGCCACATCTTTGCTCCCATTTCGGGGAGGGCTCATTCTTCCCTGCCTGATGGAAAGAAGGATAGAAGATTTCTCTGCCGCTTCCTTATCATTGTTCTCATGCCACTGGCTTTATGAGGGGTCACAGTTAGTTACTTACATATCTATTTCTATAGCTAGATTGTGAGCCCCTCAATCAAAGGGTCCCTCAATACCCAATTGTTTTAGCTAAGCAAAATAAGTCAGACAGAAAAAGTCGAGAACCATATGATTTCACTGATATATGGAATATAAAACTGAAAGCAACAAAGGAACAAGACAAACAAAGATACCAGAGGGTAAGGGGGGTGGAAGGTGGGAGATGAGGGTAAGGGGGATCCAATATATAGTGACGGAAGGAGAACTGACTCTGGGTGGTGAACACACAATGGGATTTATGGATGATGTAATACAGAATTGTACACCTGAAATCTATGTAATTTCTCTAATTGTCACCCCAATAAATTTTAAAAAAGACAAACAAAGAAACAAAAATTGATATACATAAACAATAGTTTAGTGGTTACTAGAGGGTAAGGATGGAGAGTATGATAGATGAGGGTAAAGGGGATCAAATATATGGTGATGGAAGAACTGACTCTGGGTGGTGAGCACACAATGTGATATACAGATGATGTATTATAGACTTGTACACTTGAAACCTATGTAACTTTACTAACTATTGTCACCCAATAAACTTTAATTTATATATATATATATATATATATATATCCAATTGTTTCAGGTTAGGTTCCCCAGGCATCCCACACTGAGGTTAACATTGCATGCAGGAAGATTACTGAGGAGTAATTTTAAGAACGCTCCCCAAGGAAGGGAGTGGGGGGAAAGCAGAACTGGGCAAAGGGAACAGCTGGGCTGCAAGGTAGTCTCAACCAAGGCATCAGCCCACCCTATAGGGAACTCTGAAGCTGGCTGGTCCTTCAGGGTTAGACCTTCAGACCAATCATTACATATGGCCTGCCAGCCTGCCATGGCCCGGGGACGTGACCTTGGGTGAGGCAGCTCTCTAGCTGAGCCAGTTCCTGAAAAGGGTTGACTGTTGAAGGCTGTCAGCCTGAAACAATCACGACAGTTGGGACTTAAATCCTTCAGTGTAGGAGGGGGATCATAGCATCCAATGTTATTTTATTTGCTTCTATCTCTAATTTCCTAGTACTGTGTATAGAATATTAAGTGTATTAAGAATAGAATATTAAGTACTGTGTATAGAATATTAACACTTAATATTTGTTTAAATAAGTTATTCTGCACCAAGAACTTAGCCAGAGATGGGCCTTGGTATACTCCAGCCTCAGGCACCCTATTCCTTGTAACCTGTATTTTCTCAGCTATTATAATGCAATGGCTTTGAATGACCTGGGGTGATACTGGTTCAAGAATTCTGAGAGGCAGTGGAATAACACTCCAAGGATTTCAATCATAAACAGACGCAGATCTTACGATGATTACATCCCTACTAATCATATCTGCTAAAGTATGTTCACCTGTAAGGAGACGTCCTCAAAGTGCTGAGTGGGGTCACAGACAAGCAGAGTATGACACTCTCCACCCTGCAACCCCATTTGGAGGGCTTTGTATGCACAGGGTTTGCCTGGACTGAGTGTCCAAGTGCTCACTTCCCCATGCAAACCCCAGAATTGTGTGACTCTGAGTCAAGTCAGCCCCTCTGATGAAATGGGACACTATCAGGAGACCTACCATATAATAAATCTTCCTCCAGATAAAAGAGAAGCATGATGAGAGTTCTTAAGATTTTTATGGGGTTATTAAAATAAAAAGCCTTAAGCATTCACGTGGAATTAAACCAGTAATTGTCTACATATGCTCTACTTGTAATATGCGATTTGTTCCTAAATGTGATATAGAAAGAATTGCAGAATTGTGGTCCAATACTGGGTAATAAAGTTCCTTCTATGACCTGAATAATCCCAGAGTATACACCTGAATACAAAGAGCACAGGGAATGCCTTGAATATGAAATTATTAAATATGTACCTCCCACTGAGAATTCCAGTTCCTCTGCATTAGGAAAATTAAGCTTCTACTGGGGACTTGTGAAAGGGCATCTTAGACTAAACAGTCCACTTTCTAGAGAAGATCTAAATGCAAAAGTGATCTGAGAACCCCATGAAATCTCTATCTGTGAGGTATCTTCATAAGGAGCTAAGACCCCCAGTAGGGGAAAAGCAGGGTGACCTGGAAAAGTGTCCTCCATTGCCCAAAGCAGACATGGGATTTGGGGAAAGAGAATGCTGAGCAATGCTTTGCAGACTTGGGGACATACATGACCTATCGCCTGCCTACCTTTCTATTCATGGCCAAGATGGGTTAGTTGCCCACCATAGACTCACACTCACTTTCCATAATGTAGTTACTTCTAGGAAACAAGTGTCAAGCTGGGAACTACATTTCTTAGCACCCCTTGCATCCAGGAAGGACCAAAAGAGTGGTAAATAGAATGTCAGAGGAAGTGATATATGTTACTCGAAGCCTGGCCCATAAACCCCCCCCCCGTTCTTTTCCTGTTTATTACAACCATGTATAATGTAATCGGCAAAAAATAAAATGTTATTGTATTAAGTTACTGAGATTTTGTGATTATTTCCTATGGCAGTCAAGCTATCTTGACTAATATACCAAAATAATAATAATAATTCAGTGAGGAAGAAATGGCTAGTGTCCAGTGCTTCTGAGGTCAAGAAACATAAGAGCAGATTACTGGCTCTGGAAATATGGAAATTGTCAGCTTGTCAAAGACAGTTTGGACAGAATGAAAGGAAGAGAAACCAAATCAGAGTAGATGGATGACAGACTAAGAATTGAGAAATAGAAAGCAAACCTTGTGGACAACTCTTTTAATAAGTTTTTCTGTGAAGGAGAACCGAAAACAACATGGCAAAAGCTGGGAATAGGCATGAAGAGTCGAGAGATAGCTATTGAGAGTAGACATAGAGATAGAGATAGAGATGATAGAAAGAGAGATAGAGATAAAGAGAAAGAGAGAGAGAGAGAGGAAAGATAGACAGAGAGAGAGAGAGAGAGAGAGAGAGAGAGAGAGAGAGAGACAGAGACAGAGACAGAGACAGAGAGAGACAGAGAGAGACAGAGAGAGGAGAAAGATATGGGAGAGCCTAGAAATGTTAGCATGCTGATGGAAATGAGCTGCTGATTCTACTCCAAAGTAGTCAGGAAACTGCAATGAGAGTCCTTAAGCTGGGAGGGCACACCAACCCACTTCCCAGGAGGTGAACTTGCCATACACAATCTACTTAACTAACCCAAAAGTGCAGCATTTCAGGCACTCACTGCCCCTTCCTCTACAAACAGAGATTCAGAACATATCATTAAACAGAGCCCACTCTCTCCCACCAAGACAATCAAGTGTAAGTGTAACTATTAAAATGACCAGTTCTAGATGTTCAGACAGTTCTGAAGGAAAACTGTGAACAGAAAGATTATCAGGTTTGGAGTCAGAGACCCTGGCTTTTGTCCTGGCTATGCTGATTCAGCACAACTTATGATCTGGGACAAATCGCTCAGCATGTTTGAGATCTCCAAAAATATGGCAGAACAGTATTGCCTACCTTAGAGGACTCTGATAAGGTCTATAAAACAATTAATAGCAGCTCTGAGAAAATAATTTGGAAACATTGGAACGCCCTAAGCTTTATTCATTATCCGTTCAGGAAAGAAACACTGTGGGTTGACTGTATTCCTCGCCATGTGCCCTGGAAAGATGACAGTACTGAGAGGGGGATGGGCCGCATGGGATTTACAGTCTAGTCAGAGAGGAAGACCAGAGAAACAAACACGCACACAAAGAACATAACTATACTGAGAGGTCAGTTCTATGCGGTCAACAAACAAGATGGTAAGATAACAAAGGGGGGAGCTGTCTAGATAAGATGGTCGATGAAAATCTCTTTGATAAGATGACGTCTAAACTGAGACTTAAAGAATGAGAAGGAAGCCAGGCCTGTGAAGGCTGTGAGTCTGGTAATAAATCCATGATGTCATCAGCAGCTCTCTGGTCAACTTTCAAGTTTCCCTGCTTGTCTCACAATTTTCCTCTTCACAGTTCACTGGAGCAGATCAGCAGCTGAACAGGTCCAATCTTTGGGCCGTGTGTCTCTTATGTCTAGAATCCATATGTTCCCCTCCTTCTCTTTTCTTCCAGGCAACAATTGACTTGTCTTGAAAGTTTCCCAGGGCTTGGATGTTGCTGTTTTCCTCCCTGTAGCAACTTGAACTTACTTTTCTTTCCGCTGTATCCCGTGTAAACTGATAGCTAGGTATGGCTTGACTGGTTGGGAACCAATATTTTGACATTTCTCATAGGTGGTTTTGTGTCCTTCCACCAGTTGCCTCCTGTTTTGTAATATTAATAGTCACTGATGAGAACTGCCTTTATGGGTGATTTCATTGAGGTTTGTTAAGCAGCGATGCCCTAATCCAGTGGTTCTCCATGGATGGTCCCTCAACCAACAGTAGCTTCATCACCTGGGAACTGGTTAGAAATGCAGATTCTCCAGCGCCAGTCCAGACCTCTGACTCAGAAACTCCAGGGTGGGGTCCAGCATCTGTGTTTTAATGAGCCCGCCAGGCAGTTCTGATGCACTTTGGTGTTTGAGAACCATTGCTCTAATTCTACCATTTCTTTTTCATTGATTAGATGGACTGCTTCTATAAAAAGAAACTTCTTAACAACTCTTTGATTACCCTGACACAGTTCACACAGCAAAAGCAAGTTCGGTGCTAGACTCTTTCCTTTCGTTTACCACCTTTCAGAATAATGAGTTAGTTCCCCTCCCTTCCTTCTCCTCTCCCTCCCATCTTTCCCTCCCCCAGCCCTCTTGTCTTTTTTTATATGATATCTGCAGAAAAACGACTTAGAAGGGGAGCTAGTGTTGGCTCCAGCAAAGGCAAGGATGGTAGAGAGATGCAGAGTCTGAGCAAAAACCCTTACAAAGGAGGCCCCCGAGAGCATTAGCAGCCTGGACACCCCAGGAAATCAAGCACACACCATTTCCCAACACATCTGATCGGCCTTTTCCTTGCAGGCATGTGTTACACAATACATGCCAGGCCTCGTTAATCCAATTTTTCTGTCCCTTGCCAAGCGAAAGGAGGGCCCCAGTAATGATCAATACCCTTACTGTGATGATGAACAAAGACAGATGAGCCTGTGAGGCCTGGCCGGTATTTGTAATTACTGCCTCTGTAGGCATCCAATTACTCCTAATGAAAGGGTGACAGGGCTCCCCCGCGCGCTGACGGAGGAGCATTTCTGCAGGCTCCCTGGCACGGACTGCAGCTGGCAGCGGGCTTCTCTGCTTCGCCCTCCTGGCTGCAATTCACTCCAGCAGCACAGTCTCCCCTACATGCCATGACACCACCCCTACTCGAATGGAATTTTCAAGGAAGAAGTCCTTTGGGCGCATCATAATGCTATCTGGTTGAGCCAGTCCAGGGCCTGTACATGCACTGTCAGCATGATTCATTGTCGTTCTGTGACTCAGGTGGGTTGCGTGAAAGCAAGGTGAGCTCTGGTCAGCATCACTGCTGGCTGACTCTCTACAAAAAGATTTTACGTACAAGCCAGGCAGCAAGAGGCAGCACCGACAGCTAATTCTGCTTTCCAGTGCTCCAGGTCAGGATATGGAAAAGTGTGTGTGTGCTCTTTTTTTCACTGAAAGAGATGTCATTAAGGACGGATCAATGCCATTGCCTTTGCTAAGGAGCTAAGTAAAGAGGACATCTGTTGAATGTCTGAGCAGCTTCCATTTCACTTCCCGGTAATTGTATCTTTCAGGAGCACCCTGGTGTAGACACTGGTGGGGGCCTGGCCAGACCCTTTAACTGGCCCATGCAGCCATCCCTGGCTGCTGTGTGTGTTGGCTGATAACAAATCACAGCTACCGCATTCTCTAAAGAAGTGCCCACAGCCAAACAGAGCTGCCTCCCACCACCATCACCACCCCCACCACCACCACCATCAGGCTTCAGCCAATGTCTGACCAGCATGGTGAGGCAAAGGTGGGCTTCCTGGTCTCACTGAGTGGAATCACACAGATGCCAGCCTTTATCATAAGCCACATTCTTCTTTAGCCTTTTTCTACTTCCTCACCCATCTTCTCCTAAACCCAACTCTCACCCTCTCCCCAACAAAATTAGTTGAATACGAATCCTTATTTCAGGCTCTGCTTCTTGGAAGCCATAAGTGAGGCATCCCTTCCCCATACTTTCAGCAGTTGGAAAGGGACTGATCCCACCCCCAGCTCCAGAATGCAATCAAAGCATTGCATTTCTCTCAAATGTCACTAACTGGTTCAGGGATAGGCATGAGATCAATGACAGCCTAACGACAGCACTAGCTGGTGAAACTATTGTCAAGGACGTTCTTTTAGAACTGATGGTAGTCTTTCTTCAGGACTGGGATGAGGGTGAGGTGAGCGAGGTACTTGCCTCAGGTGCAAAATCTACAGAGGGTTACCAAGAAGTAAGTAATCTGGGAATGTACATCGGCGCAGCCACTATGGAAAACAATATGGAGCGTCCTCAGAAAACTAAAAATAGAACTACCCAATCTCAGTTCTGGGTTTATAGCCAAACAAAATGAAACAGGATATCACAGAGATATCTGCACTCCCATGCTCATTGCAGCACTGCAGCATTGTTCACAATCGCCAAGCTTTAAAAAAAAAAATGTTTATCAATAAATATACGGATAGAGAAAAAGTCCTACCATTTGCAATAACATGGATGGACCTTGAGGGCATTATGCTAAGTGAAGTAAGTCAGAGAAGACAAATACTGTATAATATTGCTTACATGAGGAATCTGAAAAAAAAATAAATTGTCAAACTCTTAGAAACAGAGAGTAGAAAAGTGGTTCCTTGGTCTTGGCTGGATTCTGAATGGAATGTCCAGAGTCGGGGCAGAACTGCAGTGAAATGCTGAGCCTAACTGGAAGCTAAGGCAAAAAAGAAAAATCAATATAATACTGATCCTGTCTTTATTTTAAAATTCAATATATTTTTATTTGGATTTTTTGTTTTATTTGCGGCTAGAGAGTGGGAGAAATAGGCTGAGGTTAGTAAAACGGCACAAATTTTCAGCTATAAGATGGGAATAAGTTCTGAGGATCAAACGTAAAATATGGTGACTATAGTTGACAGCACTATATTATATAATTAAAATTTGCTAAGAGAGTAGAACTTAAACATTCTCACCAAAATAAATAAATAAACAAACAAATAAATAAATAAAGTGATGGATGTGTTCACTAGATGAGTGGATCCTTTCACAATATATACATATTTTTTAAATCTCAGTAATCAAGATAAATAATATTTTATGTCTTTATTTTTTAAAATATAAAACAAAAAATCTGAATAAAAATATACCAAATTTTAAAATAAAGACAGGATCAGTATGGTACTGATTTTTCTTTTTTGCATTAGGTTCCAATTAGGCTCAGCCTGACACTGTAATTCTGCCTCCACTCTGAAGATTTCATTAAGAATCCAACCAAAGCCAAGGCAAACAGAACCAAGAGATATGGAGAGACAGATTCTTGTTGACATAGAAACTACCACATGGGATAGTGGTATTAAGTAAATTAATGCATAGAAAGTCCTAAAACACAGCCTAGCTCATAGTAAACCCAATATAAATGTTGGTTATACTTGCAACTATTGTCTTTCCTGCCAGAATCAATCTCTGCCTTCTCTGAACAACCATAGCATTCTTTCTCCACCTATTACGTTCTCATGTTCTACTCCATAGCAAGGGAGTAGTACACTCATGGGTAAATTGATGGATAATTTCTTAATCTCCTCTGTGTAGGGAATAATTGATTAATTTGTACTTTCACTTCTTTTCCAAGAAGCTAGGACTCAGTCCAGTGGCCACACACACACACACACACACACAGGATACCATCTGAGTTTGCAGGAAGAAGGAAGAGAGAACTTGAGTAAGAGGCTGAGAAAATATCAGTAAATTATAGGTGCTGTATCTTCTATTGAGCCTATATACAATTATACTATTAGGTGTTATGATTTTTCTTACCTTGCATATTCCATCCTCTAAACTCAAGATCACACTATTTTATGACATGGACTATATCTCCCTCACACTTCACTTTTTCAAATCCTGCTAGTCCTCCAGACTTAGCTCAAATTCTGATTTTCACTGAAGTTCTCCCCCTCCACCCAGCAACCCAGCCCTGCCTGCATCCTTCTTCTTGGCAATCTGATCTGATGATACACGTCATTGCCATCTACTATACATTAATATTTCTCTATTTCATTAATCCTAACAGCTGTGTGTCCTTGGGCAAGACACTCAATCCAACTGGTTTTTAACTTTGGACATGTTTCTTCATTTTCTTTTAAAGTAAATGGTTTAGACATAAGGGTCTCTGAGGTCATTTCTGGCTCAGATTTTGGCTCTGTCATTCTCTGTTGCCAGCCTCTCATATCTCAGTGTCAGCGGGAGACATTTAACCTTTACTGAACTGCTTGGTACTAGTTGATTTTCATCTCAACCTTAGAATTATTCTTTAAAGAGGAGATCTATTTAAAACCTCAGCGCTGACTTATGTAGTGGAATAATTTCTTGCACTTAAATCGTCTCTTGGCTCCCCAGAGCTCAAAGCACTTTGCAGGCAATTGTCTCATTAATCCTGTGCACTTTGCAGAATTAAAAAAAAAAAAATGTCAAGAAGAAAAGCTTTCCTCAAAGATCACCTGCTAGTCGGCGTAAACCCAGAAAAGGGAAAAAGCAAAAGATGTTCTCTGTCTCAATGACCCAAGACAATGCCAATCTACGGAAGTCTGACGTGATGATTGAAACTTGTTCCCTGGTCAATTTGTAAAAAGCTATTCTGAAGCCAACATAAAACAGCAAGTCATGCAACCTTTAGATGCAATTTATCTTTGAAATACAATATGTGAACATAATAAAATGAGATAAGGATTCAGTTCTATAATCAGAGTTCTGGGCTCAAAATCCTAAATTTAACTACCTACCAGCTACAGACTTGGAAACTTACTTTCTACTTTGTTTAAAAAAAGAA
Source organism: Rhinolophus hipposideros (assembly GCF_964194185.1). NCBI lineage: Eukaryota > Metazoa > Chordata > Mammalia > Chiroptera > Rhinolophidae > Rhinolophus > Rhinolophus hipposideros. The sequence goes on from NC_138060.1 coordinate 23,199,881, forward strand.
GAAAAAAAGAAATACTTGAATTTATTTCATTGGTTTGTTTGTAGGATTTAAATGAGAATATGGTTGATATTAGCCCAGCATTTAGCACAGATTTAAGACAAAGTCTATACAGGTGTGTTACTATTATTTTAATAGTGTTATTATTATTTCTCTATAGAATTTTCTCTCCAATACCTCTTTTTTAAAAGTTCGTTTGAAATTTTAGAGAATACAATTCAAGAGACCTCAGGGTGATAGGTTGGGAAGAATCAGTTGAGATTTAAAATGATACTTTAGGGGGGCACAGAGATTGAAGGTGCAACTCAAGATAACCATTCATCAAATATTCATTGTATCTTACCCTGTGTTAAGTACTGGGGACACCAAAATGAATAGCAAGGCTCCCAGCCCTGCTGTCAAGGAAACACCATTTCTGGGAAAGTCTGTCCCTCCCTCCTATACTTTTTTTTTTTTTTTTTTTTTTTTTTTTTTAATGAACAATGTGTTTACTAAGAAGAGAACGTGACAAGGGGAAGAAATTTTATTTTGTTGGTATTCTTTGGTGTAGCCTTTGACAAGTAACAAACTTCTCAACATCTCAGTGATTTACAACAATAGAATTTATTTCTTGCTCACGTAACGTGAGGGCTGTGGTGGCCGTGGCTCTGCTAGACTCAGCTCCACATGTCTTCTCATATTAGACTCCAGGCTGAAGGAAAAGCCATGTTCTGGAACAGGCTGATCTCATGACATATCACAAGAACAAGAAGTGCAAAGCCAAACCACTTAAAGCTTCTGCTCAGATAGAGCCCTCTGGCCAACAAAGGTTAGCTGGCCAAGTTTAATGTCAATGAGGCAGGGAAATACGCTGAGGCTATAGGGAAGTGAGTCAAAACTGGAGCACAAAGAATTATGAATAATACAACTTACCACAGCTGCAACGGGAAATGCTGGTAAGCTATTAATATTAAGAAAAGGAAATGTAAGAAAATAAAGACATTAGTGGCATAGTTAAGTAGTAAGGGGCTTTCTCTTACAGAATCTGTAGTGTGCTATAGATAAACTATCCAGAGACTATGTGGCTCCTGGTATAAAGTTAGGGGAACAAATCGCAAAGTAGGATTTTTGGAGTAGAAATGTGTTCGCTGCTTTGCCAATTTCAAATTCTGGTTGTAAGAGACCTCTCCTTAAAATAATTTCCTCTGTATTACTTTATATAAATATATATATTTATAAGGAGTAATTGCATGTCACTTCCTGAGCACAACAATCTTACATTACTGGCCAGCTACGAATTCATATAGATCACAAACACTAACCTATCCCTCTAGAAAGTGTATCTAGCTATGTAATCTTTGTCTTAAGTCTGATATCCATTTGCCAAATAACCAGATCCATAACCAGGTCTAGTTATTTTTTAACTTTAGGTATCATTATATATGAGGTGACTAATAATTTTTAAAGGTTGGATTTTCAATTGAGATGTCTTTCAGCTTTTTGAACAAAAGAAATCAATTCAACAAATTACAAGTTCACGGGGAACAATGTATGAAGGAGTGAGATTTTTCCTATTTTTTGTCCTGAAGTGAATGCTAACAACCTTTTTGCTCATTGAGAGATTTCAGGCCTGAAAGTAATTAATTTCAGTCTACTACAGAATTCAATAGAACATATTTCAAAAGAATTATTCTTGCTTGGATAATAGTGGCTCTACATTTTATTGTTCAATATTTTCTATAACCAGTCAGAATGTAACATATGACTTGTGATCAGAAAATAAAAGAACAAAATTAGCATTTGTGCAATCTCCTGAGGAGTAATGCAAGCTAAATGTTCAACCTCAAAATAAAAAATACAGACCGAGCCAATGACAAATTTTTATGACCAGTCACCTCCAGTCTGAAAGAAAAGTCACCTGATAAAAATGTGATAGTTGCCTAAGCAAGAAGGGACTCCGTGATATTTAGAGATTTGCCAGCCTCAAACTCCAATTTTCCTTTAAGCCAAACATATCAGTGTCATGATTCCTGCCTGTTTGGGAATCCAAGGCAACGTGTTTGATGTGGAAAGCAATCATAGGAAACCACATTAGTTTTTAAAGGCTCAACCCTGAAAACTCAGCTGGGGATACTGAAGACCCTCTCTGACAATCTCAAACAGCCTAAAGTAAAAGATGTTAATGCCCTGAATTTACTAGGGGGAGAGAGACAGTCTCAAGATCAACTGCAAAGATTTTTGTGAACTGCAGCAGAACACAGAAGCATAATTTCTATTCCTTCCCACACAAAGTTCTGTTAACATCCTGATGATATCTCAAATTCATATTAAGGATTATTCAATTTCTCATTTTCTTAACCCTCTTGATACTGAATTGTTTTGAGGGCTAGTTTTCTGACTGGCCATCTGGCTTTAATGCTACCTTTTTATTCATTATTAGCATAATTGTATTAAGACATTGGACATAGTTATAAAAGCTACTTTAAAATCCTTTTCTGTTACTACCAATACCTTGGAGTCAGTCTCCATTGCTTGTATGCTCTTTCCTTTTCTTTTTATCATAGAAAAATACACGTAACAAAAATTTAGCAATGTAACCATTTCAAAGTGTGCAATTCATTCCTGTATATATCTGAATAATGTTCCATTGCATAGACTGCATAGAATATATTTTTCCATCCTTTTAACTATAATTTCTTTTTTCTTTGAATCTAAAGCGAATCTGATGCAGACAGTATATAAATAGATAAATCATGTCTTCTTTATCTAGTCTGCTAATATTGGCTCTTTAATTAGAGGGTATAATCCATTTACATTTCAAGTAATTATGGAAGGACTCATACCATTTTTCTATTTGTTTTCTATGTGTTTTACATTTTTTTTCTTAATTCCTCCATTGCCATCATTTTTGTGTTTAATTAATTTTTGTAGTGATTTCCCCTCTCATGTCCTTGTGTGTATTTTTTAGAAGATATTTTCTTAGTGGTTATCTTAGCACTTGCAATGAACATCTTAAAGTTAGACAAATATTTTGAATTAATACCAAGTTAGGTTCAATAATACACAAAAACTCTGCTCCTAGATATCTTTATCTCCCCTGCTTTATATTGTTAGTCATAGATTAAATATTTATATATTACATGTACTTTAAGATAAATTCATAATTTTTATTTTATGCACTTCTTTTTAAAATATCAGAGGAAAAAAGTTGTTGCAAAACAAAAATACAATAGCACTGGCTTTTCTGTTTATCTACGTAGTTACCTTTACCAAAGTTCTTTATTTCTTCAAATGGCTTTAAGTTACCACCTAGTATTTATTTACTCAAAAACTCAAAGGATTTCCTTTAACACTTGTTGTAGAGCAGGTCTATTATTAATGAACTACATTTTTTTAATTAAATTTATTGGGGTGACAATTGTTAGTAAATTTACATAGATTTCAGGTGTACAATTCTGTATTACATCATCTATAAATCTCATTGTGTGTTCACCACCCAGAGTCAGTTCTCCTTCCATCACCATATATTTGATCCCCCTTACCCTCATCTCCATTTTTTATCAGTCTGGAAACATTTCAACTTCTCCTTCATTCTTGAGAGATACATTTGTCATACCGTGTTTCCCCGAAAATAAGACCTAGCCTCACCATCAGCTCTAATGCATCTTTTGAAGCAAAAATGAATATAAGACCTGGTATTATATTATATTATATTATAATTATATCTGGTCTTATATTATAATAAGACCAGGTCTTATATTCATTGTTGCTCCAAAAGACGCATTAGAGCTGATGGTCCAGCTATGTCTTATTTTCCGGGAAACACGGTATGTAAAATTCTTGGTTGAGAATTTTCGTCATTCAGCAATTTAAATGCCATCCACTGCTTTCTGGCCTCCTCTGGTTTCTCCTAAGTAATTGACTATTATAATGTGTTGCAGTGTGGATCTCCTTGATTTATTCTACTTAGAATTCATTGAGCTTCTTAGATGCATAGATTCATACTTTTTAAATCAAATTTAGACCATTATTTGTTCAAATATTCTTTCTGCCCCTTTCTCTCTCTTATCATAATGGGATTCCCATCATGTGTGTGTTGATAATATTGATGATATACCACAAGTCTCAGGCTCTGTTCATTCTTCTTCGTTTTTCTTTTTTTCTTTTTGCTCCTGAAACTAGATAATTTAATTTACATATCTTCAAGTTGACTGATTCTTTCTTTTTTTCTGTTCAAATCTGTTCTTAAACTTTACCATGTGGTGAGTTTTTCATTTCAGTCATACTTTTCAGCTCTATAATTTCTATTTCATTCTTTTTAAAAATAGTTTCTATCTCTTTATTGATATGCTCTATTTATTGAGAAATTTTCTCTAGTTTTTTCCTAGTTGTCCATAGTTTTCTTTAACTCTTTGAGAATAATTGAGACAGTTGATCTAAAATTGTTGTTTAGTAACTCCATATCTGTGCTTCCTTAGGAACAGTTTCTGTTAATTTCCTTTTTTGCAGTGAATTAGTCATGCTTTCTTGTCTCTTTGCATGCTTCATAATTTTTCATTGAAAAGTGGACTTTTTGGACATTTTGATGTTCAAAAAGAAAGAAAAGAACAGGAAAATAAAGAAAAACAAAAGAAGCAAAAGACATGTATACGCCGGGTCTTAGCAATTTGGCTTTGTGTTGGGCCACTCCTTCAATGGCTCGTCAGACCATTTGCAAGCCTACCTTAGTCTTCACTAACTCTGAGTCTAAAGAACAGTCAGAAGAGAAAACACGGTCTTCTCTGGTCTTTTCTGAGAAAGTCTTTTCTTTGCCCTGAACATATGCATGTCTTCCTAGGTTTCTTATACACATCATAGCTTTTCAAAAGAGGTTCCCTATTCCCTCCAAAAGAGGTTACTCCCGGATTTTTGCCCCAGGTGGTAGCAGCTTATTTGGCATTTTTTTCTATGTAGACACTGCTCAGATAGGGTTCAGAGTTAGGTGAAACAAAGGAAAGCCTCTTAGGTAATCCTTCAGGGAAACGCCAGGAAAGTCAAAACAGATAAACACAATTCCTTCGGGAGTAGACCCTCTCTACTGCCTCCAGAACCAGTTACCCACACTGCGAATACAAACTGCTATCTTCAAGATTACTGTGCCGCCGGATGCAAGGAGAGGGCAAGAGTAAGTAAAAATGCAAAAAAAAAATCTCCTGCTCCGTTTCAGTGGCCTTTCTCCTGGCGAAGCATTTATTTGGTTGGTATAAACCTTGAACCATCTTTCAGAATTCTGATAAGCTTTATTCTAATAGGTTTTACCAATTGTGTTGCTGTTACTAGAGGAATAGCCTCCAGAGGTCCCTATTCTGGGATTTTTTTCTGATGTCACTCCGAGTTTGTTGTTGTTGTGGCTGTTTGTTTGTTTTTAATTAATATGCTTAATATTTTAGAGCAGTTTTATGTTCACAGAAAAAAGTTTAGTGTCAGTAGAGACAATTCCCATATGCTCCCTCACCAATCTGTGCCACACACACAGTTTCTCCTATTATTAAAATCTTGTATTAGTATGGTACATTTGCTATAATTCATGAGTCAATATTGAATAATTATTACTATCTAAAGTCCATAGCTTACATTAGGAGCACCCGTGTCGTTGTACATTTAATGAATTTTAACAACTGTTGGATGACAAGTACCCACTATTACAACATCACAGAGAAAAGTTTCACTGCCCTAAAAATCCCCTGTGTTCCACCTATTTATTCTTTCCTCCTTCCCACAAACTCCTGGCAAGAATGATCATTTTATTTTCCTGATAATATCAGATAGTTGTAATCATCCAAAATGTAGTTCTTTTTAAATAGGCTTCTTTCACTTAGCAATATACATTTAAGTCTCCTCCACATAATTTTGTGGTTCAATAAGTACTTTTTTTATCAGGGAGTAATATTCCATTGTATGGATGAATCACAGCTTGTTTATCCGTTTACCTATTGAAGGACTTCTTGGTGTGTTTTTTCCAAGCTATGACAATTTTGAATGGAGGTACTATAAACATTCATATGCAAGTTTTTGTTTAAACGTAAGTTTTCAACCCATTTGGGTAAACAACAAGAAGAATGATTGCTGTGCCATACAGTAAGACTATGCTCAGTTTTGTAAGAAATTGCCAAAATGTCTTGTCTTATGGAAAGCTTAAATTGTGCTATATTTCTCAGAAGACTGATAGGATTTCACCCTTAACTTGGTTGTCTGAAGTTTATATACACGATCAGGACTTCCCTTTCTCTGCATCTCTCTTACCAGGATCATCTGCTCATGTTCCAATATCTGCCATTGCTCCAAACTCTGTCTTCTGGCTTGTCTGGAGCTTTCACTCTTCTACAGTGTTTCCCCAAAAATAAGACCTAGCCGGACAATCAGCTCTAATGCATCTTTTGGAGCAAAAATTTATATAAGACACGGTCTTATTTTAATATAAGACTGGGTCTTATATTATGTTATGTTATATTATAACATAATATAACATAACACAACATAACATAACATAATATAATACCAGGTCTTATATTAATTTTTTCTCCAAAAGACACATTAGAGCTGATTGTCCAGCTAGATCTTATTTTCGGGGAAACACGGTAGCAGCTAAGAAAATGGAAAACTCACCCAATGCTGTTCTCTGTTCTAAGTATTAAATCCCATCCAGAATCTGCTCCCTTTGCTCCTTCTCTAATGCCTTCAGACAGTTATATTTTGTTTTTTGTCTAGATTTTATGGTTATTATGTGTGGAAGGATCATTTCAAAAAGAGCTTACTCAGTCATACCTGGCTCCAATACTTCTACCACCACCATTTTATAGCTCCTAGGGATTGAGTGTTTAACTACCAGGACAACAAAATCCAAGTCCATTTGACTGAAGTAGTCTATGCCTAAAGACCTTTGAGCCTGAATTCCAGCTCAATGACACAGACGTTGTGATCAATTATATGTGCTTGTCATGGACATCAGAGTGAGAGCTGGGGAGATGAGCATGGCACACATGCCACATAACTGCTATCCCTTGACTACTATGGATTAGGGATGGGCACTACACATCATTTTAATTCAATCTTTACATTTCTCTTATGAGGCAATTATCATCTTACCGTACAGAGAATGAAATCTAGACCCAAGAGTGATGTATGGGGACTGCGTGCTTTCAAACATCATGTGCCATGCCTTCTCCCGTGAGCTACACATCAAGCATAGCATCCCCTCATCAATGGAATAACTGCGTCCTTTTTTCGAATAGTGAATATAATGTCACTCTTTGGAACTTTGACCAACAGCCAGGCAGACTGTCTGTTTCTTTTTAAGTATTTTAGAATTATTTATCTTTAAGTAAACTCTTAAAAAAATACTTTTATAATACAAAAAATATTTAATGTAGAAAATTCAAAAGATACACTTAAACAAAATAAGACAATAAAAATCACCCAAATAGGTAGTCTTTCTTCTTAAAGATATTGTTATGCAGAGTTGTAGGTACATTACATGAAACCTGCGTGTGCCTAGGTTTCCACTGATCTAAGAGAATTTAAAATTGAAAGTAGAGGAAAGAGGAAAATGGATGGATAAGGCAATAAATTAAGGATAGAAGGGGTCATCATGTATAGTTGGGGATAAAATATGGAGAAGGTGCTGAGAAATTCATAGGAGAAAAATGTGAGGAAAGAGGCAGGGTGGAGACTTCGTGGCCTTGGATCCATTTGTGCTTCTGCACAGACAGCATGAAGCAGCAGTTAAATCCAGCAAGGTGTCAGGCTGAGAAATCTCCCTTCTGTCTGCTGATAACCATGATCAACAGAATCCATTCATAACCCCAATACAACTCAAATTGTCAGTGTTCTAATTGCTCTCTTATTCCCAACAAGGGAAGAGATATCCTGGAAGTAGATAAGACGCAGTCATTAAATCCATGGACTAGACCTAAGAGATATTTGTCACAAAGCCCACACTAACACATTTATTTTTATAAGAATCCGGGCTTCAAATTCAAACTCATACTGGAACTCCCAGGCTAACCAAAGATGATATCCTTCAAGAGTGAACAAAAAGCCTAAGAATAAGACAACCTTGCCCTGTACAGGGCATCCCTGTGTCAAGTGTCAGTGATTTCTCAGACTACTAATGACCCATTCCGAGTCTATTCCTGAGTAGGTAGATGTAACCTGCTATAATACAGATTCACAGACAAGTTTGGCTTTCCTAGCTGTGATGTTAGAGCTGATATGCCTGTATCTCCAACTAATATCCCCACCAGTACCACTCTGATAATAAGCTGTTGGTGCTGAAATATTTTTCTAAATATTATGTGACGGTTAATTTTATGTATCCACTTAATTGGGCTATGGAATTCTCAGAGAGCTGGTAGAATATTATTTCTGGGTGTGTCTGTGAGGGTGTTTCTGGAAGAGGTTAGTGTTTGAATGAATAGATTGAGTAAAGATCACCATGACTAATTCGAGTGAGCATCATCCAATCTGTTGAGGGCCTGAATAGAAAAAAAAAAAAAAGAAAGAAAGAAAGAAAGAAAGGAAAAAGGGCAAATTACTCTCTTTGCTTACACTGGGACATCCATCTTTTCCTGCCTTCTGACACCAGTGTTCCTGGTTCTCAGGCCTTTGGACAAATACATATGTATTTGGCTGTGTGTGTGTGTGTTTGTTTTTTTTTTAGAGAACCCAAATACATATCATTTATGTACATAGCACTTCATAATAATACACTATAGATATGTATTTTTCCGATGCCCTTAGCACAGCTGTCTGCTCTCAGCCAATGGGAAGCTATCATGCAAGATTGCCCTACACGCTCTCAGCCAGTGATCACTATGCCATGCTGTCTTGAGAAAGCAAATTTGTAATGCATGCTGTGTCTTCTACTGTAGCCTCATCTCCTTCTATTTATTTTCTGTCTGGTGAACAGTTTTTACCCACAATGGCTGACAAAAAAATGGTGTGCAATGGTAGCACTGGGCTTACCGTAAGGAAACCAATATCTGATATTTATCACATTGGGTATGAAAGTACGGAGCGGCTCACAGGGCCTTTGAGAAAATGGCGGAGGACACAGAAGCTGAAGAATCAATAGGCTGCTAAGGAGTAGGGGAAGCCACTGGACATTTTGAATGTTACTGTGAACCGAACTTCAGCCTGCAGAATGCAACTACCACTGCATATACGGTAGGTGGGTCAACCCACAGCTCAAGGCATGTCAGAACTTGAGGAGATCTGAAAGAAATGGAACACTTGATCCTTAATATAATGTTGGCAAGCATCTCTTTAGGAGTCTGTCACAAACTGTCAAATACAATGCTCATAAGTTACTATACTCATGTCTAAATAATTTTGTATTGACAAGTACCATCAGAAGAACTGCCTTTTGAAGCCTATACTAACCAACGCTACCTGCTGTGACATACAACCTTTAACCTCACTGGCTTGAACCAATAAGGATTTATCTCTTGATTATGAAAAGTCTGCTGTAGACGCTCCTGGACAAGAGGATCTCATGCATGGCTTTCTTCCAACAAGGATGATGAAGAAATCCAGCACCTTCCTCTTCTGCGCTATTCTTTTCTAATCTTTGGAGTCCTTTGCTTCCAGCCAGCAGATGGGGAACGTAAGAGAGCATGGGTAAGATTGCATGGGATGTCGTATGGCCAGACCCAAAAGTGGGGAACATGACTACTGCCTACATCCCACTGTCTAGAATCAGTCATGTGAACCCATCTAGATCCAGAGTGACTGAGAAATACCCGATTACTTTCCTCCCAGTATGAAAATGAAACAGTGTGGTAAATCCATGGTGTTCTCTCTACTACAGAGCCACAGTTATCCCCTCCTTCCTACTTTCAAACATTCACTGAGTGTCCCTAGCTGCCGGACATTGTCCCTATAGCTAGTGCTATCGAGGGTAGCAGGACCCATTTCCGCATCAGGTGACTCCCAGCTTTCAACCTAGTAGATCGTTAAATGGTACTGCCCCCAACCACAGAACAGAATATAGGAGAAGGAGTAGATGAAGAGGAAGACTGTGAATTTAGATTTAAACATGCTCAGTTTTAAGTCCCACAGGGACAGTCACATGGTATCTAAAGCTAAGAAGAAAGGTTCGAATGACAATCCAAACTTGGGAGACATTAGAAAATAGGCCAGCAAAGTATGAGAATTCATGAGGTCCCCCAGAGAGAATGTGAAGGGTGGAGGGGGGCAAAACAGTGATCCTAGGATAGAACCCTGGGCTACCCCAGGAAAGGGAGGGGATATCAGGGAATTCTGCATGACTCCCCGAGAAACAAGAGATCTGCGTCCTCAGAATTCAGTGAGAGAGTAGTTTTAGCAGCAGGGAGGCCAAAAGACCAGATAGGCTTGGGTAGAGCATTGAGAGGAAAGTAAAAAGTCAAAGACCCTGAATGTCCAGGACTCTCAAAAACTATGGTACAAAGATAAAGAAAGGAGAAAGATAGGCCTATAACCAGAGGGGAGAATTTTTATTTATTTTTATTTTTAAAATGAAGGAGAATGTGCTATGTCTAAAAGTACAAGGGAAAGATCTCATTGAATGAGAGAAGTTGAAGACACAGAAATGTATACTCATTTAAGCAATACGGAAGTAAATAAAGTAGAAAATAAAAGCTCCACCCCTTCTTCTAGGCCCTACCACACTCAGTCTCAGAGGTTATGTCTGTCCACTTATTAGTTCTTATTAGCTTTTACCATACTAGGTAGTTCTCCATTTGTTATGCGTATTGTTCATTTCCCTGGATGAAAATGGAAGCTCCACAAACGCAGATTTTTTTTTTCCTGTTCACTGCCTGAAATATAGTATACAGTCAATAAATATTTGTTAAATAAATGAATGTTGCATATGCTTCTGGATTTTTCTGTACATAAAAAATAAGTCTTACAGCATACATTATCTTCAACTTTATTTTTCAATATAATACCACCATATCCTTGTACAGATTTCTATTTTATTCATTTTAACAGTTACATAAAATGACTGTAGTAAGATTTGAACGATCTTTTACTGATGAGCATTGCAGGTATTTCTAATTTTTATAATTACACATAAGATTATGCATGTATTACATTTTTCACTTTCTTGTGAGAGAATCTCTATAGGAGAGATTCCTAAAAGTGGAATTACTGAGTCAAAGACTATGCCCATTAAAATATTCACAGTGCATCTGAAAATTGACCTTGAAAGTATGTTGAATGGATTTGAGAATATGAAAGTGGAGAGGGGCCATAGACAGAGCCAAGTTCCAGGGGATATGAAGGACTTCAGGTCAGGAGAGGATTTGGACGAGGCCATAAGAGAGGTACTAAAAAAGTTACTTGGGCAAGAAGGGTACCTGTGAAATGAATCATCAGCAGAACAACAGGGATGAAACCTCTCTCCCAAGTGAATAAACATGTTACCTTTCAGGAACCTTTTCCCTTCCCAGAGCTACACAGAAAGCTGGCAAGGCAGATTGGAGAAACTATTTAGCATTCCTTCCCAGGGCCATCCCTCTCCCCACTGATTTGTGCCAAGCAACCAGAGCTCCCAGTCTCCCTTTAAAAACATAATTAACATTCTCAGTGGGGTGGGCTGTGCACATTACTTGCAGATGGATGCTTCCTGTCTCGTTAGCTCACATGCTAGCTTTGGAATAATATGCCAAACAATGCTTTTAGTTCCCTTTTTCCTTAATTAAGAGAACCTTTTGATGCTGCAGCATTCTGACTCTTCCGTTCACCAATCCAACAAAGCTGTATTGAGTGCTTGCTATGTGCCAGACACTGTGCTCACCCAGATACATGAGACATGGTTCTACTTTAAAGAACTCACATTCTTTCAGGCATTCAGACCCATGTGTAATCACAAGCTCATGCAGTAAGTATTGGGAAAAGAGTATACACAGAGTTCTTGGAAGGACCTTTAGAAGCAGAGGAAAGGCAAACAGGAATGGATTCTGCCTTGGGTATAGCATCATTATGCTTTTGCAAAGGGCTGACAGTTTAAAGTAGGAGAACAAGCAAAGGATTTGGGGTCAGAAAAAAAGTCTAGTTCTGCTAAAGTCTACTAAAACACATGTTCTTTACAACATACCACACTGACTTCTACTTTTACTATTAGGCACTGGAGTGGCCAAGACACTGTGGGCTAAAAATATTAACAGATCTGGCAATGAGAGGTACGCTACCTCTCATTTTGATTTGTAGCAGACACTACAAATCTACAAAATTTGAATATCCTCATCAGCTCCTCCCTGCATGCTTATAAACCATGTGCTGTCACCACCACTATTTTTCAATCAACAAGAGTTTGTTAAGTGTGTACTCCAAGCCTTGTAAGAGAATGACAATTTAGGCACATTGTCCTCATGATGTGTTTACACTTGCTGAGAAGAAGAATGAAAGTCTATAGGGTGAAAAGCAGCCTTCTCAGTTTAGTCCAGCATATACTGAGGCTGACCTTCAGATGAAGACGTCCAGCAGGGAAGCAGATATTTGTATCTGGAGATTTGGAATTTTGGAATCATCAGCATGCAAGTAACATTTGACATCGGTTGTGCAAATACTGACCTGGTTACCCATTTCACTCTCAATTCCGGAAGTCCATAGTACAATGAAAGAGAAGTACAATGAAAGAGAAATTCAGTCTCAAATCATTGCACAGTTGTCAAAAGAAAAATGTCACATGGTTTGTCTTCTCTTTCTCCATGTTTTCAAAACAAATATCTCACCATCACTCTCAAAGAAAAAATTTATCCTAAGGATGTAAATGAAAGAAAACACATCTTGCCTCCGGCTTTAAAATTCTAAATAAATAAATATGCGCATAATGAATCTAAAAGGTAGTGCATGGAATCCACACACAAAGCCATGAAAGATGCATTATTAAGAACCTTGTGCATATATCTAGCCCTACGCAACCAGAAGTAGCATACAAATCAAGCCTCAAAGCATTCACTCGTGCTCCAAATGCAGTTGGTCAAATCCCGGAAGGCATTTCCATAATGACAGTTTTCTATATGCCTTCTCTCTACCAGAAATTATAGTTTCCATAAAAAGTAATAGCAGTATGATTTTTAGTTAAAACCCAATTTACATTCTGCATTTCTCTTCAATAGCCTAGTTGATTGAGGCCCTTTGGGAACAACTCTCATCCCGTGGTACTGAAGCTCATTAAATAAAACCATGAATTGTGCAAAATGGTTACACACTTGGCTTACCAGTTTCTTAAATATTAAATATTATTTACCTTTCTCCTTGGCTTCAAATATCAAGCAGAAAAACAACAGATGGACTGTGACTGAATTTCACACATACCAGGAAGGAACTACCTTAGTTATTGGGAACAGCAAACGTGCCTCTACGTTTGGCAATCACTTGACATAATTGCCTCAGAATCTCAAAACAGCACATTTCCAGGAGTAGCCACTAAATCTACTACACATGAATCCAGGAGCATTTAGATAAAAGTTCAATAAAGGGCTGCCTAACTAGCAGAGGGAAGAAACCAGTGCAGTTAAAGCTGGAACATCCACAGAAGCCTTGCTGTGACAGACCACCAATATCCATTACTCAAAAATCCTGTCAGTTCTGTAACCTTTCCCATATTGTGCTAGAGCATTCATTATCAACTTACCCTACTTCCATTCTATTTGAGCATCCTCTAAATTTTAGAAGAGAAGCTAAGAACTACATTTCCCATAATCGCCTTTCCCATAAGCTCCCCGATTAGACAATGAGTGGCACTGGCATGAGATTTGGAAGGAAGAAGCATTTGTGTGCAGATGCATGGGTAAACATTCTACGTGAAGCAGCTCTTGGGTCTGCTTCTTGGGGACCCCCTACACTTATGCTACAGGCCTGAGGTTCTCTGACTTCAGCATGCATCAGAATCTTCTGAAAGGCTTGTTAAAATGCAGATTGCTAGGCCCCACCCCAGGGTTTCTGATTTGGGCGGTTGGGGTGGGGTCTGAAAATACGAATATCGACCAAGTTGCCAGATGATACTGATGCTTCAGGTTGGGAGATCACATATTTAGAACCATTTTTATAGATTGAGATACCTGGAGGAGTTTCCCAAAGTTTCAAGGAATTCCCAGGAGCCTGCAGAAGAACTCTTGAGGACTACGTAGATCGTAGATCGGAGCTGCAAGCTGAGATCATCCAGTCTCCAACCAGACCTTTGTCCCCACCTGTCCCCTTTCAGTGGTCACATAAGCCCCTAATTCCCTGTGTGTAGAAACCTTCACATACCTAAGAGGAAGACTGCTGATATGCATTTCCTCAGATCCACAACCACTACCCCATTTATTGTCCTTTCCCTACCTGGTCTTTCCCTAACCCAGCCATTCTCCAAACCAAAGGATATTTCAATTCTCTGCCTAAAAATCTTTGATGCCTCCAAACTGGAAGCAACCCAAACCCAAATGTCAATCCATGGTTAATAGATAAACCATGGTACAAAGGAGTACTACTCAACAACAACAACAACAACAACAAAAAAAAAACAACTACTGGTGCATCCAAAAACATGACTGAATTTCAAGGGCAATTTGCTAAGTGAAAGAAGCCAGACTCAAAAGGCAGCCTCCTCTATGGTTCCATTTCTATGACATTCGAGAAAAAGTAGAACTATAAGGACAGAAATCAAATCAATGTTGCCAGAAACTAGGGTGGGAGATGAAGAACGACTACAGTAGAGTAAAGGGAATTTGGGAAGAGATATTCTATATTTCAATGGGAGTGGTGGTTTTATATCTGTAAATATTTATCAAAATGTATAGAACTGTATACCTCAAAAGGGAAGTTTTTATTGTATGTAAATTATATCTCGATAGACTTGACTTTAAAAAAAAAAAAAAAGGATGATCTTTATTGCCAAAAGCATTAATTCCAAATTCCTTAGGGAAAAAAAAGGGAATGAAAGGAAAACACAAAAAAAGGGGTTTATGCTTATAAATGGTACAAAAAACAAAGCAGGCTCAAGCTCATCACACTAGCATTTAGAGTCCTCTGTATATTCAGAAGGGCTATCTTTCAGAATTTCTAACAGCAGCCTTGAAAATCTATAGAAACCAGAACAGTGTTGGAAAGAGAGACAAAGAATAATCTAATCTTGCATCTCATTTTCTTTTTTTTTATTTCTTTTTTTTAATTTATTAGTTTCAGGTGTACAAGACAAGCTAATACTTAGATGTTCATCCTTTATATCCCTCACACTGTGAACCCCCCTGCCCCCATCCACTATCCCTCTGACCTCGCACCGAGCCATCACATTATATATATAAAATTATAGTTGGCATTCATTAATGTTTAGCTTCTGGTGTACAATGCCATGATCAGGCATCCACAGTACCCCTGAGGTGGTCTCCCAAATAGGACGCATGTCCATCGGATACCCAACAAAATCTTTACAGCATTATTGAATACGTTCCCCAAATTAATTTTCAAAAAAACCCTGAGGCCATCTTGTGGTTACCAGCTGCTTCCTCATCCCTTCACCTTTCCCCTTATCACCCCCCCACCCATCTAACAACTCTCGTTTTTTTCCTTTTTGTCCCCAAAACTGTTTCTGATTAGTTCATTCATTTATTCTTTTCTTTAGATTCCGCATATAACTGAGATCATATGGTACTTGTCTTTCTCTTTCTGACTTATTTCACTTAACATAATGTTCTCTAGATCCATCCGAAATGCCCATCGGTAGATGACTGGATTAAGAAGCTGTGGTACATTTATACAATGGAGTATTACGCAGCCATAAAGAAGAAAGAAATCTTATCATTTGCATCTCATTTTCTATCCCCTGAGAAAAGTTAACTTGATTAAAGTCACAGGCCATGGCACTTTTTTATAGCTACCCCAAAGAATCTGGCAGGGAATGGAAGCTTGGTATAAGAGTGCAAACTCAGTTGATAAAAACATGGAAATCAACTCTTATTTATCTCATGTGCTGGCAGAAAATTTTGGAATTATGGGAATCTGATCACATACCAGCTTCCAACATTATTAAAACATCAGCCATTTGGCTCTCTGGAAACCTACACATTTAATGTAGTTAATTAGAAATACATGTCCTACAGTGTGGTAGAGGCATCTAATGTTCCCTTACATCTAGTTACCCTCTCCTTCCAAAGGCATGGAAGGATTATACTTCCCTGACTCCCACCCACACTGCATGTGGAAAGGGCCATATGACTAAAGCCAGACAATAGGCTGTGGGAAGAAGTGGCAGGTGTCTGGAGCACTTATCTGTTGGTGTGGTATATTCTAGCACTCTTGTCTCACAGCAGTGATCAGGGAGACTTCAAGTTGACGTGGAAGGATGACTGGTTCAAAGGAAATGGAGAACTACTCAGGATGGCCACCTGGAGCCCCAGACAACTTGCATAAATGGGAAATAGGTTTTTGTTGTTCTAGGCACTGAGCCCTTGAGGTTGATGCTATTACAGCAGTATAACTTAGGATATCCTGACTGATATACCCATATGTAGCCCCCAAGTTAATGTTAATTGAGAGAGGTTATTATCCTAGTCAGTTTTGTCTGGGGAAAGGATTACTCAATCCACAGACCTTGTAAACTTTGATATAAAAAGAATACAACACTTGCCTGACATGAAGGACCATTTGTTAAATGAGAATTACCCAGACTCACCTTTATTTCATTACAGCTCAAATTTCCTCTTTAAGTCCAGGGGGAACTCTGCGTTGTATAAAGACAATGAATATCAATTCCTTGACCTCAAACACCACTGATAATACTCATTATTATAACAACAGCAGTTGCAGCCTTGGATGTATTGAGTACATTTTCTCTGGAAAGCCCAAGGAAATCTTGTCCTTTGCATTTTGAGAGTGTTCAACTGGAGGATAAGATACAGATGGTGTGGCGAATTAATATCTAAGAATGAGGGCTTCAGGGATGACCATCTGGCTAGAAGAGATACGTCAATTGTATAGAACTTTATATATCTTTGAGAGAATTTAAATTGTCTGCAACCAGGATACAGACAAATCCCAAGAGGACTTTCTGCAATGATGCAAATGTTCTATGTACACCCTAGCCACACGTGGCTATTGATGACTTGAAATATGACTTGTGTGACTAAGATATTAAAGGTTTGATGTTATTTAAGTGTACTCGCCGTAGGAGACTAGCAGCTACCATATTAGACTACCATATTGCACCATGCAGATCTGTACTAATAAATGGGGCTCATGAAGATATGAAGAGCCAAATCTTCCCAAAGGCCCACCCTGGATATGGTCACTGGTGAAATAGGACGTTTTAACTGAGCCACACTAAAAATATAACAGTTTTCCAAACTTTCTAAGTCATTACTGAGGTGGAATCTAGCACAAGTTCTCTTCTAGCACTATTTTCTAAGGTTCTCGTACCTGGGAACAGGATCAACTCAATGAACCGATCAAATGGTTAGTTCATATGACAATCAGGATAAGCTAGGTTATACTGTGGTTAAAAACAAAAATCTCATTGTCTTTATAGCAGAGGTTATTCCTCACTCATGATCTACGTCCATTGTTGGCCAACAAGTAGACTCTGCTCATTCCTGTTACTGGAGATTTGTGCTCCCACAATCGCTAAGACAGTGGGATTAGAAGATGACAAATTACACATTGGTTCTTCAGCCTTCCCTCAGGTAACTTGTCGTATTTCATTGGCCAAATTAAGTTCCATGGCCACATTTAACTTAACATGATATGGCAAAATGTAATCCTACCCTGTGCCTGCAAAGAAGACCTGAAAGTATTTGATGAACAGCCAGATATGACTATAACAGTTGTGATTTTGTGTCTGTATCTGCTTTATAATATCTTGCATGAAGAGTTATTTACCTGAATATTTACTAATGTAGAACAGTTTATTCCCTGAAAACACCAAGCAATTAAAGAAAGAAGACTAGATTCATTGAGCACTTGCTATATTTTAGACGCCATCCTGAGAATATTCATATTTGTTATCTTGGATCCTCTTCCCTATGAAACAGATATTCTCATCCCTCTTTTACAAAAGAGAAAACAGACATAATATTTCCCTTTTCCTAAGGTTATACAAATACAGTCATGTGACACATAACATTTTGATCAATGATAGGCTGCACATATGATGGTGTATGATAGGCTAGACCATCTAGGTTTGTGCAAGTATGCTCTACGATGTTTGCACAATGACAAAATCACCTAACAAAGCATTTCTTAGAACGCATCCCCATTGTTAAGTGGCGCTTGACCGTAGTAAGAAGCAGAAAAGGGACAGATTTGAACCAAGCTCTAAAATCTTTCCTCTAACTCACATTACCTACCAACACAGCAAGGAAGAATTAGCATTGCTAAGAAATACTTACAAAAATAAAAATACTTGTTATATGTTATTGCCATGCATATTCAATTCATCAACTCAACAGATTTATGTACTGAGTAAATGTATTGAGCCCAAAACTTGAGCTGTCAGGCAGTATTGTAAAAAAACAAAATTGAGAAACCTCCACACTGCCTTCCATAACAGCTGCACCAATCTGCATTCCCACCAACAGTGCACGAGGGTTCCTTTTTCTCCACAACCTCTCCAACACTTGTTACTATTTGTCTTGTTGATGATAGCCATTCTGACTGGGGTGAGGTGATATCTCATTGTGGTTTTTATTTGCATTTCTCTGATGCTTAGTGATGTTGAGCACTTTTTCATATGTCTATTTGCCATTTGTATGTCCTCTTTGGAGAAATGTCTCTTCAGGTCCTCTGTCCATTTTTCAATTGGGTTGTTTGTTTTTTTGTTGTTGAGCTTCATGAGTTCCTTGTATATTTTGGCTATTAGTCCTTTATCAGAGGCACTGTTTGCAAAAGTCTTCTCCCATTCAGTCAGTTGCCTCTTTATTTTGTCGATGGTTTCTTTTTCTGTTCAGAAGCTTTTAAGTTTAATATAGTCCCACTCATTTATTTTAGCTTTTGCTTCTCTTGCCTTTGGAGTCAAATTCATGAAATGCTCTTTGAACCCAAGGTCCATAAGTTTAGTACCTATGTTTTCTTCTATGCAGCTTATTGTGTCAGGTCTTATGCTTAAGTCTTTGATCCATTTTGAATTAATTTTGGTACATGGTGACAGAGAGCAGTCCAGTTTCATTCTTTTGCACATATCTTTCCAATTCTCCCAGCACCATTTATTGAAGAGGCTGTCTTTTCTCCATTGTGTTTTTTGCTTCTTTGTCAAAAATTATCTGTCCATATTTATGTGGGTTTATTTGTAGGTTCTCAATTCTATTCCATTGGTCTCTGTGTCTGTTTTTTTGTCAATACCACGCTCCCTATGACCCAGCAATCCATCTCCTGGGTATCTACCCAAAAAATCTGAAAACATTTATCCATAAAGACATGTGTGCTCCAATGTTCATTGCAGCTTTATGTACGGTGGCCAAGACATGGAAACCACCAAAATGTCCTTCGATAGACGAATGGATAAAGAAGTTGTGGTATATACACAGAACGGAATACTATTTGGCGGTAAGAAAAGATGAAATAGTACCATTTGTGACAACATGGATGGATCTTGAGAGTATAATGCTAGGCGAAATAAGTCAGACAGACAAAGCAGAGAACCATGTGATTTCACTGGTATGTGGTATACAAAACTGAAAACAACACAAGAATGAGAGAAACAAATGAAGGAACAAAAACTCATAGACACAGACAATAGTTTAGGGGTTACCATAGGGTAAGGGGGTGGGGGAGGGAGATGAGGGTAAGGGGGATCAAATATATGGTGATGGAAGGAGAACTGACTCTGGGTGATGAACACACAATGTGAGATATAGATGATGTAATACAGAATTGTACACCTGAAACCTATGTAACTTTACTAACAATGGTCACCCCAATAAACTTCAATTTTTCAAAAAAAGGAAACGATCATCTTTGCAAAGCTTAAAACCCTTGACATCCAAGGAATAAAATACTAGTCCATATTCCCAGTGAATGGGATGCAGCATCCTGGATGGATATAACTTACACACAGGAACTCTGGTGCAAGCGTGGTATTTTCGCCCGTGGTACAAAAGCAAAGGAGGAAAATTCAACATTGCTAGATACAAATCTTGAATCCCATGCCTAGCAAAATATTCTGACTTTCCCCCTCAGTGTTCATCAGGCTGTTCATTCAAATCATCAGTATTCCTGTCAGGCATGGCATCAAATGATTCAATAGCAATGGTTCTCCCTTTCTCTGGCGTAAAATTGTATTTAGAGAGTGACACACATTTTGACATTTGAGATTTTTTCCCCTGAAATTTGAAACACAAAGGCAAAGGACTGCTGCCAGCTACTGAAATACAAGCCTTTACCTCAGGTTCCCAATAATAAGATCTCATCTAGATATATAGACAACCAGTGTCCTAATGGAAAATGTGTGCCTGCATTTTTAATATCTCTGCCAAAAAGTTTGATGGCTGAAGCCGGTGTGGTCTCCACAAGTAATTTGTTATTCAGCCAAATCTTTGCCATGCAGGTAACTGGAGAATGATTAATTGAACACGTACTCGTGATTCACGTGAGAACTGAAGTGGGTGTTCCTATGAAGGGATGTTCAGCTTGTGCCCTGCGCAAGGACGCCCTGATGAGGGGGTCGGGTGATGGCAGAAACCCAGGCCACACTGCCCTCTCCTAGCCGTGGGTGCACAGCTGTAAAGGAGGAGAGGGCTACGTATTCTCATTCACACAAAGAGGTCAACGGGCTGGCAGGGTCCTAATGGAAGTCCTTTCAGGAAACAACCTTGGAGCTTCTCTCTGCTCTCCAGTTCAATCCTCTAATACTCCTCTCCCCTCCTGTTTTCTCTTCCCCATTTACTCCTATATCCTCTGCTCTGAGCCAGCCTTTGCTTTTCAGCTCATTCTATTACAGTCCAGGATTTTTTCATGGCAGGCTGATGTGTGATGAGAGAGCAGGGGAAGAAGAACTCTCAAAGCTTCGATGGTACCACTGACTCCCTGACTCTAAGCCCACCCATCTCTTTGATCCATCTGGGCCCTCTGCCACTAGGAGCCCCTTGCTTTGAAGCCCCAACCATTGCTCTGGTTCCCATGAGAAATCTTGGAGAACCTAGAAAGCAACAGACTTCTACATTACAGTCCTCTGTGGTTCATTAACCTCTTCTAGGGGACTCTCTTTTTCTCAAAAGGTTGAGTAAGGGGCAAGTTGCAAAAGAGAGTTACTTATATTACCTCTGCCTGACCATTTTTTTTCATCAGGAGTATAATACATCAAGGAGACTGAGAAAGGATAATGTGGGAGAATTTTGGAGGGTGATGTTCTTTCTGTTCATTAATTTGGGTGATGGTTACATGACTCTCTGTATTTATCAAAACTCATAAAATCATGTACCAAAAAGAGTAAATTTTATCATATGTAAACTTAAAAACAAATTTCAATGTTTTTAATATAAAATAAAACTGTTTAAGGAAAACCTGAATGAGTTTAGTGCTTTCATGAGAAGCAGAAGAGCAGGGAAACCTGTGAAATGCCCTTTCTTGGGGCTCCAGTGGAGAAGAATCCTCATGGAAGAGTTAGGTGGAGACCCCCGGGTCTCCAGGCTGGTGAAGGAGAAAGGCAGTGATTGAAATGAAGCTGAAATTCAACCCAATGGTACTCACTAGCTGTCCAGGCTCTCTACAACTTCTACATCCTAAAGCTCC
Source organism: Rhinolophus hipposideros (assembly GCF_964194185.1). Classification (NCBI taxonomy): domain Eukaryota; kingdom Metazoa; phylum Chordata; class Mammalia; order Chiroptera; family Rhinolophidae; genus Rhinolophus; species Rhinolophus hipposideros. The sequence continues at coordinate 23,221,586 of NC_138060.1, forward strand.
CATCCTGTTACTTTATCCCCCCAACTCAGATCCCCTGGGACACTTTCCCCAAATGGTGTGAGCCGCCCTCAAAGACTGAGATCTGGAGAAACACTGGTTCCACAGCAACTAATTCCAGTGTCCAGAGGTGTGCTCCTGAAGCGCGAAGTAGGAATTTTCCTCATATATTTTCCACAACAATATTGATATATTTAGTCCAAAAAGTAACAACAATAATAGAGGTGCAGGCCCAACTACACTTGATTGAACAGTTACTGTGAACCAAACATCACATGATCTCCCAAGAACCCCATGAAAAAGACATTTTTGTTTTTGTTTTACAGATAAGGAAACTGAGGCTTAGAGAAACTACGATTCCAAAGTTAGTAAGTGACCAAGGTAGAATCAAACTCAAGTATGCTGAAAACTATATAAACCCAATGGAGTCAAATTTTAAACTTTATAACCCACAGGGCTTAGATGTTAAATGGGCATTTGAGGACTATTCTGGGCAGCTAATCCAGGCCTAACAGTGTGTCTCTGGGAAAAGGAATTCTGTTATCCAGCAACCAACTGGCCAAAGCTATGGAGACGAGTCCTGGGTCAGGAACAGTTCTGCTATCTTAACAAAATTACCAGATCTGCCTACACAGGTTAATGACACTCAAAGGCTTAAACTACAACACATTACACGTGAGACAAGCTAGATATAATTGAATTTCTTCCCTGAAGATTCAGAAGGCACTTCAGAAGTTTGTGGGGCTTCAGGACTCTCCTCGTGAAATACAATCCTCACTAAACAGACCATTCCAATACCAATTCCCAGAGACCCAGTGATTGGCAGTGGCTAGGTAGGATTCCATTCTCCAGCTAAGAAAATGGAGGCTTGGTGAGGTCAAATAGTTTTGCTCACAGATTCACAGACAGCTCATGGTGGGGCCAGATTCAAATCCAGCTCTGACACCAAAACCCTAGTTCTTTCTATAATCTCACACTGCTTTGCAAAGGCTAGGCTAAATGATAATGATGCTTGTCCCTACAAAAAAGGGAAAACCAGATGAGCTAAGTTATTTAAAAAGTTATTTTTAATAGCTAGATTCCATCAGTAGTATGGTAAAGAGGGGAAAAGAAATGGTGCTTTTCATTTCAAATCCTTACACCAAAACACTTAGTCTTTGTCATGTACGCACGTGTTCCTTCACGTGGTCTCAGCATTGTTAAAGAAGAAGCTTTTCCCTAGGTTCGCAGGGCCTGGAAACTTCAGCAGAAAATCAACAGTGCTGACCTAAACTTTAAATGATTTACTTATCCTCCTGACTGAAAAGGAAGATAAGTGGACAGCCCTGGCGATTGACGAGCAGCCTCCACAGAACATTAGTTGATGGCAAACAGTGGGTGCTTAAGCAACAATAATATGATTTTAACATTGGAACAGCCGACACATCTCAGTCCAGTTAAGTACCAGGCACTGTTCTAAGTACCACAGAGATCCAACTCATTCAGTTCTCCCAGCCACTCTAGGAGACAGATCCTTTCATTACCTCCATTTAACAGATGAGGAAATCAAGTCACAGAAAAGCTGAATAAGTTGTCAAAGGTTATACAGTTTGTAAGTAGAGGTAATTTTAGTTGATAATTGACTTCACCTTGAGAATGGAAATTTGGAAGAAGGTTAGAAGGGATACAGATGGATGATATTACCCATATTCCTCCTCTATTGAGATTCTAATATATATGTATGTATGTATATATATATATATATATGTGTATATATATATATATATATATAATTACATATATGTTAATATTAATATATTCCAAATTACAATAGAATCCAATATATAATATAGTAATATATAAAAGTTGGGAACTTTCACCCATAGAAAACCTAAAATCTCTGCAGAAATGTGCACTCTAGGCCAGACTGCTAAACACATGCCATAATCTCCTACCAGGAGCCATTACAGAGATTACCAACAATCTCTGTATTCTTTTTCACTGAAGCTAAAAAGGAATCCAGCATCCTTTGTAACACAATTCTAATTCTCTGGCAGCACAACCAGCAGAGCAGAGCTTCCTTGACAAGTTCAAGTCACCATGCCAGGCTTGCTCTTGGCAGCTGAGGCGGAGGACAGCAGCCAAGGATGGTCCCGCAGAACCATCCGTCCTCAAGGGTAGCACATGGTTTCCGCATCACCACGGTGGCAGAGCAATGGCTCCTGCCAACAAGGACGGGCAGGAGAGCTGGATCCAGGGTGGAAGTGACCCCAGGGATGAGGAGCCCTTCTTTTCCCCATCACTTCTCAATGAAGCCTTTGACCACCAAGATCCCCAGTGAAAAACAGTTTAAAAATGTAGTGAAACTCACATTATAAATACTGCATCAGGCATTTCTACTTGAGTGGCATGTGAAAATGAGCTAAAGTTTCATCTCAAACTAATTTAGTTAGTTCAAGAGGTGCTTTATAAGGAGAGGCTAATCAGGACACTCAATATACAGAAACTCGAAAGAACACTTAGAACCTCTCCTTTAGGGACTTCCTCCTTTCACCCTTAAAAAAAAAAAAAAAAGTAGGCAGTGCCTTAAAGCCGCTTATTGGCAATTTATTTGTAGCCAATGCTTGTGACTGAAGCTGAAACAAATGCAGAAAAGAGACTGTAGTTATAGGAAGAGTTTCGCATCCAATCCTAGAAAATGCAATGCTCTGGACTTTTAGCCAGAATCATGCATATTTCATCTATATGTCGTTCCAACATCAAATATTATTACTCTTCCACTAACGATAGCTTCTTTATCCTATACTTACTTTGTACTAGGTACTTTCTCATAGTTTTCACAAATACCCCATAAACTCATTATTATTGCTATGCTCATTTTACAGATTAGGAAACTGAGGCTTAGAGAAATGATATACCCCAGAGTCACAAAGCTGGTGATCTTGGATTGAGTTCTCCAGAAGTAGGCAATAACTGAGTTGAAAACTCATGGGAAAGTGAGTTATTATAAAGCATTTCTAGAAAAAAAAAGTGAAACCCAGAAGGTAAGAAGACTACACAAGGGTGGGATATCAGGCAAATACCCCTCCCAAGGAGAGAAATGGAGCTCACTCCCATGGGCAAGTTCTGGAGACAGTGTGGGTCACACTTTAGGACTGTTGCTGTGGGGGTGAAGGAAGCTGCAGGGGTTTCTATCAGTCATTGGTTAGGGGCTGCCCCTGGGGCATGTAAATCCCCAGGCACTCCCAGGCTTTCTGAGGGAACTGGCAAAGAAGGTCCAGCAGCCTGAGGGTCTCTTTGTCTCTTTGCTGAAAAAACTCAAGTGCTGGCACTGGGAGCGGTAATGGGTGCTGTGCTGACCTGCCCAGATGACCCCTGCCTCCAGCTCTCAGGTCCAAAGCTCTCATTCCCCAGCTGCCATTCTACCAGGAATTGCCCTTGGCTGGGGAGCTGTCCAACCAAGGCATGCCCCCTGTGAGGAATGACTGGGGTCAGTGTCGGGGTACATAACGGAGCCCCTGGCCTGGGGAGTTCAGCGCTGAAGGCCTAGTCCTGCCGGCGAGCTCCCTGCAACTACACTGTGGCTCAGTGCTCCCTCTACCGGATCCTGCCTCATTCCCTCTACTACAGGCGTGGCTCTCTCCAGAGAAATTTCTGCTCACAATTCCTGCCTCAGAGTCTGTTTCCTGAGAAAGCAACGTGGGTCAGGAGGGAAGTCACCCTAGAAGCCAGAGTAGTCACAAATGGCAAAGGGGTCTGAAGGGAGGTTGGAGGGGGTGCCCTCCCTGCATCAGTCGCCCTGGTGCATGACGGAAGCAGCAAAAATTACCCTAAGATGCTAAGATCAAGACGTGGCATATTTCTACAGTTTGCTAAATCAAATTGAATTACGCTCTGTACTCACCCAACTGTCTGGACAAATGTTCAAGCGGAGTTGCTTGTTGAGAACCTGTCCCTGGGACTCCCCAAAAGGTAAGCAAAGCAGAGCCCTGTAGGAGGGGCTGTCCTTTGGCAGACCTCACCTCATGCATGAACATTCTGAGGACTGGGAATTGGAGGGATGCCCTCTCTGCTCCGAGAGGGTGATGCTGGTGGTTCAGGGTAGAGAAAGACAAAGGTTACAGGGACATAGAATGAATAACTCTCCTTAGATTCTGCCCATTCCAGGCCCACCAAAGCCTGGAACAAGCCAAACTTTATAAACTGCCCTCCTCACGGCTTCCATATCGGGGAAGAACAAGCTTTGTGGTGACTAGCAGCAAATGGGACCCTCTGCTCAGTTGCTGACACTTCTCCCTTTGCCTTCCAAAGACACGTTGTCCTCAGACCCCTGTTACCCTCTTCAGTCTTCCCTCCTTGTGCCCCGCCCCCACCGCTGCTGCCGCTGCCCTGCAATTGGTCAGTTCTCATCTCTACCCTTCCAGGATCCTGGCTGTGCCTCTATTCCTTCATCCTCAACAACTGTCTCTTGGCCAGAAATGCCCTGCAATTCCTTTTCCTCTTATTTAAATTCCATCCCATCTCTCTGGCTTCCAAGCAAGTCCCCCCTCCGCTAGGAAGCCGTTTCTGGCTGCCCGATCCACACAGACCCGTCCCTTCTCTGACTGCCAACAACACTCACCATCACAGCATACCTTTGGGCGAAAGGCATCCACCTGTTATCATTTTCATACAGATGTTTCACCTCCCCAAATGGACTGACAGCCAAGACGTTAACTAATAAAAAGCCCTCCTGAATCGTCCACAGCACACAACATGAGGAAACAGAGGATATCCTCAATAAAGAAAAAATCCACTGATAGTTTATTGTACGAAAGCTAAGAGCCAACAGTGATTCCTAGTTGCAGCCCTCCTTCTTGGAAGAGCAATCACAAGCTGTGGGATGAACTGTGTCCATTTCTCTCTCCATGTTTACTTTTCAATATTAAGTTATATTTCATTCTGAGAAAGGCAGGCTTTCTCCCACTCTCTTTCTCTGCATCCCTCCTCCCCACATAGCCTTTCCTAAGATAAGACACACTACCTTGCATCAAATGCCCCCATGGCAACGTCTCTATTTACTCCGAGAGGCAGAGCCACAGCTGTTGGATGCCATGGTCCTCCGAGCATAGAGCCCAAGAGCAGGAAGCATAGGCCTGGATGTGCCAACACCCAGAAGAGTGTATGGGAAGCGTACAGGTCTGGCCACACGTGGGAGAATGGGTCTGGCAATGCTTGGCAACAATAGAAATACCTGGAACAAATGGAATGCTTAGAGACAGACCCCAGAAGGATTAACACTCGTAAGCATGCTCAGGAGTGGGAGACCGACATGGGAACCATTTCTTGCAATCTGGTAAATGGAGCAGAATGAGGATCAAAAAGAATGATGCTTCTTCCATGGCAATACCAACGTGGATTTTGAAAGTCAGAGACGTGGCTGCAAATCCTGGTTCTGTACTTTCTAGGGGTTACCTTGAGTAAGTCATTTCATTCCTCTGAATTTCTTACCATAAGAGCTGGGCAGAAATAGAACCTATCCCATTGGGTACTTACGATGATTACGGCGTGAGCAGCTGGCTGTCCCCCAGGATCATACTCCCTGTCCCTAGTGTAGAGCTATGCTGGGGAGCACTGCTCAGCCACGGACCATGTTGCGCAACCCTCTCTGCATCTAGATGGGATCATTCAATCAAGTTCTAACCAGTAGTCGGGGCAGAAGTGATATCTGCCACCTCTAGGCCTGACCCACAGGAACCTCCATGGAGTCACACACACACACAGCCTCCTGATGGACAGGATTTAACAAATGACCTTAGATGCTACCGACTGTTGTGGAAGACACCTGGTCTCTCAATCATTTGGGGGTAATCTGTCAACCAAATTCCCATCCCGGACTCACACATATGTGAGAAGTGAGCCATGGAGACTTCCGAGTCTGCCTGTTAGAAAAGTTAATCCTATGTTAGCCAAAAGAAGGACTACCTGTTATATCTCAAGCATTGAGCACCTTGCCTGACACAGAGTAAGCACGCCAAATATGGTTGGCTGCTCTTACTTTTATTACCCCTAACTCTATGCAGGACTTCTACCTGCTGGATGCTTCTGAACCAGACAGACTGATTTAATGTGTCGCCAAGCACTGAAGATGATACAAAGTTTTCAAAACTGTGCAGACTTCACTCTTTAAGGATTCATATACGACTGGTGCAATTACACCCATAATATAAGTAATTATACTGCAAGGCAAATTTATATTACATGCGAAATTATATTAAGTGCTTTGACAGAGGCTCAGTGTACAATGAGAAGGATATTAATTTTAGCTGAAGAGTTCTTGGAGGAGGGAAGGTATGAATGGGGCCTTAAGGCAAAATATATACTTTGACAGGCAGACAACTACCCCAGGGCTTTGGGCAAGAGGAATTCTAGAAAATAGGCAGCACGAAAGGGTTCCACCGTGAGTTCGCACACCACTTCCTCTGCTCTCTTGTGTAAGAAAGTCATGGCAGGAGGCGACCAGATGCATCAGGGCTGGGTGCAGGCAGAATAGAAGGAGCTTTGGGAGTGCAGTAGGAATCAGGCCTCACAACGTCAACTGGGATTAGACTGAGGGTGGCCTCAAATGTCAGGCTCAGGAGTCCAGTGTGTTAGGGCTCTGACTAGAAATGACCGAAGCCCAACTGGAAGTAGCTTAAACAAAGGGATTTACGGGCCCTGTTCATAAACTGTTAATAGGGTTCTAGCTGGTCTTCAGAAACAAACGAAACCAGGAACCTGACCACCACCAAGAATCACAGGCAGAGAGCATCCTCGTCCCTCGCCCCCATTTACTCTCACGATCCTGTTTTACATTGCGTTTACTGTTTCCACTCTCTGAAATTAGCTGACTTACTTACCGACTTGTCCGATCTCCTAGGACATAAGCTTCCCAAGGACACAGATAGTCTGTTCCGTTTACCACAACGTTGCAGCTGTAGCATGGTCTCCTGCGCGCCTGGCACAGGGCAGGCGCTCACTGAAGGACAGTTGTTGAAAGAATGACGTGAATGGATCAGAGATTTGAAGATGTGCTAGTTAGGCAGATATGCATATTTAGTCCCCTGCCTGCTCCAGTTCCCCATATAAATTTGTACATGTGCACTAAGATTTGAATGGCTCAATGTCTCTGTGATTAATGTCCCAACTGGAGTGAACTTCTGGTTATTCAATGTTGAAAGTCAGAAGTGATACTCTACTGCAGGGGTGTCCGAACTGCGGCCCGCGGGCCAGCTGCCCCCCACAATCCATTTTTAATTGGCCCGCAGCAAATTCCAAAAATATATTTCGTTTACTTAGATAAACCAGGTGAGGTAATACGTACTTCACCTCGAGAGAGTGGCCCGGCTGTTTGTGTAGTTTACCGCATATGGCCCTTGGTGAAAAACGTTGAAAAAAGTTTGGGCACCCCTGCTCTAGTGGAATCGCTGCAGTACCATGAGAAGGTAGACCACCTGGCCTGTGTGGAGATGTTCTAATCATTCCAGGAGGCTTCTCTGAAATGCAGTCTCTGCCTCAGAAACTCACATACCTTGAACCAAACTCTCTCCCTGCAGGGAGTAAGAGGGCTTTATGTCACAAAGGATCACAGTGACATTTTTTCAGACCTTGTCCCTGTTCAGCTGCAAATGAAAGTCACCGTGGGGCTTTTCGAAGAAATCTTCATCTAGGTATAAGCAAGACACATTTAATTTCCTTGGACCTCAGCCAGATGCTAAAATTATTTTATCTTCTCTCTTTTCTGAGGCCCTGCCAGGTCATTCGGTTTTGCCAAGGCAGAGAGAGACGGGGTGAACATACTGAAGAGTTCCACATCTGCTCTTTCTGGTATCATATGACAAGAGATGATCAAAGACCTATTTTGAGCCTTTTTGTCTGAAATAGCCTTCCCTATTTTTACTACCATTGGACTAAAAACAGCCAAAGTTATTTCAGGATCAAGACAAAGCATCATCATACAATGTTCTGGGTGGGTTGCCTTTTTTTTTTTTTTTAGCCATTCCACCCCCACCTATATTTGACCTATAATATTTTCACCTTGATCTGTTGAATGCTTTATTCATGTGTTACGCTGAGAATTTAAGCAAGGTACCATAGTTTCTTATAGTTTAATATACATTTTTGTTAGAACAGTTAAATAACACCAAAAGTCATAAAACAACACAGGTATAGCATCTATTACAGAAAAATATATCATCCTTTTTGGTCATTTTAAGAAAGCCTACTTGACTTAAACCAAGAAATAAAAAAAAGTAAGAGATAAGAACTCTCCCCAATTTTCTTAGCAAACAGAATGGCTTTTCTTGGGAAGGCAGATAATATCTGTAAACTATTCCCATTTTATGCAGTCACCTAATCTAATCACCAACACTTTCAGATGAACCCCCAAATACCTTTCACCATGTACTAAGGTGAAATAATGGTAAAACCATTAGTTAGTAGAAGCAAATTACTGTGCTTCTCCTCACAACTTCTACTATGAGGTCTAAGCTCTGTCACTATTAGGGAGAGGATTTTGTGCAAATTCATGTCTAAGTCTCATCTGGTCCCACCTGGGACCAGTGATATCTATTCACCAGCAGTTAATTAGGATAAAATTTTCCATCTATGATCAACATGAGGTTCAAATTTACCATTCATCCAAAATCTTTACTGAACAGCAACAAGGTACAAAGATTAATGCTACAGACTGGGGGGCACAGGAAAGATGAATTTTCTGTCCTTAAAGAACTGGCAGTCTAATAGGAAGAAGAGAAGAAAGGCATTCATATGCTAAGACAAAAATAAGTGTCTTAGAGGTAAGAAGAGGGAGTGGTCTGGCAAAGAGCAAGAGCTGTGGACACAAACTGGGTTTGACTCAAACCTCAACCTATCAGTCAGCGACTACTGCAATAATACTGCGTAACAAACATCCTTAGAAGTTCAATAGCTTACAACAACAAATATTTTTGTCATGCTGCAGGATACCTGAGCTCTAGCTGATCTAGAATGTCTTCCTTCTAGACTCCTGGACTTGGCTCTAGGCTGTGCGTTCAATGCAGGTCTTCTCCACATATTCTCAACCTCTTGGTCCAGTAACTGCCTGAGACATGTTTCTCTCATTGCAAAAGAAAGGCACATGACCCCTGATTTTGGCCACATGAGAGTTATACACTTGAGTGATAAAGGAGTAAAGTTTTCATTATAGGAAAGACATTTACGAAGGCTGAAATTTCCAAATGTAAAGAATAATATGAATGTGAAAGCAAACAAAACCCTCCCTAGCCCCCTTCTGCCTTCCTTCCTCCCTTCTACTACAACCATTGTGACAATGGCCCAATGCTTGCAAAACTTTTGTCTGTATTATAGGGTTGATGACCTTGCAGGGATGCGTGTTGTTTCTCAGAGCTCCTTAACAAATTTGGGGGATAGAAATTGCTATGAACCCTACTAAAGGCAGGGTAGAGAAAAGAAAACCATTTTAAGCAAAATATATCACAAACTTTGAAATGTAGGGAGGCTGGAGTCTAGTGAGAAGAAAAGTATTAAGGGAAGAATTGACCAAGAATGGTCTGTGCTGAGCTGGGACATTCAGGGCACATAGGGTAGAAAAAATGTCACTATGGTGAAGAATGGCTAAGTCTTCTTGAGAGTAACAATGGATGTTAAATTTTAAGTGGCCTCTGCTATACTTTGCTGTTACTTTTGCCCTCAGATACTACACGGCCACAGTAAACTGGGCATCACACAATGGCTTCTATAATTGAACTTGGAAAGAATGAAATCATAGAGGTTCTGAGCAGCAAGGAGCAAAGTATTCATGGAAGTAGACAGATGTTGCAAGATGCAAAACATCTTGCAGAGGTGAAAAATTCAGCAGCTGGAAGAAATCACACTGAGAGGTAAAACACTAGAAAGGCCTCTCGAAGGATTCTTAGATTCTAGGCCGTCTCCAAACTTTCCAGTAATTCTTAGTTTCCCTTTGATTTTCGTTGGGAACTCCTTTTTCCCCAGCTGGTAGGGTATCAAACACATAGACCTTCCACTACCATTCCATGAATGGAGGAGAAACCTAGAACACAAAATACTTAATACAGAACGTTCTACCCTCCGGAACACAGAAACTCGTCCAGGTTGGGCACTCAGCTCAATCAGAGTCCTATGGAATAGAGATAGGGGTGACAATAGATGTGGGGGAGAGTTGTCTTTGTGTTTTTCGCTTATTTGTTTCTTTGTTTGTTTGCAGCTGTTATAAGAACTAAGGACCTTATAAGGCCAGAGCTGCACTGGCCATTTTTCTACCACTTAAAGAAAATCTACCTAAGAATGAAGCCCATACAATAGGAAGCAGAAGCAAGAGATAAAGAATGAGAGAGCCTGGTGACATTCTTTGAGCCCATGGACCTAGCCATAACTGAAGTCCCATCTACACTTCAGGTCTCTAGACCCAGACTCCAGAAAGGATCCTATCACTTACAACCAAAGGGTTCCTGCCTATTAACCTCAGTGTATGCACATGCCAATTTATCCAGTCTGCTCTCTGAAGCAGGAGTCAGGAAACCTTTTCTGTAAAGGGTCAGATAGTCAGTATTTTAAGCTATGTGTACCATATCGTCTCTGTTGCGACTGCTCCACTCTGCTGTTGGAGCCCAGAACTAGCCATGGGCAGTATGTAAATGAATGAGCAGATCTCTGTTCCCATAGAATTCTATTTACAAAAATCAGGTTGGCAGAACAGATTTTGTTCTCATGTTGTAGTTTGCTGAGCCCTGCTCTACAGAAACCTTAGATGGTAGATTTCAAAAATGGCTACTGAACTTATGCCTGACAAAATTCCATAAGGAGAAAGAGAAAATTTTATTGGGGTAGCTCTAAAAGTCATTGCCATGGTGAGCTTTTTTTTTTTTTTTTTTTTTTTAACTGCAATGGTTGACAAAATGTTTGGGTGCCATAACAGATTATGCAATGTTTCCTCTTGTCCACTCTATGTGTAGAGTCAAACATGAAACATCAAGGATTCATAAAACTTAGCTGCTAACACTAGACTTTCTAAGCCCGAATCCAGTGAAACTTTGAAAATTAGCCAACTGTCTACTCAGCACTGACTAAATGAGTGAAAACCCAATGCTGTTCAATTATATTTGTGTATTATATTTTTGGTAATAACTATTGCCACCTGGGATATTCACCAAACTTTAATTATGCCTTTGATGAGTGACTTATAAAAGCTTCCTTTCTAGCTCATTAGTTATTTCACTTTCTAATTTCTTTATTTCTTAGAAGAGCTTTTTGCCTTGAAATAGGTCTTAAAACTTTGTGCCCCACTGACACAAGTGGATGAAACATTCACATATGTAGTTTTATTCTTTTCTTGTGAAATGCAATCAGAATGGCCACCAGAAACATGTATATGAATAAGTTTGAACATACCTCTGAACATCAGTCATAATCAATGAAAAAATAGGTTTACATATATCAGTCAGCCACAACCTCAGAAAATTCACACAAGGCTTACCTCTGCCATCATCCAGCTATCTCGTCTGATGTTTCCATGAGTTCTGGAAGCTTCTGTTTAGCTCACTTATCCCATTAAGTTAAATCTGACCAAGTCCTAGAACTCTCTGAGATGGCAGCTATCTCTCTGGTGAACCTCAGAATCTTGGAAGATGATACCTGGCTCTGAGAAGGTCCTGGTTCCCTAACCCTTATTTGGTCACCCTAAATCATCAATGCTGATTTTTTTCTGAACTCAGAGTCTCAGACACACATATTCCTTTTAGACTAGGAAATTTTTACCTGGTGTCTCTCAGAAAGTGAGAGACTGTTAGAAAGAGCTTAGTCTCTGGATACAGAAAATGTCAAATGCATTCACTGCAAAACCTTCAACCTACTCCCTTCCAATCTGTCTCTCCTTTGTACATCAGACCAGGCCTCAGTTGAGTCTCCTAGTAGGACCCCACATTCCATCCCAATTTCTTCTATGTCTTCATTAATATAACCTCAGTGCTTAGCACAGTGCCTGACACATAGTAGGAACCTACTAAGTATTATTTGATTGCATAGGGAAATGAATGAATGTGTTGAGTCCTTGCACAGGCCCCTCAAATGGTAGATGGTTGTGGAAGAATAGAACTGTTTGGCAAATATCCATTCTCTACTCCTCTCTCACACAAGAAATATACTTACTTCTTTGACTGATGGTAGGTTTGGCCATGTGGTAGCAGATCATGATTTTCCATCACTTGAATCTGGTCTTGGCCATGTAACCTGCCTCATCCAGTAGGATGTAAGCAGACTTGATACAATCGAGATTATGCAATGTGGCTTACCTTCATATATGTCCGTTGTCATGATGAGAAGAATTCCAACTCTCCCCAGGGTAGCTGCTGTTCCTTTAGTCTGGGATCTGGAATGAACACATATAGAGCAACCCTGAGCCCTTATCTACAAAAAGGAGCTAAGCCTTGCTGGGTCTGCACGTTGAAGCACAGCCACCCCACTAGCCCAGCTTAGAACAGTCAACTATCAGTTATCTTACCACCAAGAGGTAAGTAAGAATAAATTACTTATTTTAAGCCACTGAGTTGAAGGTAATTTGTTACGCAGCATTATTGTGGTACTGAATGACAGATACATCCCATATCACCAGTAACAACACTGTCACTGCCACTGCTAATATCATGAGACAGAGCCCAAGCACATAACACTGTCCATTTGCAGCAGATGTGCTTACGCTGGAAAGACAGAGTGCATTGGGACAGCCCCCGTGCCTAAGCGGAACACACCTAAAGGAGGTGCTGGACAAAGGGCAGACATTGCTTGTTAAGCCCACGAAGGTCTGGAGGACCTGCCTTGAAGGTTAACAGCTACCACATCAAGAAATCCTCTCAGCTGAAGAAGAGAAACACACCCCACATTTGCTTTCTCCTGACGCTAAGGAATCAATTCAGTTCCTTTTTTAAAATAACCATTTCAAAAGACTTCAGGGGGCACAACCAGCTTAACGGTAGCTGCTGAGAGCATTAAGATGCAAATGCAGCCATTTCTTGAGGTCCTTGACATTGGGCAGTGGTGACTATTAAATGCAAGCCCAAACCCCTCTACATCCAATCAGCATTGGTTTCTGAGGCTAATATACAGCCTTGTATATGCATTTGTTGCCTTTTCCCTGAGAAGTTTCTAAAAAGAAAAAGAAAAGCAAATGGCTTTTTGTTTGAATTTCCTTGAACAGTCATTTGATGAAGCAAGCATCACTGGCTCTTGTAAACACGCAAAATTCATTTAAGCGATCTCTGACTGTTCTGAGAAATTGGAATCTGAAGCCTTGTAGCAAATTGTCTCAAATGGATCATGGAATGTGAAATGCATACAAGAGAGGCAGGACTGCCTTTATGACAACTCAATGAAGAAAATAATTGCTGGTGCTTTTAATGCTTCAAGCTGGGGCTCTGCTGTCTGCCATCTTGTTCAGCAAATAGTCCCCAAATCCTGGGATAAATGCTGCAGATAGGAGTCGGTAAGTTGGGAACAAAGATGGTTGGAGGATATAGGGGCCTAGAAAGTAACCCAAGCATTACACAGACTCACTCAAGATTACGTGACAAAAGGTGCTCTGATCCTCTCACTCTTTACCTCTTCGGACATCTGCCTCTTTCTCCAGCTTTCAAAGGGGTGCCCAAATATGCCAAGGAGACAAAACTGTGCACCTAGAAATACTGACTAGCATATGCTGGTTTTTGCTTGGTATGTCCTATAAATAAAGGGGCATGACTCTGGCATCTTTCTACTTCTGCTTTCTTTTCCTTTCATTCCCTCTCCCTGGGAAATCTCATCCATGCCAGAGCTGATGCCTACCAAAACTTTGATTCACCTCTTTGTTGAGCAAAACCCAAGTAACTGAACTTGCATATTTCACAAGCATTCAGACTCAACATGACCCAAGTAGGACTCATCAATTTCCCCCAGATATACGAGTATTTCTTCCCCTGCCTTCCCTTTATTGGGTAAAGGCCTCAATCCGAGCTGAGGAATTCAGAACCATTTTTTATTCTTTATTTCTCTCCATCTTCAAAGTCAAGAGGATGCCCAGAGCTGCAATTTCAGCTCTGCTAACCTACACCTGCCATTCCTTCCAGCCAACTTCCCATTCATTCTTTCATTCATTTATTCATGCATGTATTCATTCATCCAACACTTATTTAGTCCCTATTCTATGCCAGGCTCTTTTCTACGTGTTTAGGATATTGTAGTGAGTGAAAGGAAGCAGAATATGACACCCCAATATATGCCTCTTTGGTGTAAGAATTATTTTGATCTAGTTATTTAAAAATAGAAACAGTAGACATTAAGAAACTCTGAAAACCAAGTAGAAGTTATCCTTTTGTAAGAGATATTTACATTGATAAGGGAAATCTCCATTTATAAGGGTGTCTCCCTTTGTAGCAGGAAGAGAGAGATTACTAAATCTCTAGAAACTCTTACCAATGGAGAAGGCAGGGGCTTAATTCTGCATAAATATACCCATGATTCACTGTGCTCTTTCCCACAACTGGCTGGAAGTAGTGGGGATGGTGAGGAAGGTCCATCCAAATGATTTTATGATTGATTACGTGGGGAGTAATGACAGAGAAAAATCAAGGGCAACTCCAAGGTCTTATCCTGAACAACTGAAAGGATGGAGCTGATATCAACTGAGATGGGGAAAACTGGGAAAGGAGCAGCTTTAGAGAAGGGAAGATCAGTAGTTCTGTCTTGAACACGCAGAGTTTGAGATGTTTTTGAGACATTTGGATAGAGACATCAAGTAGGGAATTGGATAAAAAAGGCTGGAATTCAGAAGAGGGGTTTAGGCTGGAGATACGTCCATAGGGCAAGTTCATATCATTGCTCACCTACATTATTGCAATCATCTCGTAACCGAACGCTTCACCTCCAATTTTCTACCATTGCCCTCACATTCCTACCAGAGGTATTTCTAAAACCAGAATCAATTCTATTTGCACCTGTTTAAAAACCCTCTGATTTCCTATTAAGTATGAAATCCAGTGCTTCTCCACAGTCTATATTTCAAGCTCGCTCTTATTAGCCCAACCATATGGAGATGATATACTAGCTCCTGGACTAAATCTATGCTCTTGAATGTGCCAGGCACCTCTGAGCATCCGATCACAAGTGGAATACCTCTCCTCCTGTGGACCCCTGGCAAATCCACTGATCATTTAAGTCCTAATTCAAATGCCACCTCCTTGCTAGACATGGTACTGCACCTTCCAGGAAAATTATTTGTTCTTCCTTGCATGTTGTCCGTTGCCCTTTATACATTCCTCTAGTGGTAATGCTTACCATGTGGCCATACAGCTTTCCTTCTTTCACTGACCTGCTGTGGACAAAAATGGGGTCCTAGGGAAAGGAACCTCACAGAGCGATCTGATCATACATTTCTAACTGGGCAGATCAAGGTGGGTCGTCTCCCCCCAGGCCTGTAACTTCTTTAGCAAAAAGGTTTCTAAGTCAGTCCTGTGCATTGTTCTTGTGCATCTAGGTTAACACCTTTAAAATACCATAGTAATACCCGTTGAAGGGGGGTGTTAACCCTCAAAAGAGCACATAATCTTGTTAACTATCCTGTAACACGACTCCCACCCCTTGCTTTTTCCCATCTTTGTTATGTTCCCTCCTTAATTTCAAATACACAAAAGAAGCTGCAAAACTGTTATTCTCCGGAGCATTTGAGAACTTGCTTCCCAGCATATGGCGTCTGTTTGGCTCAAATAAATTCTCATAAAAATTATCCACAGGTTTGGATGTTTCTTCCATTGACACCACTGACTAGACGCCACTCTTCACCTCTCTTAGTCAGTGACTCACACAGTACCCAGTGGAAGTACAAAGATTGCAATGGACCACAATAAATCCTGCTTCCCGGTCAGTAAACACATCTGGGGATGTGGGAGAGGGAATGGGGAGTGACATTCTTTATGTGACATCCCCATCATGTGGGGAAACCAGCGGCTGTCTGTCAGGGCAAGAAGGCCCCCTTCCAGATGGCCCTCTTGCAGGTAGAAGCTCCTCTTTCACTCCCTCCTACTGGAATCCTGGCAGAAAAGAGCGGTAGAGTAACAGGCTTGAGTTCTAACTCAGTAGGGGGTTTGTTTAGGCATAAAGAATGTCTTCATTAAAGCAAGAAATGAGATGGAACTTGCAGAGAAACATTTAGGAAAATAGAAAAACGTTCTCTGCATTCATCAGGCACTGGACATCCTCAGGCACCTCAGGTCATCACATGTTCCTTCCCTCATGTATTTACAAAGCAGCCAGGGTCCCAGATGTGCAGTTTATGAAGAGACCCACCTCCCATTCCCAGAACCCCACACACACCCCTTCTCCTGCCTTCTCTCTGCCAACTTCAGGTCTCCTCCAGTCTTTAGAACAACCAGTGGACTCCTGGTCTAGTCCTCTATCAAAGGTCTTTTAGAAACGTAGCAGTTTTTAAATTAAAACTAGACTCTTCTCTAGTCGAATGGATGAAGCGATAAGAGAAGCCTTCCTTCATCCTAGTGGCGGTAGAACTCCCACCTCCTGCTACAGAAATAGCCAGCTGTGAAGTTAACTGCTCTTCTCTGCGGCTCA
This sequence comes from Rhinolophus hipposideros, assembly GCF_964194185.1. Lineage (NCBI taxonomy): Eukaryota > Metazoa > Chordata > Mammalia > Chiroptera > Rhinolophidae > Rhinolophus > Rhinolophus hipposideros. Next base: position 23,238,188 of record NC_138060.1, read on the forward strand.
GTCCCAATTATTAGGAACATCAAAGGCCACAGGAAGCTCTGAGTCCTGGATCTCATACCTGAGGCTCTTGGGGAGAAAACCAAAACAAAAGTGATGTAGGGGTGGATTTATACTTAATTGCTTCTAAGGAATATAGAGCAATGATCAGGGATGTGCAAACGTAACTTTTATGGAAAAATAAAGAAAAATCTAAGAGTGAAATAAAGCAAAAGAGAGGTTGCCCATGAGGCCAGGAAATGGTATTTTGTTCGCTGTTCTCTCTGCACCTCCAGAGCAGTGCCTGGCACAGCGTAAGCATACCATAGACCTTTGTTTAATAAACAGCGAATCAGGGACTGGCAGGATGAGAAGTCAAAGATCAGACACCATGGCAAGAAGACAAGAAGTCACTGTAGAGTTTAATGATTGAACAAACTTTTAAAAATATATGAATGAGTTAAATAAGGTGTCCTTCTGGCATTTAGCAGTTTTGTGTTTAATGGGTGTACAGATAGAAAAGCAAGGTTAAATGGAATAATTCAGCCAAATATTTACCAAAGGTAGGGCTCTCAAAATATCCCAGTCCTTCTTCCATTTCTACCTCCTTCCCTTCTTCTTTCCCTTCTTTCCTCCCTCCCTCTCTCTACCCTCCTCTTCCTTTTTCATCTCTGTCTCTCTCTCTGTGTCTGTGCATATTTGTCTCTTACTCTCTCTCTCTCTGGCTCGCTCTCTCACAGTGTCTCTTTGTCTCTCTCTCTGTCTCTCTCTCTGTCTCTCTCTCTGTCTCTCTCTCTGTCTCTCTCTCTGTCTCTCTCTCTGTCTCTCTCTCTCTGTCTCTCTCACTGTCCACAGGCCACCTAAATGGTGTGGTTTCACTCTCTGTGCTGAGTCCTCATTAGCAAGATCTTTTCAACTCTCTTCTGTAATCGTCTCAACAGACTCCTACCTACAGTCTCGTGCCAGCTCATCCTTTCTCCACTCTGCTGCCAAAGGGACCCTTCTACATCACCTGACCACGTCTCTTTCCTCTTTACAAACCATAATGGCTCCTCCCTGTCTGCAGCACAATGGATAGGCAGGTTTGGGTGTCATTTAATTTGTCACCAATTTGACCTCCCATGAATGCTGGGCATGCCTTGCCTTATATATGAACTGCCCCAGACCCCTCTCCCCACTATCTGCTTGGTAAGCCCTTACCCACTTTTCAAAACCCAGATGTCTTAAGGAGGTAGTGATACATGAAAAGATTAAAAGGCTAATTCTCTGAACTCTTATACCATCCAGCATACCTAGGAACAGAAAGCCATTATCTACATTTTTTCCAAAAGCATGGAGGAATTGCTAGTTTAAATGTATAAGAATAACAACAACAACAACAGAAATACATATGTTTTTGGTCCCTGGCAGGGGTGAGTCCCACATTTCTGTAGTTGGCTGATGTGCGTGTGGCCCAAGTATGTTAGTAACAAGTACCTCAGCAGTGGCATTCTGGATGTCGCCACTGCTCAATCTATTTAGGCATCTTATTTGTCTTCCATCTTGTGATTTTTGTAATTGTTTCATTTCCTGCAAGGACTGAGACTCCCAATTATTGCCATCTTAATGAATCAAAATAATATATTTTCTCTCCCCAACAGTGATGGTTGGAATAATTTAGGATCATATAATATTATGAGCAGTTTCAAAGTCATTTCACTCAATTTGTTTATTCTTGTGAAATTAAAGACAGGAACTCTCAGGGAGATAATAAACTAAATATTTAGTGATATGTCTCTTTCCGTCTCAGCAGCCAAGGATGACAGCCAGGTTTGGAGGTAGTCCAACAACAAGTTCTTTTCTCAGTGGTAACAAGGTTATCCTCAGACATCTCAATCATGGATGACATGAAAAGTCAATAAAAGAAACTTTCAAGAGATATGAAAAAGCCACTTTAGGGCTCAGTAAAAATAAGTGACTGCAACTGAAAAAATTTAAAAAGGTGGGAAAAGGTATAGGGGAATACAAGGTTCAAATTCCCAGGTATAAAACAAATAAGTCATGGGGATGTAATAATGTACAGCATAGGAAATATAGTCAATAATATTGTGGTAGCGTGGTACAGTGTCAGATGGTTGCTGGACTTATCACGGTGATCACTTCTTTAGGTATATAAATGTTGAATAACTATGGTGTACACCTGAAACTAATATAATATTGTATGCTAGCTATATTTTAATAAAAATATTTCTAAAAAAAATATCTTTCTGAAAAAGTTTCCTCTTTAAATATAGTCAAAATATAACTTCAGCAGGGAAAAAAAATCATACTCCATTTCAATCTGAATTCCAAGCCCTCTAAGGTAATTAATTGGTAATATTAAATGTGTGGTGCCAAATTATTTTTTAATTGCTTCTAGGTTTCAAAGAATTTAAAATGAATTAAAAGAGGTATTAGTTTGAAGGGGTTAATCTCACGATGAGAAAAATACTGTTGATAGGGAAAGATAAACGCAGTCACTTTTCGTCAATATATTCTTCTTATAGAAGGAAAAAGATGCAGAGAGTAATTTTCTCCCTCACATGAGTAAAATGAAAGCATGCCTGGGAATCTGAGGGCTTTCCAGAGATGAACAGATGGAAGCCCCAGACATGGTTCTTACCCTAGAACGACTAAATGGGGATATTCCTGACCCTGGTGAAAGCCACAGAGAAGTACAGAGAATTTCTCTTTTTAGGTACAAAATAAAAACTGTGGTAAGTCTACTCCAGCTTGCTGCAAACCTTGCTAGCGTAAACAGTGATTGAGACCAGTTGAATGTTTTCATCTCTTGAGATCATGTTCAAAATGCTCAAATTGTGCCTCACCTGACATTTTGAAAACCATTAAGATAAAGCCACAGAGAAGAACAGAGGCATAGAATTCACCAGCAGTAGCCTTCTCAAAAGTTTCATATGTCAAATTTTGTGTGCCCCACAGGGGGATAGCATTGGACCTTGAAAGGGTTGGCTGAGTCAAGACCATATTTGGATTACCAATTAGGTTTCATGTACCTTTACAATCATATATATGGGAAACACTAAAGATTCAAAATCAAAAACAAACAAAAAAAAAACCTGTTAGAACTAAGTAGCAAATTCAGTAAAGTTGCAAAATACAAAAAACAGTTGCATTTCTATACACAAACAACAAACTACCTGAAAAGGAAATAAGAAAACAATCTCATACACAACAGTAACAAAAATAAAATACTTAGGAATAAACTTAACCAAAGAGGGGCAAAACTCGTACAATGAAAATTATAAAACATCGATGATGGAAATTAAAGAAGACACAAATGAACAGTAAGACATCCCATGCTCATTGACTGGAAGAATTAATATTGTTAAAATGTCCATACTACCCAAAGTGGTCTACAGATTCAGTGTGATTCAAAATCCCAATGGCATTCTTTACAAAAATAGAAAAACACTCCTAAAGTTTATATGGAACCACAAAAAGAAAAAAATTTGCCAAAGAAATTTTGAGTAATAAGAACAAAACTAAAGGCATCTCACTTCCTCATTTCAAAATATATTACAAAGCTGCAGTAGTCAAAACAGTATGGGACTGGCATAAAAACAATCATATAGGCTAATGGAACAGAATAGAGAATACAGAAATAAATCCATGCATCTATGGTCAACTGATCTTCAATCAGGGCTTCAAGAACACAAAGGGGAAAGGATGGTCTCTTCAATAAATGATGTTGGAAAAACTGGACGTCCACATGCAGAAGAATGACACGAGACCCTTTTCTCACACCACATACAAAAATCAACTCAAAATGGATTGATTTTGATTAAATGGATTAAAGACAAACATGATATATGAAAGCATAAAACTACTAGAAGGAAACAGAGAAAAACTTCTTGACATTATTATGTATTCAACAAATGTTTATTGAGACCCTGACTAGTCATTGGAGATATAATGTAAAATAGGATCTAGTCACCATCTTCATTGACCTCAGAGTATAACTAGCATGATACTGAAATTAAAAGATAGCAAATGCTAAAATCTCTGCTGGTGAGGAATGGTCTGAGTTTGAAAAAACATATTCTAGTATCATAAAATAATTTTACATTTGTAACATGAAAAATCACTTGTTTCTATTGTTCAAACTAAAGTATGCATGAGGCTACCCAGAAAGCTGTACTAATCCTCTGGTTGGGAGCAGTGGGAGAAGGTATTTTAGGAAGAGTAGTCAGGAAGTCTTCTTGGAGGATGTAAAATTTAAGATAAGACATGAGAGAGAAAGGATCAGTCATGTGAATGTGATAAGATATAACAACAGCATCACCATAGAATTTGTAAAGAATCTACTTAGGTGGAATGGGTCAACCCTCAGGAAGACGTTGAGGTTTTGTATTTGCTATCCCTCACCTTCCTTTTCGGCCTCATTAAGTCCTCTTACACATCTTTAGATTGAGGTGTTCCTCTAGTCAGAGGAGTAACTGTCCTGATAAATGTTACTTAATGCATTAAGTCAACCGGGCGGTTCTGCAATTCTTAACACAAGCAGCCAGACACAGAAAGATGACTATAAACAGCATGTATACAGGTGTATTATACAGGGGGAGGGTTGATATCTACATACATGCTTATATATGCATAAATACCTGAAAAAGATACAGAAAGACAACCATGGTTGATACTGTGAGGAAACTGGAGATCTTAGGATCTGCAGGGAGAGAGGAGAATCTTTTCACTGGCTTGGAGGGCCTTAATTGAGAGTTGTTTCAGTCTGTTAGGAATAGTCTGGCCCAGCGCTAGTGAAGTACCTTTATTATGCTGTGTTTAAGTTCATATAGACATAAGATACTATCTTAGTCAGCTTGGGCTGCCAAAACAAAATCACAAAGACTGGGTGACTTCAAGAACAGAAATGTATTTCCTCTCAGTTCTGGAGGCTAGCAGTCCAAGATCAAGGAGCCAGCATGGTCAATTCCTGGTGAGGGCTCTCTTCCTGGCTTGCAGACAGTCACCTTCTCACTGAGTCCTCAAATGATGGGCAGAGAGAGAGCACCCTAGCTTTCTGATATCTCTTCTTCACTAACCTTATCAGATCAGGGCTTCACCTCATGACCACATCTAATCCTAGTTACCTCTCAAACACCCTGTCTCCAAATACAGTCACATTTTGTGTTAGGGCTTCAACATTGGAATTTTAGGGGGGCACAATTCAGTCCTTAGCAAATACATATATGTTAAGATGCATCTTAAGAAGTTAAGATGAATATTTGATCCTGTCAACCACATTTACCTTACAGATATGGGTCTAGTTTAGAGGGAAAGCTCTTAAAAAAACTCCATTGTCTGTGTCTATGAGTTCTTTTTCTCATTTGTTTGTCTTATTATCTTGTTGTTTTTGGTTTATATACCACATATCACAGACAATAGTTTAGTGGTTACCAGAGGGTAAGGGGGGGTGGGTGGAGGGAGATGAGGGTAAAGGGGATCAAATATATGGTGATAGAAGGAGAACTGACTCTGGGTGGTGAACACACAATGGGATTTATAGATTATGTAATACAGAATTATACACCTGAAATCTATGTAATTTCACTAAGAATTGTCACCCCAATAAATTAAAAAAAAAAACACTCCATATGGTTCTAGGCCCAACCTTTTCTCAGAAATGAGTAGATATGGAGGGTTGAGTATGGAACCTGTCAGGAAAAAATATTTGTGCCCTCTGTACCCAGGAAGATACAGAATGGAAGCCAAGTAGGTGCATTAAGAAAGTGTAAAGAAGATAATAAGGAAAGCTTTATTGCCACCTGCTCTCATTTGCCCTTCTATCAGAGGGTAGAAAACTACCCTATAAAAATAAGTAAAAATGCCATCTGTGCTTTTTCTTCTGGAGATTGAGTAATTGATAATATGCCAGGAAACAAAATGAAGTGTGCTTCTAATTCACTCAGTTCAGTCCCACCTCAGGAGTCTCAGAGACACAGGGGGCGTGTATTATGCCTCATCTGGAAGTTTAAACTCTTCTTCCTGCATTAGATCTGATTAGCTAATATTCGAAGTATCTCACTGCAGTTATGAGCCAATCTAGCAAACACACAGCCTTGGGTACAACCTGGCTTTAAAATCATCGCTGCCCTGGAGTCTTTCTATTCCTAGCAGTACTCACAGATAGAACATGGGAGGTCTAATGTATTTCCTTTAACACATTTTTCCCGTAGTTCCATAAAGGTCCATTTTGTAAGAAAGACAGCATGTATTTTCTCAGAACTGAAGGCAAAGTTACAGGCAAAGAGAAATTAACAGGATGGCAACTATGTAGAAACCTAAATACAAGCTTGTTTTATTGCAACTCACTCCTGAATCCCATTGAAACTGACAAGCCTAAGATCAATATTCCATCAGCCCAGGCCATCTCAACACCTTGAGAAGCAACTGGCAATGTGCCGCCCTCCTATACAATAGGTAGCTATTGACCCAGGCAGGCCTGCAGCAGATATGGCCATGTTCCCCTCTAGTCATTTGGTCTCTTCTGATAACCCAGGCTTGGCAGCCAGAAAGATCTCTTATCAGTTTATTATCTGCCGTGAAGAGAATTCTATAACAACACAATTGGTGCTTCAAAATATACACTGAGTCATTCAAACCAAGTTTTCAGACACTTAGAATTCCAAGGTTCATTGATTGATTCTATTCTGCAAAGTACTTAACTTCAATCTGTGGCTGCACTACTAAGAAATTGAATATTTTGACTTGCGATTTAGAAGTTGTATCTCTAGCGTTTTAAATCTTCAGTGTTAGGAAGAGGTGATGTGTTGTTCTTTCCCATGGGCCTGTTTCTATTTGCAGCTTTACATGCTATCCATAAGGCAAGCCATGGCACAAATTAGTTTTTAAAATAGAAAATGAGAAAGAAAAATCACGGTTTTAAGTACTAGAACCCAAGTATGCAGGGCAACCTGTATATTGCACTTACTATGTATCTAATATAAATGCTTTACATATATCCACTCATTTCATCCTCATAGCAATGTGGAAGATGGACACCACTTTTACAGACGATGACACTGAGACAAAGAGACATTAAGTAACTTGCCCAAAGTAAAAAGGGCCAGGGCACATATGCCAAGGAGGCTGCTGGTGATTTGTAATCCAAATACCAACCTCCATTTAACTTCTTAAAGATTTTGGGGGAGGAATTAAAAAAAAAAAATCCCTCCTAGAAAAACAAACAAAAATTAATTCAACATGGTATCCCTGAAATTCTTGGTGCTCTTATGGAAGCACAGTGGAGATAGCCCCTCCCCCACCCATTCTGTTTAAGTGTACCCAGTAACCGGGTGTCCTTACACAAAGTACATATTCAATGAATGCTGATGGAAGGAAGGAAGGAAGGAGGACTCCAGCACTGTTTCTAAACTAGTGTAGTCTCTGCAAAGCCCCTCCCAGAGACCTGGCCCTGGGGAAAAAGAAACAAAAAACTGTCTTTCACCAGTCTCAAGATTGCCTTGGACCCCTGCATCCACCCCCCCCCAAAATTATTGCTTGGCTGATTCATTCACTGCTTATCTGTGAGCTAATCTTACCCAATGCCCACTGATGTGCCTTCTGCTTACCTCCTCAGAGCCTGCACCCCTACGATGTCCAATCTGGTCCCCCTCCCTGCATATGATCACTGATCATGTCACTGTCACCAACTCTGGGAAGAAGTTCTCTTCCCACTGCTTCTGCTCCCCCCCACACAAAAAAAGGAATCTTACACTAACAGTCAAGTGCAGGAAGTGAAGAATGCGATAGATACAAGCACTTGAATTGAGTTAAGACATTTGGATATATCAAGCTATTCCTGGCCACTAACTTGCTGTAGTCTCTTCCCTCCTACGAAAAGAGAGACCATTGGACTACTCAGGGATGGCAAACATGTGCCACCATGCCCCAAGGCAGGCATCACTAGCCAGTCTTTTTCTGCTGAGCCAAAATTAGATGTCCCATTTCTTCTCAATAGACAAGCATTCTCAATAGACCAGAACTGGCATTGGCTTAAGCCTCTTTGCCACCCAAGAGTTGCTAATACTTAAGATCTTTTCCATCAATTCATTTGTTCCATATTGTGTTAAAATCAGGGACAATTGATCATTTTTTCACAAATCACTACTTATTGGCTCATCCCATCTCTGGCATTCTTCGCATTCTCTATACCTCCTCAGAGGATATCAAATAAATTTTCTCCACATAGTCTCAGAACCCAGGAATAGAGTTTGCCAGGATCAGGAAATTTGGAATACGTTGAATGACTCATTCATTCACTTAAGTTCACTCAGGAAACTTTTTCCAATAGCAGCCATGTGGCAGGCGCAGCCTGATTCCTCCTTGAGGACTGATCACGTGTAGAAGTGGGGGTTCCCTGTTCCTGTTGGTTCTGTTCTTTCCAGTGGACGGCGTTCTCCCTAACAGAAAACATTGCACTGCCTGGGTCTAGCTGGTTATTTCCTATACTTTCCTTTCAAACTGCTACTCTCGCAGGGAAGTGTCCCCCACGCAGTCCCAATACCTAATAGTGAACACACGCATGAGATGGGTTTCAGTGTGGCCACGCCCAACGAGGTAGCAGGACACCTCTCAGTTCATAAAGGAGGAAATCTGGGAAGAGAGTAGAGGACTCAGAAGTGTGACAGGGGGAGCTAAAGTCTCATTTTGCTGACTTTTACATTTTGTCAGTGTTTAGGCACATAGCTGCCAGTTCCCTGCCTACCTCACTCACCAAAAAAAGGCTTCATAACCCAAAGCCAGGACAAGAAGGAAAGAGGGGAATTTCATTCTTTGGAGCAGCACATCTCAGGCTATAAAGATTCCAATCGGAGAATTCAAACTTTTAAGACAATGCTGTCTTATGTAAAGAGAAGACTCTAGATTGCTGCAATGTAACTTTTAGACTCATTGCTATCACTAACCCCTTAATAACTAGGTCCCATTAACATGGGACTTGCTGAGATGAACAGAACTAGGAGGAAAGTTTAAAATGCAAGGTTGAGCAGCAAGCCCAACAGCAGGCCTTGAACCACAGACTGTGGAAAGCTCTTACCCTCTTCCCCTCCAAACTCAGATTCACCTGCGTGACTCCCATCCCACTATCGACCTGGCCCCACGTGTTCCAAACTCTGGGATTTGACTACATACGTGTACTCGCCTCCTTGGATACTTGGTGTCGTGCGAAGTGTCCAGCGGGGTCTCAGCTCCCACTCCCCACATAAGAACGCAGGACATGGTGAGGCCAAAAAGGAACACCCACGGAGCCACAAGTAGGGAAGTCATACCATTATGGTCTCAGTGAAGGCTGGGTTTACACGACGTACAACCTGCTGTCCATTTTGCTGTCAACCAACCGACTCTCCTCGACTCTTCTTCACTCCCCTTCAGTCTCCTCCTTCACTCTCCTCGGCTCCCCTCAGTAGCCGCGGCAGTTATATCAGTGGCCAATGGCTCAATGGCTACAGCTGATGGCCAACCAGCCACAGCTGACGGCCATCCACTATCCGAGCCAGCACCTCTCCACATGAGGCCGAGAGCCTGGAAACTGCTTTCTGGGGCTCTGTCCCCACACTTGGCACATTCCTCAGGGGCAGAGACCACAGCTTACTAGTCTCTATGGCTGCTGTCCTGGTCTGCTGAGGCCGCCGTAGCAGAAAACCACAGGCTGGGAGGCTGCAACAATAGACGTTCATCTTCTCACAGTTCTGGAGGCTGGAAGTGTAAGCTCAAGGTGCTGGCCTAGTTGGTTTCAGGTGAGGCCTCGCTTCCTGCTTGTAGACGCCACCTTTCACCGGGTCCTCATATAGCCTGTCCCTTGTGCATGGATGGAGAGAGCTAGCTCTGGTCTCTCCCCTTTTTATAAGTCCTTTTCAATTATGGCCCGGCCCTTATGACCTCACTTAACCTTAGTACCCCCTTAAGGGCCCCATCTCCAAATATAGTCACATTAGGGGTTAGGGCTTCAACATAAGAATCTGGGATGGAGGGGACACAATTCAGTGGATAAGAGATGCCTTCGTTATTTTCACCAGCATCTTATTCAGCTCGGTATGTCTAGTGTCAGTATGGCCCCAGCAGAGTGGAAGTTCCGATGAGTATTGACTAAATTAAATCCCATTCCATGCTCCCACCAGCTGGCAGCCATTGTGAGTAGCCCTTTTTTTGCCATACAGGAGCAAAAAAAATCAGCCACAGAACTGTAAAAATGTAAGTTTCCTGACTCTGGAAGGAGGTAATCATCCACTCATTCAAGCTGAAGATATTTATGGAAGACGAAAATAATGAAAATGAGATCTGTCAAAAGAGAGAGAAAAAAATGAATGCAAGTGAATCCTTCGATCAATTAATCAATCAAGGTGTGCTGTGTATGGGATTCAGAGGCGGTTGCAGCTGGATTGGCCCTAAACCTTACAAGCTGAAGCACTCTGTAGTTTTGCTCTTTATTAGTTTTTCAGACACATCATTTGGAAATTATAAATCATGAAAACTGGCTCCTACTGTTAAAAAGGCTTTTCATGTAGATGAGGGCATTTGCAAAATAATTAGGACAATAGACATTAATTGTAATTAGACATCGATTATAATGCCAATATTATGCACATACATTATAACATAAATATAATTTTTCACACACAACTTCTAATTCATCCAGTTACTAAAGACAGAAAGATAAATTCCTGCTCCTGGAATGAACTGGAGTCATTGACTCCTCTTTTATTTTTTTTATTGTCAAAAAATTAATATCTTGTGAAGAAGGAATTGTGTAGCCTGGGAAAGGGCCATTTCAAGGCATGTATTTTGGGATCACGTTGGATGGATTCAAATTCGCCTGGTGCCACTATAGGGACCTGGGCCTCGGGCCGATGAGCCGGCAGGCAGTCAAGGCCTCCCAGCTCCACGGAAACGCTGATTATTAGGAGCCAGTTCTGCAAGCTGGCCAGCAGTCAAGGTCTCCCGGCTCCTTGGGAGCTGTGTGCATGAGAGCAGGCCTGCAGGGCGCGTGAGATGATTTCTCCCACAGAATGCTCTTTGTTCTGCTGCACCTGTGTAACCTTGCTTCTTCTCCTCCTGGGTGTGGATCGCTATCCCTCTGGCCAGCCACCGCCTGAGACTCTCCCCAGTCTGTCAGTCTCCATAAACCTGTGTCCCACACTCAGCCACCTGGTATGTTCTTTGGGCTCGTGGCTTCTTGGGCACAAATCTGGGAACAACTCAGACTCAGTCCAAACAGCTATTCCTTACCTGACTATCCTTAAGAAGATATTTGCTATCTCAGTGTCTCAGCGTACCATCTGAAAAGCAGAGGCAGAATCATGCCAATGATTAAATGTATAACATGTGAAAGAGCTCTAGTATTTGAGAACTGCAATATCCTACAATCATCTACAAAACCTTTACCTTTTCTTCCCAAAGAGCTAGAGCACATGACTGAGGGAGCCCACATACACTACAGTCTTAAAAGAAAACAAAAATCATCAGAAGTTCTTTCCACTCTAACACTGGCAGTCTAGGGTAAAAATTAAATTTTAAATGTGCATTTATGCTGTGAGTCAAACACGTCTCAATGCCATGGAATTATGGCTCAAGTTGTCACAGTTGACCTGTGGGAACCAGTACTTAACTCATGATATTAAGGTCCCAGCAGCTGGGAAGGGAAGTCCCTGCAGTGGTGCTCGGAGGACAATGCGCTGCACAGAGGTTAGGCAAGTGAACGCACAGGGAAAAGGGTTGGGGTCAGGACTTGTACCCAGGTCTGTACGAAGGAAAAGTCTAAAGGCCTACCCATTATATTACAATATTTGCCTATCTAGTAAGTGTCACCCTACTCTCACAGCCTTGGTTTTTTCAAAGGAAAACTTTAAAGGTGCTCTGAACAAAATTGGGGCAGCACAATGGAGCATGACATCACTGGGTACACGGGAATGTACACAACAAGTAGGTGACATGCAAGCAATTCAGTCACTGCATGGGCTACCGTTCCCTGAGGTATCCATCAGCCGACCGGGGGTGATGTTTCACTGGAGGCCTCTCTGCTTTGAACACATTGCCCCAGCTCTGAGCACACCTGCTCTGTAAACATAATGGCCAACATCTGGAGCCAGATGAGATCAATTAGCCCCCATCCAGATGTCCTGATGTTTATTACTGTGACATCTTATTAAGAACATGTTATGTTCAGAGCACTGCATGGACTGGGTATCCAGTAGGGGATTGTCTAATTTTCCTTATCTTCCAGATATGTTCTATGATAGAAAGTGAAACAAGGTCTCAGGCCTCATAGAAACGAGTGGGGAAAAATGACACAGAATATAAAACACATGTCTGACTAATTTGCATTGCGTTAGCAGGATTTATTACTAATAATAACATAATGCGGTAGCTTACATTCATGGAGCACTAATGGCATGTCAAGTGATATAATGGATGCTTTATGTATACAGCAGGTCTTCAAAAAGCATTGTTTCAATCAATGTCGTTTCATTATAACATTGATGAGATGCTGTAGAAACTTACCTACTCTCGTTTATGTCAATTAGCCTACGGTAAAATTGGTTTTGTTAGACATCATTTTGCTTAAAGTTGCAGAACCTATCACCGATGTTAAGAAAGGACTTACTGCATTATTGTCACATTTAAACCCTGCACAAATCCCCATGTCAAACACAAGGATTCAGGGACTGGAAAAGGCTGGTCACACAAGCAAGTGGTGAACCTGGATTCAAACCCATGACTGCCTGACAGCAGAGCCCTAACTTAACTGTCACAGTAGTGATTTTTCTATGTCTTTGCAGTTGAGACCAGGAATCTGTATTTTTAACAAGTTCTTCAGATTATCGTGATGGCACAATAACATCTGAAAACCTATACTCGGGTGTCATTCCTTCCTTTTAAGGTCTAGATGTGGGGTTCTATGCTTTCTTCTGGGACTGGAAGGTGTGACCAGAAATGGAAGGATGGCAAAAAGAGGAACTGAGTCCATTTGACGGATCCTAGGAAGATATTCCCTTGCTGCTGATTTGGAATCCTGGGGCAGCTCTCAGCCTTCCTGTCAAAGCCAACACATTAATTCCGTCCAGTTCAGCAAACATTTGCTTAGTCCCTATGCTCAGCAATAGGAGCAGGGGAACAAAAAGGTGTGTTTTGGACTAGGAGGGTGATAAGCAATGACACAAGGAAACGCGACATAAGGCACGGGATCTTGGTGACACAACAGAGGTGCACACCATCCGCTCAGTGCTCCTGAAACGGAACTCCAGACGCCCTCCCTCAGTCAGCTGGCCACATCTGGCCCCAGAGCCCCATCCAGACCACGCTGTAGACTGCCTGCAGCCTGAGACCCTCCTCTGGGTGCAGCCTGAGGTTAGGCCAGTGGAGAAAAACCTCTAGGCCTCCAGGAGCCCCCAGCACGTATTTGCACACCAACCATGTTGGCCTGAAGTATTCACCTTGGATTTGGCTTTCCTGCTCAGCTGTCAAGTAATCGACTAAGGTGAACGCTTCTTGCTTTGTCAGGGTATAAACCCCTGCTGATGTCCCATAATCTCCCTGTCCAGCCCCGGAAGGGGGCGAGCATCTGGATTTTGAGCATCCATTTGTTCATTTCACAAACACATACCCAGGATGGAGATAGCATAGAGATACAGGACTGAGTCTGTATTCCACACCTGGAAATCTCACTTAGAGTCTAGCAGGAAGGGAAGTTAACCATTAATTAATTACAACCAGAGCCCAGTGCAATGAAGGGGAGGGTCAGTCCCATCAAAGTGAATAATTGGGGAGCCAAACTCAATCAGGGACATGCAGCAGGCTTCCTTGAGGAAGTGACATTTCAGTAGAGACCTGAAACCCCCCTGAGTAAGGACTGATTACCTGCACCCCTGCCATGTGTTGCGGGTCACAACGACTTGCACCTGAACATCAGCTATTCTGCAGACTAATGACCCCTTACTATGCAGCGAACATTTACTACTGTGAACAGAGGAGGCTTTTGCGCTTTTGTCCCTCAGAGTGGGGCTTCTAAGGAAGTAAATAAGGTTCAATGAAGTCATGGGGGGGCCTGATTCTATAGGATTAGTGTCTTTATCAGAGAGGATTCTCTCTCCCCCACCCCTCCCTTTGCTCTTCCTCTCGTCCATGGCCATGCGAGGAGTCAGCAAGGGAGCTGTCTGCAAGCCAGCAAGATGGGCCTCACAAGAAACGGAGTCCTGTTGATTTTGGACAAAGCAGGATTATTTTGGAAAATACAATAATAACCACACACACACACACACACACACACACACACACACACACACCTATTTTTTTGAGGCCAAGCAATCGAATGTCACATGTAACCTGAGTTCTCTCTGGTCCCATGAAATTACAGTTCTCAAATCTGAAACCACCAAGGTTAAAGAAGAAAGAGCTTCTGACTGTCTGAAATAAATTTACCTTGCTTTCTGGGACTCCTGGCTTTTGGCGCTGTGGTTTCTTTGTAGTTATTTCAAACCCATTCTCAGTCCCTTGTTTCCAGTACAAGGAAGGTAAATATGACTCTGTGGATAATCTTTTGTAGGTATTTCAGTAGATAGCATTCTTATGCTGTTCTATATCTATCCCTGTGGATAATATCTCTATGTTACATAATAATCCCTCTATTGTTAAATCATATAATAACCTTCCATTTCTTACTGAATAAAGTCCAAACTTCTTAGCCTGTGTTAACAATATTGGTTGTAAGCAACAGAAGCTGACTACTATATATCAGTAGCACCCATTCCAGCTGTGGTAGTCATAAATGTCTCTAGACATTTTAGAGGGCAAAACTGCCCCTGATCAGAACTCACCTCTAAATGCGCTTTTCTCCACCCTCTATACCTGCCTTTACCTGGAAAACTCCTACTCATCCTTTCACGGTTGGCTGAGAGATTGCCTCCTTCTGAAAGTCCTCCGTGGCCTCCCAGAAGGTGAAGTGCCCTTCTCTGACTCTCTTCAATCCCCCTACTCACCTGTATTGTACACCTATCATATTTCATGACAATTGCCTGAACGTCTGCTCCTGCCTTGGGAGCAGGGTCCACTACTGTTCATGTTCTACGGCCCATGCTTGGCAGAGTGAATTATATCTGGTAGACATCAGATAATTATTTAGGGACAAGGAAAATGGGCGGTTAATATTAGCACTGCTGTGCTCTGGAGGAAATTGAGCTCAAGGCAGTTAATTGACTTCCTTGTTCAAGGTCATAAAGCTAGTTAAATAGTTCAGCTGTTTTTACTTCCTAAATTTCTCTAGATTCCAAATACTTGTCTCCGTCTCTATGGAAATCACCCAGGTCAAGTCATCATTTCTTACCTAGCCTTCTTATAGCTCTGGAGCTATCCCTTCCAGGTCCTGCCATCTGTTCTTCACGTGCCAGTCTAATGGTCTTTCAGAGCCCAAACCTCCCTGATGGGAGTTCCAACCTGGTAGAAAAGACCCTGCCCACCTCTCCACTTACCTCCATCTCCCCCACCACTCCCCAACCCCTCTCTGGTTTTCTTTCTGTTCCACAAGTGGGGCAATTCCCTCCCACATCAGGACCTTGGCACATAATTTTTTCCTTTCCTGGAATGTTACATCCCTTCTTTTTACCTAATAGGTTCTTCTATTCCTTATGCTCTGAGTCTTAAGGTCACTTTCTCTTCCTTCTTCACGATCGCACAGCAGGAACTAGATCAAGTCCCGCTGCTGTACCTTGTCATGCCTCCATACCTTTTCTTCATAGCACTTATCATAATTTAGAACTACTTATTTGTGAATTTATGTGTTTAATATCTGTTTCTGTCACCCTTCCTCTAAACTATAAGCTCTATTGTAATAGGCCTATGTTTATTTATCTCATCTTTGTTATATTATTACATTGAACAGTAGCCTGGCACATAGTAGGCACTCAATAAACACTTGGAAGGAAGGAAGGAAGGAAGGAAGGAAGGAAGGAAGGAAGGAAGGAAGGAAGGAAGGAAGGAAGGAAGGAAGGAAGGAAGGAACGAAGGAAGGAAGGAAAGAAGGAAAGAAGGAAAGAAAGAATGAAGGAAGGAATAAAAGGAGGGAGGAAAGAAGATAGAAAAAGGGAAAGGAAGGGAAGGAGGGCAGGTCGTGCAAAGCCATGATTAGTTGGCAATATGTAATATACAGAATTATCACTGATAGCTTATATATTGTGGCATTCTTAAAGAAAATGTCCTTTTTCTCTCCCTTTTAACAAGAATGCCCCGACCTGCTTCTCATATTAATCCATACACTCATCATGTAAGCAATTGTTTAGAATCTGCTAGACACACACACACAAAATAAAATCAGAAATCAATAGAGCTTGTGACCTTTAAAGGAAATGACATTTTTCAGGATATATTGGTGGCATGTGGAGTATATAACACTTCTTGGGCAGCGTGTATACCTCCAGAGAGATATATTCCAGGTTTTCTCTCTCGATACCTACCTAGGCTGTGGCCGGACTCTCCCCACGTGGGAACACTGAAGACAGGCCTCCTTCTCCCACAGACAGAAGGCCTTTGAACATAGGACAGATCTTTGGCAGAGTGGCACTGATAGGATAGAGGGTGGAGGCAGTGGGAAAAGGGAACCGGGAATCAGCCGTAAATGACAGAAGCTGATGAAGAAGAGCAAGGGCAGCCAAGGGGCGTCATCTCCCTCCCTTTCCTTTGCGCTTCCTCTGATCAGCGACGGGGAGAAGTGAGAGCCCGGGCTTCTCCCAGGACTTAAGTCTGGTTCTCTGCAAATGGCTGCTTTAGGACAGGCCTGGCATGCTGCACCTGAGTTTTATTCATGCCTATGTTCCCTGTTCCTCTGACCCCTTTGCTTCTGCACTACCTGTCTCCCTCCATTCCCCAAATGCCCCAGACTTTGGAAACCCTCATCTGTGATGGTTAAGTTTATGTGTCAACTTGGCTGGTCCACAGCACCCAGTTTTAGGTCAAACACCAGTCTAGGTGCTGTTGTGAAGGAATTTTTATAGTTAACATTGAAATTGGGAGACTCTAAGTAAAGCAGCTTATTCTCCATAATGTGGGGGTGGGAGGACTCATCCAATTAGTTGAAGGTCTGAAGATAAAAAACTTTGATTCCCCAAGAATGAAGAAATTCTGCATGCCAGACTGCCTTGAGATTCAAGCTGCAATATCAACTCTTCCCTGGGTCTCCATCCTGCCTACCTGCCTGCCTGGCCTACAAATTCGGGACTCAACAGCCCCCACAACCATGTGAGCCAAATCCTTAAAATAAGTCTCTCCTCTGTCTCTCTCTTGATTCACAGAGATAGCGATAGAGATTAGAGGGATGGACAGAGAGAGATTGAGAGAGAGAGAAAGAGAGAGAGAGAGAGAGGTCCTATTGGTTCTATTTCTCTGGAGAATCCTGGCTAATAACTCCTCCTTCTAACCACAATGCACAGCTCTGAGTCTGGCCCCCTGGGCTTGCTAGGGCAATCTGGTTAACTATTTCTGACTGCAGCATTATTACATGTGAACAGAGTAAGAGATTACTCGGAGAATACTTACTATAGCTAGGGCCTACAAGCGTGTTCACAGGACTCATTGTAATCATGCATCCTCCCAGAGAAGCAAGGAAAGCAACTGTCAGAGTCTTTTTTTTTTTTGAGAAAAGTTAGACTCGGAGGTAAAGTGGTATGTGTCTGGTAAGTGTCCGTGTTAGGACTCAAATCCATGTGTGTTTGTCCTCAGTTCCGGACTCTTTCTGGAGCCGTATGGGTCTGCCTAGAGCCAGGGTCTTGACACTACAGAACGTAATGCTATGCCCTGAGACAGACTGGGCAGAGGGAGAAGCTGAAAAATGTGGCAAAAAGAACTAGGATTTCAACTGAGTCAGACCGAGGCTGAGCTTCCCAACTGTGCTGGTACCTTCCTGTGGGATCCAGTCATGCCATCCGTCTGGGCCTCCGTTTACGCAGCTGTAAAATGAGGGGATTAGACTAACTAGATAATTGATTTCTAGGAGGGGTCTCTTTGTGCAGCTTCCTCAGTGCCATGATTAGAGAGCAAGGGCCAAGCACCCACAATAAACGAAGCCAAGGAAGGCACAGAGGTGTCTGGTGTGTGTGTGTGCGTGTGTGTGTGTGTGTGTGTGTGTGTGCGTGTGTGTATGTTGTTTCTGTCACTTCTCCTTACCGCCAGGGTCTGAGTTTTTCCACCCTTGACACCCGTGTCGGACACATCCCTCCAGCTTATAATGAGCTTTCATTCAAGTCACTGGTCAATAGCAGGAACCAGCAGGTCTGTCTTTCTTGCTTGTTTTCTCTATCTTCAATCTGCCAAGACAGATTAGGCTATTTCCGAGGTCACTCAATATTCTGGGAGAGAATGGAAAGCTATCTGGTGGGCTGCTCATAGAGCAAGGCTGCAGACAGACAAGATGAGAGCGCAACTGTGTGTTCCATGGCAGATTCAATTTACATCAAGGTCAAATAGGGTATGTTTTCTTACTGAACCTTTCCCTACCTCAGAGTGGCTGGCCTGTCTATCAGCTACCAAGTCAGGGTCCTCCCTAATGGAACACTGACTTATAAACACGGAACAGCCTCACCAGTCAAGATGCGCTGTGCGATGTCATGATCCTAGGCGGCCCTTGCTGTTTTATCAGTCTTCTGAAACACTCATCACTGAGCTAAAGTGCGGGACACGGCACAGGGTCCCTTTCCTTGCCAGTGGAATCCTAACAGTTTTGTTTCAATGGCTGAAGTCTAATCTCTTGCCAGGTACTTCAACTGACCCAGTCAGTCCTAAGGAGTGCTTGTACGGAAGGAATCTGTTCAGCCTCCAGCCTCTGAGGACACGCAGAGAAGTTCCCTGGGTCAGAGAAACAATACAATATGCACCACGTCACCATATTCCCCCAATTATTTAGGAGGAACTGGGAAAAATGAAACATGGAAGACTGCGAGTGAAAAAGGTTTTCAACTTCAACCCTGTAAGCCTTGGGTCAAACACTGTCAAAATGAAACCCAGCCTGCAAAATATGGGACTTTGAGGAAAATTTGCCCTGACTCTGGTTATGTGTTGAATTATATCCCCCCAAAAAAGTCATATATTGAAGTCCTCACTCTCAGAACCTCAAAATGTAACTATGGTGGAGTTTAAACTGTACCTTTAACAAGGTAATTAAATTAAAATGAGGTCAATAGGGTGAGCTCTGAACTATATGACTGGTGATCTTTTTAGAAGAGAAAATTTGGACATGATGACATTCAGATGGAGGATGAGGTGAAGAGACACAGGGAGAAGACGACCATC
Source organism: Rhinolophus hipposideros (assembly GCF_964194185.1). Lineage (NCBI taxonomy): Eukaryota > Metazoa > Chordata > Mammalia > Chiroptera > Rhinolophidae > Rhinolophus > Rhinolophus hipposideros. Next base: position 23,257,469 of record NC_138060.1, read on the forward strand.
TATGAGTCAAGGAGAGGGACCGGGAATAGATCCTTCCCTCACAGCCCTCAGCAGGAAACAACCCTGCCAACACCTTAATCTCAGATTTCTAGCTTCCAGAACTGTGAGAAAGTTAATTTCTGTTGTTTAAGCCATCCAATCAATGGTACTTTGTTAAAGCATCTGTAGCAAACTCCTAGCGCTCTCTGTAAAGACTGCAACATTTACCAAATAACTGAAGAAGTAGATTCAGATGTAGGGTTCCCTCTCAGAACAGGCTTACAATGCCGATAAAAATAGTCAGTATTTCAAAGCAGATGCTTTCTTGAGGGAAAAAAAATGAAAATATAAAATGCATATATCTGAGACAACAAGAGAAGAGAAAAAGCAAGAAAGAGAGACACTGTCTCCCAATCCTTTTGTCTCTGTGATACTTTAAAGTTGTCAGACTTGGCTTGGTGAACCATAGTACTTGTCAGGAGTAGTCCTTGAGTGTTGTTAAGAAATACATTAATTCATTTTGCACACATTTATTGAATATCCCCTATATTCCAGTCACTGTTCTAACAACGGGAGGTAAAGCTGTGGACAAAATCACTCTTCTCATTGAGCTTACATTCTAGTAGGGGAGACAGGTAATAGACGAGTACGTAAGTAAATAGCATGTTAGGCAATGATATATAAGCTATGGAGACAAAAATATCAGGGGAAAAAGAATAAATTGTTGAGAGTTGTCATTTTAGACGGAGTGGACAGGGCATGGTGATCATTGACCCAATGTCTCTCTGCTTTGTTCTAGTCCTTCCAGAGTCAGGTTTTTACAGCAGGGGGCTGGAAGTTTGAAAAGTACATTTCCCAGATTCCCTTGCAGCTGGGACTGGCTAGGTTCCGCCCATATTCCCATTGCCAATGGGAGGCACTGATGGTAGCCTGGAAGGCATGAGGAAGGAGAAAGCAATATTCTTTCTGCTTCTGGCAGTGCTTTAAGCTGCAGCTATCAAGGTGGAGTTGAGGGATCTTAGGTCCCTGATCAGACAGAGTGCTACCAAGAGCAGCAGCCGCACAGCAGTTAATGGCTCTGGCAGTGGTGAATCAGGAGCAGGTCTCTTCCAGCTCCTGAGCACCAGTGGTAGTAAAGAGTATGATCTTCCTGCAAGGCAGCAGATCTGGTGGCACTCACCTCTGTGGCACAGTGAGCATGAGCTCTGCGTCACACTATTTCCCCTTTTCTCCTCCAGCCTTCCTGCTGTCACTAATCTTCGTGCAAGCCCACCTACCTCTTCTGTAACTCCTGTTCCTTTCAATTTGTAAACAATCCCCTCTATTAAATTCTCTGTTTCAAATACCTACAGTTGTTCCTGTGTTTCTAACTAGACATTGGCTAGTACAAAAGGTCTCACTGAGAAAGTGACCTTTGAGTAGAGACTTGAAGAGAATAGAGTGACAATTGTGACTATCTAAGAGAAAAGCATTCTAGGCAGAGGGAAGAGCAAGTACCAAGGTCCTGAGGCCACAACATGTAGAATATTTTCAGGGGAAGTCAGGGAAGTTGAAGCTGAGTGATGAAGGGAGAGAAGAGCAGAAAATGAAATCAGGAAAAACCAGATCATGAGTCCACTGAGATGATGCTATTACCCTAAAGAGTTTTAAGATCCCCTGTTGAATATGTGGAAAGGGAGAGAATGACAAAGTAAGGTGAGAATCATCATAACTCTAACGGGACATTCGAGCCCAGTGTATGCTATGCCTGTTCCAACAGTGTGAAAATGGAGAAATTGTGGGAACTATGATTTAGAATAGGGGCTGAAGACTATGGCCCATAGCCAAACCCACTCCACTACTTGTTTTTATAAATAAAGTTTTATTGGCACACAGCCGATAACCCAATCACTTACATATTCCATATGGTAGCATTTGCACTGTAATGGTAGAGTTGAGTTGTTGCAAGAGACCTGATAGCCCATAATCCTAAAATATTTACTCTCTGCCCCCTTATAGAAAAAGTTTTCCAACCCTGATTTAGAGAGTTAGTCATCTTAGTGATGAAGTAGAAGTGATTTCAGATAGAAAAGTAACCATACATGGATAGTAAAAATATTTGTAACTTTGACCTACATAACGTAGAGTCTTGGTATAAAGTGAGCAGAAGGATGATGAAACAGAAACCTCCAAGCATTATATTACTTTTTTTTTTTACATGAAAGGAACCTGTATGTTTTCCAGAAAGTATCAACGAGTACCAGGCTGTGATTGAGGCAATGAGGAAGGCACTAAACTCCCCCAATGGCATGATTTCTTGAACAAGGGGACACCTGATTAAAGTAATCAGAACAAAACAAAAGCCGGTGTCCAAGATGTGGTGGAAACTCAGGAATGCTAGGTAGGAGAAAGCCTCACAGCTTTGGAAAGCCAATCCTAACCCTAAATCCCGGGACAGGGAGGGGAGAGAAATGTGTCTTCAATCTGACTTTATCCTCATCCCATGTCTTCCTCAAATGAGCACCCTCCCTCCACTTTGAATATGGAAATTTTAGCTACTTGTTTTCTTAAATGTATGGAACCAGAAACTAACATTTTCATTTCACAGTCTCCAGATTTGCACAGATTTTGATGAGCCAAGAAGCCGTTAACACAAGCATCCCTGGGTAAACTTGGTTTTCTATTGGCAAATAAATCTTTTTATATTAAGGTGAAACAATAATAATCATTTTAAACAATCATGTGGATTGTGATTACAAAATAGCTCATTTGGAAAGAACATTATCAGCTTATGAGATCCTCGGAGAGTCTAAGATGGAAGGTGCTAAGGATAAAACCAACTGTTACGGGCTTTGTTATTTCTATAGCACATGGCGGCAAAATCCACATTTTAATACCATAATGAGAAAACAATGCAAATTCTGATTAAGTAAAAAATGAGGGCACTTGTTACAGACAAACCCAATGTCTCTCATACCCTTGCTGGCATTGAGTAAAAATTGCCGAAGAGGGTTCTAAACTCCGGGGCTCCTCAGGTACCGTTCAGCTCTGTGCACTCACATTCTGAGCACACTCCTTTCAGCATCTGGGTAATAGTAAAGCTTTGCTAACAAATGCAAACAATTACATTTTGCAATATTCCACTCACTTGTTGTTTACCCAAAGTTGCCAGAAAGCAGAATTCCATCTGGCCCCATCTAAGTCACGCTGAGATCATTTCAATGGTGAGTTTTCCAGAACAGTATCATCTCCCTGACTTGGACTCATTAATAAAATGTCAAGCCTGAGTTCCTCAACCATCAGAAGGGGCAGAAGTATTGAGTATTGCTGCCAAGGTGTGGTTGTGTTACTTCTGAGTACTGTAGTAACTCCCAGAATAAGACACAACTAACATTCACTCACTCAATAAAAAGTAATTGAACCCCTTCCTGTACCAGATGCTTTTCTATAAGGTGGTGAAGATACAATTACGAAGATAGTGAAGGTTTCTCCTGCATGGAACTTCACAGCCAACACAGATGGGAAAGACAAGTCATCATCAGATCCATGGTTTTATGAAAAGATGTATCGAAAACTGTCGCCTCCTGAAAATGGCAACCACCCCCATTAATCTTATTGACCCAAGGACAGATATTATTTACCCTTTCATTGTATAATTATAGGTACTTTTGAGCAAAGCCATCATCCAAATCATGCATTCTTGACATCTGAACAAATGCAACTTAATCCTAATTATGCTCATCAAGATATTATCTACTTTCTGAACTATGTATCTATAAACATTTTCTCCGCTCATGTAGGTTTTAGTTCTACTGCCATGCACATCAGGTTTGCTTCTCCACAAAACAGGAATTGTGGATGCTTGGACAATACATTCGTATTCTAGTCAGCCTTTAACATTTGTATGTTCCTACTTCTACTCACTCATTAACCCACTACAATCTGGCTTTTGCTTCCCTTGTGCCAGTTGACTATTGCCAAGTTGATTAATGATGTCTCTGATGCTAAATCTAGCAAACAAGTGTCACCCAGCTTACTGAACTTCTCAGCTGCATTCACTAGAGCTGAGCACTCTGTCCTATGCTTGTCCTCCACGGCACTGCATTCTGGCGGTTTTCTTCTTACTTTCTTGGCCTCCTTTGCCCACTAATCCTCCTTTAAATATTGATATCCCCCCAATGATGTGTCTACAAGCTTTTCTCTTGGCTTCCTACACTTTCTCCCAGTTTTTATTACACCTTTATGCCAATGACTTGCAAAATTATGTGTCCCACTCATGCCTCTCCCCTGAGCTAAAAAACAATATGCTCAATTGTCTATTTGACATACCCCTTGGACATACCACAAGTACCTTAAAATGAGCATATCTAAAACTAAACTCTTGATCCAACTCCTTAACCCATTTTTCTCCAAAGTCCTCTGTCTCCTTAATATCACCACCAGTTGTTACAACTAAAAACTTCAGAGGCAATCTTCCTCCTTCCTTACCCACCACATCCCAATTAGGTCAAGAACTGTTGATTCTACTTCCCAAATGACTCTAAAACCTATCCAACGCTCTCCAAATCTACTACTACAACTGGAGTCCAACCCAACATTTTCTTTTTCCTGGACTACTACAAGAGCTATCTCCTGTGTTTACCCCTTGCCAACCCATTCTCCATATTGCAGCCTGAGTAATCTCTTAAAATACAAATCTGATGATGTTGCTTCCCCGCTTAAAATCCTTCAGTTATGCTCAACTGCTCTTAGACTAAAATCCAAAACACTTAAACTAGTTGTGCCTGATCAGGCACCTACCAATATTGTCCTTCACTAGTCAATCAAACTGACCTTTCATTTCCTCAAATAAGCCATCAAATTACCTAACTCAGGTCCTTTGCACATCCTGTTTCTAGTGTCCTGATTGCTCTTATCACTCCTTTCAGATTTCAACTTCAATGTCATTTTATTTGCAGAGAAACCTTCACTGATCCCCACTCTATGTCAATCACCCCTTCTTTCAAAGCCCAGAACTCACAGTGCTTCCCCATTTCTGACACAACAACTGTAATCAAATGATTGATTTTTCTCTCATGCAAGAATGTCAGCTCCATGAACACACAGAAAAACTCCATAAGTACATTTGAAAGAATGAAAGTCAGTGAATTTATGACTAACAGAGTTTCAGGAACTTCTTATAGGTGGAGTGTGGCAACCCATGACTTACAACTCAAATGATGCCATATGCCTTATGAAATACTTCATGCATTGTCTAGCAATTACGTGGAGGAAGAAAGGTTGCTTTGTCATCACAGGCAAGTAGGCATCATGAGAAGATGCATGCTTTTCAGTTAATTCATGATCAAATTTAATTAGTTAATCAGTTGAGTGTTTTCTTCCAACCCTCTTTTTGTCTGTCTTCTCTCCATAATACAAGCGGTCAAGATCTCAACAAAGAAAACAGCATCCTTTGCATCAGATCTGGTTCCAGCTGGCTCAAAGCAGCACCCATCTATCCCATGTCAGATCACCTTTATGTCCTTTCCATATAGCTCATCAACCCATGCAAGTGTGCACTGAAAATATTTTTTAAAAAGCAGTGATTGGCATTAGCCTGCACTCCATTCTGTTTCACCTGCTTTGATCTTCTGCTATATTTGTTTTCACATTTTTCAATTCTGCTCTCCAACTTCTAATCTGCCCCCTAGTACCACCCATCTCTAGCCATGTCCTCCTGTATCAGATACTATTTCAGTGTGTCAGGTAGTAATTGCTATGTATCAGAGCACTCCAAGTTTTAGTAGCTTAAAACATCTACCAGTGATTATGTTTCAAGCATGTGAAGGTCAGCCAGGGTGAGCTGCTTTACACTGGATTAAGCCAGGGGAGGCTGTTCTACATGCCTCTTATCCTCCTCCTGAGACCAGTAGGCTCACCTGAACATGTTGTGTTCATGTCAGTGGTAAAGATGCAGGAGGTGAAAGTCCCAAGACCTCAGTCGAAACTAACTCTCTGCTTGTGTCATATCTACTAACATCCCATTGGCTAAAGCCAGTCACATGGCCAAGCCCAGCATCAAGGAGTAGGATTGTCACCCATCCACTGCAAAACTGCAGGTAAAAAGGCATAGATATAGGGATGGTTGAAAAACTGAGGTTAACGATACAATCTCCTCTCTGAGATGGACCTGATCTTCACCTTAATACACAGCACAGATTGGAGACAGACTCTCTCACATACCCTGTCTCTTTACTCCCTGTGGTCCTTTAACTGGCTCTGCTTCCTGGCTGGCCTCATCTCCAGGAAGAGCATCAGACAACATGGTACATGATGATACTTGATAACGATAACTAAAAGGTGGTCAATGGTTGACTGCTCTACTTTAAATCTTTTTTAAGGTGAGTTGCTATCTCTAGGCAGAGAGAAATTTATTTTAAAGGCAAGCAAATAATAAGAGTGTTGTGTGCTATTTTGGTATTACCTATGCCCTTATTATGCAAAGTGCAGTCCATGGACTAGCAGGCTGGGCATCACTCATGGGCTTGTTAGAAATGCAGAATCTCAAAAAATAATAGAAAAATGGCAGTGTGAGGTGAGCCTCTGTAAAGCTCCCCTGGAATTTACATCTAATCGAACCACAATAACTCCACAAAGGACTCCCGCACAGCAGACAGGCAAGATGAAGAAGGCCATTACTGAATTCACCTAAAGGTGAGTGAATCACACTAGCGGGGGAGGAGGGAAGGGAGAAGTGCAGAGATGGAGCCCCACAGGCACAGGACGCAGACCTAGCTCAGTACTCCGAGCTCGCAGCATCCCGGAACTACCGCTGCTGTGGGAGAGGGAAGAACTTGGACTGCTAGGACTCCGCTTATGGCCCACAGGGCTGATGGGGTAGCATATAACACGGCTGAAACCAACGCTCATGGCAGAGACCTTGGAGAAAAGACTGAGGGAAGAAGGTTTAACACGGTAGTTTAAGCCCTCACTGCCAAGCAGAGAACAGAAGCCTTAGGCACTGAGACTAGCCGCACCCTCCCTACCATCCCAGAGCTTGCCCCGCCCCCACATGCCCAGTGCTAGAAGCAGAACAGTAGCAGTGTCAGATCAAAAGAACAGAATATTTGCTGTTCTGAGAACTATGGCCTGCAGACACAGATTCGCAGCCTAACTAGTTCTGGCAAAGGGAAGGGAACTGTGGAAACAGGACCAGATGTGGTGGTCACCGCCATTGCTCTGGGCCACCTCTCACAACTCAGCCCGCCCCTGGCCCCACGTATCTATGCAGATCCCTGCAGGAGTAAACAGAACTGCTGAAACATACGGGCTCTGAATCTGATGCAGGAAGAGTTTTGGAACTTCAAAAGCTCTCCGCATACCCACACGGACATTGTGCCCTGTGACCCAGGCGAACTATTAACAGAGGAGAACCCGTCTCCCAAGGAATCCCCCCATTGTGTGAGAAGCTAAAATAGTGCAGAGAAAACATAGCACTGCCGTGTGAGAGAGAAAAAAAAGGCTGCAGTCGGAGAGAAAATAAAACATTCTACCAACAGGTACTGGAAAACAAAAGAAAGACCTCTTCCTATCAACCTGGTGCAGAAGCCACTCCTGTAGATGTCTAGGAAGAGAAATAATAAATCAGTAATTGCCATGAATAACCAAGGCAACAAGACAGCTCAGAAAGAAAGTGAAAAGTCTCCAGAAAAGGAACTTAAAGATGTGGAAATATGTGACTTAAATGACAGAGAATTCAAGATTGCAGTTCTGAAAAAACTCAACAAGATGCAAGAAAACACAGAAAGGCAGTTTAATGAACTCAGAAATACAATCAAAGAAAAATATGAGCATTTTACGAAAGAGATTGAAACTTTAAAAAAGAACCAAATAGAATTTCTGGAGATTAAGAACTCAATAGAAGAAATTAAGAATGAAATAGCCAGTTTAGGTAGTAGAGCTGACCAGATGGAGGAAAGAATCAGCGACATTGAAGATAGAAACCTAAAAATGACACAGATGGAAGAAGAAAGAGACTTGAGACTTAAAAGAAATGAAAGAACTCTACAAGAACTTTCTGATTCCATCAGAAAGAGCAATATAAGAATAATGGGCATACCAGAAGGAGAAGAAAGAGAGAAAGGGACAGAGAATATATTCAAACAAATTGTCTATGAGAACTTCCCAAACTTGTGGACAGAACTGGATCCTCGAATCCAAGAAGCAAATAGAACACCTAATTACCTCAATCCCAACAGGCCTTCTCCAAGGCACATTGTATTGAAGCTGTCTAAAATCAATGACAAAGAAAGACTCCTCAAGGCAGCCAGGGAAAAGAAGACAGTAGGTAACCTACAAAGGAAAGCCCATTAGATTATCATCAGATTTTTCAGCAGAAACTCTACAAGCCAGGAGGGAGTGGAACCAAATATTCAAACTATTGAAAGAGAGAAATTATGAGCCAACAATAATATATCCAGCAAAGATATCCTTTAGATATGAAGGAGGAATAAAGACCTTTGCAGACATACAGAGGCCGAGGGAATTTTCTAATACTCGACCTGTACTACAATACTAAAGAAGGCTATTCGACCACCATCAACAGGAACAATTTATGGCAACCAAAACATAAAATGCAGGAGAGTAAAGGCCTGAACTTGAATATGGGAATGGAGAAAGTAAGTATGCTGAAGAATATGGAATACTTTAAGTATCAAACTTTCTTTTACATAAACTTAAGGGTAACCACTCAACCAGAACTGAAATATATACTGTAATAAAAGAAGAAACAGACAGAAACATCATAGAATACCACCACACAGAAATAATATACAACAACAAAAAGGCAAAGAAACAATGGAGACACAGTCTTACCAGAAAACTAAAGATAGAATGACAGGAAATCCTCACATATCAATAATCACCCTAAATGAAAATGGACTGAACTCACCCATAAAAAGGCACAGAGTAGCAGATTGGATCAAAAAACTAAACCCAACCATATGCTGTCTTCAAGAGACACATCTCAGCTACAAGGACAAGCAGAGACTCAAAGTGAAAGGGTGGAAATTAACACTCCAAGCAAATGGTATCCAGAGAAAATCAGGTGTACTCATACTGATATCAGATGAAACAGACTTCAGGGTGAAAAAGGTAACAAGAGACAAAGATGGACATTTCATAATGGTAAAGGGGACTATACAACAAGAAGACATAATAGTCATCAATATTTATGCCCCCAATCAGGGAGCACCAAAATATACCAAGCAATTACTAACAGAACTAAAGGGAGAAATTGACCAAAACACAATTATACTAAGGGACTTAAATACATCATTGACAGCTATGGATACATCATCCAAACAGAAAATAAATAACGAAATAGCAGCCCTAAATGACACATTAGATGAAATGGACATAATTGACATATATAGAGCACTTCATCCTAAAACATCAGACTATACATTTTCTTCTAGTGTACATGGAACATTCTCAAGGATAGACCATACATTGGGACATAAAATCAGCCTCAGTAAATTTAACAAGATTGAAATCATACCGAGCATATTCTCTGTTCACAAGGCTTTGAAATTGGACATCAACTACAAAAAGAAAGCAGAAAAAAACACAAATACATGGAGATTAAACAACATACTTTTAAAGAACGACTGGGTCACAGAAGAAATTAGAGGAGAGATCAAAAGATACATAGAAACAAATGACAATGATAATATATCCTACCAAAATTTTGGGGATGCAGCAAAAGCAGTTTTAAGAGGGAAATTTATATCATTACAGGCCTATCTCAAGAAACAAGAAAAATCTCAAATAAGTAAGCTCACATTACGCCTTAAAGAACTATAAAAAGAAGAACAAATGAAACCCAAGGTCAGCAGAAGAAAGGAAATAACAAAAATCAGAGCAGAACTAAATGAAATAGAGAACAAAAAGACAATAGAAAAAATTAATGTGACAAAGAGCTGGTTCTTTGAAAAGATTAACAAAATTGACAAACCCTTGGCTAGACTCACTAAGATAAAAAGAGAGAAGACACTAACAAAATCAGAAATGAAAAAGGGGAAGTTATCACGGACACCACAGAAACAAAAAGGATCATCCAAGAATACTATGAAGGACTATATGCCACCAAATTCAATATTCTAAAAGAAATGGACAAGTTCTTGGAAACATATAGCCTTCCTAGGCTGAACAATGAAGAACTGGAAAATCTAAACAGACCGATCACCAGTAATGAAATTGAATCAATCATCCAAAACCTTCCCGAAAGCAAAAGTTGTGGAGCAGATGGCTTCACCAGTGAATTCCACCAAACCTTCAAAGAGGATCTAATACAAATCCTGCTCAAACTCTTCCAAAAAATTGAAGAAGAGTCAGTACTCCCTAACTCATTTTATGAGGCCAACATTACCCTGATACCAAGGACAGGGTAAGGACAACACAAAAAAAAGAAAACTACAAAACAATATCTCTGATGAATACTGATGCAAAAATCCTAAACAAAATTCTAGCAAATCGCATACAACAATGCGTTAAAAAGATTATTCATCATGACCAAGTGGGGTTCATCCCAGGGGTACAAGGATGGTTCAACATCCACAAACCCATCAATGTGATACATCACATAAACAAAATAAAGGACAAAATCATAAGATTATGTCAATTGATGCAGAAAAAGCATTTGACAAGATACAACATCCATTTATGATTAAAATACTTAATAAAATTGGTATAGAAAGAAAATACCTTAACATAATAAAGGCCATATATGACAAACCCTCAGCTAATCTCATAATTAATGGTGAAAAACTGAAGCCCTTAGCTCCAGTTCAGGAACACGACAGGGCTGTCCCCTATCACATCTGCTTTTCAACATAGTGTTGGAAGTCCTTGCCAGAGCAATCAGGCAAGAGAAAGAAAGAAAAGGCATCTAAATTGGGAATGAAGAAGTTAAATTATCATTCTTTGCAGATGACATGATGCTATATATAGAAAACCCTAAAGACTCCACCAAAAAGCTATTAGAAACAATCAACGAATACAGTAAAGTTGCCGGCAACAAAATCAACGTACAAAAGTCCATTGCATTCCTATATACTAACAATGAAATCTCAGAAAAAGAAATATGAAAAACAATTCCTTTTGCAATTGTAGCAAAAAGAATAAAATACCTAGGAATAAACTTAACCAAGGATGTGAAGTATTTATATGCTGAAAACTATAAGACATTTTTGAAAGAAATTGAAGAAGACACAGAGAAATGGAAAGACATTCCGTGCTCATGGATTGGAAGAATCAACATAGTTAAAATGGCCATATTACCCAAAGCAATATACAGATTTAATGCAATCCCCATCAAAATCCCAATGGCATTTTTTTAAAGAAATAGAACAAAAAATCATCAGATTTGTTTGGAACCACAAAAGACCCTAAATAGTCAAAGCAATCTTTAGAAAAAAGAACAATACTGGAGGTATCACACTCCCTGACTTTAGCTTGAACTACAGGGCTACAATAATAAAAACAGCATGGTATTGGCAGAAAAACAGACACATAGACCAATGGAATAGAATTGAGAACCCAGAAATAAAACCACATAAATATGGACAGATCATTTTTGATAAAAGAAGCAAAAAACATGCAAAGGAGAAAAGACAGCCTCTTCAATAAATGGTGCTGGGAGAATTGGAAAGCCACGTGCAAAAGAATGAAACTGGACTGCTATCTGTCACCATGTTCCAAAATTAATTCAAAATGGATCAAAGACTTAAGCATAAGACCTGACACAATAAACTGCATAGAAGAAAACATAGGTACTAAACTTATGGACCTTGGGTTCAAAGAGCATTTTATGAATTTGACTCCAAAGGCAAGGGAAGTAAAAGCTAAAATAAACGAATGGGACTATATGAAACTTAAAAGCTTCTGCACAGCAAAAGAAACCATCGACAAAATAAAGAGGCAACCAACTGAATGGGAGAAGATTTTTGCAAACAGTGCCTCCGAAAAAGGGCTAATATCCAAAATATACAAGGAACTCACACAACTCAACAACAAAAAAAATAAACAACCCAATTGAAAAATGGGCAGAGGACCTGAAGAGACATTTCTCCAAAGAGGACATACAAATGGCCAATAGACATATGAAAAAATGCTCAACATCACTAAACATCAGAGAAATGCAAATAAAAACCACAATAAGATATCACCTCACCCCAGTCAGAATAGCTATCATCAACAAGACAAATAGTAACGAGTGTTGGAGAGGCTGTGGAGAAAAAGGAACACTCATACACTGTTGGTGGGAATGCAGACTGGTGCAGCCGTTAATGGAAGGCAGTGTGGAGGTTCCTCAAAAAATTACGAATAGAATTACCATATGACCCAGCAATCCCTCTCCTGGGTATCTACCCCAAAAATCTGAAAACATTTATACATAAAGACACGTGTGCTCCAATGTTCATTGCAGCTTTGTTTACAGTGGCCAAGACATGGAAACAACCAAAATGTCCTTCGATAGATGAATGGATAAAGAAGTTGTGTCATATATACACAATGGAATACTATTTGGCAGTAAGAAAAGATGATATAGGAACATTTGTGACAACATGGATGGATCTTGAGAGTATAATGCTAGGCGAAATAAGTCAGACAGACAAAGCAGAGAACCATATGATTTCACTGATATGTGGTGTATAAACCAAAAACAACAAAAGAACAAGACAAACAAATGAGAAACAAAAACTCAGAGATACAGACAATAGTTTAGTGGTTACCAGAGGGTAAAGGGTGTGGGGGTGGGGGATGAGGGTAAGGGGGATCAAATATATGGTGATGGAAGGAGAACTGACTCTGGGTGGTGAACACACAATGGGATTTATAGATGATGTAATACAGAATTGTACACCTGAAATCTATGTAATTTCACTAAGAATTGTCACCCCAATAAACTAAAAAAAAAAGAAGAAGAAATGCAGAATCTCAGGCTCTGCCTGAGACCTACTGAATCAAAACCTTCCTTTTAACACGATCCCCATGTGATTTGCATGCATGTTAAAGTTTGAAAAACACTGAATCATGTCATGACTCCTTCAAATTCAGGAAAAGACAAAGAGGTAACTTTGGAAATGATGATGATCAAAATTGGATATGACCAGTTTCCACTCTTTATAGCCATAGAAGTGGATAGCAAACAGCAATGAAGCTGTTGCCATTAAGTTATTAAACTCAAAACTTTTGTTTCCAAAATCCCCATGAGGAAGTGAACAATGCATTCTTCAATGAGCAGTCTATTTCTTTTGAAATCATGAAATTTCAACTTACAAGAAAGGTCAGGCTGAAAATTAAAGCTGTAATTTTATTGGGTGGCTCCTCTTGGGCAGACAATGCTGTTTTTCTTCACTGCATCACTTTTATTGAATTTCCGGGTCATTTAAAAGGTAAAAAAAAGTATGCCCAGAGTGAATGGGCATATGCATTCTTCTGAGTAAAAGAAAAAGTATAAAATATTCTTATTAATTGTAAAATACAAGTTTATGATGGGTGATAAAAATAACTTAGGAACCATGTAGAAAGCACAATCATCCAAGCAATTTTCTTATGTGGGAATAATATAGATAGAAAATATGAAAACGAAAGTACATTTTCGATTATAGTCTACTTATCAGGAATGTGGGGGAAATGTGCTACATGTAATCTGGACAAGTGCAATATATTTCTATATCTCAATCATCACTCTACCATCTCTATTTCTGTCTCTATTCTATCTCTATCATCTTTATCTTTATCTTTATCTCTATATCTGCAAAAGTTTCTTGACCCCTTTTGTAACTCCTTCCTTCTTCCACCCCTGAGCTGCTTTGTTACTACAGAGTAGCTTGCATTTTTTACAATTTTATATAAATCAAATCATATATGCTTTTTTTTGGTCTGGCCTCTTTCTCTCAGAGTAATAATTTTGAGATCCATCCATGTTGTTGTGTGTGTCAGTAGTTGATTCCTTCTTATTGCTGAGTTGTTTTCCATTATACGACTAAACCATCTCCTATTAATGGATACTTGGGTCATTTCTATCCAGGCTATTACAAATAAAGTTTCCATGGAAATGTGAGTACTAGTCTTTCTGTGGACATATGTTTTTATTTTTCTTGGGTACATACCTAAGAGTAGAATGGCTGGGTCATGTTTAACTCAGGAATATGTTTAACTCTTTAAAAAAACACTGTCAAACATTTTCTAAAGTGGATGTACCATTTTATATTCCCATCAGCAGTATATAAAAGTTCTGATTCCACCACATTCTCATCTACACTTGGTATTGTCAGTCTTTTTCATTTTAGCCATAAATGGATGTGTACTGTTATCATACTATGGTTTTATTTTGTATTTCTTTAATGAGTAATTACCCTGGCCATTTTGTCATGTTCTTATTGCCCTTTGGTATATCTTATTTTAGAAGTGTCTATTCAAATATTAGCCCATCTTTACTGGGTTATTATGCTTTTCATAATGAAGTTGTACAAGTTCTTTATATATCCTGAATATAAGCCCTTTGTCTAATATAAGGTATAAGAAAAGTTTAAAGGTCTTTTGTTACTGTTACAATTTAATATTCCATTGTTTGGACGTATTCCTGAATATTCAGACACTTGTAATTATGGAATGGAATGGTACAATAAGTATTTTACTTTTCACTCAGTGATTTGTACTTTATGAAGATGTGATCTACTCAGCATGGACAGATACAGTTTAAAGGGTTCCAAAGCCTATTATTTATTTTATTTTCTAGGACAACAGCAGTCTAAAATGTACACTGTGACTTTAGACTACTAAGAGCAACTATTTTGTCCACTGCCAGTGGCGGTGTAAGAAATGGGACCTATTGGGGGAGAAAAATGAGAAAGGAAAGAAAAAAGACAGAGAAATGAACCTTGTACCTTAGGGGCCCAAACAAGCACATGCCCTAAACGGCCACAGTAGCTACCTTAGCACCCTAACAAGCCTCAGTAAAAGGGGTCATGAGAATATGTAGAAGTGATCACAGACACGACACTGGGAGATAAAGCCAGGCTCACTTGAAGACCAAACAATAGGTTCGGTTACTGGTTGGTGTGGCCGAGAGAGCGAGAAAGACCAGAAAGATGGTTCAGGCAATGTCACTAGATCTCTGGGTTCTCATAGCCACGAGTGTGGCCCCTCAGGGCACCAGGGCCTCTGACGCTTAAGTACTGGGAGTGTGTGTCCAGCACTGTCTGTTCTTGAGCTGAAGGCAAAGAAGGGGATGACACCGGATTCCTGCCTTCCAGCAGCTCAAACTCTAGGGAAGGCAGACAACTTAAAGAAAATGAAGCCTAGGAAGAGAATCCAAGACCATCTCAGGTTAGCATGGGACCACATAGAACCGTGCAAGGCATCGGAGCCCGGCACAAGGGAGCAGTGTGGTACAAAGTACGCCTGCTGATGTGCCGGGGTTTCTCTGATAACCCAGGGCAGATGTCCTCCTCAATTAGAGATTCAAGGCAGCAGAGTCAAAGCAAGGCCCAAGGGTAGGGTCAGAAAACAGCATGACATCAGCAACATTGATGGGATCCGTGAAGGAGCAGAAAGCCCCATACTTCAGAAAATAAACCACAAAGAGACATAACTCCCAAACTGTTTGCCTGTGACCAGCCTGTTTCTCGACGTAGATGATCAGCAGCAAATGAAAGCTTGGCCAATCAAGGGTGGAACCTAAGAAATGGATGACCCCAAAAAGCCCAGAGTGAGAAATGGTACTTTGTCCCGACTTCCTTTAGCTGAGACTGTGCCTGTCCTGAGTGAGAAGGTTGTGTTATAATTGCTATCATTAGACATATGTTCAAATTCATTTTTTGGTAAAACTCTATGAAAGATTGTTTAGATTCTCCTCCCAACAATTCCTTTATGTGTGTTCCCATAAAGGAGCCATAAAAATAGAAGGAAATCCTGCCATTTGTGACAACTTGGATGAACCTGGAGAACGTCATGCTAAGTGAAATAGCCAGACACAGAAAGAAAATACTTTTTGATCCCACTTATATGTGTAATCTAAAAAAAAAATAAAAATAAAACTTAACATTTGTATAACAAAAAATAAAATAAAATAAAAATTAAAAAGTCAAACTCATACAATGGTGTTTGCCAGGGGCTTGGGAATGGGCAAAATGGGAGATGTTTTGGTCAAAGGGTACAAAATTTCCATTTTAAGGTAAGTAAGTTCCAGGGATCTAATGTACAGTATGATGATTATAGTTATCGGTGCTGTCTTATCTGCTTGAAATTTGCTAAGAGAGTAGACATTCAGTGTTCTTACCACACGCAAAGAAAAAACGTAATCATATGAGGTGATGGATGTATTACTTAACTTGACTGTGCTAATCATTTCACAATGTATATCAAAAACATCACATTGTGGGGCTGGCCCGGTGGCTCAGGCGGTTGGAGCTCCGTGCTCCTAACTCCAAAGGCTGTTAGTTTGATTCCCACATGGGCCAGTGGGCTCTCAGCCACAAGGTTGCCGGTTCAACTCCTCGAGTCCCTCAAGGGATGGTGGACAGCACCCCCTTCAACTAAGATTGAACACGGCACCTTGAGCTGAGCATCCGCTGAGCTCCAGGTTGGCCAAATTGGTTGGAACAGGTCCTCTCAACCACAAGGTTGCCGGTTCGACTCCCGCAAGGGATGGTGGGCAGTGCCTCCTGCAACTAGCAACGGCAACTGGACCTGGAGCTGAGCTGCGCCCTCCACAACTAAGACTGAAAGGACAACACCTTGTAGCTGAACAGCATCCTCCACAACTAAGATTGAAAGGACAACAATTTGACTTGGAAAAAAAAATAAAAGTCCTGGAAGTACACACTGTTGCCCAATAAAGTCCTGTTCCCCTTCCCCAATTAAAAAAAAAATCGCATTGTATACCTTAAAAACAATATCACATTTTAAAATAAATACATAGATTTTAAAACAAAAGTAAGTTTTTAAATATCATATTCAAGAAGGTAGTTGAGAAGCTATCCAGCAAGCCGTAACTCTAAACCTCGCTTCTAAACCTGTCCCAGTGAAGGTCCACTGCCACTAAGACAAAGACACTGCAGCTTGGGCCACTGATGGGCCTTGAACATCAGGAGTCCCCCCACGTAACAATCCCTAAAAGCCCAGTGCCCCTGCCACCATGCTCCCCAGAAAATGGACTCCATGCCCAGCCTGCTTCCTCCTGCCACTTCACCCAAAATCTTTCCTGTGTTTGCATGTTATTGGCTGAGCCTAAGTCACATGACTGGACCCAGTAGCAAGGGAGTCTGGGAAAGTGAGTGTTCCACTCCTACATTAGGTAGGAAGAATTCGTATAGTGGCAAATTCTCCAAAGAAAGACTTTTTATAAGAGCCTATGTGGCCATAAAACATAACAAATGTCTACACTGCACCTAAACAGATCTATCTAATCAGGCCCACATGCTCGGGGTGGGAACCGGAAAAGAGGGACTGGAACTACCCATGACACAAGTATGGCAAAGCGTCTAGTTTTACCAAACACCATTCTTATCCCCACCCAGTCAAATGGTTCTCACTAATGCCCATTTCTTTTTTTTTTTCTCGTCTCTTATCAGAAGTTCAAGTCAAGTGTCAGCCCCTGTCACTGCCATAGAATGACAGATAAAACTGAGTCTGAATTATTGTTGCTGGAGAACAGACCTATGCTCATTTTAAAGCACTTTTGTCTGCTCCACACACTGTAATGATTAGCTAACAATCACTATTGTATTTTGCCAAGGACACTGAGACTTGCAAAAAAAAAAAAAAAACGTATAAACTTCTATGGGAGCAAAGCTAAGAGTCTGAACAATGGTCAAAATATTGGAGGCTGCAGAGAGTGGAAACGTTCCAAAGAATAACAAAGGCTATTTTTCAGGTAACAGCACATTGAAAAAAATTCATGTTGGCAAGATAAAGCGGCTCTCTTAAAATAGAGAATCAAAGCAACCTATTACAATGAATCTATATTACCATGGTTCCACGAAAGTAAGACCTAGCCAGACAATCAGTTCTACTGCGTCTTTTGGAGCAAAAATTAACATAAGACCCGGTCTTATTTTACTATAATATATGACCGGGTCTTATATACTATAAGACCGGGTCTATAATATAATAAATATAATATAATATAATATAATATAATATAATATAATATAATATAATAATATAATATAATACCCGGTATAATATAATACTGGGTCTTATATTAATTTTTGCTTCAAAAGACGCATTAGAGCTGATTGTCCTGCTAAGTCTTATTTTCGGGGAAACACAGTGTTAGTATCACAGGTATGTCATTTAATTCTCTTGTTTGATTTCATGAAATATAGATTCATGATTATAAACAAGGAGAGAATTGTTAAATTGTTCAGTAAATGGATATCTGTAACATCAGATATGTTCTGATATTATAATGAAGTCAGTCCAAAAATATTCAAGTAGGCCTCTATCTACCTTTACCAAAAACGTAACACATTTGAAAAAACTTTACACACACAAAAACACACATACGAGCAGTGAACTTTGTGGACAATCTCATTTACAAAAAAAAATAATAATAATAAAAATACCTTGAGGGAAATAACTCTATAAGGGAAAGTTAGTTTAACTTTTTATGGGGAAAAATATTCTCAGAAATGTTTTCTTATTAAGAGTAACTCATTACTTAAAATGCTTTAATTTTATTTGACTATCCCAAAGTTTCCAAAAGTATGAAGATAATTCCTTTAATATCCAGATTGACTTTATGAGACTAGGTAGATATATTTTGTATAAACTCCAAAGCCATAGTTAATGTGATAAAACTGTGTTTAAAAACAAACAAACAGAAAAACAATGAGTATATAACAGAAATTAGGTACTTGACACATGAAACAGCAACCAAAATTGTATTTTATAATTAAGTCCTTAAGGTCTTAAGTGGGGTAATGCATACAAATTCAAACTGGTCGATTTAAGTGAATTTAACATGGAAATAAAAATACTTTGATCAAAATAATTATCTTAAGTCTGACAGCTTTAAAAATATGCCTAGCACTACTTTCAGAAATGTCAGACAGCTTAGAAAACTTAAGCATTCAGTCCATATAGTTTCTTATAGAGCCATGGAAAATAATCCCCTTCAAACAAATGAGCAGCCATCAACCTGGATAAATTCCTGACCAATGTTTAGCAGGCAGACTGTGTCCCAAATCCAGTACTGCCTTGTTCATAAGCAGCAATAGGACCCCATATACTTAATAACCATGGCTTTTCAATTAATCCTCTTGAAAGAAATGGGGCTTCACATTTTTCAAGCTTTCAAAAGATCCGTTCAAAGAAACTTTATATATTGCACTGCACAAAGTCACACAACCACCTATTTCCTACTTCTGTTGACCTTCAGTCTTCGCTGGGCCTATACAGGCTGCTTTCATTATGCCATGAATGTTCTCCAAGCGCAAGCTGCCATTCTCATCACCTGCCGAGACAGAGATGAATGAGAAAGGTGGATGTACACTGAGGAGGCAATTTCCCTGATACAGGTCCTAAACACAGTGGTGACATTACGCCTGGACAGAGAGGAATTACACTCACAGCCAGATGGAGAGAGTGCCCTTTAGCTGCAAGTTGCTGGGTGTGAAAAGCTGGTCCTGAACAAAATGGTGAAGTTAGGAAAGTTCTCCAAGTTGCCACACTCTCTTCCCCACCTCCAAGAGCCCTGGATTCTCGTACTATTCCTTACAAGGAGAACATCCCTGCACATCCTGCTGCTCTATGCCTCAGGTCCTACACCATTAAAATAGGGACCAAAATATGACAATTTTTGTGCTTGATAAAGGAGCTCCTATCCATAACTAGATCCACATGCTAGACTAGTATAAGGCATTGTTCATTTATATCAGCACAGGTGGTATCAGCCCTGCACTACTGATTGTATCTTGTGGTTACTGTCCTAAACTAAACTGATAAGCCTAGCTAACATTCCACACTTAGAGCATCCTCTACTCTCACGAGCTATGGAGCCACACATAAATGAGTTGGAACAGTAGCCTTGTACACGTGTATGTACTATCTATTGAGTTCTTACTATGCACCAAGCACTGTGATAAAGATTTAACAACAACAACCCCCCCCCCAAAAAAAAAACTCATTTAACTTCTGCAACAATCTGAGGAGGGAGGTGCTAGCATCCATAGTGGCATAGGGAGAGCAAGGAAAATGTAGTAGAACTGTCTAGTCCCCCTCAAATACATGTAGGCAGTTATCTCCTCCATTTGCATGAAGGACTTTCTTGGAAAGCAGACTCCCCCAAATGTGATCATCATCCTTAATAAGAAGCACTGTGTGTGGATTCATATGTGCACATCCGTAAGAAGAACATACAGTTCTATTCACATCCCACCTCCACCCTGTTCTGTCATCTTGAATAGTTACTTTCATTTTTCTTAAACTAAGCTTCCTCAACTGGAAAGCAAAGGCTAGATGCTGTCTACAGGTGTTTTGTTGTTGTTTTTTTTTTTTTAATTTCTAACACTGTATATGGTTACTTAAATCAGTATCACTCTGTTGCAAAAAACAGGGACCAATTTGAGCTAGCTCACAAGAAAGTAGTTTACCATAAGATGGTCAAGGCTGGAATCAGAAAGTGGTCCAGCCTGAAGACAGCTCAAGGCCAGCCAGCTATTCTATCATAGAGTGTCTGCTGCTCTTTGAGCTTCGACTTTGTTATTCTCTTTATCTACCAGGGCTGTCCAGTCCTAATCTGTTCCTCTCTCTCTTTTTTCTTTTTTCATGACCCTAATAATGTCAGTTTGCACATCAGTTTGTTCATTTTCTTCCTCATAGCATGCTGTGGCCTTTTGCCCCCACCATTAGCTGTGTCTGCCTCTTGGTTTTCTAGTTTCTGGGAGAACTATCTAACTGATCCAAGCAAACACTTCAAGCCTGGACATATGGTTATAGGTCACTGTTTGGCCTCTGGCTGACTACCTCTGGCCAGTCCTGATGCTTTCAGCTGTGATGCTTTCAGCTGTGTAAGGGCAAAGAGCCACCTAGTACAAAACAGCCTCTCTCTCTTCAGCAGGACTGGTGGGTGGAATTTTCTCAGGGGGAGAAATGTTCAGTTTCTAGTGAGGACAGTAGAATGTTTCCAGCATGGCTACTAAACCATATCAATGTCTCAATTAAAAAGATGTGTTTTTCTATCAGAGAATGGTAGCCACACATGCTGCTGTGGCTTGAACACACACACACACACACACACACACACACACACACACGACTCACTCCCACACCCATACACATGAACATGAATAAGCACAAACTCTGTATCTGTATGATTAAAAATGTAAAATATTCTAGTTTTCTCATAATGCTTGAGAAAAACAACCCCTGACATCCAACAGCTGGCATGGCATTACTGGCTAGCCCTTGATATTCTGTTGAACATAAACAATTTCACAGAACATCAACATCAGATAAAGGGCCTCTCTGTGGCTATGAGGGGTCAAGATAAAAACAATACCACCCCATAAGCATGTGCCAGGGATCTATGGGGAGGAAATGAATTGTTCGGCTTAGCAGTGAGCGAGCTTTCTCCCAGAAAGAAGTGCTGGAAGAAGCCATTGTTTCTTCATTGAGCTCCACCCCCCCACACACCCAGGGTACACATACAGGCAGCCATCTTATCTGAGTCTCAATCAACCCAGCTCACATTCATCCCACCCTGGCAATTCCATGAGACTCCACCCCACCAAACGTTGAGATCCACCTATGTCTTGACTCATGGTGCTGACTTTCCTAAAACCTCTCAAAGGTTCACAAACCGCAAATAAGCAGCATCTGGACTTAGAGAGCCCCATACCTTTTGCTAAGAAGCTTCAAGCCTGGCATTAGTGGCAGCTGGCCTTGGTTCACATCTTAGTGTCTCCCAGGTACCTCCCAGTCCAGCACAAGAGACAATCATCTGCACATCACTTTGTGGCTCATAACAAGTGGCCCAGGGCAGGGCACACGCAGCAGCTGAACTTGCCTCCAACAGAGCCACTCCCAAGAGGCCTCAGAACCAACATGACTACTGGCCAGCTTCAGGCCACAGCAAAGTACCACCCAACCACCTCCACAAAAGACACACCCAAAGGGCAGATTTGGCAGGCACCACAAACCCACTAAGGCAAATATTGCTCTGTAGGGTCAGCTCCTGCACAATAGCTCCTCCACTGTAGTCATGATCAGTCCTTACAACCAAACAGACTGAGGGTCAATCCCTTCCACTGATGAGCAAACAGCAACCAAGATTCAACTACAACAGAAGGGCACACATAACAAATACTAGGGACACATCTGGAACACCTGGCTCAAGTGACCAGGGAGACTGTGCCACTGAGTCCCACAGGACACGTACTACATAAGGCCACTCTACAAAGACCAAGAGACAGCTCTATATAATACATAGAAACAAATACAGTGAGGCAGCCAAAATTGGGAGACAAAGAAACGTGTCACAAATGAGAACAGAACAAAGCTTCCGAAAAAAGAAATCAATAAAATGGAGACAAGCAATCTATCAGATGCAGGGTTCAAAACACTGGTCATAAGGATGCTCAGTGATCTCAGTGAGAACTTCAGCAAAGAGATATGACACATAAAATGGAGATAGAAAACATAAAGAACCAGTCAGAAATAAATAATACAGTAACTGAAATGAAGAATACATTAGAGGGAATCAACAGTAGATTAGATGAAGTTGAGGATTCAAATCAGCAATTTGGAAGGTAAGGTAGCAGAAAACACCCAATCAGAACAGAAAAAAAAGAATCAAAAAAAAAAAATGAGGATAGCTTAAGGAACCTCTGGGACAACATCAAACATACCAAAACTTGCACACAGGGGTACCATACGGAAAGAGAGGAGGGAATTGAAAACCTATTTGAAAAAAATAATGACAGAAAACCTCCCTAACCTTGTGAAGGAAATGAATATTCAAGACCAGGAAGCACAGAAAGTCCCAAGTAAGATGAACCCAAAGAGGCCCTCACCAAGACACATCATAATTAAAATGCCAAAGCTTAAAGACAAAGAGAGAATCTTAAAAGCAGCAAGAGAAAAGCAATTAATTACCTGTGGGTGAGCTCCCATAAGACTCTCAACTGATTGATTTCTCAACAGAAACTTTGCATATCAGAAAGGACTGGCACAAAATGTTCAAAGTGATGAAAAGTAAAGACCTACAACCAAGATAACTCTATCCAGCAAAAAATCAAAGGACAGATAAAGAGCTCCCCAAACAAGTAAAAGCTAAAGGAGTTCATCACCACAAAACCAGCATTACAAGAAATGTTAAAGGGACTTCTTTAAGAAGAAGAAAAAAAGATAAAAAATGGAAATACTAAAATGGCAATCACTACATATCTAGCAACAATGACTTTCAATGTAAACGGATTAAATGCTCTAATCAAAAGACATAGGGTGGCTGAATGGATAAGAAAGCAAAACCCTTACATAATGCTGCCTAAAAGAGGCTCACTTCAGACTGAAAGACACACAGACTAAAAGTAAAGGCATGGAAAAAGGTATTTCATGAAAACGGAAACAAACAAACAAAAAAGCTGGGGTAGCAATACTTATACCAGACAAAATAGACTTTAAAGCAAAGGCTATAACAGGAGACAAAAAAGGACCCAGTAATTCCACTTCTGGGTATTTATCTGAAGAAACCCAAAATGCTCCTTCGAAGGGACATGTGTATCCATATGTTTACTGTGACATTATTTACAATGGCCAAGACATGGAGGCAACCTGGGTGCCCATCAATAGATGAATGAATAAAGAAGAGTTGGTACTTAAATGCAATGGAATATTACTCAGCTATAAAAAAAAAAAAAGAAAGAATGAGATCTTGCCATCTGCAATAACAGGGGTGGACCTAGAGCGTATTGTGCTGAGTGGACTAAATCAGACAGAGATACAAAAATATCATTTGATTTCATTTATATGTGGAATCTAGAGAACAGGATTAAAAAACAAAACAGAAACAAACTCATAGATAGAGAGCATTTTGATGTGTGCCCAATTGGGGACATTGAGGAGAGGGGTGATGGTGGAGAAGATTAAGAGGTACAAACTGGTAGTTACAAAATAGTCATGGGAATGTAGAGTATAGCATGGGGAATATATGCAGTAGTATTGTAATAGCTACATGGAGTCAGATGAGTGTTAGATTTGCAGGGGTGATCACTTTATGAGTTACATAGTTCACTGCTGTACACCTGAAACTAATATAATATTGTATGTGAACTATAATTGAAAAAAAAAAACAACTTAAGAGTGATAAACAAATAAATAAATAACTGACTGGTTCTAAATACAGTGTTTCTTATTCCAGAGGGAAATAACCTCCTCAATGTGATTCTAAGCCTTGGAATAATTATAGAAGCCGAAGATAGTCACATGTATAGCTGTCTGTTTCTATCACCCTCTCTCTCTCTCTCTCTCTCTCTCTCTCTCTCTCTCTCTCTCTCTCTCTCTCTCTCTCTCTCTCTCTCACACACACACACACACACACACACACCTCTTCCTGCTTTAAAAAACAAAGGTGAATAACACAAAACTGATTGTTATTTTACCCCAAAGTTGTGATCAGTTAGAATCTCAGGCTTGGCTGAAAACAAGGGTCCTTCCCACAATTCAGAAAAAAATGCCATTGGCATGGGGAGACAGCTCCCCCAGACAATGTGCAGTTCCTGGAGACGTCTTCATCTCAACATCAACCAATCTGGGCTAAGTTGACTATTTACTGTCCCTCTCCCCTCTCTTCTCCTTTATCTGCAAATTAAAGATCCAGTCTCCATTGCTATTCAAGCCGGTGGAGAAGAACCAATTCCTCCTTTCAAACTTTTCATTAAAATGGAGGCACAAAGTCATCCTAATGTGTACTTACAGTGAAGAACTGCTCCTATAAATGGAGTACTGAATGACAGAGTTAATAAAACAGGGGAAAAGAGGCATTTTCTCACCTGAGAACTTAATTGCTACCGCAAATTTAACAAGGAGCTCTTGACATTCTATTTCATAAAAAAGTGTTTTATTCTCAAATTGTACCTTTGATTTATAAACTGCAGGGTGAGGCTCATCATTGGCCACAGGGAACATTGCTCTTCCTAAATACCAAGGTATAATTTACGCACATGAAGACTAAAACTAATTTATTTGGCTTACAATATAATTCCAAGTGCCTTTAATTTCCGTCATTATAATTATGAAAAACTAACTTTGAAAATAAATTAAGTCATTGCCCATCTTCACAAATACACATATCCCTTGGGATTTTGTACAGCTGAAGGGCTCAAATTGTCACTATAAATAGTAATTGGAGAACATTCCACCTTACCTCCTCTTCAGTGGTTTAACCAAGAATAAGAATAACAATATTTTTTTCTTGATTCCTTATAAATATTTTAGGACTTACTTTTCTTAGCAAGGAGGTTTACTTTTCTTAAATGAGGGTTTAAGTTATCGATCTTAAAATAATTTTACCAAAGTACTGTATATGATAGAAAGTATGTGTATAGCTTGTTTTCAACAAAAACATTGTTTAAATATTCCGATTTCATTAACAAATATTTATTAGTTGTTGACTCCATCAATCAAGTCTCAGCTGGAAATAGAGGACACACTCAAAACACTCTTAGGAGGGTTTACCTACAAAGAGGCAGGTTACAAACATGTTAGTGAAAACTTCCCTAACCTGGTGAAGGAAACTGACATACAAGCCCAGGAAGTGCAGAGAGTTTCAACCAGGATAAACCCAAACAGGTCCACACCAAGAGACATTATAGTGAAAATGGAAAAGGTTAAAGATATAGGGCAATCATGGGGAGTACTGGGGACACCTGGGGCTATTAGCAGTGCAACCATGTGGCCCCTAAGTCAGAGGGACCAAAGCAAGGAGTGGTTCCCAGACCCTGGGAGGAAGGAGGCCACGAGTGGAGGCTACCTTTAGAGAAGCAGTGGCTTATGGTAGGATGGGGAACACAAACCCGGTCTGAAGAAAGCTCACAGAGAGGGGGCCAAGAGAATAAAAAACTTGATCTTACTCTTCTCTCTCCCTCCATTTTTTGGGGGGAGGGAGAAGGCATAACTGGGATACAGAGGACCCAGGATCCATTGATGTGATGCACAGAGGTCAGTCTTCAGAACCAGAGAACAGAGAAGGACGGGGCATGGATGGAAGAGCACGTGGGTGAGGTCAGCACACATACTCCACTGTGCTAACGACACCGAGTTGAGTAGCACCCCTGTCTGCCCTCAGGAAGCGTGTAGTCTATGAGAGAGAAAAGAGATGACTATCAAATAAATAAACTATAAATAAAGCATTATAGAATTTTAGAGGAAAGAAAATTTTACATTCTAATAACGTCTGTCTTCTTTGTCTTTACATTAGATTGTTTCCTTATTTTCCTCAGGATAGCAGTTATCAAACTTTAGCATACTTGTACATGTGAATCACCAAGCCTTGATAAAAGGCATATTACTGGGCTGGACTCCAGCATTGTTGATTCAGTTGTTCTGCGGTGACTCTTGAGAATTTTCATTTCTTGTTTTTAATTGAGACATACTTGACATATAATGTTAGTTTCAAGTGTACAACCTAATGATTTGAAATGTGTATATATTGAGAAATGATCACCACAATAAATCTAGTTAACATCCATCACCACACATAGTTAATTTTTTTTCTTGTCATGAGAACTTTTAAGATCCACCCTCTTAACAACTTTCAAATATACAATATAGTATCACTAACTATAGCCACCGTTCTGTACGTTACATTTCTAACAGATTCCCAAGTGACACTAATGCTGCTGATGTTCAGCAACCACAGTTTGAGAACCACTGCTTTCGGAAAATGACCCGTCCTTCCTATTCCAAACCTCAGCCCTTATGGCTCCCGTTGGGCTATCCACTTCCCACCTAGCCACTGCTGGTCTATGACCCTGGCCTGATACTCAGCATCGTCCATCACCCTGACCCCCTCCCAGGGCCCGCTTTGCAGTGGCATTAGTCTGTGTGACTAATCTCTCCCATTTCTCCTTCCCTCTACTTCCCTGGAGACTGGCCCAGCTCTCATGTGTTCACCTCATTATTTACTAAGGTAATTTATTTTTAAGAAGTGATTCAAGGTATGTGCCAAGATTTAGCAACAAGGATGTCCATCACCACATTATTAACCACCTAAATATCCACTATATGGGTTTGATTAGACAAAGCATATGTCCATACAATGGTATACAACAAAGCCATTAAAAATTTGAATGTGAAAATACGTTCCTTGGTAGAGAATGATGTTCACAATACATTAAGCTAAAAAATGTAAGTCACAAAACTATTTGTAAGATATATATATATGACAATATCTTACAAATAGTTTTGTGACTTACATTTTTTAGCTTAATGTATTGTGAACATCATTCTCTACCAAGGAACGTATATATATATATATATATATATATATATATATATATATATATATATACATACAAAAGTTAATACACTGTTGTATTAACTAATTGTTTCTAGGTGGGTGGAATGATGAATATATTTTCACTTGTTTTTATTTCCCTGTCCTTTTTTAAATGAGCATGATTGCTTTTGTAATAAAAACAAACAATAAAAGGCATTTCATTTTGAGACACATACTTATGTAGTTCTCATACTGACTGCATCTAATTTAAGGGCTCAAAAAATAAACACCTCTATTTTTGTTTTCTCAGACCTCCATGGTTCCAAAAAATCTAGATGTGTTAGTTATAATTAGGTTTTGCTGCATGTGACCTCGAATCCAGGTTAAGAGAGGTTTCGAAATGAGATGGTTTTATTCTATGTCATATATTTTATGGACATTAACAGTCCAGGTTCAACATGACAGCTTACAAATCCCTAGGGACTCAGTCACCTCCCAGATTTCCACTTCATTGTTGTTAAAATATAGTCTTTTCTGTAAGGTCCAAGATGGCTGCTGGAGCCTTGGTCATTTTATTCCTGTTCTAGCCAGTAGGTAGGCAAAAAGGCAAAGGGAAGGAAATACTCTCTCCCTTAAAGGCACTTGCTTGAATTGTGCTTACCACTTCTGCTTGTACTATGTCTACTGGCTAGATCTCAGCCATATGGTCATACCTAGCTGCAAGAGAGGCTGGAGAATGCCTTATGCTCAAATAAACTTCGGAGTTCTATGATTGTGGAAGAAGGGGAAATGGATATGGAAAAATAACCAGCAGTCAATGCTATACCATAAAAGGCACGATCTACTTAAACTTTACCCAGTAACTCCTCCAAAGCACTCAAAATACGGGATCTTTCCGAAGTACCTCCTCGTACACCTGGGCCTCAAATTTTCCCTAAGCTGATGCCCGTGAACTAATATTTGTCAATGGCTTTACTTCAGGAGTAGCTAGTACAAGAAGAGAATGCTCAAGCTTGGAGAGGCTTAGAAAATCTCTACTTTTCCTTCATTATCATGATAGAAAGGAATCTTGTTCTGAGAAGCTGGTCACCAGTGAGTGTGAAGGTTAATCACCCAGAGAACTTCCTGAACCCACACTGTCTGTATCTCATTTTAGACCTAACATCTGATATGAAGCTGATTTGCACAGTAGGTGGGGTCTACTGATGACTCCACTACGACCACCCTGGCGTCTTTGTTGTACATGAATATGCCAGGCAGTTCAACACTCTTGAACTTACTTGCTCTCTGTTCGAAACTATCAAATATTTACTTGGCTCATTGACTAAATCCTCCACCTGCTTCAGATCTCTGCTCACGTATTGGCAAGTCCTTTGCCATCCACTCTGTTTAAAACTGCAACTTCCTACCTCTTCACGCAGCACTCTCTGCCTCCCATTTCCTAATTTATTTTTGTCCTCTGCATTGATTTGCACGTCTAATATATGTTTTGAGTATTTAATGTCTGCCTCCACCTTGCCCCCAACCAGAAGGTAAACTCCATGAGGGCAGAGGTCATTTTCTGTTTTACACAATCCTTTTGTCCCCTGACCTTGAGCAGAGCCTGGCACATAGTAGGTACTCAATAAATGTTGGCTCAATTAATCAATGAACAAAGAAAGCTGACATCCCAAGTATCACTGACAGAGAGTATTGGCCCAGTTGATTGAGTGTTTGATGAAAGAATAAATGAAACTGTTCTAGGTATCACTCATTAACTCCAGAGCTCAATTTTATAAGTATTTTCTGAATCCTTGTCTCCTTCCCAAGCTATTCTTCCTATCACCCTGCATTTTTATATTACTCTCCAATGAATCTCATTTAATTTTCTATTGGTTTACCTCTTTATTATATATGCCCTCCCCACTAAAATAGATGCTCCCTAACAATTCTGCCTTTTCTCCATATTCCTAGTACCTAGACCAGTGTCTAGCACTTAGAAGGCACATGATAACTATGGTTGAATGGATGAATAATGCCATGAATGCAAGAGAGAAGTTAAGAAAGGCAATGGGATGGTCTGACTGATACCTATGAGATGTGTAAGCTAAGAAAGAGCTAACTACGCAAATAAGAAGAGGAAGGGCATCCTAATCAAAGTGGGAAATGGCATGTGCATACGCTCTGTGGTCAGGGGAACTTGACTTCTACCAAACTACAGCTCGTAGTTTGCTATACACACACAGTCCAACTCAGCATCTGTGTTTGTAAAGGAAGTTTTAGTGGAATACAAACATGCTCATTCTGTATTGTCTGCTTTCACACTACAAAGGCAGAGCGGAGTAACTATGACAAACGGACTGCAAAGAACACCATATTTACCATCTGGTCCTTTAAAGACAAAAGTTTGCTGACCTCTATAAAAAGGCTCAATGTCAGACAAATGGGTAGTAGGTGGTGTCACTCAAAGTGTGATCCTCACACCAGCAGTATCAGCACCCCTGGGAGAGCATCCGAAATGCACTTTTCAGGTCCAATCCCAATCCCAGACCTACTGAATCAGAATCTCGGGGGGTTGAGGGGAGAGGCAAGGGAACAGCAATCCATCAGCTCTCCAGGTGATTCTGATACAAGCTAACCACCGTGGTAGAGGATGAGAGGAAAAGAGGAGTGTTGCGAGAGATAAGGGGAGAAATCAGCAGAGGCTAGGCATAAGGCCATGTTCAAGAATTTAGTCTTTATCTTAAGAACAAAAGGAAGCCATTGAAAGGTTTTAAGCGGGTAGGTAATACAAGCAGATTTGCAATTTGCTGTCACTCTGGCTGCAGTGTGAAGAAGAAGTTGTAGGGGCACCAGGCAGGCAGACCAGTTAGACAGTTGCAGTCCCCAGCAGCAAGATGATGGCAGTTTGAACTCTGGAGGATGCAGAGGGCTGTGGATAAAGATGGATGTAGGAAACCAGCTGAAACATCCAACTACCTCATTCTTGTTTCTCTCCTTAAACGTCATCAAACTTCACTTTCCTTATCAGCAATATTGGAATAACTCTCACAAATTGGCCGTGAGGATTAAAAGATAAAAATCAATCTCCTGTACAAAATAAGGACTCACCTAATAGGAGTTCTCTTCTTGAGGTCTCTTTCCTTCTATTCCTGCTTTTACCTGCATTCCTTCATCTTAAATGATGACGTGTATTCTGCTTTGGCCAGCCTACAATGTAACAATTTGGAAATAGTGAACTATATTCCTATTTCCTTCATCGCTAACAAGATTGGGGTCCTACTTTATGGTGAACTTTAAAATACTATCAAGAAGAATGAAAAACTCATACATTCCAGATTTTACGCTAATTAAGGGAGCTCGGTATTAATACGGTCATTAGCAGGAAATTCTTTTTTAAAGAAAATAATTTTTCTTCATTTATACCCCGCCTTATTCCAAAAGGGATTTAAGGTAATTTCTAAAAGTGTGCGTGCCACAGAAAAAGTAAATTAAATTAATCAGAAGGAAAATGAGACCAAAGGAAAAGCAACCGATTTATAGCCTTAAGGAAAGTCAGTAAGCTCCCTAGGATTCTGCCGCTAATTTGGCTCTGAGCTTTTCAAAAGCCCTTCCCTCAAGGAAGCCGGAGTGGGTTACGAGATTCACAGTGTCCCTAAGGCTAAAGCACACCAGCGCCCAAGAAAAGCCCTTAACACAGAGGCCAGAAAGATTCCTTCCCTGGGGCCCCAGGGTGAAGACACTGAACAGTGTAACAAACAGCATCTTCGGCAGTCCCCAGAACAGCCCTGAAGAATCACTTCCTAATCGCTGTTTTGTAAACCAGGGTTCGAGTTAGGATCATCTATGATTTAACTGGTCCTGTTGAGGCTGAGGAATGAATGCTGGAATCCAGGCCGCTGTATCAGTCACGTGCCAGGCGAGCGTGGAAGCTGAAAAGTCAGGGAGGTCTTTCAGCTCAGAGGTTCTGAGGCTGTTTCTTAAATTCCGTGGGTTCCACAGAGATGTCTCAGAGGAAGTGGAAGGTTGGAGGAGCACCTGAGAGGCCGGTGGGCCAGGGCTTGCACTCCACTTACCTAGTTTCAACCAGAGCAACGTCTGAAAACCACAATTGCCTCGATACAGTGCAGCAAATCAAGAGCAGACTTTTAGAGTTATGTGGAGGTCCGAGAGCCTGGGTTGGGTTCCAAAGATTCAAACTACTCACTAGCTGTGGGACTTAGGCAAATTACTTTACCTCTCTGTGCTTCACCTCCTTCATCAGTCCAATGAGGATATTAATAGGTCCTGATATATAAGGTCATTGAGAAGATTAAACTGCCTGATGGAGATAAAGTCCTGTGATATTGTGATTTATAATGAATACGTCATATATAAATTTGGACTTCTTTCATGGTTCTTGAACTAAAAACCCTTCAAATTTCCTGAACAATAGGAACAATGGGAGAATCTTTTGTTATAACATTTGGTCTCTTGGCCTCATTTTCTGAAATGGTTTCAGAGTCAAAGGTGAAATGGGTATCTTTTTATTCATAACAAACCCTTTCCACCCCAACTGGATATATGTTAATGAGATTTTTGGAATGCATCTAAGGATGAGGGCTGATTGACAGGGGAACCAACCATAAATGGAGGGGGAGAACTTTCAGTCAGTCACACCCCTTGATTACTGAGGAGGGGAGAGAGGCTGAAGGTTGATTCAATTACCAACAACCAATGATTTAATCAATCGTGCCTACATAATAAAACCTCGATTAAAAAAAAAAAAAGGAGGGGTTTGACAGAGCTTCCTGGTTGGAGAATCAGAATGCTTCCGCCTGCCACTATACCAGGCCCCAAACTCCATGAGGACACAAGTTCCTATGTTTGAGACTTCCTATTGTTTGACACTATGTATCTCTCCATCTGGCTGTTGATTCATATCTTTTAATATCCTTTGTAATAAATGGTAATCTAGCGAGTAAATGGGTTTCCTGAGTTCTATGAGCCACTCTAGCAAATTAATCGAACCTACGGATGGGATTGTGGGAATTTCTGATTTTAGCAAAAGTACAAGTATTAAACCTGGATTTTTGGTTAGCATTTGAAGTGGTGAGGGGCAATCTTGTGGGACTGAGCCCTTCACCTGTGGGATCTGATGCAATCTCCCTGTTGATAGCGTTAGAATTGAGTTGCATTGGCAGATACCCAGATGGTGTCAGAGAATTGCTTGGTAGTGCGGGGAACCCCCCCAACACACACGCACACACATACACACACACACACACACACACACACAGAGGTTGAAATTGGGTCCAGAGCCCATAAGTCATTTAGCAGAATGCCAGGAAAAAAATAAGTGCTCAATAATTATTTGGTAGCAGAAGTTTGGGTTGGAGAAATATTAACACCTGAATGTAGTCCAGCCTTCTATATACAAAAGACTGCTGCAGTAAAAATACTCTTACGCAAAGGTTACCCAAAAGAAAAGTGTCCAAAAGTTTAAGTGACTTGCCCCAATCTCATTTCCAGTAGCAGAACATGCACCTGAGCCTGGAACTCCTGACTTCTTGTTCAGTCGCCTGGCCACACAACAGAGAGAGCGGTTTCCATTTCTCAGGGCTGTACACCATTTTACTCTCATTTTGCCTCGTGGTACCCTTTTCCTAAAATCCAGTACAGGGAATGACCAACAGCTCTCATCCGATGTCTGAGCTCCCATTGTCAGGGGCTTCCTAGAGAAGGGCTTCAGATCACAGCGAGGATTAGCAATATAGAGGCCGACAATCAATTGGTCCACCACTGGGAAGAGAAAGGAGGTACGTGCAGATGTACTTCACTCTAGCAGATACCATGCTACGTGATAATTTCCTGAGTATGGACATCATGTGTGAGCACCTTGGACTCTCTACAACACATTTCCCTATTCTGAACCCATAGTAGGCCATTCGTGAATGATTACTGAGTGACTGATTGATTGTTTGCATGAAATATTTAATGAGCATAAAAAAGCAATGGTGATTGATTCCTTTGACCTTTTACAGAACATGAGGTAGGCGGTATTACTTGAGGCTCAGAATTAAGGACATTCGATTATTTACTTTCTCAAGATCCTCCCAACATATAACAACCACTAACTGGTTTTAAAATGTCCATTGACCGAACAATGGGGAGGAACATTGTACTAACTTCTATTAGGAAGATGTCCATCTGTGAAAGCCCTTAAATCAATTCAGGACTTTTACACAATGGCTGACTTCAATCTGTATTGCCTCTGAAACTGAAATCACTTATTTTCAGATAATGTTGACACTGCAAATAGTTATTGGGTTTCTACTTTACCCAGACACTGCACTGCTAGCTGTAAGCCAGAGGAAAGTGAATCAGAGTTGCTGACTTCTGGCAAAGATATAAATGTCAATTAATCTTAACAAATTTTAGAATGCACATTGATACCAACATAAGAGCAAGACAGGCATTACTAGAATGTGTGCCTTGGTAGGAGGTGGTGAGGGGGAAAACTTCTTGGAGAAGTTTCCTTTGAGGTAGGTAGATTCCAATGGTCTGTTATGGAAGACGGAGGGCCATACTGGGTGAATGGAAAGGCTTTTGTATAGAGACAGGGAATTGCAAAGTATGCTACTGAAGGTCACTCTGATATACAGAAGTGATTATAAAATTTTATGTATCTAAGGGCAAAGTCCCCTGAAGAATATAACGTAATCCTTTGTTTTCCACATTCCAAAATTGCTAAATCTCTAAAATTCAAATTATGATATACCTGGTTCAAAAATCATTTTTGAAAAATGCAAAGTAAAACCAGATTAATGTAAGTCATTTACTTATATTAAAAATATGCTGAGTTCATGCTCTGTAGCAGGCATGGAGTTGATTAAAACACTGGCCCTCCCCTCCAAAGGCCCTGGTCTAATAGGGGAGGAAAACAAGTGAACTGACCCTTGTATTACAATGTGGGTTGTGCGAAATTGGAGCTCTACACTGAGGAAGGTGGGAACCTAGCGCAGGGCATGCAATCCGAGCAGTGAGGGTGGGGGGAGGGAGTGAAGTAGAAGTAGAACCAGAAAAGGCTTTCTAAAAGAACTAGTAATAACAAAATAACACCTTGGTGAGATGTGAGCCAGATGATTCTATCCATCCTTTTCTCTGCTCCTTGAAATATTTCCTCCCTTGGTTAACAGGACACAACATCCTCACCTGGTTTTCCTCCTGCTTCTCTGACTGGGCCTCTTCAGTACCCCTTGTTGATGTCTCCTCATCTCTCTAAGCTCAAAATGTTGGAGTGACACAGAGCCCAGTCCTTGGATCTCTTTTTCTGCATATTAACACACACACACCTGGTAATCTTATCCAGCCTCATGGCTTTGGACACTATATGCTGATGGTTCCCAAATTTACTTCTCAAGCCCTGGCCCTGCCTCTGAACTCCAGATCTGTATATCCAACTGCCCACCTGACATCTCCACTTGGATATCAAAAGGTATCTTAAATGTAAATATCCTGAACCAATTTCTGATATCCCCCTCCAAACCACTCCTCCTCCAGTCTTCTCATTCCATTACAATGCAAATCAACCCAGGTAGCAGCTTAGGCCAGAAACCTTAACTCCCCTTTGCTCAAAACTCCTAACCAACTCACCAATAAACCCTCTCCACTATTCCTTCATTTTACCCAAAATTTAACCCTTTCTCACCCCCTCCACTCCAGCACCATCATTTCTCACCTGAATTACTGCTCTAACTTCTAACTGATCCCCAGGCTTCTACCTTAGCTGCCTGTACCTCTCGACACAGAGGCCAGACCAGGCCTGTTAACATGTAAGTCAGATAATTCAGACTAAGTGCAAACCCTCCAATAGCTTCCCATTTCACTTTGAGAACAAGCCCAAGTCCTTACAATAACCTACAAGGCCCCACATGATTTGCTCCACCCCCATTCTCTCTCTGACCTCATCTTACATTATTTTCCTCCTGTTCACTCAACTTCAGTGACATTGTCTTTTTGCTGTGCCTCAAACACTCAAGGCATATTCTTGCCCCTGGGCCTTTCTACTTGCTATTCCTCACCCTAAGATGCTCTTTCCTCAAATGTCTACGTGGTTCACACCCTCACTTGCCTCCCACTCAAAAGTTATGTTCTACAAGCCATTTCCTGGTCACCCTATCGAAAACTGCAATCCCTACCCTCAACATTTCCTATGCTTTTTCCTTGCCTTATTTTTTTTCCTTAGAATTTACCACTATCTTATATGTTTTACCTAATAGTGTATTTTTGACCTCTCCCATGAAAATGTAAGCTCCATGAATGTATGCATTTTTCTTTTTTACTTATTGCTGTGTCCCTGACACCTGGAACACTGGCTAACACCTACTAGTAGGTACTCCATATACATCTGTTAATGAATAAAAGGAAGGGAATTCCATTCCAGAAGAAGAAAAGCAGAGAGAATGGCATTATAATGATAAATAGTTCATATTCCTTCAATGAAAATAACTAACATATGTTAAATATATTTTCTAAACTTAGAAGGCAAAACCTAGAAGAAAAATATATTTGCAACAATGAAGCTATAAAGTGAACATGCTTTACGTTTTCTACAATTTCTAATCATTTTTATATAAATGTTTTATAAATATTTTTAAAAGCTCAATGAGTTTTTAAATGCTTCAAAATATTAGAAAGTTATTTTGGAACATTCAAGCTGTTTTAAAGTCATTTTCAAAAATTTTCAACTCGTCAGCAAGCTTAGAAAATAAACTAGTTTCATATCCAAAATATTTTGAAATTGTGCCTTAAGATTTTTGGATTTAAAATGGGAAAAAATAGTTTGGAAACTGTTGTGAAAGCCAACTGTTTTCAAAGTTATCATATTTGAAATTTAAAATTTGTGTTATCTTGGAGAAGACAGAGAGAGAATAAGCATGTCAAAGTCACTTACAAAACAACGTTTCCAAATTTGGGGAAAGCAAGTTAAAAATTTTCAAGTATACTTTTTGCAGCCTTGTACTTAACAATAAAAATCGGAAAAATGTGTCTGTCAATAGAAAAACTGGTAAAGAAATAAGGCATTTAAAATGGAATATTAGAAAATAATACCAAACATATTAAGCGAAGAAGGTTATAGAATAATATGTAAATCATAATCCCATTTAGATTATTTCTAAAAAGTTTAATGTGTCTATAAGACAGACCCCTGCATATGCATATCTGGAGGGATAGTTCTCCCTGACTGTTGACAGCTACTACTGTGTTTCCCCGAAAATAAGACCTAGCCGGACAATCAGTTCTAATGAGTCTTTTGGAGCAAAAATTAATATCAGAGCTGGTCTTATTTTACTATAATGTGAGAGTGGGTCTTATATTATATAAGAGCAGATCTGATATTAATTTTTGCTCCAAAAGACGCATT
This sequence comes from Rhinolophus hipposideros, assembly GCF_964194185.1. Lineage (NCBI taxonomy): Eukaryota > Metazoa > Chordata > Mammalia > Chiroptera > Rhinolophidae > Rhinolophus > Rhinolophus hipposideros. The sequence continues at coordinate 23,294,302 of NC_138060.1, forward strand.
AGAGCTGATTGTCTGGCTAGGTCTTATTCAGGGAAACAGTATGAAGGATGCTGTGGCGATTCCTCAAAAAATGAAGACTAGAATTACCATACAACCCAGCATTCCCTCTCCTGGGTATCCACCCCTAAAATCTGAAAACATTTATCTGTAAAGGTATATGTTTCCCTGTGTTCATTACAGCATTATTCAAGTGGCCAAGACATGGAAACAACCAAAATGTCCTTCGATAGATGATTGGGTAAAGAAGATGTGGTATGTATATACAATGTAATATTACTTGGCCATCAGAAAAGATGAAATACTGCCATTTGTGACAACATGGATGGATCTTAATATTATCATGCTAAGTGAAATAAGTCAGACAGAAAAAATCGAGACCCATATGATTTTCTTCATATATAGGATATAAAACTGAAAGCAACAAATGAACAAGACAAACAAACAAAAACTCACAGACACACACAACAGTTTAGTGGTTACCAGAGGGTAAGGAGGAGGTAGAAGAGGGTAAAGGGGGTCAAATATGTGGTGATAGAAGGAGAACTGACTTTGGGTGGTGAACACACAACGCAATATACAGATGATGTAATACAGAATTGTACACTTGAGACTTATATAATTTTATTAACCAGTATCACCCCAATAAATTTATTTTTTTTTAAATCCCAGCTTTGCCCCTAGAGTGAGAGACTGAGAGGGTTAAAGGAACATGGGAACTTTTATTTTAACTTATCCCCTTTTACACTGTTTTAAGATTCTTTGAAATGTGACAAGCTACCTATCAGGGTTTAGTCTTAAAAAAATAAATAAATAAAAAGCATAAAAACTGTTTCAAATGTATTAAGTAAGCATCAGAGGATATGAGACATTGAGATGAACTAAATCTGTTCCCAGCTTTTGAGGGACTTAAAATATGATCAAATAGTCATAAATGTTAAAGAGTAACTATTCTACAATATGATAGGCTCTATAGCAACATCATACAGTTCAAGAGACACACAGATAAAGGAACATCTCAATCTGTTCAGAAGCCTTCCCAGAAGATAATTAGGCCAGTTCCTGAGGGACGCATAGACTGGGTCAAAACATTTCGGGCATATCAGCATACAAGCACACATTATGGGAAACAGGTAACAGTTTAGGGAAACAGGTAACAGTTTAGCTTAACTGGGGGTGGGCTCAAAACTCCTTCATGTCATTGGTAGGAAGGACTCCAAACTGGAATGAGCTTTGGAATTAAAGAGAAGTACATCAGTAAATATGTCAGGCCATAGGACCCATTTTGGTTCAATTCCCAAGGTTGTGGGTCTTCTCCTAAACTTCAGGTCTTTCCTCTGAAAACATGCCCCTGAGTTTGGCATCCTCACACAAAAAAAAGCTTCTTTCTAAAGGGGAAAGTGCATTTATATCTAGCTTATCAAAGGAAGAGACTCATAAGTAATAACATTCTAATATTCAGCTTCTAAACTTTTCCTGCTAAAGCAACACCACAATTACGCTTGACCTTCCTTCCTAGTGACTCATAGGAATAGATGAATTGGGTTTTCGTTTTTGTTTTTATTAAATTTATTGAGGTGACACTGGTTAATAAAATTATATAGGTCTGAAGTGTACAATTCTATAATACATCATCTGTATATTGCATTATGTGCTGACCACTCAGTCAACTCTCCTTCCATCACCACATATTTGACCCCCTTTACCCTCTTCTACCTCCTCCTTACCCTCTGGTAACCACTAAACTGTTGCGTGTGTCTATGAGTTTTTGTTTGTTTGTTTGTCTTGTTCATTTGTTGCTCTCAGTTTTATATCCTACATATGAAGAAAATCATATGGGTCTCGATTTTTTCTGTCTGACTTATTTCACTTAGCAGGATAATATCAAGATCCATCTATGTTGTCACAAACGGTAGTATTTCATTTTTTCTGATGGCCAAGTAATATTCCATTGTACATACATACCACATCTTCTTTACCCAATCAAGGACATTTTGGTTGTTTCCATGTCTTGGCCACTTGAATAATGATGTAATGAACATACAGATACATATATCTTTATAGATAAATGTTTTTAGATTTGGGGGGTAGATACCCAGGAGAGGGATTGTTGGGGTTGTATGGTAATTCTATTCTTCATTTTTTAAGGAACCTCCACATCGTCCTTCATACCGTGTTTCCCCAAAAATAAGACCTAGCCAGACAATCAGCTCTAATGCGTCTTTTGGAGCAAAAATTAATATAAGACCTGATGTTATGTTATGTTATGTTATGTTATGTTATGTTATGTTATGTTATGTTATGTTATGTTATGTTATATTAGACCCAGACTTATATTATAGTAAAATAAGACCAGGTCTTACATTAATTTTTGTTCCAAAAGATGCATTAGAGCTGATTGTCCAGCTAGGTCTTATTTTCAGGGAAAAACAGTAGTAGCTGTACCAATGTACATTCCCACCAGCAGTGTATGAGGGTTCCTTTTTCTCCACATCCTCACCAACACTTGAGATGGGGTATCTTTCATTATATTTTATAGAGAAGGTCATGAAGACCAAGAAACATATCACTCTGCATATTGGTGAATTGGCTAGAACTCAAGTTTACATGTCTGGACCTCCCATCCAGAGCATCTCCCATTGGATCACATAAAATAACAATGGGTCTTTAAAGTGAGTACTTAAAGGAACAGGCCACCATTCTCTACTCTCATCTTTTAGCACTCGCTGTCAGCAGTACCTCAGAGAAAATACTAGGAAGAAATATTCATTCCTCTATGAAATTTCTTCCAAAACAGTAGTCTTTTTATATCTCATGGCCAAATGAGATAACGCTTAATTTGTTGCTGGTTAATGCCCAATGTAGTCAAAATCTGTGGAAAATGACTTTAGGTAGAAATCAATGGTTCAAAAAATAATAAAGGAGAGAAGATGGTGCTCTGGAAGGGTAAAGAAGATGGATGTCATCTTGCTTTATTCACAAGTTAACTTATCTTTGAAAAGAAAGGATAAGTGACAGGTCACTGGCAAATGGCCTTTTCTCTTTTGTAAATTCACTTTTCTGATCACTTGCATTCACTCCAAAAAGAAAAAAGAAAAAAACGTCTAAAACTATGTTTGCCTTATATGAATTAATGTCTCTAAACTTCTATTTTCTCATCTATAAATAGGCATAACAATCATAATATTAATAATAATAAAAATGACCTGGAAGGCTGAACAACAATTCTACTTCCAGCCAAGCTTGAGTAACAGGAATCAGATTTACCCTCCTACTTGAAACAACCAAAAAAATGGACAGAAAATATAAAGCAATGGCTTTCAAAACACAAGACAACAGGCAATGAAGGACACTGATACCTGAGAGATGAAAAACAAACAAGGTAAACTCAAGATTGCCCCAGAAATGTTCTGCCTTTACAAAATTCCCTGACTGAAAAATCTTAAAAGCAAGACACAAAAGGATCAAACTCTTTCTAAGTAATGTGACTAAGAACAGAAAAATGTTTGAAATTATTTATGAGATACAAAAATATCCAGCGAAAAATTACCAGATATGCAAAAATCATAAAAACACAAACTATAATGAGGAGAAAACTCAGTTACTTAAAACCAACTCAGAAGTGACATAGATGTCAGAATTAGCTGGTAAGTACATTAAAAGTCATTATAATTTTATCCTATATGTTCAAAACGTAAATAGAAAGGTATTTTTAAAAGACCAAAATACAATTTCTGGAAATAACAACTAAAACATATTAGATGCAAAATACACTGGTTGGGATTAACAAAAGATTAGGCTTTGAAAAATAAAATATTAGTGAACTTGAAAACACAGCAATAAAAATATTTAAAAAACAAGGTGAAATTCTTTTCCAGATTTGATTAAAACTTTAAGCCTACAAGTCCAAGAAATTCAATGAAGCACAGCACAAAAAACAAAGAAAGACAAAAATTCAAGACCCATTATAATCAAATTGCTCAAAATAATTCAAAAGAAAGAATCTTAAAATCAGTCAGAGAAAAAAAGGCTTCTTACAGACAAAAGAACAGAGATAAGGAAAGTATTACAACAGTTTTGTTGTTTGTGCAAGAAGACAGCGGAAAATCTTTAAAGCCCAGGAAAAAAACAAAGAAACTGAAAACAGAATTGTATACCAAGTGAAAATATATTTCAAAAAAAGTGAAATAAGTATGTGTTCAGATCTACAAAAGCAGAAAGAATTCATCACCAGCAGACTGGCACTAAAAGAAAAGTTAAAGAAAGTCCTCAGGCAAAAGAAAAATAATACCAGGTAGAAATATAAATCTACACAATGAAGAGCACTAGAAATAATAACTATTGTTAACTGTATGCAATTTTCTCTTAATACTTAAATCTCTTTAGAAAGTAATCATTTAAACAAACATAGTGTGTGAGGTTTCTATAACATATAAAAACAAAATATATGACAATAATAACTAAAAGTTCAGGAAGGGAGAAATGAAAGTATATTACTACTTGTATATATTCCACACTTGAAGTGAAATAATATCACTTCAAGGTAGATTCTGAAAAGTTAAAGATGTAAACTATAAACTCTAAAACATATACCAAATAATAAAATGAAGAGGTATAGATAAGAAGCAAAAAGGAGATAAAATGGAATTACAAAATATATTCAATTAACCCACAAGAAGGCAAACAAAAAGAAAAAGTAAAGGGAAAAATAGAAAACAAGTATCAAGATAATAGTTTAAACCTAACCATAATAATAATCACATTAAGTGCAAATGGTCTAAATATCCCAGTTAAAAGGCAGACATTGTCAGAATGGACAAAAAATGCAACACACAACAATTTGCTACCTACAAGAAACACAACTTGAATTATAAAAACACAGATATATTAAAATTAAAAGTATGAACGTCATTTTTGTCATGATAAAGGAGGACACCACAATCCTGAAAATTTATATATCTAATAACAGAGCTTCAAAATACAAATAGCAGAAATTGATAGAAGCGCAAGAAATAACAAATTCACAAATACAGTCACATACTTCAGTAACCTCTCTAAATAATCAAAAGAACAATAGACAGAAAATCAGTAAAATACAGATGATTTGAACAACACTATCAACCACGTTGACCCAATTGACATTTATAAAACATTCCACTGAATAACAGGACAAAGTTATTATAGTGAGTTAAATTATATCCCCAAAACAGGTATGTTAAAGTCCTAGTCCCCTGTGAATGAGACTTTATTTAGGAAGAGTCTTTGCAGATGTAAATAGTTAAGAAGAGGTCATCTTGGTTTAGGGTGGACCCTATATCCAGTGACTGGTGTCCGTATAGGAAGGTCATGTGAAAACACAGAGACAAAAGGGAGAACACCGTGTGATGATGGAAGCAGGCGCATCCATGAGTCAACACACACAACTAATCACCTCAATCCCCACAGGCCTTCTCCAAGGCACATTGTACTGAAGCTGTCTAAAATCAACGACAAAGAAAGAATCCTCAAGGCAGCCAGGAAAAAGAAGACAGTAACCCACAAAGGAAAGCCCATTAGATTACCATCAGATTTTTCAGCAGAAACTCTATAAGCCAGGAGGGAGTAGAACCAAATATTCAAACTACTGAAAGAGAGAAATTATGAGCCAAGAATAATATATCCAGCAAAGATCTCCTTTAAATATGAAGGCGGAATAAAGACCTTTCCAGACATACAGACACTGAGGGAATTTTCTAATACATGACCTGCACTACAAGAAATACTAAAGGGGGCTATTCAACCACCATCAACAGGGACAATTTGTGGCAACCGAAACATAAAAAAAGGGAGAGCAAAGGCCTGAACCAGAATATGGGAATGGAGAAAGCAAGCGTGCTGAAGACAATGGAATACTCTAAATATCAAACTTTCTGACTCCATCACAAAGAGCAATATAAGAATAATGGGCATACCATAAAGAGAAGAAATAGAGAAGGGAACAGAGAATATATTCAAACAAATTGTCGATGAGAACTTCCCAAACTTGTGGACAGAACTGCATCCTCGAATCCAAGAAGCAAATAGAACAATGTTTTATTTTCTCTCCGACTGCAGCCTCTTTCTTCTTCCAAAAAAGAGAGTGTCTTTCTTTTCTAGTGTACATGGAACATTCTCAAGGATAGATCATATATTGGGACATAAAATCAGCCTCAGCAAATTTAACAAGATTGAAATCATACCAAGCGTATTCTCTGATCACAAGGCTTTGAAATTGGATATAAACTACAAAAAGAAAGCAGCAAAAAAACACAAATACATGGAGATTAAACAACATACTTTTAAAGAACGACTGGGTCAAAGAAGAAATTAGAGGAGAGATCAAAAGATACATAGAAACAAATGACAATGAAAATACATCCTACCAAAATTTTTGGGATGCCGCGAAAGCAGTTTTAAGAGGGAAATTTATATCATTACAGGCCTATCTCAAGAAACAAGAAAAATCCCAAATAAGTAACCTCATGTTACACCTTAAAGAACTAGAAAAAGAATAACAGTGAAACCCAGGGTCAGCAGAAGAAAGGAAATAACAAAAATCAGAGCAGAACTAAATGAAATAGAGAACAAACAAACAAAAAAAAAACAATAGAAAAAATTAATGTGACAAAGACCTGGTTCTTTGAAAAGATTAACAAAATTGACAAACACTTGGCTAGACTCACTAAGATAAAAAGAGATTAGACACTAATTAACAAAATCAGAAATGAAAAAGGGAAGTTATCATGGACACCACAGAAATACAAAGGGTCATCCAAGAATACTATGAAGGACTATATGCCACCAAATTCAACAACCTAGAAGAAATGGACAAGTTCTTAGAAATATATAGCCTTCCAAGGCTGAATCACAAAGAACTGGAAAATCTAAACAGGCCAATCACCAGTAATGAAGTTGAATCAGTCATCCAAAACCTTCCCAAAAGCAAAAGTCCGGGACCAGATGGCTTCACTAGTGAATTCCACCAAACCTTCAAAGAGGATCTAATACCAATCTGCTCAAACTCTTCCAAAAAATTGAAGAAGAGACAATACTCCCTAACTCATTTTATGAGGCCAACATTACCGTGATACCAAAACCTGGTAAGGACAACACAAAAAAAGAAAGCTACAGACCAATATCTCTGATGAATACAGATGCAAAAATCCTAAATAAATTCTAGCAAATCAAATACAACAATGCATTAAAAAGATTATCACGACCAAGTGGGGTTCATCCCTGAAGCACAAGGATAGTTCAACATACGCAAATCCATCAATGTAATACATCACATAAACAAAATAAAGGACAAAAATCATACGATGATATCAATTGATGCAGAAAAAGCATTTGACTAGATACAACATCCATTTATGATTAAAACACTTAATAAAATTGGGTATAGAAGGAAAGTACCTTAACATAATAAAGGCCATATATGACAAGCCCTCAGCTAACCTCATAATTAATGGTGAAAAACTGAAGCCCTTTGCTCTACATTCAGGAACACGACAAGGCTGTCCCCTATCACCTCTGCTTTTCAACATAGTGTTGGAAGTCCTTGCCAGAGCAATCAGGCAAGAGAAAGAAATAAAAGGCATCCAAATTGGGAATGAAGAAGTTAAATTATCATTCTTTGCAGATGACATGATGCTATATATAGAAAACCCTAAAGATTCCACAAAAAAGCTATTAGAAACAATCAACGAATACAGTAAAGTTGCTGGTTACAAAATCAACGTACAAAAGTCCATTGCATTCCTATATACTAACAATGAAATCTCAGAGAAAAGAAATACAAAAAAACAATTCCTTTTGCAATTGCAGCAAAAAGAATAAAATACCTAGGAATAAACTTAACCAAGGATGTGAAGGATTTATATGCTGAAAACTATAAGACATTTTTGAAAGAAATTGAAGATGACACAAAGAAATGGAAAGACATTCCGTGCTCATGGATTGGAAGAATCAACATAGTTAAAATGGCCATATTACCCAAAGCAATATACAGATTTAATGCAACCCCCATCAAAATCCCAATGGCATTTTTTAAAGAAATAGAACAAAAAATCATCAGATTTGTTTAGAACCACAAAAGACCCCGAATAGCCAAAGCAATATTTAAAAAAAAAACCACAATACTGGAGGTATTATACTCCCTGATTTTTGCTTGTACTACAGGGCTACAATAATCAAAACAGCATGGTATTGGCGGAAAAACAGACACATAGACCAATGGAATAGAATTGAGAACCCAGAAATAAAACCACATAAATATGGACAGATCATTTTTGACAAAGAAGCAAAAAGCAATGGAGAAAAGACAGCCTCTTCAATAAATGGTGCTGGGAGAATTGGATAGCCACGTGCAAAAGAATGAAACTAGACTATCTGTCACCATGTACCAAAATTAATTCAAAATGGATTAAGACTTAAGTATAAGACCTGATACAATAAACTTCATAGAAGAAAACATAGGTACTAAACTTATGGACCTTGGGTTCAAAGAGCATTTTATGAATTTGACTCCAAAGGCAAGGGAAGTAAAAGCTAAAATAAACGAATGGGACTATATAAAACTTAAAGCTTCTGCACAGCAAAAGAAACCATCGACAAAATAAAGAAGCAACCAATTGAATGGGAGAAGATTTTTGCAAACAGTGCCTCCGAAAAGGGGCTTATATCCAAAATATACAAAGAACTCATACAACTCAACAACAAAAAAAAACAAACAACCCAATTGAAAAATGGGCAGAGGACCTGAAGAGACATTTCTCCAAAGAGGACATACAAATGGCAAATAGACATATGAAAAAATGCTCAACATCACTAAGCATCAGAGAAATGCAAATAAAAACCACAATGAGATATCACCTCACCCCAGTCAGAATAGCTATCATCAACAAGACAAATAGTAACAAGTGTTGGAGAGGCTGTGGAGAAAAAGGAACACTCATACACTGTTGATGGGAGTGCAGACTGGTGCAGCCGTTGTGGAAGGCAGTGTGAAGGTTTCTCAGAAAATTACGAATAGAATTACCATATGACCCAGCAATCCCTCTCCTGGGAATCTACCCAAAAAGTCTGAAAACATTTATCCATAAAGACATGTGTGCTCCAATGTTCATTGCAGCTTTGTTTACGGTGGCCAAGACATGGAAATAACCAAAGTGTCCTTTGATAGGTGAATGGATAAAGAAGTTGTGGTATATATACACAATGGAATACTATTCGGCGGTAAGAAAAGATGATATAGGAACATTTGTAACAACATAAATGGATCTTGAGAGTATAATGCTAAGCGAAACAAGTCAAACTGAAAAAGCAGAGAACCATACGATTTCACTGATATGTGGTATATAAACAAAAAACAGCAAAAGAACAAGACAAACAAATGAGAAACAAAAACTCATAGACACAGACAATAGTTTAGTGGTTACCAGAGGGTAAGGGGGGTGGGGGTGGGAGATGAGGGTAAGGGGGATCAAATATATGGTGATGGAAGGAGAACTGACTCTGGGTGGTGAACACACAATGGGATTTATAGATGATGTATTACAGAATTGTACACCCGAAATGTATGTAATTTCACTAACAATTGTCACCCCAATAAATCTTTTAAAAAATTACTGAGCTATTGAGATACACTAAAAAGCGGATAAACCTCAGAATAATTATTTTTAAAGAAAGTACACCAGGAAAAGTGCACATTGTGTGATTCCATTTATATGGTAGTCTAACAAATGCAAACTAGTTTATAGTGACAGACAGCAGATGAGTAGCCGCCAGGTAGAAGGATCATAACGGAGCATGAAGAAACTTGTGGGGGTGATGTATATATTCATTATCTTAATTGTGGTGATAATTTCACAGATGTATATAATTATACTCTTTTCATTTATACCATTTACTATATATCAATTATACCTCAATATAGTTGCTGAAAAACAAACACAACAATACAAAAAAAAAAAGATTCCAGAAAAAAAAATGGGCTGAGAGATGTAAAGAGATCAAACTACAGTGTGGGGGGTATGAACAAGCAAAGTCAGGTTAAGCGGGCATTTAGGAGAGAGTGTGGAGTTGTCTATTTTCTAAGTTTCTAACTTGAAATGAGCTGAAAGTTTTGAAAATGACTTTAAAACAACTTGATGTATATCAAAATAGCATTAAACAATTTGGGCTCAAAATTTGACACTTGACAGCTAGTGGACTTTGGGCATATCAAAATTCCATTGTGTTACCAGTGACAGAATTGAAATGTCCTGGCTCAAGGAACTGAAAAAGTCAGATCACTGCAATTTCAGACACAGCTAGACACAGAGTGATTTGGGGCAGACCTCTGTGTCTCTCACCCGTGGCTGTGCCTTCTGCTGTTCTGGCTTGATACACAGCCCTACCATCTCAGTCTCCCTTCCCTAAATCCAATGAGAAGATAAAGCCTATTGTTCATTTGATTCAAAGATTTTTGGCTTCGAATCAAATGTGATTTTTGGCTTTGATCACATGATCACCCCCAAACCAATCTCTGTGGATTAGGAAATGTGATACTCTGATTGGTTGAAAATCAGCATCCCATATTCCATTCATGGAGTTGAAGTGGAATTCCATCCAGAGCGTGTGGGAGGAGTTGATCTCCAATGAATACTGGAGCCATTTCTAGAAGGAAAGAGTTTGGCTTCTGGGTAAGCACACACCAAACCCCCACTGAGCACTGAATCCAATTTCCAGCACATGATAAGTACCTTTAATTCTGGACCAGAAAAGAGGTAGTGCTTTTATATAATTGCACACATGAAGTCAAAAGTTTTATCCCAAGTTTTCTCAACTTTTTCCTTAGAAAATTAGGTCAGACCAAACAAGAAACAGTTTCAAACAGTCTACACAGGCTATAATCTCTAAAGGTAACAACGAGGCTGGGGGATATCGCAGTGGCCATCTGCTATTTTGAGAAATGTCCATAATCCCTTTTTTAGGTCATAGGACCCATCTATTCATCTCCAAGGAGGGCCATATAATTCAGACCTGTCCAAGGAGTACACATCCCCCAGCCTACACTGACTGAGTCAGGACGGGTTTGTAACCCCACCTAGGCTAACAAGAGAAAACCGAAAACTTTTACTGGAATTGCTGGAAACGAGATGCTCTTCCTGATGGGGTTACTATGCTCGTAGGCTGTGAGCCTAGAGCTTCTAATGATTACCTTCATCACTGTTACAGCAGAGTAAAGCAAAGCTCAAGGAGAGAGAGAGAGATTTCCAGATGACCACATTTGAGCCCCTCGATGCAGCTATACCTCAATGCAGTGCTTCCCCTAGACTTTCCAGTTATATGACCCAATAAATTCCTGTTTTGCTTAGTCAGGTTTAGTTGGTCAGTAGAAACCAAGTCTTCACAGTCACAAAATTCCTCAGCTTCCACACGCCAATTCAGTCCAGGATCCTGACTCGGTGTCAGGTCACAGGGAAGTATAGACAGTAAATACACTTTCTAAGGACCAAGTTTCAGATTTCTTGCTCCTAGATTGCCTGTTCCCTGCACGTCTGACTTCAAGCACTTCAATTGTATTGACTGTCAGGTTATTTGGAATTTGTCACTGCTCAATTTATAGCTATGTCAATGTAGAATTTCAAATGAATAAGTGTAATAAATTGATCCTATTTGCTGTGACACCAGAGTTTAGCCAGATTCAATTATCCCCCAGGTAATGCATCTAGAGCTGGGGCCAGGACAGGCGGAGCATGGGAGGGTAGAGAGTAGGGACAGGAGGTGAGAGCTAAAGAAGGAAAGTGCAAGAAAGTTAAGTAAAGGCCCTTCAACGTTGTGGAAGAGCAGTGGACCAGGAGCACCCAGACCACGGTCTGGGTTCCAGTCTTAATCCTGCTCTACTTGGTCAAGCCTCTTCCCTTCTTGATGCCTCCATTTTCCTTTCTATAAAATGGGCCCACAGTAGTGTCTGCCAGAACCACTATCCCAGGGTGATTGGAAAAAGCAAATTTAAAAAACAATGAACAAGGAGCCCTAAAAATCATATGGACAGTCTTGTTATTGCATCTGCCTGGGGAAAAATTGTATGGACAGTCTTGTTACTGCACTTACCTGGGGAGAAGTTATGGGGCATGGCCAGGTGGCTCAGAATCCAGGTCTCCTTCCTTAGAGCCTCCCACGAGTCACCAGTCTTCCAGGTGTGACCTATCCTCCTCTGTCTACCTGCAATAGACAAGTGTAATCAAATGGGAAAGGAGAGGTGGGTCCAACTAAATTCAGGTTTGAGGCTGGCTCCACTCCTTTTTAACTGTGTCATCTTTTTCATTATTAAATTTATTAGAGTGACATTGATTAGGAAAATTGTATGGGTTTCAAGTATACAATTCTATAATATATCATCTACATATTGCATTGTGTGTTCACCACCGAGAGTCAGTTCTCCTTCCATCACCATATATTTGACCCCAATTACCCTCTTCTACTACCCCCGTTTCCCCCTTACCCTCTGGTAACCACTAAACTATTAAACTGTTGCCTGTGTCTGTGAGTTTTTGTTTATTTTATTATTGCTTTCAGTTTTATATCCCGCATATGAGTGAAGTCATATGGCTCTTGGTTTTTTTCTGCCTGATTCATTTTGCTTACATGACAATCTCATGAACTATCAATGTTGTCACAAGTGGTACTATTTCATCTTTTCTTATGGCCAAGTAATATTCCATTGCATATATGTACCACATCTTCTTTATCCAATTTTCTATCAAAGGACACTTTGATTGTTTCCATGTTTTGGCTACCGTGAATCATGCTACAATGAACATAGAGGTACATATATCTTTATGGATAAAAGTTTTCAGACTTTTGGGGTAGATTTCCAGATGAGGGATTGCTGGGTTGTATGGTAACTCTATTCTTAATTTTTTGAGGAACCTCCATATGGTTTTCCATAGTGGCTGTACCAATTTACATTCCGACTGGCAGTGTATGAGGGTTGCTTTTTCTCCACAGCCTCTCCAACACTTGTTGTCTTGTTGATCATAGCCATTCTAACAGCGTGAGGTGGTATCTCATTGTGGCTTTGATTTGCATTTCCCTACTAGCCAGTGAAGTTCAGTATTTCTTCATATATCTGTTGGTCGTTTATATGTCTTCTTTGGAGAAGTGTCTGTTCAGATCCTCTGCCTATTTTTTAATTGGATTGTTTGTTTTTATTGTTGTTAAGTTGTATGAGTTCTTTATATATTTTGGGTATCAGCCCTTTATCAGAGGTGTGGTTCACCTCTTCTCCCATTTGGTTGGTTGCCTCTTTGTTTTGTTGATGGGTTCTTTTAGGCAGTTTAGTGAACTCAGAAATAAAATTTGTATATTGCTTTGGGTAATATGACTATTTTAACTATGTTGATTCTTCCAATCCATGAACACGAAATGTCTTTCCATTTCTTTGTGTCTTCTATAATTTCTTTTAAAAATGTCTTATACTTTTCAGTGTATAGGTCCTTCAGTGTATAGGTCCTTGGTTAAATTTATTCCTAGGTATTTTATTCTTTTTGTTGCAATTGCCAAAGGATTTTTTTTTTATTTCTTTTTCTGAGATTTCATTGTTAGTATATAGGAATGCAATGGATTTTTGTACATTGATTTTGTAGCTGACAACTTTACTGTATTTGTTTGTTGTTTCTAATAGCTTTTTGGTGGAGTCTTTAGGGTTTTCTATATATAGCATCATGTCATCTGCAAAAAGTGACAATTTAACTTCTTCATTTCCAATTCAGATGCCTTTTATTTCTTTCTCTTTCCTGATTGCTAGGACTTCCAATACTATGTTGAAAAGCAGAGGTGATGGGGACAGCCCTGTCATGTTCCTGGTAGAGCAAAGGGCTTCAGTTTTTCACCATTAATTGTGATATAAGCTAAGGGCTTGTCATATATGGCCTTTAATATGTTAAGGTATTTTCCTTCTATACCCATTTTATTAAGTATCTTAATCATAAATGGATGTTGTATCTTGTCAAATGCTTTTTCTTCGTTTATTGATATAATCATTTGATTTTTGTCCTTTATTTTGTTTATGTGATGTATCACATTGATTGATTTGCGTATGTTGAACCATCCTTGTGCCCCAGAGATGAACCCCACTTGGTCGTGATGAATAATCTTTTTGATGCATTCAATTTGCTAGAATTTGGGTTAGAATTTTTGCATCTGTATTCATCAGAGATATTGGTCTGTAGTTTTCTTTCTTTCTGTTACCCTTACTAGGTTTTGGTGTCAGGGTAATATTGGCCTCATAAAATGAGTTTGGAAGTACTGTCGCTTCTTCAATTTTTTGGAAGAGTTTGAGTAGGACAGGTATTAAATTATCTTTGAATGTGTGGTAGAAATCACTAGTAAAGTCATCTGGTCCTGGACTTTTGCTTTTGGGGAGGTTTTGGATGATTGTTTCAATTTCCTTACTGCTAATCGGTCTATTTAGATTTTCCAATTCTTAGTGATTCCGTTTAGGAAGGTTATATGTTTCTAAGAACATGTTTCTAAGAACATGTTATATTTTTCCATTTCTTCTAGGTTATTGAATTTGGTGGCATATAGTCCTTCATAGTATTCTCATATGATCCTCTGTATTTCTGTGGTGTCCATCATAAGTTCTCCTCTGTCATTCCTAATTTTGTGTCTTTTTTCCTTGGTGAGGCTATCCAAAGGGTTGTCAATTTTATTAATTTTTTCAAAGAACCAGCTCTTTGTTGCCTTAAGGTTTTATCTTGAGAAGCTGTGTTGGGGACTCACCTGTGAGGGCAATGAACAAGTCGGGGAGGAAGATAGAAAGAGAAGGGAAAGACAGGTAATGAGAATTTAGTGTCAAACACGCTAGGTACTTTTTGAATGTTAACTGATTTAATTCCCAAATGATTCTGTAGGGCAGCTCTCATTTTTCTTGTTATACAGGTAAGAAAATGGGCTCAGGTGATAAAGGCACTGGCCTATAATCACACAGCTAATGAATGGGAAGACAGGCAGGATTTTAGTCCTAATTTGAATGAGTCCAGTGTGCATCTTTGTTTCACTTCTTCTGCTGAGAATAAATTCAACAATAATAACAATAATAATAATAAATAATGGGAGGAGCGTTAAACGTTATTGAGTGCTCACTCTGTGCTAAGGACCGCAAAACAGTATCTTATTTAATCCATTTAAGATCCTTACGAGATAGATCCTAATTTTCAAATGGGAAAACAGAGGCCGTGAAAGTTCAAGTGGTTTTCTCAAGGTCACAGGGCTGGCAAGTGGCCAAGGTGGGATTTGAACCTGGGCAGTTTAACAACAGAGCCTGTAACCTGTTAACCACTATGCAGTATTGCCTCCTATCTAACAACATTTGGGGAAATACAGAGTGAGGTCCTCAGCTCACACAGAGGTGCTGATGAGCCCTGGGCTTGATGGAGTGGTTTCTTTGAGAAACCTCACACCTACGGCATCTAAAGGAATTTCCTAACCGTCTCCCTGTACCTTTCATACTCATTCAATCATCACACTGTTGCGTTCTGTGCTCTGTTCCTATGTTTTGTCCTCAGCCAGAAGGAGGCATCCATTTACCCTTTGGTTTCTGCACCAAAAGTCTGTTGAGACTTCTCTCCTCTTCCTCCAGGGTCTTTGACTTGTGCTGAAGCCCATCAGTGCCACTGCTGGATAGAAACTCTCCAGGCCACCTTGGGGTTCCCATTTGCGTGAAGCCTGTCTGCCAGCTTCTCTCCTTCTTTTCCTCCCTCCCTCCCTCATTCCCCTCCACAAGTATTGATTGAACGTCAGTGAGTCTGGGAAAAGCAGAACTAAGCCAAGGCATTCCAAGGCCACCCCTTCCCCACAATGTCCAGGAACATTTGTTTGAGACCCTGCAGGCCAGCTCAGGAGTCGCTCTCCAGCCCCCTCCACTCCCAGGTGTCCATCAGAGCAGGCTACTCCAGGTGAGTGCACCAGCCCGGCTCTCAGGCCACATGCCAAGCCCTCGACGTCTACAGTGAGCTGATATGTGACGCCTCCTGTTGTACGTCATTCTCCCAACAACCCTGTGAGGCAGATACGATTACCTCCCAGATGTAATCAGTAAATGGTGGTGCCCACCTAGATCTGCACTCCTGCTGCACCCTAACCGGTTCCATATGGGCTCCTTGGCAGGGGCAGCATGGCAGACAGAGACTTGTCCCTGAGCAGCAGGAGACCCAGGAACCAGCCCAGGTCACGGGGAACCTTGCTAAGTCCTACCCTCGTGGAGGCTCAGTCAATCACCACCTGTAAGTAGGGCCTTCGGGCTAGAGCAGATGATAATAACACTAGCAGGAGCTTCCTTTTCCTAAGACCCTGTGCTGTGCTGGGCACGCTGCCAGGTGGATTGAGCTGGTTGGGCGCACAGACTCGGAAGTCAAATCCTGCCTCCACCACTTACTCACCAGCGACCTTGGACAAGTTACTTAAATTTTCTCAGTGTCCTTATCTGCAAACTAGATAATAAAGATACCCACTTCGGAGTTGCCCAAAGGATTTAGTTGGTATAGATAAAGGTACTCAGAGCTGCTTTTGAATTTAGATGGTGTTGCTGTCTTTACAACTGCCCTAACTGCGTCATTTAACACTCTCAGCAACCCC
Source organism: Rhinolophus hipposideros (assembly GCF_964194185.1). Classification (NCBI taxonomy): domain Eukaryota; kingdom Metazoa; phylum Chordata; class Mammalia; order Chiroptera; family Rhinolophidae; genus Rhinolophus; species Rhinolophus hipposideros. The sequence goes on from NC_138060.1 coordinate 23,310,940, forward strand.
CTGAAGAAGAGACTATGATCTCCATTTTATAGACAAGGAAACTGAGGCTTAGCAAAGCTAATTACTTGCCCAAGACCACATAATCAGTTAAGTGTAAGACTGGATTTGAACCCAGGTTTGCCTGCCTCCATTGTCCAGGTTCTCAGCCCCTCCTATATACATCGTCCCACTGCATCATGGACTCCCAATCTCGGCACTATGTATTTGGGGCCTGATAATTTCCTGTTGTGGAGGCTGTCCCGTGTATTGTAGGATATTTAGCAGCATCTCTGGCCTCTACTTCCTAGAAAACAGCATCATCCCACTCCAATTATGACAACCAACAATATCTCCAGATATTGACAAATGTTGCCTGGGGACAAAGTTGCCCCCAGGTGAGATGCAAGAAGCTCCCTGAAGTCAGTTTCACTCTAACATTCTACATTTCTATTCTATTAGAACTTTGACCAATTGGCGTCCTCCAGGAGAGCAGAGAGGTTGGTGATGTTGTTTATCACACAAAATAAACAAAGCCTAGTAGAAACCTCCCTCTGGGGATTTGCCTACCTCATCCTCATAGGGTAGCAGCTAGTTCAACTGATACCTTTATGCTAATTAAAGAAAGTTGCACCCACTCTATAAATGACTGCATGGCATCTTTTTCACTTTTTAACATCTTTGAAGTTGCCATGTGTCTCACAATCAATGGCCTAACAAGATTTGATTAGCAGCATCTTGTCTTTCTTAGTTACACAAAAAAATAGTGGTGCATCTCACAATCAAAGGTATCCTAAATGTCATGATACACAATTTGCAAAGTCCCCGTCACATACTCCCACCCATGTCACCCATGGAGAACACAAATTTGAAAAAGTCACCACCTCTGAAGAGAAGTGGCCACAAAGGCAGGCCATGGCTTGGCAAGTGGACAGTGCATTGGTGTTAAAAAAAAAAAAAAAAAGGAAAAGAAAAGAAAAAATGTTCCTGCCTCCAGGTAGACAGGCACAGGGCTTGGGAGAGAGCCAGGCCGCATTTCAACCCCAGGGGCATTTGTATAACGCACAACTTTATAACAATACATGGTGATCCTGTTATCCCCCATGATTCACAGACAAACTCTACCCAACCCCAGAGGCTAAAAATTAAAATATCACCAGAGAGCACTGGATATCACATGGCTTCTCAAAGCCAGAAATAATTTCAAGTCACAATTTCTTGAAACGGTTTTCAATTTTCAAACCCCAACAAAGCAGGCTGTTTTACCAACTGAGAATGCCAGCCAATTACTTGCAACTCAAAGGCAAATGAATAAACATTCATGATATGATAGTCTAAAACACACAAAAAAAAAAAAAGAAGAAAAAGGGAAATGCTGCCTCAACAGGAGACAAATGTAGCAAAATATCTATTAATATTTTTTTCCCAAAGAAGAATGAGTTAGTATAAAACTGAGAAGGACAACAGCCATGCATCTTTCTCTGTCTTCATAAAATACAGCTTTCCTTAAAATTGAGGCGATTACTTGTGAAGCCAAAGTTTCTCTATATTTTTCTTCTTTGATAGCTGTATATGCCTTAATGTGCTTTAAATGTGTAATAAAAATATAATGAAAAACATACATTTATTCAATGTGGCTGCTACAACATATGCTATAAAGCCCAAATCCTATAAAGTTTAATTTTATGGCATTTCTTAAACCTGTTCCTCCCACTTATAGCCACCCTGTAATTCTGACCTTTATTAGTCAGAATTTAGTGCTTTTCTCTCCCACCTCCATCTCCCCCCAAAATTACCAAGTTTCAGCTTTCAGTTACAATTCCTGCTTCTTCTAAGCTAGCTCCCACCACAACTCCCCTCTTTTTCTCAGCCTCTCCCCCCACATAACCACCCCAAAGACATTCGTGCTGGGCAAGGCTCATCAGAAAATCCATTCCAAAATCACATGACTAGGCTCCTTGAGCCAAAAACCAATTTTTATGTGAAAATGTTAAACAATGGAGTAATATCCAGGCTCAGTAAACTACAGCCTGCAGGCCTACTCTGGCCCTCTCTGTTTCTACAAACAAAGTTTTATGGGACACAACCTTACTTGTTTGTTTAGATATTATCTATAGCTGCTTTCATGCTACAAAGGCAGAGTTGAGTAGTTGTAACAAAAAAACTGTATAGTCCAGGAAACCTAAAACATTTACTATCTGGCCCTTCATAGGAAAAAGTTGCCAATCCCGAGGTCAGAACCAACTCGTCAGAACTAGAATGCCTAAGTTCCTATTCCAGTGCTGTGCTTTTCAGGTCCGGCTATTGGTGGAGCTAGTTACCCTATTTGTGCTTCAATTTCCTTGTAATTAATATGGAGATAATAAAAACAATCTAAATCATAGCGTTTTTATGAAAATGCTCAACACCTAGACCAGTGCCTGGCATGAACTGTGGTAAGAACTCAAGCATTGGGTATTGTTACTGTGTCAACCTCTGCTCACTCGCATTCCCCTGCCTTCATTCTTCAAATGATGGAACAGCTACTCTACCATTCCCTGTCTTCCCTTCTTAACCTTCCTGTGTCTTCTCAGTCCACTGCCTTGCCCTGCATCTTTGCCACTCCAATAAGACCTCTCAGATTTTCATCGCTGAGTTCCTCCATATGACCAAATGCTGCCACTTCTGAAATCATCATTCCGTTCCAAAGCAGTGGCTTCTGATACCATGGACCAATCACACTCCTCTCGGGGATAGACTTCCTCCTTGAGAAGATCCATTCAAGGGTGTGGATTGACTGCAAGAATTGCTGTAGATTTGCATGCTTTAGAGAAAGTCAGCCGTTTTTCTGCACTCAGCCCACCATGAAAGCCACGTTGAGACAGTGTGCTCTCGCAGTGGCCACATTCTACCCACACAGAGCGAGCCATGCAGGTCTCTGACACCTGCCTCAATGACATGAGGATCTTTGACTATCCCTTTCTGAGGACTGAAAATAATATGTTTTCTTTCAAAACAATTGTCAAAAAGCAGGCTGAGACAAGACTGAAATGTAAGTCATTTATCTAGAAGCAAATTTGGGGAAATACCAGAAGAAGAAGAAGTAAAGCTGAGAAGGGCAGAAAACCAACAGAAGGTGTGCAATCAGGCCCCTTATAAGGATGGGCAGCAGGGGCTTAATTCTTTCAGGAAATCTTTCAGCTACAGCTCAGAACACATGTCTGTAAGTCATCTGTGGGGGTCTGTAGATGACCCCCACATCTGGGGGGCGTGAGGAAGCTCCCTCTGGAGGCTCCCTCACCTATTCTGACCAGTAATTGGAATGTGCCCTTAAGGTGTTAATCATCTGGCCCTCCCAGCCTGCCAGACACGCAGGAATGGCCATTGGGAATCAGACCAGAGTGCCCTGAAATGGCAAAGAGGCAAATATACACTTACCTGCAGCATTAGACACAACTCCGTGTCAGACAAATTCCCCCAGTTAAATAGGGGATGGGATCAGGGTTAGGTGCGATTGAGATTTTACGTAGAAACTGAAATATGCTTGTTAAATAAAGGTGCCATGTGGCTGTTAGAAAACAACTATCTTACCCAAAAGCAACTGAAAAGAGTCTGAATTTGGAACAAAGAGTATTTATTCTTCTGATAAAATTGCTCTGGGGTGTTTGAAATAAGAGCAGATCTCCACCTTCAAGGTATTATTAATGTTACTAGGCTGTCAATCAAGCTGTTTTCATTTCATTTGTCCTAGAAGAAAATGTCCCCCGTTCTCTGCACTTAAGGTGTATTATTTCTCCTCAGAATACTACCAAAAAACTGTCCTTGTAATGATATATCAAGTTTTTCATGCTTCTATTTTCCTTCATGTATACACAACGGACACTTCAAAGTTAATTTGGACTATATTGTACAAAGCAACTTGTGAGAGACAAAGATATTTTTAACATTAAGCAGGCATTTCAAATTCACTCATTTTGTAGCCATTTGTTCAGGAACTCATTCAATCAAACCTAGTTTTTTGAATATTTATTGTGTCATTTATTAAAGGTGGGAGGAGAATGTTAGACAATTAATAAGCCATAATCTCTGCCTTTAGAGAGTTTAGAGTATAATTGTATTGCAAAGAGCACTTCTTATTTTGGGTTTGCCCAGCATTTTTCCCTCCCTTTGGATGACGGCACCCTGATCTCAGCACATATAGTCCCCACTCCAATTCCAATACCAATTCCTGGGTCATTTGACCCAGGTCAGTAAATGAGCTCATTGAACATGTACTCTGAGACACAGTGACTGGTTCAGTGGTGACCACATGATCAATTCCTATGAAAGTGAGCTCCAGTGCTTGTGTGGGACCTTCCAGGAAAAGGTGCTTCCTCCTTTTAATGTTGAATGTGAACCAAAAATGATTTAGGTTGGAGCCCCCATAGCCATTTGCTCCCATGAGAGGAGAGCCTATCTGAGAATGCAGCTAAAACAGAGGAAGAAGGATGAACAGCTGGAAATGAAATCTTAATGACACTGTTAGCACCGTGGACCAAACAGTCACCTCTCTGGACATTTTGGTGATGAAACACAATAATGTCCCTTTTATTGGTAGGCCAGTTCATGACAGATTTTCTAATAAACAGAAAGAGTCCTAACCAATCCAAGGTGAAATAAGATGGTATTTTTTGAAGAGGAATTTCAGTTGTCCATGAATTCCATGAGACAACAATATAATGTGGCCATTGAGAGATTAAATTTGTACTTAGGATGTAATGACAGAAATATAGAATATAGAACTACATCTATGAAGTTCTTGATCTTGATCTTGGCTGGTCGGACCCCATCTAGAATATCCACAAATTCAGAATACATCACCAGTCAAACGGAAGATATTCATAGGAGGGAGACCAGAATGAGGCAGTTTCTGAAAACCATGTCAAAAGAATGGCTGAAATACTTGAGATGTTTATCTAGAGAAAGAAAAAAACAGGAGAAATAATAATTTTATAATTATTTTTACTATAACTTAATTGTCTGAATGATTGGGACATTTTAAAAACCACGAAATCAATAATGTCTTCCTTTTGAATGTGTTTCAAGCCAGCCATTGGCTTTTGACTTAGGCTGAGGGGCTGAAAATCTGACATGCTTTGTTGGTCTGTGAAAGTAAGCCTAAAAGCAGAATTAATCAATGCTACTTGAAAGTTAATTCTGTTACAAGCAATAGTGGAGTATTGGATGCTGTCCATTCATCCAGTGTTGCCTGATTTCATTTATCACCAAAGGTAACTGTGCAGAAGCAGTTCTCATGTCAGCACAGTCAGATTCCTTAGCAAACTGAAACTTAAAGGAATAAACACTATGACATAAAACAATGCAATCACAGCTCTGCCCACAGCTCTTCAATCTTATGTAACTAAACAGCATATTCCAGTATTAGGGGATTTATTTAGCAAACATTTTTGGAGTGCCTTTTGATCATAGGGCATTGTGAAGATAGACTCTTCTTGTTGAACATATTTCAGCAGAATACAATTTATGCCCTCAAAGAAGAGAGGTTGCATACATAAGAGAAGCACAGGGTAGATCCCAGAAGGCATCTAAGAAACTTTAATGTCTCAATTCCTCTTCTTCTTTCTCTAGACAAACACTGCTAACAATCATAACAGTTTCCCATTGAGCCTAGATACAACCTGAGAGTCCTTCTTAACACAACTTTCCAGGCAGCTATTATTAATCAACCAAATTTTGTTCCTGAGATGAAATCTACTTGCCACATCTGAGTTAGAAGAAGACATTGATTTCTACTACTGAGTTTGCTAATATTAAAAGAGTAGCTAGAATGTCTTCACATATAAATTTAAGTGACATTGTCACCACATGGAAGGAAAACATGAGCCAAGACTGAGGTGGGAAAGAAAGAGTAGTCAGTTTGGCTACAGTCTATAAGAATGGAGATGAAGCTGGAAATAGATGATTGAGGCCTTAGATACTACACTAGCAACCAGAAGTTATTTGGGGAGTAAAAAGAACCATCAAAAATATTATATCAGAAAAGTGTTATGTTTTAGAAACATCAATAGCTAGATTCTAGGAACAACAAGAACAGGAGGAATCAAAAATAATTTAAAATACAGAGAGATGAGTTAAACAGTTAAAGCACACAGAGGAGAGAGTAAATATGTCTGATAATCAAAATAAAACAAAACAACAATTGGAAGAAGCATCATGGAGGAAAAGAGGCAGAAATGATGGTGTACTGGCCCCCAAAAGTGGGAGGCTGAGGAGGGGGGAAAGCAGCTTGAGTGAATGAGAGGATATAGTATCATTAGCTGAGATAGAGAAGCATGGTCCTGTTAGCCGCATGGTGAGCTTGAAGTGTGATAGGACATCCTGTTGAGATTTCCAAGTAGAAATTGAAAATATGGTACTGAAACTTCAGAGGAAATAGAAGGTAGAGACATGGAAGTGAAAGTTATAGTCAGGAAAAAGTAGGGGCTTGGTGTGGATGAGAGGAAAGATGGCCAAGGGGTTACTTGAAATGAAACCTATATGTAGGAAGCAGTCTGAAGAAAGAGAGTCACATGAAGAAACCAGAAATGGGGCACAATGTTTTCTAAGATAATAGCTCTTAGCTCTTATCCAGGGCTATAGGTGATTTTTAATCAAACAGGACCTTTGGCACCAGGGGAGGAGGAGGAGAGGAAACAAGCCTCTGTAGAAGCCTTGGCACTGACTGTTGGTGTGGTCGTCTGGAGGCCAACGTCAGAATCACTCACTTCCTGAACTCATGGGCTTCAAGGAGGAGAGAACTGCACAAAGCTGTGAAGAGACTGTTTCATCTACATATTCAGGTCTAAGACAAACTGGCCTCACAGGGTCATCTGCCCATGTATCCAAATCCATTTACAGCACCAATTCTGAATCAGGCCTTGGCTGATACGGAAGTGAATGAAACCCAGACCCATGAAACTCGGAACTTGTTAACACTTGAAAATGTTAACAAAAATGTTATAGACCAAACAATTTGTTTATGCAAGGGTAAGGGTAACCAGAAAGGTTAGCCAAGTCTAAGAGGTTCTTTTTTGACTTTCAAGGGCCCTGTACTAGGCCTGGTACCATTAAATGTGGATGGATGGATGGATGGATGGATGGATGGATGGATGGATGGATGGATGGGGCATATATTGTTGATGATAGTGATGTGGAATAATTAACATATTAAAGTTAGCATATTTCTCACCTCCCTGCTCATTAAAAAAGATACTGGTTTAGAGAGATCCAAGACGGCAGAGTAGATAAACACTGTGCCTGCATCCTTCCATAAACACTTTAAAATTACAACTAAATTATAGAACAATCAACCTGGAGAACCATCTGAAGCCTAGCTAAACAGAAGTTGTACAACGAAAAATATAAAGAAGAAGTCACGATGAGACTTGTAGGAAGGGCAGAGATGTGGTACGGACCCCAGACCTCCCTGCGGCGGTTGAGAATCAGGACGGATATCTTGGCTACAAAGGTTCCCCCTGAGGAGCAAGGAACCCAACCCCTCCACACACCAGCCTCCCCATTCCTGGAGTACTGGTGTCAAGAAGAGAAGCCCCCACATCTGGCTGTGAAAAATAGTGTGAATTCTGACCATTCGGGTGGGACAAAAGTCTGCGGGAAACCCAGACGTCTTCTTAAATGGCCCGTGCACAGACTCACTCGCTCCCAGTAACTCACCTTGGGCTCCAGCAGAGGGATGGTAACTTGGGGGTCCTTGGAGACATATGAGGGATAGACTGAGGTGTGTGGTTTCAGGTGAAAGACCAGAGGACAGTCAGCATTTTCCCTGTGTGAGGTCAGCCTCCTGTACAGCTGATAGACAGATACCATCTTTAATGTGTTGAGCCCGCTCCCTATGCTTATGGCTAAATCTGAATCTGATTGGCCTGGTGAGCTTCGCTGCTCTGCCCTGCTGACTCACTGGGACCCCACCCACCCAACTCCCCCAAAACTGGGCACTTTCTCTGTGAACAGCCCGCACCCCCCGCATTGCACTCTTTCTTAGAAAACTGTCAGAGTCCACAAGCCCCAGGAGGGTGGCAGCTTGCCTCTGTGTGGTCTAAGACTTTTGCTGAGTAGCCCCAGGCTTAGCACTGGCACCAAACCAGAGTCTACATTAACCAGGTGACCACAAGTCTTCCCACTCTAGTAACTCCCTGAAGCCCTGCCTCACCTGAATCACATACCTACCGCACAAGGCTTTATGAGTGGCTGAACCTTAAGGGAGCCAGCAGATGGCAGCAGGCCTCCAGGTGTCCTGGCTTTTTGTGGAGTTACCCCAGGCCTGGTACTGGTAGCAGCTCTCCTTGATTCATAGCTTGGACTCTCCCACACACCTCCAGGTTTAGCACAGGCAGCAAACAACCATGGATTGCTCTGTAGTTCCTACCAGGTAGCCCCTGGCTAGTCACAGGCAGTGGCTGACCTGGGCCTGAACTGGAACCCCTCCCAAGAGGCCCCAGAACCAACATACTTGGAGGTTGGCTTCAGACTACAGCAGAGCACTGCCCAATTAGCCCCACAAGTGGCATACCCAAAAAGCAGTTTCAAAAGGCATCAGAGCCCACTGGGACAAATCCCACTCAGTGGGGTAAGAATCCCACACAGCAGCCTATAAGCTGTGGACATGGGCAAATCCCACAGCCAGTCAGCCTGAGGGCCAATCCCATCCACTGACATGCCAATAGCAATCAATGCTGCAACAGGAGAACACACACAACCCACACAAGGGACACTCCTGGAGCCTCAGGTGGGAGCCTTCAGGGACAACTCCCTGAAACCCTGCCTCACCTGAATCACATACCTATCGCACAAGGTTTTATCAGTGGCTGAACCTTAAGGCAGCCAGCAGATGGCAGCAGGCCTCCAGGTGTCCTGGCTTTTTGTGGTGACCAGGGAGACTGTGCCACTAGGCCCCACAGGGCACCTACTACATAAGACCACCTGGCCAAGACTGAGAGACATAGCAGATCTACCTAATATATAGAAACTAACACAGAGAGGCAGCCAAACTGAGAAAACAAAGAAATGCATCCAAAACAATAAACAGCAAAAAACTCCAGAAAAAGAACTAAATGAAATGGAGGCAAGCAACCTATTAGAGACAGAGTTCAAAACAATGGTTGCCCAAGGAACTTAATGAGAACTTCAACAAAGAGATAGAAAGCATAAAAAGGGACATAGAGACCATGGAAAGAAATGGGTTCTTGCCATCTGCAGAGGCATGGATGGATCTGGAGGGTGTTATGCTGACTGGAATATATCAGACTGAGAAAAACAAATGCAATATGATTTTGCTTATATGTGGAATCTAAGAACAAAATTAACAAACAAAACAGAAGCAAACTCAGTGATACAGAGAACATTTTGATGATTGCCAGATGGAGGTGGGGTTAGGAGTATGGGTGACAGAAGGGGAAGAGATTAAGAAGTACAAATTAGTCATTACACAATAGTCATGGGGATATAGGGTATAGCAAAATGGGTATATTCAATAATATTATAATAACTAAGTATAGTGTCAATGGGTACTAGATTTGTTGGGGTGATAGATGGGAAGAGGTTGGGGGGCAGGGTGAAAAAGGTGAAGGGATTACAAAGTACAAATTGATAATTATAAAATAGTCATGGGGATATAAAGTAAAACATAGGTAATATAGTCAATGATATGGCAATAACTTTTTATAGTGTTAGGCAGGTACTAGACTAGTCAGCGGGATTACTTCTTAAGTTGTATAAATGTCTAACCATTATACTATACTCATGAAATCAATATAAAATAACATTGAATGTCAAAAAATAATAATAATAATAAAAGACATTGGTTTAATTCTTTTTCTTTCTACATCCTGCAAAAAGTATACTGCAATTGTCACAGATCTTCTTTCGAACTTGGGGGAAATAAAGGACCAAAAAACCCCACATTCATGTTGTTCCCCACAAAGAAAAGATTAAGAGTTAATAATGTACTACACCACTCCTTCCTCCACCCCTGCTCTACATGGGTGGTATGTAATAGGGATAGAATATCTAAAATGAGGACGAGAACTCTTCCTGGATATAAGTTAGTAATCCCAAAACGTTGCTGGACTCAGAGGCTGGAAAATGACAGAGGACTGGATTGTACACAAGTTGTACACAAAGTTCAAGTTGAGATCAGAATCCCTGTTTAGGTTGTGCTTTCCTGAATGTAATATGTGGCAAAGACAACTCGTCTTTACCTAATATTTCATGGGTCCCCTTGCATTTCCCAGACTTCTTTGAATTTGGGGTTTGGACCATGTCACTAGCTCTTGTCAATAAACTGTAAATGGAGATGATATATATGCCTTCCAGATTAGTGTAGTTAAGAGCTGGTGCGCCTGTTCCAACTCTCTCCTCCCTCTCATGTGATGTATAAATCACATATTCTAGGTCTAGCAAACAAGATGGGAGAGGCTAACAGAGTGACGTGTTATACCACTGAGATGTTGGGGTTTATTTGTTATTACAGAATATTCTAGCATTATTCTGACCAATACCTAACCCCACTTTGACCATGAAATGCATAGGTCACAAGCTTATTACAGTTATGACAGTGATACTGAATAAATTTTTTTAAAATTCTCACACTGATTTTCATAAGCCTCACTTTCCAATTTATTACTCTAAAATACGATCACACACTTTTATTATCAAATGCACTTACCAAAAAATTATATATATGTAAACTTTTAATACAAATAGAAGCCAGAAAATACAAAGAAAAAGACTTAGCATCCATATCTATTCAAATCAACCATTGTTTGTTTTCTCTCACCCATACTGAGTTAGATAAAAATATGTTTTAAGTAAGCTTCTCAGAGCAACAAAGCACTTACAAAAGCAATAATAGGAGACACAATTGATATTACATCGATGTATGAATAGGAAACTGGCATAAAGTTTAGTATCCTATTTTCAAGACAGTACATTTAATTTCAAGGAAAACTCATAGAAGTGGCCTCAAAAGATAAATCATGTTTATTTCAGTAGCTTCAGGGGTAAATTTTAACTATCTCATTTTTTTCTATTAAAAAGGGATACAGAAAAAAATGATAAAACTTAATTTTTTCAACCCTGTAGCATGAGGATTAGGAATAGTCAGAAACACAAAGAAAGGAGAAGGGGAAGAAAAAAATGAAAAACACTTTGGGCTATGATATTGTTACAATGTATTAATACTATCCCACAAAACTTATGTGACATCTCAAGATGTGATTTTAAAAAGTCCTAAGTTTAAAATAAAACTGTCCCTCTAGTCCCCTTCCAATCAGTCTATATGTAAAGCTGTAACAAGTACTACACCTGAATTCTGAGAGAACAAAGAAAGTAGGTTCAAAGGAAAAAGGACAAAGAATAAAGCAAAAAACATTGTTTTATTGTGTCTTACATAAATACAATAAAAATAAGAAAATAGCGTATTGATTTTAATTTTATATTTTTATTTTATTTTTATTTTAAACAATGTCATTACTTATTAAACCCTTTACGAGGTCTGTAGAAAGTTGGCAAAAGCTCTCTCAGTGTCAAATATTGTAAAAGTTACAACTATTTTTCAGTTTCTTCCATTGACCCATCCATCCATTCACCCCACCACCCATTCATCCATCCATTCACCGCACCATCTAACCATCCATCCATCCTCATTATTCATCCATCCATCTCCCTATCCACACATCTATGCATTTCATCTACCTAATGTTCAATTAATCTATGAAATGCAAAGCGCTAATCTGAAAGAACTCTGAAAATATCATATTAAGAATTTTGGAGCAAGGTTAGCGGAGGTATGGCACAGGAGAAGTATCAAACAGAGAGGAGTCATCTCACAGAGGAAATAGTGAAGCCTTCATGGAGGAGAAGCTGAAGGTGCAAATAAAGACACAGTAGCATCTGGTTAGCTCAGTGCCTTGCACATGAGGCTGAATTATAAAGTGGTACTATTAATCAACAACTACCATCTCACAGCAAGTGTATTAGCTGCCAGTGACACCATAACAATGTCTTCAAACCACCTCTGGGAAGTTTTACCACTTACTGAAAAAGAAAAAAAAGAAAAAGAAGAAGAAAAGAAAAAGAATGCAGATCAAGGTGAAAGTGGAAGGTTTTGGGTGCTATTTTTTTTTAACTTTGTTAAGCAGAAAGTTCCACAATGCCTTTCCAAATGGGGCCTACAATCAAAATGTCATCAGCTTGCCTCCTCCTGATTTTCCCAATCTCTCAGGAAAATTTCTGTCTAAAAAAAAAAAAAAAACACTGCAGTACATTTCTACATTTTTCTATGCTGCTGTCCAAAACGGTGGCATTTGGTTAATGTCAGCATTCAGGTATTCATATCCGACGCTGTAATTTTTTTTTTTTTTTAACTTAGGGCTTTACTTTTCTAATGACAGCTAAGGTTATCCCCCACCCTCTCCCTGCAAAATAAAACAAAAACAAAATCCCCTTGGGTGTGTAAAAAGGAACTGAGTGGTATCTCTGACACCCACTGCTGGGACTGATGCTTTGGCCGGTATCAAGTTACTACTGAGGCAGCCCTGCTTTTTTGTCTTCTATTTTCCACTTCTCTTTTATTTTTTTTAATTTATTGGGGTGACATTTGTTAGTAAAATTACATAGATTTCAGGTGTACAATTCTGTATTACATCATCTATAAATCCCATTGTATGTTCACCACCCAGAATCAGTTCTCCTTCCATCACCATATATTTGATCCCCCTTACGCTCATCTTCCACTCCCCAGCCCCCCTTACCCTCTGGTAAACACTAAACTATTGTCTGTGTCTATGAGTTTTTCACTTCTCTTTTCTTAACTCCCTGGAGATTCCGAGTTGAAAATTCTCTTCACAAGAGTGGCAGTCTCGTCTCCTGTTTTCCCATCAGCTACACCACTATTTAATCAAGGGAGCTAATCAACTGTGGAGTTCGTAATGGATGTCAGTAACATTTCCTGTGTTATGATTGATGAATCTAACTTTGGACTTAATGCCCTTGTTCAAAATTAGATAACAATAGCATCGAGATTAATACCATATTTTTTTTAAGCTGCATTATAACAGCTAACAAAAGTAGTTCTTTCACAGAAATTGTACCACACTCCAGGCACTAGAGGCGATTTTCGGCAGAGCCTGGACTATTTTCATTCTCATAACTACAAGTATTTTAACATGCATTAATGTCAATTATCTACTTATGACAACCAATACTGTTTTCATGAGTAGTAGGGATAAAAATTTCCTTTTGTGTAAATAGGTTTACAAGACCGAATCCTCCACACGTGTGTGTTAAATAAATCTCTGTCCACCTCCTCTTCTGACCAAAATCCAAACCACTTACCGAGTCACCTTTCTCCTACCGCTATCTCTTTACACCTCCTTTAATCCATTCTCTCCCTTAAAATAAAAGTTAATAAAATGCAGATTACCCATTGACAACTCCCTGGCAACAGCCCTGTACCCTCCTGGGAGATAGCAGGAAACAAGCGATTGAGTCCTCCCCATAGAAGCTTCTCTCCCAGCACTGGTCTTATCTGACTATTGAATCCTGAAGCCAACAGGCATCCTTCATTTACTGTGTCTTTTTTGTTCTCTCCTATTTTGTTTTTTGATTAATCAACAATGCTTCTTAATAATAATCTCAAAAGAATGTCTTGATAAATTGCAACCATTAAAGGACTTTCTCCGCAGAGAAATGTACTTGACATATTATTCATCAGGTTGAGGGGTGGGGGGTGGGTGTGCTGTAGAGGAGTCCTTAGCAGTTTATAAAAGGAAAAACTAATAAGACTAAAAACATTCATTTCAACTCAATGGGGAAAGAGTGCTGTTTTAAATTATTAAGTTCCTGAAAAAACAAAATCACATTATTGCATTATAAAATTGGGCAAAATGCAGAAGCTCTCCTGCATAATAATATGAACTACATTATCTTGATTTTTAAACATCTTCACTTAGCCCCTAGAAACAGTTATCTTCTGAGATTACAGAAATCTCAACAATTATCCTTTTATATAAATCCCTTTTCCATTTGCTTTTAATAAAGATGAACTAGGAATAGAGTCAGTGGAACTGTAACAGCTATATACAATGTCAGAGGGGTAGTAGATTGGGGGAGGGGGGTTATCACTTTGTGAGTGGTATAAATGTCTAACTACTACATTGCTTTGTACACCTGAAACTAATAATAATAATAATAAAGGATGAACTGGGACTTTAAAAACTGATCAGGCCCCAAGGTGTATGGGAGAAGCTGGGCTTATGGCAGTTCATGAGAAGACCTAGGCAAATGCTATGGTTCTAACTTCCAGTCTGCCTGGAACTGCCCAAACTATGGTTCTAACTTCCAGTCTGCCTGGAACTGCCCAAACTAATCCTTTTTTGTGACTGAATACCTAGTCAATATTATTCTACAGTGGACGTTTTACTATAACCTATTGAGGAAGAGGTCTCCATTCATTGGAGTATAAATGTGAACTGGTTTTACCTTTTCCAGGAATTGCCACCAACTATCCTCAGTAGAATCACTACTGTTTCCTGGGAAGAAGACTCCTCTGTAACATCTCAGTCTGATTGTCATCTTTAATTATTAAAACAGTCTCAGGTTGATTCTTTAGGCTCAGTCGTGTTTGTTTCAAAGCATCAAGGTCATATCCAATTCCAGGCTAGCCTCTTTCCCTTCCCTCACCAATACAGGCTAAAATGGCCTCTGGAACCTGGAAAGGGGGAGCGGGAAGCACCTGAAGTTTCTTTCACATTCCTGTTTTCTTTGTGAATGGTGGTGAGATGGAGAGGGAGGATAGGGAAACAGACATCTTTTTTGTCACTATCCCAGCGCTGGGCTGAGTCTTCCCCTTGGCTGGTCATAACCATGTTGTCCATGGACTTGAGAAGCATTACTGGGGCTCTAACATGTCCTTCTGATGGGAGCTTCACTCTACTCCCTGCACAACAAGCAAAGCCTCAACTCCTCAGAACATTTAAAGCCCTTCACAGTCTGAATGAAAACTCACTTTCTAACCTCAACTACTGTCACACCACTCCAGGGACCCTATGCTCCAGTATGAAACTTTTGTCAATTTGCTAAGTAAGCCATGCTCTGTCCTGTGTCCTGGCTTGTCCATTTGCTTCCCTGTTCCTCAAATTAGGTTGCCCTTTCCCCCTCTTCTCAGCTCCCTAAAGTCTTAGTTAGCGACCAGTCTTGAGATGTGTCAGTCTTCCAGGAAGGTAGAGGGCTGGGGATACACCCGGTTCATCAAATTCTCCGGAATTCTGAAACAAATGACTCTATAACCACAAGAGGTAAAACCAGGAGAAAACTGAAAATATCTAAATATTTGTTTATAAGTCATCTAGACATATAAGTGATATTTTTCTCTCTGCTTTCAGTGCTTCCTATAATGCTGTTATAATTCTTCTATAACTAAAAGTCAATTTTAAAATAACAATAAGCCATATAAACAAGCCATCAGGAAAACATTTAAAATTTCTTTCACAGGCTCCATTCTTACTCCCACGTGAATAATGCGGTTGTTTTCTTAAAACAAATAAATTATAAAAACGATCTATCAAAATAAAACTACTGATTATCTCACTGAATGTTACTTCCTTGAGAAAATACACACACACATACACACAGCAGAATTCCATCAAGACTGTTTTTATATGTTCTTTCACATAGAGCCATCCAAGAGAATAATGCCAAGTGACACTTTACATCAAAAGCAACAAAATACAATAATCAGATGCTGTTAAAACACCACATTCTCTATGCCACAGAACAAAGCAGTAAAAAGGATTCTAAATTTACATCTATAAATCAATGGTCGTTTTACAGGAGGGAGGAGATTTAAAATTGGTCATCTGAAATAGAATTTTCTATCATGTGATTTATCACCCCCCCTCCCAAAAAAAAACAAACTGTATATATAGGAATAATCTGAAACTTTAGGAAGAATATTTGCTTTAACTGAGTAAAACACTTTTTTTTCTTTTTTCTGAAATAACCTTTGTTTAAAGTTTCATTAGGCTATATTCAAGAGAAGAGATACAAGTTGAAAATTAGTTTGGACTTTTTCCCTCTTTAGAAGGTTTAACAAATTTCCATAATGGATTCCAGGGTAGCAGCCAAGTGGGGGTCCTGTAAGAGGCACTGCGTAGGTGGATAACCAATTGCCTTCACCCCATTAGACCTCCACCAAAATTGGACTGTAGGTGCTAAGTAGGGCAGATCCGGACGTGTAAAACTAGATAAATCTCTACTCTCCAGTTCTCACATCTACCCTGCTGTGAAAATGGACAAATGAAGTACAATTTCTTCCATCAAAGCCAAAAGCACCATAGATTTTTAAATTTAACTTAAAATTCAATTTTGTATTTGAGGCAAACAGAGTCTTCAGGGAAGCATAATGGCTGCTGGATATACGTGAAGCAATTGAATGGTGCACAATAAACACTGGCTATCACCAGCTTCCGGAAAATGACATTACTGACCTTTTTTGACTACCATCCTAGCTAGGTGTGGATGTAGTCACGTGGGCCTTCACGTGGACAAGGCTACAGAGCATGAATTTAAAGTCTGTTGTACGAGACTATCCCTAGAATTGTTGGTGTTACTTCCTATTCCAGAAAAATGTTATATAATCTCTTGAAATTATGAATTCTGTTTACAAATTGCTCATGCTGATAAGTGGCTGTTATAAAAAATAAGTAACAGACATAAGTTTTTTCTCTAATGGGAATGAAGGCAGCACAATGTACATAGCACTGAGTGTCTGGGAGTCACTGGTGCTGAGTAGAAGTCCCAGCTCTGACAATGACTAAATGTGTTAGTTAGCAGGGGGTTATATCATAGCTTCTGTGTATTTTTAATTATTCAAGTCTTCAGTTGTAAAGTTAAATGAGAATTGGAGGTTTTCAAAACTTTTGAAACTCATTAAGAAACACTTTGCTCAAGTGAATTCTTATGCAAGACCTCATAAGAAAAATCGATAGAAAATTATACTACTCTAATTGAAGAGAAGAGGTAAGACAAAGGCCCATTCATCATGGGGAAACACTGAGATCTAAGGACCAGGGTTTGAAATAGCCTGGGCTATGGTAGATGACTTCTCAAAACCTTTCCAGCCCCAACACTCAAAATCAGGCTCTGCAAACTATAGCCTATGGATTAAATCCAGTCCACTGCCTGATTTGGTAGATATGTATAATTTATTTTATTGAAACACAGCAATGACATTCATTTAAGTATTTTCTATGGCTGTTTTTATGCTACAAGGACAGTGCTGAGTAGCTATGACAAGACCTAAAATATTTACTTTCTATCCTTCAGCAGAAAAAGTTTGCCAATCCCTGCCCTAAATACCCCTAGCTCAATACTTGGCACACAGTGGGCATTCAATCAGTGCCAGCATGCTTCCTATTGTGACGTTCTATACTTAAAGAAAATGGAATGCCAAGTTACTGGTTGGAACAATTCCCCAGTAGGAAGCCAATCTGAAAATATTACATAGACAAAGAGAATAGAACATGGTGGATTAGTTTCAAATAATGTGAGTCAGTCATCATTCTAACCACGCAATTGATAAATGATGTAACGGCATCACTTTCTTTCTAGCTGAGTACTGTCCCAACCTGGGGACCTTCAGAAAAAGAAATAGGAATCTTAGGTGACTACTCACTGAATAAGGAATGGGAGAGTCTCAAAAGAGAAAACCAGTTGCATTGGGTCATTTAGTTAATAAACAGCAAATAAAACAATTAAGTTGATTATTTGAAAGCAAAACTGTAAAGATACTAAGAATTTACAAAACCAAATAAAATATCAGTGATTACAGCAACCCAGGAGATCAGAGCTCTTAAAAAAGCAAATAGTATTTACATTCTAATGTGGGCTTCGCTACTATATGTGGGATATTCTTATCCATCACTCAAATGTGAAAAAAATACTGGCTTTGGCCATTAATTCATTATTGGATTGTCATAACCCATTTTATGCCCATGCATCTTTAAAAAAAAAAAAAAAACTAATTTTGTTAGTGCTTTTTTTTTTTTTTCATAATTACAGTCTCCTGACAAGTGCCTCTTCCATAGCTGTCATTTTACAATGGAATCTACTGAGATGGGGGGAAAATCCCCCATGTATAGAGATTTCAATACTTTACCTTCTAGTCTCAAATGTCGTTTAAAAACAGTGGCTGGGGCGGGTGGGGGAGAGGATGTGAAACTGCCATTCTGATTCCATAAAATGTTATCAAGAGCCCTAAGGAAATATATAACTTCTTTTTTATATGTAACTTCCTTTAAATGTGTGTGCAGAATTAACAACCCTATCTTAGATGCATTTCAATGAATCCTGGGATTTGCTCTCTCTTCAGGCTGATTAGTAGTTATTTCTGAGCTCCTGTAATTATCAGGATGACTAATTTAATGAATACCATGGCCAGTGTTCACATCCCTCAGAGCGGGGTTTGTAATGGGGCTGCTGAGAACAAAGAACAGGTGACTTCACAGACTTTTTATAAATAAAATTAAAATGAGGATTATTTTTTTTGCCACTTGTCTTGATCATATTTCATGAGCCCCAAATGACACTTTTCCACACAGCCCTTTTGTCACCCAGCCACACCTGTGTGCAGCTATTATGTCAAGTGATGGCTGATCATGGTGTCAGCTGCTTACCTCTCTATATGCCCACACTACTAGACTGTAAACCCCTTGAGAGCTAGGAGAAACTCTTACACATTTATGAATTTCTTATCTCACCTATAATACGTGGTACTTTTGAGGTTGTGGTCATTAAATGTTTATTGAGTTAACTTACACATGGCTTTGCTGGTGTAACAAAGCTCATGCAAGTTAAGGTCAATGCCACCAAACTATGAAATCCTGTAGGGCACACACCATGTTTCTCTGTATTACAATGTCTATCATCAACAAGGTCTCACATGTAGTAGCTGCTACATGAATGTCGGCGGGAAGAAGGGAGAATTTTCACTGGTAGGTGAAAAGCCCAGTTGGTGATATAAAAATACAATGCCTTTGACCAAATATGTTATGGAACTAAATCAGAAGTCAACAGTTTTTTTCTGCAAAGGGTCAGTGGTAAATATGTCAGGCTTATAGGTTTCACTGCCTTTGTTGCACTTACTCAGCTCTACTGTTGCAGCATAAAAGCAGACACAGACAATATGTAAATGAATAATTGTGACTGGGTTCCAATAAAAGTTTATTAACAAAGCCAAATCATGGACCAGATTTTCTTGCCAACCGTAATTTGCTGATTCCTGATATAAATGAAAAAGACAAAACAATGAAGCCTTCAGAAGATAATACAGTAAAGCATATATATGACCTCAGCATATTAAAAGAGTATTTAAATAAAATTTTAAAAAGCCATTACCATTCTGGAAAAAAATTATAAGTGGATTATATTAGAATTCAGAACAATGGAATACTATGCAGCCATGAAATGAACAAACCACAGCTACCAACACAAATGAATAAATCCCAAAACATAATGTTGAACAAAAGAAGCAGCACACAGACATATACAAAAGCATATCATTAAGACAGGGAAAAGGTAAGCTCCCAAGTGGGAAAGAAATTTGTCACTTATATAACTAACAAAGGCCATGTACCCATAAATGTGTCCTGAAACCAATTCCAATGTGTGGGTTTTTCCCCACACCAATAAGCAAGTCTGTGACATCAGCTGGGTGTTCTACAATTCAACTCAATTCTGACACTATGCATCTGAAGAGAGCGTCAGATTCCACAAGTAAGGGCTCAGTCCCCCAAGACTTCACCCCTCACCACCCACTTCAGAAATACATCACAAGCCCAAGTCATCATTTGTGTTTCTGACCAACTGGCTATAAATCAGAGGTCTCCACGACCCCCTCCTCAGGTTAGATTAATTTGCTAGCGCGGATCACAGAACCCAGAGAAACAGTTTCCTTACTAGATCACCGGTTTATTACAAAAGGATATAACTCAGGAATAGCCAGATATAGAGATGCTTAGGGCAAGATATGGGAAGACAGTGCAGAGTTCCCATGCCTTCTTGCAGCACGCCACCCTCCCAGCATCTCGATGTGTGCACCCACCAGGAAGCTCTCCAAACCATGTCCTTTGGCGGTTTTATGGAGGTTTCATTACATAGACATGATTGATTAAATCATGGGCAACCAGCTATTGATTCAACCTTCAGCCCCTCTCCCCTCCAAGGAGGTCTGGGGGTGGGACTGAAAGTTCCAATCCTCTAATCATATGGTTGAGGTCCAATGGCAAGGAGCCCCCAACCTTAATTGTGGTCCAAAAGGCACTTTTTAACATAAAAATGGCACCTTTGTTGCTCTTAGGAAATTCCAAGGGTTTTGGAGCTCTGTAACAGAAAGGGACAAAGACCAAATATATACTTCTTATTATAAATCACAATATCAAAACCTATAATACATAAAGAACCCCTACATATCAATAAGGGAAAGACGAGTGAAGTAAAAACAAAATGGAAAAAGTCAAAAATAAGCATTTCACCTAAAACATATGTCAAGATGGCCAATAAACATGTGACAATACGATCAATTTCATGACTAATCCAGGAAATACAAATAAACATCCCAATAATGTATCAGAATATGCTCACTAGTATGGCAAAAATTTTAAATGCTAGAGGCAGTCCAAGATGGCGACATAGGAGGATCCTGAATTCACTTCTTCCCTCGGACGCACCAATTCTTTTTTTTCCTTTTGTTTTGTTATTAGTTTCAGGTGTACAAAACAAAGTAAGAGACATTTCATCCCTCACAAAGTGATAACCCCCTCCCCCAATCTAGTGCCCCTCTGACATCTTATGTATCTATTACAATACAGACACATCAGTTCTACAGCAACACATGGAACAATTTCCTCGGAAAAAGACCTGAAAACTGGCTGAGCAACGCCTTCACGTTTGGGCAAATGAGACAAGGCCCACATAGAAGTGGGTAGTACGAGAAGCTGCGACACGATTTCACCATAAACTCCACCCCAGATGCAGCCAGTCAGGAGGGAACTCACACACCTGGCCCTTCTCCGCGAGGAGCGAAGCATTCATACCTCATGGCTGACACCCCAACTATTAAGGCTTGCACTGGAGAGAGCCCCTCAAAACATCTGGCTTTGAAAACCAATGGGGCTCCTATCCCAACAGTCAAAGGGCTGCAGGAAACTGAGACGTCCCTTTTCAACGGCTCATGCACAGACTCACTCATCCCAGGGCCCAACTCAAAAGCAGCCATTTGAAAAGTGCCCAGACTTTATGTCAAAGAGGTTTCTTTGCTAATATTAAAACCTCAGCCAGAGGCGCAAGAGCCTGTTGAAATACTTTGGGGACAGAGCTGGTAGATGCCATTTTCATACTCCCCTTCTACCTTGCTGAAGCCGGTAGGTGCCACTTTTTTTTTCACTCTAGACTCTGTGTTTTTTTGTTGTTGTTTTCTCGGTGGATGCCATCTTTACCCTTCACCCTACAGGTGCCATCTTCACACTCTCTCTCTGCCACACCACAAGGCCAGAATCTCCCAAAGGACAGCATTTACATACATTTGGTGCCTTGGTTTTTGCGACTGCTGCCTAGGTAACACCCCTTGACGACCTTGCTCTAGAGGCCTTCCTGGGTCCCATAGGACTATAGCAATCAGAGAGGTGGTTCTTGGCAGGCTGCCACCTCCAGGGCACTGCACAGTCAGCAGACTGAAACACACCCCAGTCTTCCTGTGAAAGAAACCTATTTGCTTGTCTAGAGCTTCAGCCTAAGGGGCAGGCTTTGGGTTTGGTGCCCACCTAGGTCCCTACTACATGCTCTCATGGAATGTAGGACAGGCATCGCCATCTTTGCACTCTGCCTTGCTCCAGCTCATCCATATCTCTTATAAAGGAGCTTGTACATCCATCTGGAGCCCTGGTATTTTCAACAATACCCAAGAGACAACTCTAGATCACCTGGTATTGGTGGCCAGCAGGGCTTACACTTGTGTTAGCGTATGACTGTATATATTTTCATACTTTAAAAACTGCTGCCTGAGGGTCTGGCTTCCAATCAGCCTGAGTTTAGGTGCTGACTGAGACACTGACAGGTCTTGGCACAGTGTCGGCTACTGGGAGCTGTTAAAAATAAAAGAGGCTGCTTGGACAATCACAAAGATTCAAGAGACAGCCAAGAGCTAGGGCAAGGTTTACTAATAAGGTTTATCTTCTGCACAAGGCCCTTCCTGCAAGGCTGGGAGAGGCGGTGGTTTCATCTAATGCATAGAAACAAATACATAGAGTAAAGCAAAATGAGGAAATGGAGGAATACGTTCCAAACAAAAGAATAAGATGAAACCTCAGGAAAAAAAACTTAATGAAAAGGCTAATAATACCAAGCATCGGTAAAGATTTGACCACCATACTTTGAGAGTACGAACTGGCACATTTTGAAAAATAGTATCACCATCTATCCATGTTGAACATACACTTCAAGGTGATACCCAAGGTAAATACATATTTAAGAATGTGCATAACAGCATTGTTTGCTGGTAACAACTGGAAACAATCCATGTGTCCATCAACAATGGAATAGATAAATGTTCATACAATGGAATATTCTCCAGTAATGACATAAACAAGCCACAGCTCTATACACAACACAGACCAGATTGACAAACCTAATACCAAGAAGAAGAAGGAGAAGGAGAAGGAAAAGAAGAAGAAAATAAAGCCAGGTGCAAATGAGCACATACAATATTATCTCATTTATATAAAATTCAAAAATAGGCAAAATCATAGCCAGTGATTAACACAGAAGTCGGCATCATTATCACCTTCCTGGAATGAAAAGGTCTTGTCATCAAGATGGGTACGCTAGAGACTCTGAGTTCTAGTCATCGGTTTCTTGACCTGTAATCACACAGGGATTTGCTTCATAATAATTTATTAAGCAGTATTATTTATGTGTGTGCACTTTTCTGTATGTGGTGATAGTTCACAATTTTTAAAAAGGCTTTAAATCATTTGAGGCCTGACATCTGTGCAATTAGAGATTTTTAAATAAAAATAGCACCTTTAGCAGGCCATCTTTTTCTTCTCGATGCTGCTACTGTGTCTTAATGGCTATGTCCTATCCTTACAGCAAAAGTGGGATTACCTGATTTTGGAGGCTAGGTCATAAGCAGCATTGCAGCTTCTGTCTGGTTCCCTTGATAGGCTGATTCTCAGGTTGCACCTTCTGGGAACAGAGCTGCCATGCTGTGAGAGCCTCAAGCCACAGGAAACCCTCTGCATGCTCCAGCTGAGAGCCACAGCTGAGCCCAGCTTCAGAGTCATTCCATTCAAGCACCACACAAATGAGTGAGGAAACCTCCAGAAGATCCCCACCTCCAGCCATTAGAGTCTTCCCAAGTGAGCCCCCAGACACCTGAAACTGAGACAAGACACCCACCATGCCCCGTTGGAGGCCCTGACCCACAGAAACCATAGCACAGTGAAATGATGAAAACGGTTTTACATCACCAAGCTTACAGTGCCTGTTACACAACCATAGCTACTGGAACAACCACCTTAATGCTATTATTTCTAATTTAAAAAAAACTGAAGACACGTGTTTCATTACCATTGTCAGAGGGGTGTGGGTGAGACTTAGGGCAATAAGGTGAATTGCCTGATGTTATGTGGCAGAGTCTCAATTTAAACCTGAATTTGTCCCCAAAGCTTGTGTGCTCGCTATATGTCATGCTGCCTCTCTTTCAGGGAGCAGTCCATCACCACACCAAAATACCTCAGAAACTTGTGCAACAGAGTAAGAGAGTTTCCGCAATATGACATGTGATGCTGAGCCCAATCACCAGAATTTCCATAAGGCTAAGAGAATTTAAAATAAACTGCCACGTGATAGCTCCGTGCCATGGCCAATTCGCCCAGCCCCCATTTTTCCACCCATGAACTGTCACCCAAGACACTGGGACATATAATGGATAATGCTTGCTTGGACCACCTTTGGGGGTCTTATGAGGATAAAAATGAGGAAATCATGAAAATTAAAAGTAATAATGATGCCATCAGACATGTTGCTTCTTAGCACATTGACTAGCTTTGAGAACGTGACATCCTTACACACATCTGCACAGCACTTACAGTTTTCAAAGCATTTTTACAACATATCTTTGGTGAAAGCACTTGGTAAATTGTAAGGTACAATGACAGATAGCATTATTATTGACACACAGGGAGACAATAAAAGCTAAGGAGCATTCATCTGCTTTGGCCATGGAACCAAAATGAAAGAAAAGAGGGGGAAAAAAGAAGGATAAAGGGCATGCAATGAAATGGGGTTTTCCTTCTCTGTATCCTTGGCATCAAGAACAGGGTCAGATATACATACATGAGTGTCAAATTTCCAGAGTGATATCTGGATATTTCCTTTCAAGCTAGCCATTGAAGTTTCTGAAATGTCAGAATTGGCAAAAGAGTCCTATCCAATTTCGAAGAACAAATTTTCTTCCCAACTCTGCTCCCTCCATGTAAGAATTCAGCAAAATGATTCAGTGTGGCAATGAGGGGAAAAGCAATGAAAGCTTGTCTGTATATTTATGATGGCCAGTGTAAGATTCCCCTTTATGAGCTAAACCTCTGTGAAAGGACATAAGTCTAGAGTCCTCTGAAGAATCAAACACAAGGGTGGTTAGAACTCCATTCAGTGGTCTCAGTTTAAGGACTTCCTGCTTTTCTAAACTACAAGGGTTTAAAATGTGCTGGGTAACTCACTCTGATTCTTTTTTTTTTTTTTTTTTTTTTTTCCACTGCAGCACATACAATGGAAAGAACCTGAGGCCAAGAAAAAAGTAAAATAGAAATTCACCTTCTATCTCTGGGAAGAAATGGGAAGATGGAAGTTCATGTTCTGAAGTGACTTTCACTGCTCTCCAAGGAGAAAAATACAATGAAAGATCCAAAGAGTAGGGCTAGAGGCCATTTTATTGCACAGATTTTTGAGCTGATGTATTTTATTCTTAGAGTCTCTTATTGTATTCTATTCCTTCTGGCGTGGAAATAGTCACTTCAGAACTTGCTTTGCCAATTTCTGCTTTTCATGGAGTCTGTAATGGAGTCAGGTGCTGGTCTGTCTTCAAAGGACAAATAATTCTTTGTTGATTCTATGTCTTTATGGAGTTCGTACTACTGTGTTTCCCCGAAAATAAGATCTAGACAGACAATCAGCTGTAATGCATCTTTTAGAGCAAAAATTAATATAAGACCCAGTATTATATTATATTACATTATACTACATTATATTATATAAGACCTAGTATTATATTATACCATATATTATATTATATTATATTATATTATATTATACTATATTACATTACATTACATTACATTGTATTATATTATATTACATTACATTACATTACATTACATTACATTACATTACATTACATTATATTATATTATATTATATTATATTATATCGATCTTATAGTATAGTAAAATAAGACCGGGTCTTATATTCATTTGCTCCGAAAGATGCATTAGAGCGGATTATCTGGCAAGGTCTTATTTTCGGGGAAACAGCATGTGTTCACACCATAAGTTTCATGTCTGACATAGTATCCCAAATATAGTTGGAGATCAAAAGATGTTTGCTTATTCACTCAAATGTTGACTGTGTTGGCCCTCAGCTCAAGTTGATGACAGACTGTCTCTGGCCTCGGGAAACTCTCAATGTAACAGCAGTGGTGGTGGCACTGGTACTGAATCCTGTAGCACTGGAAGCGGAGGTGACTAGCTATCTGCAACAAATTCATGCTCTCCTCCATTAGAAAGCAGTTTCCTACCATGTTCCTAGCCCCTCTGCATCTAAGCAGAATCATGCTCATCAAATCCTAACCAAAAACAAAGAGCAGAAGTGATGTAAAGTACCTCCAGATCTGGACCATAAAAATTTCCTGCACAATCCTCCATGCTGTCTCTCGCTCTCTACCCCCTCTATTGGCTGGATGTCAATACCATAAGCATTAAGCATTGACATATTAAAAGTGGGAGATCTTTGTCAGCCCAGATCCCTGAATAACTCTGTGGAGCAGAGATTCTGCCCTCATTCTGTTAACTGCCACCCCATCATGACTGATTGGACTCAACATTAGTTAAAACTAACTTCGATTCCAATAAGCCAATAGATTTTAAAGTTTATCTATTATTACTGCTAGCATTCTATTAACTACTCATACAGCACCTTCCAGTTCATTCATTCATTTTTTTTTTAATTGATATACTATTGAGAGCCTACTGTTGTTAGTCATAGCTCCAGGCACTTGAGACACCATGGGTGGGGAGGGGCAGAAAATAAACAAAAGATAAATACACAAAAGAATTGAAATTGAATTAATGCCATGATGGTGTCTTAGTCCATTTAGGCTGCTAATATAACAAAATTCCACAAATGTCACTACACCTTTACCTAGTGTAAAAAGCTCAGGAGCTCAGGAGCTCTGTAGGATCTCTTTATAAGAGCAATAATCCCATTGATGAGGGCTCCATCTTCATGACCTAATCACTTCCAAAAGGCCCGACTTACGAATATTACCACATTGGGGGTTAAGAGTTCAATATAGGGTTTGAGTTGAGGGTACACAAACATTCAGATCACAGAGAAAGGAAAAATAAACTTTCCTTTGATAGAGAGTAACTGAGAAACATCTCTAAGGAGAAAACAATTTGACCTAAAACCTGAAGTATGTAAGAAACAACCATGTTCATATTTGGGGAAAGGGCACGGCAAGCTGAAGGAACAGCAATTTTAAGGACTCCAGGTTAGAAAATCATTAATTCGGAGGTTCCAGGAGCCCACCAAAGATGCGTGTGCTATACTAGCTAAATCAGAATAAGAGGTGTAAACCAAGACAGCTTCCAGTGATCCAGGAGGTGTGGTCCCTTACGCATGACCTTCCCAACCATGTTTCCAAGGTCAATCACTGCTACCCTATAGTCTCAAAGCCTCACTCTCTTTCCAGTGTTCCACTCTGGTCATGGCTATTGCTGGTAAGGACTGGCTGACCCCTGAAAGAATGTTCTTAAGCAGCGTACCAGCAAGGATGATTTTAGAACACTACTTGGAATTATCAACTTCAAGCAATGAAACATTTTAAATTTATGATTTTTTTTTAATTCGGCAAAGTTCTACTGGCTTGAATGTGCCCAAGAATCTTGACCTGAGGGTTTCAAGAAACCAACACCATGTAAATTGCTAAGTAATTCTTTATCAAATAAATAAATAAAAGGCAGGGCAATCACAATAACCTCACTAGCGTGTTTCCTGTAGTAGGAATAGGAAATTGCTAGAGTTTCAACTCGGGATCCAGGGACCATCTTTGATATGAACTCTCCTGCCCTTACATGAAATATTGAATTAATTTCTGTTATCAAATTGGAAAATGTTGCTGTCTGATTCACTGTGAATTACCCTAGCTGAAAATATTTGGTTTTTTTTCCTCTTTAGATTCTCCTGTACCAATAGCCTGGGGGATAAACTGTCTGATTTAGTTATAGAGAAAAATCACTATTTTTATTTGATGCCTGTTTTTTCTAAGAGGACAAGAACAACATTCTCACCACGATCAACTTGTTTTTTTAAAAAAGAAGGAGGCGACATTGCATTAACAATCTATCACACATTCTGGTAAGGAGATGGCTCTGAGCTAGTATGGGGGAAGGAAGCTCCAGGAGAGAGCTGCAGCAGAAAGGAGCAAATGAGACTGAAGTGAAAGAGAAGTATTGAGTAATCCCAGATGTGGCCTCAACCCTGGGTACAAAGGGAAGAAGAATCTTTGATGTTCAATGGTCTCTACAGGGAAAGATGAGTTGAGAGGGAGTGAAGTACATGGAGTTGAGAAGCTGGGGGTAAGGGGGTGGGGGGTGGGACATGAGGGTAAGGGGGATCAAATATATGGTGATGGAAGGAGAACTGACACAATGGGATTTATAGATGATGTAATACAGAATTGTACACCTGAAATCTATGTAATTTTACTAACTGTCACCCCAATACATTAAAAAAAAAAAAAAAAAAAAGAAGAAGAAGCTGGAATCTGGTCCTGACTCATTTCCAAGTGTTTGTGAGTATGTAACTATCATTCTGGGTCTCAGTTTCCTCATCAGTAAAATGAATGTTGTTGAGTCTTTGCCAGACTTAATGGTCTATGGTTTTTCAACAATGTTCATTAAGCATTGTGATAGTCACCCTGTTTCTCTGAAAATAAGACCTAGCTGGACAATCAACTCAAATGCATCTTTTGGAGCAAAAATTAATATAAGACCTGGTATTATATTATATTATTATATCATATCATATCATATCATATCATATTATACTATGTTATATTATTATACCCAGTCTTACATTATAGTAAAATAAGACCAGGTCTTATATTAATTTTTGCTCCAAAAAATGCATTAGAGCTGATTGTCTGGCTAAGTCTTATTTTCGGGGAAACATGGTATTTTTATGTGTCGTTTTGACTAGCCCATAGTACCCAGATATTTGGCCAAACACTATTCTAGATGTTTTTATGAAGGTATTTTTTTGAACAGGATTAACATTTAAATCAGTAAACTTGAGTAAATCACATTGCCATCTATAATGTGAATGGGTCTCATCCAATCAGTTGAAGGCTTTAAGAAAAAGACTGAGCTCCCACAACAGAGGGGACAGTGTGGAGGGTCAGGGTCCGCATGTTCACTTCCCAATCATAGTCCTCAGGAGTCTGGATTGGCCAGGAGTAAAGTGAGAATCACAGATGTGTTGAGGTGGTCAAAAATATATAAATGACTAAAATAAAGTAAGATAAAAGCCCAGTATAATTATGGGCTACAATAGAAAAAGATGTCTTCTTTCACCCTTCTCTTCAGACCCTACCTGGAACGCTCACAACTGCTCATCAGTTTTAAAGGCCTTTGCACACCATTAGCACACCACTGGCAAACCAGAATGCAGCTAGGGGAGAGTGTCCAGACTGGTGAATTTGGCCAAAAACTTCAAATGCTCTCTCTATAGGGAACAGTGGAAAGAACCAGATGTTTAATCTAAGTAGTGCTTCTCAACCAGGAGTGATTTTGCCCTTCAGAGGACAGCTATCAATGTCTGGAGACGTTTTTGGTGATCACAACTGGGGGTGCGCTTCTGGCATCTAGTGCATCGAGTCCAGCCTACAACATACAAGATGCCCCCTCCCAATAAAGAGTTACAACCGTAGAAACTCATATGTTGAAGAATAGTTAATGACAAAATGAAATGTTGAAGATACAATATTAATGACAAAAAATGAAGTTATAAAATATATACCATGAAACCCAATCCTATTACCACACTCCACATGCATATCTGGGAATACATCTTAATTCAATCCAGAAGGAAGTACTTTAAAATATTAGCTGTAACTATTGCTGGGTCATGGGATTTGAGGTCATGCTTATCCCCTGTTAACTGAGGAAGCAGGAAAAAGAGTAAGGAAAATAAGTACCAGGTATTAGTATGTGTCAAATCAGCAAGAAAAACAAGGTTTTAAATTGCAGATGAAAACATTGTGCCATTCCCTACTGCTCTTATCAGAAAGCCCCAAACAAGGAAGGGGGTGGGGAGGCCCCCAGAGTCCTCCGGTCAGGAAAGACAAGATTCTAAAAACTAATCAAAGTTACAAGTCAAGGATCTATTATTTCTTAGTGTGGAGATTTAAAATCAAGCTTTAGTTACTTTAAGCAATAAACCCGAAACTGAATAGCTCTATCAAAACGCACTCCTCCCCATTCTCATTAAGTGACACCATTCACTGTGTGCTGGCCCCAAAAGTTACAGCAACAGTTTCGTAGAGACAAGGAAACCCAGTTTGCCAAACTCTTTCACATACACCACTTCCCATATATTATTCCATATTCATTTCCATATTTACATGAAAGCGGCTCTGCCAAGCCCCTAGCACAATCGCTGGCTGATAGTAGATTATTACTGAGCTCTGCAACAGTCTGGAGGCCCAATGCCACTGCTCCAATTTTGTGGATGAGAAAAGCGAGACTCAGAGTGGTGAAGCTTCTTACCTGAGCTGACACAGTGAATGATAACTTGAGCCCAAGAATCCTGAGCCACTTCCCTGATACCAGCTTCTGTTCTGAGTGTGTTTCAGCCAAAAGCAAGACCAAGAAGCCCCCTGTGGGATGGAGACCCTTATGCATAGCTTCTCACGAGGGCATTACATCTGAGAGACTTACACTGGGAGTGCTCTTGCTTCTGTGTTTCATTTCTCAAAATTCATCCCGAGGCACTCCTCAAGGAGGCACACAATCCTTTGTGTACACAGATATTTTTGATAGTTATTTATAAAACAAAATAGCAGGAAACAATACAAATGTCGAACAATAAGGGACTAGTTAAGTAAAGGATGGTCTAGCCCCGTGATAGGAGACTATGTAGCCATTTTATGTGCTTTCAAAGAATATCCCATGGCATGAAAAATTGTTCACGATACAACACTGAATGAAAAAAGAAAATACTTTGACAAAGATGACAAATTATAATCCACAAGAACACGTATAAAATGACGATTTCAAAGAACACTGAATGAAAAAAGAAAATACTTTGACAAAGATGACAAATTATAATCCACAAGAACACGTATAAAATGACGATTTCAAAGAAAAATGACTACATCTTGCAGCCTCTAAGTAAATAGCTACTTGGGAGGACTTCTTTCTTTTTCAAATTAAAACAGCTTAGACTCACGAAGAATCTTTTCTGCTGACTTCTATCTGCAAAGTAGTTAACAAAACTACATCTATTTTAGTAATAGCTTTGTGTCTGATCACAATTGTAATACATGCACGAAGCAGAAAACTTGAGAAAATACAAAGACAAAAAGGAAATAGAAGCACCAATAAATTTCACGGTTACCCTATCCAACCTCTGGCCCTGAGAGTTACTCAACAGTTGTATCCAAAACTCTCCAAATTTTCTCTGAAGCTACAGTCACTCTTCTAAGCAAGTTTTTAGATTCTGTGACTAGTATGTATATGATTATATGAACAAGAAGCAAAATATTTTGGGTCCTCTTCTCTTTTTTGTTGTTCAAAATGAACAAAATCTAATAAATAAATAAACCCCATCAACCCACCAAAACTATTGAGGAGCCGTCCCTCCTCAGTGACTAAGTAAGTGAATAAATAAAAGAAGTAAGTCTGAATTAATGAATGCATGCTGAGTAAATGTTTCCTGGAGAAACTCTGAGGCAGTCTGCAAAGCTGCTTTCTGGCCCGTAAACAATTAACAGCAACACAACCCAAGGCAGAGTTGCCATGAGGTCTTGTCTGTCTTGCCACAGAAATACCTGAACTTCTGTTTACAATCCTCAGCTTGGTAAGCACCATTTACTTCATGTAGAAGTAAACTGCACTTTATTTTTCTTTTGCCTGATGGGTTTTAAACTATTCAGATTCTAAATGTTCTTGTTGAATGCGGCAGCAGGGAAGAGAAAAAAATATCCGTGAACGAGGCCTAATTGCTTTCAACTCACTGGAGGATCCACCTTCTATATTGTTACTGGGTTCTCTGAGCTGGACAGGGCTTCCTCTCTTCTACCTCGCTGCCTCCTGAAGTCAAGCACAGAGATGTCTACAGACCAAGTTACCTTCGTTACAGTCATTTCCATTGCACTGACACCAGTCATTCTTCTTTTGCTCATAAAGATCGAAGTGTTAAGAAGACAGAGTTCTGGTGTCATTTTGCTCATGGTCTTATCCCGTGATAAATGGCAGAGGGACGGAGCAAAGACATGATCCCTCTTTTGCAAGCTCAGTGCTACTCTAAGAGACAGATCTGCTTTGCTATCTCTCATGTTGATTACTATTAAGCATTCGTTATTCATTCATTCACTCAATAGACCCATAGTAAGCGCCTACCATACTAAGCATTATGCAATGAGCTGTTGAATGAGATAGGCACGATCTTTGTGGGCTCCTCATGGAGCCCACAGCTCAGTGGGGGAGACAATAAGAAAACAAAGGAAATGATCAGACTCCCAGACAGAAAACAACAGGAGAGACACGGGGTGGTCAGGGAAGGCTGTGTGGAAGACATTGTCATGCTGCCCACATCCCCCGTCAAAGGAGCCTTCATGCTGAGAGGTACTGCTCTCCTGGCCTGCAGTTGTCAGCCCTTTCAGTGATGGCTTCAGTGGCAGATTATCACCTCCCTGAGGTCACATCCTTCCCAG
This sequence comes from Rhinolophus hipposideros, assembly GCF_964194185.1. Lineage (NCBI taxonomy): Eukaryota > Metazoa > Chordata > Mammalia > Chiroptera > Rhinolophidae > Rhinolophus > Rhinolophus hipposideros. The sequence goes on from NC_138060.1 coordinate 23,343,221, forward strand.
CAGGACGGGGAACCCCCATTTAAAACCGATGAAAGAGAGAGTATGAAGGTCTGGCCATGGCTGCCAACTGGAAGGAACACGGCAGGACCATGCTAGCTCCCGTGCTCCCCATGTGGTCAGCAAAGGCTGCACCAGACCTGCATTCTCCATGTCTCCCTCTCCCGAGTCCTGCTCCCTTCCCCTCCCTCCTGTAGAGGGTGAGCCCAGGGGTGGCTCATAATAAACATCCTTCATGCTAATTCCATCTCAGAGTCTGCTTCCTGGGAAAGGCTCACCCTTGAAGGATGAGCAGGAGCCATTCATACCAAGAAGCAAAAGAAGCTGTTCATATTGGGAGAATGTCAAGTCCCAAGTCACTGAGGCATGAGCTACCTGGCAGGTGTGTCTGGGACAGAATGTGGAATCAAGCCTTTGGGAGATGGAATTAGAGAAGCAGGCAGGGCTGTGTGGACTATGACGAGGGGCTTAGATTTCATTCCAAGTGTGAGGGATTGTGTGCTGAGAAGCAAGATCTAATATTTATTTTCCAGAGACGACTTCAGTGGCTTGCTCTCTGCCAGACTGTTGGAAGCTCTGGGAATACACAGAGGCATAAATCTCCGTTTCAGCTGTTGCAATACACGACAAAGAGCAACTTTAAGGTTTGTTCAAAAGATAGCTTTGCAGGGCAAGGAAAGGGGAAATGCCTAGCAGCTAATGAACAACTGCCAAGTGCTAGCCCTGACAAACCTTCCAATGTAGGCATAATTACCTATATGTAACAGAGACAGCAACTGGGTGAAAGAGAAAGCCAGAAGAACATGGCCCAAATTCACATAAAAAGATACAAGGATGTGAGTCTCCTGGTTTCACATTGAATTACTTCCTCTTTATAAGTACCATGTTTCCCTGAAAATAAGCCCTTGCATGATTTTTCAGGACATCCCCTGAACCTAAGCCCTAATGTGTTTTTTGGAGCAAAAATTAATATAAGACCCAGTCTTATTTTCAGGGACACATGGTATTATAGTATTATTACCATATATTACAGATATTCTTACTGTATGTAATTACAGTATTATGATATAGTATAATAAATATATTATATCTCTTGTAAAGCCAATGAGAAACACAGGCATTTAAATGACTAATTGCAACCATTCCATATAATCCCCCATCCTATCAAACAGCCGAACTTGCCCCCAAATAATCATCAGTCTTAGCGGGAAAAGAAAGAGACCAAACGCAGTTGATGGTATGTAAGATCCGTTTTGTGTCCGGATGAAGCCCTGGCAGCTTTCCTCCCAGCATATCCCGCTCCAGACTGTCTCATGAGAAGGTTCTCCCCTGTGGGTTGCTGACTGCTGGCACAAATCTGTGGTGTGTACCAATCCAATGACAACGAACTTGGACTATTTCATGTATCCCGCAAATCCACCCATTGTAATTCAGTGTAAGTGGCTGAACTTTCAAGAGCGCCTCCCTTTGCTTTCCCTTGATCTGGAACAAGATAGTAAGGCAAATGCCTGCAACTGAAGGGCTTTGTAGTGTGATGATGTGAAGGTCAGGAGAATGTAATTTGCTTGCTCTCCCCTCCTCCTAAGACTTGCACAATAAAGATTTCTAACACGAATAATGTAAAAGGGCAAAGGCAAGATGAATGTCCCGTCTTCTTAAACACTTCTGGGAAAAACCAAGGTCATTGATGCATTATATTATTTCAGGGAGTGAGAATCCTGGGTAACAGGAAAGGTCAAATAGGAGAATTCCGGCCCCACCTCCTCAGCCCCAAGGAAAACCCGTCAATGCATGCTCTTTCCTTTACTAGACAGTTTTAATCCCCCTGTTCGGCTTTTGTTGTCTTTTGAGCAGAACTGCACCTAAAATCATGAGCAGGACATCTGGGAAGCAGAAGAAAGTCCTCCTGGCCATTGCAATGTTTCAAACTCATCATTCATGATGAGGGGCGGGGAGGGGCAACAAACCTGGAGGCAGCTTAATGTAGACCATACACAGACAAGACAGATCCAAAACATCCTCACGTTGAAGTAAAAAGGCAAGAACCCAGAAATAACCATATTCAACTTGCTGAGATTTCTGAATGTATTTTCATAAATCAGTCAATAATTTCCTAATTTTCCAGAATAGCAGATTCTCTGGTCCAGATGGGCTGAGCTGCTCTTGTAGAAGTATGTGTGTTTTATTTAATAAACAGTTTAAAAGGTGATTCACTTAATGTTAATCTATTACACACAGACGGAAGAGTGTAATCAATAGAGTATAGCTCGACAAGCTTTCACAAAGTAAACTTCCTCGTCTTACCAACAACCAGGCTATGAACTTGAACACTACCCAGCACCATAAGCCGGCTTCACACACACCCATCTCCACCCTCCCCCACCTCTTTCCCAAAGGCAATCGATCCTAACTTTTATCACCATAGGTTAGTTTTGCCTGCTTTTGAACTTTGTACGAATGAAATCACATAGCATGTGCTCTTTGGTGCTTGACTTCTTTTGCTCAGCACAATGTATGTGAGGTTCATCCTCGGTGTTGCAGTAAGGTAGCTTATTTGCATTCCTATAGCTCACTCCTTTGTATGACCATACAATATTCACTGTACTGTGGATGTACACTTTGCTCTCCGCTGTCTCCAACTGTCATGGAGAGTGCTGCGACGGACGTGCTTCGTACAAGCTTTGGTGCAGAACTGTACACATCTCTATAGGAACTGAACTGCTGTCTCACACAATAGGTGTATAGTCGGCTTCCATGGATACTGCCAAACCATTTTCCAAAGTGATTGTACTAATTTACAGTCCCCATGACAGATGAAGAGAGCGCCTGTTGATCTAAGAATTTTCTCCATGGTTTAGCTGGTTTTGAATTTGTATCAAGTAGTAATGCCTGTTCACACTCTTAAAAATCAAGTAACCCCAGAAGGCTTACAATGCAATAGAGTAGTCCTCTGCTCTGCCCTTAAGTTCTGCTCCCCAGAGCCAAGCATTTTCAACTCTTTTAGCTCCTTTTTTCCAACACTTATCTTTGTGTTTCTATACACTTATATTTTTATTCCTTAATTGATTATTTTTAAGGATTATCTATTGATTTCCTTCCACAGAAAAATAAAGTTTTAGACCTCTTACACCCTATGCCCCCACGGTCCCCCCACATACATTTCACATCTAACTTCTTCTTAATACAGCTTTATCACAATGTTGAATCCTTCAGTAGTTACTGTTTAAATTATTATTATATAATAATTATTCACAAATGAAACCAATGGTATTCTACGCTTGCATTTCCTTTCTTAGGCCAAATTTTGTTTTCCCTAAAGTTAGTGATTGCTTTTTTCCCCCATCTACTTCATTTTCTAATTATCACCAGTTTGACAGACTCTGATGGAATTATAAAACCCCTTTCAAAAAGATCCAACTCCTTAGGGAATCTATTAGAACTGTATTTTCCTTTTGAAGTTGTGGGGGGGTGGGGCGGGGAGGGGAATTGCTTTTGTTTTTTGACAAAAGCCTTCTCCTGCTCACTGAGGCTCCTAAACAACTGTCCTGTTAAGAAATCCCTTCATCATTATCCTAAGAATTCCTTTACTCCTTCTCAGAGTTGGATTTCATGTCTCCAGAATCATACACTTTATTCCTTGATGTTTTCTCTTGCTCGTTGGAGCAAATCATCCAGTAGCTCCTGGATGTACATGTTTTGAGACCTCCCACGTCTGCATTCAACCTGCACATTTGATTGACAGTTGGGAGGCATACAGATATCAACTGCTCAGCTTTGAAAACATTGTTCCCTTCTTGCTTCCAAGTTTGCTGCTGAGAAGTGGGATCTCATTGTGGTTCGTGATCCTTTGATGCATGACTGGTTTGCTTTTCTCTGGAAACTTTTAGCATCTTCTCTTTTTATCCCTGGTGCCCTGAAATCCCATGGTGATACGCCTTGATATTGACTCATGGTCTGAGTACAGTGAGTCTTTTCAATCTGGAGATTCAGTTCTTTGGCTCTCAATCTATGTATGATTGTCCTTAATTCCTCGCTTTTTGTGTCTCTCTTGGTTAGTAGTCAGACCTACCAAATTGATTCTCTGATTTTCTCATCATTTCTCTCCTGCTATCTTCATCTTTGTTCTTTTGTTCTACTTTCTAGGAGAGTTCCTTAACATTAACTTCCAACCTTCTAATGTTCATTTCTGCTATAATATTTTTAATTTCCAAGAGCTCTTTGTTCTCCCATCCTTTTTAAAAATGGCATTGTATTTTGTTTCATCAGTGAAATGTCTTCTCTTTTCTTTCTGAAAATATTAATTATAGCGTTTTTAATTAAGGTGCCTTCTGCTCACTTCACGATCAGTGTATTCATCAAGTTCATTTTCTCACAGTATTTGCTTTGGTCTTTCTCATTCAAGAATAGAAGCTCTCCTCAAAAATCTGGTGACTCCTACACATCCATTGATATGTAAGAGAGATGCAATGAAAAGCTGATTGGCAGTTATCTGTGAGCAGGTAGGGCTTTCCTGGAAGGTGATGGGTAAAAACTTATCTAATTCATGAGAGGTGTTTTCTCTTGCAGTGGTCAATTAATCCCCCCCCAAAATCTTCCCACCTCTGCCTGTAGAATATATACCTGGCTGCCTATGTTCTGGAAATTGAGGAGAGGAAGAGGATTAGATTGAGAAGTCTCTCCCCTTATTTCATTTTAATGTCTGAAAGCAGTTTTCATTGCTCCTGCTGTCCTCAATCTGGGCCCCCTCTGATTGAATTTCTCCAAAGACAAATTTCCTTTCTCCAGGTGTCGTCGGGGAGAATCCATTATCTGGTTCTTTGGAGTGGGAAAGGGTATCTGGGAATAAAACTACCTATTACATAGGTATTATTAACAGGGTTGTTTTTTGGTTTCTTTGCTTTTGGCTTTGGTTTGTGTGTGTGTGTGTGTGTGTGTGTGTGTGTGTGTGTGTGCCTGTGTGTGTTTTCAAATTGTAATCAATACATATGGACTCTGGTAGTGTAAATGGAAAAAGAGTTTATTAACTGGTAGGTGGTTGATTGAATCTTTGGGAAGGCTGAAGAACCAGGCTCCAGGCTAATCTTCCAGAACTATGCCCAAAACCACCCCCAAAGAACAGGCCTGATGAGGAAATCTTCACAGACTCAGCTACCTACTGAGTAGTAAAGTAGATAATCACTGCTCCCACCACCACCCCCACCAATGCCAATTCTATATAAGAAACTTGACCTTACAACTGCTGGTTGACTGCTTCCACTAAAAGCCTAGGTCCTTTGCTTCAAACATGAAAACACACACAGATCTTCTTTCCTCAGCTCACTTCTGAATTAAAATTTTGTGTGTCTGATTGTCACAGCTAGGTCCCATGACTAACTATAGGGGAAATTGGGAATTAGAGTTCAGATTGGGGAAGCAAGACTCATAACTTTAGATTTCCCTAAATACAGAAAAGCGACTCAAAGATGATAGGCAGCCATAAGTATGAGAGCTGTCCTCTACTGAACTGATGCTTCACGACTATCTTTAGAGGGATTTGTAGGCTCCAATTTTCAAGTCTGTCTAGGATTCTGTGGCAAAAGTTGGCTTGCTTTTGGTTGGAATGCCATTCTCCAGGAACTTACTTCCAGCTTTCTTGCTCTGCCAATCCAGTTGCCACTCATTCAACTAACTGCTTCCCATCTCAGTGTCTGTTGACATCTTTAATTTGCTACTGTTTTCTCTCCTCTGCTCCTTGTCTATGTACGTTTATGACTTTTAATTTCTTCTCCATCATTTTGGTGGCGTTCTGGAGGGAGGGAGCAAAAATCAATGCGTGATATGTTTAATCAGAATTTAAGGTATCCTTTGTGTAGCTAGGAAGGAGAACATATGTACCACGGTGATTTACTGATTAGTTAATATACCAGAATGACCTCTTAAAAATTTTTTAATTTCTCAAGGAGTTCAAACATGTCAAGACTACCACCCTCACCTGCTGACTTTCTCCCACTTAGGCAGGAAGTCAGACCTGTATGTCTTTAAGGAATGAACTTTTCTTGATGAGAATTTTGTGTATTTTAGTAGTTAAAGAAGGAAAAATTGACAAGGCAGGTCTTTCTTTGTTTTCAGCACATGATGGAGAAAGGTAGCTCTAGTCTCCTACCCCTACAATATTTCTCTCCCCCGATTCAATTTGAAAATCCCAGGAAAGAATTCTGATTGGCTGGTGTGGGTCACACTCCCATGACCGTGGCCAGGGGACAGAGTATCTGTGATGGGTCCAGCCTATCTTACTCTGTGACTAGAGCATGGGTCTGTCACCACAAGACGTTGGAAGAGTGGAGCAAGACGTTTTGAGGCAAGTGGCAACCTAACTTGTGTACACTACACTGTTGCAGAATGGATTCTCCTGGGTATCATGTGACCATGACAATTTGCAGACATAAAAAATGAACTGCAGTAGACTGAACAATGCCCCCAAGACATAGCCACACCTTAATTCCTAGAACCTGTGAATGATACCTTATGTGGCAAAAAAAAAAAAAAAAAAAAAAAGTGCAGATGTGATTAACGATCCTGAGATGAACAGTTATCCGCTAGCATCTGGCTGGGCCCTAAATGCAACCAAAATGTCCTTATAAAAAGGAGGCAGAGGTCAGCAAATTTAAGAAGATGGAAATCATACAAGCATATTCTCTGATCACAAAGCTTTGAAATTGGATATCAACTGCAAAAAGAAAGCAGGAAAAAACACAAATACATGGAGATTAAACAACATACTTTTAAAGAACGACTGGGTCAAAGAAGAAATTAGAGGAGAGAACAAAAGATACATAGAAACAAATGACAATGAAAATACATCCTCCAAAATTTTTGGGATGCCGCGAAAGCAGTTTTAAGAGGGAAATTTATATCATTACAGGCCTATCTCAAGAAACAAGAAAAACCCCAAATAAATAACCTCATGTTACACCTTAAAAAACTAGAAAAAGAAGAACAAGCGAAACCCAAGGTCAGCAGAAGAAAGGAAATAACAAAAATCAGAGCAGAACTAAATGAAATAGAGAACAAAAAGACAATAGAAAAAATTAATGTGACAAAAAGCTGGTTCTTTGAAAAGATTAACAAAATCGACAAACCCTTGGCTAGACTAACTAAGATAAAAAGAGAAAAGACACTAATTAACAAAATCAGAAATGAAAAAGGGGAAGTTATCACGGACACCACAGAAATACAAAGGATTATCCAAGAATACTATGAAGGACTATATGCCACCAAATTCAGCAACCTAGAAGAAATGGACAAGTTCTTAGAAACATATAGCCTTCCAAGGCTGAATCACAAAGAACTGGAAAATCTTAACAGGCCGATCACCAGTAACGAAATTGAATCAGTCATCAAAAACCTTCCCAAAATCAAAAGTCCGGGACCAGATGGCTTCACCAGTGAATTCTACCAAACCTTCAAAGAGGATCTAATACCAATCCTGCTCAAACTCTTCCAAAAAATTTAAGAAGAGTCAGTACTCCCTAACTCATTTTATGAGGCCAACATTACCCTGATACCAAAACCTGGTAAGGACAACACAAAAAAAGAAAACTACAGACCTATATCTCTGATGAATACAGATGCTAAAATCCTAAACAAAATTCTAGCAAATCGAATACAACATTGCATTAAAAAGATTATTAATCACGACCAAGTGGGGTTCATCCCCGGGACACAAGGATGGTTCAACATTCGCAAATCCATCAATGTGATACATCACATAAACAAAATAAAGGACAAAAATCATATGATTCTATCAATTGATGCAGAAAAAGCATTTGATAAGATACAACATCCATTTATGATTAAAACACTTACTAAAATTGGTATAGAAGGAAAATACCTCAACATAATAAAGGCCATACACGACAAGCCCTCAGCTAATCTCATAATTAATGGTGAGAAGCTGAAGCCCTTTGCTCTACGTTCAGGAACACGACAAGGTTGTCCCCTATCACCTCTGCTTTTCAACATAGTGTTGGAAGTCCTCGCCAGAGCTATCAGGCAAGAGAAAGAAATAAAAGGCATCCAAATCGGGAATGAAGAAGTTAAATTGTCACTCTTTGCAGATGACATGATACTATATATAGAAAACCCTAAAGACTCTACCAAAAAGCTATTAGAAACAATCAATGAATACAGTAAAGTTGCTGGCTACAAAAATCAACGTACAAAAGTCCATTGCTTTCCTATATACCAACAATGAAATCTCAGAAAAAGAGATAGAAAAAACAATTCCTTTTGCAATTGCAGCAAAAAGAATAAAATACCTAGGAATAAACTTAACCAAGGATGTGAAGGATTTATATGCTGAAAATTATAAGACATTTTTGAAAGAAATTGAAGAAGACACAAAGAAATGGAAAGACATTCCGTGCTCATGGATTGGAAGAATCAACATAGTTAAAATGGCCATATTACCCAAAGCCATATACAGATTTGAAGCAATCCCCATTAAAATCCCAATGGCATTTTTTAAAGAAATAGAACAAAAAATCATCAGATTTGTTTGGAACCACAAAAGACCCCGAATAGCCAAAGCAATATCTAAAAAAAAAACACAATACTGGAGGTATTACACTCCCTGATTTTTGCTTGTACTACAGGGCTACAATAATCAAAACAGCTTGGTATTGGCGGAAAAACAGACACATAGACCAATGGAATAGAATTGAGAACCCAGAAATAAAACCACATAAATATGGACAGATAATTTTTGACAAAGAAGCTAAAAACATACAATGGAGGAAAGACAGCCTCTTCAATAAATGGTGCTGGCAGAATTGGATAGCTACGTGCAAAAGAATGAAACTGGACTGCTCTCTGTCACCATGTACCAAAATTAATTCAAAATGGATCAAAGACTTAAGCATGAGACCTGACACAATAAACTGCATTGAAGAAAACATAGGTACTAAACTTATGGACCTTGGGTTCAAAGAGCATTTTATGAATTTGACTCCAAAGGCAATGGAAGTAAAAACTAAAATAAACGAATGGGATTATATGAAACTGAAAAGCTTCTGCACAGCAAAAGAAACTATTGACAAAATAATGAGGCAACCAACTGAATGGGAGAAGATTTTCGCAAACAGTTCCTCCGATAAGGGGCTAATATCCAAAATATACAAGGAACTCATGAAACTCAACAACAAAAAAACAAACAACCTAATTGAAAAATGGACAGAGGACCTGAAGAGACATTTCTCCAAAAAGGACATACAAATGGCCAATAGACATATGAAAAAATGCTCAACATCGCTAATCTTCAGAGAAATGCAAATGAAAACCACAATGAGATATCACCTCACCCCAGTCAGAATGGCTTTCATCAACAAGACAAATAGTAACAAGTGTTGGAGAGGCTGTGGAAAAAAAGGAACTCTCATACACTGTTGGTGGGAATGCAGACTGGTGCAGCCGCTATGGAAGGCAGTGTGGAGGAGGTTCCTCAAGAAATTACGAATGGAATTACCATATGACCCAGCAATCGCTCTTCTGGGTATCTACCCGAAAAATATAAAAGCATTTCTCTATTGAGACACGTGTACTCCAATGTTCATTGCAGCTTTGTTTACGGTGGCCAAGACATGGAAACAACCAAAATGTCCTTCGATAGATGAATGGATAAAGAAGTTGTGGTACATATACACAATGGAATTCTATTCGGCGTTAAGGAAAGATGATATAGGAGCATTTGTGACAATATGGATGGATCTTGAGAGTATAATGCTAATTGAAATAAGTCAGACAGAAAAAGCAGAGAACCCTATGATTTCACTGATATGTGGTATATAAACCAAAAAGAACAAGACAAACAAATGAGAACCAAAAACTCATAGACACAGACAATAATTTAGTGGTTACCAGAGGGTAAGGGGGTGGGGGATGGGTGATGAGGGTAAAGGGGATCAAATATATGGTGATGGAAGGAGAACTGACTCTGGGTGGTGAACACACAATGGGATTTATAGACGATGTAATACAGAATTGTACACCTGAAATCTATGTAAATTTACTAACAATTCTCACCCCAATAAATTTAATTAAAAAAAAAAGAAGCTAAAAACATACAATGGAGGAAAGACAGCCTTTTCAATAAATGGTAATGGCAGAATTGGATAGCTACGTGCAAAGGAATGAAACTGGACTGCTATCTGTCACCATGTACCAAAATTAATTCAAAATGGATCAAAGACTTAAGCATAAGACCTGACACAATAAACTGCATTGAAGAAAACAAAGGTAATAAACTTATGGACCTTGGGTTCAAAGAGCATTGTATGAATTTGACTCCAAAGGCAATGCGAGTAAAAACTAAAATAAACGAATGGGATTATATGAAACTGAAAAGCTTCTGCACAGCAAAAGAAACTATTGACAAAATAATGAGGCAACCAACTGAATGGGAGAAGATTTTTGCAAACAGTGCCTCTGATAAGGGGCAAACAGAAAATAGAAGAAAATAAACAAACAGAAAATAAAGAAATATCAGCTGAAAATGACACATTAGATGAAAAGAACATAATTGACATTTATAGAGCACGTCATCCTAGAACATCAGACTATACTTTTTTTTTTCTAGAGTATGTGGAACATTCTCAAAGATAGGCCACATATTGAGACATAAAATCAGCCTCAGCAAATTTAAGAAGATTGAGGTCACACCAAGCATATTCTCTGATCACAAGGCTTTGAAATTGGATATCAACTGCAAAAAGAAAGCAGGGAAAACCATAAATATGTGGAGGTTAAACATATTTTAAAGAACGACCTGGTCAAAGAAGAAATAAGAGGAGAGATCAAAAGATAAATAGAAACAAATGAGAATGAAAGTACATCCTACCAAAATTTGGAGGATGCAGCAAAAGCAGTTTTAAGAAGGAAATTAATACCATTACAGGCCTATCTCAAGAAACAAGAAAAATCCCAGATGAATAACCACACGTTACAACTTAAAAAACTAGAAAAAGGAGAACAAATGAAACCCAAGGTCAGCAGAAGAAAGGAAATAACAAAAATCAGAGCAGAACTAAATGAAATAGAGAACAAAAAGACAATAGAAAAAATTAGTGACAAAGAGCTGGTTCTTTGAAAACATCAATAAAATTGACAAACCGTTGGCTAGACTCATTAAGATAAAAGAGAAAAGACACTAATAAACAAAATCAGAAATGAAAAAGGGGAAGTTATCACAGACGCCACAGAAATACAAAGGATCATGCAAGAATACTATGAAGGACTATATGCCACCAAATTCAGCAACCTAGAAGAAATGGACAAGTTCTTACAAACATAGTCTTCCTAGGCTGAATCACGAAAAATTGGAAAATCTAAACAGACCAATCACCCATAGGGAAATGGAACAAGTCATCCAAAACCTTCCCAAAAGCAAAAGTCCGGGAACAAATGATTTCATTAGTAAATTCTACCAAACCTTCAAACAGGATCTAATACCAATCCTGCTCAAACTCTTCCAAAAAATTGAAGAAGAGACAATATTCCCTAACTCATTTTATGAGGCCAACATTACCCTGATACCAAAAACTGGTAAGGACAATACACACAAAAAAAACTACAGACCAATATCTCTGATGAATACAGATGCAAAAATCCTAACTAAAATTCTAGCAAATAGAATGCAACAATGCATTAAAAAGATTATTCATCACGACCAAGTGGGGTTCATCCCAGGGGCATAAGGATGGTTCAACATACACAAATCCATCAATGTGATACATCACAGAAACAAAATAAAGCACAAAAATCATATTATTATATCAATTGATGCAGAAAAAGCATTTGACAAGATACAACATTCATTTACGATTAAAACATTTAATAAAACATGTATAGAAGGAAAATACCTGAACATAATAAAGGCCATATATGACAAACCTTCAGCTAATCGCATAATTAACAATGAAAAACTGAAGCCCTTTGCTTTACATTCAGGAACACGGCAGGGCTGTCCCCTATCACCTCTGCTTTTCAACATAGTGTTGGAAGTCCTCCCCAGAGCAATCTGGCAAGAGGAAAAATAAAAGACATCCAAATTGGGAATGAAGAAGTTGAACTGTCACTCTTTGCAGATGACATGATACTACATACAGAAAACCCTAAGACTCCACCGAAAAGCTATTAGGAACAATCAGCAAACACAGTAAAGTTGCCTGCTACAAAATCAATGTACAAAAGTCCATTTCATTCTTATATACCTCCAATGAAATCTCAGAAAAAGAAATTTTAAAAATCCCTTTTGCAATTGCAGCAAAAAGAATAAAATACCTAGGAATAAACTTAACCAAGGATGTGAAATTACAGTTACTGTCATTTTTTTGATACTGACAATGAAAATTATGTGTTTTCTTTAGACATGGTATTTTAACTAACTGAAATAAGGCAGCAAGTAGTTCCAAATGGATTTCAAAAGTGTGTTGCCTTAACTTTCTAGATTTGTATGGTTTTATGAAAATTTTCTTGGGGCCTGGATTAAATGCCCTAACTTTAGAACTGAGCCAGCTCTACACTACCTGAAAAACCATCAAACACCCCTAATAATGAGGTCAATTTGACATGAAAAGCTGGTAGTAAAGAGCACTTTATACAACAGTAAAAAACCTATACCCCCAGTATTATAGTGAAGCCCACAGATGTCCCATGAGAGTTGGGGAGGGGCACAGGAGATCCATGCAAGGTGGACTCTTCCCATTTGAACTGGACATTGGTGTGAGCCAGTGTTTCTAAGCTGTGTTTGGCAGAATGCTTGCTTCACAGAATCCTAATAGGAATGATGTTAAAAATAAATAAGAAGCGCTCTGTGGTAAGATAAATTTCAGATTCTCTGAGCTGAACAAAGCCAAAGGGTTATCTTATTGTAGGAATTCTCAGTGGTTTAAATTTGCTAAACTAATTTGAAAATATCCGAGGGCAGAGGGAGAACATGGCACAGAACACTTCCCAAACTTTTCGGAACATGGAAAGTGTTTCTGAGAAACAGTTCAAGGCATTAGAGTTCTGGGTTCCCCTTAGGAAGACTCCTGTCTTGGTCCTGGGGACATCATTGGAGGGGAAGTGTGGTGCGCAGGACAATGTGTGGCCCACAGGGTCATAGATCCTGTCGAAGCCTCAGTGGTCTAGGGCCCTCTGGACACCTGGGCTGGCACCTGAGGAACCATTACTTTCCCCTTTGCTCATGGTGCTCCTTCATAAAGTTCAGACAACAATCCACAGTGATTAGACAGGAGAACGCACAAGCTGCAGCTCCAAAATATCTGGTTTATTTGCTCATGTTCTTTGAAGTTCTGTTTTCCCTTGAGAAATCAGAAAACCAATGCCAAATGTCTATTTACACTGTGAAAAGAAAGTAGTTAAGACCCATGCATTTGTCCGGAAATAACTCTGAATCTGCTGGGCTTTGAATGGGATAGTCCCCTGGGATCCAAGAATGCTGGAAACCTGCCTTGCCAATCACCTTCTCACTGCCCTCCCTCAGAGGTTCTGGAGACTGTTATGTACCTAAGGAACAAGAACGTGCTTGATGCTATCGCTGTATTTACAGCTATTTGACTGTTGAGCTCTGGTAAAGACTTGAGGTCTAAGTGGAACTTCTAGCTCCGTTTTCTTTCACAGATTTAAATCCCAGTATCTACCACTGTCCAGCCACCAGAAGTTGGGTGGGGGGTGGGCAGTAGGATGGCTGGAAACTAAGGTTGGCTCAGTGTACTCACCAGCTGCCAACCTGGAGAAGCCGGAAAAGAAAGAAAGAAGGCTGACAGGTCAGCATCAAGCCTATAAGAAATAGGCCCTGGGAACAAGCCCCATCCCATCTGATGTAATAACTAAGAGGCTGATTGTCTTAGTTCCTTTCGGCTCCTAGAACACAGTACCACACACTGGATAGCTTTAAACAGCAAACATTTCTTACGATTCTAGGTGCTGGAAGTCTGACATCAGGGTGCCAAGAATGGTCAGGATCTCATGAGAACCCTCTTCTGGGCCACAGACTGCTGACTTCTTGCTGTGTCCTCACATGTAGTAGGAACAGGCAACTTTCTTGGGCCTCATTTATAAGGGAATTAATCTTATTTCTGAGAGATCTGCCTTCATGACCTAATCACCTTCCAAAGGCCCCTCCTCCTAATAGCATCACATTGGGCATTAGGATAGCAACATATGAGTGGGGAGTATACAAATATTCAGACCATAGCACAGATGGGCTTCTGGTAATGAAGAAGCAGAGAAGTAGGAGTCAGCATGTTTGACTCTGGACATAGCCTGCTTGATTGGATGACTTATGGAGACCAGACTCCACCCTTTGCTTCCCCTTTTCATGCAAGCACCTGAAGACCTAGTAAGGGCAAGCCATGTCCGTACGGTGACTACAACATCACATTGCTCACCAGGTCCCATCTGCCTGGAGGAGGGGCCCTGGACCATAAAATCATCCTGTTCGGGGCCAAGACTGGGAGCTGAGAGGACAGGGGGCCAGTGCCACCTTCTTTGCCCACTGAATGCCTCCACGGAGATATGCCTCCCATCCTTTAAAGGAGCTGAGAGTGCAGTTTGATTGACCCCAGTACATGGGTCAGAGAAGGTTAGTGGGAGCTGTTTCCCTCACTCTTCTTTCTCTGGGTAACATGATCCCCACCTGAAAGCTGGTTTTCCGTTTCTGAGCCTGTTGATTCTGATCCTGGCCCTAGGATCCTAGACTCTACTGAACAGCATTCTGAAAGGTCAGCTGGCGTACGTACGCACCGTCAGGTACGTTGAGACTGCCCCAGAGATACAGAGTTCTACTTTTTTTTTTAATTCTTTTCCTATTAAGAAATGTTTCCTTATATATAACCTCGTGCTTTTGTACTGTTCTTTGTGGAGACAAAAAAACAGCTGTTTTCCGTGGATGAGTCTAACAGGTGTTATGTGTGGATGAGTCTTCTGTACACTTAAAAATTCTTGATTTTACTTCATCTAGGCTTAATCTCTTTTCCAAAGTCCAGTCTTAATCTCTTTCCATAAGTCTTGTTTTCCTTTTTTTCACCATATTGTGAGTGTCCCCCCAAAAAAGTTTTTTTTAATTTGTTAATCATTAGAATCATCTGGAGACCTTTCTAAACATTAAAGAACACATCTCTCTCTAGACCTTCTGCATAAGAATTATACGGGCAGGGGTGGTTTATAGCTTGGGCAGGAATTACCATTCTTAAACAGGACAAATAAATTATTGGGATCTTTATGAAGTGTGTACCCAGCATACAGTTCTCCCTTTCTCAGGGAATGGCACCCAATCTTCAGAGGTGGGTCCCTGGTATGTACGTTAGCATTAGCCTCATGGATGGACAGACTTCTGGTCCAAACAAGACCAGAGTATTTTTCCCAGAGTTTGGAGATGAAACTTAGGGATCAGAAGTTACTCTCTGAATGTGAACAGAAGTATGACCTGGACAAAAGGGTGACACCAAATTATGACCTGAAGATAAAGAGTAGATAAAGATGGCCTTCAGAGAAGAAGTAGAATGAAGCAGATGCTCTCTGCGAGGCTCAAGAGATAAAAAGCAAGCATTCCAGAGGCTCTCTAGGCAGTGGGTGAGTCCCTGCATTCCTGCCCTGGAGTTTCATGAAGCAGTCCATGTGCCATGTGGTAGAAGTTCTCCTTTGGCCTAACCCAGCTAAAGGAGATTTTCATTAGCAACCACGAAAGGGACCTAACCAAATACAGAACTATCACCTGCACCGAAACACCTGATAAGCTCACAGCTTAGGTGTCCTGTCCCTGTTGACTCACTATGGAACGCTCTATTTTGCTTTCTTGAGAGGACACATGCTTTCTTGATTTCTAAATAGTATTTCATCAACAACAACTGACTACACAATACTAATACACTCCAAACTCTGAATGAGTACTGAATGGTCTTCCATGGAAAAATCTTTCCAATTCTTTCAATAGGGAAAAACAAAACAAAACAAAACAAAAACCTCACTAATATTTACTAACTGATGCGTTCACTGAACTATCTGTAAAGTCAATACTATTATTGACTCATTTTATATGTGAGGAAACTGTGGCAAAGGGAAGGGAAATAACTTTCCTTAGGTCACAGAGTTTGTAAAAGTGAGGCTAAGATTTAGACCCAGAAGTCACTGTGCAGTCCAACATTTCAACCATTTTGCTATTTTGGGTGAAACCAAAGCTCATTGGTTGAAAGCAAAACTCTGGATGCTACTTGAGAAGTAATGTGTGAATACTGTTTCTTAACCATGAGAGCACTCCAGTTAGGAATCTACAGGAAGAAGCGAGGAAGGAAGGTTAGAGGGCTCTGGCAGTTTCCATAGATGAGTCAGGATGAATTATAGGGATGGAGTTACCATCTTACCATTCGTTTCTTCCTTTAAACAGATACCTGATTTTATTCATATATGCATCTCTTCCCCGAGTGGTCCATGTTCTAGGGGAGGCTGGCCTCCATGAAAGGACCTTATCTGTCCAAATTCTATATGGGGTACTGGTGACTGCATTTGCCGTTCCAATTCTTTGGTGGAAGACAAACAAGTTTTCGAAAAAAATTCAAGCACCTCCTAGCAAACCGCCGCGGGACCCGCTTGATGTTATCCGGTTTTGGACTGCTGCTGGTGATGCTGTGGCTGGAGACAGAGTCCCCAGGGTGACGTTGGGAGACCGAGTTAACGATGGTGGTGCTGGAAGCAGGAATGAGTTCCGCAGTGGCAGTCCTGGACAATGGTCTGTGATCCGGGGCGCTGTTCCTAGGGCCCGGCCCGTGATCCGGGGCGCTGATCCTCTGGTCTGGGTTGTGCTCGGTGGCTGTGTTCCGGGGGCCCGGGCTGTGCTCCGGGCCGGTGTTCCACGGGCCTGGGCCTTGCTCGGTGGCGGTGTTCCTCGGGTCTCGGCTATGCTGGGTGGCGGTGTTCCTCGGGTCTCGGCTATGCTGGGCGGCGGTGTCCCGCGGGTCTGGGCCGTGCTCGCGGGCGGTGTCCCGCGGGTCTGGGCCGTGCTCGGCGGCGGTGTCCCGCGGGTCTGGGCCGTGCTCGGCGGCGGTGTCACACGGGTCTTGGCCGTGCTCGCGGGCGGTGTCCCTCGGGTCTGGGCCGAGCTCGCGGGCGGTGTCCCTCGGGTCTGGGCCGTGCTCGCGGGCGGTGTCCCGCGGGTCTGGGCCGTGCTCGCGGGCGGTGTCCCTCGGGTCTGGGCCGTGCTCGCGGGCGGTGTCCCGCGGGTCTGGGCCGAGCTCGCGGGCGGTGTCCCGCGGGTCTGGGCCGTGCTCGGCGGCGGTGTCCCGCGGGTCTGGGCCGTGCTCGCGGGCGGTGTCCCGCGGGTCTGGGCCGTGCTCGGCGGCGGTGTCCCGCGGGTCTGGGCCGTGCTCGCGGGCGGTGTCCCTCGGGTCTGGGCCGTGCTCGCGGGCGGTGTCCCTGGGGTCTGGGCCGTGCTCGCGGGCGGTGTCCCGCGGGTCTGGGCCGTGCTCGGCGGCGGTGTCCCGCGGGTCTGGGCCGTGCTCGCGGGCGGTGTCCCTCGGTTCTGGGCCGTGCTCGCGGGCGGTGTCCCGCGGGTCTGGGCCGTGCTCGGCGGCGGTGTCCCGCGGGTCTGGGCCGTGCTCGGCGGCGGTGTTACACGGGTCTGGGCCGAGCTCGCGGGCGGTGTCCCTCGGGTCTGGGCCGTGCTCGCGGGCGGCGTCCCTCGGGTCTGGGCCGTGCTCGCGGGCGGCGTCCCTCGGGTCTGGGCCGTGCTCCGGAGCGGTGTCCCTCGGGTCTGGGCCGTGCTCGGCGGCGGTGTTACTCGGGTCTGGGCCGTGCTCGCGGGCGGCGTCCCTCGGGTCTGGGCCGTGCTCGCGGGCGGCGTCCCTCGGGTCTGGGCCGTGCTCCGGAGCGGTGTTCCTCGGGTCTGGGCCGTGCTCCGCGGCGGTGTTCCTCGGGTCTGGGCCGTGGTCCGGGGCGGTGTTCCTCGGGTCTGGGCCGTGCTCGGCGGCGGTGTTCCTCGGGCCCGGGCCGTGCTCCGGAGCGGTGTTCCTCGGGTCTGGGCAGTGCTCCGGAGCGGTGTTCCTCGGGTCTGGGCCGTGCTCCGGAGGGGTGTTCCTCGGGTCTGGGCCGTGCTCCGGAGGGGTGTTCCTCGGGTCTGGGCCGTGCTCGGCGGCGGTGTTCCTCGGGTCTGGGCCGTGCTCCGGAGGGGTGTTCCTCGGGTCTGGGCCGTGCTCGGCGGCGGTGTTACACGGGTCTGGGCCGTGCTCGCGGGCGGCGTCCCTCGGGTCTGGGCCGTGCTCCGGAGCGGTGTTCCTCGGGTCTGGGCCGTGCTCGGCGGCGGTGTCCCGCGGGTCTGGGCCGTGCTCGGCGGCGGTGTTACACGGGTCTGGGCCGAGCTCGCGGGCGGCGTCCCTCGGGTCTGGGCCGTGCTCGCGGGCGGTGTCCCTCGGGTCTGGGCCGTGCTCGCGGGCGGCGTCCCGCGGGTCTGGGCCGTGCTCGCGGGCGGTGTCCCTCAGGTCTGGGCCGTGCTCGCGGGCGGTGTCCCGCGGGTCTGGGCCGTGCTCGGCGGCGGTGTTACTCGGGTCTGGGCCGTGCTCGGCGGTGGTGTTCCTCGGGTCTGGGCCGTGCTCCGGGGCGGTGTTCCTCGGGTCTGGGCCGTGCTCGGCGGCGGTGTTACTCGGGTCTGGGCCGTGCTCCGGGGCGGTGTTCCTCGGGTCTGGGCCGTGCTCGGCGGCGGTGTTACTCGGGTCTGGGCCGTGCTCGGCGGTGGTGTTCCTCGGGTCTGGGCCGTGCTCCGGGGCGGTGTTCCTCGGGTCTGGGCCGTGCTCGGCGGCGGTGTTACTCGGGTCTGGGCCGTGCTCCGGGGCGGTGTTCCTCGGGTCTGGGCCGTGCTCGGCGGCGGTGTTACTCGGGTCTGGGCCGTGCTCGGCGGTGGTGTTCCTCGGGTCTGGGCCGTGCTCCGGGGCGGTGTTCCTCGGGTCTGGGCCGTGCTCGCGGGCGGCGTCCCGCGGGTCTGGGCCGTGCTCGCGGGCGGTGTCCCTCAGGTCTGGGCCGTGCTCGCGGGCGGTGTCCCGCGGGTCTGGGCCGTGCTCGGCGGCGGTGTTACTCGGGTCTGGGCCGTGCTCGGCGGTGGTGTTCCTCGGGTCTGGGCCGTGCTCCGGGGCGGTGTTCCTCGGGTCTGGGCCGTGCTCGGCGGCGGTGTTACTCGGGTCTGGGCCGTGCTCCGGGGCGGTGTTCCTCGGGTCTGGGCCGTGCTCGGCGGCGGTGTTACTCGGGTCTGGGCCGTGCTCGGCGGTGGTGTTCCTCGGGTCTGGGCCGTGCTCCGGGGCGGTGTTCCTCGGGTCTGGGCCGTGCTCGGCGGCGGTGTTACACGGGTCTGGGCCGTGCTCCGGGGCGGTGTTCCTCGGGTCTGGGCCGTGCTCGGCGGCGGTGTTACTCGGGTCTGGGCGGTGCTCCGGAGGGGTGTCCCGCGGGTCTGGGCCGTGCTCGGCGGCGGTGTTCCTCGGGTCTGGGCCGTGCTCGGGGGCCGTGTTCCTGGGGCCTGGGCTGTGCTCGGCGGCGGTGTTCCTGGGGCCTGGGCTGTGCTCGGGGGCGGTGTTCCTGGGGCCTGGGCTGTGCTCGGCGTTGGTGTTCCTGGGGCCTGGGCTGTGCTTGCGAGGGGAGAGTTCGGCAGTGATGGTCCTGGAGCCCCAGCAGTGCTTGCGAATGGAGGGCTCAAGAGAGGTGTTCCTGGAGCCCCAGTTGGCCTCTGAGGTGGCGGTCTTCGATCCCATGTTGGAAGGGGAGCTGGTTGTCCTGTATTTAAAAACGGTGGTACTGTACTTCAGGATGGCTCTAAGACCTGCACACTCTTGGGCCTTCTCCCCTGGCTCACGCATAGGCTGCTGTTCTGCCTGATGGAAAATGGAGCACTGTGATTGAACCTTCTGGGCTGGGGAGGGACTGCGGCTCTGGAACTCAGGAGGATGGGGTTTTGGTTTGTGGCTGTGTAGCATGCGGTATGTGGCGATGGTATTATTATTGTAGGTTTTACTTGACCATGTGGCGTAGATGTGTTCCCTGTGAATGCCCAGCTTCTCCATCTGTTGTATGACCCAGGGGTCTAGGGCCTCACTGGGTGGCTGGACGTAGGGTTTTAGTTCTTCTTCACCCATGTTGAGCCACGGATCTGGCATGATGGTCGTCAGGTTTTCTCTCTGCTCAGGGATGACAGTTAGCAGTTTTCTGATTAAGCGTTGCACCTCAATGGATAGATAACGAGGTGCAACATACCGCCCTCTGAGTACCTTCTTCTTCATCTTTTCCCACTTCTTTCCCTTGAAAGGCAGGGTGTCTGTAAGCATTTCATAAAGTAGCACTCCCAGGCTCCAGATGTCCGCAGCACAGCCATCGTACGGTTTGCCCAGGAACACTTCTGGGGCCATATAAGGGAGGGTGCCGCAAAACGTGCTGAGTTCACCCACGTTGAAAGACGCGCCCAGCCCAAAGTCTATAAGTTTGACGTTCAGGTGGGCGTCTATCAGCACGTTTTCCGGCTTCAGGTCCCTGTGAGCAACCCCCTTGCCATGGCAGTAGTTCACCGCTGACACGAGCTGCCTGAACACTCCACGGGCCGTGTCCTCCGACATGCGGCCATGCTCCTCGATGTAGTCCAGGATGTTCCCTCCGGGCACCAGCTCCATGACTATGAAGAGGTATTCCGGCGAGGCGACCACGTGGAATAGCTCGACGATGTTCGGATGGTGCAAGTCTGCCATGCAGAGGACTTCTTCCCGGAGAGATAGGTGCGTTCTGTCGGCGACCCGTTGCTCCAGGACTTTCACAGCCACCATCGTCTTTGTGAGGATGTGCTTGCCGAGCACGACCTGGCCATAGGAGCCCTCTCCGATGATTTCCTGGAGTTCGTAATGGGCACTGAAGGGCTCCTGGTCGACAGGGATGTATCTAAAGTCACGTGACATGGTGACTCGGTAACTAGCTCACTGATGATACTGTGCCCTCCAAGTGAGCTAGTAAGTAATAATAAGTATACTGACTGTGATGACTAAGTATACTATCAACAATATTACTGTGCTATTAAACAATAATAACTACAGTAACTACTCTGATGTTATATATTAACTGTCAATATTACAAACTGTGCTAATAAACAATACCACGGTAAAAGGTCCAAGTCCAACAGGTCACCACAAATCAGCTTCCTGGGCTATAACGGACAGAAAGCTCAGCCCAGCCAGGGCCCTATATAGCAGCTTTGGGTCATTCCCTCACACTGGTGCTTTATGAGGTCAGAGCCAGAAACTGACCATATATGGCTAAGGAGAAACTACACTGGTTTTCTCAGTGTGGGGTTTCAAGACCCCTTTACTCTGAAAAAAAGGGGGGTCCCAAAGAAATTTTTGTTTATGTGGCATATTAAAGACTGATATTTACTTTATTACAATTGAAGGTCTGTAGGATGCTTAAAAAAAAGGGGGGGGGAAATGTGTATCAGAATGTTTTTCCAGGCGTGGATAGTGCTGCATTTTGAAAGCCCCTAAGATGATTTGTTTCCACTCCCTCAGCCCAGAAATGGTGCTGCCCCTTGAGAAGCATTACTTCGGTATATAATAAAGTAACTTATTATGTAAAATGCTCATTTAAAAGGTATCTACAAGCAATTGTTCTTTATAACCACCTTGTGCTTATTAATACCTAGCTTAGCTGAGTAGTTCCCTGAGAAAATACTTTCATGTGTGTATTCATTTTCCATACCTTCAGGTTTTTTTGTTTGTTGGTTGGTTTTGTTTTTAAATAAATGGAACCTTGTTAAAAGTAAAAAATAAATTTTAAATAAATAAACAAATTCCTAGGATGTGGACACTGCTTTTTCATTGTCCTTTGGCTACTCTCCAGTAAGGCTGAGCTTTCTGTTTAATGATGCCTCTTCCACTAGCCATCCTGCGCATGGGATAACCAGCAAAACAACAAGTCAGGTGGGAGGTTAATAAGTGGGACAGGAAACAAGTTTCCGTATCCAAATAAGTGTAGGGAATTTCTTAACAGAATAGGTATTGCAGGACTTTCCAGAATCTTTCATATGGTAATATGAATTATGACTCTAAAAGAAGGGAGGCATAATGACCACTCAGTGTCCTTACTATTGTGGGGGGGGCAGTCTTGTTTCCATGTTATATTATTTTAGCAACACTGAAGAGACCAATATAGCCACGGCCCACCAATGAAATAACTCAGACCTACTGGGCTATCAAAGGTCTCTGTCTGACCTTTAAAATTATATGGCTCTAATTTGCATGTTCCTCTGAACTAGAGTTGTGATATATTTAAATGTCATGGTTTACATATATATATTCTACTTTTTGTTTGTTTTCTTCAGAGTTCTTACTGCTCCTTCCTCCCTTCCTTCCTTCTTTCCTCCTCTTCCTCCCTCCTTCCATCCTTTTTTTCCTTCCTTCCTCTCTTCCTTCTCAGCCTTCACCTTCTCCCCCTTCTGTCTCCCTCCCTCTCTCTAGCACTCTCCCACCCTGCCTCCATATTTCTTTTTGTTAATTCATTTATTGTGGATCTCCCCCAACATACACACCATGAGAGAAGGAAGTTTATCTGTCCTTTTCACCATCAAAAGTCCAGGGCCTAGAACATCACCTAGTATAGAATTTAAGCCCTTGAAAGATATTTAGCAATGAAAGAAATGTCCCTTGTTGATTGTGCAAAATTTAAATAAACGAGGATCAGACGTCAGTCCGAAGTGATCTGTTTGTTGAGCTGACCCATTACTTGACTTTTTAAAGAAAATCACCTTGTCATTTAGGGACACAGCATACCGGTGGAGTAAATCTCCTATTGAAACACCAAATAATTCCTAGACAATTTATATTTGTGAAAATAGGGAAATCCGTGAGGCCATGCATGAGGATAAAGTACAAGCTCAGTGAAGTCAGGACCTTGGTAGATATGCCAGCTGCTCATCTTGTACAGAGAAAGAGGTACCTTTGAATGGAGATGTAAAGCTATGATCACTGGGCCCATGAGCATCATGGGGAATTTCTATTTTGCTTGAATTCCTTTTTCAAGGTTCAAATTGCATTTTGGGGCTTCCTGTAAGATTCCCGACAAGAAATCCCTATTTCTCCTGTTGGTAAGTCATTGAGTATTTGTATCTGTCATTATCACTTAGGACCAAAGACCTAGTCAATCAGTGGATGAAAACACAACATGTGATCGTATTCATATTCCATCACGTTGCAATAAAACAGATAAGGTTTCAGGGACCGATGCCCCTGCCCTTTCAAAAGATTTCTCCTAACCTGTGGCTGTAATTGACAGCATCTATTCTAGCATCTCAGGAAACTGGCCAAAGTAATTTCTTTTTCTGTCTCTTATTATAATGGCTTGAGTGGTCAGATGCTGAAACATATATGACTTAGATGAAAGAAAATGGCAGCGTTATACTGCAATGCTAGAGAAGCAATTATTGCATGGAAGGATATTTACTAAAAAATGCCTGTCTTAGAATGCACCTCGGCAGGAAAAATGATGTAAGACCTTCTGCCAGAGTCCACTTCTTTTTAAATATTACCAAAGCAGAGAAAGTTACTGGAGGTCACCAAGGAAGTGTATTTCTAAACAATATCTCCAGGAAATTTTTTCATTCACCTAATAATACATGTATTTTCACTTCTGGGCCTTTTAAGTTTTCTTAACTTTCCTGAATTCTTTAATTGGTACTGTATGGTGCAATTTCTATTTTTAGCACTTAACTCATGACAACTGCAGGGGCGTTACCTGGAGATGACCAGCTGTGGCCATCAAGGTCAGTCCCCATCGGTCAGAAAATGGGGATGTTTGCTGCTTTGATTTAAAGTTTCATATACAGAAGGAAATCTTATTTCCTTATTTCTCAGTTATTTGGAGATGGGAAAGAATCCTACATACTAACATTTGGTACATTCAAAATCCATGTGTTCTAAACTATGCTCCAGTTTTTATTTAAAAGATTGCAAAAGAAAAAGTAATTTAGCCATTTGAAATTGAGGACTAATAGGACAGGAAAAACTCTGGAACCCAGGTGATACGCATCGCTGATCAGAAGCCTGATGTCTACTGGGTCATGATTTTCGTGAGAGATGTCAGAACAAACGTGGCACTTCCTATATTCCCCCAGTGCCTTAATGGTTATATTGAAGGTGCCTGCAGATGATTCTGAATTTTGTCTGTCTGATTAAATGAATGAGGGAATGAATGAGGGATGCAGCAAGATAGAAAATGAGGTGTCTTTAAGCTTGAAGGCATCTATTTCTGTAGCCAGTACCTATCAACAATGAGGCATCATGGAATTGGAAAAAATGCCACTAAGTTATATGTTTGTTGAGAGGATTTTTCTCTACATCAAAGGGGTGAGTTCCATGAAATAAAGACCTATCTGTTTTGCTCACCATATTTTTCTAAAAGCTCAACATGATATTTTTGAATCCATACTTGGTTTTGATCCGTAGTATTCCATTATAAAATTATTCATTATTCAATAGTACCCCCCAATCCTCTACTTCTGAAAATGAACTGGTCCCATTGCAAACTCAGTCTGCTCCCAGGTCCTTTGTTGGAATCATCAGCCTCACTTGAAGGAAAGTGATCTGCCACGTCCAGAGTTAGCAGGAATCTGTCAGGAATGAACACCCGTCTCAAATCTTATGGGCCTTATTGGGAGAGGGGGTTACGGAAGATTGTATAGACTTCTGAGGTGAAATTTGGCAATCAATATTTTCAATGACCTTACACGTCAATCCCAACTTTTGGTCTCTCAGATTCTATTTATCTTCAACTGCTCAGCGAAAGCAGACTGGGCAGCAAATGTGTCCACCCAGAAACTGATAAACACTGAGAACCTGAACGAAAGGCAACTATGCACATGAGCTAGGAGGCATTGTGCCTCTACTCCAAGAGCTTCTGTCCGCTTGAGGAGACAGATTATTATTCAGACAAATAGGAAAAAAAGTGAAAATAATCACAGGGCAATCTATACATCAAAACGCAGTGTTGTCTTGAAATATTCTTATTATGATAAAACTAATACATGGGCGGCCAGATGCCTCAGTTCGTTAGAGCGTGAGCTCTTAACAATAGTATTGCCGGTTCGATTCCCACGTGGGCCAGTGACCTATGCCCTCCACAACTAGATTGAAGACCACGAGCTGCCGCTGAGCTTTCGGAGGGGTGGCCGGATGTTTCAGCTAGTTAGAGCTGAGCTGTCAACAATAAGGTTGCCGGTTCAAACAATGGGATTGTGGACTGCGCCCCATGAAACTAAACATCGAAAACAGCGACTGGACTTAGAGCTGAGCTGCGCCCTCTACAACTAGATTGAAGGACAACTACTTGGAGCTGAGGGGCCCTGGAGAAACGCACTGTTCCCCAATAGTCCCCAATGAAATAAAAAGAAAAAGAAAAGAAAAATGAAAGTTCACTTTGACATCAAATTACTTTTGCACACTTATGTAGTATTTAGAAGATGAAAAGAAACTATTAAAAAAAAAAGCTAATACAGAATGGCGACAGCGGGGTGGGCTTCTTGAGTTCTCCTCTACAGCTTACCACAAAGTGAACGTCTACAACCCATCAAAGGATTCTGCTCATCACACAGAACAGCTAAGAGACACATACGAGGATTACTTGAAGGTGGGCAAATTGGCGAGCAGGAGAAGAGGGAAGGGAGCAGAGTGGAGACAAGGCCGCATCTGTGGCTTTGGAGATGCAGGGGAATCTCAGGACGGACCAAAGACCCCAAGAGCCAGGAGGTGGGCTCTTTCCCTTCATCCTACAGCTGACCTCTCCCACGGAGAACAGCATATTCAGCATTTGAGGCAGTAACCTCAGCTAAGCCCTCCAGCTGGGCCCTAGGTCGGACATAGGATGTAAACTCCATACCTGGGCCCGTTTCCCCCTCTCCCAATCCTACCCCTGCCCTTCCAGAAACTTAAGCTGGCCCCTGAACTGAGGAGTAGTGTCAGATTACACAGGAGCGCTAGTGCTCAGGATCTTGGAAGAGCCAGCAGCAGCTCTGACCCAGGGAAAAGGCTGGGAAGAGTGTGATACTGCCGGGCTGGGGAGACAAGACCCCTCTACCCCCAACCCCCACATTTACTGGCCTGCCTAGGGCAGGGCAATTATAGCTTCGGAGACACTCCCAGGGATCAGCAGCAGGCAGCAGATGCAGCTCTGGGCTTTCAGCAGCTCAGAAATCTCCCGACAGACAGACAGACAGACAGACACACACACACACACACACACACACACACACACACACACACACGGAGGATGTGCCTTAACACTCAGGAGACCTGGGCACAGGGCTGGTTGTTACTCTCAGTGCACATATGTGCAGGCAAGGGCAGAAACTGCACTGACTTTGTAAAAACTACCATCCCGACACCATGGCCCCACTCATCTAAATCTGCAGTCTCAAGGTCACTCTGGGCACCAGATGACCGGCTCTGCCTGCACAAAATGCGGAGGACTCTTTGTACAGCAGAGGTGATTACTTGGTGGGCTTAAGCCAAGACTGGCACTGCTTTTCTTGTTTTGTTTTGTTTTTATATCTTTGATATTTTTGCCTGTGTTGAGTGTGGGTTATCAGTTGTGTTTACATGTGAGTGTATTTCACTTTCTCTTTGTTGTTGTTGTTGTTGTGCTTGGTGATTTGCTTTGTTCTGAAATTGCCCTACACCAGAGCCCAGCTCAAGAGGCACAAGATTCAACACACCTAGAGGCCAACTCCAGACCAAACCAGAGCATTACCGGGTTTGACCTACAAGTGATACACCCAGAGGGAATTCTCTACAGGCACAAGAGCCCATAGAGGCCAAGCTTCATTTAAGCGGTCAACCCTCACGCAGCAGAACATCCTGCTGTGGGCAGAGCCAAGTCTCACAAAGAGTCAGCCTAGGAGTCAATCTCATCTACTCACAGGCTAAAAGCAATTAAAGATCAACTTTAACAGGACAATATACACAACACAAGAGTCACTGTTAGAGCACATGCAGAGGAGAAGAATGAAGTAGTACAAGTCAAATATAAAGGACACATACTACATAAGATAACCCAGCGAGAACTAAGAACTCTAGGGGATCTACCTAATACATCAAAGCAAACACAGAGAGTCAGCCAGAATGGGGAAACAAAGAAACTTGTCCCAAATAAAAGAACAGAAGAAACCTCCAGAATTGGAACCAAATGAAACAGAGGTAACCAACCTATCAGAGACAGAGTTCAGAATGTTCTGATGATAAGAATGTTTAAGGAGCTTAGTGACAATATAAAGAAGGATAGAGAAATCGTAATGAACAACCAGTTAGAACGAAAGAACACAATTACTGAAATAAAGAACTTGCTTGAAGGAATTACCAGCAGGTTAGATGAAGCAGAGGATCGAATCAGCGACTTAGAAGACAAGTTAGCAGAGATCACCCAAACAGAACAACAGAAAGAAAAAAGAATAAAAAACAATGAAGATGGTTTAAGAGACCTCTGGGATAACATCAAGTGCAACAACATGTGCATCATAGGAATACCAGAAGGCGAAGAGAGGGGGCAAGGGATAAAATATATATTTGAAGTAATAATGTCCAAAAACTTCTCTATCCTGGTGAAGGAAACCAACATACAAGCCCAGGAAGTGCAGAGAGTTCCAACCAGGATAAACCCAACCAGGTTCACACCAAGACACATTATAGTTAAAAAGGCAAAGGTTAAAGACAAAGAGAGAATCCTAAAAGCAGCAAGAGAAAGATAGGTTACATACAAGGGAACTCCTATAAGATTATCAAATGACTTTTCTATAAAAACATTGCAGGCCAGGAGGGAGTGGCAGGAGACACTCAAAGTGATGGAAAACAAAGGCCTATAACCTAGATTGCTTTATCCAGCAAGGCTATCAATTAAAATTGAAGGAGAGATAAAGAGCTTCCCAGAAAAGAATAAGCTAAAGGAATTTATTACCACAAAGCCAGCATTGCAAGAAATATTAAAAGGGCTTCTGTACAGAGAAGAAATATGAAAACAATCTAACTGCAAATTTTAAAAATAACAATAACTAAGTACCTATCAATAATCACTTTAAATGTAAATGGATTAAATGCTCCAATCAAGAGACACAGGGTGCTGATTGGATAAGAAAGCAAGATCCTTGTATATGCTGTATACAAGAGACTCACCTCAGATCAAAAGACACACACAGGCTGAAAATGAAGGGTTGGAGTAAGATATTTCAGACAAATGGAAACAAGAAAAAAGCTGGAGTTGCAATACTTATATCTGACAAAATAGACTTCAAAATGTAGAATATAGTAAAAGACAAAGATGGGCACTATATAATAATAAAGGGATCGATCCAACAAGAGGACATAACCCTAGTAAACATCTATGCACCCAACATAGGAGCACCTAAATATATAAAACAGATACTGACTGACATAAAGACAGAGATCAACAGTAACACTATCATAGTAGGGGACTTCAACACACCTGTGACAACTAGGAACAGGTCTTCCAGACAGAAAATCAATATAGAAACAACAGCCTTAAATGACACATTGGACCACTTAGATTTAATCGATATTTTCAGAGCATTTCACCCCAAAGGTACAGAATACACGTTCTTCTCAAGCGCACATGGAACATTTTCCAAGATAGACTATATGTTAGGCCACAAAACAAGTCTTGATAAACTTAAGAAAATTGAAATCATACCAAGGCTCTTCTCTGACCACACTGCTGTGAAAATAGAAATGAACTACAGGTAAAAAACTGGAAGACACACCAATTCATGGAGGCTAAATAACATGTTACTAAATAACGAATGGGTCAACCATGAGATCAAAGAAGAAATCAAAAGATATCTCGAGACAAACGAAAATGAAAACACAATGACTCAAAATCTATTGGATGCCGCGAAAGCAGTCCTAAGAGGGAAATTCATAGCATTGCCGGCCTACCTAAAGAAACAAGAAAAATCAGTAACCAAAGTTTCTCTTCACACTTAAGGGATCTGGATAAAGAACAGCAAAATAAGCCCAAAGGGAGTACAAGGAAGGAGATAATAAAGATCAGAGCAGAAATAAATGAAATAGAGACCAGAAAAACAATACAAAAGATCAACAAATCCACGAGTTGGTTTTTAGAGAAGATAAACAAAATTGGCAAACCTTTAGCAAGAGTCACACACACACAAAAAGACAGAGAGAGAGAAAGAGAAAAAGAAAAAGAGAAAAAGAGAAAGAGAGAGAAAGAGGACCCAAATTAATAAAATCAGAAATGAAAGAGAAGTGACAACAGACACTGCAGAAATACAAAAAAGAAAAATTAAGGAATTACTATGAGCAACTATATATCAAGAAATTTGACAATCTGGAAGAAATGGACAATTTTCTAGAAGCAGACAACCTCCAAAGGCTAACTCAAGAAGAAACGGGGAAAAAGCAACTTAAGAGTTGGAAAAAAAAGGCGACGTGAGGTGAGCCTCTGTAACGCTCCCCTGGAATTTACAACGAATCGGACAACAATAACTCCACAAAGGACTCCTTGCACAGCAGACAGGCAAGACGAAGAGGCCCACTACTGAATTCACCTCCAGGTGGGTGAATCGCGCGAGCGGGGGAGGAGGGAGAGGAGAAGTGCGGAGACGGAGCCGCGCGGGCACAGGACACAGACCTAGCTCAGTGCTCGGAGCCCGCTGCTCCCGGATCTTCCGCAGCTGCGGGAGAGGGAAGGACTCGGACTGCTAGGGCTCCGCTTACGACCCACAGGGCTGAGGGGGCAGCATACAAAACCGCTGAACCCAACGCTCGCTCACGGCAGACCTCGGAGCAAAGACTGAGGGAAGAGGGCTGAAATCGGTGGTTTAAGCCCTCACTGCCGAGCGGAGAACGGAAGCCTTAGGCACGGAGACTAGCCACCCCCTCCCTACCCTCCCAGAGCTCGCCCCGCCCCCACCTGCCCGGTGCTAGAAGCTATAAAGTAGCAGTGTCGGATCAAAGGACAGAATATTTGCTGCTCTGAGAACTGTGGACCGCAGACACAGATTCGCAGCTCAACTAGTTCCGGCAAAGCGGAGGGAGCTGTGGAAGCAGGACTGGCTGTGGTGGTGGTCGCCGCCATTGCTCTGGGCCACCTCTCACAACTCACCCCACCCCTGGCCCCACCTATCTGGGCGGATCCCTGCAGGTGTAAATAGAACTGCTGAAACATACGGGCTCTGAATCTGGTGCAGAAAGAGCTTTGGAACTTCAAAAGCTCTTCACATACCTATCAACCTGTTGCAGAAGCCACTCCTGTAGATGTCTAGGAAGAGAAATAGTAAATCAGTGATTGCCATGAATAACCAAGGCAACAAGATAGCTCAAAAAGAAAGTGAAAAGTCTCCAGAAAAGGAACTTAGAGATATGGAAATATGTGATTTAAATGACAGAGAATTCAAGATTGCAATTCTGAAAAAACTGAACGAGATGCAAGAAAACACAGAAAGGCAGTTTAATAAACTCAGAAACACAATCAAAGGACACCATGAGTATTTTACAAAAGAGATTGAAATTTTGAAAAAGAACCAAATAGAATTTCTGGAGATTAAGAACTCAATAGAAGAAATTAACAATAAAATATCCAGCTTAGGTAGTAGAGTTGACCAGATGGAGGAAAGAATCAGTGACATCGAAGATAGGAACCTGGAATTTACACAGATGGAAGAAGAAAGAGACTTGAGACTTAAAAGAAATGAAAGAACTCTACAAGAACTTTCTGATTCCATCAGAAAGAGCAATATAAAAATAATGGGCATACCAGAAGGAGAAGAAAGAGGGAAGGGAACAGAGAATATATTCAAACAAATCGTCGATGAGAACTTCCCAAATTTGTGAAAAGAACTGGATCCTTGAATCCAAGAAGCAAATAGAACACCTAATTACCTCAATCCGAACAGGCCTTCACCAAGGCACATTGTATTGAAGCTGTCTAAAATCAAAGACAAAGAAAGAATCCTCAAGGCAGCCAGGGAAAAGAAGACGGTAACTTACAAAGGAAAGCCCATTAGATTCTCATCAGATTTTTCAGCAGACACTCTACAAGCTAGGAGGGAATGGAACCAAATATTCAAACTATTGAAAGAGAGAAATTATGAGCCAAGAATAATATATCCAGCAAAGATCTCCTTTAGATATGAAGGAGGAATAAAGACCTTTGCAGACATCCAGAAGCTGAGGGAATTTTCTAATACACGACCTGCACTACAAGAAATACTAAAGGAGGCTATTAGACCACCATCAACAGGGACAACTTGTGGCAACCGAGACATAAAAAGGGGGAGCGTAAAGGCCTGAACTGGAATATGGGAATAGAGAAAGTAAGCGTACTGAAGAAACTGGAATACTCTAAATATCAAACTTTCTTTTACATAAACTTAAGGGTAACCACTCAAAAATCATCCAGAACTGAAATATATACTGTAATAAAATAAGAAACAGAGGGAAACATCATAGAATACCACCACACAGAAATAACAGGCAACAAAAAAAAAAGGCAAAGAAACATGGAGACACAGCCTTACCAGAAAACTAAAAATAGAATGATAGAAAATCCTCACATATCAATAATCACCCTAAATGTAAATGGACTGAACTCACCAATAAACAGACACAGAGTAGCAGATTGGATCAAAAAACTAAACCCAACCGTATGCTGTCTCCAAGAGACACATCTCAGCTACAAGGACAAACATAGACTCAAAGTGAAAGGGTGGAAATTGACACTCCAAGCAAATGGTACCCAGAGAAAATCAGGTGTAGCCATAATGATTTCCGATGAAACAGACTTCAGGGTGAAAAAGATAACAAGAGGCAAAGATAGACATTTCATAATGGTAAAGGGGACTATACAATAAGAAGACATAACAGTCATCAATATTTATGCCCCCAATCAGGGAGCACCGAAATATACCAAGCAACTACTAACAGAACTAAAGGGAGAAATTGACCAAAACACAATTATACTAGGGGACTTAAATACATCATTGACAGCTATGGATAGATCATCCAAACAGAAGATGAATAACAAAACAGCAGCCCTAAATGACACATTAGATGAAATGGACATAATTGACATATATAAAGCACTTCATCCTAAAACATCAGACTATACATTCTTTTCTAGTGTACATGGAACATTCTCAAGGATAGACCGTATATAGGGACACAAAATCAGCCTCAGCAAATTTAAGAAGATGGAAATCATACCAAGCATATTCTCTGATCACAAAGCTTTGAAATTGGATATCAACTGCAAAAAGAAAGCAGGAAAAAACACAAATACATGGAGATTAAACAACATACTTTTAAAGAACGACTGGGTCAAAGAAGAAATTAGAGGAGAGATCAAAAGATACATAGAAACAAATGACAATGAAAATACATCCTACCAAAATTTTTGGGATGCCGCGAAAGCAGTTTTAAGAGGGAAATTTATATCATTACAGGCCTATCTCAAGAAACAAGAAAAATCCCAAATAAATAACCTCATGTCACACGTTAAAGATCTAGAAAAAGAAGAACAAGCGAAACCCATGGTCAGCAGAAGAAAGGAAATAACAAAAATCAGAGCAGAACTAAATGAAATAGAGAACAAAAAGACAATAGAAAAATTAATGTGACAAAGAGCTGGTTCTTTGAAAAGATTAACAAAATTGACAAACTCTTGGCTAGACTCACTAAGATAAAAAGAGAGAAGACACTAATTAACAAAATCAGAAATGAAAAAGGGGAAGTTATCACGGACACCACAGATATACAAAGGATTATCCAAGAATACAATGAAGGACTATATGCCACCAAATTTAATAACTTAGAAGAAATTGACAAGTTCTTAGAAACATATAGCCTTCCAAGGCTGAATCATGAAGAACTGGAAAATCTAAACAGGCCAATCAACAGTAAGGAAATTGAATCAGTCATCAAAAACCTTCCCAAAATCAAAAGTCCTGGACCAGATGGCTTCACCAGTGAATTCTACCAAACCTTCAAAGAGGATCTAATACCAATCCTGCTCAAACTTCCAAAAAATTTAAGAAGAGTCAGTACTCCCTAACTCATTTTATGAGGCCAACATTACCCTGATACCAAAACCTGGTAAGAACAACACAAAAAAAGAAAACTACAGACCTATATCTCTGATGAATACAGATGTTAAAATCCTAAACAAAATTCTAGCAAATCGAATACAACAATGCATTAAAAAGATTATTAATCACGACCAAGTGGGGTTCATCCCCGGGGCACAAGGATGGTTCAACATTCGCAAATCCATCAATGTGATACATCACATAAACAAAATAAAGGACAAAAATCATATGATTCTATCAATTGATGCAGAAAAGGCATTTGATAAGATACAACACCCATTTATGATTAAAACACTAAAATTGGTATAGAAGGAAAATACCTCAACATAATAAAGGCCATATACGACAAGCCCTCAGCTAATCTCATAATTAATGGTGAGAAGCTGAAGCCCTTTGCTCTACGTTCAGGAACACGACAAGGTTGTCCCCTATCACCTCTGCTTTTCAACATAGTGTTGGAAGTCCTCGCCAGAGCTATCAGGCAAGAGAAAGAAAAAAAAGGCATCCAAATTGGGAATGAAGAAGTTAAATTGTCACTCTTTGCTGATGACATGATGCTATATATAGAAAACCCTAAAGACTCCACCAAAAAGCTATTAGAAACAATCAATGAATACAGTAAAGTTGCTGGCTACAAATTCAATGTACAAAAGTCCATTGCTTTCCTATATATCAACAATGAAATCTCAGAAAAAGAGATAGAAAAAACAATTCCTTTTGCAATTGCAGCAAAAAGAATAAAATACCTAGGAATAAACTTAACCAAGGATGTGAAGGATTTATATGCTGAAAATTATAAGACATTTTTGAAAGAAATTGAAGAAGACACAAAGAGATGGGAAGACATTCCGTGCTCATGGATTGGAAGAATCAACATAGTTAAAATGGCCATATTACCCAAAGCCATATACAGATTTAAAGCAATCCCCATCAAAATCCCAATGGCATTTTTTAAAGAAATAGAACAAAAAATCATCAGATTTGTTTGGAACCACAAAAGACCCCAAATAGCCAAAGCAATATTTAAAAAAAAAACACAATACTGGAGGTATTACACTCCCTGATTTTTGCTTGTACTACAGGGCTACAATAATCAAAACAGCTTGGTATTGGCGGAAAAACAGACACATAGACCAATGGAATAGAATTGAGAACCCAGAAATAAAACCACATAAATATGAACAGATAATTTTTGACAAAGAAGCTAAAAACATACAATGGAGGAAAGACAGCCTCTTCAATAAATGGTGCTGGCAGAATTGGATAGCTACGTGCAAAAGAATGAAACTGGACTGCTATCTGTCACCATGTACCAAAATTAATTCAAAATGGATCAAAGACTTAAGCATGAGACCTGACACAATAAACTGCATTGAAGAAAACATAGGTACTAAACTTATGGACCTTGGGTTCAAAGAGCATTTTATGAATTTGACTCCAAAGGCAATGGAAGTAAAAACTAAAATAAACGAATGGGATTATATGAAACTGAAAAGCTTCTGCACAGCAAAAGGAACTATTGACAAAATAATGAGGCAACCAACTGAATGGGAGAAGATTTTCGCAAACAGTGCCTCTGATAAGGGGCTAATATCCAAAATATACAAGGAACTCATGAAACTCAACAACAAAAAACCAAACAACCCAATTGAAAAATGGACAGAGGACCTGAAGAGACATTTCTCCAAAGAGGATATACAAATGGCAAATAGACATATGAAAAAATGCTCAACATCGCTAATCATCAGAGAAATGCAAAGAAAACCACAATGAGATATCACCTCACCCCAGTCAGAATGGCTTTCATCAACAAGACAAATAGTAACAAGTGTTGGAGAGGTTGTGGAGAAAAAGGAACTCATACACTGTTGGTGGGAATGCAGACTGGTGCAGCCGTTATGGAAGACAGTGTGGAGGTTTCTCAAGAAATTACGAATAGAATTACCATATGACCCAGCAATCGCTCTCCTGGGTATCTACCCAAAAAATCTGAAAGCATTCCTCTATAGAGACACGTGTACTCCAATGTTCATTGCAGCTTTGTTTATGGTGGCCAAGACATGGAAACAACCAAAATGTCCTTCAATAGATGAATGGATAAAGAAGTTGTGGTATATATACACAATGGAATACTATTCCACGTTAAGGAAAGATGATATAGGAGCATTTGTGACAACATGGATGGATCTTGAGAGTATAATGCTAAGTGAAATAAGTCAGACAGACAAAGCAGAGAACCCTATGATTTCACTGATATGTGGTATATAAACCAAACAGAACAAGACAAACAAATGAGAAAGAAAAACTCATAGACACAGACAATAATTTAGTGGTTACCAGAGGGTAAGGGGGTGGGGGGTGGGTGATGAGGGTAAAGGGGATCAAATATATGGTGATGGAAGGAGAACTGACTCTGGGATTTATAGACGATGTAATACAGAATTGTACACCTGAAATCTATGTAAATTCACTAACAATTGTCACCCCAATAAAATTAATTAAAAAAAAAAAAGGAGGCAGAGGGAGACTTGACACATACAGAAGAGAAAGATACAGTGTAATGATGGAGGCAGAGACTGGAGTGATAAAGCGACAAGTCAAGGAACGCTGAACGTCACCAAAAGCTGGGGTAGGCAAGGAATGAACTCTCCCCTTGAAACCACAGAGAGAATGCAGCCCTTGGTTTTGGCCCAATGAAATTTAGGCCACAAAGAGTGTGGTAATTTGTTAAAGCAGCAATTAGAAACTACCTGCTGTAACAAATCCTAAAAAGGTAGAAATGGCTTTGGAATTGGGTAACGGATAGAGAGAGATGGAAAGAATTTGGAGACCCATGATATAGAAAGCAGAGATTGCTGTGAACAGATTATTGGTAAAAATGTAAACATTGAAAACCCTGTTGCTGAGGTCACAGGGGGAAATGGAAGCTGGAGGGAAGGCAGCTTGCTATGCAGTGGCAGAATGCTAAACTGAATTGTGTCCTACAACTGTGTAGAAAGCAGAACGCATAAGTTATGAACAAGGCCACTTAGCTAAGAGATCTCTCTTCAAAGGAGTAAAGTTGCAGCCTGATTTACTCTTGCTACTTAAAGTAAAATGTGAAAATAAAGAGAAAAAAATGAAGGAAGAACCATTAAGCAGAAAAGAGTCAGGCCTTGATGACTTGGGAAATTAACAGCTTATCCAGATTGGAAAAGATGCCAAAATTAGGAGATAGAGTAGTCACTGTGAGGAAATCATGCTCTGAGAGAAGGTCTAGAATGTGCCTGGACAACCTTTGGCTAGTGCCAAAAAGATTAAGCATGTGATTCATGCATGGGCCCCCTCAACCATCTCAGCAGGAGCCTGGAATAGAGATCCAGAAATATCTGTGGAGAATTCTGTTATCTAATGGCATGAATTCCTATGACATACACTGGAAAGCCACAGATTTTTGAGAATGGTATATTAGGAGAAATACTGCCAGTTTGGACTGAAAGGGACAGAGAGAGGACTAAATGAAGAAAAATCTATAGAAATCTCAAAATTCTACAGTCAAGAAACAGGCTCATAAAACTATTCAGCTGCAAACATATACTACTTAAAAAAAAAAAAAAAAAAGAGGAAAAATGACTCCCAGGGTGGAACCCGTGGCTGAGAAGGCAGAAGCAGGAGCCACAAAAGATGACTTCCAGCCCTTAAAAAAAACGAATGGAATTTGTCCTCCTGGATTTTAAAATTGCGTAGGATTAATAACTCTATCCTTCCTTTCATTTTCTGCCCTTTGGAATGGAACTGTTTATGACTGCTACCTTATGCCTAGCCCACCATCATAAATAATACATTCTCTGGTTTCACAAGTCCGGAGATAGAGAGGAAATTTTCCTCACGATGAATCATGCGAAGAGTTTCACCTGTCCCTGATTTACATGATTTAGACGGTGAGAGTTGAGACTTGAGCTGATGATATTTAAATGAGGTCTTGGACTAGAGTTGATATTGTAGGGGGTTGAGATAGAGCGATGTTGAGATGGGGTAAATACATGTAGGATGGATCTGAATCTTTGAAGGCCAAGGAGCAGACTGTAGTCGGCTGAAGAATAACTCCCTCTCCAAATCTATCCTCATTCTATCCCTAGAACCTGTGAGTATAAACTTTAAGGGCAAATAAATAAATGGCCTTTGCAGATGTGATAAGGACCTTGAAATGGAGAGACTGTCCTGGATTCACAAGGTGGGCTCTG
Source organism: Rhinolophus hipposideros (assembly GCF_964194185.1). NCBI lineage: Eukaryota > Metazoa > Chordata > Mammalia > Chiroptera > Rhinolophidae > Rhinolophus > Rhinolophus hipposideros. The sequence goes on from NC_138060.1 coordinate 23,380,592, forward strand.
ACCACTATCACATGTATCCTTACAAAAGAGTCCCTTCATGATAAGAGTAAGATTCAAGCACAGACAAGACGATATGCAGATGGAACTGACAAAGAGAGATTTGAAGATGCCATCGTGCTGGCCTTGAAGATGAAGGAAGGGGCCATGAGTCAAGGAATCCAATAAATGCAGCTCTAGAAACTAGAAAAGGCAAGGAAAGGGATTCCTCTCTAGAGCCTACAGAGTGGCCCCTCTGATACCTTGATTTAACCCCCAGAAGAGTTATTTCACATTTCTCGCTTCCAGAACTAGACAAGACAAAATTTCTGTTGCCTGAAGCCACCAAGTTTGTTGTAATTTGTTACAGCTACCATCGAAAACTAACTATCTCTGAGAACAGAACAATCAAGAGGAAGGGAGTTTCCTCCACTGGAAGGGAAGCTAACAGGAACTAAACGCCCCGGGCACCCTCCAGTCAAGATACTGCCACTTAGACACATGTGACCATGGGCAAGGCACAATCTCTAGAGCCTCCCTTTCTTTACCTGTAACAGGAGGTGATAAAACCTGACTCACTTTAGTCCCTTGCTTGCTTTCACATTAAATAAGAAAAAAACGGTAGAACTGATATTGCTTTTGAAGTGGAAAAGTGTAATTAAAATGTACAATGATTCCTTTTAATAGATAAACCCATCCCAAACACTGTCAGAAGTGGAAAGATGGGTATTAAGTACTGCAAACACAGGTGAGCTGCACTTTTGATTTTTAAAATGCAGGATGATGACACCCATGAGAATCGACTTGGCGGAACATAAAGGCTTGGGAATTTGGCTGATAGAAATATGAGTTGTGGGAAAATAATTGATTTATTTTCTTCATCTGAGGCCAGGAATTTCAATCACCTAGCAAACTCATCCACTCATTCCAACCTAACTATGTATGCTTAGCTCCCAAAGACTAGATACAATGTGCTACATCCACCAGGCATGATAAAATGAGACTTTAAAAAATAATTTACTTTAAAAAATTAAACCCACTATAAGTAACACTGTCACTGTTGAAAACATCTGCAGAATAACTCTTTGAGATTTTTTTCAAAGCCAATTTCACCAGCAAACAAGCATACAAAAATAAACTATCCAGTAATTCAAACTAAGCTTTTGTCTGGGCTCCAACATGGTGTTCGCCAGCAGAATTTCCCACCTTATTCACAAGACTTGGCTCTGAAAGTGTTTAGGGTATTGCCAAAAAATGAAATCTATCCTCGCAGGCTCATGATTTGCTAACACCAAAAATGTTCTTTAAAAATAATATGACTCTGGGGCAGCCGCTTAGCTCAGTTGGTTAGAGCCCGGTGCTCTTAACAGCAAAGTTGCCGATTCAACCCCCGCATGGACCACTGTGAGCTGCGCCCTCCACAACTAGATTGAAACAACTACTTGACTTGGAGCTGATGGGTCCTGGAAAAACACACTTAAAATAAATAAAAAGTTTTAAAAACTGAAAAGATGTTTGCAAAATATGTGTGGGTGTCTTTAAAAAAAAAAATGTCTCTGAAGGTCATTCAAAAAGAGGAGCTCCAAATAATAGTAAATCACCCCAGATCCCCAGGGAGACTGTGAGGAAGATGGGCTCCTTCCACACAGAAGCAGATGAGTCTGGCAGAAGGCACCTGGGCATTGGAGCACACAGCTGAGTTGGCCCTCGCCACTACCCACCAGCTACGTGAGCTTGAGTGAATCATTTACCTTCTCTGTGCCCGTTTCCTCTTCCATAAAATAAACATAATGCCTTGGATGACCATGTAATTTACGTGCAACCTGGGGCACTTTGGAAAGGAAAAAAGGGCTCCTCTAATACTTGCATCAGGACAACAGGCAAATCAGGATGCCTAGTCATCCCAATACCCCACTCATTTTAGGGGCTTTGTAAGGATTAAGTGATATAAAGGGTCAAAGAGTGTGATTACGTGGAACCCTATACAGGTTATACCAGGTTTAAAAAAAAACAAAAACCCATTCACTTGGTGGTGATGCCGGTTTGCTCCAACAGGTCTTGCTTTCAAATGCCTATTATTTACAGATCTATGCAGGTCTAGCATGGTGCAGGATCTGCCGTGACAAATGGGTGCGTTTTGCACTGACTGCTTGGCCGGGCCACTGACATGGCCCTTCCTCCCTCCATCTGCAGGGGACCAACACAGAGCGGCAGGGTTCCCTTTGCACCTGGCCTGGGAGGAGGCACAAGGCCCATTTATCATTCACTCTACGTGCACAGAGCTGGCCATCCAGTGCAGTTGGCAGTTGAAACAGGCTCATTGTGGACACTTGGCTCTCAAGTGATTGAACTTTCTGAAGAGGAGTTAATTAAACCCAAGTACATCTGAATCGCCAACAGGACACCAGCCCTCACATGTCTACATTTCATCCTGGGATGATGGAAATGTCTTTCGAGAAAAAAAGTTATTAATAATCCAAGTACTGAATAGGCTGTTATACCCTTAAATGCTGGTACCTACTTCAGGAACAAAATATGTATGACAATCTTAATATGATATCAGTTTTCTCTGATCAGTTCCCATGCCTGATGAATCTTCTTTTGGCTCCTCAGGCCTCCCTGAACAAATTGCAGTAATAATAATGAGACCAATTACAACCACAACATACTGTAAAGATAAGGAGCACAGGCTGAGGGTGCAGGCCGCCTGGATTTCAAGCCTGCCGCTTATTAGCTGTGTGAACTTGGGCAAGTACCTGAATCTCCCCGTGCCTCAGTTTCCTCATCTGTTAAGTGGGACTAATGGAATAATAAAATCTGACTTTTAGAGTTGTTATGAGGAGCAAATGAGTTAAATGAGCCACTTGCACATAACTAGCCCTATATACAGTTTTGTTAAATTTTGCGTGTTTTCTTTTCATAGTAAAACAGTAACAGCATCACAATAAGAGGAGCTCCCATTTCCTAGGTCCTTACTGTGAATTAAGGCTTACTTCACTAGGCTCTGTTTGGTTTTTCCCAGCACCAAATACATCATTCCAATAGCAATTCTCTAATTATCTGGCACAAACTAGGTGTCCTACAATTCAACTCATTTCTGACACTAACTACCCAAAGTTAAGTTGCAGACCCCGCAGGTTAAGGGCTCAGTCCCACAAGACTGCCCCAGACTTCAAACACAAGCTACAAATGGGGTCCCCAGACTATGCTCACTTCTATCCAGCTGACTACAACTTCAGGGGTTCCCAGGACCCCTTCTTAGGTTCAAAAATGCGTTAGAACAACTCACAGAACTCAGGAAAGTGCTATATTGATTATCCCAGTTTATTATCAAGGATACAGATGAACAGCCAGATGAAGAGGTATGCAGGGTGAGGTCTGGAAGGGTCCTGGGTGCAGAACCTCCTATGGAGTTGGGGTGTGTCCCTCTCCCAATACAAGGATATGTTCACCAACTTGGGAGCTCCTTTCAATCCTCATCATTCCAAGTGTTTGTTTGTTTCTTAATCAAGGTTCCATTATGCAGGCGTGATTAAGTTATCAGCCATTAGTCACTGAACTCAGTCTTCAACTTTCCTCCCCTGCCTGTAGGTCAGGGGTCTGGTTGAAAGTTCCCACGCTAATTATTTGGTTGGTTTTCTTGGCAACCATCTCCCATCCTAAAGCTCCCTAGGGACCCACCCTACCATAAGTCACCTCATTAGCCTACCAAAGACACTCCTTTCGATAAGACAGTTCCAAGGGCTCCTAGGAGCTCTGGGCCAGGAACTCGGGCCTTGTGCTACAAGTTCTTTGAGTACATTATGTCATTAGTATTCCCTTTTGAGGATGAGAAAACTGAGACTCTGAAACGTTGAGTGGCTTGCCCCAGGTCACACAGTTCGTAGGTGACAGAGCTGGGAACTCGTCTCACTTAGCGTCTATCTGACTTTAAGGCCTTCTGCTCTTTCCTGTACACCAGGCACAGGAGTTTGATGCAGACCCAAAGTGTAACAGTCAGAGAAGAGGGATGTGTCCAAGAGAAGCAGGCTGTCTCACTCTGATTATCCCTGAATCCAGCCTGTGACTCCCAGCTTGCCACCACACAGAGAGACAGCTGTATCTGAAACTGCAAGAGCCCATTCACTCTGGCTACCTTGTGTCGCGTAAACAATAGGGTAGTGGTCCCCTCTTAGGTGCTGAGTTGGATGCACAAAGGAGAAAGCAGCTTTCTCCTCACCTCATAGGAGCCCAGCCCCTCCACATGGGGACTGAGGAAGCTGCCACCCCTGGCTACAGAGGAAGAGAGAGAGAAAGATAGCTGCAGAAACAGCACAGCTGGGCCTGGCCAAAGACCATGGTCCCCCAGGGACACATCAGCAACCACAGTAGCAGACACAGAAACAAAATTCCAGGAAGCCCTGACCACACGAGTGACCAGATTTGTTCATGAGTACATGAAAGCTACTTGATAAGACCCTGTACAAGGCGTGGGGGTTACTTTTAAGGAACAGGCACTTGTGTAAGCAAGAAGAGACAAGAGTCAGTGCAAATAATAGTGATGACTCCCTTTGGTCCCGCAGGCAGGCACATACTGAGCTAAAAGCCAACCCCAGATTCAATTTCAGAAACGCAACCTTTGAAGCCTTCTCCCCTTACTTATAGAAAACTTAAGACTCAAGTGATATGTGATTAATTCAATTGATTTTTGCATTTAAGTCAAGCCCTCCAAAAACATGTCTTATTAAACCCAGACAATCGGCTGTAGACAGAGAGATAGCATCCGAGTGTGGGATTTGAAGGACCAAATCCTGTTTTGGTTACAATGTGACCACAAGGGGACTTTCCCACTTAATTGTTAGGGCTGCCACGAAAATTTCCATTCAGGTAAATCCATCCATTTTAACACTGTAACCTGTAATAATGAATAATAAAAATGCTTCTCCAGGTGAAACAATAGAACAATGAGAGGTTTGTGAGTGTGTTCTGCCTGACATCAAGTGTGAACAGGAAACTGGAAACATTGCCTGTGTTAGAAATTAGAGAGAAAAAGAGCTGCTCATTTAACAGGGTCATTTTGGAGACACATCAAAAAGGTGCTAAAAGACATAAATAGTCACCTGGGGAAATATGAGAGGACTGTAAATGTAAACTCTGTTGATGTTTTTTTCAGGTTCAATTTCATCGTGACTTAATAGCCACCAGCAATAAGCAACCGTTTTTTAAGTTTGGTTGTATCTTGAGTGACCAGCTATCATCATTAGGCAAACATGAGATTTGGGACATGTGTCAATACAAAAAGTGATTTTCACTATTAATTGCCACACTGATGTAGTAAAAATTCAGGACCAGCTGGAGTCTATGTGACTCAGCTTATTTTATCCTCACCTCAAAGCCCCTTCTCCCCCCATTTCCTGTCCATCAGAGAAAATTCTCAGCTCCCACTGGTCCTTCTCCTTCTACCCAAAGGCTGCTGTGGCAGAAATACGGGATCTCACCTCCCTTTGCTTCTTTTCTCTTACAATTCAGTCTCAAGAGGTCTCTAACTTCAACTGGCTCAATTATCTTTCTTTAAAGGACAAATCTAATAAATCAAGCCCTCTCCTAGCTAGATGACCTGTTGACCAGTGTAAAAGTATAGTCGTTTCAAGGACTATTTCGAGGCCAAATATGCTTAGCAGCTGAACTGTGCTTCTGTGTTGCCTTTTGCTCCTATTTCTCTAAGATCATCCCAGAATTAATTCATGCAGGAAAATTCACACAGAGAAGCTGGCACAGTATTTCATGCTTTCCATCCCAACCCCCAATCCACAGATTCACCATCAGGACTCAAGGAATCTCTGACACACTTACTTCAGTGCTCCTCGTGGACAGTGCACAAAGTGGATTCCCGCCGTGTTGGCGATTGTTCATGCTACAGACAGGCCAGATGGGCGGCACGGGGACTGTGGAAGCCTGGCCCCCCTCCCGTCACACGGAATTTCTGGGAACTTGTTAAGGATTTACTGCAAGTAAAGATGGTCACAGGTTCTTTAACACTCCTGCCCTCATGAGGTGGGGTCCATTACCTTGAGGGCACTGAAGTGAAATAAGTCAGACAGAGAAAGACAAATACTGTGTGATCTTAGATGAAGAATCTAAAATTAAAAAAAAATAAAAAATCCCAACTCACAGAAACAGAGAACAGACTGAAGGCTGCCAGAGGTGGGGGGTGGGGTGGTGAAATGGATGAAGGGGGAGCGAAAGGTACAAACTTTCAGTTATAAAATAAGTGAGACATAGAGATGTCATGTAGAGCACCACATAGGTGACTATAGTGAATAATACTGGATTGTATAGTTGAAAGCTGCTAATAGTGTAGATCTTAAAAGTTCTCATCATGAGCAAAAAAATTTTAACTATATGGATATTTACTGAACTTACTGTGGTGATCATTTTGCAGTACATACAAATCTGTTGTATACCTAAAACTAATATAATGTTATATGTTATCATGTTAAAATCAAACCCTGTCATTCATACATTATTTCAATCATTCAGTCAACATTAATTTTGTATCTACTAAGTGCCAGACCTGTGCCAAGTAGAATGCCACAGAAATGATTAAGAGGACGGTACAAGAGTATGCCAGCTATAATTTATTGCCTTTCAGCTCCAAAAACATCTTTCATCGCTGGCTCTGTGAAAATATTTCTTTTGAAGATGGTATGATGCTAAATTTTGTCATTAGAGGGCGCTGGAGAGACACTGCAGGAAGAGGGGGCTCCTCTTTCAACAAGGAAGGAAGGAAGGAAGGAAGGAAGGAAGGAAGGAAGGAAGGAAGGAAGGAAGGAAGGAAGGAAGGAAGGAAGGAAGGAAGGAAGGAAGGAAGGAAGGAAGGAAGGAAGGAAGGAAGGAAGGAAGGAAGGAAGGAAGGAAGGAAAAAAGTACTTATTCTCCCCTGAAGAAAGAGGACTGGCTTCTTCGACCAGTAGAATTGGGCAGACCTGACGACAGACCAGAAGTAACTTCTGGGCCTAGACTTTAAGAAGACGGGCAGCTTCTACCCTGGAGAGTCGGGCCGCATCAGGGTATCGACATGTGAGTGAAGAACCATCCTGACAGCGGGTCTTCCAGCTTCAGCTACCCTCACTGATAATTTCAAATGGATCAAAACAAACTGCTCAGCTGAGCCTTTCCCAAGCTCCTAACACCAACGGAACTATGAGCAAAATAACTAGGTCGCTTAAAACTCTTAAGTTGGGGGACAGTTTGTTATGTAGCAATAAACCATTGGAATAGTATTAATTTACCAAAGATGCTTCCCTTGGACATGGCTAGCTTGTCCCCACGTCATGGCCTCCACACTGGCTTTTCCTTCTGCTGGGATCTTCGAGGCATGTGCCTGACGAGGTCCTTCTAATCACTCAGGTTGTAGGTTTCCCTGACCACCCTATCTGAAGTGCATGCCCCCAACACACACACTTAAGTCACCCTTTATCCCATCACCCGGTTGAAATTCTCTTATCTGTTCACTTTTTTTTAATAGTTGATCTTGAGTCTCCCCACTCCCTTAAGGATATGGAGCTTCGTCTTCTCTGTTCATAGCTTTATTTCAATCACCCAGCACAGTGCCTGGTACACATTAGGTACTCAAGAAATGTGTGTCAACCAAACTAAACATTTATTTTAAAAAAGAGAAAAAAAATAAGTATAAGTTACCAGAATACTTGAGGAAACAAAATGGATCTCCAAGAGGAAAAGTTACAAATTGTGATAAAATTATATTGTAATAAAAGCTTTTATCCCTCACGTACCTGGTTCTTGTGGTTCTTATGTTTCTGAATTAAGAATTTAAAGGAATGTTTTAAAATTTTCCTTCCTAATTCTCCAGAGTAAGACCTTGGACATTAAAATATCATTTACAACAGACATTACTCCATTATCCTGCAATGCTTCTCTCTTAACTGCCACCCATTTTTCTCACCTCAAAACTTCAATTTAAAAGGTGCTATTTTAAGCTAAAATCCAGAAATCAAAGCTATTACCACACTGCCACCTGGTGGCTAATGCCGATTCTGCACATATATTTCTTTTGACGCAGAGTGGAAATGAAGGAAAATGAATCTTGGACCTCGGTTTCAAGTGTTTGACGTACACGATCTTATTTGAGAACCAATGATTCTGTAGTATGGAATGTTATCACATTATAGAGACTGAGAGAGAGGAAAGGACTCACTTATTGATTCCTAATATGTGCTGTAATAGGCAAGGCCTTTGAATAGTTTTTCTCATCTAATACTTGAAATAATCTCAGGATATTGATACTGCCCTCATTTTTGTATATAAGCAGACTTGTGCGCAATGATGTTAAATGTCTTGTCAAACATCTCGTAAATGAAGATTTGGATCCAGCCTGCTGACCTCCAAGCCTGTTTTCACTTATCTCCACCGAGTTTGCTGAGCCTGTAAATTTTACAGGCAAAACTTAAGCCCCAAACTTCTGGCTCCAAAGGTAATTCATTCAACAAACATTTATTGAGCTCCTCCCCTATGCCTGAGATTGCACTGGGTGCTGAGGACATACCAGCTCACCACACCTATCATTGTGTTCTTTCTGCAGCCCCAGAAAGCCGAGCGTTGCCATTTCTTTCAAAATGTGGCCAACACATCAAAATCAAGTAGGATAATCAACTCTGGATAATACGCTCATTCGTTCATTCATTCATTCATTCATTCATCCAACCAATAGTCATTAAATACCTACTAAAAATGTCATGCTGGGTGAAAGCAGAAGTGGCCCTGTCCATCTTGGAGCTTATAGCCTCGTTGGAGAGACAAACATTAAAATAATCACAAGAAAATGTAAAATACCCTTAGTGGTAAGGACTATATAGGAGAGATGTGGCACGTAAGTGCATATAATAAGGAGAGTTGATCAGTTCAGGAGGTCAGGGTAATGGAGCCGATAGGATAAGTAGGAGTTACGGAGGCAAAGAGGAGATGAAAGAATTCCAGGCAGAGGGATCTAGCCGCGTGTGCAAAGGCCCTGAAATGCTTGAGGGAGATGCAACGTGTGATGTGTATGATCCTAAATCCAAAAATCCATTGGGTGTCTGCCTTACATTAGAAAATATAAAAACATTCTCACCTCAAGAGCACTTCAGGTGCACTCAGAGTCTTCTAGAAACCTAAGAAAATTGAAACCCCAAAATACCCATTTTGCAACTATGAATACAAAGAGCCTCACATGTGTGCAGTACTTTCAATTTCCAAAACATTTTTACATTCATATTGTTTCCTCTTCTCCAAAGCAAAGTGTGTGGTTATTCTTTAATTCCAGAGGAGAGGGAGGCCCAGGAAGGGCAAAAGATTGTCCACATCAGTAGGCAGCCCACACAAAACTTTTACTCAATCCCAGTCTAATTTTCTTCTCACCATGCTTCCTCATGTTGAATTACAGTTTAACTTAGTCCCTGGTTACTAACTTACCACATTGCAATCGGCGAATTACCATTTGACACCAAAGTCAAAATTAATTCTGATTTTTCTATTAATGTTCTTAGCTTCTGGGCAACAATTTTGTTGGACTGAGTTCATAGGCCACAATACTTTGGTTAATATTCTGATCTTAAAAACAGATACCAGTCTTGTATTTTCTCAGTTATCAGATCAATGCTCAACTGGGGAATTTAATCAACAACTGATCAATTCAAATTAGTTCAATTAATTTCTTCTACTGAATTGCTCAATTCTTTAATAGATTTTTTATCAACTTGATCAGTTTTATATGAGAGTTGGGAAGATATAACAAGCTAATTCAATTAAATTTAAATGTAGTAGAAAAGTGGGGTTGGAGGGACTGAAAACTACCATTTACTATTCTGTAGATAAAATTTAAATCAGTAGTAAATTGCATTCTCCAAAACAGCCGCCAGAAAAAAAAAATCATTCATTCACACATTCTTTCAATTATTCAGTCAACATTAATTTTGTATCTACTAAATGCCAGACCTGTGCCAAGTAGATGGTACAGAAATGATTAAGACGAGGGTACAATACAAGAGTATGCCAGCTATCATTTTATTGCCTTTCAGCTCCAAAAACACCTTTCATCGCTGGCTCTGTGATACTTTTGAAGATGGCATGATACTACATTTTGTCAGTAGAGGGCGCTGTACAGACACTGCAGGAAGAAGGGGCTTCTCTTTCAGTTCCAATGCTTTTCCATGTGCATCTTCTGGTGCCTACCAAGAGCCGCTACCAGCAGTGTGTTGTGGGGACAGCCTGGGCCCTCATCCCCATCTATTTTCAGCAACACCTCCCGGATAGGTTTTCAGTGAGTCATAGACACCCAGCGAGGAGCTCCCAGCTTTAGTCCATCTGTACCCTGAAGGGAAGAGGGGCTTCCTGAATGCCTGCTCTGCCCCCCCCCCCAGTTGTTTTCTGCTTGCTGAGCAACTCTAGACCAGCCCTGGCCCAGGGCAACCCACAGGATGTCCCCATATTTTATAGCCACACCTTCATCAACACAGTCTGAATCCCAGATTGCGGAGGGGTCCCCTTCTCAGCATATCCTTTCCTTCATATTCTTTCTCTGCCCTAGGTATTCTTTAGAGTTCTCTTTACTCCTTTCTAGATAATATCTGAAATGTGTAACAATTCTTTTAGCAGTGGTTCTCAAGCAGGGATCATTTTGCAGACCAAGAGACAATATGGGCAACGTCTGGATACATTTTCAGTTGTCCCATCTGGGGGACGAAGAGAGAGTGCTGGCATCTAGTGGGTAGAGGCCAGAGATATTGCTAAACATGCTACAGTGTGCAAGATATTCCCCCCAAATTCAGAATTATCCAGCCCAAAATGTCAATAGTGCTGAAACTGACAAACCCAGCTTCACCGTAAACTTTCCTTGTTCAAATTACTGTGTGGTTTCCTTTTCCTGATTGGACCCTGACTGATGGAGACAGAGGGTGAAAAAGAAATGAAGGAAGATAAATTAAATTAGACCCTGGTAAATTTCATCACTAGGCTTTTGTCTGAGCAGCTCTGTCTTGTCTAAAGAACCCCACTTTTTTTTGACCTGATGTTGCTGATCAATCAGGAAAAACACAAGTGCTAGAGATTGAGAAGAGGAATCTAGGGAAAATTATTTTTTTATTTAGCTTGGCATGGAATTTCCTAATGATAAATGGGGAACACATATTCCAAGCACTCTAAGTGCTATTCTCCGCCAAAAACAGGTGGTGGAAAAGGTGGGTAAGGACACCATGAGATGGCAGCTCATGGACTCATTAAAAAAGAAAATTGAAACCTGAAATACTAGAAAATAATAAATTCAAGAAATAAAATACAGTTCAAAAATCACCTATTAGAGTGACAAGGGCCTTCAAAGATCACCCATCCACGGTACCCAAACCCAGGGCGAAATCTAAGTCATCTGGGGATCTTCTGAAAAATATAGCTTCTGTAGCCTCAGCCCATAACAATTAAATCAGAATCTCTGAAGAACAATAGAATCCGACTCCTTTCTTTTGCACAAGTCCATCGCTAGCCCATAAGGTGCCTTTGAGAAAATTAGAAAAGGCACCCCCTCTGCACCAGGCACATGACTTGGCAGGTAGAGAACCTGGGGTTTAGTCCCCTCCCATCCCCTCAGCCAAGTTCACTCGTGCAGTATACAACCTGCATAACTATACAGGGGAGCCCTGATTTGCAAAATGAAGAATTGGGGCCCACAGGATTCCATTCCATTCTCTTGCTAATTTATTCTCTGGCTCATTCATTCACTCAACCATCATTTATTGAGCACTTGACATATGCCAAGCTCTGTGGAAATAAGATGAATAAGGCCTGGCTCCCGCCCTCAGGGAATTTACAGTCCAGATGGAAAATACTTTAACAAAATGCTTTGGTTTATGTTATTGCATCTGATCTTCCCACAACGTGGAGAGGTAAGTAGTAGTATTAGAAACAGAGGGTGTGAGACGTGCCCAGAATCACATACAAAATCCAGTCCCAAGAGGGAAGCAGAGCCCAAGCCCTCTAACCCCAGGGTAGAGCTTGTCTCTTGATACAATGTCGCCTGTTCTAAGAAGCCACAGTGGAGTCCAGACCCCTGCACATATGCAGCTTGTCCCCCAAATTTGGGCTGTCAAGAGTCATTTTCTTCCCTGTTCTCACGTCCTTGGATTTTGAAACACTACTGAAATGTACCAGTGAATGCAGATCCCTCAGTTCCAAGGACTGAGAATGAAGGAGAATTTGCAGTGGAAGGTGGGAAGATGCAGAAAGTAGTAAATGTGTGCCCTGTTCATGGACAACGTCTCTGGTGTTAATCTCTCCTGCATGAATGAATGAATGAATGAATGAATGAATGAATAATGAACACATTTTATAGAGCTTGTGCAGTCAAGCCAACCAAACCCTTTTCTGCCTTTCGGAGAAAAATCAAATATGCACTGTGGTTTTGTAAATGTCAACAGAAAAAAAAGCCTGTAAAACTCTCTGGCTTTAATAACGCAAACTCTTATTTGTCAGGAAACTTGAGCATTTCCTTTCCAAACCTGTACCTTCATAGTTAAGACATTGTTCGCTTCATTGTCAGTAAAGGAAATTTCTTATAGTGGCACTACTCAGTTTATGGTCTACATGTTTTCAGGTGGATGACTTAAAAAAAAAATCCATCATGTCATTTTGTGCCACTCCAGCAGTCTAGAATAAATTGTCCAAGACAAATGTGGACAGTATGAATGCCATCCTAGGGAAGCATCACAGAGTCAGAAAATACCAGAGCTGAGAGAAATCTGAGGAAGCATGTATGTCAGCCTCATAGTCTTATATTCGTAAGGACCTGCAGCCCAGATGGGTTAAGGGAATTACGGAAGACCACGTGCAGGTTGGTGTCAGGGCTGGGACCAGACCACAGCTCTCACAGGTGGTTCATCTCATCTGTTGAGGTGTTCAGAAACAGAATCACGGCATCAGGTATCTGTGATACAAACCCATGGAAATACACTTTCAGGGAACCGAGAGGAAGGACAAATGTGGCTCTAACTCAGCTGTCCTATCTTCTGCCTCCAGTCCCACCACCCAGCTCGGGGAGGAAGGGGTGCGACTTAAGCTGAGTGGAATAAGTAATTCCGTTACCTACCAAATTGCCTCAAAACAATGACCATTAACTCAGAGCCCGGTTTTACAGGTCAACATCTTGGGCTGGGCTCAGCTAAAAGATTCTTCTGGTCTCAGTTCACTCGTGCGTCAGCAGTCAGCCCCTGGTTGGTTATAGAAAGCCCCATTGCTGGGGGTGTCTGGCATTTTGACTGGGGTGATGGGAGAGATTGGGCCGCACGTCTGTTACCCTCTGACAAGTTAGCCAGGCTTATAAGCATGGCAGTGGCAGGGTTCTGAGAATAAGAAGAGGCAGGTGGGGCCCCCTGAGGCCCAGGCTGACAGTGGCACACCATCTATCCCTTCCACAGAATTCTCTCGGTGTGACAGACCAGGAGACCAGCCTAGATTCTGGGGCAAGGAGACAGACTCCACCTCCTGATGGGAGGAGCTTCAAAGTCACATTGCAAAGGCAGGAAAGAATGTGTGACCATTTGTGCAACCTCCCACATCAATCAACCCGGTAAACACACCCCTCCCCCATGCCCTAGCATCTAGCATGCCCTGTTTTGTAGGACTCTCTCAGTCAATCTGTGCAAATATTCAGTTGCATTCTTAACAGGTATATGCTCACATAGATATTAAGGGGATATGAGATTTAAAAAGGAGTCACCAACCCAACAGGAGCAGTTGGGCAAACAGTTGTGCTATAGACAGGAAGTCCTTACAGTGCTTAAGTGTGTGCGTCCGGGAGTCAGCCTGCCTGTGTTTGAATCTTGGAGGGAACTTTGACCAGCTGTGTGACCTCCCACAAATTACTTAACCTCTCCAGACCTCAGGTTCCCTGTTTGCAAAGTGAGAGGACCATACTAGCATGGTTTCTGAGGACTGCAGCGAAGGTTAGTGAAATGACACAGACTTCCCATACAGAAGGGGATAAACAAACGTTGGTGACAATTGGCTTACCTATGATGATAATAAAATAAGAATGTGCGTTCCTTTCCACATCCCGCACACGTTTGTCCTCCACGTCTGCGTTTCCCTCTATCCAGGCAGAATTTGACGCCTTGGAACTGTTTTGTCCACTAAGGGGAGAGGGCTGAGAGAGCACCTGGCCTCTCCCTCTTGCAGCGCCCTTGGAGGTGGCAGGATGGGCCGAGAAGGTCTAAGTGGAGAAGGGGGTTCAATCCTCAACTCTGTGGCATCCAAACCCTCAGAAAAGGTACCAGGAGATGCTAGCCCCCAAGAGCTCCAGGGGACCATGACGGCCAGAGCAAGATGAGAGGGGGCCTTCCCATATCCTCTGGACTGGGTGAACTCCACGGGCTCCGCCACAACCCCGGGGATGGGGAGGGGCTGCGCAGAAACAGACCAGGGTGAATTCTTTGCCGTTTCTGACAACTGAGGGAAGATTTAGAAACACACACAAGTGTGGATGGCTTCTTATGCTACTTCTCGTTATGACATTGCTTCATGAATCCATTTCACAGTCCACAGAGCACAAGTTCAGCTAACAACCACCACCATGTCCCCCGCTCTGGTGGAGGCTGACAAGACCCCCCCACGGAGGCCAGAGCACCAGCTGAGGGCTGCAGCCAAGCTCTGGGACACCTCTGGGTGTCCTCTACCAGGGCCACGGCCATGCCACAACCAACACAGGAGGATAAAGCCAGGCCCAGACACCCAACAGCGCTGCTTCAGGGGGCAGCCTTCTGAGTCCAGCACAGGTACAGGGGAGCTTGGGAGGCCCCTGAGGGGTCCCATGGAAGGGGTCGATGAGTCTAAGCCTTCGCTCTGCCACTTGCCTAGCTCAGCCTCCTCTCTGTGCCTGAGTGTCCTCTTCTGTTCAGTTGAGATTGTATCTATCTCGCAAGGCCATCATGGGAACTAAATAAGATAACATATATGAAGAACCTGGCACATGAGTCTGCGATGAACAGCAACAATATTGTCAATACATCACAGAACGTAAGTAGAAGCGGCACCTCTGTATGGGTCTCAGCAGAGTTCTCGCTCCTCCACGTCCCCCAGGGAACCAGACACATCCCGTCACAACCTTTACTCCTCGGCTTCTGCACCCATCTTCCTAACTGAATTGAGTTCCTCAGCAGTCACATACTGAGACCTGGCCACGTGAGGGGCTCAGTAACGGGTAAAAAAAAATAAAGGAACGAATGCTGACTTGTCAGTCATTGTCATACAAACAGAAAAATTTTATTTGAGGATCATTCTACCAGCTTCTTAGGACTGACATGACAGTCAAAAGAGATGATGTCCAGAATGAGTTTGGCACTCTCCTAGGTGCCTCCGAATTTCCCAATAAATGGTAGCTATTATGAATTATTATTAATTTATATGTGATATCATTTTTAGTATTATGCCATTATTAACATTAATACTTGGTCATCACTAATATCCATTATTCCCTCAATCCCCCCGCTTCTTACCTCATCCCCACTTCTTCTGTGAACATCAGTAAGGAACCTCACGTGCAAATGCTCAGTGTGTATAAGACGCATCTCAGATACACAGAAGTCAAATAAGGCGGACCATTAGCCTCTTGTGCCTTAGTTTCCTTATGTACAAAATAGAGATAATAAATGCTTGGAAGGATCAGTCATAAAATGTGGGGGTGCCTAGAACAGCATCTACAACATGCTCACTGTCGGCACCTTGATGATCCTTTGAATAACGCTGACTCATCCACCAGGTAACACATTCCACATCCCTCCATTTTGCTCACAGCCAAGCCCTCATCTTTGGGTAATGGCTCTGGGACTCCCTGTTCCACCTCTTTTTGTCCTTCCATAATAGAAACAAGCCGTGCTTGGTCACCACATAGAACCCAAACATCACGCCCAGTCTACGGCAGCATCCGCGCCAACTGAAGGTGAGAGTGGAGCTGGACCACGGGCCAGGTCTTAGGGACAGCTGGCCAGAGACCAGTTCTAGGACTCACTGGGAGGCACCCTGAGCCTGCCGGGAGCCCCAAGAAGGTGTGCACCCAAGAAAAGAAAACTAGATACACTGACTTGGAAATAATCATTCTCTGGAAAAGTACAAGGCTGATCTGACTTCTTAATTTTGCCAGAAACATCTTTCTGGCCCGGGGCAGTTTCCAGAGCACATGAAGGCCTGTTTAAGTGTCCCTTTGCTTACTGGTTGCCAACAGGACTTCATCCAATTTTCTCAAGATCGCCAGCATTTTTTTTTTTTTTTAAATCCAGCTCTGATGTTCATTTTCCAGATTTGAGTAGGAGCTAACACTTCTTCCCAGGCCTGCACCAACCAGCTCCTTAAGCTCCTCCCCCAAGTAGCTGTACCTCACCCTGAAGGTCTCATCATCATAAATGTCCAGGGCTCTCTGCCAAAAGGGGGGAGGGCAGCTTTTCACAAGAACTAAATCAAGGCGCAACATTCCTTTTCAAGATGAGAAAATTCTCATTAACAAAAAGCACACCCTATGTTTTAATGTTCAGTCTTAATTGTGAATTTGTTCTTCTTAATTACTAAGTGAAATGAGGTGCAATGGGCCACACGACGGCGAGTCTCCCCACCTTCCCAGTCCTGCAACACCTAATTGTTCCATTTGGTGTTAAAACCACAGTCTCTGCCCTCAAGGTTATGAGGACACAAGACCCTACCAGACTAAGCTAACACAAGACATGGACATCTTCTGGGTTCAGTTCCTAGAATTACATGTTTATTTATGAAGGATAATTAACATATCATGCTTTCTATGCACAAGGCACTGCTCTAAATACTTTACAAGCACTAATTTTTGTAATAATTGCAATAACCCTATGAGGTAGATATTCTAATGATGAGCCACATTTTGCAGATGAAGAAAGCAAAGCACAGAGAGGTTGAGTTACTTGCCCAAGGTCACACAGCTAGTCAGTGGTTAAAAAAAGATTTAAACGCAGGCAGGCTGGTGTCCGTGCACACAGCCTCTACACTATTCTGAAATCACTGGGACTGGGACTTTCCACCACACCTGGGAAAACGTGTAAGTCCCCAGGACAGATGATGAAATTCACCAGCTCAAAACATCAAGTCTGAGCAACCCCTGATGGCCACGCTTAGACAGCACAACCTCAAAGTCAAGCCTTGTCCCTGGGGTCAGCTCCAGCCAGTTCTTGATCTCGGCTGAGTCACTTCACCTCTCTAAGCCTCTGCCTCTGTTGTTGTGAGGATGAAAACGTTAATACTTGAAAAGCATTTAGAACAGTAGCTGGTGGACATTTAAGAGTTCAGTAAATACCAGCATCTGTTATTCTTATCACTTTGGAGATGAGAACACTGAGAGAAGCAAGGACTCCCCCAAAGCAAAGACACACAGCTCACACATGGGGGCCCACAGGGAGACTCAGATATGCAGGTATCAGCTGCCTCAAGCAAGTTCTACTAGAGCAGGTGTGGATTCATTTTGCCATGTGCTTTTCTCTGTCCTGCCTGGTAGGATATCTGTCCATTCCAATGGCACGTGAAGGTCCTGGCCCTAAAGAAAGCCCCGAAACCCATCAGAAAGGAAAGGGATTTGGAATTCCAGCCTCGCCCCACAGCCTTCCCCAGTGGCTCCTTACAAAGCAGACAGGTTTATAGTCATGTGCCAGTGTGGCCAGTGTGCTGAATGGCTGTTTGTTTATGTCAAGGCTGAGCTCCAGTGCTATGATGGTTGGAGAAAGTAAATGGGAACCAACAAGGGAGAGAGTTTCACAAAGGCAAACAAACAGCCAGCAATCAATATAATTAATCTGTCGGAAAGCCAGGCACAAAACTCAAGTGAGTTTGCTGCCAGTTTGAAGCATTTATCTTAAAGGCGGGATGCATTGAGTCTGCTGAGAGAACCAGTTTGCATTTCAAAGATGCCTTGAGGAGAAGTGGTACCCCGGCCTGCAAACAAGATCTTTGAAAGTCTGTAATTCCTTGGCATCTAGGCATCTAGCAAAAACAATCAATCCACAAAGGTGGCGTAGCTCTGTGAGAGGCTTAGCTGTGTGAGGTGGGGCATCTTTTCATGCTTCCCACCGGCGCCCCCAGCAGCTGCTCTGCCCACACGTGGGCAGCAGGTGTGGCTCATCCCTCCTGGTAAGGTCTCCAGGGCCACCTTACCCGTTAGACACCAGAGGCAGTGCCTAGGGCCCACGGCAATACTTTTAGGGGAACTTGAACATGTTTTAATCGCTTTTAAAATAAAAACAAACTTTTAGGTTAATGAAAACATTTTACTATGTGATGTTAATATATTTATCTTTATACTGAATAGCTGTGTGTGCGTGTGTGTGTGTGTGTGTATGTGTGTGTGTGTGTTCTTAATGGAGAAGAGACCAGTGAATGCAAAAACGCCAAGGTCCCATGAGCTGGGTTTCTCCAAAGGCCAAATGGACATATAGGAAATGATCATTCAGAGGAGAAAGGCTTCACTTTTTCAATGTTCACCCAAGGGATTACTATTCAAAATATATAGGGAACTTATATAATTCAATAGCAAAAAAACAAACAACCTGATTAATGGGCAGAGGAGCTGAATAGACATTTTTCAAAAAAAGACATACAGATGACCAATATGAAAAGATGTTCAACATCATTCACTCATCAGGGAAATGCAAATCAAAGGCACAACGAGATACCACGTCACAACTGTTAGAATGGTATTATGAAAAAGGCAAGAAATAATAAGTGTTGGAGAGGCTGTGGCGAAAAGGGAACCCTTGTGCATTGTTGGTGGGATTGTAAATTGGTGCAGCCACTATGGAAAACCATAAAAACATTCGTCAGAAAATTAAAAACAGAACTGCCGTATGATCCAGCAATTAAACTTCTGGGAATTTATCCGAAGAAAGTGAAAACACTAAGTTGAAAAGATATCTGCACCCCTGTGTTCACTGCTGAATTATTCACAATAACCAAAATATGGAAGCAACCCCAGTGTCCATCAATGGATGAATGGATAAACAAAATGTGATATGTACACACACACACACACACACACACACACACAAAATGGAGTATTATTCAATATTATTCAGCCATAAAAAAAAAGAATAAAATCTTGCCATTTATGAAAATAGGGTGGACCTTGAGGGCATTACGCTAAGTGAAATAAGTCAGATAGAGCAAGGCAAATACCATATGATCTCACTTATATGCATGAATTGAAAAAAAAAAAGCTAAGCTCATAGACACAGAGAATAAATCAATGGTTGCCAGAGGCGGGGGGTGATGGATGAAATGGGTAAAAGGAAGACAAACTTCCAGTATAAAATAAATAAGTCCTGGGGATGTAATGTACAGTATGGTAACTACAATTAATAATATTGTAGTGCATGTTTGAAAGTTGCTTAATGAGTAGATTCTAAGTTCTCATCACAAGACAAAACATATTCTGTAACTATAACAGACGTTAACTAGATTTATTGTGGTGATCATTTCACAATATATACAAATATCGAATCATTATGTTACACACCTGAAATTAATATAATGTTACATGTTAATTTTATCTTAATGGGAAAAAAAACACAGTGCACACAATTGGCTGCCTTCCATTCCCTAAATGGCCTCCCCTCCCCCTGTACACGTCCTTCTCTGGGCCAAATAAAGACTTGAACTCGAATCCTCGGCTCAGGGTCTGCTTCTGGGAGAACGCCAACACAGACACGGTGCCTGCACAGCCAGCCAGTCAAAGCTCACGGCAGTACGAGGCCAGGGAAACACACATGAGGGAGGCAGGGCTCACCACGCACTGGGGTGCAACACACGGCCCGACCGACCGGCGTGGTTCTTGAAACTCAGCCTGTGGAGGGTCGTACACCACCCCCCTCTACACTCATGAGGGTCACAGGGTTCGGGGCGGCACTGTCCTTGGCCTGGTGGCTTAGAATTGTCAGTGTGTTAGTGGGTACCCCACACCCATCCCATGTCAAAGACGACTTAGCACTAGTTAGATAAACAGCCCATTCTCTACAAACACAAAAGCTTTCCAAGTGTTCAACATCCAAACAGGGCACTCCAATATATTCCTGAGAAGAAGCCACCACCTCATGTATGAGAAATCCCATTCTTCTTCCTGCCTCATGGCTGGGGTGGTGAGCTGACCGCTTGTCTGGCTGACCTCTGAACCGACAATATTTTCTGTACTTTTGATGCTGTAGTATTTGATGCCTTGATCCTGGAGAGACTATCTCACCCAGGGCCAGCTAACTCCTGGGGAGAGCACAGGACTCCCATGTGTCTTTCATATGCATTGCCCACGAATCCCAAGCCCATACCCCCAACCATCTCCTTTACCAAACGCTCACACACCAAGTCAATACTCCCCTTGCCCCAAATCTCCCAGGGCCATGCACTCCATAACTAGGGAACACCCCGTCGCCCAGAGCCCACCCAAACTATTCCAACTGTCACATCCTATTCAGAGCACATATCCTGCCTGCCCATTCTCTCCAGTGAAACCCCAGTAAAGGCCCTGGGCCCTTTCCCCACTTCTGCCTCCTAGCAGACCTGGGGGTTTCCCCATGGAAACACAACCCTGGGTAGCATGCCAAGCCCAGCCACCTATTTCTAGAGATGTGTAAGGACAAACTTCTCCCCCCTCACAGTCGTGTCTACCTTATTTAAACAAATCCCAGTACAAATTTTAGAACAATCCCATCTACAGTTGGGCTCTATGATTGAGAACTGTCGCCAGCAGCTGACAATGCTGAGTCAGGCTAGGAAAACTTCATTCTCCAAGTAGATTTTTTTTCTTATTTTCCAAAAGCTTTCCCTGACTTAATGTGACAGGACAATTTATTGAGATATGTTTTCCCCTTCATTCATTTTTTTCTGCTGTCTACCCAATTCCCACCTGTATGTCCTTGACTTGGAGAATTTTGGAAAAAAGCGGACTCTGCTTGAAGTCAACAGCTTTTCCCATACTTGGTAGAGACCTAAAGTAATTGCCATGCATATGCTAGATGTCTCCAAAGGGGAAGGGAAGGGTGGGCATTCTATCTTAACGTTAGCAAAAATGATGGAAGGAAAGTTCTCAGAGGTTTCCAAGAGTTGCAGCATCCCATGGGTGAAAGGACATCACCCATGTGATGTGGTCCCCATGTGGGGGACCACAACCTCTAGACCCAACCCCAAGCTTGACAGCAGAGTCCCCAGACTCCAGGGGAACTAGGGGAGCTGGGCCACTATGGAGTATCCAGTATGAACCATGCTTTGAAACTACCCAGGACCCTCCTGCCACCCAGGACTTCAGAAAGACCCCAGGGGGAGGAGCCAAATAATCATGAGATGGAACATACCAGCACCCTGTGCAGTGAAAGCTCAGAGATAAAATTAGTTAAATTTAAAAACAAAAAAACTTAATGGGGGCATGTTGAAGGGACACAAGCATTGTTGTAGGCAAAATAAGGCCCCCTTTTCCAAAGATGTGCATGCCATAATACCCAGAACCTGTGACTATGTTACCTTACCTGGCAAAAAGGGTTTTGCTGATGAGATTAAGTTAAAGATCTTGAGACGGAGAGTGCTGTGGACTGAATTCTGTACCCTTCAAAATTCATATGTTGAAGCCCCAGTCCCCAATGTGACTGCATTTGGAGAAAGGGTCTACAAGGAGGTAATTAAGGTTAAATGAGATCATAAAGATGGGCCCTGATGTGATAGGATTAGTGCCCTTATAAGAGGTGACATCATGAGAGAGCTCTCAGTATATATCTATTTATCTATCTGTCTGTCTATCTGTCTGTCTATCTATCTATCTATCTATCTATCTATCTATCTATCTATCTATCTATCTATCTGACACGTGAGGACATGGCAAGAAGGAAGGTGGCCATCAGCAAGCCAGGAAGAGAGCCCTCACCAGGAACCAAACCAGCTGGCACCTCGATCTGAACCCTCCAAAACTGTGAGAAAGACACATCTGTTGTGTAAGCCACCCAGTCTATGGTATTTTGTTACAGAAGCCCAAGCTAAGACAGGGAGACTATCCTGGGTTATCTAGGTGGCCCAGTATAACCACAAGTGTCCTTGTAGGTAAGAGAGGAGGCAGGAAAGTCAGAGTCAGAGACGGCACAGAGGGAGAGGGATGTGACTGTAGGCTCTGAAGATGGTGAGGGCCATGAGCTAAGGAATGTGGTGGTCTCCAGGAGCTGCAAAAGTCCAGGATAAGAACCCTCTCCCAGAGCCTGCACAAAGCATCTCAGCCAGTACCTTGCTTTTAGCCCCGTGAGCCCCGTTCTGGACTGCTGACCTTCAGAACTGTAAGATGACAACTTTGTGTTGTTTTAAGTCTTAAAGATTGTGGTCATTTGTTATAACAGCCATAGGCAACTAATATAGGAGCCAACCTGAAAGGGCTCCTAATAGCTAACCCTGAAACAATTTGAACAAAAAACATAAAGAGCATGGTATTGCACTACAATTCAAAGACTAAAATAAATATATGAGTTATACAAGACCATGTTGATAGAAACAATTGAATAAATAAGTGGGAAGAAGGGGTAAATCTTCCTTTACAGAATGATTCCAAATAACACACATAGATTTTTCTCCCTCCAGAAGGTGGAGCTTAACCATCACCCTCTGTTAAACCTGAGCTCTACTTAGTGACTAGCATCCAAAGAACAGGGTATGGAAAGGGGAAAAATAGAGACGTGGCAAACACTACCCTAACCAAATGCTCGAGGTTAATCTCACTAGCAACCGTGAGCCCTGATATGAAGTGATGAGAGGACATCTCACCACAACTGTCTGGTATGCTTTCCCAAGAATAGAATTCGAATCTAGATTAGAATCAAGAGCTAATCACTAGAAATTCCAGGCAAACCCAAATTGAGGGAAATCCTACACCATGTCTGACCAGTACTCTTCAAAACTGTTAGCGTCACAAAAAACAAAGAGAGACTGAAACACACAGACCAGAAGAGATGAAGGTGACAGAATGGCTAAATGTAATGCGGTTTCCTAGAACAGAAGAAGGAAAACTGATGAGGTCTGAATAAAGCCTGAAGCTTAATGGATAGAGGGAAGAGGAGGAAAGGAACAGGAAGGGGGAATGTGATATTTCTTACAAACCTATTTGTGGTTACAGAGCTCTACCAGCGGCATAAACAAGGCTGAGGATGAGGTGGATACTATAACTTACCTTAAAGTACTAGTCATACACATTGACACAGAGAGAGCTATCAACTAGATAAGTAAGTATACAAGCTACTTTTAGTCTACGCCCTAGGGGCAGTTCATTAACATTTGAAACTCCCTAATGAGGAAACCACAGGGCAGAGAGGGGATTAGCATCTGATGGACTCCAACTAGGGGTCCAAACACCAGAAGCTGCCACCGCAAGCATTTCAAACATCTCTGTTTAAATCTGCTCTAGAGGCTCATTAATCAGCAGATGAGATGTTAGAAGTAATTTTTCACTGATTAAATGAGTGGAGTTCGGGATACACAGGAAATACAATGATACGGACCCTCCATCCTGGGTAGTCCCAGCACTGGCATCGGGGAGCCAGGCAGCCAAAGGGCCCCTGCATCTGGACTCCATTTGGTCCTGTCTCCCTACCTTTCTCTTCTGGTCTTACTTATCTGTCATCGAATCTGGTTAGAAAGTTCAGCTGCTGTCCCACTGACCCATTCACACAAGGGCTTGTCAAAGCACCTCACAGCACAGCAGGCTTCAAGTTGAGGACAGTGTAGGGCTATTCTCTCAGCCACCAGCTGAGTCACAAGTGTGTGTGTGGCAGAGCTCAGCAAGCACTCGCTAACCCACCCTGATGTCAGGCAGGGAGGGAAGACCCAAAGCCTCCACTGGTCTCAATAATAGGATGCTTTTGGCAGTCACCAAAATGAGGGGACAATTCAAGGTCAAATCTTCTGTTAGCCATAGTAGAGATAGAAGGAGAAAGGAAGGAAAGGGGAAGAGAGAAAAGAAAGGGGATACAGATGGAGATGAGGAAGGGGAGAGGGGAGGAGAGGGAGAGAGGGAAGGGAGGACGGGGAGAGGGGGACTCAGAGCAGGAGCCTGAGCTGGGAATGAGAAGGGAACCAGGGAGATGAGAGAGGGTGCTGACAGGCTGCGAGCTGACCCGAATTCTTGGCCAGCACATGAGAATGCATCCAATTTGCTGAGCAGCTTTTGCGTCCCCATGGTCACTGTCACTGCCACTTTTGCTGTCACTAGCTGTCTGTTTCCCAGACAGGACAGGCTCCAGGAGGAAAAATTCAGGCCCATGACTAAATAAATACAGGCAGCAGTGCTAAGACTGACCAATATTAACAGACGGGAGCTTAGCGGGGCTAAAGAGCAGACTCCAGTCCCTTTCAAAAGTCCAGAGCAGCGAGGGAGATGGAGCCCCAGCAACAGCACAAGGGAGTCTGGAGTCCTAGGGCCTGAGATACCTGGGGTCAGGCTCCTCGGGAGTAAAATAAAGTGAATGTTAGACCAATCAGGACCCCTTTTTGCCTAGGCAATTGGGCACCAAGAAGCCTAGCAGGCAGGAGATGAGCCACCTCCTAGTTTTTCCAAGAAAACAACAGCTGGATTCTCTCCTCCCCCAGGAAGCCTTCCCTGAATGCCCTTTCCTTAACATTTTCCTCCATAGGTCTTCACACCATCTGTCTTCCCTTTTGCTTACATATGACACTGAGAAAAGCATAGGGATTTTGAGATAATAGCAAAATACTAACAATAACAGCAGCAATGTTAATAGGTGATCTGATATGTATTAAGCCCTGACTCTGTGACATGCTCCGTGAGAAGCCCTGTACACATATTGCCTCAGCCAATTTTCACAAACTATGATGTAGATACTGCGAAAAACCCCATTTTAGTAGTAAGGGAAAATAAGGAAACAGAGGCACCAAAGAGTCAAGAATCTTTCCCAAAATCACAACTAATGGGTAATGAAGCCATGAATCAGACCCTAGCTCTGCCACTCGCTAACAAGGTCACATAGGACAAGGGACTTCAACTATACACCTGGGTTTGCTCACTGACCTGGTGTGGGTTATTTCACCCACCCAATAGGATTGTAAAGACTGACAAAAAATAATATGCATAATGGACCCAGCTGATAGTGTGGGGTAGAGAAACCGCTTAATAAAAAGTCATTGAATAAGTGAATAAGCATACAATGGCTCTTAGCTACCAGTATTGCTCTGTGATGTCTCCTACACTCTTCTTGCCCTTGTCTAATTTTTCCAGTCTTCATTGCTGTAGGTGGCACCAGTTGAGGTGGCTGCCCAGGTCACATCTCCCCAGTGACCACCAGTATTTTTGGGGAATTGATTCTTCACCTCCCATTCCATGTGGGTGGGATGGATGGGGTGGGGGCTTCCACCTTGACCCCCAACCAACCGAAGTCCTCCCTTGGAATTTTTCTAGCAGAATCTAGAGTGAACAAGTCTTCTGCTCTGACTAGGAAGTTCTTAGGATGAGATCCAGGGTCTGCTGGCAGCTAAATCCCCACCATGCAGAAGGAACCTGCACTCAGAAAGAGAAGATAAAGCCACCATGCAGAGAGAGGCAGAGATGAGTAACAGGGAGCCCTCCCAGCCTACAGGTGTCTGTTCCCAGTTGTCACAGAAGCCAGCCCGTCCCCACCCCCCGATGTAGTTTGAGTTCATGAGCCAACAAGTCCCCTCTTTGACTAAGCTAGTTTAAGTTGCATTCTTTTTATTTTCAAACAAAATAAACTCAAATATGGTCACCCAGTTCACCATTCATTTATTCATTCATCCAACAAGTATTTATTGAGGGCTAAAAATAAGCCAAGCACTGTGGACTTAAAGAGTGGGCACTGGGGAGACGCTGTGAAAGAAGAAAGGAAAGGACACAGACTACACATCTGCTAAACACAAGAACACACACTGGGCACATGCGTGTGTAATGTCTCGTTAAAGTGTGATAAGAGTTCTGCCAAACATACACAACCAACAGACACCTGAAAAGGTGCTCAACATCACTAATCATCAGGGAAATGCAGGTAAAACCACAATGAGATACAACCTCACATCTGTTAGAACGACTGTTATCAAAAGGACAAGAGATATCAAGTGTTAGGGAGGATGTGGAGAAAAGGGAACCCTTGTGCACTGTTGGTGGGAATGTAAATTGGCGCAGCCCCTGTGGAAAACAGCATGTGGATTCCTCAAAAAATTAAAAATAGAAACACCATACGATCCAGCAATTCCACTCCTGGGTATTTATCCAAAGAAAACAAAAACACTAACTCAAAAAGATATGTGCACCCCTATGTGCACTGCAGTGTTATTTATAATAGCCCAGACATGGTAACAACCCATATGTCCATAGATGGATGAATGCATAAAGAAAATGTGGTACATATATACAATGAAATATTATTCAGCCATATAAAAGAAGGAAATCTTGCCATTAGTGACAACATGGATGGACCTTGAGGGCATTATGCTGACTGAGATAAGTCAGACAGAAAAAGACAAATACCATATGATCTCATTTACATGAGGAATCTAAAAACAAACCAAAACAATACTCATAGATATAAAGAACAGATCAGTGGTTGCCAGAGGCAGGGGGCAGGGCAACAAAATGTGTGCAGGGATTTCAAAGGTACAAGCTTCAAGGATAAAGGAAATAACTGATGACAATGTAATGCACAGCATGGTGACTATAATAAAGAGAGAGAGAGAGAGAAAGAGAGAGAGAGAGAGAGAGAGAGAGAGAGAGAGAGAGAAGGAAGGAAGGAAGAAAGGAAGGAAGGAAGGAAGGAAGGAAGGAAGGAAAGAAAGAAAGAAAGAAAGAAAGAAAATAATTCTGCCAAGTAGGTATTCTTGTACCAACTTTGCAGGTAATAAAACTGAGGTACAAAGAATGTATTCACTATTGTGATAACAACAATCATTGTCATTAGTTAAGTTTTTACTAGCAGGTATGCTAAGTGCTCATAGGTATTAATACACTGGATTTCACTAATTCTAAGGTGCTGTCACTTACAAGACACATCATTAATTTAAAAGAAAAAATGTTAGAAATTATAATAGTAAGACACTTATTATGGATTGATCTGTGTCCTACTAAAATTGCTATGTTGAAGTCCTAACCCCCAGTGCTTCAGAATGTGACCTTATTTGGAAACAGTCACTGCAGATGTAATCAGTTAAGTTAATATGAGGTCACACTGGAGTACGGTGGGCCCCTGATCCAACATGATTGGTGTCCATAGAAAAAGAACGCCATGTGAAGAGACAGACACCCATACTGAGAGAACGTTATGTGAAGATTGGAGTTCTGCAGTGACAGCCAAGAAACTACCAGAAGCTAGGAGAGAACTGGAAGAGATACTTTCCTAGAGTCTTCAGAGGGACTATGGCCCTGCCAACACCTTGATCTCAGACTTCTAGCCTCCAGAACACGAGAGAATAAATTATGTAAGCCACTCAATTTGTTGCACTTAGTTACAACAGGCCTAAAAATTAATATATTAATACATTGTTGCTTGGAAGATGAACTTGGATTGTGAGATGTTAAAATGTCAGTTGTCCAGTCATAAAATAAGGTAGTTTGGTCTTCATAGCAAATCCGCAAGTTATCCCCATTTTACAGATGGAAAAATTGAGGTACTAAGTATCTTACCCAAGATTCACATTATACCTTGGGGGAGCCAAGACTGTATGCAATGCTGGATTCTTAAACAGTGTCCCATGTTGCCTCCCAGAGGCCCCCATAACTACGCGCGCGCACACACACACACACACACACACACACACACACCTCCCTCTAGATTTATACTTAGGTCCTCAACTTTTAGACCATCTAGAATGAGTGACAAAGTTCCATCCAAGAGGGATGACCACCGGCCCAAGGGGACTTTTCACTGACTGTTCTTTTTCTAACCTCTGCGGCCAAAACAAATACAGACTTTGCTGTTTGCCCTTTGCTCGGGCCAGATCTGTGCCTGGTGGCTTAAGCTCTTCCTTGAGTGACGGACATTCTCCAGGCCATCTCTTGGTACAATTCTAACCACAACAGGTCAGATCAGAATGGAGGGCTCCTCCAGGGACCCGGCAGGAATGCTGACAAGAGGCCACAGCTTGCCCCCTGTGCACAACGAGTAGGACACAAAGTCCCTAGAAGGTTTCTGAAGTCTCCCAGATGGCTTAGCGGACATTTGTGTCATGGTCTGGCATCCCTGCTAAATTCTGGGCATGCCTTTTGGCCCTTTATCCCATTTCCTATGTCCTTTTAGTTCTGAAAAGCATCGTGAGAAAAAGGCATTTGTAACAGCCCTCAGAGATATTCCATTCAGTTAGGAATGGGGAAAATGTAAGGACAAATAATTCCAGGGTTTTTGTTTAAGAGTTCATGACAAAGGGCCATGGCTCCATGCATACAAGGCGGGTCAGAAACTGGTGTTCACTCTGTTTGCGCCCTGCAGTATCCCGGCGCCTGTCCCAGAGCCTGGCACATAGCAAGCACTCAATAACCCTCTCAGAATTAATAAAAAAGGAAACTCTTCCATCTCGGGGATTTTCCAGAGCCCCCTGCGGTATCTTAAATTTTATCATTATAAGTTCATTCTTTTGGACTTAAATAGAAAGTCTCCTAGTAAAATGCACAATTCCTCGGAGAAAAAACACCTTAAACATACTGAGGAGGTAACCTCTCGGCCAGGATCAAAATTCAAACATCTTACAAGAAAGGGGCAAGAAAGAAGAATCGAGAGTATAAGGAAACAAGCCTGAATAGAAAAACGGGAGATGAAACAAGCATTTATGGAGCATCTAGTACAGGGGTGTCCAAACTTTTTTCAACGCTTTTCATCAAGGGCCATGTGTGGTAAAATACACAAACAGCCGGGCCACTCACTCGAGGTGAAGTACGTATTGCCTCACCTGGTTTATTTAAGTAAACTAAATGTATTTTTGGAATTTGCTGCGGGCCAGTTAACAATGGCGCATGGGCCGCAGTTGGCCCGCGGGCCGCAGTTTGGACACCCCTGCTCTAGTAGGTGACAGGGACTCTCTAGGCAGCTTTCCTACATTCAGGGAAACCAACCGTTTGGTTTGCCCTGAACTGACTGGGTTCCTAGGATGAAGGACGTTCAGAGCTGACATCAGGGAAGTCCAGGCAAACGGAGCTACGTGGTACATCTTATTTACAGCGTTTCACATCCTCGTCACGACAGTCCTCAGTGGTAGATATAAAGAGTCTCAATTTATACAGGAAGACACTGAGGCTCATAAAAGTAAAATCTTGCCTAAAGCCATATACAAAGTTCGTCATTTGGGCAAGATTTAAATCAAGGGATGCCTGGTTTCAGAAACCAATCTTCCCCAACCAGACCATGACATGAAATCCAATTGACTTCATAATTTATTGAAATATCATTGCAGCCTACTGATACTTCAAGGGCAATAAACCCTGGTTCACCAAACTTGGAGAACTTGCTAGTATAGAATAGAGCCAGGTTCCACGCCTGGCACAGGGCAAGTCTTCAATAAATTTATGTTGAATGAATGGACAATCAGTTGGGAAACCTGGATCCATCCCCTTCCTCCCTGCATTCTAATCTGTGCAATAACCTACACTCCTTGGCCTCAGTTTCCCCAAGGTTTTCTGAAATGGAAGGCTCTGGAACCAGATCTTCAAAGGTGATAGAGTTTGATTGGGCAAGGAGGAAAGGGAAAGAGAGTTCCAGGAGGTGGAATGGCATCAACAAGGCAGGGAGCACGTCCAGGATATGTGTGTAAACCAGACTGACTGGAGAAGAGTTTGGACCAGAGCAGTGGGTCCAGATGGCAGAAGGCGCTGGGTGTCACCACTAACCTGTGCTCTTCAAAGTGGGACAACACAGCCCCGAAAGACAGAGATGAATCCCTGGGGTACAGGAGGAAAGCTTTCGACACCTATTTATGTTTACCTTTTCTCTTTAAGTTTCTCTTTTGTATGCGTTATAACCAAAATAATATTACTGAACAAGGACACACATACAATTTATAAGTAACATACATATACTGGGGGGTCCTCAGAGGTTTTGCCACTGAGGCACAAAAAAACTAGAAATCACTGCATTTGCAAAGGGAAGCATACTTAAAAAAAGAAAAGAAAAGGCAAGGAAGTCAAATAGTCAAAGTCCAGAACATAACTTCCTGTTCTTCTGATCTTTATATCTCCAAAATCCATTTCACTTTTCCTCCAATTATCTGGTTACTTATTTTGCCATATTATCTTAAGTTGAAGTAGCCATAGATTTGTGTCCATCCTGATTATTGGTCAAATATGTGATGGCTTAGAGTATAATTTGAAGAGTACTAGGCCAGTTACGACTGACCAAAAATACTACCCATCTCAAGGGCCAAGGGCACTGACATTCTCTGCATTTATGAGTCTTTCGTATTTAACACTGAAAAAAAGGTATTCAGAATAAATGGTTGTTTAGAACAAGCTGTGTGTTGGCACCTGGAATATCAAAGAGGAAGTTAGGGAGGGGGAAGAAGTGGGGAGAAAGGAGGTGGAGGAAATCTCACTGTTTAATGGGGACCCAGGCAAGTGAATGTATTACTACAATACAGTGTAGTCGGTGCTTGATACGTACTGGGTTTTAGGGAATTGATTAGATGAGAAAATTTTTTAAAGAGCTAAAATAAGGGGAAATAAGAACTGTCGTGAAACCCTAGAGGCGCAAGGGCCTGGCTTGGTCTGGGCAGAGCTGGGAAGATTCATGGAGCTGGCGGCATGGATAGTGATACGTGAAGATCGACTTGGCCAGGCAGAGGAGATGACCATGGGATTCCAAGTTGAGGGAACATTCTCCAACCCAGCATGGAAATCTTCACTCTAGTCACCCTAGCAGTGGCCTTCAGGATGAGAAGGTATGGGACGGGGTGACCCATTAGGTTTGACTGCTGCAGAATGTTGGAAGACGGATGTTACCTGACTCCATGGAGATGGAGGAACAGAGACTCATGAAAGTGGCAGATAGGAGGGAACCGCTTTTCAGGAATGAGCGTCTATTTGGGGGATGTAGAAGCCGGTAGGAAAAGAACAAATCGGAAGTTCAGCTTTGACAACTACCTCACCCAACCACTAGATGTCACCAAACGCAAAACCCCACTGGAAACGCGGGGGAACCAAGCCAGGGAATCTGATCTTAAGGAATTCCTGGAGTCAGAGCCCAGGAAAAGTCCTAAAGCTAAGAATGCTACACCCAGATCACTCTAGGTCAAGGAGGACTGATTTTCCTAACTGTCGACAAAAGAGATGCCATGACTCAGGTGTCCTGGTGTCTGTATCTCAGCCACACAGTATCTCAGCGAACACTCAACGTCCCAGAAGGAGCACTACCACTAATAGCCCCATTTCACAGGTGAGACTACTGAGGACCTGAGAGAATCTTACCTACTCGAGTTCACACAGTTAGGAAGTGACTGAACTAGGATTGAAGCCAGATCTCTCCGACTTTGCCTCTGGGCTCTCTCACCTACACCATGATGTATATCCCAGCGACATGTCTGGCTTTCACCAGCACAGAGTCAACCGGCACAAGGCTCAAAGGCAGACCAGAGGAATTCTTTAACTCATTAACTCCATTATTCTATTATAAGTATCTCTCCTTGACTTTACACCAGCTAATTTTAATGGCTAATAGAGGGAAAGGGTAACCTGGATTACCCCGAACAGCAGAATTTTTTTTTCCTTTTAACTTTTGA
This sequence comes from Rhinolophus hipposideros, assembly GCF_964194185.1. Taxonomy (NCBI): domain Eukaryota; kingdom Metazoa; phylum Chordata; class Mammalia; order Chiroptera; family Rhinolophidae; genus Rhinolophus; species Rhinolophus hipposideros. The sequence continues at coordinate 23,412,329 of NC_138060.1, forward strand.
CATACATTGTACATGTTGTACTTTATTTGCGGAGATGAGATAGGTGTTGTGTGGGTGTTTTTAATCCACCTACCATGTTTCCCCGAAAATAACACCAGGTCTTATATTGATTTTTGCTCCAAAAGACGCATTAGGGCTTATGTTCAGGGGATGTCATCCTGAAAACTCATGCTAGGGCTTATTTTCCAGTTAGGTCTTATTTTCGGGGAAACACGGTATTTAGCTTCTCAATGTTGTCTGACGTGGGATAACATTTATCTGAATATATGTATTGTCTGATATAGGAAGTGGCTGTGAATGTAAATAGAAAGAGAGACATAGCCTACTAACAGACCTAGAAAACTAAGCTAGAGTCAAAATTTGCCACTCAAACATCAAGAGTCCGGGGTCAAGAACAATTTGGAATGGAGCATGATCCTGCATATACCAAAAGAGAAACTGGAAAATCTCAACATCAAAGCAGTTTTCAAAGTACTTATTCCCTCTTACACTTTTGTACTTTTCCTGGAACCACAGAAGGGGCCAAGGCACACCCTTGCGTTCACGACAATCCCCACAGTGGAAAAGATCTAAAAGTGAATACTAATCAAAATTCGCGGGTTTCACATCCACGGAATCAACCAACTGAGGATCAAAAACAAGTATTTTCAATCTGCAGTTGGGAGTCTGTGGATGTGGAGGGCTGACTGGAGGTATGCATTGGTCTGTGCCATTTTATATAAGAGACTTGGATATCTGTGGAGTTCTGGAACCAATGCCCCGCAGACACCAAGGGACGAATGTGTTTGAGATGCACATGAAGTACTAGTGGAGGGGTAAAAAGAGAGCAGAGAAGAGAGAAGAGACTTGAGAGGAAAAGACTAGAAACCACTGGATCTGGGTTTAAAAGAGGAAGAGAAAACTTCAGGTACAGAAGGGCATGCCAGCCAACAGGAAGGGCGGGTACAGAGGCATAGGCCATGAAAATTTCACAGGATGGCACAAGTTCTGGTGTGCCTGGGGGACTGGGAAATTTGGGGAAATAGGGAAGGCGGAACAAGAGGAGACTGGAGGGGTCAGCAGGGACTAGACACGGTGCCACTAGCCCCTGAGCACTAGAGACGTGGCTGGTTTGATTGACATGTGCCACAAATGTAAAATACATGGCAGATTTTGAAGACTGAGTAGGAACAAAGAGATTAAAATACTTCATTAATATTTTTATAGTGTTTGCCTGTTGAAATGATACTATTTGGGAATACTAAGCTAAATAAAATAAACTTTTACCAATAATTTTACCTGCTTGTTTTCACTACTTTAATAGGGCTACTAGAACACTTAAGATGGCATCTGTGGCTGACATTTTATCTCCACAGACAGTGCTGAAACCATTCGAGCATGGGGGCAGCGAGTGCCATCATCAGGGGCTTGAGGATCATCTTGTAGCAAGAGGAACTCATCAGAAGCTTGTAGCCGAGGAGCAGTTCGATAGGCTGTGGGTTTAGAAACACCTTTGGCAGGTGTAGACAGGAGAGAGCAAGGTGTGGTGTGGGAGGGCATTCTGGCGGCCATTACGATTTCCTCAATCAGAAGTGTTTATGTCTAAACAAAGCAGAGAAGGGAGATTTGGGAGAGCTATTTAAGAGAGGAGAAAACACACGACAGGTCCAATGCAGACTACTGTACTGCAAAGAGACACAGGACCCAGTTACCGTCCTTTACTGGGAGTCTCCTACTCCTCAGCGAATCGCATACTCAAACCTTCTCGGGTAATGCAGAACCCAAAACAGAAAAGGTAGGTTTTCAGAGCACAGGAAAACACAGTGAGAAGGCTTAAGTGAAGAACCTACTCCTGTTGTGTTAAGCATCCAAGAGAAAAATCCAACCCTATTAGGCCCCAGACAGCAATACCCAACAGTGTGCTCTTTTAAACCTCCCTGCAAGGCTGCTGACAGGAAAGGCCATTACCATGGAAACGGGCCCCGCTGGGAAGCCGACTGGGGCAAACACAGACAGTCTCATGGCCTGCTGTGTCCACAGAGTCGACCAGTTGGTAAATATTACACCAGGCACATACCAGAGACACAAAGCAAATAGTACGTCATCCCAACGTTGTGCTGGCAGAGTTCCACAAGGAAATGTTAAACTGGAAAACTGTGTGGCTTGCTTCTCCTGTTACAAAGGACCATCTTCCAATACAACATGGCTGACGATGGGCATCGAGACATGAGCTGACCCTTGAAGGACACAGTTTGAGCTGCACAAGACTACTTACATACGGAGTTTTTCAATAAATACAGTCAGCCCTTCGTATTCATAGGTTTTGTATTCGCGGGTTTTGTATCCACGGGTTCTGCATCCGCAGATTCAACCAACCACAGTATTTTCACATTCCCAAACACAGTTTCCAACCATGGATTCCCAACCATGGTTGAAAATACTGTTTTTGGTTTGTGGTCGGTTGAATCCACAGATGCAAAGCACCAATTGTAGAGTCAATGGATTTTCAGCTGCCTGGGGGCAAATGGCACCCCTAACCCTGGAGTTTTTCAAGGGTCAACTATAGTTAGAATAAGTATCTTGTAGCTTGTAGCCTTCCCATACTACAGGTACTGGTGGCAAGATAGATGTCAACTTATTCTAGAGAGAAGAAGGAAATAAGTGGGCAAGTCACTTCCGCTTTCTGGTCACCTCAGTTATGCTTACCTTTAAAATGGGTATAATCTACATCTCAAAGAATCACTGTGACCATTCAATGAGTTAACATAGGTTAATATAAGGTAAATGTATAGTTGGCATATAGAAGGTACTTAATAAATGTTAGTTTCACTTCCCACTCCAGTGTATCCATATAATGTATGGCATCTAGGACTAAAGATATTCTACATATGGTCTGAACACCATGTAAAAGTATGGGACTATTAACTCCCTCATTTCACCCGCAATATTTCTGTTAAGTAAGTCTAAAGCTGCCTTAGCCTTCTCAGTACTCACCATTGAATAAAACCAAAGTGACTTTTTTCCTTTATATTTTTTACATGAACTGCAGCTACGGCACATCTCCTGCTTTCTCTTTCTTCCTTCCTTCCTTCCTTCCTTCCTTCCTTCCTTCCTTCCTTCCTTCCTCCCTTCCATTCTTTTTTACCAATGTAATTGATGACCTAGATTAAAGTCCTGGACTTGTCAACCATCCCAGTTAATCCCGTTTTATTAGATTGAGGCCACAGCTCCAATCTAACATGAATAGAAAGCTGTCCTGTATCCTCAGAGAGCTTGCTGTCTGGAGCAGTGGTTTTCAAAATGTAGTCTATCACCCCACCCCCCAAATCAGAATTAACTGAGGTGATTATTGAAAATACATGTTCCCAGGACCCATCCTAGACTTACTGAATCAGAACATCTGGGAGTGGGGCCCAGAAACCTGCATTTTCAGCAAACTTCCCAGGGGATATTCATGCCCAGTAAAGCTGAAAATCAAGTCTCCCTCCATTACTTCTGCATTTCTTCAATGGGTGCTCAGACTATCTGGATGCCTGTTAGAAAGGCAGTCCCTGAGCATCACCCAGCGAAGGAACCTTAATCTCTGGACTCAAGAACTGTCACATGGAACACGATCTCCAGGCGATTCTTACCCACATAAATGCTGAGAACCCCTAGCCTAATGAGCTGTGCAAACTTGCGTGCGTACAAACCTGGAGAGCTTGTGAAAGAAGAATCCTGATCCAACATCCAGAGAGTCTGATGCAGTAGGTCTGGGGAGGGTCACAAGACTACAAGTTCCCAGGTCATGCACATGCTGCCCATCTGCAGATCACACTTTGAGTAGCACTAGAGTAAAACAGATATTATTCTTTATTTTAAAAAATATACCTATATATAAAGAATCTATACAAATTCTATTGAAATAAAAATAGCCATGCATTTTTTTTTCCTGGTTGTTATGTCTTTTAAATCTCCTTATATCTAAAAAAAAGTGGACACCATGGATGTTCTGAGTTGGGGTGTGTGTGTGTGTGTGTGTGTGTGTGTGAAAATACACATAAAAACTTTACCATTTACCAATTCAGTGGGTATTTAGTGCATTCACGGTGTTGTTAAACTGTCACTACTATCTGGTTCCAGAACATTTTTTTATCACCCACCAGGAAATCCCATACTCATTCAGCAGTTACTGCCCATTCCTAACTTCCCTGAATCCCTGATAACCATTAATCTCTTTTCTTTCTCTATGGATTTGCCCATCCTGGGCATTTCATATAAATGGAATCAAAATATGTGGCCTTTTGTGTCTGGCTTCTTTCACTAGCATGTTTTCAAGATTCATCCATGTGGTAGCATTTATCAGAACTTCGTTCCTTTTAACGGCTAAATAAAAACCCCTTGCATGGATAGATCACATTTTTCTACCCATTCATCAGTTGAGGGATATTTAGGCTGTTCCCACCCTCTGGCTAGTGTGAATACTATACACACTCAAGTATGGGCGTACTTGGTTTGATTACGCTTCGCAGATACCGTGTGGTGTTTGTTTTTGTTTCTTACAAATTGAAGATTTGTGGCAACCCTGTGTTGAACAAATTGAAAACGCTCTGGAAAGGATTCACCATTCTAGATGCCATTAAGAACATTCATGATTCACAGGATGAGGTCATAATATCAAGATTAGCAGGAGTTTGGAAGAAGTTGATCCTAAACCTCATGGATGAATTTGAGTGGATTACGATTTCAGTGGAGGAAGCAAGTTTTGAAAAAAAGTTCTACTGTGGGGAAAAGGCTACCAAACAGCATCCCATGCTACAGAGAAATTGTTCATGAAAGAGTCCATAGATGTGGCAAAGTTCATCGTCTCGTGTTTAACAAGTCACAGCCACCCCAACCTTCAGCAACCGCCACCCTGAACAGTCAGCAGCCATCAACATCAAGGCAAGACCCTCTACCAGCAAAAAGATCATGACTCACTGAAGGCTCAGATGATGGTTAGCGTTCTTTAGCAATAACGTATTTTTTTAATTAAGGTATATACAATGTTTTTTCGACATAATGCTATTAACAATCACTGGACTACAGTATAGTGTAAACATAATTCTTGTAAGTGCTGGGAAACCAAAAAATTAATATGATCACCTTAGTGCTAGATTTGCTTTATTATGGTGCTCTGGAACCACACCTGCAATATCTCTGAGGTCTGCCTATACAAGCTTTATTTGAACACCTGTTGTCAATTCTTTTAGGTCTATACCCAGGAATAAAACTGCTGGCTCTTATAATTCTGTGTTTAACTTATTGAGGATTGTCGAAATGTTTTCCACAAGGATGCACCATTTTACATTCCCACCAGCAGTGTATAAGGATTCTAATTTCTCCACATTCTTACCAACACCTCTTATTTATTTGTTTGTTTGTTTGTTTGTTTTATTTTATTTTATTTTATTTATTTATTTTTTTGGGTGATGGCCAACCTAGTGGATGCAAACTGTTATCTCATTGTGGTTTTGATTTAGTATTTCCCTAATGATTGATGACACTGACTATCTTCTCATGGGCTTGTTGACCACTTACATATTTTTTGGAGAAATGTCTATTCAAGTCTTTTGTCCACGTTGTAGTGGGGTTGTTTGTCTTTTCGTTGTTGAGTGGTAAGAGGTATATACATATTTTTGACACTAGATCCTGATCAGATAGATGATTATTAAACATTTTACCCGATTCTGTGGGAGGTCTTCTCACTCTCTTGAGAGACCATACCATCTTGAAGATTAATTAAATTCCAAGGCAATGTCAGCACTATAGACGTTCATAGCAGATAAGGGCTTGGAACGCTTCCAGTCAAAAGCTCTCCTAAGAAACCAAGGCCCAAAGAGCTACAGTGACTGTCCTGAGGTCTCACAGGAACTCATCAGTATTGGCAGGGACTTAGAGGACATTCAGTCCACTTCCCCAACACTGAACACGCACATGCAAACACATACACACACCTATGATGCCATCTTGTGTCGGGACGTCAGGGAAACTGACATACACCCATAGAAAGTCACTTCTTCTCAAAAGTCAAGGTGTAAGACACCTACAGAGTTTAATGTTTTCAAAGTTAGACTTTCAGCACTGGATCATCTTCCATTAAAATTATGGGGTCAGAGCTTGCAAAGAGAAAGTAAAATAGATACCCATTCAAAGGGAATCGGGAATGGCTTCAATATTAGACATTGCCTATATTTCAGAATATATATTTGTTACTTACTGGTGAAATGAGTTAATAATAATAAAGCAAGAGTCTCAAATTCAAATAACTACAAGGGCCCAACAGTACCATAAAATGTTGAATATTGAACTCAAAAGGCTGAAAAGAAATAGAACTGAACTGCTTGTTGTACAACCTGGTGGATTCCCTGTCTTGCTATGCTGCTTCTTAAGACACTGGGCAGACCAAACAAAATAGTGGGGTGAAACCCTTCCATGGGCTGTGATGGCCCTCATCCCAGCCACCAGCTTGGGATTCCTACTGAAATTGCTCCTTCCCTCATTTTGAAATAAACTACCCTGGTACATGATCATCTCCAATCCAAAGAAAACAAAGATGAACAAAACAAAGGGAAAATAATTATGTGTCTGGAGCTGGTCCATTTGCTAAACTCAATGATGGACAAGTGGGGAAAGGATAAAATCAGAGAATGTCATGCTAAGATGCTTAGTACAATATCATCAGTCCTACATGTGCAATAATTAGCTAAAAATTATTTGTTTGTTCATACCCTACTTCCTTCTCCAAAAGGGTTTGTAGAAGCCAACAACAAAGGGTCTAACGGGGTAGTAAAATAAATACAGTAATAGTAAGCCTAGACAAAAGGAAAGAGAGGAAATATGAGACATGGGAATATAAATAACATAGAATCTATGTGGAGCACCAAATTTCAATGTGTGCTCCCGGTAGTGGGGAAAAAAAAAAGAAACACTACAAAATTCTTCATCTCAGGACCGATGATTCTTAACAAAAACTTAAGAAAGACAAGAGTTTTCTGAATGGCAAATTCCCATACATGTTGTCAAATGGTTAAAATGTCTCCTAATGATTGAAACAGAAGTTTTGATAAGTTCTTCTGAAAACTGCCAGTATACCGTTAATGCTTTCCCCTGATGTTCTGCAGGAGAGCAGCCCCACGCAAACACAGAAAGCTATGAGCTACATCTAAGAGAAGGTGGCATCCTAGGAGTCTTGTGGGAAGGCCTCGGAGGGCTCACATGTTCAGCCGTACATGTCATCCCTGACAGAGACATCCTCAAACCTCGAGAACAGTCTACACTACACATCTCTAGGAATGGAACAATTCCAGAGTTTTAGATAGCTTTCCAGGAAAACAGAATGGGTAGTTTCCAAGTCCAAAAAAAAAAAGTAATTCCTTTTTTGGAAAGGAAGAACTGTATCTGAGACATGGGAAAGAGAAATCCATGGAAAAAATCCAGATATATGTCTCCTAATAAGATGATGTCTTCTGAAGCAAGAGATTGTTCAGTAGCCAATCGTGCTGGGAGAAGTAGCACGGCAACAGGCTTTCTTCAAAGGGGACTGCGGACTGTTTTCGTTAACTAATCCAACATACCCTAGAGTGACAGGAAATTGTCAAAGGAATGTAAGTGAAGGGGGGAAAGAGGGAGAAAGTAGAGGGTTAAGGAGAAGTAGAGGATTAAGGATCAAGCAGTGTTCTCCACTCCGTTCTGTGTCTACAGATACTTTTTATTTCTTGGATTAGAGTTGTCAAGTCATAAAGTTTAACAAATGAATCACTGTGTTCATTAAGAGTCTTTCATCAAAGGCAACAGAAACTGATTCAGATCAACTTAAGCAGAGAAGGAATTTATTAAAGGATATAGGGTCACTCATGGAATCAAAGGAAAACTCCTCATCAGAGAGATTGGAAAACAAAAACAACAAAATGCTCGGTCTCTAGGACACAGCATTCTTGAGTAATCAACCCTAACCACGTATACCCTTGTGTCACTCAGCAAGAGTGACATTCCTGGGAGACAGTAATTATTCCAGCTTGGGTCAAATATCCATCCTCTGGCCAGAGGAAGGCAGATCATCTGACCAGTGGTTCTCAGTCACGAAGCAGGGGACAACTTTGCCCCCAGGAGCCATTTGGCACTGTCTGGAAATAGTCTGGGGTAACAGTGGGTTGTCACAACTAGGGACACGGCTAAGTATCCTACGATGCACAGGACAACCCCTACAACACAGAATCCCCCTTCCCCAAATGTCAATAGTGCCAAGGTTGAGAACATCTGATCCCAACTGATGGACCCAAAAGGAGTGACAAAAGGACATTTCCTCAAGGAAAAATTGAGCTGTGTACAGGGCACACCAACTGTCTATGCCACCTAGATTCCCCTGAATCCCTTTGGTCATTTCTCTTTCCCCTGCCCCAGCTTGTTTTCTGTCAGCTCCCTTTGGCAACTTGCTTCAAAGTACGTTCCTTGGGCTGCTCAAGCCACTTGCAAGCTCAGAGAGCTGGGAGTGCCTGGGAGTTTACATCTCCCATGGGTGACCCTGCAGTGGGGGCAGGGAGGGGGAGGAAAACCCAGCTCTCTTGCCTCAAGTCAGGTGCAGTTCACACTCCAGAGCTCCCACAGGATTCGGCTGAGGCTGCTGGTCCCTGGTTTGGCATCTCCTCTTGCCCCAGACCTACTTCCCCACTTCCTTACCAGGTTCTCCTGGGAACACTTTCTTAACAAATCATATGGGGAACCTAACCTATGACAAGGTGCTATTACCAAAAGTAAGAAAAGATTTTGCACAATCAAAAACAACAGAGATCCACCATAATGACACAAACCTGCCTGCCTCGGTTTCCAGTTCTCTCCTCACTACCTGACAGGTTGCTGGTTGACCCAGGAATGAAGTGCCCAGGTTTTGCAGTCAACCCTGGGTTTGAACCCTGGTTTTGCCACTGTGTGACTTTGGATGAGTCATTTCCCCAGTTTTTCCCTTTTGATCTAAAAAATGCATATAATATTGGGACCCACCTCACAGGGTGGTCTTGAGGATTCAAAGGGAAGAAGAAGTGTTTATTCTTGTGTGGAGTCCTTTATGGATACTCATCAAACGCAGAGGCTATGATTATGAAAAATTAGATATAGAATCTTTCATTCACAGTTTTCATTAAAACTATTCCTATAAATTAATTAGAGCTGAACAAATTCACCTTTGGATGTGAATCCAGAAAGTAGGGATTTGCAGGAAGGTGAGTAAGACACTTATAATTTGTGAAGTAATGAATACCTTCCCTTCGTTGTTTTTATTTAAAAGTGCACCTGTCAGAATGGCAATCGTCAAGAAACCAACAAATAACAAGTGTTGGTGAGGATTTAGAGAAAAGGGAACACTTGTGCACTGTTAGTGAGATTACAAATTGGTGCAGCCACTATGGCAAACAGTATAAAGTTTCCTCATAAAATTAAAAATAGAACTACCATAGTATCCAGCAATCCCACTTCTGGTATTTATTCGAAGAAATCCAAAGCACTAATTTGAAAAGATACATGCATCCCTATGTTCATTACAGCATTGTTTGCAAGAGACAAGATATGAAAGCAACCTAAGTATCCATTGATAGACAACTGGATAAAGAAGACGTGGTAAATACACCGGGGTTGCCAAAAAATGTACACACATGAGTTGTATTCATCTTCTGTTATCGGTACGTATTGAGCAATACAATTTTAATACAGTTTTTTCCTTTCTTAAAATGTGTATACATTTTCTGTCACCCTCTGTATATACAATGGAATATTATTTAGCCATAAAAAAGACTGAAATCTTACCATTTGCGACATGGATGGACCTAAAGAATATTATACTAAGTGACATATGCATAAGTCAGATAGAGAAAAACAAATACCATATGATTTCACTTATATGTGGAATCTAAAAAACAAAATAAATGAACAAACAAAAAACAAAATAGAAACAAACTTATAGATACAGAGAAAAAACTGATGGTTGCCGGATGAGAGTGGGACCAGATGGCTGGGTGAAAAAGGTGAAAGGATTAAGTACAAATTGGTAGTTACAAAACAGTCATGGGGACATAAAGTACAGCATAGGGAATTTAGTCAATAATATTATAACGACTATGTATAGGGTCAGGAGGGTTCTAGACTTATCGGAGGGATCACTTCACAAATTATCTAACTGTCTAACCACTATGCTGTAACCTGAAACTAATATATTGAACATCACCTATAATTGAAAAGTAAAAAAAAAAAAAACAAATTTCAAGTACATGGTAACCTTTCGAAAATCAATAATAGGAAAAATAAAAAGATGGAAGGGAGGGAGGAAGGAAAGAAGGGTCTCCAAATCTAAGTTAGCTAAGAAGCAGGGGCCAGGAAATGCACCAACCTAGATGAAATTCTGATGGGTGGGATGCAGGCCTGTCTGTTATCTAGAATTACATCTTCATAAGCAGAAGCAGAGAACTAAGGCTCCAAGATACTTTCTCATCATTAGTAACAGGTTGACACTTTCTAATCATTACCAGTACATACAGCAAAATCACCTGCGGGGGTTGGGAGGGGGGGGAAGCCTCAGGCATCATCCTTGGGGACAGCTGGAGAGGCAGCCGGCTCATCCAGGCAGGAAGAGAAGATTATGTAGAGGGAGAATTAGGATGCTTAATCACAGAAATGAGATGGAGGAAGGCACGGGAGAAACCAAAGTGTGGACCCCTGGGGAGCTGAATTGCTAGTTGCTTGTGGAAATTAGAGTAGCTGATGTGCAAGGTTTAGATGAATGCCTTATGAATGAAATATAAGAGATTACTAGTCTGCAGATAAAAAAATTAGATGTTTGCAAGCAGCAGAGATGAGGAAAGGAAAGTAGGCAGTCTTCACGATGTGCAAACAAAGTTTTTGGAGTGGACCGAAATCAAACAAGAGGTACGAAGAGGCCTTGCATAGCGGCAGAAAAGAGGTCTCAGGGTGGGAAGGGAAAAAGAGTTCAAACAACTCGTGTTTCTCTGCCTTTTCTGCGGCTTGTCAGGTAATAATGTTCATTAAGGGTTCTCAGCGAGGCGAAGAGAATGCATTCTTCTAAGGTTATGAAGCTGTCTGATCCAGGAGCCACTGGCCACATGTAGCTATTTAAATTTAAATGATTTTAAATTAAATAAAATTTAAGATTTGGTTCTTCAGTTGCACTGCATTCTAATTCCAGCTCAGTGACTTGCTCAGGCAAGTCACATCCCTCCTTGACCTCAGAATCCCTACTGGCAAATAAGGGGGCGCTGAAGAGAAGGCCTGCAAGTGTCTTCTGTCCTGCAGTCAGTCTTGGAAAACAACTCAGGAGGAGCCATCTTTCATGTGATCAATAGAGACCTAAACAGTCAACAGCCACCTGTTCCTGCACTCCCAGAGCGGCCCCATCCAAGGTCACAGCCTTTTGGGAGCAGCTTGTGATGGGGTGAGGTGGGATATGAAGGCCTGGCCATTTCTACACCACATGGGACACCTCCGACAGGCAGTCGTGGCTCCTGAGCCCCCCTGGGTTGAGGGGGCATTCTGGGGCCTGCAGAGCTGTTCAGCCTCCCCCTCTGCCCAATTCCGCTTCCTCCGCACCTTTCATTGGTGTTGGCCCCTCACAAGCTTCATGTTGTACCAATACACATCTCAGGGTCTGCTGCCAGAAAACCTACTCTGCGTCAACGTGGTATATCGGAGGTGGCCTGGCGTAGCTGGACAAGGAGAACGAACGGATTCTGTGAAGGTTTCATGAGATAAAAGTAACAGTGAATAGCCACTGTAACAGCCAACAATTACATGGCACCAACCACGTGTCAGGCTTCACACGTGTTAACTTATTTCATGCTCATCACAACCCAGTCATCTAGGTGCCATTGTCACAGATAAGGGAGCTGAGGTACAGAGAGGCTGAATACCCAGCCAAGTCCCACAGCCAGGAAGCAGCACAAACAGGCCCCAGGCAGGCTGGCTCCAGCGCTGTCCTCAACCACCAGTTTGACTCATTATCACGCTGACAGTCTTAGGCCATGAACTTCCCTGGGATTCAGTTTCTTCTTTTGTGATGTGAGACGTTTGGACATGACAACCTCTCAGGCCCCTTCCAAGTCTGCTGCTCGGTGCTCTCTCTCCTTCTCAATGTGTACGGGTCACCCCAAGCTAGTCACAGAGTTGAGCCTTGAACCCAGTGCTCTTTGTACCTTGCTGGTCTGGCTTCAAAGGAAGGGAGGTGAAGAACCGAGGAGAGCGTTGCTAATCCTGCTCCATGCTCTTTCACGGTGGAAGAAAATATTCTAGAAACCCCCACCCTGACTCCCACTGAGCTCTGCATGCCTGTCCTCCCAGCATCAAAAGGTTGAAGCAAATAGGTAGGGAAAGCCTGGTATGTCAGGGTCTCTCTCTCTCTCTCTCTCTCTCTCTCTCTCTCTCTCTCTCTCTCTCTCTCTCTCACACACACACACACACACACACACACATACACACACACGATGTAAATAAGTGGGCCCTTCTCTGACTTAGCACTTAGAATGTGCTAGGCATATACTAAGAGCTTTGCATCTATTCAATTCTTTAACCCCCACAACAGAGGTGGAAACCAAGGCTCAGAGAGGTAAAGTCACTGTCCTGAGGTCACGGAGCCGGTAAGTGTCAGAGCCAGGATGACACCCAGCAGGATCCAGCAGACGTGCTCGTGACCTGTGATGACTCACAGGCCTCAAGGGCCCCCAACAGCACTTATTCAGAGTAAACATGGTCTCCCCAACCAGCACCCCAGGCGTGGCCATAGCCCAAAGAAGCAGGAGACTAAGAGAGTGAGAAGAGAGAAGGAGGGAAGGAGATGAGAGAGGGGAAAGGAAGGGGACAGGGCGGGAAGGACAGACAGACAGAGAGGGCTGGAGTTGCTAGCCATTGGTGCCTACAAGTAAGGGAACCGCATCATCTGGTTTTCCAGTCTGACACCTGTCCAGGCAATGGCTGACTTATTCCCTCCTTTTGCAGGGAAGAATTGAAGTATTGAAGAGGGAACTGAAATGGGCAGAGGGCTGCGGGCTGGGGCCAAGGATAAGTGAGTTCTCATTGGTTCGAGGCATGCTAGTCCCTGGTAGAAGCACTTTAAACCTGCACTGACTCATTTAATTCCCCACAACAGCCCCATGAGATAGGCCCTTCATGATCCCCATTTTGCAGATGAGAAAAGTGAGGTACAGAAGGGTGAACTGATTCACCCACAATCACACAGCAAGCAAGGGGTCCCCTGAGTCTCCCATCTCATTAGTTCATTATCTTCCGTTTCCACGATCCTGACCAGTGTAGCACATAGCCCAGCCGTGCCAGCTCATGGAGGGATGAAAGAAACGCAGCGCTGTGAGTCAGCAGCTCTGGTTTCTGGTGCCACTTCTGCCCCCAGCAAGTTCTGATCTTGGGCAGGCTCTTTCCTATCTCTTAGCCTACATTTCCTCGTTTGTAAAATTACCCGATTGATATAAATAATGACCTCATGTAATAGCACCAGTGGCAGCAATATGAAAAGTCATAGTAGAGGTGGTACTTGTGGTAATCGAAGAAGTAATAGTAATAGAAGTGTGATAATAATAGAAGTAGTCGTAGCAGTAGTATAGCGTACTAGAAAGAGGAGGAGGAGGAGGAGAAATAGTAATAACAGTGATACAGGAAGTCGTATTTAAAGAAAACAATCATAGTAGTAATGATAGTGGTCCTACTAATAGAAGTAATAGTAGCGGTGGTAACAGAATTAGTAGTAAAATAAATAGTCGTCCCCGTAATAGAAGTCATGATAGAAGTATTATTAGTAGTAATAAAAGAAGAACTCACTAAGGAAGAGAGGAAGAGGAGGAGGTGGGGGTAAAGTTGCCAACATTCACTGATGACCGCCCATGGGGCAGGCACTGTGCCCAGTGCGTCTTGTGCACTCACTCCTTACATCTCTCTTGTTAGATAGCTACCTATCGTGACGCCCATTTTACAGATGGGAAAACTGAGACTTGGAGATGTTAACTTGTGCAAGGAGTGGTAGAGTCTGTACGTTGGTGGACTGACGTGTTGCCTGTTACCGGGGTGCCCCCAGCAGGCCAGGCTGCCTCTGTAAAGCTTCCCGCACAGTGCCCCAGAGGGAGTGGCTGTCCTTTCAGCTTCTATAATGTTCATTCCAAAAGTCTTGCTACATCTAATGATTTGATCCTCTTGTCCTCTGAATTGGAAGGAAATTTAAAACTAACTTCCCTCAGATAAGGTTCTTCATAAATATTTTCCATGGAATGCCCTCTTTGCTTTATTTGAAAGATCGGCATGAGACTGGTTGTCACCCAACACTCTGTTGACATTTCCTTTTTAAAGAACATAACATACATTCTTGGGCTAGACTCAAACATTCTCACATTAAAAAAAAAAAAATACTATTTCTGGAAAAACATAATCATTGGAAATGCTAGGTGGTAGAAGCCCCGAGTTCTCTATTCCGAGTTCTTTCTTCCTCTGTAATGAAGGACATAAAATGTCAGCCCTCTACAATTCTAGGAGGATTATTCTCCTCTCCAGCCACAGCCCTAACAACTGTCACAAAGCTTCAGGATAATAATAATATTGAGAACATTAATTGAGCACTTAGTGTATTTCAGGCACAGTGTAAAGCATTTTATAGGCACCTTTTTCATTTAACTCTCACCATAACCTCATGAGATAGGGTTATCAAGCCACATTTATAGACAGTGAAACTGAAGCTCCCGAGCATTAAGGAAGATTCCCAAGGTCACAAGGGACAGAGGAGGTCTTAAACACAGGTCTGTTGGAATCCAAACCAGAACTCCCTCACTGACTGCAGATAGCTGCAAATAACCTGCTAAGGCAATTTAAGTAACTGTAGAAAAACTGAAAATGTCAGTTAGCATCTGCCCCACAAGAAAAAAGTCCTGAGGGGTCACTGGCAGCCAGCTAAGTAAGATGGGGAGGGCGAGACCTCACAGCCATGCATGTATTATTCAACATGTACTAATCACCTGGAATGGCAAGCAAATCCCTAGGAAGTGGGGATGCAACAGGAACCAAGATAGACAGTCCCTGCCCTCAGGAGCTCACAGTTGAGGGAGAGACAGCAAGTCAATAAAGTTACATTCAGTGGGAGAAGTGAAATGCTTAGTTTAACACAAAGGAACCATAGCAATCTGCCAGACAACCAGGGAGGGAGAGGACAGTCAAGGAAGGCTTCCTGGAGGAGGTGACACTGAACTGCTCTTTCAAAGACAAAGAGCAATCAGCCAGGTGAATAATGTTGGCTAGGAAACAGTGCTCTGGTCAGAGAGAATGGCATGAACAAAGACCTGGAGGAAAGAGGAAGCAAAGCAAGAATGGGGACTTTCAAACAGTGTGGAAGGATGGGGGAGATGGAGGCCTCAGTCTGTGGGGGCTGGGTGCTATAAGCCAGTACAATCACACAACTAAGAACTAAGTCTCCTAGTTCTGGCTCCAGCTCCAAGCTCACCCAGCTATTGTCTCTCTAGTTATCATTGACACCCCACGAAGATTTGTCTAAAGAGAGAGAATGTTCAGACAGGAGTTAAAGTTGAAATGCAAATCAACACCTTGACTTTCCAATTCATACTTATCATTATGAAGTGAATCTGGTTATCACCAGTACGTCCATCCCCTGGAGCCCAGCCACCCGAGTGTCCAAGTCCACACAACGAGAAGCCATGGCACATGGTGCCCTCACCCCCCGTGGACCTATCCAGTAGGACTGCACAATCTCTGCAGGAGACACACCAAGGCCAACCCATGTAGCAATGTTAACTGAGCATTTGCCTCTGTTAGAAACCCTTCAACTGTGAGCAACAGAAAACCCAGTCCAAAGTCTCAGACAATGGGGAACTTATTCTTTCAAGTATCAGGAAGTTCAGAGGCTCCAGAGTTATTTAATTCAGTAGCTCAGTGAAGTCATCACATACCAGATTCTTTTTCTCCACATTTTCGCTCTGCCACTATCTTGCTACAGCTCCTGGTGTCTCACACAGAAATACTGTCCATCAGAAAAAAAGGGACTTTTCCTGCTCTATTGTTATTCCGCAAAGTGCCCCCCTCTTACAGAAGATTTCCCTTCACATCTCATTGGCCAGAAATTGGTCACATGCCCCTTATAATCAGGCCAAACTTTGGGTTAAAATGATAAAAGAAAAGAACGAGAACTGCTTAGGCTGGATCCACCATGGGGGATGGAGAAAGTGCCTGGGCCCTGGCTCTATGGATAAGGGCAAAAGTAAACTCTTAGGGGTCTGTGAGCCACGAAAGGTAGGGGTGGGTGGAAAACGGATATGGGTCATTGTCTGCAGCAGTGGCCATGTACCTGGCATACAGTAGGAGCTCCATAAATGTTTTCTGAATAAGGAAAAGTAACAAGCAAGTTGGGATGGTTATAATAGGTGGGGCAGCACAGCAGCTGTGGCCATGTATTCAACACAACCCTTTGAGTTTCAAGAAATAGATACCCAATTCAAAACTGGTTTCAGAGAAGAATAAATTCTATTTATTGGTTCATATAGTTGAAAAGTCTGAGATTGTACTGGCTTTAGGATGGGGCTGACCCCAGGTATTCCAACAGGTTTTTCAGACACCTGCCTCAATTTGCCTCCTGACTCTACTTTTCACAAAATGGTCAACAGCAGCTGCAGGCCCCAGTGCTTCCAAGTCAACAACCCCAAAAAAGTGGCTCTCTGCCCAACCTTCCAGCACAAGTCCCTGATCTGATGCTCAAGAGCGGTCCCTGCAGCCCCAAGGGGGCTGACTGGTCAGTTCCGGTCACAGCTCCATCAGGTCTGGGTCACATGACCATGCTGTGAGCAGGGGAAGAGGGAGGAGCAGAAGGGAACAGGGAGGCAGAACAGGCACAGGATGAGGAACAGGGTAGAGGCTGGGAAAAGGATGTGACTTGTCTCCTTCTGGCACTTTCCATTGTTTCCTCACATCTTCTACCTATTCTTCTATGGAAGGTGGGAAACAATTGAATAGTCTGTGCATTTCAAAAGACTCCTCCCTGCTAAACAACAAAAAGCACCTTCAAGAATCATTTCAAACCAAGAGGGGAATGGTTAGATGGGGAAAGAAGCTCATGTCTAATGAAACTGACAGTCTTCAAATGATCTCAGTGGTAAAAACCTCATTTCACTTTGGTTTAGCAAGAGAACACAAGAGATCATTAATGAAGTTTGTGTTTTTCACGGCCACAGTGAAAATCAAGGGGGAAACATCATTAGTGCCATTTGGTTAAAATGTGGCAATTGAATCACTGGTTAATTTGTTCAGATGGGAAAGGGTTAGGAGATGGCCAGAGCGGAACAAACACAGTAGGCATGTTCTAACAATGTACAGCCTAAGTTAGATTCCAAGATGCCTGTCCATTTGGGAAAAGAGTTGGGTTGAACACGTTGAGTAGGTTTTACGTAATTTAGAACCAACAATAAATGCACTAACTTCAGAAGGATTTCCAAGATGGGGCCCTCCTGCATGAGCCTGGACAAGGCATCAAACGTCACAGCCCACTGGAGTGATCACATGACAAACATAAGAACACACTGCAATGTAGGTACGATAGGATGTATTTTTTGGCCCAATCTTCCCACCACTAGGCTTTTGCCCTTGCTGTTCTCCTCACTGGAATGCCCCTCCCCTGTGATCTCTGTGCGGCTGGCTCACACTCGGTCTTACGATGTCTATTTAAATGTTACCTCGTTGGAGAGGCCCAACCACACATTACACTTCACATGGCATTATGTGAATTCTCAGCATCTCACCAGCTGATACCGTGTTTTCCTGAAAATAAGACCTCGCCGGACAATCAGCTCTAATGCGTCTTTTGGAGCAAAAATTAATGTAAGACCCATATTATATTGTATTATATTATATTATATTATATTAATTATAGTATATGATAGTATATTATAGCATATTATATTAAACAATGTCTTATAGTAAAAGAAGACCTGGTATTATATTATATTATATTATATTATATTATATTATATTATATTATATTATATTATAATGTTATATTATGTTATATTATATCATATTATATGACCCAGTCTTACATTACAGTAAAATAAGACCAGGTCTTATATTATTAATTTTTGCTCCAAAAGACGCATTAGAGCTGATTGTCTGACTAGGTCTTATTTTCGGGGAAACACAGTATGTATGTGGTTTGTTGGCATGTTCGTAGACTCGTTTACATTCTGACTCAAGGATGGCCCCATGTGGGCAGAGCCCTGGTCTATTCTTTGTCACCAGTATATGATTAGTTCCTCCATCAGCAACTGGCACAGCACTGGCACTCAAATATTTGTTGAAAAGATAGACTGATAATGTCTGGCCCCTTCCCCTGATACTGAACCCACAAAGGGGCCATAGCAGACCCCTGGTTCTTGTGTCCTTGTCCTAAATCCTTGCATAGGCGGTTCCTTCTACTGGGAGAGAACATCCTGCCTCACTCTCATATCCTGGACAACCCAATGAGCCCCAGTCATTCTTCGGGGCCTCAGCCAATGTCACCTTCCGTCTACAGCCTGCCTCAACCTGCACATCAGCCCAGAATAGTGTCAATTCTGCCCAGTCAAAGCTCCTGTCTCTCTCTGATCTCACTGGGATAGGTGAAGGGTAGAGCATGATGGAAACAGCATAGACTAAAAGTCAGGCCACATTTGACTCTTGGCTACAGTATTTCCTAGCTATGGGTGCTCAGAAACATGTGTAGCTTTTCCGGGCCTCTGTTTCTTCATCTGAAAAATGGAGATCATAATAACATCAACTAACAGAATTTCTGGGAGGACGAAATGAGATCAACTACATAGAAAATGTCCAGCCCAGTGTTTCACACCATGGCTTTAGACTTCCAGCACTAATCACAGCTATTTGTGGATGTGTGTGTACTGAAAGCTTGTGACTTCTTCAGGAGAAGGAAAGCAGGCTGCTTCTCTTTGTATTCTCATGTCTTAACATTTTGCCTTGAACTTATGAGGTGCTCAATAAATGTATGTCGAATTATACTGGATGCCATTCCAACCTGACCCAGACATTTGAGTGGCTTCTGTGCTCCTTCTCCTTGACCTACAGGTATCTAGAGAAAGCAAACCCATATGGCTCATGTCTTACGCAAAACTTTAAGAAGAAATGTTGCCAGCCATGAGAACCATGCCCTGCATTCCCACACCAAACAGAATTGTTTTCAATCAAGCGTCTAGTCTGCCCTCTGCCCTTCTAACTCATGTTTATTAGTGTGAGCAATCAAGAGGTTACTAAGAGAAACTGCACAGAGCAAGCAGGAAATCACATTTGGTTGGTATCTGAGTCTCTCATCCCTCCCTGAAATGGACGCATCTTCACAGCCGCTTCTCAAGCAGAGGTCTGTTCCCCCCTCCACCCCCAAATTGTTCAGGAAACACAAGACCTAATGGCCTAGCCCTTTGCTGCCTAAAATTGCCAACCCTTCCCTTCTTAAGCCTCAGGCACTGTGTCAACTTTAAGATCCTGACCACAAGGCCACAGAGGAGCCAGACATGCTAACAAAATATTATTTGCTTCCCTGGTTTCTCGTGCATTCTACAGGAGCCCTCAGCTCACAGAGCCCCAGAACTCTGCAAATTCCTATCCCAACCCACAGCTTCACCACTCACCCAGGCACCAGTCTTTTTCTCAGACACCTAAGGTGGCTCCAGCATCTTATTCCAAGTTCTAACTATGCTTTCTTTTTTCCAACATTATGAATATGCTTCTTTTTAAAACATATTTTTCTTGGAAAGATCTGTATGTCCTCATTACAGTCTTTCAGACTTCAGCAGAGCATAATATGCCCCTTAAAAAGTCAACCACACTGATTAAATACCTTCAGTGCATACATTTAACAGGAGGACAACAAGTCTGCTACCTCGGTCAAAGATGATAGTGGGGTTGGGAGGGGAAGGTGGTGATGGGCATGAGGTCACAGATGTGCCATCCGGAGACCCTTCTTCATTCAGCAAGTTGGCATTTCTTTGGACTATCTCCTCCATTCCATGGATTTTAGGCATGTTTTCTCATTCAATGGGAAAACGGAAGGAATAGGTCATTGAGATCATTCATTTTTCTCATTCCTGTCATATAAACACATGAAGAAACAGCCCTCCTTTAAAATGCTGCTAAGTTAGGGCAACCCAGGGATATTTCAAGCCTGCATTCTGGCCATTTCTCTCTGTTTTATGTGGCTTCCTGCTTTTATATCCGATGAAAATAGCTCTTTCCATAGCAACACCACATAGAGATACGGCAGGTTTTGGTTTCTTTTTTTAAGCAATACTGTTTATCTTGAAACTGAATGGAATTCTCCCCCTTTTTCTCTCACTCCTCAATCACAACAGTGCTGGCAAGCTCTCTTGAGAGCATGTGAGGACACCTTAGCCATCTTTACCAAGGGACTGTAGTTCATTCTCTAGTCCCCCATGATGACACTAATCCTAAATACTTTTAAACAGTTATTAACCTTGAGTGCTCGACTCCAAGTTCTTAGCTTGACGTTCAAGACCATTTTCACAATTGGTCCAGCTTGCTTCTGAATTTTCATGTCCTAGCACTGCCTACGTTTTACTTGACATGCTAACAATACCGTGCTGCTTATCTGGGACCCAGATGTACCTGGACTTTCATGGCTAGCCTATCATTGAATTAAAGTCATTAAAGTCAAGTTCAGCGTATCATATCCTGCCAATAACACACATGCTTACACACACATAAACACAAATACATTTACACTCAAACATACTTCCTATAGAATTCAGACAGTAAAGCAGAATTTACTAAAGGTCTACAGAGAGAAAACGGAAGGGTATTCTATTGTACATCATTTGGCCAAATCCTTTCATTATTCATTTTTAAATATTTCCTCAAAGTACGTCCCCATGATAACTGTCAAGTGTATCTCTCCCCTTTCTATGCAAAAACTGTTCTCTAACTGAAGTTAACTCTTTCTCTTCACACCACTCTTAGCTCAAGTATCCACTGAACAAAATAAGAGCCAGAAAGCTAGCCAACAGGTTCCTGGAGAGTCCCAGGTTGGGTAGAGGTGGGTGCTGATGCTCAATTCACTGTGTAGAGTTTATAAATACCTCACACAACTCCAACTCCATGAATGCACATGCTGTTCCCTCTTCCTGGAATGTCCTTCTGACACCACCTATCTGATGAACTATTTAAGGCTTCAAGACCCAGGTCAAGAATCACTACTTCTCTAGGTATCTATCCGGAGAAATCCAAAACTCCAATTCAAAAATCTTTATGCACCCCTATATTTATTGCAGCCTATACACAATAGCCAAGACATGGAAACAACCGAAATGCCCATCGGTAGATGACTGGATTAAGAAACTGTGGCACATTTATACAATAGAGTATTACGCAGCCATAAAGAAGAAAGAAATCTTACCATTTGCAACAACATGGATGGACTTAGAGAACACTATGTTAAGTGAAATAAGTCAGACAGAGAAAGACAGATACCATATGACCTCACTGATATGTGGAATCTCAAGAAGAGAATAAGTGAATGAGCTAATCAGGAATAGTTTCAGAGACGTAGAGGAAAAACTGAGGGTTGCTAGATGGGAGGGGAGGTGGGGATAAGGAGGAAGGTGAGGGGATTAGAAAGCACAATTGGTAACCACAAGATTGCCACGGGAATATGAAAGTCAATTTGGGGAATGTAATCAATAATGTTGTAAAGATTTTGTAGGGTACCTGATGGACATGTGTCCCATTTGGGAGACCACCTCAGGGACGATGTAGATGCCTGATCACTGCACTGTATACCTGAAGCTGAACAATAATGAATGCCACCTACAAATTTATATGTGTCTGTGTGTGTGTGTGTGTGTGTGTGTGTGTGTGTGTGTGTGTTTACAAGAAGCGGAGTACAGCATTAGGAATAGAGACAGTGGAAATGTAATGGCTGTGTGAGATGTCAGAGGGGTAGTAGATGGGGGAGGGGGATATCACTGTGTGAGGGATATAAATGATAAATGCCTAACTATTACATTGTTTTGTACACCTGAAACTAATAATAAAATAATAATAATAAAGAATCACTACTTGTGAGACCACTAGTACAGGAGGAGATTCAAGATGGTGGAGTAGGTAAACACAGTGCCTGCTTCCGTCTGTGAACAAATTAAAATTGTAACTAAATTCTAGAATAACCCACCTGGAGAACCATCTGAAGTCTGGCTAAACAGAAGTTTTATACATAAGGCGATAAAGAAGAAGCTACGTCAAGACTGGCAGGAGGGGTGAGATGCGGAACTGACTAACCCAAACCTCCGTGTGGCAGATGAGAACCGGGAGGGATAGCTCGGCTGTGGAGGTTCCCCCCAGAGGAGTGACGGACCCAAGTCCCACACCGACCTTCCCACCCCAGAGAACTGGTGCCAGGAAGAGGAGCACCCACACCGGGCTATGAAAGACAGTGGGGATTCCAGCCATCCAGGTGGGATGAAAGGCTTCGGGAAACCCAGGCATTCTCTTAAAAGGCCTGCGAACAGACACTCACCTTAGGCTCCAGCGGAGGGACAGTAACTCGGGGCGTGTCGGAAACATACGAGAGGCAAACTGAGTTGTGTTGCTTTGGGTTGAGGGCTGGAGGACAGTTGCCATTGCCCTATGAGGAGCTCTTCCTTTCGTGAAGCCAGCAGGCAGGAGAGGCGGGAGCCATCTTTCCTGTGTTCAGCCCGCCCCCACAGGCCAAATCTAAATCTGATTGGTCTGGTGAGCTCTGCTCTGCTGACTCACTGTGACCCCATCCCACCCAACTCCCCCAACACTGGAGGCACTTTCTCTAAGATCTGCCAGACCCTCCCGCATTGCAATCTTTCTTAAAAAGTTATCAAAGTCCACGGGCCCTAGGAAGGTGGCATGTGCTCTGAGACTTTTGCTGAATCACTCCAGGCTCAGCACTGGCTCCAAACCAGAGATCTCTGGGACAACATTAAGCATAACAACATTCACTTGATAGCGGTACCAGAAAGAGAAGTGAGAAAGCAAGGGATTGAGAAACTATTTGAAGAAATGACTGAAAACTTTCCTAACCTGGTAAGGAAATAACAGAAGTGCAGAGTCCCAAACAAGATGAACTCAAACAGGCCCACACCAAGACACATTATAATTAGAATGGCAAAGGTTAAAGACAAAGAGAGAATCCTAAAATCAGCAAGAAATAGGCAACTACTGTGTTTCCCCAAAAATAAGACTGGGTTTTATATTAATTTTTGCTCCAAAAGACGCATCAAGGCTGATGTTCAGGGGATGTCTTCCTGAAAAACTCGTGCTAGGGCTTATTTTCCGGTTAGGTCGTATTTTCAGGGAAACATGGTAGTAACTTATAGGGGAGCTCCCATAATACTGTCAGGTCATTTCTCAACAGAAACTTTGCAGGCCAGAAGGGACTGGCACAAAATATTCAACATGATGAAAAGCAAGGACCTACAATCAAGATTACCCAGCAAAGCTATCATTTAGAATCTAAGGATAAAGAGCTTCCATCCAGACAAGAAAAAGCTAATGGAGTTCATCACCACCAAACCAGTATTATAAGGAATGTTAGAGGGACTTCTTTAAGATGGAAAAAAACATCAAAATTATGAATCATAAAATGGCAATAGCTACGTATCTATCAATAATTACTTTCAAAGTAAATGGATTAAATGCTTGAATCAAAAGACATAGGAGGGATGAATGAATAAGAAAACAAGACCCTTACATATGTTGTCTACAAGACTAACTTCAGATTGAAAGACACACACAGATGGAAAGTAAACGGATGGAAAAAGATATTTCACAAAAATGAAAAGAAAAAGAAAAGCTGGGGTAGCAATACTTATACTAGACAAAATAGGCTTTAAAACAAAGGCTATACCGACAGACAAAGAAAGACCCAGTAATCGCACTTCACGGTATTTATCTGAAGAAACCCAAACACTACTTCAAGGGGACATGTGAATCCATATGTTCATTGAAGCATTGTTTACAATGGCCAAGATGTGGAGGCAGCCTGGATGTCCATCAATGGAAGAATAGATAAAGAGGAGGTGGTACATATACGCAATGGAATATTGCTCAGTCAGGGAAGGTTCTCACCACCTGCGGTTGCATGGATGGACCTGGAGGGTATTGTATTGAGTGGCGTATGTCAGATAGAGAAACACAGATGCAATGTGATTTCACTTGTATGTGGAATTTAAAGAACAAAATAAACAAACAAAATCGAAACAAACTCATAGATACAGAGAACATTTTGATGGCTGCCAGATGGGAGGGGAGTTGGGGGTGCGGGTGAAAGAAGGGGAAAGGATTAAGAAGTACAAATCAGTTGTTACATAGTAGTCATGGAAATGTAGGTTATAGCATAAGGAATATAGTCCATAACATTGCATGGTGTCATATTGGTACTAGATTTATCAGGGTATAGATGGGAAGGGGTTGGGGTGCAGCGTGAAAAAGGTGAAGGAATTAAGAAGTACAAACTGACAGTTACAAAATAGTCAAGAGGATGTAAAGTGAAGCTCAGGGAATATAGTCAATAAAATAGTAATAACTATGTATAGTGCCAGGTGGGTACAAGACTAGTCAGGGGGATCATTTTTTAAATTATACAAATGTCTAACCACTATGCTGTACCCCTGAAATTAATATAAAATAATATTGAATGTCAAACTGTAATTGTAAAATATCAAAAAGGGGTGAAAAATATGAAGTGGACTAGTGGTCCAAATGTCCAGGTATAAAACAAAGAAGTCATGGGATGTAATGTACAGCATAGGGAAGATAGTCAAAATAGTCTGACAGCGTGGTATGGTATCAGATGGTTGCTGGATTTATGGTGATCACTCCTTAGGTATATAAATGTTGAACAACTATGGTGTACACCTAAAATTAATATAATATTGTATGTTAGCTATATTTTAATAAAAATCTTTAAAAAAAAAAAAGACTCACTAATGAGAAACAATGGATATTTCAGACTTATTTCCTCATCCAAAGGGAAAAAAAATGGAAGTCCAAAGCTGACCATTCTGACTTAGCACTGTTACACCTCCCCTGGGTTTCGTACTTGTTGCCACATCCGTTGGTCCTATTATACCATAAATTCCTTAATGGGAAAGTCTTCCTATCAGAATCTTATCTCAACACAGTGCCTGGTAGACAGTATAAAGGTACCAGTAAATGTTTGTCAGACAGAATTTTATTTTTACCACCCACCCAAGAGTTAGGTGGAGTGGGTGCATACATGAGTAGAAATCACTGGGCAAATTCCTTTTCCTTTCTGAACCACAGGCTATATTGTGTGCATGCCGAAAGCACTTTCCGTGCATTCACTCATTCAGTCATCACAGTAATCCTATGATGTGAACACTATTATCAT
Organism: Rhinolophus hipposideros; assembly: GCF_964194185.1. Lineage (NCBI taxonomy): Eukaryota > Metazoa > Chordata > Mammalia > Chiroptera > Rhinolophidae > Rhinolophus > Rhinolophus hipposideros. The sequence goes on from NC_138060.1 coordinate 23,437,764, forward strand.
CCATATTTTACAGATGGTGAAGTTGAAATTTAAATTTCCCTTCTGTCGATTTGTTTATTGTTTAAAACATTTGTTGCCCACCCTCGGGGGCTCCTCCCTGTAGCATGATTATATGTTCAGGCATGGCTATGTGACTTGCTTTGTCCTACGAAAAGTAAGAAGCGATGTGTGTCATTTCCAAAGCTGCAATAACCAGCATGTGGTTCTTTTCCCCCGCCCTTTGAGCAGCCTCTGCTCCATCACACTGGGTCCCAGAGTAAAGATGATATGGAATGGAAATGCGGCTGGCCCCTGTGTTCAAATGGCACAGCAAAAAATAAGCCTTTTTTCACAGAGAGATGCATGATAAGTATATGTTGAAATTATAGTGTATGTGAAGGACATGTGAAAAGACTGGTTCAATTAAAGACCAGTCTATTCTGGGCAGAAAAACTACGTATTAAGTAATAATTAACGTCAGAGTTCTCCACAAGTAGTTTATGTAGCCAGCCAGAGCGAGGGTGGGTGAAGTTGAAAAGGTTCTTTAAAGAACATTTTTATATTAGTTTTGGAGGTTCCTGGAAAGCTTAGATCAATGAGCATTGATCTAAGCAGGCGTCATGATTTTGCAGGAAGAGAATCCTGGTTCCGAAGACCAAGATTTGACTGAGTTAGTCATTTAACCTTTCTTGGCCTCTTTTCTTATTTGAAAAAATAAATTCTGGAAGGTTTCTTTTAGAAATTTATGCTTCTAATTTAAAGCAAATTTTATTTATCTTGGTCATTGGTTTAGTCAATATTTGAGTGCCTATTTTGTGGCCTGCATTATAACAAGTGCTAGGACTTGTGACAGGTGTCCAAAGTGGAGGCAGTCTTGAGTGGCTAAGCCCTTAGCTTACAGGGTCTGCACTAATTCTGTCAAAATTAAATTTTAGGAAACTCAGTTGGTGTACTAAGGTTGAAGAATAGGTTGGAGAATGGGTTGTGTTAGGAAAATACGCACACATTTGGTATTAAAAGTGTTGGGAGTACTAACCTTTTAAGAAACGGTAAAATGTTTTCGAAAGTGATTGTACTAGTTACATTCTTACCTGAAAAGTAGAAGGGTCCAGTTTCTCCACATCCTCGGCAGTGCTTGGGTGGCGTCTGTCTGTTTCGGTTATAGCCATTCCTGCGTGTGCTGCAGTATCTCATTGTCATCTTAGTGTGCGTTTCCTTAAGCACAAATGATGTTGAGCTTTTCATGTGCTTGTTGGCCATTCATAAGTCTTTAGTGGAATGTCTACTCAAGTCTTTAGCCCATTTTTTAGCTGGGTTTTTTAGTCTTACTGAGTTGTAGAAGTTTTTGACATGTTCTGGATAAAAGTCTTTTATCAGAGAGATTCTTTACAAGGGCCTAGCATGTGGACTTCTTCAGTCAGCGAAATTCTAATGATTTCACGAGCCTCCCTTTGAAGCAAAGCTTCGTGTTACTGAGAGTTGAGGGCTGGAGCCTCAGAGCACAGCCTGAGGTGTTGCGTGGGAAAGATCTATATCGCCTTCCTAACTTTGTATTATAGAAATTCGCATTCACAAAACTAAAGAAATTGGTCATTTTCGATTTGAGGACTGATCTTTTTCCCTAATGAACAAGTAGACAGTGTTCAACTTACCCATTTAGGAGGTAAATGAGGCAAGTGCAAATATATTCCAATTCCAATCACTTCTCCCCAAGTCCACTGCTGCAACCTTCGCCCCAGTAGATGGTGTCACTGCCTGGAAAACTGTTGGTGACTTTAGATGGGTCTCCTGGCTTCCACTCCTGATGCCCTAAACTGTTTTCCATAAAGCAAACAGTGAGACTCAAAGTATAAACTACATTACATAACATCCCTACGGAAGTCCTTCAGTGGCTTCCCATCACACAAGAATCAAATCCAAACTTTTGTGATGGAAACCCTGAGAGATCAGCCCTCAACCAATATCCTAACCTCATCTCCCACCAGCTAGTTCCCTTTATTCTCTCAGCTCTAGCCAATGGGCTTTTTTTCAGTTCCTCCAACAGACCAACTTCCTTTTAACCACAGAGCCTTTGCACTTGCAATTCTCTTCCTTCCATTTGTTTTTCCCAAATGGTGAGATGGCTGGCTCCTTGTCATCATTCAAGGCTCACTTCAAATACCACATCGTCAGGGAGCCGTCTTTGATCACCCCCATTTAAGCGCTCCTCTAGCATGTTCTGTCCACATTTTATTTCCTTCAGAGCACCTGTCACTTGCGTACGCATCCCTTTGGTTAGATGTTATTGTCTCTCTCCCCTAAGAATTATAGAATATAAATTGCATGAGAGCAGAGACTTTGTCAAGTTCATAACTATCTCCCCAGTGCCTGAAACAGTGCCCAGTACCCGACAGGTGTGCAGTCAGTATTTGTGGAATGAACTAACAATAAGTGATGAAAAATGAAATATGCAATGGTAATGATATCCACTCAACGTCTGACAGTCTTGGAGTTCTTCTTCCAAATAGCAGAGTTGTTGTGGAAATGCTGTGGGGTATCATTTCTGAATAGAGGAAGAGATCTCCAGAACTGAGCAACATCCAGCCGGAAGTCCTCAGAAAAGCAAAGTGATTTGTGGGACTAAGAGGTACTTGCCATTCTGCCTGCACTACATATTCAGATTGGAAGGCGAGGGTAACAGACAGACCTTCCAGCTTGTCAGGACTTTGTGTAAATGTGGCAGGACCTGTGACTTGCTTCTAACGGCTAAATATGGCAAAGGTGATGGAGTCTTCTCACTCCCATGAGTGTGTTGCATTACGTAAGAGTCCATCTTAGCAGATTGGAGTGAGAGAGACACTCTCTCTCTATTGCTGGCCACCATGTTATGAGAGGGACATGTGGCAAGGAACTGCAGGTGGCCTCTAAGATATGAGAGTGACCCCCAGATGACAACCAGAGAGAAAACGGGGACCTCAGTCCTACAACCACAGTAGATGCATTCTGCCCACCTGAGGGAGGTCACAGTGGTTCTTTCCACAGTCAAGACTGATGAAACCACAGTCCTGCCTGACCCCTGATGGCAGGCTGGTAATTCTCTGAGCAGGGAGCCCAGCTCAGCTGGGGCTGTACTCCAAACCCACAGAAACTGTGAAGTAAGTAACATTTGTGTTGTTTTAAGCCACTGAATTTGTGGTAAATTGTTACACAGCAATAGAAAACAAATACAGAGGAAATTAAAGTCATTCATTCACTCATTTACAGAAAAAAAGGCCCCTTCATTCAAGATGTCTGCAGTAAGGCCAAGTCAGAAGCAATTAGAATTTACAGAGCCTGCCATCAAAAAATGAAGATCATGAGGCTTTGATTTACCATTTCAGAGACAAAGTGTATTAACCAATGGCCAATATGGTTGTGATGTCCCCTGGTAGTTGGCATTAAATTAATGAAATGTCCCTGTGGATTTGTCTTCTGGAAAGGGGAAAAGTCAGGGAGATTTGCTCTACTCTCCAGCCAGGCCTTGGGGAAGAAAGTCCCAAGGGATGGTGTATGTAGTGGCAGCTACTGAAAATAGAACATAGCCGACTGAGACCCTGGGGTCTGTGAGAAAGGGAAGAAAGAAAACATTTTGTTGTGCACAACATGGGCTCCAAATATAAAGGGGGGCTTGGCAAGGAAGGGTCACTCGTGGGCCCCAGTGCAGTAGCTTACCCTCTCTTTCGTCTCTCTTGACCTCTCCCTGCAAACCACTATAAACATCTTCAGCTCACTGCCTTGCTCGGGGAAGGAGCTTAAGGGAACGCTGGAGAACACACACTCGTGGCCTCCCTGGCACTTCAGTCCACTGCTTGAGCTGGGCTCCCAGGGAGTGACATGGTGACTAGACAGCACCCGCACTGGGCTGAATTCTGAACAAGCACTTCCCAAACTCCTGGGTAAGCTTCACGACACACTTGTTATGGTCCCTCGGGGACTATCTTCATCCCTCACAAGTCATTAAAGTCAGTGCCTTGTGATGGCTGCCACCAGGCGCCAAACAGATTTTGGAAGTGAAAGTACAAAGATGCAAGCACAGATGCAAAAAATAAACCATCAAAAATAGAGCCGAGGGACCCATCAACATCCTAGGATATTATCTTCACATCGCCCGGCGATCCCCATCCAGGACAGGGAGTGCTTGCTTCCTGGAGGTTATGACTCAGCTGCCTGGCTTTGATGGGGTGTTTGTCACGGACACTCCAGCCACCCTCTGGGTTCTATCACCTTCTAGGAGCCAGGAGAAGGGGAACATGTGTCAAGGCGCTAGGGAGCAGGAGAAGGGCGAAGAAGCTCTCTGGGAAGAAAAAAGGGTTGTAGAATCAAGAAGGAGACGGATGAGATTGAGGGACAAAAGGTGTTGGAACAGAACTGGCATGAAATCAGAGGGGGAGGGCTAAACCAAGCTGAGGCCAGACGTCACTAATGAATATCAGCTTGCCATCAGCAATAACCAGGTCCCTTGAGAAGTGGTTGTCAAAGTGTGGTTCCAGCATTACTTAGAAATTCATTGAAAATACAAACGCTCGGGCCCCACCTCAGACCTACTGCATCAGAAACTCTGGGGGTGGGGGCCAGCCTTCTGTGCTAACAAGCCCTCCAGGAGATTCTGATGCCTTTAGTTTGAGAACCACTGCTCTTGGGTACCAGTGCCCTCACGTTGTCTTCGAGGTGTCCAAATTGCTGCTCCATCTAGAAAGTAAGTAGACTTTATTCTATTTCCCTCCCCTCATGGAATTGGATGAATCCTGGCTGCCAGGCCTTCTCATCACTACTCTCTCCCTGGTCTAAGCTGCCTAATTCATACTCAGGTGTTAATGGCTATCATAAATTGTATTATTGACCCCAATTTTTCAACCCTCTCTGTAACTGGTACACTTTGCCATGAGGCCATGCAGTTCTTTCACAAAAGGCAAATTGCAGGACCCCATCCCTTTCCTTGGGGCTTCAACTGTGCTTGTGCAGTGGAGCTTACCCTCTGATACGTCTGCCATCCCCATGAAATGGGTCCTCCAGGAACTCACCTCCCCTTCAGCTTGGACCCAGAATGAACACATGTGCAGCTGAGCCAACCCAGCCACTGAGGCCAATGCACAGACCTACAAGCAAAATTGTGTACCCCACAATCATGGGCTGCTTTGTTACCTGCTGACAAATACATCGGGCATCTGTGGATTTGGGTGCTAGTCTGGGTGATCTACTCCCTTATGGCATGAGCCTCCTGAAATCCTAATGTCTAATGGCACAGTGGACTTTCAGGGCCTTGCAAGGAGACAATGAGAAATATATTTTAAGGAGGATCAGTTTGGGGGATGAGAGCTCTCCATGTCTCTCCAGCCAGCTGAGAGCAGGGCTGCCCTGTGAGACACTACTGAGTCAGACAATGAGAAAGACACAGAGGACAGAGTGGGAAACAAAATAGGATGGAGAGACAAGAATGGTTTTGAATGCAAAAAGAACAACAGGTTAGGATGAGAAAAACATCACCAGTGAAAAGAGTCATGTAGTATCCTCAATATCTCCCACTGCTGATGGCCCCCAAAGGAGATTTGCAAGAGTCTCAGCTCTAGGCAAACCCACCTTCATTTAATCCCACTTCTGGCCATGTTACCCTGCCACTGCCTCTTCAATTTAGCCAGCCCCGAGCTGCAGCAGTTCAAGGATGAAAAGCAGCATCCCATCGGTGGGAGGTGGCTGGGGACTGTTTGTGTGGAGTGAACGATTCACTCTGGAAGCCAAGCACTCCCACCCAGATTCCTACATTGCAATTAATTGTTGCTGACGTGCTCTCTTCTGTGGGGTCACGGAAGTGAAATGCCACTACTCAGAGCTGCCCAGTAACTTAGATGGTGAGCAAGGCAGCCACCACAGTACAACCCTGGCCACAAAGGAAAACTGAGGTCACCCCTGGTCGTGGCCCCTGGCTTCCCTGTGTGGCAAACGATGCTTGCTCTGGGCATAGCAGAGGCATTATCCTACAAGTCAAAACCTGTTCAAAGGGGAATTTAATAAGCACTTTCTGGGTACCCAGAAGTGGGGATTTGGCAGCTTTCAGTACTGAAATAACGGTGTTTGAAATACATTGTGAAATACCCTCGCTCCACCCCAGTGAATTCAACCGGTTTGTGCCATACCAATAGCAGCCACCCCGCCTGGAGCACAGGGATGCGAACTGGCCCCAACTTCTCAGGAAGAAAGGAAAGTGAAGGATAGTACCATTGGATGCGCATGGGCTTTGTGCCAGGCATTGTGCCAAGTGGTTTATATACAAGTACGTTGCCTTAACTTGCCTCCTAACGCTGAGAGGTAGTATCCTCATACTCATAACAGAGAAAAGAATAGTAAGTCCACACAGTTGTTAAGTGGACAGCCAGAGTTGGAATCCAGATAATCAGAAGCCATCGTTTGCATTCTTGCTATAACACACTAGAGGGGCTTGTCTATTTTATTAATAGTCATTTTACTATTAACTCGTTGAGAACAAAGACTGGGTCTGCCCTCTCCCTGGGCTAAATTTTACAATCATTATCACATCTAGTCCTCTCAATGCCAATGTTATCCTCATTTTACAGATGAAAAACTAAAACTCAGAGAGGTTAAGTAACTTGCCTAAGATTACACAGCTAATAAGTGGTAGAGCCAGGATTTGAACACAAGTCTGAATCCCTAATAAGGTTCCATTCCTTAGGTTGTAGGTGTCTATACATTATGGCCCAATCATACCAGTTGAGAAGTGAGTACCAGTCTGGAAAAGAACTCTCTAAAGAACATAGCTTTCTCAAAGTCACAATAGATACACAGACCTATTAGAGATACAGGACCTCGCTAATGTCTATGTTTATGACAACGCTGATGCTTCAAAAATACATTGGGAATGAACTTTACTCCCTCACGCAGGGCTGGGCTGCCCTGACCCAGCCTTTGGAGCTCACCTTTGGAAACACCAAGAATGAAAACAATGACAACAGTGGATTTGAATGAATGTCTATAAAAGTAAGTCACTTCTTGGATGAGAAACATTATTAAAAATGTATTCCAAGGGATCACATTTTCCCAGCCTGAAAATATCCAAAAATGGAGATAAGAGAGATAAGTTAGAAGAAACAGAAAAGAGCCATGTTCTACGATAGTTTTCTCTTTGTTAATCCAAAATCTTCATGAGCTCAGAGAGACATACAAGGAATTTCCATGTGGACTTATCAGGGGCTCTCTACATGAGCTCATATCATAATAAAACCATTTTTTATTGCTAAAAACCTGCTTTTTCTGTTTGGTTTGGTTTTGTCTGCCTAGTATCTATTCTCTCTTTTCACGGAAGCATCATCCTAATTTTCCTGGAGGAATGCTACCACCTCCCGTTTGTGTTTGGGGGGTTGGGAAAGGAGAGCTCTCCTCCCAGTGCCAAGGGCACCTGAAGTACCCAGGTCTCACCAATTGGCATATTTGTTTGCCTGGCCACAGTGATTGGTTCAGGCCCAGCTCACAGTTCCACCTGGGCCCCTAAGAAGGAGCCTGAGGCTTCTGGGGGAAACATCAGGAAGAGTAGCACTCCTTTCCTGCCTGTGCCTGCACCTGCATGAGGAGTATGGTGGCAGGGAGACTGAGGGGGGTCCCTGCCAGAGGGGAAAGCTGAGAGATAGGTGGGGAGACTGACTCCTGACTATTTGAGGCTTTATTGCCAAATGAGCAGGAGTAAACTTCACTTTCCCTGGGTGGCCAGGCTTATACTGTGACAAATGCAAAGTTTGGTTCTCTATCAATGGCTACAAAAAAATTGTAACTAACATAATATTAATAATTAGAATCCAGGAGAAACACACAAACAGCCACCCCCTATATCCTGAGGTGCTAGATTGGAAATCTAACATTAACTGAGCATCTCTTCTGTCCCACACCCTGGGCCAATGCTTACTTTGAGGGCAACTATATTTGCTTCTACCCAAGGATCCCTTCTTTCTGGAATAATCTCTCTGTTCATCTCCATCCAGAGCACTCCTACTCATCCTGCAAAACTCTCCACCACATCCTCCTCCAGAGTTAGGCACTGACTCATCTTGGCTCCCACAGACACAGCCTACAACTTTGTTATCACCTCTGTCATACTTCCTTGTTTTGTATCTGACATATGGTGGGTTTTTTTTTTATTACCAAAGTGTGACATATTCAATGTAATCCTAACAAAACATGGAGTGAGAAAATGTTCTCTTTCAACCCTGTAGCTCTCTCCAGAAGTAAACATCATCAAGACACTGTGTGAATCCATCCAGATGCTTTTGATCACACTACACTGAAATGTTTGTCTATCCTAGGACACATCAACTTTCCAAGGACAAGAATTTGGCTTTCCTCACTTTGTCATGCTACTGTCAAGCCATTTGGTCAGGATTACACCCTTGGCTCAAACATTTACTAGTGTGTGACCTGGGATGAGTGAATTCAACTCTCTGTACCTCAGTTTCCCCATCTGTAAAATAGGATCTCTAGTTGTCACCTATCTCATCAAGTTCTTGTGGGCATTGAATGAGTTAATGTGTTTAAAGCACTTAGTACAGAGCTTGGCACACAGTAAGTGCTGTATAAATGTTTACCACTATTAACATCAGCCTCTATCTCCATTTCTAGCCCTAAACAAAAAGTTCTGACTGAGTCAAGATGCATTTCTCACAATCTGTGTGACTTCAAGTGTGCATGTAGTTAGATGACCTCTTCTGTGCAGTCTTCTGGCACTTTCTCACTGACATTTCCTCCCCTTGGTAAAATCCACCTTCATCATCACTGCTATTTATTGAGTTATTATTATTTGCTGAGGCATATCTTACCTCATTTTATGCTCCCAATATTCCACTTTTAAAAAGCACTCACCAATGTTCATAGCAGTATTATTCATAATAGCCAAAATATGGAAACAACCGAAATGTTCCCACAACTAGTAAAAGGCATTAAACACAAGTCTGTGTGGATTTCCAGTTAAGATGGCAGAGTAGGCAAATGCTGTGCTCACCTCCTCTCAGGACCACATCAACTACAACTAAGCTACAGATGACCATCATTGAGAATCACCTGAAGTCTACCTGACCAAAGCCCTACAACAACATACATACAGAAGAAGCCACCTCAAGACTGGTAGGAGGGACAGAGATACAGAAAGGGCTGTCCCACACCCACGTGTGACCATTAAAAATCAGGAGAGATAGCTGGAGGTCCCCCACCCAGAGGAGCAAGGGGTCCCAGCCGTACACCAGGCTCCCCAGCCCAGGGTTTCAGTGCTGGGGAGAGAAGTTTGCATAATTTCTGGTTGTGAAAACCAGCGGAGATAGTGCCTGAGTGAGCTAGAGGATGTCTATATGCCCAGGTGCTCCTCTTAAAGGGCCCACACATGAACTTATTTGTTGATGGACTCACTTACTCTGAGCTCCAATGCTGAGACAGCAGCTTGAAAGGTACCAGGGACATATGGGGAGAAAGTGAACTGTTGAGCTTCAGGGTGAGGGCTGGAGGGGCAGCTTTCTCCCAGATGGAGGAGCTGTTTCTTTGCTGAGCTCTCCCCCGCCTTGCATGCAGACACAGGCAGGCAGACATCATATCTGAGTCTCTATGAAACTGGCTACCACCATTGTCTGCTCCGCCCTAGTGATTCCATCAGACCCTGTCCCACCCAAATTTGGGGCACATCCAAGCCACTTCCGGTGGCTTTTCTATACAAACAACCTGTCTTAGCTCATACTACAGACTTTCATAAAATCTCTCAAAAGTTCACAAAACCCAAACAAGTTGCATCTCGCTTCAGTGTGTCCCATACCTCTGGCTGAGCAGCCCCAAATCCAGCACTAGCAAGACCTAGCCTCAGTTCGAGGCTGGGCCTCTCGAGGCACATCCAAGGCCAGTGTGAATAGAGGCCATCTGCAGAGTGTTTTATGGCTCATGCCAGGTGGCCGTGGGCAGGGCACAAGCTGTGGCTAAACTTGGCCTGCAGCACATCCCCTCCCAGGAGGCCCCAGGGCTGGCACACGTGGTGGCCAGCTTCAGACCAAGCTGGAGTATCATCCTGCTGCCTCCAAGTATGATACATCCAAAGGGCAGACTAGGCAGGCACCAGAGGCCCACGACAGTGAACCCTGCTCTGCAGAATCAGCCCCTGCACCACAGCTCCTCCACTGTAGTCATGGCCAGTCCTCACAAGCAATCAGCCTGAGGGTCCAACCCTCCAAATGACATGCAAACAGCTACCAAGGCTCAACTACAACAAGGGACACACCTAGAGCCCCTGGCTCTCGTGACCAGGGAGACTGCACTACTGAGTCTCATAGGACACCTACTACATAAGGCCACTCTGCTAAGACCAGGAGGCATAGCAACCCTACCTAATACATAGAAACAAACATAGAGAGGCAGCAAAAATAGGGAGACAAAGAAACATGTCCCAAATAAAAGAACAGAACAATGCTCCAGAAAAAGAGCTAAACAAAATGGAGACAAGCAATCCACCAGACACAGATTTCCAAACACTAATTAAAAGGATGTTCAGTGATTTCAGGGAGAACTTCAATAAAAGATAGGAAAATAGAAATGGAAATAGAAAACAAAACAGAACCAGTCAGAAATGAAAAATACAATAACTGAAATGAAGAATACATTAGAGGGACTCAACAGTAGATTAGATGCAGCAGAGGACCGAATCAGTGATTTAGAAGATAAGATAGCAAGAAACATCCAATCAGAACAGCAAAAAGAAAAAAGAATCCCCCAAAATGAGGAGAGTCTAAGGGGTCTCTGGGACAACATCATAAAGGAGAAGAAAGAGCAAGGAATTGAAAAACTGTTTCAAGAAATAATGATGAAAACCTCCCCTAACTTGGTGAAGGAAATGGACATACAAGCCCAGGAAGCGCAGAGAGTCCCAGACAAGATGAACCCAAACAGGCCCACATCAAGACACATCATAATTAAAATGCAAGGTTAAAGACAAAGAGAAAATCTTAAAAGCAGCAGGAGAAAAGCAGTCACTTACCTACAGAGGAGCTCCATAAGACTATCAGCTGATTTCTCCAAAGAAACTTTGCAGGCCAGAAGGGATTGGCACAAAATATTCAACATGATGAAAAGCAAAGACCTAAAACCAAGACTATTCTACCCAGCAAAGCTATCATTTATCAGGGTATAGATGGGAGGGCATTGTGGGGCAGGGTGAAAAAGGTAAAAGGGATTAAGAAGTACAAATTGGTTGTTACAAAGTAGTCACAGGGATAAAGTCAATGTAAAAGTAAAGCACAGGGAATATAGTCAATGACGTGGTAATAACTATGTATAGTGCCAGACGGGTACTAGACTAGTCAGGGGGACCACTTCTTAAATTATATAAATGTCTAACCACTATGCTATACACCTGAAATTAACATAAAATAATATTGAATGTTAAGATAAAGTGTGAAAAAAACCCTCAAGTCTGTCCGACATGTGAGCACATTATCTGTCCAGTGTGCCAGGCTCACTATATGTGCTTAATACCTGTTAGATGGACAAGATAAGCAAAAGCTATCATGATGATTGTCCTTAATTAACCCTGCTGCTATGTTTAATCAATGTCTTCCGGAAACAGGGAGATGGCAAATGATAATCAAGGAAGAATAACAAAGGCATTAGTACTATCCTTGTTCATTCAAGGCCCTCCAAACCCCAAAGCAAGGAAAATCCTTGGAGCAGCCAGTGCAGACAATTTTCCAAGACCAGCACACCACGCTGTGAACTGGACAAGATGGTGTAGGGGCTGGTGGGGGACATTCCTTCCTCAAAGCAGCAGCCGCACCGGTACTTAAAAGCAGTAAGAGTCAAAAAAGTTAGAGATAGGTTCCCAGAGCTTTGCTGGAAGTGACGTCATCATTGCATAGATGAGGAAACTCAAGCCCAGTCATAGGGGTACCAATCCTAGTGGTACCTCAGGGGCAGGTCCACAGACTTTTCAGCAGAAAGACAGTGTGGCCCTAGTGTCCTGGGTATACACTGGGCCAATCAGGCCCTATTCGGATAGCTACGTTATCTTGAGCAAGTCGCTTAATTTCTAGGACACTTGGTTTCTCCATTGATAAAATGTAGATATTATGTCATTTGAATTAGTACAAGAACATGTGAAAACTCTCAAAAAAATAAGTACAATACAACCACTACAACAGGAAAAGTGGGCAAAAGAAACAGATAATTCACAAAAGAAGAAACATAGAGATATATACATATATATATGTGTGTGTGTATATACATGTATATGAATCGATGTTCGATATCACTAGTGCTCAAGGAAATGCAAATCAAAACCACAATGGGAGACCACTTTTCTTATGTCTACTAGTTTGGAAAAAAATTTCAAATCTGACAATTCCAAACACTACACTGAATGTAATCCGAAAGCTCTTTGATACATTGCCGGTACGTAAATTTGTGCAACCATTTTGGAAAACCAAGATGCATAAGAATGTTCAAAGTCCACATTGTCAACAACAGCAGAGTCTGGTGATCACGCAAAAGCTCCTGAGACGAGTGAGTGAATAAACTGTAGGATATTCCCACAGTGTAATCACCTACAGCCTACACCTATAGATGAACTACAGGGAAGGGCATAATATGGATGGATCCTAGCAAAGCATTACATGGAAAAACCAAGTCCCTAAAATTAGGTAAAGTGTGGTAGCCTTTTCTATAAAGTGAAAACAACTAAAATGAAATAGTCTCATATATATTTACGAATGTACATCGATGCACACAGTTGTATACAGAGGAAACGCAGAGGGTGGTAGACACGGGGTTCGAGACCATGGTTACCTCTGATGGGGTGGGGGAGGGAGCCGTAGTTTTAGATGCAAGTTAGTGTCAAGGTCAAAGCTTTGGTTTGGAAAGTGCAGGTCGTGAGCGTTGACTGCATTCTTCCACGAGGTAGTTCGGAGTGGTGTCATGAACCCAGAGTCATTATGAATTTAAGTCTGTGAAGCTGAAGACCGATGACAATGCCAACGAAGATTCCTTCCTGGCAGGGATGCCATGTGGCCCAGCTCCCAGGCACCCCATAATAGCAGCCAGCTCTGGGTTACACGTGTATGTGGCTCAATGACAGCTTGAAGGGAACTAAAGAAAATGCCGTCCTTTTGCTTCTTCTCCCTCTGTCCTATGGCTCCACCGATTTTGCAAATCACTATAACCTCTTGGCTCTCTTGGGCCTCGTGGTTTAAAGATCACACAGCTATCATCTGGTAAATATAATGACAAGACCCACTTATTTCCAAAATCTACATAAACCTTTTTTCTTTTAATTAAAGTTTATTGGGGTGACAATGGTTAGTAAAGTTACATAGATTTCAGGTGTACAATTCTGTATTACATCATCTACAAATCCCATTGTGTGTTCACCACCCAGAGTCAGGTCTCCTTCCATCACCATATATTTGATCCCCTTTACCCTCATCTCTCAGCCCCCTCCCCGCTAACCTTTTTTTGAATAGTAATCTCTTTAAAGTGCTGTGACCTGTCTGCACCACCGTTTCTTCAGAAGGAACTCTCATAGTTGGGTCTCTGGCCCCGTCCTTGTGAGAGATTTCACCTGGCCTGGACTTTGGATTAAAAGAAAAACGGGCTTTCAGCAGGAAGGGGAGGGGGTGGGGGTGGGAGAGCACCTTGTGGACACTGTTCTCCCGCCCGGCTGTAGGTAATTTTTTTTACTCCCACACAACACAAAGAACAGAGCCGTCCTTTAAGCCTTATAAATACCGGCAGGCTCAAAAAGCAAGTCGCCAGCCTTAAAAACATGTCTCTGTTTCCTTTGGCTAATTTGCAAATCCAGTCATATTTTCAGATAAGACGGTAAACAGGGGATGGAGGAGATTAAGGAGGCCTATCTTAGGCCAATCTCTTTACAGAGAAACTAGGAGAAGAAACATTACTGGAGTCCTTCCCTTTCAGGGAAAAGAATAGCAGCCAAACCCATACTAGCCCCAAACCCAGGGGGTGGTAGGCCTAGGCACTTCTCATTGCACCTTCAAGAAAAAAAAGAAAACACCAGTGAAGAGGATGCCGGACAGATCTGTGCCAGATCCCCTTCTCAGAGCTCAGAGGCAGGAAACTGGGTCTGAAAAAACATTGGTCGAGCTTGCAGTCTATGGAGCTCTGGGATGGAATGGGAGGCCCGGAGAGGTAGCAAGTGCTTCATCTCCTGAAACAAAAATCCTACCTTGTGGTAAGCCCCTCTTAGCAAGGATGCTGAGGATTGTTCTCAAGGTGGTAGAACCAGATCAGAAGCGTGAAGGTAGGGAAGTAGGGAGGATGAGACCCAAGCTGTCTGAAACTGGAGGCAGAAGTTGGTGTAACTCCGATGTGGGATCGCAGCTCCTATAATATTCCCCAAGAAAACTGTGAGCCTAAGAAAGATAATGAACCAATAGACCAGACGATCTTTAAAGCTGCTCCCCCTCTCCGTCGCCCCCACCCCCCAAGCCCTAGAACTTAGAATCCTTTCTGTCTCTGAAGTCAGGATGGGGCAAGTAGATATTTTATGACTTAAAACTGTACCCTAACTGGAATGTGGGCTCCAGGAAGGCAAGAATTTCTGTGGTTTGCTTCACTGAGGCACCACCAGTGTCTATAACAGTGGCTGTCAATTCCTAGGCGCTTGGGAAACATTTGTTGGTGAATGTGGATGAATGAACCGCAGCCAAAGCCTCTATTTCCTTCCATAGGTGACCCAAAGATAAACGATGCCTCATCTGGCTGACAGTGGAGAGGCCTGGGACTTAGCAAATGCTTATCTTTGGACTTTATCTGCCCAGATTCAAAGAGTCCCCCTGACCTCCCTCCCCCCATAATTCTAGATATAACCACTCCTGGAATCTAATGTCAGTTCCTGATTATTTCATCTGATGGAGCAACCCTGAAATGTCCCCCTACCGCGTTTCCCCGAAAATAAGACCTAGCCGGACCATCAGCTCTAATGTGTCTTTTAGAGCAAAAATTAATATAAGACCCAGTATGACCAGGTCTTATATTAATTTTTGCTGCAAAAGACGCATTAGAGCTGATGGTCCAGCTAGGTCTTATTTTCGGGGAAACACGGTACTCTGAATCTAGAGAGGAAGGTGTTAATTGTGGCCTCTGACACCAGCTGCATAAAAGGCTTCCGCTGCCCTGGACTTCAAACCTTCTCACGTTGTTGATATTGAAAACTAATTGCGTTGACGTTGGTCTCCAACATAAACAAAGCTTTACAGGGAAAATGTTTGGACCTCAAGATTCCTGTTTGCTCTAAGTTTGGACTAATGGCCAGAATAATGAGCATTTCCATTCATTTCCTTTTAAAGTGTTACTGATAATGGAGCTACTTGAACGGTCCCAAACCTTTCCTATTGTCAATGATCAAATCCAGTCTCTGGAATATAATCAATGGTCTACCCCTGTGGAATGTCATCTAGAGGAAATGTCAAGAATGGTACCTCTAGGAAGGCCCCGAGATCCTGAGAGTAAAAGCAAGGAAAGAGGGGAGAAGAAAGGAAGGCTGGGAAGGAAGAGGGTGCCAGGCAGAAACAGCTGATCTGACCTGCTGATCTCCACACTTGGTATGAGCCTGCCCCAAAATTAAGCGTCTTAAGTGCATTTGCTCATTGCACCCTTGGACAGCCTGAGAGGAAGAATTTATTTTTCCTGTTTAATAGATGAGAAAACTGAGGCCCAGAGACATCCAAGGCCACACAGCTGAGGTACGAGCACGCTGGGACTGACGCTAAAGCCTGCGCTCCTAACCACTAGTTTGCACTGCCTCTCTTTAAGCCTCAGTCGTGCTCCTCTCTCTCTTCTCCATATTCATCCCTTCCCATCGTCTGAAAAAGGTTTCCAAGTTAAAATGTGACTCCTCAGGCCTGGGAGAAGAGAAAGCAAGCATATGAAACAAGGAACAAATGGTGGCTCCATGTAGGTAGTGTGTAGATTATGAAGGCTGGAGATGGAAGAGAGCTTTGTGCCAATGAGCTTGACCAGGGACAGGGCAGGGGGTGACATGGGGGAAGAACATGGCCAAGACTGTGTGTTAGAAACAGCATGCTGTCTGTGGTGCGCCAACCATCGTGGAGCCCCACGCATGACAGACACGGCTGGGCTGAGGAAGTCGTCTGGCCTCCAGCACTTCCGGAAGAAGGAAGCCTAGCCAACCTCAGCCTCGTAACCCAGTCTGGGAAGCTGCCCCTGTTGGGTTTGGCAAAGAGGCACTCATGAGCTCAGCAGGAGAGAATGCAAAGTGTCCCCGGTTTAGAGAGGAAAAGGATCTGCTGCACAAGATCACAGCGGGGCCATCGCACAGAGGGTTTGGCGGAGAGCCTGGGCTACCTTTGTTTCTGACACATGTGGTGTTACATCCAAACTGGCTCATCCTGGGCACATGGGGGCTTAAAGCTCTGGAAATGAGCTGTGAGAAGCTCACTACTCCAAATATTGTCCAGAGGCCCCCGGGGCGCCTCCCCGTGGCGGCTTGTCAGAAACGCACAATCACAGGTTCCACCCAGACCCGCTGAATGAGAATCCTTAAAGCCAGAGAAGTGCTGTCCTAGAGCAGGTTTTCACCTGGATCAGAATCCCTGGAGCTACAATTCTGAATCTGCTTGACATAGGAAACGCCCCAGGGGAACTGGATACCTGCCGAACTTTGAGAACCAGCGCAGAAAACCTGTGAAATGTCTTGAGGATGTCAATATGGTGGCATTCATTCAAATTACATCTTTCAGATGTCTCCGCCACCCAGGAGTGTCACAAAAATTCTCCTAGAACTGGCATGGACAATATCATCAGTGGATTTGTAGCCCATCTACCTCTAAAAAGGGATGTGTGACAGCTTTTCAACAGAGCAGGTGGTCAGTAAAGCAGCACAACGGAGTAGATTAAAGGAAAACTCTACAAGCCCACAACCCACTAAGTACCTTTCTCCACATTTGGGGGGTATTACAGAGCCTAAAATCCCACTACTGGGTTATCATCCTACTTCTTTTTTTTAAATTACAGGTTTTCCTCGAAAGAAAAAGCACATTCACACTCAGACTACTTTGTTGATGACTTTTCAGGGCCTCCTTTCTCTGATGGCAATCTGTTGGCAAGTCTTGTCATTTTACCTCCTAAGAAAATCTTAAATGTTCTCCTTCTCTCCACCCCCACTGCTGTATCACGTCTCATGCCTGCCAAGCACTTCCCAGCTGGTCTCTCTGCTCCGACTCCTGTGCCCCTCTGATCTCTGCCCCATACAAAACTCAATCCAGCCTAAAGCTAAGAACAGCCTGTATCAGTATGCTTTGGCTGCCGTAACAAATTACCACAAACATGGTAGCTTGAAGCAACAAACATTTATTGTCTCCCAGTTCTGGAGGCCAGAAGTCCAAACTCAGTATTACCAGGTTGAAATCCACATGTCAGCCAGGCTGTGCTCGCTCTGCAGGCTCGGAGGAAAACGCTCCTTGCCTCTTGCATCTTCTGGAAGCTGCCAGCATCGCTGGGCTTGCGGCTGCACCACTCCAATCTCTGACTGTGGTCACACTGCCTCCTCCTCTTCTGTCTGTATCAACTCTTCTTCTGCCTCCCTCTCTATGGAGATGTATGTGAGGGCATTTAGGGCTCACCTGCGTATCCAGGATTATCCAGGATTATCCAGGATAATCTCCCTTCTCAAGATCCTTGACTTAATCACATCTGCAAAGTCTGTTTTTGTCATAACAAATATCAAATTTTAGGTTCCGGGGAGAGGGTGTGGCTATCTTTTGGGGGTCACTATGCAGCCTGTCACACTGCCTTTCCAGTGCACTTGGTAAAATCCGAAGTCTTGACCATGTATGACCCTTAAGGTCCTCTGGGACCCGGCCCCTCCCCCATCTCAGACCCCATCTCACCCCCCTTTCTGCCTCTCACAGCCCACCTCTCTATCCTGCTTTTACATCTTCAAGTATGTTCCTGCCACAGGGCCTTCGTTCTGACAGTTCCTTTTGCTCTATGCTACTATTCTTGACCTCATTTGCTGAATGAATGAATGAATGAATGAATGTCATATTCCCAAGAAGTTGGGAAACAAGATGGTGGGAAAAACGAAGTAGCAGCATGGGTAGAAATTAACTTCACCTACTTCTCAATTTTGCCTAGAAATTTGTTTGGCTAAAGTGCTTCCACCTACTCTTTTGGCAGTTGCCAAATACCTCAAAGTATCCACAGATCTTAGTTACCTGTAGGCTCTCTGGAAAGTTGTTTTAGTGGCCAAGCTGGAACTGGATATTGATAGGAAAATGTCACACGGAATCATCCCCTGCCTCTGTGCTCTTGGAGACATAAGACAGTCCTAGGTATAGAAAGCTATTTTGACTTCCAGCAATAATTTCAATATTTCTTCTTCTCATGGCCAATGAATGCTCACTGTTGATTTTGGAGGCAATTTTACAAAGGTGACTGCTAATGGCTGCATCCTGCCTATGGTTAAATGACCTTTAATTATCTCCTGACTCTGAAAGCAGGTCTATCATTAAATGGAATTTCCAGTGTGCTATTATGATGAAAAGGTAAACAGAAGTTCTTTCTTGCTCCAGAAAGAAAGAGTCTAAGTTCTAGATAGTTATACAAATCAATAACTGTCACTGTATTTTAGATAGTGGGTGGTCTAGAGTGATCAACTTGCCTTGTTTCAGTATGCCTGGGGCTTTCTCCATTAGTAGTTTAAATCTTGCATCCATGGGGACCCCTTAGTCTCAGGTAAACTGGAATGACCGACGGCCCTCATGGTAGGTAACTGCCTAACGCTGATGCTTGAGTGACCCAGGACAAAAAGGTGTAAGTAGAGGTTTCTGTAGTATATGTCTAAATATATAGAAGTTATAGATCAAGCTAAAACACTCCTAAATAAAAATATGTTCCATCCTCCTACCATAATAAATGTCTTCAAAACAACCTGGAAGGCCAGGTTTGAACTCTGAGCTCTGGCACTTCCCTCTGGCTTCTGGTCTGTCTCTATCTTCTCTTCCCACACCTAGCTCTGTCCCACCCCACAAGGCGTCTTTCTCACATAAGTGCAGATACTCAAACTCCATCCACACCCCATAAACAGCCACCTCTTGGCTTCCTCCAACCCTCAGGATCTAGGGTCCATCCCTGGAGAAGAATAGCCCTAGGAAAGAAGCCCACTCTGCTCTAGAAGTGGGATGAGGTCCCTTCAAACAGGGAACTCTGGGGTCCAGGGAACCTAAGTCTGGCCTGGAAGGATGACCAGAGGGCCAGAGTGTGGTCCCCAGGACAGGAGCCACTCTTGCCTGAGTCTAAAGACAATGCTGGGAGCCACCATTCACTGGAGGCCCCTTAAAATTAGAAACCATGAGATAATTTTCAATATCCAAAAATGCCACCAGGTCCTCCTGGGCAAAGATTAGAGTTGTTCCACCTGGAGAAATAAAGTTTGCCCCAAACCTTATAGATGTCCTCAGACTATTCCCAGAAAGCACTAAGGTCCTCTCTAGAATAAATGAAATTATAGTATAGTAGGGAAAAGAAGTAATGTAGCAGAAGAGGAACGAGTTAGAGAATGGCTCTCTTGCATGGAGATGGGTAAGAAAAGGTTCTGCCACAGAGGGGAGACTAGGAGCTTAAAACCCATCCTTCTGAGTCCATGCTGGCACAGGGTTTCTGTTTCCCTTCACCGGATTTACTTTGATGGCTGATGCAGAGTGTGGTCAATGTATCAGTAGGTTAAAAGTACCACATGTTGAAAATGGCTGGTCTGCTCTTACAGCCTTGTGTATGTGAGAGTGGCGAGTACCAGGCAGCCAGTATTATGTCAGTAACAGCACGGAGGGGATATGCTATTGGGTGGTAGAAAAGATCATGAAGGCAGGAAATACTGATGTCGCGGTTAAAAACATAGTGTCAGAGAAGTTGGATTTAGATAATGCCTCTGCCATTGGCTAAAGGTAAGGCATTAGGTGAGTTGCTTTGCTTACTGAGCCTTGGTTTTTTCTTCCCAAGCAAAATCAGGATCCAAATAGCAACCATCACATGTGACTGGTACAAGGACTAACTGAGATACACCATATACAACCAGTGTCTGTAACATGTTAGTGTTCCAAAATATTTCCTACTAGTAGTAAGAGCACCGGTGGTGGTGGTGGTGGTGGTGGTGGTGATAGGGCAGTCGTGGTGGTGGTGACAGAGGTGGTGATGGTGACAGTGGTGATGATGATGGTGGTGACGGTGGTGATGATGGTGGACGTGATGGTGGTGGTGATGGTGATGGTGGTGGTGATGGTGGTGATGATGGTGGCAGTGGTGGTGGTAGGGCAGTCGTGCTGGTGGTGACAGTAGTGGTAATGGTGGCAGTGGTGGTGGTAGGGCAGTCACGGTGGTGGTGATGGTGATGGTGGTGGTGATGGTGGTGATGATGGTGGCAGTGGTGGTGGTAGGGCAGTCATGGTGGTGGTGACAGTGGTGGTGATGGTGGCGGTGGTGGTGGTAGCGGTCATTGCAGTATTGCACTAGTAGAGTGTACTAGTTGTTGCCGAGAAGAGGTAGCACCATTGTAATTATACCGGATCTAGACAGATTAGTTAGATTCTGAGGCTTATTGTTCTTGAGTCTGGAAAGAAATGAGACATCTTTAATGATCATGAGATATTGGGTAAAAGAATCCCATTGGGAAAGGAGATGATGTATGAACTAATCCTGTAGTAACTGCAGAATCCCAAATAGAACTGACTGGGAAACACATGGAAACATGACTCACTCACGCCTTCATTGAGAATACACGGCACAAACTCAGCAGTGCCCAGGAGCACAGAATCATCTCAGAGCACGTGCAGGGACACCAGGAGAAGTTGCTGAGGGAGCTCAGCATTGTATTCACGGGTGTACGGACTCAAGCTGAGTCATCATAGCAATTCAGTAACATCTCAAGCGACAGAAGATGGATCGCTCACTGGCGAGCCTGAATCACCACCACCGCTAGCAACTACACCCATCCCTCGCCAAATTTAGGTACTACTCAATTTGTAGATGAATCATTTCTAAATTAAGCATGAAGATTTCCAAATTAGCTCAAAATGATCTAA
The DNA here is from genome assembly GCF_964194185.1 of Rhinolophus hipposideros. Classification (NCBI taxonomy): domain Eukaryota; kingdom Metazoa; phylum Chordata; class Mammalia; order Chiroptera; family Rhinolophidae; genus Rhinolophus; species Rhinolophus hipposideros. Next base: position 23,458,841 of record NC_138060.1, read on the forward strand.
CATCTGGACAAGAGATAATACATTACTGAGTTAGAGGAAGGGACATAAGGAAAGAAAAAAATAGAAGGAAGGCTATGTTCGCTAAGAAAACTATGTTCTTTTGAAATATATGATCTATTTTTGCAAAAATGACTGACTCATTTTATTTTTCTGATCACTGAAAAGGAAAGAGAGTGTGTGTAACGGATTGCTTTACAACCAAATAAAGATGTCATGTGGACATGAGGCTTACTAACTCAGTTTATATTATTCCAGCTACATTTAAATTGCACATGCAAGCACAAAATTGATTGTTTCTCGGTTGGATTGCCTAAGGTCTTTCTACCATTACAAATAACTTCTCACAAAGCTTTCTCATGCCTTCTGGGATGCAGGACAGTCGCCCGCCCCAAAATGCTCTCTGACCTGGCCACCCCAGGTTCTTGCTCTTGTTCCCATGGGCTGTGAGCATCACTGCAGAGCTCTTAGCTCTTTGGAAGTACACTAGGAAGGTTGAGAGACTCCCTTTGCCCTGACTTCTCAGTGCCTTTTATAGGTTTTCCTGTTCCTGGGCATGAGGTGGGGCAAAAGCACTCATGGTTATTACCATGACCTATAGAATCAGACAGACCAGGGTTCTGGCTCTCCTGGCTCTGCCACTTTACTCTACAAGACTACAGACAAATGGCTTATCCTCTTGGAGCCTCAGCTGCCCCATCTGTGAAATGGACATACTTAGTGAGTTCCTAACTGAGGATTATTGGGAGGATTAAGTGTGATTATATCTGCAAAGGACTTGGCTCAGTGCCTGGCTTTGTGGCAAGAGCTCCATAAATGTTCGTTCTTATTCTTTCTAATGGAGGAGTATTTGGAGTTATTTATTCAGATACCCCAGACATTAAGCCACTGGAATCAGATGCTTTAGGTAATAAAAAACTGTAACCTCCAGCCAAACTGAAATTTCACGTCAGGGCCTGTGCTTTTCTTGTCATAATGCTCCCTATTTATCTCCTTTTGTTGTAATTGCTTGTTTAAGATCTGTCTTCCCCAGGAGAGTAGATACTGGGAATCTTTTCTTCATTGCTGCAGGCACAACACCCAGCAGAGGTCTCCGTATGGAAAGAGATGTGAAACGTTATTTGTTGAATGACTGAAAGACTGAATAAACAGTGAATCAATAGAATGACAGATTGAATGGCTGACTGAACCAAAGGCTAAGTGACTAGATGACCAAATGAGTGACTGAATTAATTAATTAATTAATGATTGAATAGGTCATCTAAATTCAATTGATTGATATGAAAATATTTCCCTAGCATGACAAAAGATAAGACCACTAAATACAGGATTTTACCTTAAAAAAGTAGGGTCTTTGAGGGGGATATATAATAACAGCTTCTGAATATCTTAGAGTTCAATTCTTCCCCTCCCCACAATGATGGAATAGGTGATAATACCCTACCGGAAAATATTACTCCACCCTCACATGGCCCTCAAATTACAAAATCTTCCCAACTTCCATCAGAATCCAGGATCTGCTTGACAGCTTCTGGCCTCAGCGTGTCTACCCATGTCAGATGACATCATGGCCAAACCACGTGTCATGGTCTGTGAGAACTGAGGGAATCAACAGGAAGCCTTTACTGCCTCATTTCTGATAACTAGGAATCTTTCCTGAAATCTCCTGCCCACCCCTTTCTTCTGGTAAGCTCATCCAGTCTTTCCAGAAAGGCTGGTCAGGAGCAAGGCAGTGCTGGACTTCGTCAGGGGGATTTGGTGTCTTCATACCTTATTCATCAGCCACAGGACATGCACATTTTTCAGAAGCTCTGGAATTCTGCCAATGGATGTCTGAACCTTGTGCTGCATTCTCAGAGGCCCTCTTAGGATGTACATGGTTAGACATAGAAGATGTAAATTGTTTTTCAATTATAACCTGTCTCAAATGAACATACTTGAAATGGCCGTTGAACAGCAGCATTTTGACTACCCTACTCTCCTCCTATGAATCTGTGATTTTAATAAAATAAGTGAAACAGTTATTTAACGGCGTTTTCCTGGTGTAATAGAGGGGAAAACTCCCCAAATCCAGGCTGACCGAAACCTTAAAGGTCAATCGGAAGATTTTCTGAAAGAACCAAGCATGATGACTACCTACCTGGCAATTAGCAAATAATAATTACATGGCTGCCAGGTATCACCTATCTGCTCCATGCCAGGCACTAGACTGCATGCTTTCTATACAGCAGTACATTTCATCTGCATGGCAGTACTGAGATTAGTATTATTGCTTCCATTTCATGGACAGGTAAACTAAGGTTCCCAGCAGATGCCTGCACAGGGATTTGAAGCAAGTCTGTCTGACTTTAAAGCTGATGCTCCTACCCCCTCCACAGGTTGCACCATAGCCCCTGAGATCGGAGGGAATAGAATAACGGAATAAAACTTAGGCAGAAAAAAAATGGTGGCTAAAATATAGAGGAAAGAATGGAGAGAAGACCTCATGAACACATGACCAAAGTTTTCTAACAGATCATGATGTGAGAAAGGGAGAATAGATTCCAAAGGCTGGAAAGAACAGATGGGTGACAGCTCTAGGAAGAGAGGTGTCAGCCCAAAGTAATGAAGTATCTTCTAACAATGAGAGCTGTCCAAAACTGCTGGAACTGTCCAGTGACAGAATGAGCTCTTGGACATGGAAGGCATCCAAGCAGAGGGCAGGAAATATCTTGCTGGGTGCCACAGAGGTGAGGGTGAGATACCTGTGAGGTCTTGTCCAACTCCCAGTACCAGTTTGCTTTGGGTAGGTGCTCACTAATCAGTTAAGAAAGTTCATTCCCCCTTGCCTGAACCCAACCACTATCTGCCACAGACAAGTATGTAAAACTATCTATGAAGAACCAGTCCAACGTGACAGTTTCATTTCCTTGAGGCTAGAGGAAGCAATAACAGGGAACTGTTATTCTGAACTCACTTGTGATAAACAAGGAATAATTGGCTAGACATTAGAAGGGAGAGGAATCTTGGGAGAGGAAAGAAACTGTGAGTATTACTGTGTGCCAAGAAATGGGTTGGGTGCTTTATACATGTTCCCTCACTAAAGCTGGTACCCCTTTCTTGAGGTAGGGCTGACCATTTCCAGTTGACAGCTAGAACAAGCTAAGAGAGGTTAACTTATCCACGGTCACACAGCTAATAAGTGGTAGAACCAGGGTTCAAACTCAGACAAGCCAGACTTCAAAACCTTACTGTTGTCTCGGTGGAACGCTGCCAAACCCAGTGAGGTAGAGGCTGAGTGGCACACTGAGAGAATGGTACTTAGGACAGGTCAATTTTGATGGGTGGGAAAAGGAATAATAAGGCTGCAGCATGGAATAAAACACAAGGAAGTAGGTCAGAATGGGATGCTCAGAGAGGTCAATTTAGTCATTGAGGCAAGGCAAGAAACAGAGAAGACATGGGTCAAGGCAGACATCACAGTTCAGTCCAATTTTGGCCTTGAGCCTAAACTGCAGAATTGGTCTCAAATCACAAATGATACATAAGACTCTGGACAGTTCAACCTGGCCAAAACACTTAGGTCAACTTTGCCCCCAAAGGTAACATACGGAAACATCTTCACCATTTTTTTGCAGAGTATAAGAGGATTTCAATATTCCATGGGGAGATGTGACCAGGTAACACAGGTTGATGAGGCTTTGGAAAAATAAAATGCCAACAGGGCAAACAGAATGGAAAATGTGATACTGAGAAAAGATGTTAATGAGGACTTTATACTGATTTTTATCTCTTCCCTGTCTCTTAAGTTCTCTTGATAAACAGGGGTGCCATGCTGCTCCCCCCACCGTTGGCTAATTAGAGATTTTCTGATGGGTTAAGCAGGCCTGATTTTACCCATTATCTATGAGTAGAATCTTATTCTAAAATTGAATTTTAGTTATTCTAATATTAAAATTACTACAAGGATGGCAGGAAAGAAATCAACAATTTTAAGTTGTGAACAATCCACATACATACGGTACAAATGATGGTCCAATTTGATACAAATTAAATTATGTGACTCATGGTATATTTATATCAATTGGTACACATTAAAATATTCTGTGGTTCATGGATTATTTATATCTACCTACGCGTAAGTGTAGAGTGTTTTTAATGAACATAATATGTTTTTTAAAATCATAACCAAAGAGAAGCCATCACTCAACTAAGCCATGCTTACTACACTGTAACAATAAAAACATCGTTACTGTGAGCTAGGGTTATCAGGGATTTCCATGTATCTGGCATGAAACCAAAAGATCAGGGTTGGAGATGCCCTGTAAGTATAGAACACACACCAAATTTCAAAGATGTAGCATGAGAGAAAGAATGTAAAATATCTCAACAGTGTTCTATATCAATCACAGGTGGAAATGATAACATTTGGGATATACTGGCTTAAATAAAATATATTACAAATAGTTCACCTGTTTCTTTTTACTTTTTTTTTAATGTGGCTATTAGAAATTTTAAAATGACATATGTGGTGCACATTATGTCTCCATTGGAAACACTAATATAGCTTCCCACTGTTCTCCGAAAAAAATGAAAGCCCTTTAGTGTGGCCTACAGGGCCCAACACAATGGAATCCCCGCCTACCTCTCGCAGGCCCTCTCGTTTTCTCCCCATCCCTCCTTACCCTCCAGCCACACTGACATTATGATCCCTCAAACATAGCAAGACGATGCTTACCGTAGGGTCTTTGTACTCATGACTCCATCCTTCTGGAATGTTCTTTCCATGGCAACTCTACTCATAGCTGACTCATTCTCCTTCTTCAGGTCTCAGCTCACATGTCACCTCCTCCATTAGGCCTTCCTAGACCACCTGATGTGAAGGGATCACATATTCAATGAATCTTTCCTCCATTAGTATCCTCTGAGGCATTCATTGCCATTCTTAGTTACCTTATCTAATTATCTGTTCACCTGCTTAATGTCTGTCTCCCCCACTAGAATGGAAGCTATGTGAGGGCAGGAACCTTTCCTGTCTTATTCACTGTCTGTCATATCCACAACTCAGGGCCTAATCCACTGTAGTTCTCAACTTAATGTTAGTTGAATGAATGAATGAACGAGCGGACAAATAATGAAAAGAGCATGAGACTCAGAGTCAAAAATCCCAGTCAGGACAAACCCAGTGATAATGATGAGGACACCACCATCTTTCTCCAGGTGCTTACTCCTTTCCCTGTAATCAACTTTGACAATCATGGAAGGCAGTGCGGTATAACTGAAAGGACATACTCTGGAGTCAGAAGCCCTGAGTTCGAATTTCAGTTCTGCCATTGACTGGCTATGTGACCTTGGACAGAGCCTTTGACTGTCCCAAATCTCTGTTTTCTCCCAGAATGGCTGTCTTGAAGCTCAAGTAAGATATAAGGTACAGCTTTGTCAACTAGAGAGCCCCAGTGATATTTATTAGACCGAGACGTTCTTGAAGGGGAGAGATCCTTTTCTTTATCTGGGTGTTCCCAGCACCTAGCACAGGGCTTGGCTTAAGGCAGGTCCCCCAAAACTGCTTGATGGATGAATGGAACTTCTAATAAGCCCTAGTGCCACAATGCAATGAACCTTGGGGAAGTCTGATCTCTCTCTGTTCCAACCTGGAAAAGAGACCCCATTTTCTGCCAAAGAAAAGCAAAAGGACCTCAGAGTTGGAGTGAGGCTGAAGGGTAATGGCCACATTGCCTCCATTTTCCAGAACAGTCCCAAATTAAAGTAGTCTGTCCAGGTTTCCAGCCAAGATTCTCACTACAGGTCCCCTAGAAAATTTGGCTCGAGGCTAGGGCTTAAAGTGTCAGATTCAGCATCCTCAGCTGGGGAGAGAGCAAGTTCTAGCAGGAAGCAGGGATCACCTTTCTGCCCACAAAAGGTTATTTTCCAGAAAGGAGACATTGGGCCACCCCAGGCAGCAGCTCCTGATTCTCACATTCTAAGAAACAGCCACAATATCTGCCTCCTTACTTGAAACTGAGACCAAGGGTAAAAATGAGAGGAGAAGGGGGCCTTGTGTTTGGCTAACAGTGTTAACATTAATAAAATTAGAATTATTCCGTGGAACAATGATTTCTCAAGATAGGGCAAGAAGGATGGCTGGGAAGGGAGTGGGAAATGACTTCACTGGGAAGGCTTCTGCCTAGTTTGCAAGGGATAAAGCTTGTCTTTGTTATTCTCCTGGCTTCTGTTCCCATACCTCTGAAATATAAGGGCTTCAGGCATGCCATCCCAGTCCAGCACTACTGTGCCTAGGATTTGCTACTGAAAGGCCTATTCATGTGGAAACCTCTCCCAGGCCAGGCTACTGTTGGCCACCAATTAATTATTTACACACTGGTTTACCGCACAGCCCACCTTGGCACTTTGGACCAACCAGACTAGGTGTAGCACTGTACCATCTCTGCCTACTCCCACCTTGCCTGCTCAAGGCCGATTAAAAGCCAGACTCCCACCTCTGTTCATTCAGCAAATGTGTTCTGAGTGTTTATCACCAGCTGGTGTTGGGGCTATAGCTGGGAGCAAGACAAACATTAATCAGAGCAAAGATCCACGAAAGAGGGAAAAGGCCATCTCTTGTCTTAGAAAAGGGGAGTCACAAACAGAAAGCCCTTTCCAGGAATATGAAAAAGGAGTCACAATTCGGGATCTTGGTCAAGATTTGGGGTTGCTGGAGATGATGTGTGAAGAAGCACCAGCAGGAGGCTTTAAGGAGGAAAGTGACTCCAATAAGAAAGGAAGCCCTAAAATGTGACCTGCAGGCCCCCACCCCACCGTATGGCCATGTCATTCCCACTTGATGTACTTTGAAACTACCCTTCAGTCACCCTGCAACCCGGTTTTATTTTAGCGCCCTTGAGCCCTGGTTTGTGGCAGGGGGCACTGCCAGTGTGGGTTATAGGACAAAACCCTCCTGACAGACAGCGGTTTTTCTCCGGGGGGGGGGGGGGGGGTGAAAAAGGGCTTGTGTTTAGTCCTCTGCCCAGGCAGGGAAAACACCTCTGGGAACCCAGGTTGTGGAACTAGCTCAAGAGAGATGTGGGTTTATAGGCAGACAGCATGGCGTAGGGAGGGGACAGCTGGCCATTGTCGGTTTATAGCAGCTGTTATGTTAGATGCTGCAGCCCAGATTTCCTACGTTATGGCTTGTAATCCCCTGCACCCTCTCCCCCGTGAGTGCCGCTCTCTCAGGTTAAAGCCTTGCTGGAGTTCAACTTGAGCTCAGTTACCCTCTCTGATCCTGGTTCCTCACCTGGCGAATGGGAATGATCACGGTTGTTGCCGTCATCACCATGGTAACAGTGCCTGATTGCCAGGATACAGTAAGATGGCCAAAGGAGTGAAGATGTTTATCCAGGCACGTATAAAATCAGGCTGCTCTTCTCTTTCTCACCGACTCAGGAGGATTTAAACCACAGCAAGTTGTGAACGGCAGATGAATACTTTCCAAACATGAAGTTTTGGAAAAAAAAATCATGCACTCACTGGACTCGTCCCTCCTCTCCGGTGACTGGGGAACCTGCCCGGGTTTGGGGAAAGTCAGGCAGCCACATGCATGCTGCTGCCTACCACCTGCCTCTCCCCCGCTACTTGCACCCCCTTACGACAATACAGCTCAGCATTTATTTTTGGACCCAGCTCACTAAAAATACTTCGGCCTTCCTGTTTGATCCCTCTCCCTTTTGACCTGAATGAATCTCGGGGCCCAGCGGCCCTCCCCACCCTCCGCCCGTAGTCCTTTAAAGGAGAAGGGCGTGGGGACAGATTCCTGCCGCTCGAGGGACAGACCGGAGACGCCCGGGCCGGCGGGGGCCGCGCTCGCACTGACGTCAGGGTAGCGCTCGCTCAGCGGCCGCCTCCCACCCGGCCGCGGCCGCCCAAAGGGAGGGGGGAGCCGCGCGCTGGGATTGGCTGGCCCAGTGCGAGCGCGGGCGCGGATTGGCTGGCGAGGTTTTAGAGGGAGTCCCACTCTCCAATTAAAGGCCCCGCCGCGCCCCGCTGTGCTCAGAGCTCCCCCTAGGCCCGCGAACCTGGCCATTCAGCCACCGCTGTCCCCACGGCGCGCCCTCGCGCCTCCGCCTGAGAAGCCAGGCGCTGTTTTTCCAGCCCCGAAGAAGATGGCAAAGGTGTCCAAGGACCTAAACCCAGGAGTTCAGAAGGTGAGCTGCGATCTGTCTGTACTTACCCAGATCTTTTTTTTCCCCCCGTTTCCGTCACCCATGTGGTCGCGGAGACTTGCCTAGAAGTAAGTGGGAACCTTATTAAATTCCAAGACTTCACAGAAAAACAAAATAGTTGGGAATACTCGTTTGAGCCAATAGGCACACCTCCCCAAATTTACTCTTCAAAGCCCTTGTGTACAGTATTTGCAAAGGATCTTAGTTCTTTGGTGATGCTAATTGAAATTTAAATAAGGAAAAACCTTTTCTATATGGTAATCCTATGGTCTGTAGGGGAGAAAAAAAACGCCACCTTCCCTCTCCTTTCCCCCTCCTGTGGTTAAGGTGAAGGTTGGGGTGACTGGCTGAAGGGGGGGGGCATGTAATATTTACTCACAAAAAATCTTCCCCTTTTGCTGCCATCCGTGTGTTTTGTGTTGTTACACACACACACACACACACACACACACACACACGTTTCTTTAGTTGCTGATGTTGGCAATGGCAGCAGTCCCAGCACTGGGGAACTAATTTTTGTCCCTAAGGTCTGCACATTTCCCTTTCAAGAAGGGCTGGCCAGGAACCCAGAAGGTCACCGGTGAATTACTGCAGGGGGGGCCTGCAGCTCCAACACCCACTGGTTACTTACCTGTATGCAGCTGGGAGATGGTACATGCCAGAAGCTTAGAGGTCATGTGAGCTGGAAGGGAGCAGAGAAACAGCCTAGGCCAATGGAGAAACTGAGGCCCAGGGTCACAGAGAGTTGGTTCTAGCAGGCAGCACAGCGTAAGGAAAGCCTTAAGTGTTGAAACCTTGGCCCTGACACTTCTTTGCTGCACCATACATATTGACCAAGTCACTTTTCTGGGTTAATCTCCTAAACCAGTCTTTTTTTTTTTTTAAAGATCTAATTGGCTTTATTGAAGTATTCATGAATCGAGCAGCATCCTTAATCCTAAACAGAGAGGTGCTCCAAAAAGTTCCAAATCAATCGTGTTTAAACTCTGATTTCAGGGGATTTGGTCTTGCAGGGCAAAGTGCTCCTTAGACATCTGCCAATACCTGTGGGGTAAAACAAGAGGGAAAAGAAGAAAGAAACTACGTCAGAATCAAAATAAAATGCAAGCCAGCCACTTAGAGGCACAGCATTCATACATCTGATTTATCGCTGCTCCATGACACAGCTGACCTTCCCCAAACTCCCACACAGAGTCCAGCAGACCCTTCTGAGTGTGTACACTAAGTCAGAGTTCATCAGGACATCTCTCTGGAATGTACCGTGCCCCTTGCTTATGCCAGACTATTTGCAGAATCAAGTCATCTCTCCTTCTATGGCATTCTCATAAACTTTAGACCATGGTAAAATACCTATTAATTTCTACCTAGTAGTGAGTCAGGCATGCACGGCTCTTATTTCTCTACACATCTTTCTAAACTCCTTGAGGGCAAACCTTTCTTGCTCATCTCTGTTCCCAAATAGCATGCCATACGCAGTGGGACTTAATAAACCACCAGTGAATCTCTGAATATCCACCAAGCTAAGATCAGAATGTTCACGGACAAGTACATTTTGTGCATTGTTGTTTTTAAATTTGTTGTAGCACCAGGATATTTGTATCTAAAGAGCCTCCCCCAAATTCAGTCGAAGTGAAAAGTTCAGGGATAGAGAGGCAGAGTTCCACAGTCCTCTGGAAAGTCAGACGATTTGAAGTGGTTTTAGCACAAGCTGGCTGATGATTATGTGGGACATGAGACCGGGTACACAGACACACCTCTCCTCACTGAAGGCTGAGGCCACCACCTAGAGGAAGCCTTGTTTTCTTTTCTTTTATTTGTTTTTATAATTTGCTTTTTTCTTTTTTTTTAGAGTACAGTTGACATACAATATTATATTAGTTTCAGGTGTACAACATAGGGATTAGATATTTGTATACCTCCCTGATAAGCCTAGTAATCATCTGTCACCATACAAATATTTGTGATATTCTTGACTGTATTCCCTGTCTTGTTTTTATTTATTTTTGCATAAGAGAGTGTGATTATCTGGGTTAGAGGTGGAACATGTTCTTCTTCTTGTCCCCCCTAGTGCCAACTTCCTTGGCCTGCAAAGGGTTTATTTTTCATTTAGATCCAATTACAGGCTTAGAGAAAGAATGTGGTGGGTAGAGATGAAAGGGGAGATATTTTTTTTACCTCTTGGGATTGTGACAACCGGGAGGAAGATGACCAACGTCTTCAACTCAAAAAAGTTGAGGGAGAGGAAGAGAGTGGGGTAGCTCTCCTTGCTGAGCAGTACAGCCGTGATTAAACACTGTGTCATATCAACAGCATGCTGAAAAGCTTTTATTGCATATTTACTTTTTAAATCTGCACCAGTGGGGGGTTTTATAACATTTGGCTTCAGGATGCATAATCACACTTAGGCATTTTGAAACAATTTTATAGACTCTTAGAGCTGCAAGGGACCTATTTACAAAATGAGAAATGGTTTTAAATGGCATATGAGCTGTCTCCACTGCCCTGCCCCCAGAGGAATGGGGGTGCGGGGAATCCCCAGCAGCTGGAAAATCATTAAAAGGTCTTCAAAAGAGAATATAAAATCTGAAAACTGGAGTAGCCTTAGAGGTCATCTAACCAGTCCCAGACAGACTGAGGGACTCACCATGGGTCACATACATAGTTAGTAGAAGAACTTAGAAACAGTTCCCTGCTTCCTCCCATCTGTGCTAAGTCAAATGCTCCCATTGAACGGATACTCTTGAGTTGCTTGTGTTTCTCCTAGGAAAGAGAAGGTTTCCTAGCACAGAGAGTTCCCTGTGAATGATGAAATAGCCAACATGCCTTGGTAACAAAGGGTCTTAAAGGCCAAATGTCATTTCTCTTGGTGGAATCAACCATTATTATGGATTCATTAAGTGTATTTAAGAACACTGGTTACTAGTATTCTTGTAACCAGATCTGGGTTCAAACCCCAGCACTACCACTTCCTAGCTGTGTGCTCTTGGGCAAGCGAATGAACTTGTGTGTCTTCACACAAGTTGTGTGTCTTCATCTGATCATTGGGGAGACAGTAGTGGTATCAACCTCCCAAGGTGGCTGTGATTGTCCAGTGAGATGATATATGTGACGGGTCTCAGCACTCAACTAGAAGTAACCATTATTTTTGTGGGTGCTGCTGATGCATGTCGAGGAGTGTGTGAATGCTGAAAAGAGCCTTTTGGTGAGTGAAGGACACACTTTTCTTTAGACTATCTCATCTGAAGAGCAATTAATTTTCATTCAGCTGAACCAAAGCCCACTGCTCTGCCTTGATAAGCTAGGACAATAACCACCTGTCTTTATTCTAGCCCAACAGATATAAAATCTGCTTACACAGAACTCAGATTTCTCGTCATTGAGCATTTTATTCTGGAGCCATTGAATTTTAGGCCTGGAAGGGGACATGGAGCCTTTTCACTTTTTAGATAAAGAAACTGAGGCCCAGAGGGGGTCACACTTCTTATCTGAAATTGCTGAGAAGGTGTGCCAAAGCCTGCAAGAATACAGGCCATTTGGCTGCCAAGGAGCCATTTGCAGGAATTTAGAAAGGAACAGAACAAAGAGATCTAAGAGCATGTTCACTGTTGACTGAGTGTGTGCCAATGGACTGGCTCCAAAGGGCTCTATTTTTCACCCCTCAGCACAATGTCAGAGGAGCATTAAATGATGGTTCTTCTAAGTGCATTGCCAGGTTCAGCTGGGCGTCTCCCTCCACCCTTTCCACATCATATCCCTCTTGGCTTTCCTGTCCTTCAGCTTTCTCCTCCCCTCTGTACTCAGCCCTTCCTGCTTTCACCTCCAGTTCCTGCAGCTTGCAAAACTGCTGGCACGTCGCCTGGGAGAGCCGATCCAACGTAAACACGGCTCCTCAAGAATTGTCGTTGGCTCCCTCAATCTTAAAAATATATTAAGCTGTCACTTAAAGACTTTAATAGCCAAGGCATTGGAGACATGCCCATAGGTGTATAAGCAACTTGGCCCAAAAGAGAGCCTATTAAAAGGGGGGGAAAAAGGAGAAAAAAATAAAGAAAGAAAAAGAAGTTATCCGAATCCTCCTTAAAGGATGTCCAAAAACAGATGCTAAAACCATTACTTTGTAAATTGCACGTGCTTGTCATATTGTATCTGAATATGTGGGGTTGGAGGCCAATGACTGACTTTCACTAGTGTGTCTGACACCTGTGGTGGTGGGAGGCAGGAAAAAGCTTAATAATCAGAGCACCCCTAGGCTTTAATCTAAACCATCTCAGCTCCAATACCTTCTCCTCACCTGTTCTACAACAGTTCTACAAGTAGCATAGACAAGTTTGAGGGAAGACAAAAGAGAGAAAGGAAAGATAATTTCTTGAATATACACTGGGTGCTTGACATTTTCTCACATCTGATCTCATTTTGCCTTAAGGGCTACGATGCAAAAATATTAATGTCCTTTTTACACATGAGTACATTAAGACTAAGGGTTTAAATGACTCGCCTAAGACCATATGATGGCAGGTTAGGAATACAAACCCAGTCTTCTCTGATTCCAAAACTTAAGCTCTTTCCAATACAAGAAAAAACAAGAAGACTTTCATCACAAGCGGAAGTCTGGTGGAGAGGAACTGTGACCTATTACTGTGAGCTTCACAGAAATCAAGGTCTCCCTATATAGTGATAGTTCAATTCAGGATTGCCCAGCATTTGCCAAATGGTACCAGGCATCTGTATGTCTCTGATGTCTCTTGGTCACAACCAGGTGTATATTGCCTCCCACACCAAGTCAAAGCCATTTCCCAGGTACAGAACAAGGGCTTTCTAGATTTCTCCTGGTTTCTGGTTTTCTAGAAGACTGGTAGAACTTTCTAGGGAAGAGGCTGATAGACAATCTAAGGAGTCATACAATATTATCCTGAAATTACTGAAGAAGCAGTAACACTTGACAAAAAGATAAAAAAAAAAAAAAAATCCTAGAGATCCCAGACCCAGAGCTTCCAGGAAATTCTAGCCTGGGGATAAGTTTGTGTGTGTACCTCATCATGCCTGGTCAGGCTGACTCATGGTCTACCCAACAGCATGAATCAGGACCAAGCAAAACACTGCCCAAGCACCTACCAGGACATATTTGAAAAGGAAATAAGAATGCTGAGCGTGCAGAAACCAAAGGCTCCATGTGGCAAGTCACTCTGGAAGGACAAAGAAGCATTGGGGTCCAGCCTATGGTGACTTTTGCAAATCCACATGATTTGTTCCCAGATTTTTTTCAACCTTCTCCTGTGTTCAAACATTGCCTTCTTTGTAAAAATCAATCTTTGAAGGAAATGCAAATGAAATATTACATAAAAGAGCTGAGTAGAATTTAGTGATCTGCTGAGCCAATCACTTTGTGTGATAGATGGGACATGGGGAAGAAATGGAATATCCAAAAGTTACATGTGACATAACTGAGAGGTACATTGACTTACAGCATTATTTATGAATGAAGGAGAAAAGAATAGCATCTATATTTGTGACTTCAATGCTCAGAATATTCTGATTTCATGTCCACTGTATACTTTCAAACTTCAGAAGGTCAAGTGAACATTTTGGCCATGAACTTAACTTTGGCCACAAGGTTCAGAGGCCATCTTGAGGAATGGTTAATCACATGTATGGGCATCTAGATGCGGCTCATAATTCTGCCATTTGCTATGTCTGCAACCTTTGCCAAGTCGTGTATCTGGATTTCTGGCTCCTGGTTTGAGAAAGAAGAGTTAGCAATAGTTCTACATTTAAACCATAGCAAAGTGCCTGGGGACATAGTAAGTGCTCAAAAAATATTTCCTCCTGCTGTTATTGGTATCCTCTCTCATCAGCACGGTGCAGGAATCCCATAGGTAGTTAAGTGCTGGAACATGGAAGACCAAGGTCAGTTTACCTACGTCTCATGTTGTTCTAAGATATCAGATTGCAAGACGTTCTCTTTAGAGCTAAACTTAGACCTAGTCATAAATATACTCAGGGCACATCCTATACAAAATCATGACAATGGCAAGAATTTGGCCTGGGTGTCTGGTGGCTACACTTCAAAACAGCAGCCCTCTTCTTGCCTGAGGAGGCAACCAGTAACTGGCCTCGGCTGTGGCCCCCTTCAGCCTGCTTGCAGACCTGTGGTGTAGACAAGTTGTCTGTGTTCAGTCTATGTCTTCAAAGCTCTGTCCTTCACGGTGTTGGTGTCAGGGGCACCAAGGGGCAGGAGCCTGGGGAAAGGGCTCTTGGCTGACTAATGCCTCCAGAAGAAACCTGCCTTAAGAAGACAGTATCTGTGGGGCTGTGTGACTAAGTGGCATTGTCCTGATGCTGACCACGGAGGTCCCTGACCCCGTTCACCCGTTGGCTGGAAGAGGTGGAAGGAAAGTGGAGCCCATCCCTGTCCTAGTCCTGGAGGAGAGCCACCCACCTACCCCTCTGCTCCCCACCCTAGTCCTGGCGCTGTGGGTGGGGGCCTGACCCTAAGAGTGGGAGGGGCAGCACTTGCGCTTCTTACTTTAGAGGAAGTCTGGGAGGGAGATGTTTTCTAAAATCTTGTTAGTAGGTAGAGGAAAGGTTTCTAACCAGAGATCTGTGGATAGAATTGAAGTTATCAAGGAATGTAAATGAAGAAAAATATTGCATCTTTAGAACTCTAACCTCTAATTGAAGTTTAGCATGTCCTTCAATTATGCATGAAGACAAAAGCCCTGGTAGTTTAGCAGCCCCTGTGCCTTTTTTAAAAAATCAAATAAAGCTACTGTACATGATATTCACATTGGAAAGTTAACTGGGTGCAGGTCCTGTGTCTTGATACCAGTGGAAAAATGATATGTTCATAACCTATTTCAGCTGTGGTGGATGCCCAGTGTACCACTTATACTCATCCCTGTTCTAAAATAGCAGTAATTAGATCCATTGCTAAATCGTGTTAATAAACTTAATACAGGCACATATGTTACTAAATCACAGATTTCTTTGTATGTATTGACACTATTTCAGTAATATCGGTTTCCTTTGTGATCCTACATATTTTATTATATGCATTTAAAACATTGTTCTAAGAAGGGATCCTTGATGTCAAACAGCTAAAAGAGTCCAAATACATTAAGACTGCCATTGAAATAAAGCTTTAACAGTGTTCTACACACACATACACACACACACAAATATGCACAGGTATGCATATATAAACACACACACACATACAACTATAATGAATTGAATCTGAGGTTCTTGGTATAGACAAACTGGGTTCAAAGCCCAGCTCTGCCCCGTTTTCTGTTACCTTGGGACAAGTCACATTAGCTCTGAGCCTCAGTTTCTTCATCAATAAAATGGGCCTAAAAGTTGTCCTCACAACAATAATCTATTAAGTTCTTAACACAATACTTGACAAAGAATGAGTGTGTATTAAACATGAGTTATCATCACTATTAAAAGAGCTAATGAGAGTGAAATGGTAAGAGAACAAAAACATTATTTTGATGAAACTTATACCTGCCTCTGATTTGGCCAACTTTAACAATTTATTCTGTGCAGACATATATTATGCAATTATTATACGCCAGGAACTGACCTGGGAAGCAGAGAAGTAAAAGGAAAAGAATCCCAGAGGCTGGTGGTTTCAGAAAAGGAACAGCTGGTTCAGCCATCAGAGACCACAGCAGTGTCTAAAAGACCTTGATTAGAGGTACGAACATGGGACTGAGGGAGATCAGAAGAGGAAGTACTTAACCTTACCTGGCGAGGTCAGGGAAGGCTTACTGAAGAGGAGACATTTGAGCTGCATGTTGAAACACAAGGATGAATGAGCTATTAGGATCGGATCACAGTCCAGTTTTAGGCCTTCCAAGTCGGACACCCAGATATTCCATCCTATTAGCTTCTAATTTGGGAAATACCATTCATCTTAAACTGTGGAGAAATACATTCCTCTGTATCTATCCATCCATGATGCTCATCTGTTATTTTCTGATCTGAGAACTTTTCCTCTTGCCTCACAACCGAAACCCTTTGGGGTGATAGGATAGTAAGGCCTGCCAAGCTGGCACGCAGAAAACTTATGGTGGTTTCTTGAGACTCTCCTAAGCCCAGCAATGGAGTGCCAGCAAACCTAGCCCCACTGAGTTTGAATTTTTGCAGGAAGATGTAAATTCATGTTTGTGACAGAAGAAAATAAAAGATAACTGAAGATGTGCAATACATATGGAAAGCAAGGCACACACACACACACACACACACACCAGTGAGATTCAGCACACTGCACGTGTGAGCAGAACAAGAGAACAGTTCAAAGTACAGTCACTTTTTAAACTCTTACATCATGTAAATGATCATTTGAGGAAGAGCAATCCCAAGTAGGGTTCATCAATGAACTGTGAGGAAGAAAACTGGCCTTTGAAATCGGGGAACTTGATTAACAAGATCCAGAATCTTGCAGCAAAACAATTCCCTTTGCACTGTTCTGACTTCAGATGTCTGACGTGGTCTATAAATGTGGGTCCTTCTGTGCCATGTTTTAGAGCAGATGATGCATCAAAATGAAAAACACACGGTCTGGGTATCGAAATGCCACTGGAATGGTGGTTCTTGATTTTTGTCAGTTGCATATGGTACGTTAAACAGAGAAAGAAAACATCCCAGACAATTCCCTGCCAGTTAACTGGAAAAATGAAATTATGGGGATCATGCCTGTGTTTACAAGGACCGGAAGAAGAGGAGAACTTTGATGGAAAAGCTGTGTTTCCTCAAGTCTTACGTCCTACGCAGCCAACAGGCTCAAACAGCCTGTGAGGAGAACACACCCTCTAAGAAGATCCACGGTAATTAGGATGGCTGTTGTCGTCCACTCTGTACCTTTCCTTGGGCCCAGCGCAGGCTGGGACCATCACAAAGGAAATCATCATTTACCTACTTGAATAATGCTTGTACTGTATGTTGCAGCACTTAGAATTAATTTTTAAGAGGTGGAATGGGCCTTAGAGTTTCTCTAGATCAACTTCCTTGTTTAACAGACAAGGAAAACAGATCTAGCAGGTTAAGTGACTTGCTCCCAATCACAGAACTTATTAGTAGAAGAGCTAGGATTGGAATTCAGGGTGTCATAGTAGTTCAAATCCAGAAAGACTTAAAAACTCTCTTTTGTCCAAGTACACCATCCAGAACCTTAAACGTGAGATGAAATGAGCAGCCAGGAGCTGTAAAAATACCACTGATGAGTACTTATACCTCCTGAAAAGATGTTTTATTCTTTGAACCCCTATAATTATTAGATAGCTCTTTTTTATTTTGAGCTAAAATCCCTCTCCGTCTCCCTCTCCTTCTCCCTCTCCCTCTCTTTCTCCCTGTCCCTCTCGAACTTCTCCCTGTTTCCTTAGTTCAAGATGCAGTGGCCACTTTTTTAATGTTCTAGTCTGGTTCGCCAAGCAACTCTTACATATTGGTCGGGATTAAGGTCAGAGCATCTATTTTGGGGGGTTTCTTCTTACCTTCTGGGAGCCCTAACGTCTGCGTTTAGCTGAGTGAGATGGCCAACGGACAGCCCGACATTTTTGTTTGGCATAAGTTTTGTGACTTGTGCTACCTCCTCCATCTAGACAGATTGTTTCCCTCTCCTTCCACCCTCACCCACTTCTGTGCCACCAAACTATCTTGTTTCTTGGAAGAGCGTTTTTAAAGTGGAAAAACTTGCCAAGAGAAAAGGGAATAGGAAAATTTAAGGCACTAAGAGAAGTACTCCAAACCCATGTCATAAATACTCATGAAAAATCAGCACTCTTCTACAATGCATAAATTAGGTACACCTAATTTATAAAAAGGAGGAAAGAGTAATATAAAATCAGAAAGTTATGGAGAAAAAGATGAAAACTTTGGTAAATAGAGGTAATAGCTTTTAAAAGCTTTTAAAAATTATTTGCAATGTTATAGCTTACTACTATGTGGAATGCTAGAACACTAAGAAAGTAATCTAAGTTTTATATCCTTGTGACTTTTCCATCTGGAGGGAATGCTCATGAACAAATATGAAAGCTTGGTCATCAAAATTAACTTCCTTCCATTGAAAGATACCACGAAGAAAGTGAAAGACAATCCACAGAGAGAAAATATCCATAGTACATATATCTGACAAAAGATTGTATCCAGAATATATAAATGAATAATTTTAAAAGAGCAATCCAGTTTTTTTAAAAAGTAAGTGATGACTTCAACAGGCATGTCACAAAAGAAGATATCTAAATGACTAATAAGTATAGGAAAAGATACCTTATTACTCATCAGAGAAATACAGATTAAAAGCACAATGAGATAGCATTATTCTACCCAGCAGAATGGTAAAATTAAATAATGACAATAGCAAATGTTGGCAAAAATCTGGAGCAACTGGAACTCAGATACATTTCCAAGAAGAATGTAAAGCGATAAAAACACTTTGGAAAACTTTTGGTAGCTTCCAGTAAAGTTAAGTGTCTACCTACCCTGTTGTCCAGCAGTTTTAGTTCTAGGTATGTCACCAAGAAAAAGGAGCACAGGTGTCCAACACAAACCTTGAATGTAAATATTTGCAGCAGTTTTATTCATGATAGTCAGACACTGGAAATAATTCAAACGTCCATCAACAGGAGAATGGATAAACAAAACACTTTAGATTTCTACAACAGAAAACTAGTAGTAAAAATTATTTTTGCAGCAAGGGTAATCTTGACAGAAGAAGCCAGACATAAAAGATTATATGCTGTATAATTCTACTTATGTGATACTCAAAAACAGGCAAAACCATTCCATGGTGCTAAAAGTCAGAGCAGTGGGAAGCTTTATAAGAAGAGATTGTTATTGACGAGAAAGGGGAATGAGGGAACTTTCTAGAGCACAGGAAGGGTTTCATGTCTTTATCTGGATGGTGGTCACAGGGTATATACAGTAATCAACGGAATACTTGAGATTCGTGAAATTTTACTACATGCAAATTTTCCTTGAAGTATTGTTAGAAAGTGAAAAAGACAGTATTTGGTAAACAACTGGAAAATATGGCTCCAAGCAGCAGAAGGATGTGGAGACGGGGTTGAGAGCTGAGTTCTTGCTGCAGCCTGTGGAGGTATCCTGTTCCTGGACAGCTTTGTCTTAGAGACCTACCCACAGGACTCTTTCCAAACTTTCCATTGACTCTAGTCTGGCATTAAAGTCTCTATGTGATGGGTCCCTTTTTATCCTCATCTCTCACTACAACATTCTGCTTCCTGGGCACTGATCTGTCACTCGTTCCCTGACCATAGGTTTTCTTCCTCACATGCATACGGAAAGGCCTTCTTCTCTCAAGGGGACAAAATCCTATCCATTCCTCAGTCCCCTCTACCAGGAAGCTGTCAGTGCAGACCAAGTTCTCTCTCATCTGAACTCCTAGCATGGATTTACTCTCCTACTGAATGGGTGTTTCGTTTTCTGAATGGCCCTGGAACACGTGCAGTTGGTGTCTTGTCCACTTAACTCCTGCACCCTAAAAATTCCCCATTTATAAGCTCCTCGAGGGCAGGGAACATGCCTTAGTCTCCTTTGTGTGCTTCCCACCCCCGAAAGCCTGTCCTGCTCTAAGGTCTCCACAATGTTAATGGGTAGAAAAGGAAATGGAATGAAATAAGGATATAGGAGAGAGAAGGAAAGTTATCGAAAGTAAGAGCCACTTGGTTCTCCTTCCTGACTGAGATGGGGAATCCTTCAGGGACAAAAAGGGGGAGACAGACCATGAGTGCTGAATATACACATGTGGGATAGGACAGATGACCATTAACCTCCGCCAGTGCCCCACACATGTTGCTTAATCTAAAACCCTCTGATTCATGGACCACAGTCGGAACTGGCAAGATAGGACTGAGGTGAGAGGAGTGGAAGGGATTCTCCTTGGTGGATTTTAGGAAGGATCTTGAGATGAAAAGGAAATGAAAGTGAGAGGGTGGGGAAGGCACCATTCCAAACCAGACCCTGAATTTTTAATATCTGGTTCCAAGTGTATTATCCTACTTCAAGCTTGTCTACAAAAGGATCGACTTTAGGATGGTGGGTGAGCCAAGCCTTATCTCGTTTCCTTCCTTCAAACAACTAACTCAAACTTTCATGTGAACCTTGAGGCCCCTGTTTCTGGCTGGAAGTCTCTTGAGAAAAAACTCCAATGGTTTCCATGGTCTGGGGAGGGCAGTTGGCTCAGATCTCTAGACGACAGCAGCCACTTCTCAGGAGAGGTGGCCCTCCTGAGAGACAAGAGCCAGCAAGACGACTAAAAATTGGATGCAATTTAGTCGTAACCACTTATAGCTCAGCCCGATATCTACTTTAAGTTTCTAGTCCTTGATTAATATTTATACCAAAATAGGGCCAGTGGAAAAGTTCCATCTGTGTGGATTTGAAGAGTTTTGCCTTTCCTCAGCCACGTTGACCAAACTCAGGAAAGTAGTGGAACCATTGCCAAGTACATGGTCTTTGAAGTGCAAGAAATTCTGAGAAGGCCCTGGACCCATCATATTTCTTCTTATCCTAGAGTTGGCACTCCTTTTTAAAAAACACTTAATATCAACACCTCTCAGTGCTTTATAGTTTTAGCCAAGCCCTTGACACTGAGCTGACCGTGAACACTTTTTTGAAAGAGTGGATGGTAAGTCTATGCAAAGTTTTGCGCGGGGAAATTGCTTTGTTGGTTGATAGGTTTTCCCATCTTTTACAAATCATAATGGTTCAATTTATCACTTTAATTCTGCTCTTTACTTGGCCAGTAGAGAAATGGCCCCACATTTTCTCCTCAGTTTTATTAGTCATTCCATACCTCTCAGAACCAAAACAATAGAAACTTCAACCATGTTCTCCCCTTTATAGGAGGGGCAAAACTAGAAGCTTTGCTCTTGCAGTAGGCATAGTCGTTTCCCTTATCAAGTATGGGCCATGTGCAGGCATTGTTCTACATAGCTTTTTCCTAGTGTTTACACCAGTTCCATTTTACAGATCAGTAAACTAAGGTTCAGAGGGATTAAGTAAATTGCCTTGGTGGCATAACTAATGAGATGGATGTGAATTAAACGTAGGAAATTCAGTCCACAGCTGCACACTCATCACTGTGTGCCATTTCCCATCTATACCAAACATGTTTACAGGGTTTCAGAAGGATGAGCCGTGAACATGTTGGTCACAAGGTGGATTTGGTTGGTACATAGACATGTACTAACAACACTGAACCACAATAGAATCTTTCTCCCTTTCCGTTTCTTCCATCCTTCTGAGTATGTCAAAGAGAAAGTCTTCACCTGGTGCTAAGATGTTTTTAATGCCTCCAACACGTAGCCAACTTCATTTTAAACAGACGGAGAGTGGTCCTCAGACTCAGAGCTTTTAGAAGGCAATTGTATTAGCTAGAATTTAATAATGTTGATTCATATTTACTGTATTTTTTTATGGTTACCTTCTACTTTTAAAACATTTTAGGAATAAAGTTGTTTTTGTTTTGTTTTTTCAAGAAATAAGGTTTTTTTAAAATAATTTGTTTAAAGAAAAATTATAAGTAAATAATCACACAGGTAGAATACTTAGGACAAAATTAATGAAGGAGGAACATGGAGTCCCATAAATAGCTAATATTTCATAATTATTGATCTCTACAGCACTTGCGTCTCAAATGCATCATCATATTTGATTTCACAACCCCATGAAGCTCGTAGGTACCGTGTTTCCCCAAAAATAAGACCTAGCCGGACCATCAGCTCTAATGTGTCTTTTGGAGCAAAAATTAATATAAGACCTGGTATATATTATATTATATTATATTATATTATATTATATTATATTACATTATACTTATTATACTTATTATATTTATTATATTTATTATACAAGACCCAGTCTTACAGTAAAATAAGACCAGGTCTTACATTAACTTTTGCTCCAAAAGACACATTAGAGCTGATGGTCCAGCTAGGTCTTATTTTCAGGGAAACATGGTATTATGATCCATTTTAAAGATGAAAAAAATCAAGGTTCATAGAGCAGAAACTGCTTGCTGGAGTCACACAGGTGGTGAAAAAAATAGCCTGGGCTCAGGTGCCAGTCCTCAAGCTCCAACATGAGCAGTGCTCCCCCAAAACTCTGCCAGCAAATCCTGTCAAGGGCAGGAGTGGATAAAAGGATATTTCAAAGCAAGGAGCCAAGACCAGAAATGCCATGGAAATTCTGTAGAACTTAATGACTTTCACGAATTTGGCCTGAGTTTTCACAATTTCCTAGTGCTTGTATATATTCTGTTTCATGGAAAGCCTGCGGTTGCTACATTCTGAATTTCTCTGGAGAAGTCTGATTTTCTCTCTCTAGCAAGCCGCCTTCCAGAAGGTTCAGAAACTGGCTCTCCCCTCAGAGGATCATCTCCTACCTTCTGGGGTATATCGTGGAAGGGATGACCCAAAGGAGGAAGAGTTGGGTTATGGTCACTAAGAAGAGTTTTCTTTCCAGTCTACTTGCCTTGAGCAGTTGACTGGGATTCAGACCCCAGGTCCAGGTGACTCCATGGGCAGGGATACCATAAACATGAGAGAACCAGTGGGTTTGGGCGCCAAAGAAGGTGATTGGCAGTCCCATCAATCTATACATGAAGAGATTCCGGGAGCTGAAAACACTCCTGAACATAAAGCTGAGATCTGGAAGGAATGGTTGAAGCCATTTGAGTAAATTCAAACATAAGAGAAGAGTATGTTGAGAATGAAGAGGAGATAACAGCCAGGGCTAGAACCTTGGAAGGGAGAGGGGAACCATTGAGGGGGGCAGCGAAGGGTTGGCTCTAGGGGTTAAGTGACCAGAGAAGGCTACAATCTTGGAAACCAGAAGGGTTCTTTTTTCTTCCAACCCCTCATGCAGGCATCAGCCTTAGATGTAGGCTATCTAGTATGTGTTAGCTTTTAATGAGCCAAGAAGCATTGATCAAAGGCATAAAAAGAAAGCTATAAAAGAAACTATTGAAACAAACGATTATTGAGGACCTACTATGTGCAAGGCATTACTTCAGGCACTGGTGACAGCACAATGAACTAGATACGCAGAGACCCTGCCCCCATAGAATTTATAGTCTAGCAGAAAAGAATGACACTAAAAAGTTATATCCGCGATTTAATAATCACATTCATGATAGTTACTACTAAGAAGTACAAGATACAGGGTTTTCTAAGATCCTATGATACAGGTTCCAGAAGGATGAATACGAGTTTGTTAGGTGAAGGAAGAGAGAAATGGTCCAAGCAGAGGCAACGGCATATGGGCAGGCTCAGAGGTATATAAGAATTTGGCATTCTTTCTGGGGTGTGTGGTTAAATGAATAATTCTAAATTTACTTGAGAGAATTTCCAGTAAAGGAACATGGCTTCTATAGTTCTGAGTTTACATTTTCATTGTGTTACATGAGCTTCAAAGGTGAGACCAAGAAAGTGAATCATTTGCAAAGTGAATGACCATCTGCTAATTTCCATTTCATAAAACTGGGCTTAGAAGAACTTGGCCTAAATACTCTTTAAGATGTTTTAATTTCTAAGAATCTATGATTTTCCTATGTTAGATTTTCTTAAATGCAGAATTCAACTATATAAAATACATACAACTAGTGCATATGTAGGGGGAAAATAAAGGAAAAGAAGAAATGTTTGAAAGCATATTTAATGTTAATTTTAAAAACACGTGATAGCAAAAAGGCAAGAAGAGGAAAATCATTTATAAAAAGGATACTTGTTTTAAACCCAAGGGAGGGGGAAATCTTGCTAAAGGCATTGCACTAAAACACAAGTGTTTTTTTAACATCAAGGCACCAATGTTGGATGAAGGAAGTGTGTGTGTGTGTGTGTGTGTGTGTGTGTGTGTGTGTGTGTGAATGCGTCCATTGTTGTATAAGTTAACCTAAGAATCTGGGCCAGAGATTCCCAGCAGAGCCTTCAGACTTGTAATAACAGTGCTGTACATTTATACAGCACATTTCCTTTTGAGATATTAAGATTCAAATCGGCAAGATTAGACATTCTCCAACTTGGTTTGCTAAGTATCTCCCATTTCCAAAAGTATTCCAATAAAAGTGTGTTATCTTTGGAAAGATCAGTAATGCTGCAAGAATTTTTTTAAAAAGCAGACATGTATGCGCGTGCACACACACACACACACACACACAACAAATTACATCGTTAAAGGATGATGTTCTTAAGACATCAGGCCACTAAAATAACGAGAATCTTATAAAATGGGGGAGGTATGGTAAGGAAGTATTGCTGGCCTCAAAGCTTACAGTTTTCCGCCTGAGAAGCAGTCTATTAAGAGCCGAAACCTAAGAACTATGAATCCAATTAGATTTTTAATTTCAAGTGTAATCTGAAGATATTAGGTCTGGGGACACCAACAACTTGTTCTCATTTAGAAAGTGGGGACAGGGGAGTAGGCAGTCCCTAAAGGGACTTTATTTCCTTTTATCTTGACATCCCTGAAGCTACTTGGTAAATCTCTAGATAAGATTCCCCAGGGGGATGTGGATAACTTCTGGTTTGTGATGAGGCTGGTGGCTTTACTCACATCTTCCAAAAAGCTGGCAGGGCCTGTCCAACAAAGAAAAAGGATAGCTTCAAGACAAAATGATTGCGTTGGAGTCTCTAAACACACTTAATTTGACAAGAAATGCCAGGACAGCTGTTGCCTGTTGGGGATTCCTTTCATAGTCAAGGAACACAAAGCCCACCCCATAGGAGGCTGAATGGTCTCAAAAGGTCCAAAAAAAAAAAAAAAAGTCTGGAAGTGGGGGAGGCAGGAGGACCCTACTCCCTAGGACTATCTCAATTAAGCAGCTGGCCCCTCAAATAATGGCTTTACTTTTCTGGAAACTTGGGAAGGTCTCAAAAACAGAATAGAATGGTTTTGCCCCCTCAGCTGGTGTTGTCAGCCTGTTGGTACAATTCACTGTGCACTTCTGCAGCTAGTTTAAAGCGAGCAGGTGTAAAAGACTATTTGTTCAGTCTTAAAAATCCTATCACTTCAGTCGACAGGGTCCCTTATACGTAAGATTTGTGGACCTGTTTTGGATACAGCCACGTGTAAACATCAGCTATCAGCGATAAGCAGGCAGAGAAGAGGCTGGCTTCTTTTCTGCCTCCATCCATTGCCAAAGGAACATCAAAGGAGTCAGAGTCCTGGACCCTGGGCGGGACTGACAACTTCCTAGATTGTCTTTGGCCTGGCACCTAGATCTGATCATCCAGCCATCAATCACTCAATTTAGGATTTGGAACTTCTTGCTTTGTTTCTTACTCTTTTCCAAGTGACCCAGCCCCATCACCTTTGAAAGATAAAAGAAAGTCTGCAAAGACTATTTTGAGGCTGCCCACTTTCAACAGGGCAAGGGAGCCCAGCCATGTGCCCTGTTTCCTAGCATTGCTAAAGCTCTTACCTCCAAACGTTCCCTCCTGTCAGGCCGTTCCAAGAGCTGCAAACCCTTGAAAAAATGTACCGATTTGAGTCTTATCCCCTCTTTGCCTATTATTTTAATGAAAGTGCTGAAAATACAAAAGAGGGAAATATCCAAAAGGCAGACAGAAAGAAGGAAGAGAAACGGGCAGACAATCCCCTGTCTTGGCTGGTGGAGGACCCAGTGTCTGCTGCTCCATTGTGCCAAGTAATAAAGTGGTAAGAGGTAGGCATTACTAACAGAGTCCTTTAGCCAGCCAGGCCAGAGAGCAGCGGGAACTGTGCTTGTAATAATTTGTTTTTAATCGGGAGGAGACTTCCTGAATGCAGACGGTTAAGGATGGGGTCACTGTTGGGGTGGGGTGAGGTTTTAGAGCCAGGCACCCCAAAGGCAGGCTTCATGAGATTACTCCTCTCATGGCCTTGGGTCTGGGCCTTCCTGCTTTTCTAGAACAAGCTGGAATCAGTGAGGCTTGGCTGACCAGAGGGGGAGGGGAGGGGAGGGGAGGCAAAAGCAGGGTCTTAAACAGAGAAACCTTTCATTTCATATTTCCCTTTCCACATATGGATTTGCTTTTCTACTCGGTTTTCATAGCCAGATTAACCCTTTTTGTTCACACATGATGTGAACTTTGAGGATCTCTGACAATTTCCTCCCCTGGAGGGGAAGACAGAACCAAATAAGTGATTACAACTATAGAAATGTTCCATAAAGGGTCATACATGGTGATTAGGTTCTTATGGGGGAAGGAAAGGGGGTACTTAGTCTGGGAAAATCAAGGTCCTCACTGAGGAAGCAAAAGGAAGCCTTGGATGCTGTTTTCCACAACTTCCCCTTGGGCGTGCTCATCAAGAAGCCTGAACAGATGATTAGGATATACTCCAGGGACAGCTGGTGTGAGAGACGCAGGAGCAGCAGGCCCCCTTTCACCACCCCCAAGGGTCCGGGACCACCACACCTCCCGCTAACCTTTCACACACTCTAGAGCACTGTGTCAGGCTTCTGTGAATTCTGCACTCCTTCCTGGCCACCGGATTTCAACTTAATTTTACCTGTTCACCATGACGTGCTGAGAGAGGGAGGACAGGAAGGAGAACGTGGTATATTTGGCCCCAACCCCAAATTCTCCAAAATTGAACCTGGATAAACTATCTTGACAGACAAAAACAAAACAAAACACCATTACTTATAGAGAGTAAAAAAGTAACCTGTTGGGCATTTGTTTAAAATTTTATTTGGGACATCAGACACTCCTAACATCAGCAGCTAAATCCATCACACTAACCCCTTTCTACCATAGCCAGTCCATGCGATAAAGTGAACACAAACCATTTAATAGGAAAGTAATTGAATCTGCACTGTGAAATGCTAAGGACTCAGGCACTTCTGTAGTCAGCTCATCACTCACCAACTGTTTTCCTAGTCTGTTGCTTTAAATAGGATTGGTTTTTAAAAACGAAAAGAAAAATTTTCTATCCATAGAAGTCTAGTACTAGATCAGTTGAGTTAATCTCAGTTTGTTTAGTCTGTGCATTTTTTAGCCTCATTACACAATTCGGGAAAAGGGGTATCTAACCCGAAGAGATTTCTTGACATCTGTGCTTGTCCAGATGGAGGAGTAGAAATGGCCAAGGGACAACCTGGGGAGAAAGGTAGATTTGGACACACAGCCACACATGCACACACACACACAGCCCTCTGAAGAGCATTTCTGCCCCCAGATATCACCTCTAATGTAGACGAGGACCTTGTGGCTGTCTATGGGAGCATCGCTGTGGTTTTGGGAGGTGCGTCATCCAAAGTTGTTTCCATGGCTGGTTTGCACGTTATCGTAGAGAACGTAGGTGGGACAGCACAGGGTGGAAATTCTCACAAGGAGAAAGATTGCCAGCAGCCAGTTCTGTACACTCTTAGGCTTCTTGCTACCATATTCTAAGCTAGTTGTCTTCAGGCTGGATGAGATAAAAAATAGAACCCTCCAGGATTTGGGCCACACGTCCCACTCTTTCATCTCATATTTAGGGAAAAGTTCTCTTGGCCACGAACTATAGCCCTAGCTTGAGGCCTCCCCAACCAGAGGAGATTCAGTGGGGAGGTGAGGGAGCCAGAAGCCAGAGGACAAATACAGAACAACAGTTCTGCTCAGGACTGGAGAGGACAGGGAGCATTAATTTTATGACAGAATATATATATGAATGGCGTGCCAAAAGTCACCCTAATGTCCGAGCAAACAGGCTGGAAAGAGCCTTGTTGTTGGCCTTCCTCCAGCATCCCTGGGTTTCCAGGCCCCAGCCTCCATCTCTGGTGAAAGAACATGTCACTGGGAGGGTTTATGGTCAGGAAGGGGTGGCAAATGGAGACCTGAAGTTATGAACAGGCAGTTATTGTACTGGTGAGTATATTGATTTCATGACTCTGTTAATATTTTGTAACACTTTTTTAGTAACTAATGTTTTCAATCATTGGGGAGTTTCAAAAAGTAGAAGAAATCCAGACCTCTAGCAAGATCCTGGGGTTCTTGAGCGGAAAAGTGACGTGCAAGCCTCCCCTTTATACCTCCCAGCCAGGCCACTCCCCAAAAGGATCATACTTTTTAAGGAAACAAGGAAAAACAAACTCTCCATGATGCCACTGGTAACCATTTGGGCCTTAGGTATTCCCAGCTTGGGCTCCTTCGTGAGGTAGGATCTCTCATTCCCCTCTGTGGCCCCACAGGTTGAGGAGGGCCATCCCTGACCTCAGGCTTAGCAGAGGGTCTCAACATCGGAGAGAGCCCCCGAGGGGAGTCAGCCAGCCAGGGACATTTAGAAGAACACGAAGGGTGTAGTTTCCCGTCCGTCCGGCTGTTTAGAGAGTTACTGCATTTGGCATGAAAGCCTGCAGGGCAGGCTTGTGCCAGGGCAGAGGCGACCAAAATGAAATGACAATAACAAAAGTCAGGCATGCCATGAGAGCTCCCCTTGTAGGAGTGGTGGTCTGCAAGCTGAGTATGGGGGAGTCGGGGCGGGGGGGCAACGTTAAGCCAATGATGTTAAAGATGTTAAAACCCAAGTTGGAGCAGCTGAGGGTACAACAGTGTGGCCTGGTTGTTCCCAAACTTGTCTGCATATCAGAATCCCCAGGGAAACTTCCAAAATGATTGCAGCCTGTGCCCTGTCCCTGGAGATTGTGACTAAGTTGTTCTGGGATGTGGCCTGGGCTTTGGAAGTGTTCAAAGATCCTCAGGTGATTCTAAAGTGCAGACGAGTTTGGGAACCACTGATATAACCCCTCACTAGTCAACTATGGTCACTGGATCAGTAGCACTGGCTCACCCCACACTCGCTAGACCAGAATCTGCATGTGAGCTAGATCCCAGGTGATCTTTATGCTAATCGGAGTGTCAGATGAATTTGAGAAGCCATGCTTTTTCTCCTTCCTGGCACTGATCACATCTGTAATTCTACATTTCTGTGAGTTAGTTGAGAAATAAGTGAAAGGGCCCCCAAAACATCTGGAAAAGGCTTCTTGGCATCACCTGCAGTTCATTGGTTAAATTAAAATGGAGATTCAGGACTTAGAGAGACCTGGGTTCAAATCCAAGCTCTAGTACTTTAATTTGATCTCTTGAAACCCCTGAATTAGGGAGCCCAGCTCTTCCTGGTTTGCTTTCCTGGTTTTATCACTGAAAGTGTTTCATCCAGGCACTGAGTCAGCCAAAATAATCAGTTACCTTTCAGTTAACTCATGTGCGACCTGAGGATACCAGCAAAGATCAGTGTCTCTCCTGCATTAGTCGCGCATCCAAATTACCTGGAGGGCTTAAACAATGATGGGGGGGCAGCAACAAGCCTGATTCAGCAGGGCTGGGGTCAGTAGTGAGGATCTACCTGCATGGCTAAAAGTTCCCAGACGCTGCATGGGACCAGTGCAAGATGACTTATCTCATACAGGCGGTGCAAGATTTTCAGGAGCTCAGGCTTAGCACAGTGACTGGGAAAACCACAAAGCCTAGTACTTGTTACAGCTGCTATTAATTCTTTCTATTATGGAAAAGATGGGACTTCAGCTGGTCTCTAAAGAGTGGTTGGGGTTGAAGCGCTCTGAAGTTTTGTAACTTGATGACCGTGAAGATGACCGTGAGCAAAAACGCTGAGTGTATATTTAGGAGAACTGCAAGAGGCTCGGGTGATTGGGAAAAGAATCTGGGTAGAAACAGTAGATGATATGGAAGTAGAAATGGATAAGTTTGGACAGGTGAGGTGGGCCACATCGTGGGAGCCCTGTGACATCTAACATTCAATAACCTTTATCCCTTTGAAAGTGGTTCAGCATAACTTCAAAATGAGATGGGTGCTAGGATCCTCAATATAAACAAACTTAAGAGTTGGGAGTAAATCCAGAAAGGACTAACAAGTTGGTTATTATGGTTTGGTTTGGTTTTTGTTTTAGTTTTTTTAAGTGAAAACAGCTTCTAGGAAACGGATCTAACCAGCTCCAGAACTTGGGTCACAGTGTGTACTCCAGCTCCCTGGGCTGATACTAAGCATATGTGACCTGTAATCATTAATGCAGGTAAACTAGGTGAAGCCAGTGCCGTGGCACTTTTCTTCCATGACACTGGTTCTGATTCACTTGCTCCTCTGACTACGTCCTCTCCAACTGCCCTTGAGGCCTGTCCGTTGCCTTGAACTTCTACACTTTAGTTTATCTAGCAGAACAGGGTTGAATGGTAGAACTCCTGGAACCGAGGTGATCATGACCTTGTCCTACTCCTCCCAACCATGACGCTTCTAGGACTTCCCCCCCGACAGACACACTAGCCCTGCCCTTTGGACCCAACTGGCCTGATGCTCAGAGTCCAGGCCAGCTTGTAGGAGGGTGTCTGGAGTCTGGAGACTCCTGGTGTGGTAGGAAGTCACAGGATCTGGATTCCAAAGACGTGAGTGTGAGTCATGTCCTGAGCAGCAGTTCCCCTCAGTCCTATGAGCTTGCTTTTCTCATGAGCCACACAAATATATCTACAGCCTAGGGCTGATATGAATATACTTTGTAAGCCGTGAAGTGTTTGGAGGAAAGTGCCATCGCAGATTGAATGAGAGCCTAGCTCGGAAGACCTGCCTGATTTCACTTCCTGACTCTACCACTTACCAGCTATTGGCCCTTAACCTCTCCGGGCCTGTTTTCTCATCTGAACATGATGTTACTAAAAGTAGGTTCATGAAGAAGCCTCAGTTAAATATTATGAAAATGCTTGGCATTTGCCCGGCACATAAGGCGTACTCAATAAATGTTAGCTACAGTCATAAACATTAAGAAAGATAAAACATTTTTGCTTAAAGGCCAGTACAGATAATTATAGACTTAGAAGGTGCCCTCACCCAGAGAAACTCCAGTCCAGAGCATTCTGAACGGACAAGTTGCTTCTCCTCCTCAGACTCACTGTCCTGCATTACCAGTTGACCAGGAATAATGATTAAACCTCACAGGCTTGTCATAATTGTTAAGGGAGAGAATGATACATAAGTAAGCAAAATCACTCTGTGGACTCTCAAGTTGTTATTATTTGGGGGTTGTTGATGATGGTAGGGTAGTTCTGGGGTCATTTTTCTGTATATGATTTCAGTTCTCTGGACCTTCTCATAACTCCACCCCACACCAACCATCTCCACCCTCACTCCACCTTCTCTCCTGGGACCCCATAGGGGAGAGGGCGTGTGACAGTGTTAGATATCCTTTTCAATAAGTTAAAACCATGACTCTTGTGCAAATGTAAAATGAAACTGGGCAAAAATTTTAGTCAACTCATTAATTAAAAGGAGTCATCAGAGATTTAGACCAGTTCAAAAAACATTTGAGGAGCTAGGTATTTAATGTTAGGACAAGACTGATGGGTTAGGTACATAACTAGCTAATATCCTACAGGACAGTAAAACTGTAGGGTTATCTTTTTCAAAAATACAAAAATTATTTATATTTGTATCTCAACTAGAGAAAAATCTACACGTTAACATGTAACACCAAGTCTTGGAGTGGAGCAAAGTACATTTTTCTAGATAATCCTTGGGGGCTCAGAGGCAGGGGCCAATGTCATATAGTCACCATATGATATTGAAAGGATGTGCCACCCATCTTTCTGCCTTATGTTCAAGTTTTGGATGACTTTTTTTAACAATGATAATTACTTATTTCACTTTACAAACAACCTTTTAATCTTACATGATGTTTACAACAGCCTTATTGAGACAAAAAGGGCAGGGATAACCCCATTTTTCAGAGGAGGAAACGGAGTTACACAAAGAGAGACAAGCCGAGCTGGGAGGAAAACCCCCATTTCTAATTCCAGGTCCCATGCTCACCCCTAAACTCCGTATTGCATTTCCCCTTTTCAGTTCCTCTCCATCACAGTCCTACATTGTTCTTGGTGACAGTTCCCCCCTTTAAGATTTCCCTTGGAGTGCACTTGAAGGTAAATGTTCAACAGAGGAGGGAGTCCTCTGCTGCCTCTGCCCCTTCATCCCCAAGAGGACTCCTGATCTAAGTCCTTTTAAGTCCTTGACACAATTAAGTTCCACATCAGATGAACCACATCCTACTATCTTGAGCCAAAGAAAATTGTCAAAACATTTTATTCTTCCCTAAAAAAAAAAAAAAAAAAGGCAGAATACATGCTACATTCCAAGAACTCATTTGTTTCAGTGACAATTCCCTGTAGGCCCTTCTCAGCTACTATGGGCCACTGTGCCTTCTTTCATCTGTGACAAAGTCACAAATACCCACTGAAATACCCACTGTTTAGAAATGGGAATAAACAGTAAAACACTTGCGTGAAACACTGGTTGATTTTTCCCCTCCTCAATAAACGGGATCGTCATTTTCTGTGTCGGAGACAGCTGGGTCTGGCTGGCTCCTGGATGAATGGCATGCAGTGGACAAATGGCTACTTATTGTTAAACAGTTTGCCAGGAAATTGGCTGAAAGTATGGCCTGATGGCCCAAATCTATTTCTTCCTCACAAGGACATTTATTTTTCTCTCCCACTGACGTCTGTCGCCATGGAAACTGTCCCACTAGCAGGAAGAAGACAAGGGCCAACCCTCTGCTTCCTACACCTAGTCAGAGAAGCCAACTTTTATACACATGAAACAAAGACAAGAGTAAGAAAGTACATGCAGTGTTCAGTTAGAAAAGTAGTTCCTCTGAAGTTCCCTAGAAATCTGAAGTGGGGGGAAAAATGATTCAGGGTCTCTCAGACTGCTTACACAAGTTGTAATGACAGCAACAAATACTCCGTATGTAATAAATGCAGGTTCAGCCCTTTCTGTGTAGCAACCCAATTAACCATCACAGTAACTCCATGAGGCAGGTTGGTGCCTATTATCCCCACAGCACAAATAAAGAGACTGAGACACCACAAGTCCAGTCACTGGCCCAAGACCAGCAGAAGGAAGGCACAGACGTTGGGACTAAAACCCTGACCATCTGAGCCCAAATCCTGGACCTCTTAACATAAATAGCTGCCTGCTCTTCCCCACTCTTCTCGCTTCCAATGTAGGCTACCACCTCACAGGTTCTAGAAGCCATTTTATATCCAGTGACCACCATTTTTATTTGATCATATAATGTTTCCCACCCTCAGCCATGAACCACTTTGTATCATTTCACAGAACTAGGATGCTGCAGAACAAGATTTGGGCAACCCCAATCCAAGCCAGTTTTGTAATTTAACAGAGGAGGAAAGAAATGCGTTGCCTCTAGCTGCGCAGCTAATGTGTCAGAGTTGGCACGTAGGGCCAGCCCCCATCCCGCAGGCCAGGACTCTGCTGTGCTGCGCTACCTGACATCACCGTTTCTGAACTGAACCCTGGACCAGCAGCTCCACTCTCCTGGCCAAGCATCCAGACTAAGCCTCTTGTAGGATGACTGTTAAATCAGCCACTCATTAGAAGAACTATAATTGCTCAAGCATGCAGGGTGCTTGGCCACTTTCAAAATGCTTCCCCATAGCTCTTCTGTTTCCAAGCCTTACTCCTCTGGGTCTATTTAAAACAATCCAACGATGAAGCCTTATTCATAAATTGTACACCTTCTAAAGCAACCTTTGAATCACTCAAATAGTAACTGTGAAAGGATCACTGTATTTCAACCAGTAGAATCCAAGGTGTCAAGAATAAGAGGCGGGAGTTTGCAAGGTTTCATATTCCAGTGGCTTTAGGGAGCAAAGCTCTGCCTGCAAATGAAAGCTCCCGGCTTAGGATGATGAGTCGGTTGTGAACACCGTCTTGTTTTTCAATTTTAATAGTAAACAGGCACAAATATGAACACACTTCCCTTCACATATGTGTAACGTGGCTCTTACTCTCCAAGGCTGTGAATGTGTGTTAGAACAAAGAGAGCTGACATGTTCCAAAGAGCATGCTCAGATTTTGACACCTTCCCCATCAAGCCCTTTTGTACCTTTGCCAAAATTCTGCCAGGAATCCCCTTCTTTGCCAAAATTCTGCCAGGAATCCCCTTCTCATTTTCTGCTGGCTCATCTTCATAGCCCTGACCCAGAGCCACCTCCTCTAAGAAGCCTCCCTGGATTTCCCATATGGATTTACTGACATCTTACTCTGTGCTCCTCAAGTCTGTGTGAAAATAGCAGCTACCATTTTTAGTAGCGAATACCGTCAGGCACTTTACATACATTATCTCTGTACCCATTACACAGGTTTAAGAAAACTGAGGCTCAGTTGGGCAAGGTCAATGTGGCTGTTAAGTTGGGAAGCTGGGATTGGAATCCACATCTCTCACGCTCCAAAGTCTTTGCCTTTTCTACTACACAAGAGGCAGTTTCCTTGCCTCAAACTTACCCCTTCTAGAAGCAAATGATAAGTATGTTTTCCGCTCTCCATCTCCCCCGAGATTGTGACTTCTTCTAGGGTATACCTGAATTTTATGATGTATCCTTGTGCCTGGCATATAGTAGATGCTGAATAAATGGTTACATGAATCAATAGTTTGTTGAATGAGGAGCTTATCCCTTTATCTTACTAATTGACAGAGCCTTGCTTTGGATAAAACAATAATGCATGTACACACCTGTACCAACTCATCTATATTCACCCCCCACTCCCAGTGGAGAATCGGGTAAGTTGCTCAGCTAGCAGGTCCATATACTAACCCATTGCTTCTCCAATGTTAATGTAATACAAGTCTCTTGAATTTTGTTAAAGTACATATTCTGAGTCAAAAGGGCTGGGGTGAGACCTAAGGGTCTGCATTTCTGGCGAGCTTCCAGTAATGCTGCTGGTTCAAAGACCCCATCTGAGAGCCATTTGGGTCTAAACCTATCAGCAGCAGCAGCCATTGCACCTTTGTTACCTTTGGCTGGTAACAAATAATAAAACCTGACTCGTGTGTTGGTCTCCTTCCCAAGGGTGACCAGACTTCAAATGCTCCTGAGTTTTCATGTTTTAGCAAAATTAAGTTATGCTTTGAGCTATAAACATTTGGCAGCATGAACATTTGTTTGTGCTCTGGTTTAATCATACCCTATCAATAAATGAAGGAGAGGAGGCACTCCCTGGAGGGTCCCATTCCAGTGACAAGTGGACCAGGAGAGTGGGTAGGGTGGGAGGAAGAGCAGATGATCCCTCACAGCAGCCTTGGTTTCTGGAGACAGCACTGGAGGCAGGGAATGAGCCCCCACTGCGTTTGTATCGGGAAGGGCCCCACCCTTCCATACTTGCCTGCTCCAGGGCGACTTTCCCAGCTGGTCTTCCGGTAAACAGTAAGTGATGGTAAACAGTAAGTGCTCCCGGTAAACAGGGATGCCGTATTCATCTCAAGCCCTTTGAACCCCCCACAATCCCTTTGCTGGCATGCCAAGTCTTTCAGAGGTCAAGCATCCCCGGTCCAAGAGATTTAGAAGGAAAACACCCTCTTTTCTGCTTATTTTCCAGATGTCCCTGGGCCAGCAGCAATCAGCGAGAGGTGTGCCTTGTTTGAGATGCAAGGGGACGTGTTCAGGCTTCGAGCCACATTCGTGGAGGTAACAGAGTTTGTCAAGGGAGGCCCTGCCTGCCTTCACTTCTTGGCTGTCCTTTCGGGGAACCCTGGTCATTCTCTGCTGGGACTGCTTAGGATGTGTGTAGTGGGGAGGAGTGGCTCCAGAGTGAAAGCACTCCCGCTTGGCCTAACTCAGAAATGCCAGAAAAGCTCGTGGGAGCCCGGATGAAGAAGGAGTTGAGCACTCCATAAACCATTTCAAGGTGGAGGCTGCCGGGTTCAGCCCAGCAAGGACTCCACTGAGAAAGTGTGGCCAGTTGTTAGCTGATGCCTGGTCCACGCTGGGTAGAACTGTCTCTCCTGGGATTGGGTATATGGGGTTGATCTCCTCCTGCACTATCATCTCTGTTGGTGAGTTTTGACCTGAGAGTGCCCCGGGACAGAAATAAGTCATTGTATCCACAGTACTTACAAACCGGGACCTGGGATTCATGTCTATTCAGGAAGGCCATAAGATCCAGCTGGACTTTGCTTTCTTTCTTTTTGTTAATTGAGGACTCTGAAAACCAGAGGTAGGGCTGCCACTTTGCACAACTCCTGGTACTATTCACATCAGCGTCTATGTGGATGGCACCCCCAGGAGTTGTGTGGGGCACAGCCTGTGTGACTGTGTGAGAGAGGGTAAGTTCTAGAGGCCACAATGGCAAAGATGGAGCTTTTGTCCCCACTGCCAGAGCATTGCCTTGGGCACTCCGTGGGGGAACAAAATTTGGAAGGTGTTGTCTCCGAGCTGTTGAGTTCCACTGAGAGAAGGCAATGACAGGAATATTTATTGTGCTGAGCTGAATCTTTTGTATTTAAATGTTGAAATGACCCAAAGCAGTAGGTATTAGTATCTCCATTTTGCTGATCAGGAAACTGAGGGTTGGGTAACACGGAGATGCTAGTAAATGGCAGGATTCAAACCCGGATCTGCAGGAAACGCCATCCCACGCTCTCAACCATTCTGTAATATTGTGGGCCCTGAGCTCTAGGAGCACACGACTATTCCTTGTCTTCATGCCCTGACAGTCCTTACCCCAGAGGAGCTCACGTGGTCTCTGGATGCAAGGACCTTCAAGGTCATCCAATCCCGGCTCCTGTCCCCTGCACAAATTCCTCCCACAGCTAAAACATTCCCAGGAGGGGAAACCCCCACACATCTCCTTTGACCACTTGAGCTCTTTCTGACCTAGAGGAGAGTCAGCTCCCCTATCATGTCACCCCATTGGTCCTGAATCTGCCATCAGGGTGTGGTAGAAAAATGTTGACTCCTCATCAGCTTCGGATCCTTAAAACAGGAGGCCTGTTTTTAGAGTTTTTAGGAGGCCTCCTTTTAGAGTTCTTGGGGCAGGGGAATAATGTTCCCTAAATGCACACACAGAGCCAGTTCCATCACATTTCCCTTCTCTCAAGGATTACAGTCCCACGCTTCCTATTGTCTGACATCTGAGAATAGTCGTTTAATATGTCTTGTCTGCTTTTCTAGTTGTTTACGGAAGGAGGGCAATTCTGGACCTTGTTCCTCCTAGCTGGAGGCAGAAGCCATTCAGCATTGTTTTAATCCCTACATTTCCTCATAATCCTACAAATGATTTGAACATGAAGTGAATTTATCCTTGAGAAATACAGTTTGCAACATGTAGGTCATCTTTGACATATCAAGTGTCATCTTTGGTTTGAACAACTTTAACAGGGACCTAAACTCAAGCCATATTGGAGCAGTGAGGCCCAAGACCCTTAGGAAGGAAACCAGGTCAAAGCATTTTTATGCTCCAGTTCTCAGACTCTCAATAGTTTGAAAGAGATTTAAATGATCAAAGTGGCAGCCAGCCTGGTTTTGTGGGAAAGGCCCTCGACAGATCATCACAGGACAGAATTCACATGCTGACTCTGCTTGGACAAGATGCTTCCCTTCTCTGAGTCTCAGATTTCCCATCCAAAACAGAGGGATGTTGGAGCTAATGCACTGTCCGATCCCCTTCTCGCTTTACATTTCCATAGTTTCAGGCAAATTGGATTGCAATCGAATGAATGATTCCCATGGTTAGGAGAATTAGAATGGGATTAGCATTAGGAGTACAGAATAGAATTACTTAGAGAGGAGGGTACAAGAGCAGACTTTCAGGACTAACATAAGGAAGCATTTCCCCGGAAACCTTTAGCATCCCACTTTCCATATGCCATGCCAGTCTGGCCAACCTCACAGGATTCTGAATTTCCCTTCAAGGTGGCAGAAAACACACCTCCGGGACTCCAGGAGTTTCAGAGGGAGCCCAACGCAAGGTCTCTTCCTTGCATGCAGATAGGTAGGTAGGTAGGTAGGTAGGTAGGTAGATAGATAGATAGATAGATAGATAGATAGATAGATAGATATAGATATAGATATAGATATATAATTATAATTAGCTTTATTTTTTCAATGTACACTGACTTCAGTGGGTAGAGATGAAACCGCAATTTGAGGGAAAAAGGGAACATAATATGAAAACTGTTTCTTCAAATTACAAAAGTTTGCATTCTTTAGGGGTCACTCTTGATAGACTCTCCCAGCCTCCTTATGGTGGCGCCCCTTCTCATGAGGTCCTGCCTTCTGGCCAGCTTTAGCAGCTGCCCTGGGCACTGTACTGTTAATTCTACCTCTTCTCACCAGGGCAGGGTTCTTCATAAATAATCCTGCAGTAATGTAATAGCTGGGCTTCCTGTGCTTTTCGAGAGACAGTGTAGAGAAAGTCAACCTGAACTGCTTAACTTCCTGAAAGGAACCCACTAGCAACTCTGGCACTTTGATGTGCACGAGAATCACTTCAGGGACAGGGTCACAAGTACCCACACCTGGATCCCACTCTGGACCCACAGATCTGACTAGAGGGGCCCAGGGTGGAGCCTGTCTAAGTTTACCCAACTCCCCAGGTGATTTGGATGTGCAGCAAAGTTTGAAAACTCATCAACTAGACCAGGGGTCAGAAAACTTTCTATAAGGGGCCAGAGAGTCATCATTTTAGGCTTTGCAGGCCACATGGTCTCTGTCATACCTATTCACCTTGGTCCTTGTAGCATGAAAGCATTCATTGATTTAAGGATATAGATACTCAAAATGTTTACCGTTTAAAAACGTAAAAATTATTCTTAGTTCACAGGTATACAAAAATAAGATTTGACCTACGAGCTGTGGTTTGCCAACCCTGATGCAGACCGACCCTCTCATTTCCCAGATAAGGAACTTGACCCATGGACCTATGGTGGGCCAGCGTGCAGACTGGGCTTAGATGCCAAGACTGTGTCTTTTCCACAATTCCAGGTTGCCTATGACAGATGGCAGAAATTGCCATTTTAACGCCACTGAGGACCTTTGTAGTGTATCTGTGTCCTCTACAATCCAGGTGCCTGGAAAGAGAGGGGTGGACTCTCTATAAGTGCCAGAAATATCCCTGGCAACAGGAAAAGTACAAATAAGGAGAAATAATGTTGACACAATCTCAAAGCACATCTCACATGCATCAATATTTTCCCTTTCAAAGTGTTTGCATTCCCACATCTCTAATAGCATCCTGAGAGTCTGTATTCAGCAAAGTAAGCCAAGGGCAGCTTCCTCACCCAAGTCCGGACAGTACTGGTGAAGCCAGAGGACCCATGGGACACCAGACTTTCTTCACTTCCTTCCTCTTCCTCCTCCTTCCACTTCCTGCTGTCACTGCCCACATGAAACCAATGGTACTATCACCTGTCTTCTTAGAGAATCAGTCTCCTTCATGCCTCGTAAAAGGGAGAAGCAAGAGAATATTACTGATCATAAAATGCCTTAATTCCCCAAAACAAGCATCCTCAACAACAAAAGACCTCTCATTTTTGCCCTGCATCACCTTTAAGAGCATATTCTCTTTTGTAGTGCTAGAATTATCCTTGAAATCGTCAATTTTCACTTTTCTTCCATTGCAGCCCACCAAAGGTGAGCTTGGACTGCAAGCTTCTCCTAAAATTATATTGGAAATGCTGCATTCTCCTTCCACTTTAAGTCACGCTGCACATCAGTGCATTAAAAGCAAGAAGCAGCTTCACACTAAAGAAATGTGTTTAACCTTCAGTAACCCACTGTTTTCCAGACTCATCACCACTGAGCCCTTTTCCACGTACCACCTACTAACAACCTGGGGAACTGGTCCTGGCCAGCAGAACTACCCAGAGCATATGTTGCTCTCATATGGCTCAACCTGATTCTACTTTACGTTATTGTTTCTGTCTGATTTGCCCTCCCTCTCCCACCCCAACTGTAGGCTCCTTGAAGGCTATGATGGGGCCTCTTTCTCATCATACTAGACAAAGGTTCCTCAACCTCAGCATTATTGACATTTGGGACCCAGTAACTCTTTGCTGTGGAGGGGCTGTCCTGTGAATTCTAGGATGTTGAGCAGCGTCCCTACTCTCTACCCTATAGAAGCTGGTAGAAGCTGTGACAATCAAATGTGTCCAGATATTGCCAAATCCCCCTGAGGGACAGAACTGACCTTGGTTGAGAACAATTGATATATACCATCAAGGCATGCCTCTCTAGCGCCATAGTCACTATTTATGAGACAGGATTCAATGCATTGGTTTCCTGAGTTTAGAAGAGCAAAGGTGGGTTCTTTCAGGCATGCCTCGCTGGGAAGTGCCTCGGCCGCCCTATCCCATCTCTTGTGCCTCGGCCGCCCTATCCCTGCTGTACATCTTGACAGAGCTCACTTTACCTAACAAGTTCTTAAATCACATGCGTAGCGTATCTGGGACACAACACACCTGTGGTGACAGGCCCGAAAGGGAGGGGGAAAATTTTCCTCTCACACGGTGGAACTCTCTGGATTTCTAAACCATAGCAGCATGCCACAAAGCAGCCAAACACTTTTGCTTTTAATTGTCAGAGAGATGTGTCAGGCTTTCCAGGGAATCTGAAGCTTCCCCAGGATGCTTTTCCTTCTCCCAGCTTCATGACCAAGGCTTGCCTGTGAACACCAATCCCTCCAGCCCAAGGGGTTTTCTAAGCTTCTCCTTGGATCCTGTCCACCAGTTTCTTGAAGAAAATTTCCAGCTGTATTCTAACTTCCATGTGAGTGCTCAAGAGTTTGAAAGTTGCTGAAGCTGGGAGGCTCATTAATCTTGGGAGACAATTTCATAATTCTTTGAACAGAGGTCCACAACTCTTTTTGAAAAGGTCCAGATAGTAGATATTCTAGGTTTTGAGGGCCATGTGGTCCTTATGGCAACTACTCAAGCTGCCATCATAGTCTCAAAGCAGCCACAGGCGATATGCAAGAGAATGGTCATGGCTGTGTGCCAATAAAACTTTATTTACAGTTTGTGGGGCAGATTGTGGGCTATGTTCTGCCCACAGACCGTGAAGATTCCTGCTTTAGAGCATCTCTAATGAATGAACCAGCCTTTGCCACCACAATGACCATGAGGAAAAACTGCTGCTTTTTTTTCAGCAAAAGTCGTATCCCACATTCCCCACAGGTAGACAGACTGATAGAAAGACTGGAGTCTTCCAAATGCAGTCCCCATCTTAAAGGCCCTTTGATCTCAGGTTACCATTTGTTTGCTGCTAACCTTTCCAAGTTACTAAAGTTAAACTCTGAGCTTGCTTTCAAGAGGGTGGATGCTGCCAGCAGGGAACTCGGCCCCTCTTTTCTCAAGGTTGATCTCACTTGTCCCCATTCTCAACCCCGCCCCAGGAAAATATGCAAGTCATGCAAATGCAGCCAAGAGGACCACTGCCTGAGCTCCGACCTGGAAGACGATCGAAAAATCGGCCGCTTGCTGATGGACTCCAAGTATTCTACCCTCACGGCCCGGGTGAAAGGTGGGGACGGCATCCGGATTTATAAGAGGAATCGAATGATCATGACTAATCCCATTGCCACTGGGAAAGATCCCACCTTTGACACCATCACCTATGAGTGGGCTCCCCCCGGAGTCACCCAGAAACTGGTAAGACAGCTTCCTCCAACCAAGTGGTTGTTTTCTTGCCCTTATAAATGTTAGCCATGCCATGGGTTCCTGAATTTCAAAGACAAGATAAGAAGAGGGCACAGTTACAGAGGGCTGTGGCTTCATATCTGTTCCTGCTTCACAATGTGATCTTGTAGTAAAGACTGCCTGGGCCTCCGTTTTCCTCATCTATTAAATGGGTAGAGTTGTTCATATGAGCTCTAAGAGCCCTTCTAGCTCTAGTACACGGTCACTCATGACTCCCTTTGGGCTCCTCACTTCTAAACAGAAGATGGTTTATCATCTAGAACCCTCCAAGTGCTTGTCTTCATCTGTGAGATGTTCATATCCCCTCAAAGTGGCCACGGATGTGCCATTTGTAAGCCTCTGGGAGAAAAGAGAAACAGTCCTAGCTTCTCCCTAAGAGCTGAGGTCCCTTGGGCTTAGAAGGGAGAACCAAACTGGCTTTTCACAACAGTTTGGAAGAAGCACCTAGAGAAGGCTTAGGCTAAAGGTTGGAGAGACTCTGAGGAGAGTAGAAAGGATAGGCCCACAGAAAACAGGTGATTTATACAAGGTCACACCCTGGCTGCCCCCTGGAATCTCCTGGGGACCCATAAAAAGTCTCCATGCACAGACCTTGCCCCAGACCATTAAATCAGAAGCTCCAGATTTCAAGATCAGAATTACCAGATGCGAGCATTTAAATGATGCCCCAGGTAATGCCACATGCAGCCACATTCAAGTCCGAGTGGACCAGACTGGTGCTCCTCAAATTTCAATAAGCATATAAATCATTTGGGGAGCTTGCAGAAATACATCCGGTAAGGTTGGGCCGGTCCTGAAATTCTGCACTCCTGACAAACTCGCAGGCTATGCTGATGCTGCTGGTTCTCTGAAGTAGCAAGAGCCTAGATGATTTCTGCAAGTTCATGAGCTAAAAGAGGTCCTACGATTTTAAAGATGCAAGCTCGACACTTAGTTACATCTGCCTTGGGAGGAAAGGGGAGCCTTTGGAGTCGTGTGTCGTCCCATCCACACAGGCTCCCCCACAGCTTCTCTATGCCTCCCTCACCTAATACTTTACGGGCCTTCCTTCTTCCTGCTAAGAACACACTAAGCTTTCATCCTCCTCAGTGACTTTGCACTTGCTCTTCCCTTACTTGAAACCTCCTTTCCCTGCTCTAGCATGGCTGGGTCCTTTTGACAGTCAGGTCTCTAACTACTCAAACTACAGGAGATGCCAGCCATCCTCCTACTCTCTTTCTCTCAGTTCTCCATTGTTTCTTTAGAACCTTTTAGAAGTGAGCTGTAATTGTCTCATGCATGTGTTTGTTTAGTGGTCCTCTCTCTCCCACACTAGAGTGAAGTGAGGTCCATGAGGGGAGATACCATGCTGTCCTGTGCACTGTCCTATCTGGCACTTCTCACTGTGCAGGGCACGTCGTCGGCCTGATGAATATTTGTGCAGTGTCACCCTTCTGGCCACGTGTGGTCTGTGGAATGGCACCACTTCACAAAATCTTTGAGACTGGTCCACAACAAGAAGTAGAGACTAAATGTTGGGAAAATTTTGTAATAATTGATATTCAAACATGTGATCAGAGAACTCCTCTCATTGAATAGAATTCCCTTGCGGTCAGACTCACATGGAAATCTCACATGGCATGTGTTACGTTCTCATCACATGCAGTGAGCCCCCAAATCACTCTGCAATAGGCAGTAAAACTAACCAAATAACCCTGATCCCTCACCATAGAGAGTTTGAGCAACACAGTTCTAATCCATAGCTTGAGGGGGAAAAGAGGAGGAAATCCCGTGTAGATAAAGTGAATAGAGGCAAAGATTTATTTTTTAAAGCTGTACTTTTGGAAAAGCATATTTTAAAAGAATACTTCAGCATTTCTGAGCTCAGCTACCCTGTGAATTAGGAATTATTTTACACAGAAGGAAACACAGAATGATTCATTGGCCTTCGCCAGTTCGAGGGGCTAGTCAGGGGCAGCTCTCAGGCCACAGAGGGTGGCACGGAACAACAGCAGCACCGGAAAAGGCTGGCTGGTTCCAAACACGGGTCTGCCTGCAGTGCCCAGATCTGGGTAAGACATCAAGTGGGTCCCTGAGAAGTCGGTGGAAACTAAAGCAAGGAGCTCATAAAAGAGTTGGCTCTGGGCGTCAGGATCTGGCTGGTGAAAACCCCAAATGCTTGGGCCCCAGACTAATCAGAGGATGGCATCATCAGGCCATGATGAATGCTGGCTCCTAAAACCACACAGGATAAAGGCGTCTCTGTCTGCCTTGCGTCTGGCCTGCTGCGCAAGCCACATTCCTGAGATTGGACAATTCTCCCTTCCGACCCACCTTCCGACTCTTTTTTTAATTACCAAGTGATCGGAACTGATGATATTTTGGCAATTGGACTGAATCGTGCTACCTGTCCTCCTTCCCAACCAGAATGAAAGCCAGAGACATTCTTAAGTCTTTAAAAACTGGTCACAATAAACCTAATTGTTAATATTTATTAAGTACTTACTATGTGCCAGGCACTATGCTAAGAGCTATACGAGTACAATCTCACCTAATTTTCTAGCTGTTAGGGATGTGCTATTTTTACCCTCAGCTACAGAAAGGGAGCTAAGGCTCAGAGAGCTGACGCAGCTAGACAGACGTCCCACAGCTGACTTAAATGGCAGAGACAGCTCTTGAAGTCAGTCCTCCCTGACTCCAAAGCTTGGGTTGTTCCCTACAAGGACAAGCCAGGCAAACTGGGCAGGTAGTAGGGGAGGCAAGTATCTTGGGTTAACATTTCTAGGGAAGGCTTCCAAGAGCAGGGAAGGGCTTGAATGGGTCTTTGAAAACTATCCAGGCTTTGAGGGAGGCAAGAGGGAGAGGATGAAGGGAACCAGCTTTCATTGAGCATTTTGTATATAATATTAACACCTCACCACTCGCTATGTGCAGAGTCCATTACAGCCCCATTTTACAGGGGAGCAAACAGAGGCTATGAGGAGCCTACACAGGGTGGCACTCACTCGTACCTCACCCTCTACTCCCATACCCATGGGAGACATTGCTGATCAGAGCACTGTCTCC
This sequence comes from Rhinolophus hipposideros, assembly GCF_964194185.1. Classification (NCBI taxonomy): domain Eukaryota; kingdom Metazoa; phylum Chordata; class Mammalia; order Chiroptera; family Rhinolophidae; genus Rhinolophus; species Rhinolophus hipposideros. Next base: position 23,503,565 of record NC_138060.1, read on the forward strand.
CACTGTGCCCTCATTAGGCCTCAGAATCCTTCTCAACACAGCACTCCAAAGGCCGCGATTGACTAGGATTGACATGTAAGATGAAGAATCAGGAAGAGCAGAATCAGGACTGGGTCTTCTGTTCATATGTGTTCTACTGCCCAACCCTGAGAAAAGAGCCTCTTTCTCTCCCACTGTCCTCTCTGCATTTTTGATTTCTCTCTTGATAAAGCCTGATTCCGGGAACCTCTTCACCCAAGATGTCCCAGCTAGACAGCAAAGCACCAAATGACTCAGGAAGGTCCTCATGAAAAACTGAAAACCTAAACCAGTCTTTCCAACAGGTCTGAGAAAAGACCTCTTGCTAAAGGTTTTGGCTTCCTAAAGAGATACCTTATAGGCTCTGAGTGGCACAGGCCGCTGACTCAGAGGCAACCCTCTCTCCCCAGCATCCCCTCCCCAAGTGCACGTCATCAACAGTGATTGCCCGAAGGGCTGTGTTGAGGTGGATTCTGAGACCCTCATCAGGGTTGATTAGTGATGTCTGTAATGCGTGACTAGGAAGTATAGGCAAGAGTGTCAGGCCAGCCAGGCAAGGCTAGCCATCACAAAACACACTCCACTGGCAGCTATATGCTGTGGCCTTAACAGTGCAAAGGCAGGGAGCCGGTACCCAGCTGGGGCTTGGAGCTGCAACAAGAACACTGGGTTCCTGGGAAGGAAATGCTCTGTCTCCAGGGCCCCAGCCAGGAACCCATGAGCTCTGCAGGCCACAGACACCCACAGCCAGGACGGAGCCATGAAAGGACACTGTGAATGCAGGGATCAACAAGAGGCTGTCTGGCACGGCCACTGCTCCAGAACATCTACCACAGAGTTTATCTGTCCAGCTAAGCAGGGAGGGGTGCAGGGCCACACACATATCCGGGGACTGGGGCACCTGGCCCCAGGTGATACGTACCCAGTCCACTCACCCTGACGTGATGGCAAAGGGAAACTCCCCCAGCAATTGGGGGACATTTCCTTTTTCTCTTTGCAAATCATCCGTCTTTTAGACAGGCAGAATAGAAGGGGCTGAGACCCTAGCTACTGAGTTCAAAGCTGTCTCTCCCACATACTAGCTGTGCAACCTTGGGGCATTACTTAACTTCTGTGCCTCAGTTTCCCAAGAAGTAATGTGAGTACCTTTCTGATAGGGGTTTGTGAGAATTAAGTGGGTTAACATACGTAAAGCACTTAGAGGAGTGCCTGGAACATAGTAAGCACCACGTAAGTGTTACTTATTTCTATTATCTCTCAAGCTCCTCAACCTGACAGAGTAGGCAGCCTTCACTGAAGACGTTACTCTCCCATGAGCTGAACCAGCCATGTAACTGGGACTGCTTCAACACATTCCGGCAGAGTGAGCCAAGCTCTCATTTCCACTTCTCCAGAATCCTTCCTAAGGTTCCTTAGGATTCTGAGACCTTCATCAGGGTTGATTAGTGATGTCTGTAATGCATGACTAGGAAGTATAGGCAAGAGTGTCAGACCAGCCAGGCAAGCCCCAGGCAAGAAATGGGAAGAGCTGGTGTGGGTGCTTGACCCTCAGCGGCTGTCCCTAACCACCCCCCAGGCCCTGGGCCCTTCCCCAGCCTCTTGGCTTGTTGGGCTACTGCTTGCCTGTCCTCTGATAGTCATAGCCACTCCCCCCACCCACTATCCCCAGAGAGGTCCTAACCCTTGCACGTCCTGCTTCAGACACACACAGGGGGACCTGTAAAAGGGCTCACTTCTAGTCCCCTCCAGTCTCCCAAATCAGTCTTTGGATGGGCCCAGGACGCTTTTCACAAGATCTCCAAGTGATTCTTATGCAGTGTGAAGTAGGAGACTAGGTTCCTCAGACGTACCTGTCTGGCGTGTTTGTGCTGGAAAGCCACCGGCAACGTCATAGTGATCAAGACTGAAATCACGGTTGCTCTGGTCTTCCTAAGACAGAGTCAAGGAAAAGCCCTCATCAGCCATGTGGGATTCTTGTTCTTGCAAGTGTTGGGTGAAGGGTCTTGGCCTCTTTGGCCAACCAGAATATCCATGACCTCCGTGTCCCCTTTCCTGGGCTATAAACTTGGGTTATTGCTACTGCCCATTTCTCTTAGTTGTGGTGAGATGAGGTCACCACAGACTTCTTACAATGGTCAAGACCCCAACAATCATGCAGTCTCCCCTGAGCATTGCAGATGAGGAAACTGAGGCCCAGAGGGGCTGGGTCCTTTCTCAGTCTCACACAGAAAGCAGCAGCAGGGTTGGAACTAGAAATCCAAATGTCCTGACACCCCAGGGCTCTGTCCACCTTCCAAGCCCTCTCCGGTGTCTGGGAAAGCACCCTGAAGTGTATTAGGGACTGTGCAGACAACAGGGATTAACAGGGTATGCTGTGAGCCCCTAGTGCCAGAAGGCATCTCAGCCAGGTGTCCCCGGGAACTAGGGCAGCGCCACCAAGGGGCCATCCACAGCCACCCCTCAATTGCTGAGTCCTGCAGGAACCAGGTCACCTCCTCTCCCTTTTCTAAAAACGCTCTTATCCAGAATTCATTTATGATGAAACTCAGCTAATATCAGGCTCTGAACTAGTATGCCCCTCCAGGTTCCTCACCACTCCTTAAACTCAGGCAACAACTGGACTGCTCATGATGAATTGCAGTATGAATTTTCAAGTTGATTAACACAATCCCAAGATGAGCCCGACCCCAGTGATGCGATATGGGGCAGGCAAGTTCTAAGAGGGAAAATCTGGCAGCAGCCACCTGGGCAGTGGGAATCAGGCAACCTGGTGAGTGTGTCAGGTTCTAGGTCAGGGTCTGGCATAGAAATGGAGAACAGGTGTAAAGGATAAACAATGGCCTCTCACAGTTCCTTTCACAGTTTCTCAAGCTGTGTGGCCTTGACCTTTATTTCCCCTTTTCTCCCCATCCCTAGGACCCACCAAGTATAAGATTTCTGTTCATTTATTTTAAAAAAGGCTAAATTGGACAGTTATCTATGAACATATTAATATTCAGATGGTTACCATTCATATCGACATGGAAATGTTATGACTTGAGATCCTGCCAATTCTATTAGAAGGTGCCTTTGCATATTTTTCAACTAATAAACCATGAAAAATCTTACACCCATAATGATTTAATTATGTTTTTCAAAGAAAAGCAATTTTAAACTCGATTGACATTTTTTTTCAATTGGGAGCCTTGCCATGGAGGTAAGTGAAGTAAAAATATTTAGTGTTGAAGGAAACAAAATCCATATTGCAAAACCAGCAAAGCCAAAATGAACATCTACTTAAATTACACCATTCTCATCAAGAACGTAATCTGTAACTACAACTTGGGGGAGCGTGAACACTTATTTCAGCCTCTCTTGGGTGTTACCAAAATTCACAACATCTCTTCCTCAAGAATCCCTGGGGTCCGCAAAAACCCGAAGAAGCTGGAAACTGTCCACCTATTCCAGATCCAACCAATTCTCAGATCTCTGCCTGGGGGCTTAAGAATCACGATTGGTTTCTCTCCTCCTGCCCAGGGCATGCAGTACATGGAGCTCATCCCGAAGGAGAAGCAACCGGTGACGGGCACTGAGGGTGCCTATTACCGTCGCCGCCAGCTCATGCACCAGCTCCCCATCTACGACCAGGACCCCTCTCGCTGCCGCGGACTGTTGGAGAACGAGCTGAAACTCATGGAAGAATTTGTCAAGCAATATAAGAGCGAAGCCCTCGGCGTGGGAGAAGTGGCTCTCCCTGGGCAGGGTGGCTTGCCCAAGGAGGAGGGGAAGCAGCAGGAAAAGCCAGACGGCGCAGAGCCCACCGCCCCAACCACCAATGGCAGCATCGGTGACCCAGCCAAAGAATATGTAAGTCTCCCCCAGGCCCCCAGGGCTGCTGCAACCCCCCAGGCCAGGGCTGTGTGGTCAGTGCCCCAGCTCCAGGCTTCTTCCCCTCATTCATGCCCTCACTCATGCCTCTACAGCTATTTGGTGCTCATTGACTCTGTGCCAGACTCTGCCCGTGGAAACTAAGACAAGGCCACTGCCCTCAAGGGGTCATCATCCAGTGGAGGTCACAGACAACCAAACTGTTGTAGCTTAGAGAAAGTGCATCTAAGGTTGCTTGGGGTGTGGGTAGGCTTGGATTGGGAGCTGAGGCCCAAGCTGGCTTCAGAAGAACTAGGAGTCACCCCGGCCTTCGGGCTTTGAAGGGAAGACTTGTGCCACACTAAAGAAATGAGCACGAGTGGAAAAGCCCTGAGTTCCAGAGAGCATGGTATAGTCAGACAATGCAGTGAAGTCCTATGTGACTGAAAGCATGGTGAGCTGAGGGGAGGCAGGACACGAGGCCGGCAAGGTCAGCAGGGGCATGCTTCCTGAAGAGTCAGGTCATCCATCCATTCATTACTCAAGCATTGATCAGCCTGCACTGTCTGGCAAGCCCAGGGAATCAAACAGGCAGAGGTCACTGTCCCCACATTGGCGACGGCCATGGATGTAGAGCTTTCCACTGAGGGCCATGGGAGCTATGGCAGGCTTTCGGTGGGAAGTAGCACGGGATCTGAGCTGTGCTTCCAAAGGCTTCCTCTAGTGGGAGTATGGACCATGTGCTGTGGGAGGAAACACAAAGGAGGGGCCAGGGTCTAAGCAGTGAAAGCCTCAGGGATGGGTTTGTCTTATTCTATTCCCAGGAGGTAAAAGCACTAGCTTGAGGTTGGTGCCCCATGGGGCTACTGTTTGCTAAGTTTCATGTTCCCCAGCCTCACGTCTACCTTTGGCTGCCCCACCCCACACCCCACCAGCCAAGTGGCCTCATGCTTCTATTTGACATTTGGAGATAGAGGTCCCAATACATGAGGCCCTCAAGCAAATTACCTGCCTTGCTGGGAACAGGCTGAGCCAGACATCCCAGGGGAATGCCAGCCCAAACAATTCTGTCACTACATACAGAGAAGGCTGGCCTCTCTTACCTGCGGTGACTGACACTGGGATCCCAAATTCGCATCCTGCATCTCCAACCCCCATTTGGGATTGTGCCATCCGGTGAACTAGGGCCTCACACTGTTTATCTGAGAACTCTAACACAAAAGAACGAAACTTATTTTCTCTACCACAGAGTTGGCCATGGTATTGAAGAGACCCATTTCTCAGGAAGAATACATGCCCCGGGGACTTTTTAAAAACTTAGATCCAGTGACCATGTTTCCTAAACTTACCTCCTCCCCAGCCCTGCCTTCTCTCCACCCTCAAATAGCTGTCTGTCCTTTAAGCACAAAGGCTGTGTAACTCCAAGTAGGAAGGAGACTTCTTTAAGTCGTTGTGACATTTCCCAGTTGCATTCCCAAGAGAGAGATGCTGATCTGAGAACGTATTTTATCCTCGACTCAGCCCCACATTTTGTTCAGTGTGGAAGTGGGACAAAGGTGGCCTGAGGTCCCACAGCCCTGCGTACAGTCAATTTTAGGAAATAGTGCTGGCACTTAGGAAGCACTTAAACAAGACCAGACAGTCAATGGCAGATTCCACAGTCAGAAAATAAGGTAAAGACTCCAAAGGAAGCCAACATTGATTGGCCTGGGGCTGGCTGGGGAACATAGCCTTCTCCTTCCTTACCTGAACCCCAATCTAAATTTGGTAAGTGATTATGTAAGTGGTGGCTTTATGTCTGTCACCCTCTGTAGATTCTGAGGTCTTGTCTCGCTCATCTCTGTATCCGCAGCAGGTGCCTTCGATAGAGATAGTAGGTGCTCAATAAATATGTGGTCCATGAATGAATGAATAAATGAATGTTCGAACAAATTGAACCTGGAACGATGGGGACAATTTGGATGGCCATTTTGCCTAGGAAGATGATAAGATCTCAAGGTCAATTTGCTAAGCACCTGCTCTGTGCCAAATAGTGTGCTTACCCTTTCAGGGTCTTTTTCTTAATTCCCACAGTTGCCTGGTGGGATGAATTCCACCAACCCCTCTTGACAAATAAGGAATCAGAGATTCATAGGTGATAGGTAACATTTCTGAGGTCCCACAGTTTCTAAGCAGAAAAACATAGATCCAGTACTCTTTCTAGAGTTACAAAGCCCTGCTTGTTGTCTGTTTCAGGAAGAAAGGAGACTGGATGCTCTTATTTAACTCCTTCTTTGTCTCCTCGGAGCTGGGGAGCAAATCCTGTAAAGGTAGCTGGAGAGCCTGCCAGGCCACAGACCTATGAGGTGCAGATACAGGCTATACTCCCTGAACTGCTCGGCCATACCCCAGTGCGTGGATGGGGGTGCTGGCCATCCTGCGTGCTGGGCTCCTCTTGATTCTCATAAAAGGGCAGTGTAGGACAGTTACCAGAGCCAAGAGTCAGGCGCGAGCTCTGAGTTTTGCTCCCCTGATGAGGGCAATGAACTTTGCTAGAAGTAGTGAGGGCATTCCACTTGAGGACGCGGGTGTGGGAAGGAAATTGTAGGACTCCCCCTGACACCTCCAATCCAAACAGAGATTGATGAATAAAATGGAGGCATCATGAAGGACAGGTGAAACTATTACCCCGGAACTATACTGGTAACACCTTGTATGTTAGACTTTATCACTCTACTAGTGATGGTTCTTGTTTGCAGCAGGTACAAGTTAGTGTGCGTTGCTGTGGACCAAGGGCAATGCTAAGCTCTGCAGCGTCTGATTCCAAGCTCCTAACCACCCAGAGACGTGAGAAAAGGCTGTGGGATTTGAACCAACCTCTGTCCGACCGCTAGGCCATCTTCTCTGTTTCCCAAAGCTTATTCCTCACAAAGCTAATGGATATTAAGCCATAAAAGGGTCATGTGGCCATGTAAGTTTAGGAGACATTAGAGTGAACAAAATGGGTTTCTTTACAGCAGGACTTCTCAGAGCTGTTAGTAGGCTAAAGCAGTGGTTTTCAAGCTAGTATCTCCTGGAAGGTTTGTTCAAATTTAGAGTTCCCTACTTAGAAGGTACAGGTAGGACCTGAGAAACTGCATTTCTAATAGGTATCCAGGTTGATGCTGATACTGGCCTGGGGGCCACACTGTGAGAACCAACGGTAAAGAATGTTAAAAATTACCTTACATATAAGCTCAGCAAAAATGATATCACCGATTTGATCTATGGTGAGGGTCCAGAAGATGATAACCCAGGCATTTTCTAGGTTTATTTGGCCTCCTAGCTTAGGGGTCCTTTGAGAATGCTGCACAGCACATTCTTTGAGTTCTGGAAACACAGGCATAGAATCTAACACATCTCTTTAGACCTAGCCCCAGCCACCCATGTCTTGGACACGCAGCAATCTGAGACCATGAGCTCCCACTTTCCCCTATGCTGTGCTCAGCCTGCACTGGAGGGCAGTTCTCCTGTGAGCTCACTTGACCCCATTGTGCTGCAGTTCAGCCCGTTGCAGTCATGTCCTTCTCCAGAGACCTTGGGAGGGGCTCAGCCTGGGGCAAGTAGGGTCAGGCTGCCAAGCCCTCCCCAGACCCCTCCACCAAACTGTCCTCAGAGGAAAGGGTTATCCAGACCAGAGGAACATTATTGCCAAAAATCTTTTCCAACTCGCCTGTGTGGAATTCCCACCCACAGGCTGAGTTCTGAGAGAAGCCAGATAACATCCAGCCAGCCGGTCTGTGGGAGGGCGGGGGGAAGAGCGCCGTCTGAACACCACCCCTCCTCGGGGCGAGCGCTGTCTAGTCATGCGGATCCGAGCACAGGTGGCAGATCAGCACCCGACCCCCGCTTTCAGCTCGTAGACCTTTACACAGACCCTCCCCCACCCCCGACAGGACAGGGAGAACTAAAATTAGCTGTGGCACATCTGAGAATGAACCCAAGAGCTGTGGCTGCCCACGCTGACTGCCCACACCAACTTTCAGTCCTCTGAAAGTGTTTTGATTACACTGAGTGAGGTTAGGAGAGGCAGGACACCATGTGTAATGCCTTCAGCATAATCCTTCTTCATGAGGGAACACCACGGCAGAAAAATCCCAGACACGAACTCACCCCCTGTCCCTCACAAAGCATGCCATTTAAGTCAGTGAGGCCAATTAAAAAACCAAAATATTTAGTCTCCCTCTCTGGCCCTCACTTGTCCCACTGTGTGTGCGTGGAGGGGAGGGAACTGTTACTGCACAGCAGACCCATTCATCTCTTTGAATCCCACTAACATCCAGCAAGAGAGGATGGGCAAGAGAAATATGTCCATTTCACAGATGCAAAGCCTGAGGCACAGGGAGGTTAACTTGCTGATGAGGGAGCGCTGGGATTCCATCCCAGGTCCTTCTGTGTCATAGTTTTGTAGAGTCTGAGCAGTCCTGGGTGGGACCCAGCAGGTTGGGTACAACCATGCAAGGGGGTATGTATTTAGATTTGCTGTGGTGAATGGCCATGTTTGGAGTAATTCACAGCCCAGCACAGTGGAGAAGGGGGAGTCCTCTGGTCTTCCTGCCAAGAACAACTGAAGGATTTGCCTGCCCCACCCCAATCCCATCCACCATGGGCCTTGGGGGCTTCAAAAGTTTCTGTGGCCAGGAAGCTGCCAACTCCAGCTACCTGGACCCTTTCATACCAGAATGGTGAAGCCCTACACCCACCTTCCAGGCCCTCCGCTCCCCACCTCTCCGACCCGGGTGGAACCTATGGGCACCTGCATCCCTGGGGCAATGCCCTTAGTGCTCTGATTGTAAACAGCTCCACCAAACCATTTCCCTGCGTTCAGAGAGCTTACTGGATATTCTCTCAGAAACTGAATATACAGATTTCCTGGCCATGGTCATTTTGCCCAGGCATTTCCGCCCTTCCCTACACCCCAAACTTGTAACTGAAGAAAGGGGAAAGAACGCCAGAACATACCACTGAATGGAATCTCCACCCTTTAGTATTGACCACCCCTGCCGGAAGCCCCGGGCCAGCCTCTTCCACACACCATCCCCTTTTTCAGGTCAAGAGATGGCACCAAAGAGAGTGAGTAGGAGAAGGAGAATAGATCAACAGAAGTAATGACATTCCTTGAATCAGAGATGTGTTAATCTGGTCCCCTCTCTCCATAAGAATGCACAGAGGGGGGACTGGAGGCCTGGGTCCCCACCCAACCACTGAGGTCTGCCTCTCAGATGGAAACTTACAGCAGCTGGCGGCTCAGCCCCACTCCAGCCCCAACAAGAGACATATTTGTGGGCAAGGGACTTCCAAACCTTTGTCTGAGCAGATGTTTGGCTTGTGGGCTCGGCAGGCTGGCTTTCCTGCCAGCCCTTCTCTGGGAATTTGAAACCAGAGCCTCACCCCCTGTCTTGTGCCCATCTGAGCTCGGCGACAGGAGGGTAAGAGGCTCAGAGAAGCAGCCCTGAAAAATCACCACGGTTACCAGGCTTCTTGCATCTGCCTCCCTCCTCCTTTATGGTGGAAATATTTTAATAACATGAAAGGAGATTTTTTTTTCCACAGAAAATTCCCTTTATCCCACTTTTTACACTATAAATACTTTTCCACGTTGCCACACAGGCCTCACAAGCATGTTTTTTTTTTCTTTCTGAAGTAGACTGCATAATATTCCATTGACTAAAACAGAGATTGGCAAACTTTTACTGTAAAAGGAAGCGAGCAAATACTTTTAGACCTTGCAGCCACACGGTCTGTCATAACTACTCGCCTCTGTCCTTGTGGCACTAACGCAGCCACAGACAGTATCTAAACAGATGACCATGGCTGTGTTCCAATAAAACTTTATTTGCAGACACAGGTAGTGGGTTGGATTTAGCCCATGGATGTAGTTTGCTGACCCCAGGACTAGAAGAACCATAAAAAATAGTTTTAGCTTTTTATGAATTACTTTGGTTTTACCCAATTTTATTTTGCTATTATGGGTTAATGAATGATGGGGATGATCACGATGTCATCTGCCATTCACTGATCACCTAGGCTGTGCCAGGCATTAGCCAAAGGCTTCATACTGTCATTTTATTTGATTCTAAGATTTATACTCTAAGGTATGAGGTCTGACAATTACGTTCGCAACTTGTTGCAACAATGTTGCCAACCTTTTTTGATATCAGAGGGATTATTCATTATGAATTTGTCCCAACTGGACAAACAGTTAACCAAGTTTACTATTTGGAGGTGTTGAAAAGGCTGTGTGAAATAGTTAGACGACCTGAACTTTTCGCCAACACTTCATGGCTCTTGCATCACAACAATGCACCAGCTCACACGGCACTGTCTGTGAGGGAGCTTTTAGTCAGCAAACAAATAACTGTATTGGAACAGCATCTCTATTCACCTGATCTGGCCCCCAAGACTTCTTTCTTTACCCAAAGATAAAGGAAATATTGAAAGGAAGACATTTGGATGACATTCAGGACATCAAGGGGTAATACGACGACAGCTATGATGGCCATTCCAGAAAAAAAGTTCCAAAATTGCCTTGTAGGGTGGACTAGGCACTGGCGTCGGTGCATAGCTCCCCAAAGGGGAGTACTTCTAAGGTGACGGTAGTGATATTCAGCAGTGAGGTATGGAGCACTTTTTCTAGCATGAATTCACGAACTTAATTATCATACGTCAAATATTATCCCGCCTTTTAAAGGCTAGGACATTAAGAGAAGTTTTTAGCAAAGTTAGACATTGTTTTCAAACTTCAGGTCACAACCTTTCAGTGGATAGTAAATCCTTTTAGTGAATTACAATGAGAATTCCTTTTTAATTTAAAAAGAAAACAAACAGTGCTTCAAGGGTAGTAAATATTCTTCTGGAAACTGTGTATGTGTACGTGTGTCTATATGCTAGGTCAGGTCATAAAATGTATTTCCTGCTCTGAGTCACAGACAAAAAAAAAATTTTGAGAAAACAGACTTAAGGCCATTGTCTAGTCAGCTAGCTGGTGAGCGATTAAGCCAGAACTGGGACTCAGGCCTGCCTCGCCCCAAGCCCCACAAAGACTCCAAATAATAGACGCACCCATTGCCAGAGCCCCTTGCTGGAGGCACCATGTGAGTCTGCTGCCCAGCCATGCCCAGATGTAAGGCTTTTCCCTACTCAGCAGCCTCCTTTTGCAAAAAGTCACTCGTTGCCCACATCCTACACAAAGCTGGATTCGAGAACACCCCAGGTTGGTGTTCTCTCTTACATGCATAGCATTTATGAACACTTCCTGTCTCCACCTTCCCCCTTCACCAGATACCCACTGAGGAAGATTCAGTTAGAAATGCTTAGCGTTTTACCTTGCATGACAGAGAGCCCCGCATTGGATAGCTTGCCCCAAGAAGAAGCGTGAGGTGAAGTGGTTGGCCAACAACAGTGACCTCCACGTGTAAAGCATTTCCCACGAGCAGGGGCCTGCCACATGTTTCAGATGAGGAAACTGAGGCTCAGAGAGGTGGGTGACTTGTCTGACCAGTGATGAAGCCGTGGTATGGCCCTCCTTCCAAAGGCCATGGACCTAACCATTGGCCCAGACTGCCTGTCCTGCACCATCAAGAGCCTCAGGAAGATGACAGTGTGGGGGAAGAGAACTCAAGAGGCTAAGGATGCCAGAAATGACACTGGGCCACAAAAGGGAAAAAAAAAAAAGAAAAAAACTCTGGGATACATAAGGCTGCAAAGCAAAGATGGTGAATAATCACCATAAGAGGAAATGAAGAGATGCTGTTTATAAATAAATTGTTGAGTATTTGTATTGGAAAGAACTCAGCGCCTTAATTCAAGGCTCTTGTGTTAATATTTACTGTATTGTAATAGTGAGATTTTCACAAGGCACTCTGGGTTTAGACTGGGTAGGCCTTTGGATAAGAGCCTTCCAGAAGAGACAACAGGATTGGAACAGAACTTCTGGCAACCCTGACGGAGAGATTATTGCTGGTTTAGAGGGTTCTCCATATCTGCTGATCCCTCTCTGAAGGCCAACACAGTCCTTAGAGACAGCTCTTTGGCTGTGTAACCCTTGGCCACTGTCCTCAATTTACCATTGCCTAAAACACTTTGTGTCTTGATGACTTCCATTTCAGAAGTCTTAATAATTCCACGTATCTGCATTTGATGTTCCAGTTACCTAATGCTGTCTATCAAACCACCTTAAGATGTAGAGGCTTAAAACAGTAACATCTGTTTTGCTCACAAATCAGCAATTTGGGCAGGGCTCTGTGGGGATATCTTATCTCTGTCCATGTGGCATCATTTGGAGCAGTTCACAGGCTGGGGGCTGAAACCTTCTAAAGCTCCTTCACTCACACGTCTGGCCTTATTGCTGGGAAGACACAGACGGCCTGGGGCGGGACCAGCAGGAGCTTCTCTGTGACTTCTGCACTCAGTTGCCCTAGCATAGAGGCCTCAGGACTTCTTGCCTGCCTGCCCAGGGCCAGGGTGGGTGTACTGAGAGAGGGAGCCCTGTGGAGGTTGTAGAGCCTTTTATGACCTTCCTTGAGGATCTGTAGCAAACCTTCCATTCGATAGAAACAAGCCATTAAGATGAGATCCCATTCAAAGGAAGGCACGTAGATACCCCACTGGTTGGAGAAGGGTCCAAAAATTTGCGACATCATTTCCACACACTGATGGATTGTGGAATCCATCAGGAATCCACAGGGTTTTAGCGCCTGAGACAGCTAAATCTAAAACGTTCCTCAGTTTTCTCAAAGCAAGTGTTTTCATACATTACAAAGGCCCAAAGTACAGAATTCCCCAGCTCTTTCATTTAGACCCTTTTCATTAAGAATCTCTCACCATTTGAACAAGGAGAGGGCCAAACTCAGTGGCACAGGGAGAAGCTTCACCTTTATTCTACCAATGACAGGACTTGGCCTCACCTCCTTCCCCCGGGGGGAAATAGTCTACAAACTAAATTATATGGCAAATGTCAGAAAGAATCTCATGATCAAGTTCTGAATTTAGATAGTTGTAAGTATGAATAAGAACCAACCAATATACTGATGATCAATATTCTTCTCTAGGCCTTTTTTTTAAATTAAAGTTTATTGGGGTGACAATTGTTAGTAAAGTTACATAGATTTCAGGTGTACAATTCTGTAATACATCATCTATAAACCTCATTGTGTGTTCATCACCCAGAGTCAGTTCTCCTTCCATCACCATGTATTTGATCCACCTTACCCTTATCTCCCACCCCCCACCCCCCTTACCCTCTGGTAACCACTAAACTATAGTCTGTGTCTATGAGTTTCCCAAAGGTCTTCTACTTAACCACACTTTCTCCTTCGAAGTAGCCTAAGAATGACCACATGGGGCTTTCTTTTAAATAGTTTAGAATGTAAGCATCTCAGGAATTCCAACTGGCTTTGGCTGTAACCAAATCAAATTGGTGATATCATTGCTGCTGCGCTTGTATATAAGGTCATTTTCAAACACCGTACGCCAGTGGTTCTCAAAGTGTGTTTTCCTGGCCACACCAGTAAGTATCCCGTGGGAACTTGCAAATTCCCGTGCCCCATCCCAGACCTACTGAACCAGACATTCTGGGGCTGGGGCCCAGCAGTCAATTTTGGGGGATGCTGGGGCAGAATCAAGTCTGAGAATCACTGTCTTAGAGGGAGTGGGGTTGGAGAGGGAGAGGAGCAGGCCTGCTGAGCCAGGCAGCAATTGTAGCTGCATCTGGGGTGGTGACAGACGATGAAACTCGCATAACTCACAGCCAACCTACCCGGTCCCTGTGTTACAGAACCCCGGGCCTCTAAACCAAATGCAAATCCTGCCTCTAACATGTCTTTGTCATCTTGTGAAAGTGGTTTAACTCCTCTGAGCCTCAGGTTTCTCGTGTATAAGGAGGGCTGGGGTAGGGAATAACAGGAGACTTTAGCTAATATTACTGAGCCCTTATAAAGGCCATTAATTCTATTATCTCATTTAATCTATGCAACAACCCTATAATGTTGTTAGTATTATTACCATGTTTCCCCAAACATAAGACCTAGCCGGACAAGCAGCTCTAATGCATATTTTGGAGCAAAAATTAACATAAGACCCGGTCTTATTTTACTATAAGACTGGGTCTTATATAATATGATATAAGATCAGGTATAATATAATATAATGTAATATAATATAATATATAATACCAGCTCTTATATTAATTTTTGCTCCAGAAGACGCATTAGAGCTGCTTGTCTGGCTAGGTCTTATTTTTGGGAAACACGGGGTATTAATAGCCCCATTTGACGGGTAATGAAAACTAAGGCACAGAGCGATTGGGTAACTTACCTAAGGTCACACAGCTAGCCCCACTGCAATTTTGAAATTGTAAACCTCAGTACCAAGGATGTTAGGAAATAAGTTTGTGCAGAGAAAAGCCGGGCCAGGGTCATAGGACCCAAGCAGGCTAGGCATTCTGCCTCCTGGTGCCAGCCTGGCCCTCATGGCTGAGAGGCTACCAGGCTGACAGAGCCAGGACACTGTCAGAGCTATCATTCTTTGAGATGACAGGGAAAGGGGCACAGAAAACAGCTCAGAGGGAAGAAGAGGAAATTAGTTTCTGACACATGTTGACAGGGCTTATTACCCAGACATCTTGTTTTCATAAAATGGCAGTGACACTGTTTACTTAAAAGGGCTGGCTACTGGTAGTAACAGGCCAAGAGCCAGGAATTCTGGGGAAACAATGAGGGAAGAGACACGCCTCAGAGAGGCCCTTGACAAAGGACTTTCAGATAGCTGAGAAATTGAGACCAAGCTCTGTGAGCTCAAATCTCTTCCGTCTGCCATGCAGCCGCCGAAATTATCTCCCTACAGTACAAACCAGAACACTACTCTCTTCACCTCCAGAACCACTAATGGCTCTCTATGACCTCCAGAAGGAAATCCTCACCTCTAGCCTGGATTCAAAGCCACCCATGATAACCCCCAAACTGCCTTTCGGACCTCATATCCCTGTAGTTTCTCCTATGGGTCGAGGGTGCCAGCCGCCAGACATATCCAGACATTTCTACCCCTCCCTTTTCCTACTTGCACGTTAAGCAAACATCTGGAAATGTGGAGTCAGGAGCCCCACTGATATATCATGGTGATAACTGACCAGCTGTGGTGGATCGACAGTAAGTCCCTCTGTGTGGGAGGAAAAGGACTGGAAATTTCATTCCGTAAAATTTAGAAAGTCAGACAGACAGAAAGCTCGCTTGGTACTCAAACAGCCCTTGCCAAATAGTTTACACGAACAAGGTATGCTAAAGAGATGGGAGTGGGGGGGGGGGGGGATGAATGCTGACTCATCACTTACTTTTTGGTTCAGACCCTCTGATGGATTCCAGGGACTCAGCCATGTGCAGAGGCATGGGATTTTCACACTAGTCGTTCTTGTGGGCATAACTGAAACCACAAATTAGGCAAGTTCTAAGGAACATCATCAGGCAGTCAGGATCAATTAACCAAATACGTACTTTAGACATTCATTCAACAGCCACTATGCTTAGGGACGGCTATCAGTACATGGACATTCTTTGTCCCTTGGTTTTCTTGCCTCAGTTTTGACCATCTTAATTTTTATTCCCTCTTTATATACAGGAGTATACTAAGTATGTAATTAAAGTATTTAAATTAAGACAACTACGTGTTTAGACTCTTAACATATGCCTACTCATCTTTGCATGGCTAACCAATAACTGTTTTGATTTGGGCTCACACATAATTGGTAAGTGGTGCTTAGTAAGATGGAGTTCTCATCTAAAGACAGAGTTAGCAAACATTTGCTGTGGAAAGCCAGGTAGTCAGTATTTCAGGGGTTGTGGGCCAAGAGCCAAAATCAGTGATATCATATTGGTACTTTATGTAACAAGAGAGAAAACAAATTTTCACAACTTTTTAATTTTTATTTTTTTATTTTATTTTACGTTTTCTTTTTATTATATTCAACATAGAGCTGACCCTTGAACACCACAGGTTTAAACTGCATGAATCCCCCACAGTTTAAACCCATGTTGTTCAAGGGTCAACTGTATAAAAATATAAGCAAGCACAAGTTTTGTGATACAGGTTGTGTTAGTCAGTTTGGGCTGCCATAACTAGGAACTGAGAATACTATAGACCAGGTGGCTTAAACAACAGAAATTTATTTTCTCACAGTTCTGGAGGCTGGAATCCAAGATCAAGGTGCTGGCAGGGTTGGGTTTGGGTGAGGCCTCTCTTCCTGTATTTCAAATGGCTGACTTCTCACTGTGTCCTCACACGGCCTTTCCTCTGTGAACATGCAGGGAGACAGAGAAAGAAAGGAAACTGCTTAATCTCTGGTCTCTCTTCTTATAGGGACGCCAGTTCTGTCTGATTAGGGCTCGCCTTTACCACCTTGTTTAACCTTAGTTACCTCCAGAAAGGCCCCATCTTTAAATACAGTCACATTAGGGTTAGGGCCTCAACATAGGAATTTGGGGGACACACCATTTAGTGCATACCACAGGTCTACTAATGAGAAAAACGGAATTATTTGGGGGCAGAAAACATTTCACTGAATTGGAATTCAAACGTCAAGTCCATTCTTAACTGGTGGGTTCTGCAAGAACAGGCCATGGCGAGATTTGGCCACAACCATAGTTTGCCAAAACCTGATTGAAAGGCCACGTGGTATAGTAGAACGAACCTTAGCTTTGGGGCAGGTTTGGTCAGTGTTCAAATCCCAGCTTTGCTTCCTATCAGCTATACATTACCAAGCATTCTCTGAATCTCTCAGAACCTCAGTTTTGCCATATCTTGGGGAAAATAATGATTCCAAAAGGGAGATAACTAGAAGGGAAAGTAACTCCCTAGGGTTTTGGTAAGGGGGATTAGAAATGAGTGCAAGATCCTGAGCAGAGTGCTGGACATAGACCTGCCCTAAGGAAATGACAGCTGTTATCATTGTCATCACCATCAGAGTTTTGAGGAGGAGATTTAACACCAAAACGACTCAAAAGATTTTAGGGACCGAGTATGTACTCTGAGGAAGAGGTGACGAGGATACCAATTTACCTCTCTGTGGTTTTCCTCCCCATGTAATCATGATAATAACATCATAAAAATCCCCATTGAGGGATATTCTACAAAATATCTGACCAGCACTCCTCCAAACTGCCAGTCATCAAAAACAAGGAAAGTCTGAGAAACTGTCATAGCCAAGACGAGTCTAAGGAGATATGACAACTAAATGTAATGTGGTTTCCTGGATGGAATCCTAGAACAATAAAAGGACATTAGGTAAAATGTAAAAACACTAAAGTCTGAATAAAGGTAAAATGTAAAAACACTAAAGTCTGAATAAAGTTTAGACTTTAGTGAATAATAACATATGTACCATGTTTCCCAAAAAATAAGACTGGGTCTTATATTAATTTTTTTTCTCCAGAAGACGCATTGGGGCATATTTTCAGGGGATGTCTTATTTTTTTCATGTACAACAATCTACATTTATTCAAATACAGGCATGTCATCTTCTTCTGGAGCATCGTCATAATGTAAATGTATCCATCTGGCTGACGATCTTAACTGGGGCTTATTTTCGGGGTAGGTCTTATTTTCGGAGAAACATGGTATAGTACTTTTAATTGTGACACATATACCACATTAATGTAAGACGCTAAGAACAGAGAAAACTGGGTATGGGATACATGAGAACTCTACTATCTTTACAATTTTTGTGTTCTAATCTTTAAAGTTTATTGCAAAATACTCATACATGGGTAAAAATCCATTCAAAGTGCAAGGCGGACCAATGAGTTTTCATGTAACAAGGATGAGAGGTTGATTGATATGGTTTCAAATTCTGCATTAACTTTTGAGAAACTACCACTTGAATTTTGATATAGAATCAAACAAAACTATCTACAGTTATAGGGAAAGGCTATTAAATGCTCCTCCCTTCGTTTTCCAACTTCATATCAGTGCAAGGCCAGATTGTCTTCATATATTTCAAAGAAAACAACATAATGCAAGAGATGAAAAGCAAAAGCAGTTACAAGAACCCTGCAGTTCTCTATTGAGCCAGTCATTAAAGAGGTTGCAAAAATGTAAAACAATGCCACTCTTCTCACTAAATGTTTCTGTTTTGGAAACTAGAATTATGTTTCATTACAAATATTTATGTTAACATGTTATCGGTTTATTATTTTTAAGTGAATTAATACATAATTAGTTATTTTTTCTCAGTTTCAATTTCTCTTATGGGAAATATCAATAGCTATTACCCATATGAACAGAAACTCTTTACGGTTCTTAATAATTTTTAAGAGTATAAAGTGTCCTGAGAACAAAACGTTTGATAATCACTGTGCTAAACAAGTACTTCATTTAGTCTTCACAACAACCTACTAGGTAGGCAATATTATTATCCCACTTTGCAGATGAGAAAACTGAGGAACAGAGAGGTATAGTAACTTGCTCAAGGTCACCAAGGAAGTAAAGAGACTGGAGTCAAAACCCAAACCTGTGTCACCACGCCTTCCTGACTACCTTTGGGGTCCTTCTCTACCCTTCTAGGTCTGTGAGCTGTGCAAGGAAGTGACCCCTGCCGACAGCCCTGTGGTCTACTCAGACAGGGCAGGCTACGACAAGCAATGGCATCCTGCCTGCTTTGTGTGCTTCAAGTGCTCCGAGCCTCTGGTGGACCTCATCTACTTCTGGAAGGACGGTGCGCCCTGGTGTGGCCGCCATTACTGTGAGAGTGTCCGGCCCCGGTGCTCCGGCTGTGATGAGGTAAGAGCTGGTGGGGCTGGATGGTGGGATGACACCTCTACTGTGGGAGAAGACCCAAAGGCCAAGGGGAGAAAGGCTTCATTGATGATGTGATCCACAGAAGGGAAAACTGAGACTCAGGTCTCACTTCATGCTCTCAGCCTCTGTTTTCTCATCTGCAAAATGGGGTCGATACTTGCCCCCCAGGAGACACAGAGTGCCTTGGCACTTAGTAAGTGCTCAGAAGAACATGGGGACATGCACGAGGAGGCAGGGTTACCCACATTCAAACCTCACTCTGCAACTATTAGTTGTGTGGTTACCTAACTCCTGTGCCTCAGTTTTATTACTTGTAAAATGGGAAGGATAACAGTGCCCATCCCATTGGGCTGCTATGCAGATAAATGAGACACTTGGCACGAAATGCATGAAAACGCATGAAAATGCTTGGCACGGGCCTGACCAAGTGACTACTGAGTGGGAGCTGCTGTTATTCTGAGGATACCACACGTGATATAATACAACATTAACGGAACACGATGCAATGCAGTAGTTAGACGTGCTATAAAGGGGTTCAACTCTCCAATATGGGTTAACACTAGAGGAATTCTAAGGTCTATTAATAATAACAATAATAATTAGGAGGATAATAGCTACTATCTGCATGCATCTGGTGACGGGAAACTCACTACCTTCATCTTTGGCACACGTGAGGGTCTTCTTCGCTTTAAGCCAATATCTACCTCTACCACCTTCCACCATTGGTCTCCATGCGAAGTTAAGGCCTCTCACCTAATAACTCTGTCATCAAGCGATATTAGGAAGGAAAAGGACGGTCAGCAGGCCTGGCCCACAACCTCATTTTTGTGAGCACAACAATATACTCACTGTAATAAGTCTATCCTTTATTAAGAGCTTACAAATGGGTCAGTAATTTGCTACATACTTTTATGTGCGATGTGCCCTGATATCTCACAACAATCCTTTAGGGAGATAGAATCATTATCCCCATTTTACATGTGAGAAAAGTGCAGCTCAGAGAGGTCAATGATAGTCATACAGCAGTGACTTTTGTATCCACCACTATACCAAGCACTTCATGTGTAGCAGCTCATAAAACCCTATGGGATGGATAGCATTTATATCCCCATTCTACAGATGTAGAAACTGAGATGCAGGGAGATTAAGCAATTTGCCCCTAGTCACGAAGCTGTTTAGTATTTAAGTGAAACCTCATCCCTGGTTCCTGTTTGACCCCAAAATCCAAAGGCACAGTTAACCAGTATGCTATTCTTCTCTTTCTGAGCCTCGGAGGTTTCTCACCATATATATTGCAAAGTGTCACTGTAGTCCAAGCCTGAGTGACCCTGTGTGTTCTTGCTCTTGAAGGCTGGCCATGGGTAACTTAGCTAATATCATGAAGCTGTCCTCACTGGGGTATGTAATCCTGTCTCAGAAGAAAACTGGGCTTTGCATTTGACCCAAAGAGTATCTCAGAGACTAGACAAGTAATACCTGCTGATGGGGGAGGACTTTATTTTCCATCCAAGAAGCTAAGAGGCAACCACAACCGTCACCAAGATGTCAGATTTCTCCACTGAGGTATTTAAGGGTCAAAACAAGAATAGGGTAAGATAAACCACCATCCTACAACTTGCCCTCAATACACTGCTTCTACTAGGTTCATTTCTTCTGCTCTCCTCCCCAGATAATATTCTCAGATGACTACCAGCGCGTGGAAGACCTGGCCTGGCACCGAAAGCACTTTGTCTGTGAGGGCTGTGAGCAGCTGCTGAGTGGCCGGGCGTACATCGTCACCAAGGGTCAGCTTCTGTGCCCAACTTGTAGCAAGTCCAAACGCTCCTGAAAGGCTGCCTGCCCATGGCTGGAATCCACGGGAGCCCACCGAGAAGGAAAGCCAGGTGCACTGAGGCCATCCTAAGGGTCTGATCCAACAGCCAGCAAGCAACAAAAACAATGATTTATTTTTTCAGTGGGAATATATACACACATATATTCTAGGTGGGGTGGTGGTGAGAGTCAATAGTTTCAAAGCCAGAAATGTTCTGAGAAGTTGTAGGATGGAGTTATTTTGTTTTTGTTGCTGTTGTTTCCCAGCTACCAGTGAAAGACACAATTGGCATCTTGCAAGGGATCTCTAGGAGGAGTTTCCCAAAATGCAATTCTGAGTGATGAAATCACATAGCTATAGAATGTGCGTGCTTTTCTGTGAGCGTGGGAGCTCCTCCAGGAGCAGGCTGGGATCCCAACGACTGTTTGTTGCCTCCTTTCAAATGGAATTTGAATGTTAAATAAAAACCTTTTCTTGGCATGATAAACATATCAATAAACATTTTATGCAGTCCACATATGCCTTTATCTAATTATTTACACTGGAAGAGTGATTTCACAGCATCCATTTAGCCCTGTGACGCTGAATGCTGGTCTGGCAGAAGGCACTGTAAGTGCTGGTGTGCCTGTTCGTCTCACCAGAGTTCTTGGGGAGTGTAGGTCCTGGGAGCAGAACCCCCATCCCAGTGTCAGGCACCCCCAGATCACTGATGGGCATACATGCAACGTGTCATGACATACCAAAGAGCAGCCTTCTAAGAACCGATGAGCAGCTTGAAGAGCAGGGACCCAACTCAGCTGCCCTCAGAGCCCAGGCAGGTAAGCTGCCAAACAGAGCCACCTAAGCTCAACCAGAGGTTGGTGCCACATGGGACATGGTGACAAGTGTGGACAGATCCTAAGAAATACAGGAATTTTATGAGAACTCTCTCCTTTAAATGTTGCCAGCTGAACATGGAATGAACCAAATAGAATAGGTCTTTGGACAAGATGTCCTCTCTTTGTATGGCCTCTCTGAGCATTTGCAGCCCCCAAATTAGTTTCCTTTCCACAATTTCTAAGAAAAGACATCTCTTTTTCTACTGTGGCTATAAGGACAAAAAAGACACGAGTCCTACGGTCCCATCACCACGGGGCTTCTTTCCTTCTTAAACTTCCCATCTGTTGCCAAGTCTCGTACATGTTACCACACAAATTCCGCCATCATCTCTTACCTGCAATATCCTCATTTATGTGCTTTGCAAGTTTGACCAAAGCGACTGCAATATCTTTCTAAGGTGCCAGCCCACTCTGCAGCCACACTCAGTTTCCCTGTTGTGTCGTGTCTGTCTTCTCAACGGGAAGCTGTGCCTGTGTCGTCTTCCTCACCTAACCTTCATGGCTCCTCACTGACACAATTAAGAACCACGTTCTCACCCTGACATCTGAATCCTTCCAAAACTTGGGTTAGATGTCTTTCTGGTCTGAGGACCCATTATTTCTCTAGACTTCTATTAGGTTGGTGCACAAGTAATTGTGGTTTAAAAGGTTAAAAATAATTGCAAAAACCGAGTTTACTTTTGCACCAACCTAATACTTCCCTATTTCTCCTAGACATTCAGAAACTCCCTTCGATTAAACTCTCCCCACCCCATGCTTTTGCTAGTTCTGAGCTGGTTAAGTGAAGACCACTCCTTCTGTTGAAATTCTGTCTGTCCTATAGATACTTCTCAAGTATAACCTGCTTCTCAGTTATGCACCAACCTATCACTTCCCAATTTCTCCTAAACATTCAGAAACTCCCTTCGATCACGCCCCCCCCCCCAGAAACACCAATGGAATAATCCCTCATTTACTCACTCATTCATTCATTCCGCAGATCTTCACTGAGCACTACGGAGTTCCAATTCCCATGCTCAGTACAGGGGTACAGCACGCAAAGAAAACACAGTGCCCCCTGCCCCCTGGGTTTTACAGTCTGTAGGGGAGGTGGGCCCTAGTCAAATACTCCCACAGTCAGTGTAAAATTACAGCTACTGTGGATGCTGTCGAGGGGAGGTACATGTTGCTATAAAGTATATGAAAGATATTAGACCTGGTGAGGGCTGTTAGGATAGTGACACTTCTACCTAAAGTACGAGTGCACCTGAGTAGGCAAAGAGGAAGAGGACATGAGGATGACGTGTTCCAGGCCTTGAGGCTGAGGCAGCACCAGCTTATTCAACACCTATTTCTTGGGGTTGGAGATACAGTGGTGGCAATGGCCCGTGCATGGGACTCAGAGAAGATGGGTGGAGCCAGAGCACAAAGAGCGATGGGGCATTTGGTTAGCACTGAGACATTAGAGGTACTCCACCTTGGTGGGCGACAGAAAAGACTGGTTTCTGTTCTAGAAGCAATGGGGAGCCTTCCAAGAGCTTTTAAAAAGCAGGGGTTGGTGATGGCTAGACAGGGAGATTATCAAATACATGATGTCTCCTCTGCTGAAACCCCAGCATGATGCCTAATTGACTTTGTCCTGATGACTTTGTCCACACCATTGAGGGTGGGAGTGATGACCCACAACAGACCCCAGGGGCCACCACCCGGAGCGTGCGCCTGCCTTCCTGTATCTACTAATGACACCCCATCCTTGCGTTTGGAACACAGGAATCGTCGCTGACACTCCCCCTTCTGACCTGGTGGGTCGCTCAGTACAGTCCTTTCTCTCCCTTCATCTCTCCCTCCAGCTCCAAGGTCATATTTCACCTTAAACGGTTTCTGCCCAGATGGACAACAGTCTCCTAGTGAGTCTCCCTGGCACGAACTCACCCTGTCCACACACGGCTCAGGTGAACTGCCCAGAATCACAGCCTGATCATGCACCCTCCTCTCAGAACACTCAGGGGCTCCCTATGGAACACACAGAATTGAAACTCCTTTGTCTTGCATTCAGGTTTCTTCATTTTCCTGGCCCCAATTCACCTTGCTTCCTGCTCCCCTTTCAGAAGCCAAATGAACAGGTTATAGCTCCCTGTATGCACCCCACGCCTTTCCTACCTCTGTGCCATTGCTCAGGCTGCTCCCCTCTCCTGGAGTTCCCCACACTGTGCTCAACTGTGGCCTCTTCCATGGGGCCGCCAGAGCTGGGTGGGATTCTGTGCCAGAATCGGAATGATGTGTGCTTTAAAATGTTACACTATTAACTGGTCCATGATTCAGCCCTCTTGTCAGCAGAGGAGTCACCATTCGCATCACTTCCATTCTCTAGGAACATTTCCCTGGCCTTATCCTCCCCTCTGGGGGATTTTAGGTTCACCTGTGCTGTAGCAATAACCCTGACTTACAGCGATCATTGCATTGATTCTATTGTGCTAAAATTGTTAGTTTGTGAAAGGCTCCCCTATGCACTTGTTGAGAGGATAGTCTCATTGTGTTTGCCTCTCCAATCCTAGTTCAATGCCCAGCAACTAAAGGAAACAGCAAACAGCCGAGGGCTCTTGGATGAGTCACTGTTGCTAATGGCACTGTATTCCAAAATGGCCTAAAGCAAATATCAAAACTTCAGACTGAGGCAGGCTCTGTTGACTGCCTACATGTTGCCATTCTCCACCCCCACTTCCTTCTTCCTTGTGGGAAGAGCCACGTCCCATTCTATAAACTCACTTTCCCAGCCTCCTTTGCAGCTGGAGAAAGGACATGTGACCCAGTCCCAGCCAAAGGGGCTTTTCCATTGGGAAGATGCTTTAAAAAGTTTTCTATCTTAATGAAAAGAGATGCTCTGGAGGAAATAGCCCTTCTTTCTTTTTCTTTTGATATAATTTTAAACTTACCCCAAAAAAGTTACAAGAAGAAAACAAAGAACTTTTCTTCTTGAACCATTTGAGGGTGTGGCTGGCAGAGTGCCTCATCACTCCTGAATATTTTAGTGTGTAATTCCTACAAACAAGAACATTTTCCTACATCACCACAAACAACCATTAAAATCAGGAATGAACCCTTTATCAGCTAATCCTCAGCTCTAATTCAAGTTTTACCATTTGACCCATTAAGGCTTTTGATAACAGAAAGATCTGGTCCAGGATTACATATTTCATTTAGTTATCTTTTCTCTTTAGTGTTCTCTTTAGTGTTGTCTTTAGTGTAATTTGGAAGTGTTCCTCGTTCTTTCCTTGACATTTATGATCTTGACATCTTAGAAGATTAAAGGCCACTTACTGAGTAGCATGTCCATCAAATTGGGTTTGTCTGATATTCTTTCATAATTAGATTCAAGTTATGCATTTTGGTAGGAATGCCATGGAGGTGATGCTGTTTTCATTGTGCTCTATCAGAGGATACAAGATTTTTATTTGTTTCATTAGTGTTGATATTCATTTTAAACACTTGATTATGCAAGATTTTCCCAATGTTGCTACTCTTTTTCCCTTTGTATTTAATGAGCATTTTGCAGGAAGGTACTTTTGAGACTATGTTAATATCCTGTTCCTCATCAAATTCCACCTCCTGGTTCTTTTTTTTTTTTTTAATATGCTTATTCTTTTTTTTTTCTTTTGTTTTTTTATTAGTTTCAGGTGTACAAGACAAGGTAATACTTAGACGTTCATCATTTATATCCCTCACACTGTGAACCCCTTCCTCCCATCCATTATCCTTCCGACCTCACACCGAGCCATCACATTATATATATAAAATTATAGTTGGCATTCATTAATGTTTAGCTTCTGGTGTACAATGCCATGATCAGGCATCCACATTATCTCTGAGGTGGTCTCCCAAATAGGACGCATGTCCATCGGATACCCAACAAAATCTTTACATTATTGAATAAGTTCCCCAAATTAATTTTCAGAAAACCCTGAGGCCATCTTGTGGTTACCAGCTGCTTCCTAATCCCTTCACCTTTCCCCTTATCCCCAACCCTCCCCGCCCCCGCCCATCTAACAACTCTCGGTTTTTTCTTTGTGTCCTCAAAACTGTCTCTGATTAGTTCATTCACATATTCTTTTCTTTAGATTCCGCATATAAGTGAGATCATATGGTACTTGTCTTTCTCTTTCTGACTTATTTCACTTAACGTAAGGTTCTCTAGATCCATCCATGTTGTTGCAAATGATAAGATTTCTTTCTTCTTTATGGCTGCGTAATACTCCATTGTATAAATGTACCACAGCTTCTTAATCCAGTCATCGACCGATGGGCATTTCGGTTGTTTCCATATCTTGGCTATTGTGTAAAGGGCTGCAATAAACATAGGAGTGCATACAGATTTTTGAATTGGAGTTTTGGATTTCTCCGGGTAGATGCCTAGGAGTGGAATTACTGGATCATAGGGTAGTTCCATTTTCAGATTCCTGAGATACCTCCATACTGTTTTCCATAGTGGCTGCACTAATCTGCAATCCCACCAACAGTGCACAAGCGTTCCCTTTTCTCCACATCCGCACCAGCACTTGTTGTTTGTTGATTTATTGATGATAGCCATTTTGACTGGGGTGAGGTGGTATCTCATTGTGGTTTTTATTTGCATTTCTCTGATGGTTAGTGCACCTCCTGGTTCTTAACATACATTGATGTCTCTTGACTGAATTATTACTATGATAGTTGTCAAATGTTGATTTCTCTAATTCAATCATTCATTCAATGTTTCTTAATTAGCATTCTACTATAAGGAAAAGCTCTATCTTCTCCCTATTTTGATTGATTCATTTATTGATATCAGTTTGGAGTTTCAGATTTCTATTTTATCAAATAGTTTCTCATCTACTACTGTCGTTTATTTTAATGCTCAAATTGTTCCAAATTTGGTCAAAGAAAGCTCCTTCAAGTTGGCTGTGTCCTTTTGACATGTCCCCATCATTCTTTAAATACAATTTTACATCCTGTCACAAGAAGGAGTTCCTGGCTCGTCTTTTATTTTATTTTCCCCAGCTTTGGAATCATCCATTTCTCAAGGAGTTCCCTCTTCTTCAACTGTGTGCTCTGGAGTTGAAATTCCTGGTGCCATCCTAGAACCTTGGAGAGACAAGTAAACCGAGCCAATAAGCCAAGGATGATAGAGATGAGAGTGAAACAGAGCGTAGGTCCCTCGTATGTCATCGAGCCAGTGAACTCACCTGTAGGTTTCTTGTTACATGAGACAATTATTTCCTTATTCTTTATGCAGGGTGATACATTTCCTCATTGTGTAACATATTTCCTCATCATGGAGTTTCTCATTAGTGGGGATCTTGTTAATTGTAGTGAAAAACAATGTGACTGATGCCTAGATGTTTCTCATTTCAGCTTGGGTGAATTACACATTTCTGAGGCCATAACACTCCCCAGTTCATTTGCAGTTTTAATCAAGTCTGTCCCATGGGGACACAAATGATAATGGCATGAATACTTGACTCACTAGGTTATCAGATTTTGGCTCCAGATATTTGGCTTAAAATACGAGAAAGTTACGTGAAAGGGTGGCCATTTACATGCCTCTGCCTTTGACAAGCCAAGATTAGAGATGATGCTGTTGAAAGAATTGTGTTTGCTTTTTTCTCAACTGTTATTTGCGTTCAGTCAGATTCTACTAGTTTGAAGCAAAATGATCCCTTGGTTTGATTCTATTCTATGATAATAAAAACTGCAGGCATCAGCATAAAGAGTTTTTTTTTGTCTAAGTTTGTCAACATTGGTTTTTGAGCAGCAGAAAGGATTTGGACTTGCAGGCAGAAGAAATAATATCCAGGACTCCCTTGCTACAAGTAAGGGAAGTTCAATTCAAACTCGTTTAACCCTGCCCCCAAATTGGAAGGTATCCACATTATAGAATTTACTTTCTAGTGAGAAAGTTCAAAAGAAGCACCAGCTTCAGGAACAACTGGACCCAGTAGTTCAAATTATGAAGTTAAGAATCTGCTTCCTTTCTCCATCTTTCACCTCTGTTATCCTCAGGCAGGCTCACCCAGACTGTAGCAGACATGGCCACCACCAGCAGCAGTTAGGGATACTTTTGTCCTTAGAACAAGTGACCCCAATGAAAAGGAAGTGTCTATTTTGGGGGCTTTCTGGGAATGACTTTGATTGTCCCAATGTGGGTCATGTGCCTATCTTTTGACCAACTACTGTGCCCAGGTGGCTGGAGTACTATGATTGGCAGTGTCTCGAGCACAATGCCAAGTTCTGATGGGGAGGAGAAAGGATTCAAAAAGACAGCCACACCCAAATCACATGAAACAGGCCGTTTGAGAAAAAGAGAAGCCCTGTTAGAGCTGGAGGTGGCAAAGAAAAGCCTCGGCGCAAAGTGGATCTGGCCCAGTTCACCAAAGAGAGAGGGTGGCTAACACTACAGGAGCAAAGCAGCGGTCAAAGAAACTGGACGAGAACTAACCCAAGGAATCTAGGCGACTAAGATTGTCCCAGGATTGGGAAATGGAGGTTCCTGAGAGACCTGGGAGGAGCTGCAACAAAGAGCGAGCGTAGAAGCCAAGTCACAAACTTCATCTTGAAGTAATTATCATGCCACTAAAAATCTCATTTGTCTTGATATTTTTTTAATTACTGGCAAGGAAAGACAAATGTTTTTAAAGGCCTAAATAAAATGGTATTCCCTAAAGGAAATGTCTAAAAGGTTTTAATGTGGCCTTTTCTGTTTAATTCATGATGGGGACTTACTAACTTTGATGGGGACATACTAAAATTGCTTTTATGGGAAAAGTTTAATAAATGTGAAGGATGTACTTCCATGAGTTCAAATATGGAAAGTTTTAAAATAGAAGAGTGACACAAGCTGCTAATGATCCCAATATGTTAGGTTATGCAGGCTGCTGCATTATGAAATATGGTTGCAAAGAATCACAAGCCTTTGCCCTACAAGGGAATGGCTTGGGCTTACGTTGACAGGAGGCCTCTGTGGAGTTCATCTTCAGCTGATAAGGGGAGAGGGAGCAGGAGCGAACAGGCGGGCATCTTTGGCCAACACAAGGGACCATTTGTGCCAGGGCTGGACGGAAGGCCAAGTAGGAAGGTATCTGTCAGCTCAATACATTGCCTGTGCGGTCCACCTCTGCAGGGGAGGTGTCTGTGACATCTTGGGCCAGGGCTTGCAAACTTTGAGTTTTGGTGCCTGTCCCCTCCTGAAAGGTCACACTTCTGCCACGTCTGCTTCCAGGCTCTTGGCACAAATGCCCTCTCTTCCAGGAAGCCCTTGCTGATTCCACCAGATGCTCAGAGACTCAACCGATTATGTAATTGATTTAGCCCTTGACCAGATTGTACTTATGTCAGACTCCGTGGTTTGTCTTCCAAGCAACAGGCCACTCACTCGCTCACTCACTCAATAATTCATGCTTTTACTCGTTCACTTACCATGCACATACTCAGCACCTACTATACGTGCTACTTATTGGACATACAACAGTGGAGAAAGGACACATTCCTGTGCTAAAGGAGTTACAATCTATCAGAGATCAAGAAATAACAGACAGTAATTCCAGCAGAATCCCAGCTGTGCTCCTTCCCAGGATCCGCTCCCCTCCCTAACCTCCCCCATCCCAGCTTTCTAGCAAACAGGTTAGTAGCAGTCATGATGTTTCCCAGGGGCTCACCAGACAAGCCAACACATCCGGCCATGCAACACTGCCATGCACGGGGTGGGCTTTGGAGCGAGGGGCCTCAAATCTAAGCCTGACTCTACTGTGGCACCTTGGATAAGCCATTTCACTTTGTTCTCAGGTTCCTCCATTATAAAACGTAGATAATAATAGTATTTCCCTTATAGGGCTGTTTTGAGGATTAAATGGATTTATGTATGTTTAAAGATTTAAAACAGCTCCTGACACATAGTATTCAATAAGTACCGGCTTTTATCATTATTATTGTTATTTGTATTACCCAATGGCAAACCGTGGAAAAAGATGGCTCAATTGCAGTCTCCTCTACTCTTGGAGACTGTGGTTTAAAAAGAAAAAATGTGTTTTTTTAAAGTCCATCAGCAAACTTCCTTTCCTTCTTTCTAATCTCTGAGACCTATAAATGCCCAAGCATCAATGCCCACTGAGAGAGACATTTCAGCATCCTGATACCCACATACACAGTTGTGAATGTAGGTACCGTAAGGGTTCAAAATGAGTCTCCCCAGAACATGCCACCCTGGCATGCAGGTTATTTTACGCTGAAAGGAAAAGTCCAACAAACTCAATAAGAGTTTTGCTTTGTTTTGACCTGCCTGAACAATTCAGACAGAAAAGCCTGCTTCAGGAAGGGAAGCTTAGCATATTCACTTTAGCATATGTGAATTAAGTGGGGGCAGGCAGGAAGGATACAAGCAAGTCTGTTGGTGAGACTCCCCTCTGTGTCCCATTGCTTCTGGGTAGCCAAGCAAGAATTTCTTTACCATATATTTGCTTTTTCTCATCTACTTGTGAATTGCCTGCTTTCCCTGTGAATTCCCAGACCTGTAACTCCCTCTCTTTAGTCCAAAATGGCTCATAAGCCTCACTGCTCAATGTATCCTCAGGTCTCACATTCTTATGGAATGCCCCTATGTACATACACAATAAAAACATTTTCTCCTGTTAATCTGTCTCATGTTAATTTGACTATTAGTCCAGCCAGAAAAATTTAGAAAGGTGGGAGGAATATTATTTTTCCACCCCCACAATACACTTTCTTTACAGGTCTACCTGCCATTTCAAAGCCAGGCATTGTCTGTCCTGTATTCATGCTATGTATGTATTAAGAATGATGAGTGACCCTTAGACTCAAAATGGGTCCCACAAAGTCTTAAAAGAGTACATGGGAGGAGGCTGGGAAAACATTATATGAATAAGACCATACAATTTATGTCTCATCTAACTCACCCTAGGAGTAAAAACAACTCAGAAACTGAAATCCCCAAAGGCCTTCAACTTGGAAAGTGGAGACAAGCGTTTCCTATGAATATCACACCAGGAAGGTGATATTCTAGAGAAGTGCTTCTCAGACCTCGTATTTGTAAGAATCACCTGGGGAGCTTGTTAAAATGTGGGTCCTGGTTCTGTAGGTCTGGGTGGGGGCCTGGGACTCTTCATTTTTAACAAGCTCTGGGCACTGATGGTGCTGATCTGAAGACCACATTGGGAGTAGCAGTGTGTTAGAGTTGAAAAGGTTGATTAGAGGCTAGGTAACCCAACCCTTGCCTGAGAAGTGGGGAAACTGAGGCCAGAGAGTAGAGTAGTTTTATCAGGGTCACAAAGCAAGCTCAAGGTAGAGGAGCCAAGACCACAACCGAGGTCTCCTGACTTCCAAGCCAACACCCTTCCTGGATCTGCCAACCAGGGGTGGAAGTCCAGTGCCTACAAGATCCAGGCAGTGAGGTAAATGCATGAAGTAGTCCAGGTGCCAACAGCAGGAGCCAATCTACGTGTATGGCTGCTTTTTACTTCTCTTTTTAAAACACCAGCAAAACATAACTATAGGCTACGACTGGTCTGCTGGTAGCCAGTTTGCCTCCCTGATAACCTTAGACCAGGGTTCAGCAAACTTCTTCTGTGAAGAGCCAAATAGTAAATATTTTAGGCTTTGTAGGCCATGTGTCCTCTGCTGCAACAACTCAGCTCTGCTGTTGTAATGGGAAAGCAGCCACAGACAGTATGTAAACAGATAAGCATGGCTGAGTTCCAATAAAACTTTATTTACAAAATCAGGAGCTGGGCCCGATCTGGCCAGTGGGCCATAGTTTGCTAATCCTGCCTTAGCTGGTTAGACAAACAGGGGTTGCAGGGAGGGGTGGTCTCTATTTGTACAAACCGTGCCTTATAAAACAGTATTTCAAAACTGCCTCTTGTGTCTTTCCACATTAGTAATGTCATCTGTGAGTTTGCAGACATGGAGGACAGGCGTTCACTGTCTTGTTTCCACAGCTCCAAAGGACACATTGCATGGAAAACCACATTCCTAAAATGGGGATTCATCTTAGAGTTAAAAATGTACATTTAATGTGCTAGAGTTTCCTCCTCCGGCCCCTACAAAGGCATTACTGAAGTGGATGGCATGGATGGGACACTAAAATCCACAGATAAGGTGACATCAGATCTGTTGGAAACAACTCCTGTAAAGAAATCCTCCTCAGGGAGGGAGCTGGTTAAAGACACAGGTTGTTTGGCTCCTCAGTTCCCAGTGTGACAGGGTATGACAAGTTGAATTTCTAAGGCCGGGCAACCTATACTTTTCCATATAGAAGAAACTCATGGCTTGATATGGTAAATGGACTGGATTCATCTCGAACCAGAGTTTGAAATTTGCCATTCCCTTTCAGGAGTTAAACTTCTCTCTCTCACCACCCACCACCCACCACACACACACACACCCCACTCCCCCACAAATGGTTTTCACACCATATATGTACAGTGTAACTTCACTAAAGGAAATAAGTTCAGTAGTGGCGGAATTATCACAACTTCCAAATTAGTGTGTGGGTCTGAAAGAATGAGCCATGACTCTACCTATATACACATTTTTCAAATAAAGTATTTTTGTACATCAGAGGGTTACTAAAACAGGGGCCTGGAAGAAAATGCCAACTAGTCTAGATGAAACACCCACAGCCTAAAATGAAAATACCTGATTCTGGAATGACTACACAATAGTTTCAATGGCTCCAGAGACACTTCTTTGAACTAGTGAGAAGAGGAATCATTCACAGAAAATAGCTGGCAGTCCACTGCTGGCGTAAGGAGGACAGCTGTTCTTTTGACTTTTATTTTTTCTTTCATATTCAGTCACAAGTGCTTTCTGGGGGATACTCTTATTTGTTTTGGTTCATGTTTTGTTAGGCTGTCTGTCAATCTGCTAGTTAGAGTGAGGTGTTTTGCCCAACTTGTGATTGCTTTTTATTATCTTGCAATGGGATTCCCCTCGTGAAAATGCACACATGGCCCTATTTATGGGCCACTGGTTTCATATGGAGAGTTTGGGGATCAATTTTACTCTGGGGTCAGGGCACTGTTCACTCTAAGAAACTTCTTTCTATCCCAAGTTTAAAGGCAAACCCAGATCCAGACAAAGGTTTTATGACACAATCTGACACTCTCCATGCTAGGGCGCTATCCAAAAGGAAAAGAATAATAAGAAACAGAGCGAATGTGGATTTTGTCTGTTCCTTGCAGAATCAGAGCTCCTTTCTCCAGTGAGGGCTGTTTCCAAAAGGCGAAGTCAAATGCAGGCAACTGGACAGCAGTCTAAATGGTTATTCTAATGAGCACCTTAGAGATACATACAGCATCAGGCTTCCTTCTACAGAGAAGAAGAGGGGTTTCCACCCCCCATAAACTTAGGGCCAGACATCTGGCTGTTCTCTGCAAACATGTAACTGCTGTGTTGCAGGAAAGAATTTAGGAAAAGGAAAAATGGCAGACACAAAACCCCAGCACCAAATTACCCATCCAAGGAGGCAACCCCAGTTGTCACTTCGCGAGAGGAACTTTCTGAGGACTAGGCCACTATTTTGACTGTGCTGGCTGCACCCGTCCCATTGCTGCTCTGGTATCTGGGCACTGCCGCAGACTGGCATAGGAAAGGGAAAAAAATTTTCCCCTCTACACATCTTAGATTCATTGACTGGGGCCTGGAATCAAACTCATAAGAGATGGATTTAAAACAGAGAAAAAAAAATAGTTTTAACTAACTGCCTATTATATAATTTGCAGTTCACTAAATAAATAAATAAATAAATAAATAAATAAATAAATAAATAAATAAATGTGGCTCAAGGAGGTGGCCAGATGAATGAGGCTTAGAGACCATCTTAGTCTAAACAAAGAAAAAGGGTCTTAGGGGTTTCGCGATGGGAGGCAAATTATGGGAAGGTGACCAGGAAAAGTACAGCAAACAAGGGTTGTTTAGTAAGGTTAGTTAGGGAGATTCAAGCCTGAACTTTCTTCATTGATAAGAGTCCTCTCTTTCTTTTACCAGTCAGGGAGACAACTTTATAAATAGAAATTTCCATTTGTGCCCTGTTTTAACAGCTTTTCCTGCAGCTGCTGGTTCTCAATGGCCTTTAATTCATTTTTGGGTGGTGTATGCTGGTACACTTTATTAGTTTAGGCTTTTTCTAGCCAAGGTCCTCTTTCAGCCAACCCTGGACTCCACAGTTCTTCTCAGGGGGTTCTAGATATGAAACTATGAATGAAAAGGGGGCCAGATATTAAACCTGACAGGCTCAGGCAGGGCTCACATGGCAGGCCTCACAAACTCAGAGACCACACAGGACATTCTGATCATAAATTCCTAACTGGACAGGCCATGGAGATTAGTTATGGCCCAGGCCTACAGCTTCCTTAGCAAAGGTCAGTCTTTACCTTAAATGATCTCTGTCCATTGTTCTTGTGCATCTAGGGTAACATACCTTTGAAATTTCAGCCTAATTTTTTTCTAGACCCCTCAAAGTTACAACCACACACACCAGAGCACAAGACCACAGAACCCCTCCTTTTTTATCTTGTTCTCCACATACCATCTCTCTGTACTATAAATGTTAACTATTAACTTATCCTGTACCCACCAATGTAAAAAGAGCATGTGTCTCTCCATTTTACTTTTTAACCAATCCCAGAGATTTTTCCACTTTGCTTTCTTCCGCCCCCTTAATCTACCACCAAGGGATTTCATGTAACCCTCCTTATCTCTCCTCCTTTTATTCTAAT
This sequence comes from Rhinolophus hipposideros, assembly GCF_964194185.1. NCBI lineage: Eukaryota > Metazoa > Chordata > Mammalia > Chiroptera > Rhinolophidae > Rhinolophus > Rhinolophus hipposideros. Next base: position 23,537,662 of record NC_138060.1, read on the forward strand.
GTCTAAAATAAGCTGCAAAACTGCCATTCTCTGGAGCATTTTCTCAACCCATTGAGATTTTGCTTCTGGCATGTCCTTATAATGTTGGCTCAAATAAATTCTTATGAAACTCTTCTATAGACTAAACACTCTTTTGCCAAAAGAAAAAAGAAAAAAGAACACTGGCCTAGAAGACAGAAAGCCTAAACTCAGATCTGAGCTTCCTACTTCGGAGAAGTCATGAAACCTTGCTAAACCTCAATATTTACCTGTATATTGGGGAGACACCATCCATCCTGCTCACCTCTGAGGATGGCAGCAGATCAAATAGGAGAGCAGATAAGAAAGGCTTGTGTAAATTAGAATGAGCCCTATGTGCATACGGCCTCCTTATTTGATATTCCCAGAAGAAATATCAGCTTTCTCTTAATCTGGTTTGAGATGAATATTCTCGTAGTAACACCTAATTGGCTAATTTGGGCATGCTCAAAGATGTTTTGAACTGTTTATGTCAATGAAATTTTATACAATCACCTCATATATGAAATAAATGAAGGTAGGGCTGCAAGAAACAGCAGGAGGAAGTCATCTAGAGACCCCTCCAATCAGCTTATGTTTCAAACTGATGGCAACAGATGAGGTTGCCCTTTAGACCTCAGGTTCCCAGGAACCAGGAGAAAAATTCTACACCAGATCTCATCATGAGGCTCTCATCCCTGGCTAGTGGCTGCCTAACTAGAGAGGCAGGAATAGAAATCCCCTGTGTCCTCCCTGGCTGCCCACCCGTCTCCTGGAAGTTCCTTAAGGAGGGACATTAAGAGGGAAGAGAAGGCACAGCAGATAGTTTGAGTGCATGGTTCAAAACCAGCAGAGCAGGAAAGGGGGTGTCGTTGAGGACAGGACTGTGAAAAGTCCCATGGCTGGAGATGAGGTTGGAAATTTGGGCAAAGGTTGTAAAGAGCACATTTAATAATGCCCCTTCAAGTCCCATCTCGCTCAGCCTTGCATGACAGCCTCACACATGCTATAAGTGAAAACCATCACCCAAACTTTGTCCAAGCGACCCATGTGGTGATGAATAGGAGGAGAACTAAAGGAAATTTCCCCACATTTCTTTTTCTTAACTAACCAATCAGTTGGAGCCGCATTTTGGCCCTTGAGCTGCCAGTGGCCAGACCAGAGTTCAGGGTCTTCCAGGAAGAGGATCGCAGCCATTATCCCAGACAAGATGCTGATGGCAGGAAGGGAACCACTTTGTAAAGGGTCCGGAGGGAACGCAGGGGTGTCCCCTTGCGTCTGACACCAGGAGACACAGATCTTATACATGAAACACAATCGCAGCTTCTGGCCTCCCATTACTGGTGAACACTTGCTCAGTCCTGTTTTTCCCCCAACACTGACAGAGCCCATAGCACTTGGAAAAACAAGTTCAAAACAACGGTGTTTGTTTCCTTCACTTCATCATCGTAGATTACCTGGTATCCAGCATGGAAAGGAGTAAAATTATGGCAGGGAAAACATCAGGACCGTTCAAGTAAGAAGGCAAATATGGCAGTAAGGTACAACCTAGAAAGCATGTGCTGGGGCGTCCTACCGTGGGCCCGTGTTTTGCCTACGTGGAAGTAGGTGTTATTCATCTCCTTTTTTGCAAATGAGGAAACTCTGGCTCAGGAAAGTTATGGAACAAACTCAGGGTCACTTGGCTGGTAGCAGGCAAACCAGTATAGGTGTCACAGCATTTCACAGATGGTAAAATGTGTTGCAGGAAACCAAGGCCCTAGGAAAACGTGACTTCACAAGACCACATGGCTAGGAGGTATTAGATCTGGGACTGAAACCCGGTTTTCCTGGTTCCTGGTCACAAGATCCTTCTTAAGGACGGTGGTTTAAGAATTTAAGCCTAGATTAGTGAAGGATACTAGAAGAAATATGCTTCTTTGCCATATGGATTATTTGGAGCTAAAGGCCATTGAGAATCAGCAGGTGCAGGAATAACTGTAGTCTTGTTTTCATACAGAAAATAAAGGATATTATGTGACATGACGGCAGTGTCAGCTAATGCTGCAGGGGCAGTCGTATTGCAATATATAAATGTATCAAATCAACATGTTGTACACCTTAGAATTACAAAAGTTATGTCAATTACATCTCAAAATTTTTTTTAAATTATGGAAGCAACCAATGAGACAAGTAGCAACTATTAATAATGTTATTATCACTATTTTCGTTGTTGTTTTTTTCATTTTTGACCAAAGTTCAGAGAATTTAATTGGGTAGGAAAGCAAAGGAGGTATTGTTTCTTTGACTCATCATCATAGATTACCAGATATCCAGCAAAACACGTTTTTCTTGTTTTATTCTAATTTTTCACTTAGACTCTCCCTGCAAAGCAATTTATTCCTGGCTCTCAGTTTAAGAACAAACAGAATCCTGCTACCCCAATTAATTTCATCCACACTGAGCCTAGTCCCTGCTGGCTGATAAGATCTCTATGTCAGCCAGAGTTTGACTGTGGTTCCATGAACCATGACAGAGAAATATAACCTCTATTCTCCCAGAATCCACACTAAAATTCTGACTAGCCGGGGGAAATCATTCTGAGCCATATACTCCAACCAGAAAGCATAACAGGAAGCAGCAGAAAAACAGCCCAAGATCCCGGCCCAGATTCAATGCACATGCTGACGGTCCTGGAGCCCTGCTCACAGTTCGCCCAGAACATTCCATCACGAGCTCTTTCAGGAAGAGGTGGCCCTAGTACTCCAAGGCAGAGCTGGGCTTTGCAAGTCCTTCAGACACTCTGCAGGGGCCACTGTACTAGAGGTTTTGCTGGCTTCTCCCAGCAGGAGAGCAATTCTATGAGAGAAAGTTGGACACTTTGAGAACCCAATGGCCCAGTTAGGGTGATGAGGTTCACAAAGCTGACCCCGATGGAAAGGCAGGTGGTGGGGATGAGCTGCTCATGTTTGTCCCACATTTGTAATGGTCTGTTCCCTCATGGTCTGCTTTCTACTACACTGTGAGCCCCTGGGGACTGGACTGTGGTGTCTCCATTGCTCTGTGTGGCACCTGGCGCTCAGGAGGCACTTGTCATCACTCATCAGGTGGACTTCACTTGTCTCCCAACTGGTCTCCACTCGTGTCCTCTGTGACCCATTCCCCACATGCTGACTTTGACATGCAGCAGCTTATGTCACTTCTCATTTATAGCCTGTGAAGTCTCCCTCTAGAATAAAATCGAGTCTCTTTATCATGGCCTGTGGCATAGCATGGTGGATATCAACCTCTCTAACTTCACCTTCCACCACTCCCTCCCTCACTTTTCAAGGTGCCTAAGGTATAACACACAAAGCCTGCTCCAGCCTCAGGACCTTTGCACTTGCTATGCAAAGGGATGTTCCTTCCTTCCCCCGATCACATGGCTAGCTCCAGCATCAAATCAGACATCACCCCTTCAGAGAGGCCATCCCTGACCACCTTACCTGAAAGGCCCGTCCTCAGTCATTCTATGTTACATCTCTATGAGGGAAAAACTCCTCTCACCAACTAACGGAAAAGTCTGGTTTTTCCGGCTCAATACACTCACTACTCACAGAACACATCTTGACCAGGTGTGTGGCTTTTTCCCCCACCAACCAATCCTCCCACACCAGCTGGGTGTCCTACAATTTAACTCATTTCTGACACTATCTAGAGTCCGTGCAAATGCCACAGGTTAAGGGCTCAGTCCCACAAGACTGCCCCTACTTCAAATACCAATCTCACGTCCCAGGTTGTCACCTATACTTCTGACCAACCAGACATAATTCAGGGTTCTCACAACCTCCTCCATGGATTTGATAATTTGCTAGAATAACTCACAGAACTCAGGGAAAAATTTATGTTTACTGGTTTAGTATAAAAGATGGAAAGGACACAGATGAACAGCAAGATGAAGTGGTACATATGGTGAGTTCTGGAAGGGTCCCCAATACAAGAGTTTCTGTCCTCGTGGAGTTGGGGTGCACCAATTTCCTGGTACACGGCTGTGTTCACCAGCCTGGAAGCTCTCTAAATCCCATATTTTAGGAAATTTTATGGAGACTTCATCACATGGTCATGATTGATTATTAACTCAGTCTCCAGCTCCTCTCCCCTTTCTGGAAAATGGGAGACAGGGCTAAAAATTCCAAGCTTCGAACATTCACGGTTTGATGTTTCTAGCGACCAGCCCCCATCCTGAAGCCCACCAAGAGTTCCCTCATTAGAACAAAAGATGCTCCTAGCATACCTATTTACAGGAGTTTGGGGAACTCTGTTTTCAGGAAGCAGGCACAGAGACCGATATATATTTCTTATTCTTCAATAATCCCTATAGTTCATTTTCTTTGTACAACATATCATGATAGGAGTACCTCTGTTTATTTTTTTGTTTACTTATTGTCTCCCCAGCTAGAATGTAAACTTCATGGAGCTGGGGCCTTGTCTATGCTTTACTCCCCAGTATTTGGAACAGTGCCTGGCACATAGCAGGCACTCAGTAAGTACGACCGAATGAATGAATAAATGCTTGATAAAGGAATGAAGAAGAAGAGAATTCCTGCATCTGAGTTTGCCACTGTTTATTACCTGCATGGTTGGTCACCCATCCTGGCCTGTAAATTCCTCTAGGGCTAAACCTTGTCTGTTTCATGTCAGAGACTGTGTCCCTGTATTAACTGTATTTTGTTATTGTCCTGTACTCTGATGCTCTGGCTTCTAGGGCCTCACTGACTGAAGAGGGGCTGCCCCTCTCCGGGGCTAGCCAGTTTTAACAGACAGCAAACAATTTGCCTGGAGCACACCTTTGATATGCAAACCAACCAATGTGAGTCCTGCCCCCTTGCCCTTTCCTTAGGCTCCTACAGCTCAGGTACACTATCCCCCTGCCCGAAATCACCCCAAAGCCCATCCTGTAATGGACAACTAGGGACCGCCCCTGTAGCCCAGAGCCGCACAAATCATTCAGACTCTCCAATCCTAAACCCCTCAGCCTGCTTATACTGCCTCCCCATTCCTTCCCAAGAAAAACACAATGCAGTTTCCTGCCCACACATTCCTCCTGCTTCTCCTGCCTCCTGACTGACTGGGGTGCTTCCCTGGGTGGCCCCCCAGGGTGTGGCTTACTCCCTCCTGCTGAGAACTGTCTGTAATAAACTTGTCTTTTCAATGGCAGTCTCTCCTGGTTTGTCAGCCTCATCATACATGAATAATAAAAAAAACCTAGATTTTAATTAAATTCAGTTTCCTCCCCCCCAACACAGCCTTGCACTCAGCAAATACTCCATAGAGATCAAATGCAGGCAGGAGCCTTGACTGTCTTGCCTGCCACTCCACCTCCAAAGCCTAGTACACAGCCCCGTACACAGGAATAACCACCAATGCAATACATTAAGAACTGCACTGAGGGCCTAAAATCTGCCAGAAACTTTCACATCTGGGAGTAAAGTATAGCGTGAGAGATGGGGGGGGGAGCATAGATTCTGAAGCCTGGGTTGAATCCTGTTCTGTCACTTTCTAGCTATGTAGACTTGGACAAGTTATGGAACTTCTCTGTGCCTCAGTGTCCCCATAGGAAAAAGGAATATGTAGTAATGACCTCACAGAGTTGCTGTGAATGTTCAGTGAATTCATTTAGGCAACAGGTCCCGGACTGCATGTGGTTCACGGTCATTACCACATACTTAATTACATGCTCTTGTTTTCTCCACCCACCAGCTCTGAGGAGTAAGAATTGATATTCCCACTTTGCAGAGGAGGTAACTGAAGTGCAGAATTAGCCGAGCTACACATCAAGTCTTCCCCATGAATCAGAACCCCTGGTTCCCCCAAGTGACGGCAGAGAGCTGGCCTCTGTCTCCCCACGGAGCACACAGCTCCCTCCCACTCCATGCCCTCCCACCTCTTGACCCTGTCTCCTAGGTGCTGTATCTTAGGTTGCACACACAAGCCATTCAGAGCAATAACCGGGATTCCAGGCGCTCAAGTTATGCTACAATTACGCCTGTGAAATCATGATCATGTTATGCTTGGCAGAGAGGCTGTTCAGTGGGGCTCAGGCCACAGCTCACCCCCAACATAGTTTAAACATTTTTATTAGCTGCCAACAATGAAAAATTGTCGAGATTCCACATAACACATCTAAATTTCCATACTCTGTTGAGAAGTCAAGCAGTATAATCCTTGGTGGACCTGCCTCTCAAACCCCACTGGCCCTTCGCGCAGGCCGACTCTCGCTCAGACCATCAAAGCCACGCTCAAGTGTCCCTGTTCTCACCCCCTCCAATTCTCCCTTCACACTGCCTCCCAAGGAATTCACCACTATTGCCCTTGTCACAGGAATCTTGTTAGAAAATATCGATTTTTAGCAGGTCACCCCCTTGCTCTAAACTTCTGATTCTTTGTTTCTCTGTAACTTAATGTCTAAACTCTTTCCTGGGGCCTTCCCCCCTTCATGGCCTGACCTCTGGGTACCTTCCCAGTCTCATTCTTTTCACTTATTTCAAAGCCATCTTAAACTATCATCACATCCTAAAGGGGAAAACAGACAATGAACAGATGAAGAAATGACTGAACAAGATTCTAGAAGAGCTTCGAAGGAGCTAAACAGGCCAGTGTGATAAATGGTAATTGTGAGTCACCTTGAGGTAGGGCAATTTGGAAAGGCTTCTCAGAGGAGGTGAGACCTCCTTTGAGCTGAGACCAGGGCAGACAAGTAGGGTTGTCTGATGAGTGGTCCCAAAGGCTCATCCATGTTCCCTGGGGTGATAGACTCCAAAATGGATCCAGTCCATCACATCTTCCTGTCGGCACGCCCTTTGCAATGTGACTTTTGCTGACCTTCCCATCAAAAGTTGAATCTATTTCCCTATTCCTTGAATCTGGACTAGTCTTATGGCCTGCTTTGGCTAATAGAATGTAAAAATTATTCTTTCCCCATCGAATTGCTTTGGCACCTTTGTTGAAAAACAGTTGACCATATGTGTGTGTGTGAATCTATTTTGGACTTTCTTGTGTTCCGCTGATCTATATATATGCATGTATACGCTTTGCCAATACCACACTGCCTTGGTCACAGTGACTTTATAGTATGTCTTGAGACAAGGCAGGGTAAGTCTAACTCTTCCAACTTTGTTCTTTTCCAAAATTGTTTTGGTTGATTCATTTGCATTTGCATATAAACTTTAGACTCAGCTCGTCAATTTCTACAAAAGTGCCTGCTTGGATTTTGACTGGGATTGTGTTGAATTTATACATCAATTTGAGATGAATTGTCATCACAACAAGTCTGAGTCTTCCAATCTCTGATTGTGGCATATCATTCCATTTATTTGGGTCTTCTTTCTTTTCTCTTCCTGCCGATAAGATGTCTTCCATTGTAAAAGTCTTGCTGATGTCTGCCCTTATAAAAGTCTTGAATGTCTTTGGTTAAATTCATTCCTACTTCATTGTTGGTACTGTAATTTCTAAAAATGTCCTTTTCCAGTTGTTTATAGCTAATATGTAAAAACACAATTGGTGTTGTTTAGCCACAGCTGGAAGTGACTTACATCTGACTTGCACATATGTTTACAGTGTTCAATCAAAAGCATTTGGGAGAAAGAGTATGAAGAATATGGAGAAGTTCCCCTTCTCCAGCTCTCTCCTGTCCAGGGCTCCACTATCCATTCTCCTATGGTCACAGAAGTCACACAGAATGTAGCTCTGGTTCCCAGGCCAGAAAGATGGTGGAATTACCATTGGAGTTTTAACGGCTATTCATTTCACCGTGACTGTACCCTGCCTTCAAGCTAAAACCATAAAAACTGGAAACTGTTCCGTGTTGGTCCCTTCTTTCAAGTTTTGGCCCTTTTCAAAATCTGCTCCCTTTATGCACTTTCCAGAGCCTTCAGGTACTGGTTTTTGTATTTCATTCAGAGTTTACAGCTGTTCTCTGAGAAAGGATCCGCCTGTTAGGAGCTTACGTTGCCATCCCAGAAGTGGAACTCCTTGCTGTTCAATTTAATACCTCCAGGTGAAAAAGGATTAAAAGACAAACATACCCCTACCCCTACCCCCCAAAAAAGGGAAAATAACAAGTGTTGTCATTGATGTGGAGACATTGGAACACTTGTGCTTAGCTGGTAAGAATGTAAAATGGTGCAGTCACTGTGGAAAACAGTTTGGCAGTTCTTCAAAAAGTTCAGCATAGAATGACCATATGATCCAGCAATTCTCTTTCTGGGAATACACCCAAGAGAATCAAAAGCAGAGACTCAAGCAGATACGTTTACACCGATAATCAAAGCAGCAGCATTATTCACAATAGCAATAGGTGAAAATAACCCAGGTGTCCAACAACAGATGAAGAGATACACAAAACGTGGTCTATACATACAATAGAATGTTTTTCAGCCATAAAAAGGGAGGCATTTATGGTACATGTGGTTTTTTGCTAGGGGTGTCATAACAAAATACCGCAGACCAGATGGCTTAACACAAAACAACAACAATTTATTTTCTACAGTTCTGGAGGCTAGAAGTCCAAGACACGGTCTCTTCAGGGTTGGTTCCTTCTGAGAGCTGTGATGGAAGGATCTGTTCTAGGCCCTTCTCCTTGGGTTTTAGATGGTCATCTCCTCCCTGTGTCTTTACATGGTCTTCCCTCTGTACTTGCCTATGTCCAAATTTTCTCTTCATATGAGAACACCAGTCATATTAGATTAGGGTCCAGCTTAATGATCTCATTTTAACTTAATTATCTCTGAAAAACCTGATCTCTCAATGTGGTTTTATTCTATGGTACTGGGGTTCAGGACTTCAACATATGAATTTTTTGAACTTTTTTTTTTTTTTAAGAGGGGAGCAGCTCACCGTAGCCCATGCGGGGATCGAACCAGCAACCTTGGTGCCATCAGCACCATGCTCCAACCAACTGAGCTAACCGGCCACTCCCAACATATGAATTTTAATTGGGGGGACACAATTCAGCTTATAACATGCTACAACATGGATGAACCTTGAAAACTCTAAGTTAAGCAAATAATCCAGACACAAAAGGACAAATATTATGTGATTCCACTTACATGATTTACCTAAAGTAGTCAAGTTCATAGAGACAGAAAGTAGAATAGAGGTTAACAAGGGCTGTGGGGTGGGTGGAAAGTCAATGTTTAATGGGGACAGACTTTCAGTTTGGGAAGATGAAAAAGTTCTGGAAATGGAAAGTAGTAATGATTGTACAACATTGTGAACGTATTTAAGGTCACTGAACTGTAAACTTAAAAATAGTTAAAATGGTAAATTTTGTTATATTGTATGTGTTCTATCACAATTTTAAAGAATAACTTTTTTTTAATCTATAAAAAAAACTATTACCTGAAGTTTCTTCTGTCTCATATCTGAAATTTGGTGGAGTAGTAGAGGGAATTTCTGTTTTTCTTATTTCCTGAGAAACAAGAAATTTTAATTTTTGGTTGTTTTCTTTTTACCTTTGAATTATGAACCTCAACACAATGATACCAGGCATAATTTTAAGACAAGAGACAAGTTATTAAAGGCAAAATGAAAAAGAGAAAACAGCTTCTGAACAAGTCCTTTAAAAATGAGATTACAGTCAGCTTTTCAGTTTGAAAACTGGGTCATTGATACCCAGGCATATACCGTGTTTCCCCAAAAAATAAGACCTACTGTGTTGCCCTGAAAATAAGACCTAGCCGGACAATCAGCTCTAATGCATCTTTTGGAGCAAAAATTAATATAAGACCCAGTATTATATTATATTATATTATATTATATTACATTATATTATATTATACTATACTATACCATTATATTATACTATGTTGTGTTGTGTTGTGTTGTGTTGTGTGGTGTTGTGATGTGATGTGATGTAAAACCCGGTCTTACATTATAGCAAAATAAGACTGGGTCTTATATTAATTTTTGCTCCAAAAAAATGCATTAGAGCTGATTGTCCGGCTAGGTCTTATTTTGGGGGAAGCACTGTAGTTGGACCATCAGCTTGAATGCGTCTTTTGGAGCAAAAATTAATATAAGAACTGGTCTTATTTTAATATAATACCGGGTATAATATAATACCGGGTCTTATACTAATTTTTGCTCCAAAAGACGCATTCGAGCTGATGGTCTGGCTAGGTCTTATTTTCAGGGAAACACGATAATTTAAATAGTATACTTGAAATTTCCAAAATGGCCACCTGGGTGTCTTTTTGCCCCAATAAAATGCCATCTTTTGGGCTGTAGACTTAGACGACTGATTTATCATTGTGTCAAATGCCATCATTGCACACTTAGAGAACAGAATGCTATGGCCCTATGGGTTTAACATACAAGAATAAGCATATATTATTGTGGAAAGCACTTCAGGGTTTAAAAAGCATTTCAGACTCTTTTCATTCAATATTCACAATAACCTTGAGAGAAATATAGTAATCCCCATTGAAAAAGTGAGACAACTGAGGCTTCCTTCAGGAGGCTACACACAGCATAATAGCTGAAAAGTCTGTTTATTATAAGTCATCCTTTCCTCTGATAATTTAAAAATAATTGCCCTTTGCATGTATTGGTCCACTTTTCCCATCACCATTTATTAAATAGACTGTCTTTCCCTCCATTGTCCCATTGTATATTGTTGCCTCCTTTGTCATAGATTAATTGACCATATATACATGGGTATATTTCTATTCTATTCCGTTGATCCATGTGTCTCTTTTTATGCCAGTACCATGCTGTTTTGATTACTATAGCCTTGTAGTATAGTTTCATATCAGGTAGCGTGATATCTCCAACTTTGTTCTTCTTTCTCAAGATTGCTGTGAATAATCAGGGCCTTTTGTGGTTCCATATAAATTGAAGAATTATTTATTCTAGTTCCATGAAAAATGCCATTGGTATTTTGATAGGGATTGCATCGAATCAGTAGATTGCTTTGTGTAGTGTGGACATTTTAACAATGTCAATTCTTCCCATTCATGAGCATGGTATATCCTTCCATGTATTTATATCTTTTTCAATTTCTTTCTTCAGTGTCTTATAGTTTTCCAAGCACAGGTCTTTTACCTTCTTCATTAAGTTTATTCCAAGGTATTTTATTATTTTTGATGCAATTGTAAACAGGATTGAAACTAGGCCACTTTCTTATCCCATACACAGGAATAAACTCAAAATGGATTAAAGACTTAAGTGTAAAACCTGAAACCGTAAAACTTCTAGAAGAAAACATCGGCAGTAAACTCTTTGACATTGCTCTTAGTAATTTTTTTTTTGTATATGTCTCCTCGGGCCAGGGAAACAAAGAAACAAACAAAAACAAAGGGGCTACATCAAACAAAAAAGTGTTTGCCCAGCAAAGGAAACCATCAACAAAACAAAGGACAATCTGCTGAATGAGAGAAAATATTCACCAATGATACATCTGATAAGGAGTTAATATCCAAAGTATATAAGGAACTCATACAGCTTAACATAAAATAAACAAACAATCCAATTTAAAAAATAGATAGAGGACCTGAATAGACATTTCTCCAAAGAGGACATACAGATGGACAAAGAGGACATATGAAAAGATGCTCAACATCACTAATCATCAGGGAAATGCAAATTAAAACTACAATGAGATGTCACCTACACCTGTCAGAATGGCCATCATCAATAAACCAACAAACAACAGTGCTGGCAAAGATGTGGAGAAAAGGGAAACTTCATGCACTGTCGGGGATTGTAAATTGGAGCAGCCACTATGAAAAACAGTATGGAGGTTCCTCAAAAAATTAAAAATAGAACTACCATATGACTCAGCAATTCCATTCCTGGGTATTTATCCTAAGAAATCCAAAACACTAATTCGAAAAGATACATAAACCCCTATGTTCACTGCAGCATTATTTACAATGGCCAAGATATGGAAGCAACATAAGTGTCCATCAATAAGATGAATGGACAAAGATGTGGTACATATATACAATGGAATATTACTCAGCCATAAAAAAAATGAAATACTACCATTTCAACAACATGGATGGAACTAGAGGGTATTGTGCTAAGTGAAATAAATTAGAGAAAGACAAATGCCATATGATTTCACTTATATGTGGAACCTAAAAAACAAAATAAATGAGCACACAAAACAGAAACAAACTCATAGATACAGAGAACAAATTGATGGTCACCAGATGGTATGGGAGTTGGAGAGATGGGTGAAAAAGATGAAGGAATTAAGAGTACAAATTGCCAGTTATAAAATTAGTCATGAGGATGTAAAGTACAGCATAGGGACTAGAGTCAATTATATTGTAATAACTATGTACGGTGTCAGATGGGTACTAGACTTATTGGGGTGATCACTCTGTAAGTTATATAAATGTCTAATCACTATGGTGTACACCTGAAACTAATATGATATTATATGTCAACTGTCATTGAAAAACTATAAAAAATTAAACGAAAATAATAATCGCCTTTTCCCCTGATGAAATAAAAGGGAAACATGGATGATAGTTATATAAAATATATACCTGTATTATAAGCTTTGAATACTTGCTTTATAATTTTTATCAATAAACTGTGTGAGTTACCTCACTTCCTTATGCTTAGGTTTCCTCAGCTGTAAAATGGAGATAATAGAACTTGTCTGGAACATAATAAGGACTCAGTATATATTAGCCAATTTATTATTGTAATGGTGATTATTCTTATGTTCTTGGCAATATATCAGATGCTTTAATCATATTATTATCTATTTTGTCTTTTTCTACAAATAGACATCTATCAATTAATATCCATCCACATTGTCTAACTCAACAATTTTGGCAACTCTGCTGAACAGTTTATCTTACCCTCATCTTATAGGAGATGAAACAGAGGCTCTAAATATTAAGTCACTTCCCCCCCAAAATATGCACAGTTTATTCATTTTGAAGTCCAAGGTTTAAACAACAACAACAAAAAAAGCTGCAATTTTGAAGACCTGGTTCCTCAAAAAAATCACTGGTTTGTGGATTATCAGCAAGTCACTTTACCTTCTCCAACCTCAGTTTCCTTATCTGGAAGATGGGTATAACCAGCTCCTGCCCTCCCTACATATTTGCTGTGGGCACCAGCTACAGCTGTGGCTATGAAAACACTTTATCGTGATTAAAGAGTATTCAAGCTTCCTGGGGAATCCACATTTTGTCCATTCCTTATTGTCCCTCCAGTTCCTAGTACATTGACATAGTAGGGGCCCAATTAAAACTAGCTGGATCAATGGGCAAATTAATAGCTATTGCTTCCACTGAGCAAAGGTTTGTCAGAGGAGAAGTTTCCTGAATAATTCCCCCAAATCCCAGCAATCCTGTGGGCCTCAGAACAAGAGCCTGAGAGGATGGTCACAATATTTGTCCCAAGTTTATTTATGATTCCAAAACGAAAACGATCCCGAGTTCCAGGAAAGATAGGGACACCATTAGGCCATAGCAGCTGTGCCAGAGAGAGGAATGGCTGGTGTCTTTACAAAGGCTGCCAGGTTCTGCCCACATAGCCCCCTCCATGGGGAGGGCACCGTCCACAGGGTGTCTCAGAAACTGAACTATATGCAAAAAAATAAATTTTATTCATGATCTTCTTTTGGTAGCTCAGAGCTCAGCCAGTCTTTTTTATTATTATTAAATTTATTGGGGTGACAATTGTTAGTAAATTTACATAGATTTCAGGTGCACAATTCTGTATTATATCATCTATAAATCCCATTGTGTGTTCACCACCCAGAGTCAATTCTCCTTCCATCACCATATATTTGATCCCCCTTTCAGCCAGTCTTTTGAAGCCCACACTGAGGTCATAAACAAAAGCTTTCTAAGTCACTCGCTGATTGCCCTGTGACCATTCCTGCACTCAACTTGTACTCAACTTGGATTTTTCCTACGCTGCTCATCAGAGATTAAGTTCTCATTAGTTTTCCACTGGATCCTGAAGGAAGCATGTATCTGACGATGAACCATGCCTGGAAAAATGGAGAGAACCTTCCAGAGGCAGCCATTTGTTTGTTTGCAGATAAAGCTGCAAAGAAAACTGATTAAGGCTTTTCGTTTTAATTTAGGTTCAGTTTTGAAATGCTCCATTGTCAAGAACCCAAAGGAATATGCTTACAGCGTCCCAAGGACTTGGGCAGCTAGACCAGAAAAAAAGAATCTGGGTGTCAAAGAAAATGCAGCCCACCTTCCAGGGACTAGTGGAGAGGTCTTGGGGCTGTCGACAGGAGTGAGACTTTTCTGGTCACAATGGAGGTCACTCACTCACTGAAGCACGCAGATTCAACTACCAGGTCTGCCCCTTCTTAGATGCTTAAGCTGGACAAGGTGCTTAGCCCCTCTGAGCCTCAGTTTTCTCATTTGTAAATGGGAATAATGATGCCTGCCTACATCAGAGTTGTTCTGAAAAGTCCAATGACATGTCGAGCAACAAAGCAACTTAAGAAATGGGGAAGTATGTATAAAAGTCCGAGCTTTCTTCAGTTGTCCTATGTTTCATATTCACCACCTCTACCATCCCTTCTCCAAAGAAGCAATAGCTCTCCCAGGGCAAGATTCCTGTCTTGTCCAGCAGTGACACGCAGCTCAAAATGAACAGGCTTTGAAATAAGGTACAACTGGACTTCAGTCTTATTCCCAACACATTCTGGCCATGTCAAGTTGGGCACATTTCTTAAACTGAGTCTCTGTTTTCTTTTCTGGAAAATGGGGTCATAATATTTTCCTCCTAGGGGTGTCATGCAGATTAACTGAAATAACAAATTCATAGTGTCTGACACTTAGTAGATAGTCTAATGGATTCCCTTCTTTTTCTTCCCTTAATACACTTGTCTCTATAGTCCCACAGTTATCAGGACAGGGCCCATGCACATTGTCTGTGCAAAATTAATGTTTGTACAATAAATAGTTGGTGCTCAATAAATACTTGTTCTAGACCAGTTGGCTAATTCACCTGACCTTGTAGTTCAACAAAAGAATCATTTCTCATAAAGCACTCCAGCCAGTAATTCTCTTTGTTAGAAACCCAGAGAGAACTAATAGAAGTAATTAATATCCATTAATCAGCTACTAAAAGCAATAAGCTAGACTTCAATGGTCTGGAAATCATCATCATCATCATCATCTCTTATGGAGCCCTAACCTCATGGCAGGTACTGTACTAAAAGCTTTACAAATATTCATCCATTTACTCCTCTTAACAGCTCTATGGATGCAGGTGTTGTTATTAACCCCATTTTACACATAAGGAAACTGAGTCCAGAAGCTTTAAAGAAGGTCTCCAAGCCTATGAAAGGTGAAATAATTCAATTCCCAGAGCTATGAACGTAATTCCCAATTATGCAATATTTTAATACACACACACACACACACACACACACACAAATTATGAGTTCAGGCCAACTACAAAGTTAGAGGGCACTCTCCCTAAGACCACCTTCATTTCTCATACCAATTGCAAATTAAGGAGGGTTCCCAAAACTCTCAATTTCAATAATTTGTTGGAAGGACCCACAGAAGTAATGAAAGCTCTTATAGTCACACTTATGGTTTGTTACAGGGTAAAGACGCAGACTAAAATCAGCCAAGAGTAGAAGTGGGCAGGGTGGAGTCCATGAGAAGTGTCAAACATGGAGCTTCCGTTGTCGTCTCCCCCTGGGGTCATGGACAGGTTACCCTCCTGGCATGGCTGTGTGACAATACGCACAGAGCATCACTAACAAAGGAAGCTCACCAGAGCCCAGTGTTCAGAGCATTTACTGGGGCCCCATTACATCTGCATGATTGATTGATTGACTGATCGATTGCCCATACGGTTGGTCTAGTCAACTGATATCGCATGACCCAAAGCCACCACCCTAAATCACATTGTTGGTCTTTCTGGCTTGACCAGCCCTACCTTCAATCACCTTGTTGCCATCTGGCTGGCCCAAGGCCCCCAGGCAAACAAAGATCACCTCCCAGGAGCCAAGAGCAAAGGCCAGACTCCTTTGGGGCAATGTTAAACTCTCTATGGCACACACATCTATATTTGCATTTGTATTTACATGGATAAGCATGTAAATGCATAGAAGAAATACTGGAAGGAAACATACCAAAATGTTAACAGAATAGAATGGAAGTGGCACCTAAACATTTTACTCTTTGTGTTCTTTCTATATTTCTCTATTTTTAAGATCTCTTCCAGCAAGAATATGTTTGCATATTATTGGGAGAATAATTACCTTTAAAATTTAGAGAATAAAGAAAAAAGAGCAAAGAAAACAAAGTCTATTGTGGCTTCCAGGCCGACAGACAAGGCGCCAGGTCTGAATTGCCACACCATCCTATAAATAGAATGAAATTTGCGGACTTAGTGCAAATGGCATGCGCTGGCCATATCACAGGATTTGGACTTGGGAAATCCTCATGAAATGGTGCACTTCTGGGACTCAGGAGGAAGGGGAAGGTGGGAGACAAGTCCAGGAGAGAAATGATCATCAGACAAGGGTCAGCTTGACCTGTAGGGAGTTGGCAGCCAGGCTGGTCAGAGTCCTGCCAGTAGCTAGGTGGGGACAGTGGCAAGGATGGAAAACCTGGAACTCAGATCTTGGCCTCGAAAATGGGGGGGTGAGGGGGAGGTGAAGGTCACAGGAGCACAAGGAATACTTGGATACTCTTCTACCCCCAATCCTGGCCAGGAGCCCAGGAGAAGTGCGGGGCAAAGCCTCCTACGCCTGCCGTGGGCTCTCCATGGCACCGTCCCGTCCTCTTGTCCTGGCATGCAAAAGCACTTCCAGCTCAGCACCCTGGGGGCTCCCTGATTTATACCGCATTTCTCTGCACAGGGCAACACAGGCCCTGGCCCACCTGTCATTGCTCAACAGGACAAACTCCTAGACTGTGGAGCCCTACAAGGCGTGGAAGGTTTTCGCTTTTGAAATGTAGCTGCACTTTCTCCTCTGAAAAGACTTTCTAACAAAACCTAACAGAAGAAAAGCGAAGAAAACACAAATTAGAAATTATTTTGGAACTAATTCAAGCATCCTATGGAATCTACATTATTCATGTTCTCCACCATTCTTTTCCTGTTTTAGAAGAGTCACAGATTTTTAAAAAGAGCTTGTAATGCTAGTAGAGGCAGAGCTGTGAGGTAATAAATACAATGTCTGCTATGTACCAGGAACTGAATTAGTTCAATAAATCTTCACAATGATCAGCAAAGTATTACCCCCATTTTACAGATGTGGAAAACTGAGGTCCAGAGAGGTTAGGATGCTAAAGGTCACACAGCCAGAGAAAGAAAGAGCCACTTACAAACCCAAAACTAATGTCAGAGTCCATACTATCTCCAGAAGGTCCTAAGAGTTGCTAGCCACCTCAGGTTCCTGGCCCATAAGTGGCCCTGGTCCAGCATATCATACTAATCTATGGTTAGTAGCTCCCTTTTGGGATTTGTCCCCAAATTTAATAGCATTCTAATCCCAAAATGATGTGGGCTAACTTGAAAGTCACTTATTATGGGGACATATTTTCTAGACCAAAAAACAAGTCCAGGGTTTAACAAAAGAATTTTATCTCCTTCAGGTGGGAAAGTCAATCTGGGAAGTTGTCATTTGGATACTCAAGTGTGATTATTTCAGGGATCATTCAATGGCTTATGAAGACCACAAGGCAGAACCTCAGGCCTTGGGACTATCCAGAAATTCCTATTCCCATAGCATACCCGCTCTGGGTGCACCTTGGGCCCGCCTCTCACCATGGGCAGGCATGGATGTTGGTGATTGACAGGTGTCTCACCCAGTGGCCTGTGACCTGGAGGACAGAGGCACCCTAAACAATAGTGAGTACAGAGACAGACGGTGCTCAAGTAGCAAAATGAAAGGAAGGTGAAAGGAAGGAGAAAAAGAAAGGAACAAAGGGAAAGTGGGAAACGAAGAAGGAAAAGAAGCCAGAGAAAAGTGAGAGATACAGTCATTCAGTTATACAACCACTGAGTCCCGCCTCTGGAAAAGGTTCCGCAGGTGAGCGGACCTAGACAAGGTAGGGGGTTTTCTTTAGCCTGCATCTGTCACCCCGGGCCCAGCTCTTCCTGTCGACTTTAACCAGGAACCTAGAGTCTTCACCACTGGGGATCAGCCCCCAGGACTCCAGCAGGCACGGCCCTGCCAAATTGCTGCCTCGGGGTGTGCGTCCCCCTGGTTTCCAGGGCAATCTGGAGACTGGGTGGCCCTCCAAAGAGAGAGCAGAGGTCAGCAGGAGCAACCTGGGCTAACTGTATGGGACCCCGCAGACTCACCTCACTGCCTTTATCAGTACGGAGGGATTATGTGTAGACACAGAATAAATGGATTGCAACCCGGTTTCCCCAGGCACCCTGTGAGCGGGTGAAGAAATGGGAGCGACATGTAATGTGTTGAATGATCACCCCCAGAAGAGCACATGAGCCTGAAAGGAACACGTTTGCCCAGTCCCATAGGTCGTGTTTCAGTGACCAGGCAAACACAGGCAGTGCAGAGCTGAGAGGGGGTTCAAGTGTCAAATGAGAGAATTAGGACCCTAAAATATCCAGACAGCCTGGAACAATTGTATGAATCCTACAGAGCGAAACTGTAATAGGGACAGATGGTTGGAAGACCTGTGCCTGGGCCCTAAAACACAGCTGCCCAAATCCCAGAGAGGGTGGTGCAGCTTAACAGCAGCTTATGTGAGAAAGATGGAGGGGACTTTGTTGGTGTACAGTATGGGGTGTGTGCCAAACAGGGCTATGATAGTAGACGTGTGTGGGTAGGAATAAAGTGAGTGTCGGACTCCTCTCGCTCAACGCCTCCAGGGCCCCACATTTTAAGAAGGACAGTGAAAAGCTGGTATTCATCCAGTGGAAAATGATGAGGACAGTGGTGCGAACTGAAGCCATGTCATATGAGCAATGGCTGCAAGAGCTATGTTTAGCCTGGAGAAGACGCTCCAGGGGGGACATAAGAGCTGCTTTCAAATATCTGAAGGGCTGTCACAAGGAAGAGGAATTTAAACATGTTCTATGTGGCTCCAAGGGTGAAACCAGGGCAATGGAAGTGGCATCAATACATTCGGGGGTAATGGAGAAGTCACGTTGGAGCACAGTCTAGCAGTTAGAGTTCTCCAATAATGAAACAGGTTGTCTCCAGAGAGGCTGAGCTCACCATCACTGGAGGTAATCAAGCACATCCAGAATCACACAGAATCACTGGAGGTAATCAAGCACATCACCTCTTAGGGGTATTGGGAAGGGTATTTGCTGGCCAAGATGACCTCTACGGGCCCTTTCATCCCCAAGAACTGAGCCTTTTCCTGAGAGCCATCAGAAGGAAAGACCTACCTTCAGAGCTAGGTGTTTCTAAGGGCCTTTTTCTTAAATTCTCTGGCTGAAGGTGGAGCCAAGCACTTTTAACAGCTGTCATCCTGCTGATTCCTTTTCCTAAATTAGGCTCCCTGGGGCCTCACACCGGCTGGAGCCCAGACACAAGGACCCTACATAGTCCAGAAAGTAATTACATCCATGATATCATCACTCCACTTGTCCCAAAGAACACCGAAGCCCCAGGGGCAGGGAGCCAAGTTTCCTCAAATTACCATTCTTGTAGCAGATTTTGGCCTTTTGTCCCTGAGGGCCCGGGCCTCTGCAAGGTGACACATGCCAAATGGCAACCGAAATAGAGCTGAGCACTGGGACCCAGGCTGTCACCCAGGAAGAGAACGTTCAGTCAAGGACACTGCGGAAGTGGCCTCCAA
The DNA here is from genome assembly GCF_964194185.1 of Rhinolophus hipposideros. Taxonomy (NCBI): domain Eukaryota; kingdom Metazoa; phylum Chordata; class Mammalia; order Chiroptera; family Rhinolophidae; genus Rhinolophus; species Rhinolophus hipposideros. Next base: position 23,557,416 of record NC_138060.1, read on the forward strand.
CCTCTCTGTCCACTTCTCCCTCCATGGGTGTCTGCAGTCGGTTTCTTCTCAGTCAGCCAAGCACAGTCGGGGATGGGAGATGACCCCCCCAGCCAGGAGGAGGAAGTGAGACACCTTAAGGTGAGGAGGACCGGTGAGTCTTGGAACAGCGGGGCTTCAGAGCCGAAGGGGTTCCTGAGAGTATTTCATCCACTTGCTCCACAGACGGATGAGCGCTTGCTATATGCTAGGTATTTTGCTACAGCAATAAGAGGGAACACTCAATTCCAATAGTGGGAAAGAACAGGAATTATAAGTGAACAAACATTCTCTCGTGTGGCACACGAAGAAATGGGAGCCCAGAGAGGTCGAGTGATTTGGCCAGGGCCACAAAGCAGTGGCCAGGCCTCAGTCAATTCTTAAACAAAAATGTCAGCCCACTGGCACAGACGCACCAAGGAGCCCCCTTCCACTCTCCAATATACTGGCTTTTTCCCATGGGTCCTTTCATGGGAATCTTTTTTTTTTTTTTCAGGAAACCAGAATCTGTTCGGAATAAAAATTCCTCAATAAGTAGAAAATATACAATCTCTGAGTGCCTAGAGGAGGTCGACAGGAACCCCAGAGAGCAGACAACCCCCAGAAGAGCTTGGAAGTACCAAAAACAGATTTACCTTCTTCCCAAATTCCCCTTTTGGGATGACTATAAACATGGGGGATATGAGAAGAAGGATGGAGACACGTGGAGGGAGGAGAAGGAGCAGTAAGATGTTCCAAAAATGGGTGGACTGCACTGCATCCTCAGCCAAATAAACCCCCTGGAAATAAACATGTGTTTGTCAGCAGTTGTCTACGGAGTATGCAACTGTGGATGAAGTCACATGATTCCAGGCTTTCTTCAAAATAACCTCACTAGGTAATAGAGGAGGGAGGTGGTAATAGGTGAAATAAGACTGGTCTTGAGTTAATAATTGCTAAAACTGGGTGCTGGGTACAAGGGGCTCATTATTCTTAACTATTCTCTGCACTCTTGTGTTTGTTTGACATTTTCTGTAATTAAAGATTTAAAATGGAGATGTTGCCAATATTTTGAACATTGTGGCTAATGTCACAGCCTAGAAACAGAATTTTAAAAGGATGCTAATATTTTGCAAAGGTCAATTTTGGTGTCCGTGATTACGTTAGTGCTTTTTAGTCTTTCTGGAAGTCATCTGAGCAAATTGCTATTGAGCAAGGCAGGGATTGAGAAAAGCGCATTCATTAAAACATATCAGAAAAGTTGCTCATCCTCACTTCTCATTTGCAGGGGCGAATTTGCTGGCTTCCGCCTGGTTTGTGAAAAGAGGTATCTCTGTGGAAGCTCCTAGAAGGTGTGTGTGTGTGTGTGGGGGGGGGGGTTCTTGTCCCTTTAATTGCTTCATGGTGGTCTCTCAGCTGTGCCCTGGCTCCAGTGATACCACCAGCAAGCCTGCTTTGGAGTCTGAAGCAACCCCTCTGCAGAGCCTGGCCCATCCCAAACCCAGTTGCTCAGATGCCTTCTCTAAATAGAAGCCTTGTGTGGTGATGCCTCCTTTCTGCCTGCCTGAGGAAGCCAGGCTGAGAGGCCAAGCTGATTAATCCTGAGCTAATTTTTACCTGTTCCCACCTGTCGATGTCAATTTCCACAGGTCCTGAATAGTGCAGCCACATGGCATGGTGCTATGACAGCCTGTCTTTGGGGCAGGACTGTCCATGGTGTAGGGTGAGTTCCATTGGTAGTTTGGAACATGGCTTTGGGTGGTCCACGGACCCAGCATTAAATAACATGGACTCACACAGTGAGAAATTTACCACGTTCCACCATCAGTTCTCTTCAAATCTTGCTGGTTACTGCAAGGAGAGTCTCAGTTTGGAGCCAGGTCTTCCACACCTTTCTAATGCTAGTTAACCTCTCTTTTGAACAAAAAGACAGCAAGCCTAAGGTTTGGAGTCTTTGCAGGCCACCGTTAGGTCGTCTGGCTAAAACTGAATAACTTTGATTTTCATCATATTTGAATCTGTAGCCACTTTTTATTTATGGAAATGATGCTAGCTTCCCGTGTCCACCCATAAGACAATGTAAAGAAATGTTAAGTAAATTTAGTTCAGGTGTTCCGCAAATTGTGAGTAAACAGACAGACTTTACACAGAGCTAATGAAGTTAGCACATGTCCTCCCTGAAGTGGCCCCAGCACCACCTGACATAAGAGATGGCATGCAGGAGAGGGGGGCAGAGTCGGGAGAGAAGGTGATCTTAACCAACTGAGGTTCGGATATCCAATATCCAACTTTTCAAATTCTACAAAAAGTATAGAACCCTATGAATATATGTGTGGTTTTGGTTTTTTCTTAAAAAGGGCTTCCTCCGTCACCTGGCCTAGAACTTCAGGAGTCATCCCTGACTTTTCCTTCAAATCCCACTCATCATCTCCATCCCTGAAAGTTAGCACCATCACCATCATCACCACCATCATCATCATCATCATCACCACCATCATCATCATCATCATCATCACCACCATCACCATCATCACCACCATCACCATCACCACCATCACCATCATCACCATCATCACCACCATCACCACCATCACCACCATCACCATCATCACCACCATCACCATCATCAACACCATCACCATCATCACCATCATCAACATCATCACCATCATCACCACCATCACCACCATCACCATCATCACCACCATCACCATCATCACCATCATCACCACCATCACCACCATCACCACCATCCTCATCATCACCACCATCACCACCATCACCATCATCACCACCATCACCATCATCACCACCATCACCATCATCACCATCATCACCACCATCACCACCATCACCATCATCACCACCATCACCACCATCACCATCATCACCATCATCACCATCATCACCACCATCACCACCATCACCACCATCCTCATCATCACCACCATCACCACCATCACCATCATCACCACCATCACCATCATCACCACCATCACCATCATCACCATCATCACCACCATCACCACCATCCTCATCATCACCACCATCACCATCATCACCACCATCACCATCATCATTATCCTCATTATCACCACCATCACCATCATCAACACCATCACCATCATCACCACCATCACCACCATCACCATCATCACCACCATCACCATCATCACCACCATCACCATCATCACCATCATCACCACCATCACCACCATCACCATCATCACCACCATCACCACCATCACCATCATCACCATCATCACCATCATCACCACCATCACCACCATCACCATCATCACCACCATCACCACCATCATCATCATCACCACCATCATCATCACCATCCTCATCATCACCACCATCATCATCACCACCATCCTCATCATCACCACCATCACCATCATCACCGTCATTACTGTCATCATCGTCGCCATCGCTATCATCACCATCCTCATTATCACCACTATCACCATCATATCACCACCATCATCACTATCACCATCATCATCACCATCCTTATCATTCTCGTCACTATCATCATCATCAGTGGATAACAGCATTTACTGACTGCTTCTTGTGAGCCAGGCACCACACTTCGCCTCCACTTTAGTTACCACAGTGAATCCTCCCAACACCCCCACGAGCAGAGATATTTTTATCCAGCCTATCTTACAGATAATGAAATAGACTTGGAGAGATTAAGAGACTTGCTCATGTTTACATACCAAGTAAGTGGCAGAGGCAGGATTCAAGCCCAGATCTATGAGCAGAGTCCAAGCTCTTAATCACTGCAATTCCCTGCCTTTGTTGCAATCACTGGCGCTTAGGCCAGTGATTTCTTTCCTGGTCTTCAGTACTACCTAACCAATTTCCCTGCTTATCTCCCCCAAGCCCCAACTCCCATGGGAACCAAACCATCCTTTCCTCAGCCACCAGCATGATCAATCTCACACTCAAATCTGTCCCCGAGACTCCCCTGCTCAAATCCTCCCAAAGGGGCTCCGTCATCAAGATAGTTAGTATAAACTCTTTGCACCTACCAATGTTAAGGCTCCTTGATGGAAAGCAACAGAAATGATTCTGAATAATTTAAGAAAGGAGAAAAGCAAGGGCAGAGGATTTATTGGAAGAACACTAGGTAGGTCACTTAAGCTAAGCATGGAGCCTAGGATATAATAAGTATTCAGCATGTGTTTCCTGAAGAGAAAATTGAATAACAGAGTAAGTGAATGAATGGGTCAGGCTCCTTGGTGAACATCAGCAGTTTCTAAGCAGAAGTATACAGATCCATGGAATTGCTTCAGAAGCCCCTAGTGGATAAGGGTCTGGGCCACACATAACCTCTCCCTACTACTTCCATCTGTCTGTTGTTTGAGTTGAGAGGATGCACGTAAGACTCATTTTTAAGGGGTTCTACCTTTTAAAAACCACTGGTTAAATAAATAAAGCACCAGTCTGGAATCTGGAGATTTACATTCTAGCTCCTGGCTTCACCACTCACCAGCTGGGTGTTCTTGGGCTAAACATGCCCCCTCTCTCAGCCTCAGTTTCCACATCTGTAAGATGGTCACATCCAGCAATTCAAAGTTTCCTATACTCAGGGAGAATAGTGATGCAGGGCGACTGCATAAACACTGAATAAGTCCAAACACAAGCTCTGTAGGTCCACTTTCTTAATCATGTTTTTAGAGTTAATATTAAAATGAATTTGACTCAGTCACAGGAAATGGTGGGGAAATGCTGCAGGTAATGACAGGAAGAGGTCATTGTTTGGGGGGAAAACAGCCCTGGGTTTCAATAGTTACTACTAATAATCCACTAAGTGCATTCCGGCATCAGGGTAAGCAGGAGGAAGTTGAAAATTAAGAATGGATCAGAGTTGGACTTTATCCACCATCCAGCAAGTGGATTAACCAACAGAACATATATTTTGGACATCTGTGAGTGTGTGCACACATGAGGGTATGCACACTCATTGGAAAAGGCCCTAGAAAACTTCCCAACACTAACCTACACTGATGAGGAAATCGGTAAATATCCAATTTTCACACTACTGTTGCTTTTGTACCGATGGTCTCTATAGGCTCAGATCTCCTGATTCCATACCTACTGTGTACCTCCTCTTCCATCACCTCCCCATACATACATCCTTTCTAAAACACATCCTTCCTGCTTTTGCTCCAAAGGGATCCAGCTGCCCGGGCAGTCTCCTGGGGGAGGCCCTGGTGCTTCTGAGCCCATTGGGGGCAGATGCACACACGTTCTTCTATGTGAGTCCAACATACAGTGTTTTTGCTCAAGTGGTTGGCACCAACCAACCATCAACCTGCCAAAAATCTCCCATGCTCTTTGGACTCAAGCCCAAGGTCATCATATCACTTTCCAGGGAGCCATGGAACTGGCCCCAGAGGGAAGAAACATCTGGAAAGTCGAAAACAGATACATATTATTCTTGGAACCAGAGCAACCCTCACCCACTGCACGTGTTCACTAACAGGCATTGGATTCATCTTTAAGACACATGCAGGTGGGACCTGGGAGCGGGGCCAGTATCTGGGGGCGGGGCCACAACCTGGGGGGCAGGGCCAGGCCTTGAAGTGAGGCCCTACCAAGCTCCATAAAGGAAAAGCTGCTTTGAGATGTGCACTCTCTTAGGTGACTGGCAAGAGAAATGGGACTAGGACTTCTCTGGAAGGCAATTTATGTACCAAAAGTTTTTAAAATGTTCCTGTCCTTTGATAATTCCACTTTTTAAATTCTGAATAAAGGAAATGATGAGAGAGAAACACATAAACGAGACTATAAAGTCTGTGTACAAGATTGTGTGTATATATATAACATTAATATAATATATATCATTATACACCTGGGGGTGTATAATGCATACACCTGACTCGTATTCATCTTTTGCTATCGGTACATATTGAGCATTACAATTTTAATACAGTTTTTTTCCTTTCTTAAAACGTATATACCGTTTTTGGCACCCTCTGTATATGTACTATTAGCTACAACACCAAACAAATAAAAATTATAAAAGAAAAATATGAAATGTCTATTATCATGGGAATGGTTATATAAACAAATTACAGCAATCTATATGATAGAAAAAACAGAAAGTGTAAAATATCATGTTTATTCATCATGTTGACTCACAATGCCAAGAAGTAGAATACAAAATTATAAGAGCTGAAGGATTACAGCTATATTGAAGAGAAAACCCTGGAAGGAAATATACTAAAGTAGTAACTGAGTTAGTCTAAATTGTAAGATCCTGGGTGATTTCTACTTTATGCCATGATTTTCAAGTGTTCTTTAATTAATCTGAATTGCTTTTATAATCAGAAAAATGGAGGAGCATCTTTTCAACCTCAGCACCACAGAACCCTCCCCGCTGACTTGCCTAGAGTGTTATGTAAATACTCTGCCATCAGCCAACTCCAATTCTGTGTTTATTTGTCTGACATCTCCTCTGGCTGGCATGATATCTGTTCTTAGACCAAGCCGTGTTTTCACTTTCCTACAGCATTTTCAATGCTACTATCTACCTGACATGTGACTTGGACCTCTGGCAGCCTCAGTTTCCACATCAGTGAAATGGTCACACCCAGCAATTCTCAGTTCCCCATCCTGTAGGTCTCAAGATTCTGGTTGCTCCCGGCCTCAGTCATAGTAGCAATGCTCTCTGATGGCCCAATGGGCCCCAGCCTGGGTGAGCTCCTAGAGCAGTCTGATACTTTGAGACTGAAATCTTTTTACTTCCAACTGACTGTGGCTGCAAGGAGCAGCCAGGCTTCCAGGAGATCCCTAGAGAGCTCCTGAATGTATGTGCTGTAACTGGAAGACAGCTCTTCCTTTGTGTGAACTGCTGCTTCAATCCTCACCCAGGAGACAGAACCTCACCCTTTTATAGGTTTGCATGAGAATGCACTCACACCAATCAGGTCAGTCAGAGTCCCCGCAGGAAACGCACACTCAAATTAGGATCATTTAAGAGGTGTTTAATAGAGGATATTTTACAAAGGTATGAGCAGTGTGTAAAGAACCCCCAAAGGGTCATGTGGTTCCATGGAACTAGCAACAGCCAACCCAAGGCAAGGCGGAAGTGAGAAGCAGGGAAATAAATATCCCCAACATCACTCTTTTCTTCCCTCTGATGCCCTGACCAGACAGAAATGAAAACTCCTCATTGGCTAAACCCAAAGTTCCCTGTTTGCCAAGGCCAAAGGGAAGCTCCTCATTAGCCAAACCCAAATTAAGCTCCCCATTGGCCAAACTCAATGGAAGCCAGAGGGCAAGAAAGCCCCTGCTGGACAGAGATCCAAGATGGCAGAGTAGATAAACACTGTGGCTGCTTCCTTTCATGAACATATTAAAATTACAACTAAATTGTGGAACAATCCACTTGGAGAACCATCTGAAGTCTGGCTGAACAGAAGTTTTATAACTAAAGATATAAAGAAGCCATGTAAAGACTGGCAGGAGGAGTGGAGACGAGAAGCAGGCTGGCTTCACACCTCTTTGTGGGGTTCAGAACTGTGAGGGGTATCTCAGCCATGGAGGTTTCTCTCAGAGAAGAGAGGGACCTCAGTCCCACACCAGCCTCCCCAGCCCAGAGTACTGGTGCCAGGGAGAGGAGCCCCCATAACATCTGGCTGTGAAAACAGTAGTGGGAATTCTGACCATCCAGGTGGGATGGGCTGCCAGAAACCCAGACATCCTCTTAAACAGCCTGTGCACAGACACTCTCACACCCAGTCACTCACCCTGGGCTCCAGAGGAGGAGCAGTGACTCGGGAAGTGTCGGAGGCATTCAGGGGGGTGGGGCTGGGGGACACCATTTTCCCTATGAGAAGTCCTCCTCCCTTGCAGCCAGCAGATGGGCTCCATCTTTCTTGTATTGAGCCCACCCCCACACAGACAAATCTGAGTCTGATTGGCTGGTGAGCTCTGCTGCTCCACCCTGCTGACTCAGCTGTGACCCCACCCCACCCAACCCCCCCAATGCTGGAGGCATTTTCTTGCAAGAAGCCAGGTCCACCACCCCGCATTGCACTCTTTCTTGGAAAACTATCAGAGCCTGCAAGCCCCAGGTGGCCAGTGACTGGTCTCTGTGTGCTCTGAGACATTTGCTGAGTAGCTCCAGAGTCAGCACTGGCACCAAACTAGAGTCTACATTAACTCAGTGACCACAAGTCTTCCCTCTCTAGTGATTCCCTGAGACTGATTCACCTAATTTGTATACCACACAAGGTTTTCATGGCTGAACCTTAAGGGAGCCAGCAGGTGGCAGTAGGCATCGTGTTTCCTGGCTTTTGGCGGAGCTACCCCAGGCCCAGTACTGGTGGCAGCTGTCCCCGGGTAGCAGAGTGGCCTCTCCCACAGGCAGTAACAGCATTTGCATCATAAGAGTAACCAAAAGGAAAAGAGAGAAAGCAAGGGATTCGGAACCTATTTGAATAAATAATGACTGAAAACTGTCTTAGCCTGGCAAAGGAAATAGACATACAAGTCCAGGAAGCACAGAGAGTCCCAAAAAAGATGAACCCCAAAAGGCCTACACCAAGACACATTATAATTAAAATGGCAAAGATTAAAGGCAAAGAGAGAATCCTAAAAGCAGCAAGAGAAAGACAACTAGTAACTTATAAGGGCGTTCCCATATGACTCTTAGCTGATTTCTCAACAGAAACTTTGCAGGACAGAAGGGATTGGCACAAAATATTCAACATGATAAAAAGCAAGGACCTACAATCAAGATTACCCTACGCAGAAAAGCTATTATTTAGAATCGAAGGACAGGTAAAGACCTTCCCAGACAAGAAAAAGCTAAAGGAGCTTATCATCACCAAACCAGTAGTAAAAGGAATGTTACAGGGACTTTTTTAGACAGAAAAAGAAAATCAAAATTATGAATAATAAAATGGCAATACCTACAGAAAGAAAGAAGGAAAGAAAGAAAGAAAGAAAGAAAGAAAGAAAGAAAGAAAAAAAAAAAAAAAATATATATATATATATATATATATATATATATATATATATATATCTCCCCCTAATTGATCCAGATAAACATGTGTCTGTCAATACAAACCCCACCTCTCCATGGATCATTTGCTGCATTGACAGCTACATGCTCTGCTCCAGGGCAAGGCTAAGGAGGCTTTTCCGCAGCTGTATGAGCAGCCACTGAGTAGATTTCTCTTTGAGAATACTCTGTCTGAGTCAAGCTAGGGGAATGAGAACAACAAGCAGATGCTTTGAACCAGGAGGGGTTTCGTGTTTGGATAATCAAATCTGGTCTGTTCCCCTGCAAGTGTCTAGATTCCCTTGTGCTCCACAACAACCACAGACTCACAGCCCGCTGCCCACCTCTGCCTGTCACTGCCCAGAGCCAGACCACGATGCCTTCTGCAGCCTGGCCAGTCTTCATTCACTTTCTCTAAGGGAAGAGGCTACATTCTGCACCACCTGAAGCAATTGGCCTTTTGCCTTCCAGAACCATCTCCCTGCTTTGAGGCAGGGCAACTATCAGTGGAGAGTGAGGGCTGCAGGAAAGAAGGAAAGTTAGGCGCCTGACATCCCTGCCCAGCTCCAGACTGAACTCAGGCCAGTATAGACAGAGTCTCCAGCCCAGCGCCTGCATCCTCAGAGAAAACACCCCACCCAGCGTTTCTCAAGTTCATGTATGAGACCGGACAGGTCCAAGCTTACTATCTCACAGGGAAAGAGGCTGGCTGCAGCATGCCCCGTGTCCAGAATACACACAAAAGCTGCCCTGGTCTTTAGTTGTTTTGCTGCCTGGGTCCCCCTTCCCTTCTGGGAGTGGAACCCAGATTTTCCTAAGGGAACCAGCCTTCTCCCCTTCTGGATCCAGGGGGTTTTCCTGAGGCTGATCCCATTCCCTGGATCCCATTCCAGCACCCAGGCCGTGAGGACTGGCTCTAGGCTGGCCCAGTGAGTCTCAGTTCTGGAACCTTTTCTGGAGCAACCAGGAAAGCTGTGTCCTCTTGGCTATAGGAGTTGCTGAGAGAGTCTGGGTAAGGCCGGACCTAAGGTGGACAGCTTGCCACCAATAAGACAAGAGGTGGAGAGAAACACGGTCCCACAGACTGTCTGAACCTCTGGGCACACCCAGGCCCCAGGAGTCAGTTCTGCATGCCAACGAAGTCCATCAGCCAGGGTGCGCGGGGCTTCTGGCACTCACAACCCAGTGTCCTTGTGCCCACATGTGCACCTACACTTTCCTTCTGCTGGCTCTGCGTCACTCTTGGTGACGTCAGCAACATCTGTCTCTGCACCTCCCTACACCTCTGTCTTCCATCTTTGGGTGTCCTGCCATGGTCTGGAGGCAGCAGGATGCAATGAGCGAGTCCTTGCTCAGCCATACAGCAGACAGTGCAGCAAGCTGGCGGGTCTGGGATGAGAGCTAGGAGGGACAGCCAGGGGTCAGATACTGGGAGAGGAGGCTCGGGACGTCCATGCGTGGTCTGTGCAGGCAGAAGTGGGGTGCGACTAGGTTCTACGAGAGAGCTAGCGCACGGGAGTCATCAGTCACAAGAGGGGACAGAGCCAGAATCAGAGGCTGTGGCCTCACGAACAGTCGGAGCTGCCAGGGGTGACCAGGGTAGCAAAGACAGGGAAGGAAGAACCGTGCTCTGTGGAGGTCTGAGCTTCCTGGGACACACAAGCCTCCTCTGGTCTTAAGGGAACTCTCTCAGATTCCACACTGGAGAAGCCAGGAGACCCTGGCTCTGGTCCAACCTGCCGCATAACTTCAGGCAGGAAGCTCATCCTCTGTGAGCCTCAGTTTTCTCACGTTTGAAATAGGTCTTACAATAAATGGACCTCAAAAGAAGAATAAGTGCATCAGATTGAGATGGTAAATGGAAAAGTGTTTCATAAATAGGCACTTAATAGTGGTTTCAAAAGCTCTTTCCCACAAAACAAGAGCATAGTCTAAAGGAGCCTTCAGTGCCTATCCCAAAGTAGGAATTCATGGACGTTCGTAGGAAGGATATAGGATTTTTGAGCCCAAATAGTGTAAATTTCAGTCATGATTTTGACTCTTACTCTTTAGGAAACTTAGAAAAAGACACGTGGATTTTTTTATGCATCTATTTCAACATTTTTTCAAAGGAGAAAAGGAATTCCAGCTTTCCCTCAGATCTAGAGTAGGGACCAAATGAGAGCAAAAGAACTTAGTAAAATACAGTGACAAAATAATAATAATGATAATATAACTGCCCTTTACTGACCACTTACTCTATGCCAAGCATTATCTCATTTAAATCCTCAAACAACTCTCCAAGACAGAAGTAACAGGAATAATAATAATCAGATGTTAGATTAATAATAATAATCATTATCAAGTGCTTACTGTGTTTCCCCGAAAATAAGACCTAGCCAGACCATCAGCTCTAATGTATCTTTTGGAGCAAAAATTAATATAAGACCCGGTCTTATTTTAATATAAGACCGGGTATAATATAATATAATATAAGATTGGGTCTTATATTAATTTTTGCTCCAAAAGACGCATTAAAGCTGATGGTCTGGCTAGGTCTTATTTTTGAGGAAACACGGTAGTATGTGGTAGCCTCTGTTCTAAGGGCTCTCCAGGCATTACATATCATTAGTCTTCACAAGAGCCGTAGGAGGAGTATATACTACTAATAACCCATTCTGCAGATGGGCAGACTGAGTTCACAGAGATTGATAAATCAAGGTCTTAGGGCTTAGAAGAGCATAGCTGGGATTTATTCAAATCTAGGGTGATTTTACAACTTATCATATATATGTTGTGAGTGTGTAAATCATATATTGTATAATCTATAAGTAATTCTAGTCCCATGAATGATTGGCAGGAAGAAAGATCACACAGGGCCCTATTAGTCCCTTGCCCAAAATAGTGACATAAACAGGAAGCCATGGACAGGACCCATGCTCGCATTCCGAAATGAAGCTGTTTCTGCTCTAGGGGGTGGTTAAAGAGGTAACTTGGGACCAACCCATCTTGAGAGGAGACCAAGCCAGCTTTGGCAGCAGAGAAAGCTGGGCCCAAAATGTTCTACCCAGGAAGAATAACATACTTCCGCTCAGCAGCCGCAGGCTGGGGCCTCCCAAGAGCCACAGCTGTTACCAGCCACCCACCAGCAGGCAGGTGCCCTGCCCACCCAGCCTCAGCAGGAGTGCGAGCCTGCTGCTCCTGTCAACTGGACTATACACTTATCCCTGGAGTCCCCGGGGATCACCCTCCTTACACACACACACACACACACACACACACACACACACACAACGTACGCACAGCGTCTGTGCTGGCACACTGCATCTGCACCCCGGACTGAAAGCCAGACATCCTGCTCTATACTTTGCTGGTGAGAACAGCATCTGGCACTTAATAAACACTTAATAAATGTTTGCCATAATCATTGTCTGTTGCAATCAGTGGAAAAGGGAAACAGGAATTGGGAGTTGTCATGGAGCCAGCCAAGGCCAGGTTAGAGGAATCCCAGAGCTTTGCAGTGACTCCAGAAGGAGGAGACCAGGGCTGTTAGTATAACAGCGTCCAGATGTGGGCCAGGTCTCCTGGAGGTGGGAGGACTGTTTGGCCATGACCCTCTAAGGTGAGAGGCTTGGACTTCTGGGTGTTTGGGGGCATCTGGAAGAAACAGGTAAGAAGTAGAGAGCATCTCTCCTTCCTGTCTCTTCCAGGAACCCAGGGCACCTTCAAGGAGGTCAAGGACCAGACTGAAAGACTGCCGGCACCCAGGAAGGGGTGAAGAGAAGCGGCCAGTGCCTGGACTACATTCAGTCACATGATTAGAGCTCTGTGCTGGACACAGCCCCACATGAGGGGCAGGGTGGAACCCCCCACTCAGGGAGTTCCCAAAGCCACCATGAGCTGACAGAACCTGTTCTCACCTCATCACACTGAGACTCGCAAGTGCCTCTTACAGAGGTGGAAACTGAGGCCCCTAATGAATCTGTGGCCTCAGGAATGTCAAGGAGAAGCAATCATTTGGTTAACACGTCTGATAAATATGTCAGAAGTAAATGCTTTGAGAGTAAACAATCAGGGCTCAGAAAGCTCTGGAATCATGGGGAATAGGATCATGACTTTCTGAGACCTAATAGAAGTATGTAGGTTCCAAAAGCAAGGAGAAAATCGTGAGGGAGAACAGCCTTTAAAAGAGTAAAGAGGAGTCCAGATCAGCAACTCAAATGTTATCTCTTCTGAGAGCATTCACTGCTCCCCACGGGGCCAAATCAATGCACTCCCGGTCTCTGCAGCCTCTCACTCCAGTCCACTCAGCCCTCGCATGTTCTGGGCTGGGGCTGCAGCTATGAATCACACTTAGCCCTTTGTTCCTTAAGGAATACGCAATTCAAGGAGATACAGTGTCACAGGCAGGGCTCCCCCAGCAGCTGGCTCTGAGCCAAGGATTCCAGTGGGAATAGTTTAGTTGGAAGGTGATCCCAGGAAACAATGGTAGGAATGTGAGGAAGTGAGACAGAGAGGGAAGGAGCCAGGAAGCTTGGATCATTGAGCAAGGTACTGCTGTGGGCACCTAGAGGTCAGTCCCACTGGGGATAACTAGGGGACGATATAGAACACACCTCAGAGTTGTCCCGTTTAGCCTCCAACTCTCTCCCCTGCCTTTGGTGGAGGGCTGCTTGCAGGGACATCATCTCCCCAGCACTTCCCATTGCCCAGCTCAGTGAAGCATCATCAGTATGCCTGGGAATAAGGAGTGACTGAGGCAAGAGTCTCTTACAGTTCTTATTGCTAAGTCTTTACCATGTCTGCCTCCCCCAATAAGTGAGATAGAGCATAGGCTCTGCAGCCAGACTGCCCATGTTCAAATCTCTGCCTCTAGATGGGGAACCTTGGTTTAACATCTCCGGACCTCAGTTCCCTTCTCTGTCAATAATACTTACCTAGCAGGATTCACGTCAGTTGACACACATAAAGAGCCGAAAACAGCACCTGACATATGGGTGGTACTCCAGAGATGTTCACCATTATTTTGAAGACCAGAAGTCCTCAAGGCAAGTTCAATGCCTGATCTATCTTTTGCTCCCTGTGCCTGGCCTAGTTAATGCCCAGCAGAGAAGGGGCTTAGTTCATGTCCAGAATGAATGAATGAATGAATGAATGAAAGAAAGAAATGAATGAATGAATTGGATTCAAGAGCTAATGTGTTGACCTAGACCATTAACTTCTGGTTTGGTATCTTAAGCCTGGCTTTCTAAATGTCACTATTGTTTCCTGTGGTGTCCCTTTGGAAGCATAAAACAGTTTTAACTGGAGTCTACGGATAATAGAAGACATATTAAATGCATTTCTGAAGGAACTTTGTGGAGCCACCCCAATTTCCCTGCAAGGGACCCAACAGCCCAGGGACCGCTGAGAATGAGAGACCCTCCTAGGGTTCTGATTTCACTGCACAGGGAACTCGCTTGTGCGGGAGACACTGCTCTGAGGTTTCATGTGTGTGCACCTGCTGCCCTCTGGTGGACAGACTGAAAGGCAGCAGGAAGCCTTTGAAACCATCAGGTTGTCTTTACCCTTCCCAATAAGTAAAATGTTTATACAGTGCTTTAGTTTGCAGAGGACTTTCACATCCTGTCTATGTGAGCCTTCAAACAACCCTGCAAGGTAAGCAGGTAGGGCCAGGCTTGTTCCAACTGCACAGAAGAAACTGAGATTTAGAGAAGATAAGCCCATGGGTAGCCAAGAACTGAAATTTAAGGCTGAGAGTTTGGATTCCAAATCCAAATATTTTTTATTCCAAATGTCAACTTCTGTCAATTTCTGTTCTGACTGTGCATAAGAATCATCTTGGAGCCTTGGTTAAAACTACAGAATCTCAGCCAGCACCCCAAATGTCTCGGGGCGAGACTGGAAATCCGCATTTCCAGCACACTTTCTAGGTGAGGCTGGTACACTCAGGTCCCAATACTTGGACCGGCTTTGGGAACCACTGCCTGTGTCACGTGGCCTCAGCTTCTGTGTTTACGTACACTCTGTCTCAGTCTGCTCAGGCTGCTATAATGGAATACCACAGACTGGGTGGCTTATAAACAAAGGAAATTTATGTCTCACCGTTATGGAGGCTGGATCGTGGCACCAGCAGATAGAGTCAGTTTTAGGCCCGTGTTTTAGTTCATAGACAGCCATCTTCTCTCTACAACCTCACAGGGCAAGGGCACCAATCCCATTCATGAGGTTCCACCTCATGACCTAAGCACCTCCCAAAGGCCCCACCCCCTAATACCATCACATTGGGGGTTAGGATTCCCACGTATGCATTTTAGGGGAGACACAACATTCAGTCTATAACACCCTTCTTCCCCTGTACCCCCAGTGCTGAGGATCTGTCTCTTCCTCCCAACATTTTCCTTCCGTTATTCCCTCATCTACTAACAGCTCGGACCTCGTGAAATTCGTGAGCCGTGCACGCCTTATACACTATTCATTTCATCTCCCTCAGTCCCAACAGTCGGCACTGCCGTCTTACAGGTGTGACGCTGGGCGAGCAGAGGTCCCTGAGTCCACACGGGCAGTGGCAGCAGAGCCAGGATGTGACCCCCAGGCTGTGACTGTGGAGGCCACACTGTGTGGCCTTGTACATACTTTCGTGTCCCCTATAAAATATCCCCCTCCTGTGTCCCAGGCCTCTTAAACTGCCTGACTTTCCTATCGCACGATAGAAACTGTCACTAAAATAACAGCGATTAATTTTGGCCTAAAAGATGAGCTCCCCACGTTCAGGTCATACCTTTCTTTTAGCTGGAAATTTCAATTCCATCAGCTGATGTGGGGGGGGGGAAGCAAAGAAATGCCCCAGACTTGAAGACTTAAAGATAGGTAGCAACACTCTGCTCCAGCTTGGGGACCAGGTTAAAGGGCCGTTCTGCTCCAAAGTACAGGAAAAATACCAACTGCCTGGAGTACCCCTAGACAGAACTTTCTATGGTGTTTTTTCTCTCTTTGCACTTTTCACTCTGATAAATACTCCACCAGCAAATAAACTCAGGGTTTCATTCTCTTAGAAAAGAAAAGGGAAGTTTCCAGGAGTGCCCTGTGGTCTATTAGAGATGCAGCCCACCTCCCAGACTCCTGAGCAGTAGTGAGACATCTGGTCTAGCCGTGTGCAGGTGGGTTCCTAGAGACTGGAGGTGAAGAGAGGACAGGTGTCAGGGGAGGGCTCTGGGCCCTCCACCCACACCTCAGCCACAGCAACCATGTTTCTATATCTGGATCCCACATAAGATTTTATTTGGGGGAGACATAAATGGTGCCATGAAAAAGGAAAGGAAAAGAGAAAAAAGGAAAAATAGGATCCAAACCAATTCCTCATAATACAAAAAGAAAACTGACGTTAAAAGGTAAAAGGACTTATTCAGCATCACACAGCTGGTGGAGGCCACCTAGAATTAGAATCTGACATTCTTTATTTTAAATCAACATCCAGCACCTTGATTCAGTCTTGGGTTGTACTTGGCAGTGTTTACAGATGGGCGCCGCATGTAACAGTGATAAGCTAAACACAGACCTGCCCTATGAGGCCGGCAGTGGGGGGAATGGGGGGGACGGGGGGGGGGGGAGATACAAGTCATGAAACACGTGCAACCTCCCCAGAGATAGGAGCACTGAGGATGGGCCATGGGAGATGGCCCCATCAGAGGGCGAGGGGAACCATCCCTGAGGAAGGGGTACGTGAGCTGAAGGATGAAAAAGCAAGGTTTCTGGCAGTCACTGCTGCAGTGCAGGAGGCCGGCTCACTAGAGAAGTGCCGTGACACCCATTCAGCACTACCTACCCAAAGGAGTGTCATTCAAGGAGAAGACAGCCTTCCCAGGTACTGAGCCCCTACTGACGCTGAGCCCTGCACACCTGACCTCTTTTAACCCTTTCTACCCACCCTGCAAAGCAAGTGATATCATCCCCATCTCACAGATGGGAAACTGAGGCTCAGTGAGGTTAATAGAATTGCCCAGTATCACACAGCTGATCATAAGCAGGGCTAGAATTTGAACCAGAGTATATATGGTCCCCAAACCATGCTGTTTCCACAATCCCTGGCCATTAAATATAATTTCAAAGAAAGACTGGAATTCTGAGTGCAAGCCATCAAGGCCACACTGCTGTATCTAGAAGGTTCTTTCCTACTGGGAAACACAACTCCACTTGGGTCATTTGAACCAACTGTGAAAATAACACAGTTCTCTTGCCATTCTCCATATCAAGGGCTGCATGTGAATTAGGAATTGAAGTCAGCCAAGGTACAACAAGCTGACCAAGTGCTGAAGGCTAGGGTATTGGGAAATACTAAGAATGACAGGAACCTGGAGGGAAGGGAGGAAAACCAGGTGGGAAAGGAAGTCCCTCTTGCCTTCTAAGCAGTGATTCTCCCCACATGGCACCCACACCCCATACACACACATGCATAACACACACACCAGGCATGCACACACGTGTACACATACATATACATACACCGCACACATACATATACACATGAACATGCATACACACATTCATCATGCATGCACACACGTGCACACACAAAAATACACACACACACGGTACATGTACACCCACCATGCATGCTCACACACCATTGCACACACACATATACATATTAGGTCGGTGCAAAAGTAATTGCAGTTTTTGCAATTTTAACCTTTTAAACTGCAATTACTTTTGCACCAACCTAATGCATGCACACACTGCGTATACATACATACATACACAAATGCACATGCACACACATGCACATATGTACATATACTTGCAACCATCACCACCAATTGGGTGTTAGGCATTCTCCTGTCATCAACTCCCTCTCACGTTCTTTCCTTTCCCTCTCCACAACACGCAGTCTCTGCTACTATTCTGTAGTCTTAAGAGCAGAGACTTCAGATCTCTGGGAAACCCCTGCCAGCCCAGCATGGCTCTGCCCACCTGACAGGGACCCAGTGACTGGTAAAAAACAGGGCTCGTGTTATCCTCTGGCACGGCAATAAGGAAAAAGCAAGCCACGTGAGTCTGTTCTTCAAAAACAAAATTGAATTGGGATCAGAGCCGGTCTGTGGAGGCCAGTTTTGAGTTAGGGCTGCCCTTGTGTGCTCTCTCTACCCCCCATGACTTCAGCTGGGGCTAGGGCTACAGTCACAGCCAGCTCAGCCCTCGGGTAGCAGACAGAGGCAGAAATAGCAAATGAAGTCATATCCTGGCTGCAGCAAAAGTCATAAAAACAGATAACACTGCAGAGAAAATCACACAGCAGTTATCAACCAATCAGAGCACCCAGCATCCATCTGGGATTTTGCCGAAACCATGGGAACTAAGGAGCCTGTGGCTCGTGGCTCATGGGGGCTCACTTGGAACATTGTCCCTTTGGACCCACTTTATTCCTGCTGGATTTTTCTCATTGGGTTCACGCACCAACCGTGTGTATGGCCCACTGGGCCTCAACCTTCACATACCCCCTTTTCATCCTAAAATGTTATTCATATATAGCCTACTTATATTGTGTTTTAGAAAGCAATTGAATTCCCAAAGTGAAATATAAAGGGGAAATAAGAAATCCTTGTTTCCATACATGTATTTCAATTTGTGAATGCTCAGGCACAGCGGCACGAGGAGCCTCAACACAGGTTAGGACTTCAGAGAAGTGAGAGGACCAGAAGCCGTTTCAGACAAGGTGTACAGGAAAATCAAAGAACAGAGGTGAACACTAAATGAAAATCAGCGTTACGTTAAGCAATAACGGATGACATTTTGTAAAACTGAGTGAGCTCGACATAAATGTCAGTGGTGCGTCCGCAAGTCGTGTCAGATGGGGGCCAGCGCTGCCTGGACTCCGTCCACCAAAGGCCGCCAACAGTGTCGCTTCGAATCACTGTAACAACCAAAACTGTCCCCTCCCTTTGTACAAGTCCCCCTAGGGGCAAAAGCTTCCCAGAGGTAGGTAGGCCATCCCCAGGGAGGTGGGTGCTTGGCCTCCCTTGTGACCCAGAGCAGGAGCCTCCCAGACGGGGGTGCACACAGAGGCAGAAGGAAAAGGAAGTGGGAAGCCTTGGGAGGCCCTCCCTGGTTCCCCTGCCAGCACCAGGCTCTGTCCCCAGGTCACCCCTCCAGAGTGTCCCCCCACCCAAGTGTGCACTTCTCGTGCCCCTGGCCTCCCACGCGTGCAGAGCCTGTGGCCCTAGCTGTGGGCGGCATCCGAGACTCTCAGAGCCTCCAGGTCCCATTCCTGTGCTTCTCAGTCAACTTTCCCTTGTCTTCCTGCAGCCCTAGGGGAGCGGACACCCCTCTGAAGCCCTGCCTCTCCTGCCAGCCACCCCCCACCCCACCTCCAGTGTGCAGGAAACAGCAACACCCGAACAGAAGGCAGGCGAGGATACAAGTGCTTATTTGCATTGCATTTGGCAAAGATGCCCTGGGGAATGGCCTCAGACCCCCGCCCCCAGCCTCCCCAGCCAGGCCTGTGTGTCCACATCCTCCCACCCCATGGGAGACAAGGGCTGCAGGCAGGCAGGAGCTTGGGAATCAAAAGGGTACAGACTGGCCCTCGCAGGGTATGGCAATCCCCTTCCGGGTGTGGAGTGGGGATAGTAAATGACAGGGGCCTCTGGTTACCCACAGGCAGCTGCACAGTGGCCCACCCGGGCCCCATACCACCCCTCCAAGGCTAACTGAGCATGCAGTCTGCAGGGCACCCCCTCCACCCCAGCCTGGTTGCACCAGGTGGGAGCTCCTGCACGTGACTGGGTACACAGGACATCCAGTTTGTGTGCTCCTCAATGGGCAGGTTCTGAGGTCAACACATCATGTGAGAACCTGCATACATCCAGAAGCACTCTCTCAAATTTCCTCTGGCATAGGCACCCCATTAGATATCGGCAAATAGACCGGGAATCCATCCAACACACAGGCCTTGTTCTCCCCTTTGGGAAGAGCTCTCTTTCCTCAGTCAGGTGAGCATGAGGGGTGCTTACCCTTACAGCTGCCATGCTTTAAGGAAGCCCTGGCTGTGTGGAGAGGCCACATGTAGGTGCTCCAGCTGTCAGCCCTCGTAGAGGTCCCAGCCAACGGCCACCATCAACCACCACATCTCTGGGTGAACCAGGCTGCAGGTGATTTCAGCCCCCTGCCCTTGAGCCGCCTCAGCCTTGAAATCTTCCCAGACATGACTGAACAGACACAACCCATCCCCGCCGTGGCTGTGTCTGAATTCCCGACCCACAGAATGGGGAGTCGAAGTTTAGGACATAAAGGTACTTTCTGCCTACGTGCACTCTTTGGTGTGCAGTAAGGGGCAGCCGGCGTGGGTATATCTTTAAACATTCCAACAACGCTCTGCTTGGCAAATGGCTCACACTTGAAGAGGCGCGCCAGAGCTGAGCCTGACCCAGGGAAGAGCGACATCAGACTCCACGCACACTCAGGGCATGAATAGGCCTGGAGGCAAGAGGCCAAGCCCCCACCGTGCAATGATTTGTCCTACAGGAATGTGTGAAGTTGAATTCTTGCAGGTTAAACACATGATAGGCCCCACCAGAGGTGCTCCGGAAAGGAAGACCGGTGGCTTGACAGACGATGAGCTGAATTCTCTGGAAGGACAGACCCCTGGGTTTGTGTGTGATTGTCCCATGTAGCCAATGAGGAGTGAGCTCCGAGACCTCAGTTGTCTTCCCCAGTGGGCTGTGGAGAGAGCTGTTCTGAGTCAGATGATGGTGCAGCCGCAACAGTACCGCTCAGGGTAGTCTGCCACATACACCCTGTGGTCAGTGCCGTAGATGTAGTAGACATTAGTCTTTCCTTGGTACCAGTAATGAACTTCTGTGAGGGGGATCAGCTCAATGGTCTGGCGCTGAGGAAACAATTGGCCAAGAAAAACTTCAGTGTTCTGTTCAAGTCACTCTTCCGCTCAAGAACCTTCAGTAGCTCCCTACTACCTGTGGGATGAAGTTCATGCTCTGGAGTTG
This sequence comes from Rhinolophus hipposideros, assembly GCF_964194185.1. Lineage (NCBI taxonomy): Eukaryota > Metazoa > Chordata > Mammalia > Chiroptera > Rhinolophidae > Rhinolophus > Rhinolophus hipposideros. Next base: position 23,578,419 of record NC_138060.1, read on the forward strand.
GCATTTTGGCTCCCGTCTGCCCCTCTAGATGTATATCCCCCTGCACTCCTCCATATACCCTTCATTCGGACTCAAACCAACTCGTCATGTTTAGCCACCATCTGCTGCTAGGTTTCATGAAGTGGCGGCACAGGTATCCCCAGGGGAGCCCCAGATGCATGAAAAGCCACCAGCCAAACAGGACATCTCCCAGAAACACTCATTTTTAAATGGTGGGACAACAAAGGTAGAAGAGAAAGTCATTTTTAACATTTGTATATTAAAACAACCGTGGACATATTAGCGAGTGGATTACGCAGTTTGAATTAAATTTTAAGATAGAATGTGGATATGAAAGGAATTCCAAAGTTTGATGGGCTGCTTCAGGCGATTTTCTCCGACCCTGAAAATGCCTGCCCCCCACCAAATGGGAAAATCGAGGCCCCTGGCCTCGTGGAATCTCCAATCTGAAAGACCATCTAGGTCAAGCTCCATCTCCTTGCCATAGCGGTACCTGTGTAATGCTCAGGTCTCCTCTCCAGCACCCACCTGTACCTGGCACTCCCTGCCTCCCACAGAGCGGTCCTGTAGTCCCTCGTTCTCTGGCCCCTTCTCTGAGCACTGACTCAATGACCTTCTGAAATCAAGGGCCCCAGAATGGAACTAGCAGCCCCCCTTGGGAGAGAACACTGGCTCCTACTGAGGTATCCTCCCCATTAGCTTTACATGCTGTTTTGTTGTTGACAACTACAGACGGAGTTGCCGTAGGGAAGTTACCCCTAATCATTGAAGTAAAGCTTTCTTGGGGACATCCTGTGGGCCAGGCTCTGTGTCAAAACCCCTAAGTTCTTCTGCACTATCTGCTCCCCCGTCCCAGACTCAAATGTGGGGATCACAAACCCAGAGGGAGTTTAGCCCAGGGTCAGACTCTTACTTGGAGGAATTTCCCCTGCTTAGGAAAAGAGTCCAAGTCCTGTCAGTGTATATGATGGTCTGAGGCCCCGTGGAAAGGGTGAAACAGGCTGGGGATAGAGGGTTGGATTTTGAGAAGCAGCTCCCTACTGTACTGGAGGGCAAGTTTAGGGGAAGCATGACATTGTGGCAGGAGGGGGACCCAAATCAGGGCATGCGTTTTCCATGAAGCTTTGTGTGTGATCTTGCACTTTCTTTCTCTGAGCCTCAGTGTCCTCATCTGTGAAATGGGGATAAAACTTCTATATCACAGAGTTGTTGAGAGAATCAAATGAGATTGTGAGACTGAGTTTTTTTCATATGCCAGAAATTGGTCTCCCAGTGATAATTTGGGAAATACAAGGTAGAAACCCCTCTTGACATCTTGGTATGGGGGACCCAAATGGGAATTACGAGAAGAGAAGAGATGGTAGTTAATATCACTGCTCAGAAGGCCTGGACAGTGGTGTCAGCACCATTCGTTTCCAGACTTTTCTACTAAGGTCAAACAGAAAGCACAGCAATACCACCCTACCGACCCCCACCTGCCTCCATTTGCTTCTGATTTGAATGCTCTCTGAGTTTGAGGCCACAGGTTGGTCAGGACATCAATTGCCATCAAGTGGTTACCTTGTAACCAGCCATTTATCTGATTCTACACCTCGGTCATGCACCTAGGATGAAAAAATCTGAGGTCTGAGTGTAATGAGCTGAGCTGGTATCATGACAGCTGTCTCCACGTTGGATTCCACTTGCTAACTTCTTGATTCCAAACAGAATGTGGGCATGAATCTTTGTCTCCAGTCCAGGACCAAGGGACAATGTAGGAAAAGACTCACGGACATGGCCTCTTGTCCCATTACGTTCCCTTTTAAAGCATAATGTTCCCCATGCCTCAGTTTACCCTTCCCTGCTGCAGGGCTGGTTCCCAAATGGCTTGTGTTGCCCGAGACAGGATCATGCTGTAGGGAAAAGCCCAGGAACCAGGTTCCAGATCTCGGCAGTCACTTCACCTCTTTGGGCCTCAGTTTTCCCAGGTGCCAAATGAAGGGTCCAAAAAGGACTCAAATCGTCAGTCTCAGAAGCAAAAGAGTCCCAGGATAACCACTAGTGTCCACACGCTGCTGAGTCACGTCCTCACCTTCTTCCCAGTTCCCAAGCAGAGACCTCAAAATTTGGGGCTCTTCCCTCGGACCCACACCATAGGATACTAGTGCCACAAGAGCAAGTTCCCCAAGAGACCGTTCTGGGGTCTCTCGTAGGTCTTGTTCTCATCTCACCCGGGTTCCCTGGAATCTGCTTCGCACACTCACCCCTATCCCGCTTCTACACACACGACTGCTCCCAGCTCAACCTTTCTCTCCAGACTCCCATCCTTGAGATACAGAACCCACCTCCCACCCACGGGCAGACAGTGCCTGGGCGGTTGTGCCAGTGATTGGATGGTACTAAAGAACAAAAGTCCAGCTCTCTCCCCTCCAGGAGGACAGCCTGAGGTGTGATTGACCCTCAGAGCTCACCTGGGTGTGGGCAGCGTCTGGGCCGTCACCGGCACTGCGTCCTTACATGACCTCCTCCTCTTCCCTCTTCAGCTCCCCCACTACTTTACCAGGTTCTCCTGGGACCCCTTCCTTAAAAACTCTGCCTCAGATCTGCTTCTGCAAAGCCCAACATAAGGCAACGTCCAACCCCGCTCATTTCCTAGAGAACACGGAGGCCCGTGGCAGGGAAGAAAGGGGCTGAAAGCCGTGAGTGCATGCCCGACCGGGCAAGCAGGTCCTAGCCTGCTAAGCAAATTGTCCCTGCAGTGTGTGGCCCGGTGAAAAGGGTCCCAAATCTCCCCGCTGGCTGATCTCCCTGGCCAGCCTACACTAGCTCCCGAAGAGTTGCTTGTGCGTCTTAAATGCGGTGAATGACAACATTGGGCTTGGAGTCGGGAAAGTCAGGTTCTGCTCCTGGGCTCTTGCACTAAGAAGCTGCATGACCTTGGGCAAATTACTTCCACTCCCTGGGCCTCTGATGTGTCAGAAAAGCCGTAAGTTTAGACTAGACCAGGGTTAGCCTATGATGGCTCACAGGCCAAAGCAGGCCCATCAGCCTGTGCAGTGCCCACTTAGCATTTAAAAAAATTTGTCATATATTGAGAAATCAGGCTTCATATATAAAAATCTGGACTTTAGATCTGAAATCTCTGCCTCTGAGTCAACATAAAGCTGAGCGATGGCGGGTCCCTTTGGATAAAGGGCTCTCCCACCCATGTTACCACTCGGCCCTGGTCGGCCTTTGAGTTTGCAGTTCCCCAATTCCATGATTTCCCCAATTCCATGAGGTCCATTCCAGCTCCAAGATGGTCATTTATTAATTTTAAATTAAATGCATCCTTCTCTCTCCTGCAAATAGGGGACATTTGCAGAGAAAGAAGGGGAAATACTCATTGCAAAGGGAACAGAAGGAACAAGGACATTTTGATCATTTTGATCACCAGGTTCCAAACACTTAAAGCAAATTGTCTCATCCTTACAACACCCCCCCTGAGACCGTTCTAGCATCTCTTTTTCCCCAAGTGAGAAACTGGACTTCAAGGAGGAGGACGAAGGTTAGGATGTGGGAGAACCAGGATCTGAGCCCAGTCTGCAAGACTCAGGCCTCTGATGACAAAACCCCTCACAGAGCTCTGGCCCTGGGCATTCCCTGGCCAAACCTCCAACTTCCAGCAGCTTCCAGCCAGGTAACTGCTGGTTGCAAGGGGTACTACTACCACCTAGAGGCCACCAGGATACAGCACCAAAGCAATCCTTGCCCTGGCCACCACACCTGCCTCAGGGAGGCTGGTGGAAGACATGCCTGGGATTTGGAAAGAGCACCGAAGGGTAGACGCTGGGTTCCCACCTGCCTAGGACTCTGGATCTCGAGCTTTCCCTTCCCCTCTCTGAATACCAGGGGATTCAAATCAAAATCACACCGAGCCAAATTCCTGCTTGAAACCCTGCATAGCTTCCTGTCACTCTCAGAATAAAAGTCCAAACTTCTCACCATAGACTATGTGGCCTGCCCTGATCTCTGCCTCCAGCCGCTGACCTCAAATCAGTCCCCAGTACCCCCTGTTTTCTCAGGCTGAGGCTCCTCCCCACCACCCTCCCTCTAGCTGCCTCTTCCTTTTCCTTCCTCCCCGCCCCGCAGAAAGGAGCCCCAGCAGAAGAAACATCTCATTTCCTCCTTTAGTGACCAGAGGGACGGTGCCCTCAGAGCCCCAGGCTGGCCCTGGAAGCCTCCCCAAAGCCCCAGGCCCCTGCCCAGCTCACCTGCTGAAGGACTCGGGCTCTGGAGGCCAGGGCGGCGCTGTGCTGGGCAAGGCCTCGCTGGGAAGCCAGAGAGATCTCCCTCAGGGGGAAGTCGACAAGTGGGTATACCTGGGGAGAGAGACACACCCACATCGCCCTCTGACCAGGTCAGCACCTGGAGCCTTGGCGAGCTGATTCCAACAGGCAGGCGGGAGAAAGAGCCCAGAGAGGGCCCGAGGCCATGCAGGCAGCGGGGTGGGGATTGTTTAATCACCACAGACCCTCAATCACCAGCATTAAAGCCTCGGGAATTCCAACAAAGGGAGGAGGCGGTGGACAGAGTACTCCTTCACCTGCAGCCCACTCAGTCACCCAGCAAGCCTTCCGGCTGCCTGACTCGGGGGATGCAGGGCTTCCTTAGGGGTGATGCCTGCCGTGAGCATTTAGGAAGCCCGAGGGACTGGGGCAAAGAAAGGAGGCTGAGGAATATTATTCAGCCATAAAACAGAAGGATGTTCTGGCATTTTGACAACAGAGATGGACCTTGAGTGTATTATACTAAGTGAAATAAGTCAGAGAAAGATACAGATGGTATGATCTCTCTTATATGTGGAATCTAAAAGACAACAATTAAACTCATACATGCAGAAAACAGATCCATGGTTGCCAGAAGGGGTGGGGCAGGGAGGGGTTGGATGAAATGAGTGACGGGGTTAAAGGTACAAACTTCCAGTTATAAAATAAATAAGTCCTGGGTATGTAATGTACAGCACGGTGACTGTAGTTAATAATACTATTTTGGATATTTGAAAGTTGCTAAGAGAGTAGATCTTCAAAGTTCTCATCGCAAGAAAAAAAATTGTAAGTAGGTGTGGTAATGGATGTTAACTAGACCTATGGTGGTGATCATTTCACAATATATACAAATATTGAACTATTATATTGTACACCTTAAACTAATATAATGATACATGTCAACTACATCTCAGTTATTAAAAAACGCATGTTACTAAGTGAAAGAAGCCAGTTTGAAAAGGAGGAAGGAAGGGAGGAAAGAAGGAGGGAGAGAGAGAGAAAGCTGAGCGAGCACCTGTCCCTCTCAGAGAAAATGGCATAGGGACCTTGTTCAGGTATCCCATAAAGGCCGAATTCCCTGCCAAGGCCTACTGCAGAGACAGCAAATCTTTCCTGTAAAAGGCAAGATAATAAACGTTTTAGGCTCTGTGTCTCAGCTACTCGACTCTGCCCTTGTAGCACAAAAGTAGCCACAGACAATATGTAAACAAACAAGCATGACTGTGTGTCAATAAAACTTTATTTATAAAAGCAGACTGAGGGCCAGTGTTTGCTGATCCCTGGCCTACAGGACCCTCCCTGATCTGCCTACTGGCACCTCCCGTGTCTTAGCTCCTTGCTCTGCCCAGCTCACTTTAAGGTCTCTACCATGCTGTTCCCTCCGCTGAACACCCTCGCTCTGATGGCCACATGGCCCACTTCCCCACTGCACTGCCTTCAGGTCTTTGCCCAGTGTCACTTCTCTGACCACCAGCTGAAACACCACCCCCAACCTTTTATGTCTCCTCACCCTGCTTGCATATTTCTCAATGACCCTTACCACCATCTGACATTGTGGTCAAATGTTATTATCTTCTCCCTCACCATACTGTGAGATCTATGAGAGCAGGGATTTTGTTGGATGGTATCCCCAGGGTCCAGAATGGTTCTTAGTATAGGAGAAGTGTCTCCAGGTTTGTGAAAGGAAGAGAGAAAGGAGGGAGGAAGAAGGAGGAAAAAGGGAGGAAGGAAGGTTTAAGAGTGTGAAATTCATGGGACAACTGGCCCCCTGGGGTCCCAGCCACCTTTGTTCTGTCTAGGCAGCTCAGCCTGTCTTTCCAAATGAGAGCAGCCCCACAGACAGCTGGAGGAGCTAAGAGAAACCTAGCTTCCGTGAGGCATCTGCAAAGCCCTTCTTACCACTGTGTTTTCATCCTTAAAGAGGTTTTCTCCTTTGGCTTTAGCTAGGAGCTCCCCGGGGCAGTTCAGCCGGTGCTCAGACACAAACTCAAACAGGCTGTTCTTCCTGGAGGTGAAGAGGGTGAGGGACAGATTAGAAGATGGGTTTGGAATCAGACAAACCTGGGCTGGAAGGCTTGCGTTACTACTACTGATAGGACCTTGCGAAAGTTCTTTAGCCTCTGAGCCTCTGTGTCTTCAACTGTAAACTCAGAAACTAGCAAAGTACTGACAGCTCCATCTTATGACTTCATTTCACCCTCACCTGTGACTTGCTCAACGAGGTGTCTGAAGAGAGAAACACTTAATGCCTGGGAGCCTTTCCTGACATGGGAATTTAGGACACGGGGACTCACTTCCCAGATGGGAGTGCCCACTTGATGAGTGGCTGTTGCACTAGAAAGTGGTGATGGCTGAATTTGAATTCAGGTCTGCGCTAAAGCCCGGCAGCACCCCACCATCCCACGCTGCCTCTTCCCAGAGATCTCTCCCCTTCCCAAGTCGCTTTAATCCCTTTTGTCCCAGCAGGTCCCCGTACTGTGAAAGCCCCAAGCAAGTGGAGTTTCCCTGCAGAAGCCAATCCAGCCCATGTTCCCCGGCTACCCCCCGGGCCACGGCATTGAGACACTGCCACGTACCACATGATGACGAGCTGAATGAAGTGCAACAGTTTCTTCTCCCCCTTGCAGGTAGCACAGGTCTTGTTTCCCCTTCCCGAGCATGTGCTGCACCTGAGAGGGACACACAATCAGTCCCACTCTGATAATGATGGGGGCCTGGGGGCCTCCAGAGGCTCCACCCCCAAATCCTGTCTCATACACGTAGACTGTGGTGGACATGGATTACTTCCGCCTGCCCACCATCTAGGCCTCCTCCTTCTGGTGGCAGTACCCCAATTTCCCTTTGGAGACCACCCTTCTCCCACCCAGTCCCCAGAGTTCCTGGGCTTGCCCCCACCCCTTCTATGACCAGCTGGGGACCTCAGTCTGGCCAGTTAGCTTATTATATCCCTGGCCACCGTGGCTTATACAAAGATGGGCACATGACCCAGGTGAGTGCAATGAGACCTGCCCCATAACTTTTGTTGGAACATTCAGGAAAGGGATACTCTTTTCTACTGAGAGTACTAAACTTGGAGATGGCTTGCCTGAGAATGAAGCCAACACAAAGGAAAGCAGAGTGAGGAATGGAAACAGATTCTTGATGACATTGTTTAAGCACCTGGACCCAGCTGTACCTTCAGCTGGATGGAATATACTGCTGAACCCAGAAATACATTCCTGAACTTTTCCATGACATGGGACTATAAATTTACTTTTTCGCTACAGCCAGTTTGAATTGGATTTCTTTCACTTGTAAATGGAATAAACCTGAGTTTCCTTCCAAATCAAGGACTTTCTTTATCACCCACAGGTGGCAGGTATGCCAAAGCTTCACCATCAGGATTCTTAGAAGCATAGCTTGGGCCTCGATGAGCCAAAAATATCATTAACCAACACAACTTTGGATAGTTTCACTCCTCATGATTTCCTGTTGTCCTTTAAAGATTTATAAATACATTAAACAATATGATTTACAAAATGCAACGCTCCACTGTTTGCAAAGCCTTCTGAGCAGACATGGAACTTGGTTGATTGTTTAGACCATCACCCAACCTTCCTTGACTTCTCTCTCCTCCATTGCCCTGCAATGAGTTATAAATAACTGTTTTCCCAGGCCCCAGGACTTAGATAATCAAGAATCTCATCTTTGGGTGGTTTTCTATATTCATTACGTGAGACAGGACGAGGTCTCCTCTCCATAAACTGCCTGCCTGCCTTCCTGCGATGGCTTGATCCTTACACCTGACTCACAGATTGCTTGATGAGTTCCAGTCTTTTCCGGAAATATCAGGCCTCGAGAAAAGCCCACCCACTCCACAAATATTTAGCAAGTATCTGCTATGCACAGAGGTCTGGGGACACAGGAGTTATAAGACAGACGGGGTGCCTGCTTGCTCCCCAGAAGAGCAGACAATGAGAAGAGAGAAGCCAGGGAGACCCATCCTACCTGCGCCTGCCACACCCCGAGCACATCTGACATCTCCGGGGCTGCTTGGCTCTGCGCTTGGCTCCACAGCAGGAAGGGCACCTCACCTGTGGACACACCACGGCCTCAGCCTCCACTGGCCTCCCAGGAAAGTGGGGCAAAGAGCATCCTGAGACCCGGTTCAAATCCCCGCCTTGTGACCTTAAGTTTGCCTTTCCTCTCCCTGGGCCTCCGCCCCTTCATCTGTAAAATGGGAGGGTTGGACATAGTGAATTTGTGGACCTCTTCTGTTGTACCTTTCAAAGAATCTACATCCTAATATCCCTGTTTCTCCTGGGCCATCCGTCTCTCCTGCTCTCCTCAGATCCCCACAAACCCTGGGACTGTCCCTACCCAAACAGCCATGGCCAGAGGGTGCAGGAAGAGGAGCGGGCTGGCTCAGGGACCTGATGCTAGAGACAAAGATCTCCATCTTGGAAAGGCCCCCAGAAGTAACCCAGGCAATGCTCCCCCAGTTGGCTGATGGTGGATGCTGACGACATTCCAGGAAAAGCCTGAGGGAGGTGGGAGAGGGAGGAGAGGAGCAGGGTGGAGGAAGGAACAGAAGAGACCCCAGAGAGGGGCTCCGGAAAGCCACAAGGAGAATGGCAGGGGTGAGAGCACAGGAGAGAGACACCGGTACTCAGCACCACTAGCCACAGATGGGGCGTTAGTGGACAGAGGGGTGAACACACAGCAGGCAGAAGGAGGACACCACCAAGGTGGGAGGAATAGACAGAAAGCCGGCAGACAGAAGGATGGAGGAAGACACAGCTTAGAGTGACAAGTGGTCAGTATGTGTCCAAAAGATTAGGTGCAAAGGGGAGCGCTAAGCACACGTGACGAGCTTGGTTCTACTCCTAGGATGGTTAGCAGCCCTGAAGATTTCTGAAAGGCTGATGTCATGAGAGCCTGGTTGTGTGCTTAGGGGCCTGTACTGGGTCAAATGGTGTCTCCCCTCCTCCCCGTCACCAAAATTTACACCCAACAGAGCCTCAGAATGTGATCTTATTTGGAAATAGTCTTTGCAGATGTAATTGTTAAGACGCAGTCATGCTGGACTAGGGTAGGCCCTAAATTCAATGGCCGGTGTCCTTATAAGAAGGCCATGGGGACACACAGAGACACACGGAGGACCAGGCCATGTGAAGACAGAGGCCCAGGCTGGAGTGATGCAGCTCCTAGATTGCCAGAAGCTGCCGGAAGCTTGAAAGATGGCTTCTCCCTCAAGGCCTCCAGAAGGAAACAACCCTGCTGACACCTTGATTTTGGACTTCCAGCCACCAGAATTATCAGAGAATAAATTTGTTGTTTTAAGCCACCCAGTTTGTGGTCATTTATTAGGGTAGCTCTCGGAAACTGATACAAGGCCCCGTCTTTTATGTCTCTGGAAGCCCTCTGAACTTCAACTTCTCAGCACTCATCATCCTACAAGTCCTGGTCACTGTCAGTCTCCCCCACAGACAGGGAGTCCCTGGTTGGAAGGAGCTCCAGTTTTAGTTTTCGTCCTTTTGCAGGGCCTGGTACCACGCAGGTACTCAATGAGTGTTTGTAGATGGATGAGACAAGGAGAAAAGAATTAAAATCATAAACCATCAAAGTGAAAAACACCAGTAGAGACCACCCCATCCAACCTTTCCATTTCAGAGGTGGGAAAATGGAGGATGACTTTCCTAAGGTCACACTGATAGAGTAGGAAGCCCCAGGCCCCCAGCCCAACCCTCTGTCTCTATGCGGCCCTTCCCCTCACACTGTCCCTTACTCACCAGCCGCCACACGTGACTCACCATGCCAGCCCCATGGCAGCCGCTGCACTTGTAGCGCCCACGCCCATGGCATTTGTGGCATTCCTGAAGGTGAAACTTGCCTTGAATCTAGTTTCCCAGGCACCAGCAGCTCCTGGCTTCACCACCCCAACCCTCGCCCCCATGATGTCACCATCCCAGAGCCAGGGTGGGAAGACAGCCATTCCCACTTGACTATGATCCAACGGGCCTTGAATGCCGAGCCCAGGAGATCGTGTTAGCATTTCCTCAGAGCCCCAGCCCAGTCTGTCCTGTCCTGGATACTAAGAAGGGGACACTTGCTCTCCCAGCCTCTCATCCTGACTCTCGTTCCCAGGCTAAACCACAAAAGAACGGTGCCCTTCACTCATTAAGTAGCTAAAGTGGTCTTTGGGAATAGAAGTCATAAAAAATGGACACATTGTGAGAGGCAATGAGTTAGCTATTGGAATTTAATCATCGAATCAAAATAGCGTTTCCACTCTCGAGAAAAGAGTAGAACACTTTGTTTAACCTCTCACAGTCCCTTCCATCTTATAATGCTATGAAAACAGAGGGTTCAATGACATGCTTGCATCAAGTTCTACAATGAAAACAAGGCAGACAATTAGATGAGAATATAATATAAAATATCTCAGCTGTGTTTTTGTAATACATGAGGTTACCCTCACTTCATGTTGTGACATTTCTATAAAATAGGATAGAGGTTAAATTCTGTTGCCCTACAAATTTCTATGAAAAATTCCAACAATGTTTTAACTTTATTTTATATCACATCAGTTGCTTACTATCAGGCAAAAAAAAAAAAAGGATAAAAATCATTCAGATGGTCTAGGCATGCGAATGCACACTATTTGAATCTGATGACGATTTTGTAAATGGGATCACCCTTTTGCTATGTGAATAGAAAGCCAAGAAAGAAAGCAACAGCCTGGATTTGGGTTTCCCTTTTAAAAAGGATGAAGTTTGAAGAAACTTCCAGTGCCTGGAACACCAGCTCGGAGAGGAGGGCAAAGGTCCCAATAATTGTGTTACCTTGACCAATGATGAGTGAGGGACTTGGAACTTCCTGATGTCTTCCTGAAACATCGGGGGCACCTGGACCTTGATGTCCCAAAGCCTGGGGGAGGTCCCTCTTTGTGGCCCATCCACAGAGTGTTCTGACACAGAGAGGGATCAGTGTAAGAATAGTAAGTCTGTCAGAACAAACTTTTATTGATTTACCAAACCCTTCAGAGGCTTCACTCGGTGCCAGGCATTAGGCTACCCTGAGGCATGGAGATAAATTCTCCTTGCGGTCAGTGATTAAGCACCCAAACTCTGGGGTTGAAGAGACTTGGGTTTGACTCCTGGTTCTTCTACTTCCTAGCTGCGTAATTCCAGACAAATGAGTTCACCTCTCTGATCTTCCATTCTCTCATCTAAAATGGGGATAATGGTGGCACCTACCATTTAGGATGGTAGTAAAAATTACATAGAAGAAGGCATAGAAATGTTTAGCGCAGGGCTGGCACATGGTGAAAGGCTCAATCAACAAGCACTCTCATCTCCATCCCCACCATATTCTTCCTCTTCCTCTTCCTCCACTCAAGGAGCTACAACACGATGGTAAGTGCTTTGGACAAGAGTTTCATCAGGGGCTGTGAAAACCCAGAAGACTGATTCATTCTGCTGGGGAGGGAAGTGGCAGGAGAAGAAATCCTGAAAGGCTTCATGAAAGAGGTGACTTGTGAGCTGAGTCTTGAAGGATGAACCGAAGTGGTCAGCAGACAAAACAAGTACAGCATAGGGCTTCCCAGACAGAGAACCTGAAGCCTCCAGTGGGTTTAAGCAGGAGTTGGGATGGCACAGTGAAGGGAGGCCCAGGGATCTAGAGACTTTGGGAGGTACTGGGGTGGCCTGGGAGGCAGGGAGATGCTCACGCACACATGCTGCCTTTGCAATATGGCCCCATGTGGCAGCACCAGCCTGTGGTCAAAGGCAAAAGCTAGACTTTCTCAGGACCTTCTACAAACCATTTCCTGGGCGGCAAGCATTTGCTACGATCAGCACTGGAAAGCCTCTCACGTGAAAGCCCATCCTTTCATTTTACAGGGGATGGGGAAACTGGGGTTCTGAGCAGAAGAGCATCTCATTCAAGGTTAGTGGCTAAGACGAGCCCCTGCCATATTTGCTCCCAACTAAACTGATTTCAGACAACTCACTTACTAGTGAAGGGTTGAAATGTCCATTCACTTATCCTGGATTCGCTGAAAGTCTCTAGTCGGTACTATAGAGAAAAAGAGAGCATGTTCAAACTCGTGCCCTTTTGGAAGACAGAGCATTATACAAAAAGAAGCAGGCCCCCCGACCCCTCACCCTGTGCTGGGGCTCAGTGGAGAAACCAGAAACCCCACTTGTGGCATCCAGGAGCTGCTTAGAACAGGCTGGCAATAGTGATTTCTGTTCCAGATGTCTCTGCAGAGAGGTCAGTCAGCCCCAGGAATCTCCCTGACAGGCTCACAACCGGGGCGATTTCAGTTCCCCATTTCTGTATCTGTAGAAGCATTCTAGGAGGCAAGTGTGGGAGCAGCAATTGTCCTCTGATGATGGAGGCTGCTGGAATCCACTGCCACGAGGCTCCCCTTCTGAAGGAATTTATCTGCCTGATGTCAAGGTCCTTCTTGATCCTGATCCACAGAATCACAAAATGGGAAGGGATCTTGGAAATCACCTGGCTTCTTTTTCATATGAGGACATGAAGACTTAGCGAGGTCAGCTGACTTGCCCAAAGCCACACAACTACACAGGGGGCTCTTCTCCGGGACCCCTGCTCTAACCACTCCCTGCAAGGCTCATCTGATTTCTGTGCGATCCTGTGCTCACCAGAGGATGGTTGTGCCAGTGACACTAGGAAATGTGAACTTAGAAGCTGTCCGTCAGCCCGGTCAATGCAGAAGGTGACACGGGTGCCTGTTGAGATCCCAGCGCAGGATTTCCCTGCAGTGTCAGGCCCCAGTGATGAACAAATGATTCCTTGGCACAGATGTAACTTGGTAGAGGAAGCTGGGAGGAAGGGGAGTAGAGGGACCCCTCTCTCCCAGCCCACCCCTTGTGGCAGCGGGTCAGCCTTGTGTCTGAGGACACGGGCTCTGGTGCCAGCAAACCTGAGTTTGAATCCAGCTGCGGATTTGGGGGCAAGTACTTTTGCCTCTCTAAATATCCAATTCCTCCTTGTAAACTGATGACGATAACACCTACCATGCAGGTAGCTGTGAGGTTGTGACGTGGCATATCTCGCATGATTTACGCGAGGCCTGGCACCGTCGAGCGTTTCAATGATGGTTGATAATAATTACTCAGACTTCAGACCAGAGAAGTCGCACAAGGGATGTCAGCCACCACCATTGACACTCACTGCGCCACCCTGGACGCCTTTCTCCCGGCTCACATCACAGCCCCCGCCAGGACCAGCTCTCTTACCCTGCACAGGGTCTGCTGCTTCAGCTCCTGGATGATCAGGTCGCCTGCGGCTGTGCTGCCATAGCAGCATTTGGAGTTCACGAAGCTGAGGAGAGCTTCTCGTGCCACCTCCTCCGTCACCACGGGGACTCTGCTGGGGATGGAGCAGAGAGGCCAGGGAGTCTCAGGAGGGCCTGTGGGCTCTGCCAGGCCAGTCTGCCCCCTCATTGTGCAGATGGGACCTGGTCCACAGTAGTGGGAAAGCACTCAGGAATCCAACTAGGGAGGGCATCTCTGCAAAGGGAACCATGTGAACAGATGCCCAGGGTGGAAAAGTGGAAGGTCTTTCTAGAGGACAGCAAAGCACATTAGCTGAAGTGTGGAGCTCAGGAGGAGGGCTGATAGAACCTTAGAACAACAACAAAAAAAAAACAAACAACAAAAAAAAACCTTAAAGATGAATTATGCCATTTTACAGATGAGGAAAATTGAGATCCAGAGAAGATGTCACACAGCTAAGAAGGCAGAGTTAGGCTAGATGAGGTTCCTGCCCATGGGAAATTTGACCTCAGCCAGAGGAACTGCAAGCAACTTCAACAGCAGCACCCCCAGCAACTCACAAAGAGCCTGCTGGGTTAGAGGGAAGGGGGAGGTAGGAAGGCAGACAACTGACTCCTTCCTCAGCCTTCTCTCTGGTCAGCTTGCCCTCCTCCTGGAAATCTCTTTCCTGAGGCCCAGCTGCCATGTCCCCTCCTTAGAGAACCTCTCCCTGCCACAACACCTCCAGTAAGCAGGAGCCCTGTTCTCCTTCCCCCAAGCCCTCGTTTCATCTTCATACATTTTTTCACAGTAGCCCAGCTCCAAATGGTTAGCTCATTTCATTCACACTTGTGTCTCCAGCAGCCCACCCTGCCCAGAGGGTCCTGTGTGCCTGCAGGAAGCGTGTGGACTAGAAAGAAGCAGGCCTGCACTGGGCACGGAAGATGGGCGGCCAGAGAGAAGGGGAGTGCTCCAGCCTCCACCTTCTGTCTGCACAAAGCTGGCAGCAAAGCTGGAACTCTGCCCCCGCTCTCTCAAAACAAGGCCAGTGTGGGCCTTTCCAAGGAGCAATAAGCTTTTTCTGTAAAGAGCCAGAAAATAAAAAGTTTAGGTTTTGCAGGCCATCTCATCTCTGTCTCAATCACTCACCTCTGCTGTCGTAGTGGGAAAGCAGCCACAGGCAGCAGGTAAACAGAAGAGAGCAGCTGTGTTCCGATGGAACTCAATTTACAAAAACAGGCAGTGGGCGGTAGTTTGCAACCTGCAAACCCCACTATGGTTTTCAACTCTGGCTTGGGAGCCAAATAGCCTGAAAAGCTGCGTAAAATACAGATTCCCAGATTCCCAGGCTCTATCCCTGGAGAATCTGATCTAGGAGGTCTAGCTCCTGATGTGCTGTCAGGGTTGAGATCGTGGCCCCTGAGAGCCCTCAGGAGGGTGCTATCAGGGGCAGTGGTGACAATGAGACTCACCACACGTGATTTGTGGGATGGCTCTCTGAGGGTCACCGAGCACACCTGCAGCTCACCTGTGTTCCAGGAACGAGGACCAGCACCTGGGTTCCTCGGGTCTCCCCGGGGCCTCCAAAGGTGGGAAGAATATCTGCCGTCCTGGAAAAGAGGGGAAGAGTTGGGCTAGCTCAAAGGAACAGATACTTGTGGGGTGAAAGAAGGAAAGACTGGATGAATGTGAGAAAGAACAGATGAAGAAACTGGTTCTCAGACCAGCATCATTCCGGTCTCTAATGGACATGGTCATGGAATGTTCGTGGACACACGGCTGATGCCATGTCCTCCCGTTCCTTCCCAAAGCTGACAAGAGGCTTCCTCGGGCCTCCAGACGAAAGGGAGCTAGTCCGGTACTGACCTGTTCCAGAGATTGTCCCCTCAAATAGCAGAAGCCCCAAGAAGAGGACGCAGCATCCAAGACCCCACAGACTTACCAACACCTTGAAAAAGGCAGTCATAGCTGGGCAGCCTCTCCAGGAGCTCAACTGGGGGTGCCAGAGGACTCTCGGCCTCGAAGCTGAGGTCCACCACACCTGCGGAAAGACATACCTAGTCCTAAGCCTCGGGGAGGGTGGGGTCTTGATGGCAACTTCACAGGAAGCTAACAAATAAGGGCAGGTGCATTATAAAAGCCTCACAATTTAAGCCATCTCACTCTGGCACCCTCTGGACAAAAAACAGTCTGCAGAGCAGGCAGAAATGAGGTGGGGGTGTGAGAGTAGCAGCAGTAATAATAATGATGGGAAAAACATTAAGAATGGCAGCTCCAGTTTGATGGCCACCTACTCTGTGCCAGTCACCATGGCAGCTGCTTTGTAAACATTGTCATATTCCACGACTCCAGAAGATACATGCTGAATTATAGGTGGTCACACTTCTTCATTGCTCCTCTCTCTCATTGAAAGATGATTTAAACAAGTGCAGGTGAGGCTGTAGAGAAAAGGGAACCCCCGTGCACTGCTGGTGGGATTGCAGATTGGTGCAGCCACTGTGGAAATCAGTATGGAGGTATCTCAAAAAACTGGAAACGGAACTACCTTACGACCCAGCAATTCCACTCCTATCTATCCAAAGAAATCCGAAACGCTAATCCGAAAAACTATACGCACCCCTATGTTTATTGCAGCACTATTCACAATAGCCAAGACTGGGAAACAACTGAAATGCCCATCGGTAGACGACTGGATTAAAAAACTGTGGTACATTTATATAATAGAGTATTACTCGGCTATAAAGAAGAATGAAATGTTATCATTTGCAATGATATGGATGGACCTAGAGAACATTATGCTAAGTGAAATAAGTCAGACGGAGAAAAACAAATACCATATGATCTCACTTATATGTGGAATCTAAAGAACTGAATAAATGAGCAAAGTAAACAGAAATAGTCTCAGAGATATAGAGAAAAGACGGATGGTTGCTAGATGGGACGGGGATGGGGATAAGGGAAAAGGAGAAGGGATTAGACAGCATAAATTGGTAACTATAATAATGCCATGCAGAAATGAAAGACAGTTTGGGGAATATAATCAATAATGTTGTAAAGATTTTGTAGGGTATCCGATGGGCACTTGTCCCATTAGGGAGACCTCCTCAGGGATGATGTAGATGCCTGATCACTGCACTGTGCACCTAAAGCTGAAGCTCAATAATATTGTATGTCAACTATAATTTAATATATATATATATAGTCACAGGATGTGGAGTACAGCATAGGGAATAGAGTCAATGGAAATGTAACAGCTATATATGATGCCAGAGGGGCAATAGATTGGGGGAGAGGGGTTATCACTTTGCGAGCGGTGAGATGTCTATTACATTGTTTTGCACACCTGAAACTAATAATAAAAAAGAGAGAAAGAAAGATGAGTTTATGTCTCCTCCCTTGAATCTGGGCAGGTTTGAGACGACCTCAACCAAGGCACATAATGGAAGCAATGAAGAGACTGCAGCGTCTACTTCTGGCCTCTGGGATTGCTCCCTCTTGAGTCCTGAGCTGCCATGTAAGAAAGCAGGCTGACGAGACCACATGGAGATGCCCTAAGACTACATGGAGAGGGCCCAGTGGAGCCCCGCTTTCCTGCCGCCCTCCACCCCCACCCAAGCCACCAGGCATAGGAATAAAGCCACCTTGGACCCTCCTGGCCAGACCAGCTGCTTGCTGAGACCGCTGAGGGACCCATTATGAACTGCATGGTTGTATCCCCCCAAATTTATATGTTGACACCCTAACCCCCAATGGAATGGTATTATGAGGGAGGCCTTTGGGAGGTGATTAGGGCTA